>NC_139351.1:9436641-10726701 GCF_055883805.1 Amblyomma maculatum | reverse complement strand
AAGGTATCCGAGCAGGGGTTTTAAATTTGCGTACGGCTAAGGGAACTGTCCAGCTGCTGAAGCCTAGCTGCGTAGCTCCAAACGAAAGTAAATTTGAAGCAGTCAAAGATATAGATAAAGTTTTGCACGGAATTTCAAGGAAGAGTTTTCGGAGCGAGGCGAACCGGCGACAGGTCAGGAAAAAATGCTCCAACGTCTCAGGTTCATTGCAGTATGAACACATGGCTGGAGGAGGAAAACGTGATCTATAATTTGCCAAACACACCTCGCACTATCGTGAAAGGTACTGTCCAGCATTCCATTTATACCTCAAATGCCGGATGTCATCAAAAGGTAAAAAGGTTGAATTTGAGGATTTCATCCAAAGAAATTGTTCGAATCTCGCCGCCACCCCTAAACAGAAGTGTGGAATCAATGACAGTATAGGGCGCTTCAAAGGAGTGGTGACAAGAAAGTCCTCAGATTCATTAATCAAAACTCCACAATGGCCAGGAACCCACACAAGTCCAATTCACGACATGAGACGGCGCGATGTCATAAAACTGGCAACGCAAACAAGATGAAGTCGAAGAAGTCAAGGCAGTTCAGACTGAAAGAACGTCCGTCACTACAATAACGTTGGAGTGATCTGAACAAATGAAAATGGTAGGCTTGAAAATCAATATGCAGAAGACTAAGGTAATGTTCAACAGCCTCGGGAAGGAACAGGAGTTTACATTAGGTAGAGAAATACTGGAAGTAGTAGGCGAATATATCTACTTAGGACAGGTAGTAACCGCAGATCCGGACCATGAAAAGGAAATAGCAAGAAGAATAAGATTGGGATGGAGCGCATTTGGCAAGCACTCGCAGATTATGACTAGCAGCTTACCGGTATCGCTCAAGAGGAAAGTATACAACAGTTGCATCTTGCCTGTACTCACCTATGGGGCTGAAACGTGGAGGCTAACCAAGAGAGTTCTACTTAAGTTGAGGACAACCCAGAGGGCTATGGAACGAAAAATGGTAGGGGTAACATTAAGAGATAGAAAGCGTGCAGAGTGGGTCAGAGAAATAAATCAAGTTGACGACATTCTAGTGGAAATTAAGAGGAAGAAATGGACATGGGCAGGACATGTAGTGCGAAGAGAGGATAACCGATGGTCGCTGAGGGTAACAAACTGGATTCCAAGGGAAGGAAAGCGTAGCAGGGGGCGGCAGAAAGTTAGGTGGGCGGATGAGATTAAGAAGTTCGCAGGGGTCAAGTGGATGCAGCTAGCACAGAACCGGGTTAAGTGGAGAGATATGGGAGAGGCCTTCGCCCTGCAGTGGGTATAATCAGGCTGATGATGATGATGATGATGATCTGAACAAACTATCCGGAAGGCTAAAACAATATCTAAAAATTCCGCAATAAATATGGCGGTATAAGCGGGAAGGCGGATTGAAAAAGCCCAATCAAGTTGACAAAAAAAATCCCAACCCCCGCTTTTTCCTGGCGCTATTCAGCATCAGTGGCATATACAACATATGAATGGAAATGTTGCAGATATTCATTCAAAATGTGGAGCAAGGTAGACAGTGGCAACAAATTGCCATGATTGGGATAAATGTCATCATGGCCCAAATTAACTTGAGGTAGACCAGAAATGGCTTTGTTTGTTTTGTTTGTTTTGTGGGGTTTAACTTGCCAAAGCACCTCAGGCTATGAGAGACGCCGTAGTGGAGGACTCCGGAAATTTCGACCACCTGGGGTTCTTATTTCTACTGACAATGGTGTTAATAGCGACTGCACTTACACAACCTGTGGTCTTTGATAGGGAGACCAATGCGTACAAAAAATCAGTTAGGAGAGGTAACGAAAGTTGTTTGGGAGCACGATATGAAAGAATCATGTAATTTTAGAATGAATTGTACCGTAAGTTGCTGAAAACGGGAATTTAAAGGAAGTACCCGAGACTTACAGCATAATAATACCACAAAACTAGGAAGGCCCAGGCAAAGCCGCAATGCTTGCCATGCAATTAAGAAAAGTGGTCGAAGTTTGTAAACCGCGCAGCCTATAAACAAGACGCAGCCGAATTCCAGAATAGGACGCTCGTCGTTTGGGACATGACGTGTCGAATCATATTCGCACTTGCCGTGACTGTCAGCGCTGAAAAATTCCTCCTGTCAAGCGAGCCGGCTTCCTAAAACCCATAGAGCCTCCTTCACAGCCGTTTCAGCAAATCGGGATGAATTTGTTAGGACCATTCCGCACCTCAAGCTACGAACAAACGTGGATTAACTAGCTGACACGTTACGCGGAGACAGCGGCTCTTCCGAGTGGAACCGCTATAGAAGTTACAAAATTCTTTGTACTGCAAATGGTCCAGCGCCATGGTGCTCCCCGAGTTGTGATCACGCACCGAGGTGGTGCCTTTTCTGCTGAGCTTATGCAGCCTATTCTTGCTTAAGTCGCACAAGTCACCGCAGGACAACTTCCTACCACCCCAAACAAACGGATTAACCGAACGTTTAAACAGGACGCTTGCCGACATGCCTTCAATGCATGCGAACGTTTAGCCCAAGACGTGGGATGCAGTTCTACCTTACGTCATGTCCCAAACGTTAAAGGTCCCCTGGTGGTCGAAATTACTCCGCAGCCCTCCACTACGGTTCCTCTTTCTCTCCACTTTAATTCCCATCTTCCTCCCTTCCTTTAAGGCGGTTGCGGTGTTCACAGAAAAACAAGTGAGACAGTTACCGCGCCTTTCCCTTCCTGTGAACCAATAAAAAAAAATGTCCCAAACGAGGCCAGTATACTCTTTTTCTTATTCTGGCTTGCGTTCTAGTGATTGGAAGGTGACCGGAAGCTGGTTCGTCGTGGCAGGCATGCAAAATTTCGTTGTGTAGATTCGTAGGAACAAGCAAATAATGTCGACTGTTGGGGGCAAAATTCTTTTTAACAGCACGTCGTCGCGTAGGCAGAGAGATGATAAAGCGAGCCGGTAAACTGCAGGAACTCTGTTGTTGTTGTGTTGTTGTGGCTGTAGGAAGAAGGAAAAGAAAATGCACGGGCCTGCTACTGGCTCTGTAGCTGAGCCACCTCCGCTGCCTCGTGCAGATAGAAGAGAATATAGAGAAGAAAGGAAAGCAAGAGGGAAAGAAAGACGCGCGCCGCAACAACAGCCGTCGTCCACCACCAGCGGTGGCGTGTGCAATGACGGCCTACAACAGATAAAAATTCGGTGCCAGGCCGGCCCCCGCCGCAAGCAGCGGTGACCCACCTGCACCAGCCCCATCAGGGCAGAGCGCAGGAACTCTGCCGCTAGCACTTTGCAGATAATCAGTTATTGCCTGAAGATCAAGATCGGTGTGTTGTTGCACGCCGAAGTCTGTAGAGCTTATTGCGTTGACGAAGGCGGCGTCTTCACCTGCGTCAGTTGGGGCAGGCTCGACGGGAGCCCGGGAAAGACAATTTCAGTCAAATGTTTACGACCAGATGTGTAGGTCACTGTAATGTCATATTCTTGCAGGCGGAGACTCAATCGTGCAAGGCGCCCTGACGTATCCTTGGTAATGGCTAACCAGCAAAGTGCGTGATGATCCGTCACTACTTTGACAGGTCTCCCGTGCAGGTGTGGCCTGAACGTCATAATTGCCCACACGATGGCAAGGCACTCTTTTTCAGTGGCAGAATAATTGCCCCCCGTCTTCGACAACGAACGACTTGCGTACGCCAGTAAACGTTGTTGACCCTTTTAGACCTGTACTAGAATTGGTTGGTTGGTTGGTTGGTTCACAGGAAGGGAAAGACGCAGTCCCTGTCACACTTGCTGTGTGGACACCTGAACCACGCCGTAAGGGAAGGGAGGAAGGTGGGAGTGAAAGTGGAAAGAGAGAAAGGGGAGCCGTAGTGGAGGGCTACGGAGTAATTTGCGTCAAACCAAAATTACTCGCATCGGTTTGTACCTTCGTGTCAGCGGGTTCATCAAAGTGCACCAGAACGGGCGGTGAATGAACGCGGCGTTGAAGGTCCTGAAATGCCTGCTGCTGCGGTGTTTCCTATTGGAACTGTACATTTTCCTTGGTGAGATACGTAAGGGGCGCGGCGAATTTGGAGAAATTTGGCCCAAAGCCACGGTAGTACGCACATAGCCCAACGAAGCGCCGAGGTTCCTTCTGGTCTGGTGGTGGTGTGAAATTCGCGATGGCAAGAGTTTTCTGGGGATCAGGAAGGCCCCTTCCTTGTTGACGACGTGGCCTAAAAATTTCAATTCTTCGTAGGCAAAGTGACATTTTTCTGCCTCTAATGTAAGGCTGGAGGACTTTATAGCTTGCAGTTACGACTCGGTGCAACGAATGTGCTCTGAAAGACTTGGGGCGAAGACGATCACATCATCCAAGTATACAAGACAAGTCTGAAATTTCAGGTCCACGAGGATGCTGTCCATAAGCCTTTGAAATGTCTCTGGCGCGGAGCAAAGGCCGAACGGCATAACCTTAAACTCGTACAGTCAATCTGGAGTGATAAATGCAGTCTTCTCGCGGTCCATCTCATCTACCTCGATTTGCCAGTACTCAGACTTGAGGTCCGTGGAAGGGAAATACTTCGTGTTGCATAGGCGTTCTAAAGCGTCATCGATTCTGGGCAGGGGGTAAACATCCTTTGCAGTTATTTTGTTCAATCGTTGGTAGTCAACACAGAACCGCAATGTGCCGTCTTTCGTCTTGACAAGAACGACAGGTGCCGCCGAAGGGCTCTGAGATTTTCGAATAACGTCGTGATCAAGCATTTCCTTAACTTGAGTGGTAATTGCGGCACGGTTTTAGACGAGACGCTATATGGTGACTGTCGAAGTGGTTGTACTGTATCGTCTGTAATAATACGATGTTTTACAAGGTGTGTGCGACCGACGCGCGGCAGCGACGCGAACACAGTTCTGTAGTGATTAAGAAGGTTCCTCGGGATATCATCCCCCTCTGCGGTAGTGCCGGGGTTGATGTCGTACTTTGGTTCGGCAACTTCCTCTTGTTCCGGTCGAGAATCACAAATTAAACTGTGCACGCACCTAGTTTCAGCGATGGCATCAATATAAGCGATCGTATTCCCTTATTTAGATACCGGTGTTCGTTAGTGAAATTGGAGAGAAGTAAGTCGACTTTGTCATCTTCGAGGATGACGACCGCCCGAGTAACAGCAACGCCGTAGTCGAGAAGCAAAGGTGGTTTACTCTCGACAAACCTTCCACTCCACGGAGGTTGTGCGCACCGACGGTCACCAATACACTGAAGCGGGGAGGAACAGCCACGCGCTCGTCAAAAATGTGGAGCGGCGCGGGCAGAACACAGTTAACTTCGAAAGCATTCTCTGTCGAAAACTGAACCGACTGAGATTGCAGGTCGTTGATAGCGCCGTTTTCCGTCAGGAAGTCCATACCGAGTATAATATCTCTGGAGCAATCCGCTATCACAACAAACGTTGTCGGGAAGGTTCGCCCTTTAACTGTGACTCGAGCTGTGCACGGTACTCTAGGTGTAATGAAATGTCCTACAGTGGTACGTATCTGAGGGCCGTCCCAAGCTGTCATAACCTTCTTGACTGCCGCGGCGAATGATCTACTGAGTATGGACTATTCGACACCAGTATCTACGAAAGCGGTTACGGGGATGCCATCAACTGAAAGGTCTAAATAGGCTGGCGGTGACGTCTCGCTGCGGTAATTTCCAGGTGTCCGGTCTCGGCTCCGGTGCGTCGAAGAGGTGCGGCGCCGTAGAGAAGTAGTCGGGCTATGCAGCTGGTCGAGCTCTCGGCTTGCCGTTAACTTGGGCGGCTCGGTAATCGTCGTCGTTGTCCCCCAGTTGCTCGGCGCCGGCGAAGTGGTTTGCGTCGTTGGAGGGTTGTATATTTCGTCGTCGAGCAGCCACACCTTCAGAGGCTGCTGCGTCTAGTTTCCCCTACGGGGATTTCTAGACTGTTCCTGCGACTCGGAGGAATTGTAGCGGCGGGGCGAAGGTGATCGGTGGTGCTGAACTGAGTCTGGGTTAGATAGGTAGTCGGCAATCCTCCGCTGGGCGCTCTCCCGGCTGCGGACAGCGAGCACCGAAGGGGAACTCGCGAAGACCCATCTCTTTGTACGGGCAGCGACGCCAGACATGCCCAGGTTCGCCACAATAGTAGCACAGCGGCAGGTAGTCCGCGGTTCGCGCGATGTCAGTTCGGTGGCGCCCGGGTCGCTGGAGGAAAGTCAGCTGGGAAGGTGGCAGTGGCATTTGGGGAGCGACCGGTGCAGGCGCTTCGTAACGGGGTGTTGCAGGCGGGAGAAAACGGTTTGCGACGGCTGCGTAACTCATTGTAGGTAGTTGTGGAGGGCTTGCAAGAAGCAGCGCAGCACCCAAAGCTTGTTGCATTACTTCGCGAACAACATCGGCAACCGATGCAACTTGCAACTGCGCCGGCGTAGGCAAGCGTTTCGCCAGTTCATCGCGCACAATGGCTCGAATCGTCTCACGTAGTGAGTCTCCTGATGACACGGTGGACCTCTCAGCTTATGTGAACAACCTCTGAACGGTCGAGCGCTTGTACTGCCGTGCTCGCATGGCAAGTGCTCTCTCGATGGAAGTAGCTTCCGTGACAAAAGAATCTACGGTCACTGGCGGACTGCGAACGAGGCCGGCGAAGAGCTGTTCTTTCACACCTCCCTTCTATAATCGCGCTTTCCGCTCTTTCGACATGTTTCGATCTGCATGGTGGAACAAAAGCTTCATTTCTTCCGCGTACACCATCACGGATTCGTTCGGACGCTGGATGCGATTCAGAGGTAGAAGATCGGTCTTTTTTTTACGAAATGTGCTTATAAATCTCTGAAGAAATTCTGCTTTGGAACGTGTCCCATGTTTGAAGGCGAGATTCATGATTGACGTACTAGGTCCTCGCCGAGTCTTCCAGGGAAAAGTAGACATGGCGCATATTCGCGTTCGCACCCAGGCACTAAAGGCGGTCGCCTGTTCGAACTGGTCCAGCCAGTCTTCGGCGTCTTCGTGGGGAAGACCATGAAAGCGAGGGGGGTCTCGCTGGTGAAGCAGGACATTGGCAGGGATCTCTTGTGGGCTCATAGTGATAGTCTGTGTACTTTTAGCCGTAGATCAGGAAGCGGACTGAATTCAGGAGATAGGCCACGTAGTCACCGGAGCGCGTCCTTGGCTGCAGTCATGACTTGAAAGAGGCGTCCGGTACATGAAAGATCTGCCCAGCACTTCTCCACCAGATGTCACGTTGCAAAAAGGCATGTGAAGGCCGCAGAGCCCGTAACACAGAGAGCCCAGTGTTGGCGAAGTTCAGGAACGAACGGTTCGAGTGCGAAACGGGAGCTTCGTCGTCTTCTGCTTCTCTTCCTTGTCTTTACACACTGGCAGCAATATCATCTTCGTAGATGTACAGGTGATCATCGTCTCGCAAAGGTATTGAAGGAAGAAAAATACTGAATTGAACAGGGGACAGGACCGAACCTTGAGTAGCGCCTTTTGATTGAGAAAACGTGCGATATGAAAGACCACCCTGATCATCTTCCTGATAATTCTTAAATTCAGGCAGCTTTGTAGTCCGGAACCTGACAATTCATCAAATTCGAAATTAGTAGTCTATAATCAACACTGTCGTAAGCTTTAGAAATATGCAATGTTACTAGAGCAGATATTTCACAAGACCGAAGGCCAAGCGAATTCAGCTCTCCATGTCAATGCGAGCAGACCATATTGGGCATTCTGGATGGAAGCCAATCTGTCTGGGAGAAAGAATTTTATGTCTTGAAATGAACTGAGACAAACGCGAATGGATTATGCGCTCTATTGTTTTCATCAGTACAGAACGACATCGGAATGAAAGCCGAGGACATAGCCATGGCTTTCATTCTTAACTAGTTGAGCCACTTTGGCCAGCTTCCAGAAGCTAGGTAGCCAGGAGTACTTTAGCGAACAGTTAACAATATTTATAATTCTTGCGAAGAAATAGGGAAATATTTAACAAACCAACAGTAATAACTACAAGGCCTGAAGCTGAAGCTTTTGTCTGAAATTACAGTTCTCAATTCTGACGTAGTCACCTCAGAAAAATCTGTCGCAGCGACCGGGAATGCGAGCGGCAGTGAGCATGGCGACGAAAAGCGAATTTGTAGACCTCTACCATCCTTATCCAATAAATGAGCCGCCTCGCTAGGGCTCAGCACTACAGGTGAAGACCCGACAAGTTGCTGCGGAGATTTAGCACGGCGCAGGAAACGAAATAGTGCACATCGGTGCGTATTATTAGATAGAAGAGAATGTAAATCAGTCTTATGTTCTTGACTGGCTGATGACCAAGCATGTTTAAAAAGTGCAGCATGCAACTTGTAATGTAATCAGTTAGAGGCTGATTATAACGCAGACTCTTCCTGCATTTTTTTGGCACCGATAAGCCCGAACGCAGTCAGGATTCCACCAAGATAATTTTGAGGGCTGACCAGATAAGGCAACAGAAAATTCAGCCTGCTCAATCGCATCGTGCAACCATGATACCACAGACACCGCCCGTGAGTGACCTTCTAAAGGAGAAATAGAAGAGACGTTCGAAGAGCGTTTTCGTATTTAACATAACTTACAAAGCGTCTCTGATGAGCCCTGTAGACAAATTTTGAAATAAATATATTGTAGGTAATAGGAAGATGATCACTGCTGGTTCCGCTATCTATGGTCGCCCACGATCATATATAAAGACCCGCAGTTGAAAAATTAAGATCTATGGCTGAGGAACACTGTTTCCTCATGAAAGTGATATCCCCAGAATTATGGCACTGGAAGCTGTTGTCCTCAATCCAGTCCCACAACTTACACCCACAAGAGTTAGACTTCAGACCCCAAGAAATATGATGAGGATTGAGATCACCAGCTATTGTCCGGATTTGAGACCAACGATTTAACAAAGCATCCAGCTGCAAAGTACAATGAATGCCATTTGAGAAGTACGCATTGGCCAAAGTGAAAGAGGTACTACCGGGCCGCGTAAACTGCAAACCAAGTATTTCACAATCTTGTCAAACAAATTCATATGAAACTGGAACCTTATGAGACAATTGTGACGAAACTAAAACCACTAACCCACCAGCCCCTGCCTAGTGATTTAATCTAGACGCCCGAAAGTTGTTAAGAGGCAACGTTTATTTGGAGGAAAGCCAGGACTGTTGCAGTAAAATATTATCACGGTAAATCTTCAGTACTAAGCAGAGCAGATCATCAAATCCAGAAATAATTGAGCGGCCGTTCTATTGCAAAACTTTAAAAAACCTATGTTGAATCAAAGATGCATTCTACAGCAGACATCAGGGCATCCTTTGTCTGCTGGGGCTCACTCTCAGGATTGATTTTGGATCGAGACTTAGAGGGCTGATTCGGGAGGTTTTCAACTTAGGAGCTACTGCGCTTGCTGCATGCTCCAGCGATCCTTGAACTAGAAGCAACGGAATTTAGGGAGCCAGACGCCTCAGAATTGATTACATGGCTTGTAGCAGAGGTTTCTTTGTTAGGAGGCGCATTCGTGTTCGAGACCACGGGCATAGCAGGGACTACAGAGGCACCGGTTGACAGAGCTTGGAAAAACGTCTTCATCTTTGTTCCAAGCATCTGAGAAAAGGTCCCCGTAAAAGGAAATTTATCTGAAGGCTTAGCTTGGTTAAGTCTGGTGATTGCGAAAGAAATGCCGTAGCTACGCTTAGTTCAGCTGGTAGTGTTTCTGGTGGCGGTGCTTGTGACTGGACTTGTGGTTATGCAGTGATATTACCTGGTTATTCTGTGTACAACTAGTAGCGATGCGAGAATTTCTGTGGCTGCAATGATATACTTGGTTGTAGGTGAGGTTAATGCAGAATGCATAACTGCTGCTCCGGCACCGGCTGCTTCGGCATACTTTACACCAGTAGAGAGCACGTTAGAAACACTCTTAGTAGCTGTACTGCCCCTGGTGGGTTCACCTCCTATAGACTATACATGACCAAAATGTTCACACTCTTCTTCGGTCTCCGTAGCCGGCCGCTCTTTTCACTTCGCATTCTGCCGAGCGGCTTTCGTGGTAGGCGGCATCGCAACGTCTGTCCGGCGGCGCGCCGCGCGCCCGGTTTTACAGCAGATGGCGTGACGTCACACCGTTAGGCGAGCCGCGCGCGGCGGGCGCAGCAGCCACCACGCACGGCTTCGCCTCGCGACGGCACAAGTTGGAGCCCTGCTCTTGCAGCTGTGACGTCACACCGCTAGGCGCGCTGCGCGCGGCGGGCGCAGGTGTTAGGCAGCAGCCACCACGCGCGGCCTCGCCTCGCGACGGCACAAGTAGGGCCCCTGATTTTTGCGCCAGATGGTATGACGTCATAGCAGAGGTCTAGCTAAAGGTCAATGGTAGCTACCGCGGCCTCGCCGCGCGAGGAGCTGAAAGTGAAAGTAGTATTGCTTTCGCAATGAAAAAATAAGCGCTCTATCCCAACCGGTATAGACTTTTCAACGGCAGAGATCACAGCTGAAAAAATAGTGGACTCTAAAGAAGCTGACTGACGCGTAGTCACTGTAGCGAAACCCGAGTTTCAATCCTTTGCATATTGCCGCAGCCTTCCCACGTGAAAGACGACGTTTCTTGAATAATTCAAGGAGCGCAATCTTATTGTTACGTGCAGGGGAACTAGAATCAGAAGCAGCATGTGAGACAGGGCACAGGCAGCAACTCAACACATCATATTCGCCTTCTGTTGGAAAATGGGGACCGCCATATGAGCCACAGTGAAACGCGGACCTGCAGCAATTAGCACTGGGGCCAAAACGGCAGCAATTGCGGCACTGCTGCGGACGTGGAGCCAAGGGTTCAACTAGAAACGGGTATGGCCACGCTTTAACTTCACACGGGCAGGTGAGGCCGGCTAAAGTTGAAATGACATTCTGTGGGTATGCGAGCATCACCTGGAGGCCTATTGCACCGGTAAACGCACACCACACCAGCAGGGCAAGCATTTTCAAAAGTGCTTGCGGGAAAAGGTTTGCAGGAACGCCGCAGGCAACACCTTTCACGCAAGCGAGGTGCGGGCGGACGAAAGTCCTTACGGCGTAGTTGCCGAACCTGATACATGCCTGAAGGTCACTCAGGCATTTGACGTTTGATTATCTGCATAGGATGCCTGCCTTGCCTAACACCTTCACTTCCGAAATGTAAAGAAATGTGGAGTAACAGAGCGAAGCTCCTCCTGGATAACTTCAGACTCGTTTAACCGAATGGTGCTACCATCAACCGGAAACGTATTAACGTCATTTCTGAGCAAGCAATCCAAAGGTACCAACTCTGCCGGGCGATTGGGCGACCAGAGCGAAGAAATCGCCATAGGCGGAAAGAAAGTACCTAGCCTAATAAGCTGCACTAATTAAATGTGGCCAATCGCCACTACCTTTTTCAGTCAGACTGGAGACTGGATATTGTTTGCTTTGCTGGTCCCAAAAAGGCGTCTTCGTCGCCTTCTTTTGGCGGCGCATCAACGGGGGCTCGTGATGAGCAGTTGGCATCAGAGTGAAGTCGAATTCCTGAAGAACAATTGGCTTCATCGGGCAAAGCGGCCGGAGGAGTCTCAAATTTGCCAGCCAGCAGATCATGTGGTGCTCGCTTGCCATCTTGAATGGTCGGCCGTATAAGTGTAATCGGAACATTGATGTTGATCAGACGATCGCGAAACACTCTTTCTCGGTCGTGGCGTAATTCGCTCCGGCTTTCGATACCGAACGGCTGCCGTACGCTATTACTTTGTCATGTTCTTCAGTTCACTGAACGAGGACTGCGCCTATGCCAACGCTGCTTGCGTCTTTGTGTATTTTTCTTTCGGCGTTTTCGGCGAAGTGCCCGAAGACAGAAGGGGTCTGTAAACGGTGCTCAAGTTCCTTGAAAGCTCCCGCAGGTGGCGCTTGCCATCTAAAAGGCCCACCAGCCTTTGTACTTTGCGTCAGCGGTTCGGCGATGCGCGACAAGGTTCTGACAAATCGGCGGTAGTAGGCGCAGAGCCCAAGGAACCTGCGCACGGGTTTCTTGCCACAAGACTGCATAAACTGCGCGATCACCGAAGGTTTCGGCGAAACCGGGCAAACTCCACCCTTGCTCACGATATGGTCTAGGAATAACAGGTCCTCGTAGGCGAAGTAGAAATTCTTTTTATTTTAATGTTAGTCCTGATGACTTGATGGCATCCAGCTTTGCCTGGAGCTTTTCAGGTGGTCTTCAATGTCTAACAAGAAGACAACCACGTCATTCAAGCATACCAAACCATTCTACCCCTTCAAGCCAGCCCGAATAGTGTCCATTACTCGCTGGAACGTAGCTGGTGTGGAGCACAGACCAAATGACATTACCTTGAATTGAAACACGCCGTCTTCTCGCGTTCCCTTTCGTCGACCTCAATTTTCCAGTAACCGCTTTTCAAATTCATGGACGAGAAATACCTAGCTTTGCAGAGACGGTCTAGAGTGTCGTCGATACGAGGCAGCGGATAGACATCTCTTATTGTGATGTTGTTAAGCGGCGGTAATCAACGCAGAAGCGAAGTGTGCCATCTTTCTTCTTCAATAGGACGACGGGTGCCGACTAGGAGCTGTTTAATGGCTTAATCACGTCTCCGCGAAGCATTTCCTCAACTTGATCCCGGATGACTTGGCGTTCGCGTAGCGATACACGGTAGGGACATTGACGAAGAGGTCGGGCGTGTTCATCTGTAATAATTCGGTGTTTTGCCAACGGGCTCTGTCGCACCTTTGACGCCGAAGAGAAGCACCCGCTTTAGCTATCAAGAAGATGGCGAATCCGGTCTTGCCTGTCTCGGTATAGTGCTATGTTGATGTCGAATGTGGGCTGCTTAGATAGGTTGAGCGTATCGTTTTCGGGTTGGTCGGAAAGTGCGAACACCATTTCGACTCTCATCTGTCTCATCGACGAAAGCGATCGTCATGCCCTTGCTAGGATGCCGGTATTTTTCGGTAAAGGTCATCACCAGCACCAGAGCCTGTCCTGCTCGGATATGGGGGACACCTCTTGCGATACCGAGCCCTCTTTCCAAAAGCAACCGGGTGCTTTCATCGGCTGCGCCTTCGGTGGTTTTAATGTCTGCGTTGTCCATGCAGGAGACAACGCTTCATCGGGGCGGGACAGTCAATTCTTCGTCAAGAGCGTTTAAAGCGATGTTAGGCATCAATGTTGCGGAAAGTATGGTGTTGTCCGTTGACAGCTTTATGAGTTTTGAGCGGAGGTCGGTGATCGCCCGATGTTCGTTCAGAAAATCTAGGCCCAAACCACGTCGCGGGAACATTGCTGCGGAACCACGAAGCTCGTCGGGTAAGTACGCCAATTTAGGGTACTCTTGCAGTGCATCGCAGCTACAGAGTTATCAGGCTACCACCTACGGTGTGAATAAGTAGGACATCGTAAGCGGTTGTTACTTTTTTGAGCTGGGTGGTGAAACGTCCACTGATATGACAGAATAGTCGACTGCAGTGTCCACTTGGGCGGCAGCCATGTGTCCATCGACAGCAACGGCGAGGACACTTTTTCGTGTCCTTGTATTGCATGTTGACTTTGATATTCGATATCTACTTCGTCGTTTGCTTAGGTCGCGGCCAGGGCACAGCTTTTTCACCTCACTGGGAGGCGGCATCAACTTGGAGTCTGGTCATGCTGTCTTCGATGTTGCCGTGATGCATAGGGGCTGTGTTACCTTGTAGTGTGGGCGCGTGATCGTCGAACGTTTTTCATAAGGAGCGTCGGTATAATTACGGCGTCGTCTTTACTCGTCATAGGAGGCGGATGATCTTCGGTTTTTCGCCGTTGAGCAACCTCATCCCCAAGGTTGCTGCCTTTAGTTTCCCATATGGCTGCTAGGGGGCCTTCCTTGCACGTAACTGCAGCTCGGCGCTGCCCATTGGTTGCTGTACAACAATGGAGAGCAATACCGACGGCTTCGTGACTCTTCCCTGAGCAAGTAGTCGTCGATTTCCTGCGGCACCAGGGAGGGGTTGCGGGGCGTCGATGACAAAACCACTCACGTCGATACGCCTGTACGGAAAGTGGCGGAAGATGTGTCCAACCTCACCGCAATGCAAGCATATTGGTCGGTTGTTGGACTTCCTCCAGGCTTCGCATTCCCTGGGCTGGACTGTCGTTGGTTTTCTCCGCAGGCGCGTTTCCTCCTCCCCAGCCGCGTATCGAATATCAAGATTTAGTCATCATAATCAGGCCTAAAGGAACGCTGGATCTCGGAAACCTCAGGGGAAGCAACACGCTCGGAACTTCCTTGCACATGGCAACAGGCAAAAAAACCCATCAGCAGCGCTTAGCGTCTGGACCGTTTGGGAACAAAGCATCATCGTCGGAGTGCGAGATGACAAAATAATCAGAACGATCCTCGCAGTTCAAGAACTTCAACTAGGGCAGACAGCAAACGCAGTGTAATCTTACCTCCGGTCCTATGAAGACATATGAAAACACTTGACACCTTATCTACACCAACACAGGTAGCACAAAATGGGCTATGACGTGGGGGCCCACGTTGGGCCCGTGGGGAAGCCCATACGGGCCCCATGCGGGATTTGCAATACGTACCCAGAAGGGGCCCGCGGGGGCTGCCGAATTTTGCTGCAATTGGTCCCAATCTGTATCCGTGTGGGCAGCCCAAATAGGGCTGCCCGCATTCAGCCCAGATAGCTGAATATGGGCAGCATACCAGAATCATTATTGAGCCCTACGTTTATGAAGGCAGTGCCGCCCCATTGGTCAAGGTTTGAATTTTTATGTCGATTAATCCCTCCAATACCTAAATTGTTCCGTCCCGGGCTTTGCGGAGGCCATTCCGTTTCGGGCTCGTCCCCGTGCTGCCCTCATGTGTTCAATTCGGTATTTTCGGGGCTGTCCAAGTTCCATTAATCATGAAGTGTGAAACATTGAGCGCTATTTATTTTTCAATTGTATTCGACACTCTGTAACATAAATAAAATTTATTCTCAATTCACTACAATTATGTGGGCTGGCCCACATCACCCCCAAATGTTGGTCTGAATAGGGATTTCGGTGATAGGGTTTGCAGCCGCAACCGGGAGCGACAAGGTGCCGGCCCGTCTACCCCCTGTGACCAAGAGGCTCGTCTCACAGTGCAGCGCAGCAAGCAGCTGCCACCACTCCAACCCAACGCTATCCGAGTGGTCGTTCGCCCGCGAGGTGAACTACGACTCCGAGACGTCCCAACACCCCGACTCTGGAAGGCAGTGCAGAGCCAGCTCCAAATTACTCTACCGGATGTCTTATGCCTGCGCATCCACCCGACCAACAACACTTTCACCATGGCAACAACACACCTCCCAACGGCCGAGACACTCAAGACGCTGACCTCCCTCACCATTGGCAACCAAACCTACCCGTGCGCGGCTTACGTGGCACCTCCACCGGGCTCTACCAGAGGAGTCAACACAAATGCCTATGATGACGAGACCCCAACGCAACTTTACGAAGACCTCGTCAGAAGAAATCCGGAGTATATCATACTAGCAGCCCGACGCATGGGAAAGACGCATTCTATTTTAATCACCTTCGACGCAAACGCAGTCCCACATTCCATCAAATACATGGGAGCCATCCACAGCTGCACCCCATACCGCGGCAGTCCGGACGCCTGTACCAATTGCAGACAGCCGGGTCACCGTCATGACGTATGCCCAAGCCCCAAGACCAGCGTTTGCCCCCGATGTGGAACACGACATTCGCAACAAGACCCTCCTTGTACGCCCAAGTGCATTTTGTGCGAGGGCCCTCACCCCACCGGTACGGGATCGTGCAAGGGGCGAAACCTTCACCAGCCACGGAACCAGCCAAGCCACCTACAAACGCAGCAGCAAGAATCGGTCGCATCCAGGGACAATTTTCCCCAGCTGTCGTCCGGACGCGCCCAGCCCAGCCAACATAAGCAAGCCTGCACAGTGCCGCTGAAACAAGCCTGGGACACCCCCAACTCTTCTCACCAGCACACGACACCCGCAACAGCGACTCTCAATCTACAACATGCCTTGGAGAAATCCCAGGAGGAGGCAGTGGCAGCCAAAGCAGAAGCTTCAGCAGCCCGAACAGAAGCCATCGCCCTTCGTCAGCACATCGCCAAACTGGAAGCCCAGATAAGTGCTCTTGCCACTGGCTCTCCCATTCTCCCTGCCCCCGCTGCTACCGCATTCCAACCTCAACCACACCCAAACCCACCCACCGCCCACACCTTGCCGAGCCACTCCCGCCCTACTTCTCCTGATTTGCTAGCAATGGAGGCTGACACAGAACCCCCTACGAATTCAACTCTGCACGACGCCCCCTCCCTCCACCCACATCTCACTAGACGACATACCAACCCTGCTTGAGTCCCTTGCTAAACGCTTTGAGGCCAAATTGGAGGACGCTATCACTCACATCAACCAGGAATGTGCAACCCTCAAAGACACTGTAATCCGCATAACACAAGGCAATGCTACTCTTAATCACCGATTCGGCGTGCTAACGCAAGGATTCTCTGATCGCTATAACGATCTTGAATCCCGGCTCAATTCTTACGCAACGTGCCTCCCAAAGCGGGATCCCACCCCAAATAGACGAAAGAGGCCCAAAGCACCGGAAGGACAAGACAATCCTATCTCTGCCGTAGCTCGTGACTCCCACCCACCCGTTATGGCTTCTCCCCATATCGACTCTCATGATGGCATCTCCGAACAGTAACCTTACACTCTGGCAGTGGAACTGCCGGGGCTTTGGCCAGAAGCGTCATGTGGTCCACCAATTGCTGTCTTGCTCTACGGGACCTGACATCTTTGCCCTACAGGAACCCTCAAACCCGCTCACCCTCCCCGGCTATACTCCTATACTGCCCACATCAGCCACACCCCCTCGCATAGCGTTTCTAGTTAGTAGCTAAATTACCACCATCTCCCATCCTCTAGCAATTCAAGATATTGATCACCTTTAAATTGAGCTTGTTCTGCAACACGCTCGAGCGAACAACCTCTTCGTTCTGAATGTATATAGCCACCCTAAGTGCCTCAAAAGCAACTTCGAACGCCTTTTTACACTTGCGAAGCGCATAGCAAACAAGTGCCCCTTACTCGTCGTAGGAGACTTTAACGCCCCACATATTTCCTGGAGTTACCCGCACGATACACCAAAAGGACGGCGGGTGTGGTTAGCCGCGCAACAAACTGGTCTCTCTCTGCTCACCGACCCTACCTTTCCTACGCGCACGGGAACCAGTGTCTGCAGACACTACACCAGACCTTACGTTCGCACATCGCCTCCCTCATGCCACATGGTGCAACACACAAGAGAATCTAGGTAGCGACCATTGCATCATCGAAATTCTCTTCCACATTCAACTACCCGTAGGCCTCCCAGAGGCTCCACTTTCACGAAGTCGGACTCTTTCCGATCACGTAAAGCAGCCCGCGCCTTCGTCCCCATCACGGACATCACTGAATGGTCCAAACAACTACAAAGTGATGTCCGATCCGTAACTCTTCCCCTACAAGAGGATTTCCCAAGCGACACAGTTGATTCCCACCTCCTACATTTATGTGAAGCTAAATCAGGCTTAGAACGACGCTGGCAAAAGCAGCGTTGGAACCGCACACTTAGACGCCGCCTCGCCCGTCTTAACAAAGGATAGAGGCGCATGCAGCGACTCTTTCACGACAAAACTGGGAATCACTATGCAACAAGCTAGATGGCAACATGAGTCTACCTCGGACCTGGAACCTCTTTCGATACCTAATAGACTCCACGCAGTCAAAGACTACCCAAAGACATAACCACACCAAACTCATGCATTCTTCCGATACACCTCCACTGGAACTTCTCCAAAAACTTAGACATCAGTACTTCCCTACATACCCTCCTGTAACGCACCCCGATTGTGCAGGCCCCCCTAACGACCTCCTCGACCAACCCATTACAGAAGCAGAGGTTCAGGCTGAACTCCAGAAACTTAACACACCCTCAGCCCCCGGTCCAGACGGGTTTCATAACAAGGCACTCCGGAATCTCGACGCTCATTCTGTTGCTGCCCTTACTGAATACTTTAACGAGTGCTGGCAAACGGGCACCCTCCCACCTCAATGGAAAGAGGCTAAAATCATCTTCATACCCAAACATGGGAAACCTCTGCTCACCTCTAACCTCAGACCCATCTCCATCACTTCTTCTGTTGGAAAGCTCATGGAGCATGTACTCCAGACTAGGCTGTGCCAGTACCTAAAAGGCAACAATCTTATGCCCACTTGTATGTTTGGATTTCGTCCTGGGCTTTCCACACAGGACGTCTTTCTACAGCTCAAACAGCACATTCTCGACTCCCAAACCTGCGACACCAAAGCTATCCTGGGTGTGGACCTCACTAAGGCATTCGATAACGTTACGCACTCAGCTATCCTACAGAACCTTAGAACCCTGGGAGTCGGCGCGAGGATGTACAACTACATCCGAGATTTCCTCAGCCACCGCACAGCCACACTTACCTTCGGCGACCACCGCCTCCCAAGCATCACGCTGGGAGCACGAGGTACGCCCCAGGATGCCGTCCTCTCCCCTATTTTATTCAATATAGCACTTCTTCACCTACCCCAAAAACTAGCTCAAATCCCCGACATCCATTTCAGCCTCCACGCCGACGACTTCACTGTCTGGACAAACCACGGCAATGACGCCAAAATAGAAGAGCACCTACAATTGGCACTAACTACCATCGACACATACGTACGGAAGCGTGGCCTGACCTGCTCCCCTTCAAAATCAGAGCTCTTTTTCTACCGCCCCAAGCAACGGGACAACGTCAATCCTCCCATCTCCCTCACGCTAGGTACCCATTCCATCCCACTAGTATCCAAAATCCGAGTGCTAGGGCTAATGCTCCACTCCCATGGTGCGCACGGAGAAGTCATAAAGGCTCTCCAAACACGCTCAACAGGCCACCCGACTGATTCGCCGCATAGCGAACCGCCGGGCTGGCCTACGCGAACGAAACACCCTTCGCCTCACCGTATATGCCCTTCCATACCTACCCCTCCGACAGAAGGAGAGAGAGACCGGGTAAACGCGGTCCTGCGGAGTTGCAAGAAGATGGCTCTACGCCTTCCCCCCAGCACATCCAACGATCGGCTTATCAAACTAGGTGTCCACAACACCTTTGAGGAACTTACAGAAGCCACCTTTACGGCACAAATATACCGTCTATCGAACTCATAGGCTGGCCGCGCTCTATTATCCAAATTAAACCTAAATCCAATTACACACACTACCAAGGGCGTCCCCCTTTCTTCTATCTTCTGCTCTAACCTCAATATACCCCCCCCCCCTGCCCAAGAACATGCATCCTGAGCGAGATGGGAACCGCTGAATAGCAAGAGCTCGGGCCCTCCACAAAAGTATAGCGAGGACCATGCGGTGGTCTATGTGGACGCAGCGGAATATACGTCAGGCCACCGTATGGCCCTGGCGGTAGCCGACAATCAAGCAAAACTTCTAACCTCCAGCTCAATCAACACCAATTCAGCCATAGAGGCAGAAGAGGCAGCCATCGTGCTTGCTCTGACCTCTACATCTGCCAACATAATTATCTCTGACTCCAAATCTGCCATTCTCAACTATGCCAATGGCTACATATCTCGCACCGCTGCTCGCTTACTACGCTTCTGGCAGCCCCGGCACCCTGTAACCCTTACCTGGACGCCAGCACATGCTGGCCTCCCTGGCAACGAAGAGGCTCATTCTCTAGCCCGAGGTCTCACATTCCAGGCAGGAGGAGATGAGCCCCTTCTACTGGCCGAGGAGCGTCTGCTCTCCTTCCGCGATATTCTTCGTATTACCGGGACAAACGAAGAAAATACGCACCCTCAGCCCCGGCCCTTACCATAGCGCAGGCCGCACACTGGCGACGACTACAAACTCGCACTGCTCCATACCCCATTCTACTACATGCCAGATACCCAGACCAATTTCCCTCCCCATGAAGACTTTGCGGCAAACCAGATTTCCTACACACCCTCCTCACATGCCCCACCTTCCCTCATCCCCCATCACCGACCGTGGCGGAGCCTTACTGGGAAACTCTACTGACCAGCACTTCTGCTCAAGACCAGCGCCGGATCATCTCCAGTGCTATTTGAAGGATAGCGCTCCAAGGGCTATCCTTCGCTTTGTAAGGGTGCCCTCCTCACAGTGAGGGAGCACCCAAGTGCCATGTAGGGGGCTTCGCCCCCACTATTCATATCATTGGCTATAAATGGTTTTACCTGCTACTGGCTCTGTAGCTGAGCCACCTCCGCTGCCTCGTGCAGACAGAAGAGAAAATAGAGAAGAATGAAAAGGAAGCGGGAGAGAAAGGCGCGCGCCGCAACAGCAGCCGTCGTCCACCACCGAAGCGGTGGCGGGTGCAATGACGGCCTGCAGCATGTAAAAATTTGGAGGACGCTTAAGCTTCGCCTTCAAGAGTGGAACGCGATAGCGTTATTGCACCGCGTTCGCACCGCCCACTCATTCGCTCGGTGTGCTCTTGAGTCACACGAAGACATAATTTTCATACTCAACACTTCTAAGTGCACTGTACAACTTTTTGCGCCGCTTCCATCACACGCGTCTCAAGAGCGAGCGCGCAAGGCCCTGCAAAACAACACCCATCGACCTGCCAAGGAGTGTAAGACAATGCGCTACGGCGCAGCAATCACTGATGAGGCGCCCCGCGTGGGACTTTGCACACACGAATCACGCGGTGAGCGCCGAGCAACGCAGCGTTCGGCGCGGCAACGAAACGTGCGCCTGAGCAAGCGGAACGAATCAAAGAACTCGGTGTCTCGGAGGGAGAAAGCCAGGCAGCGACGCGCCGTGAAGGCGGACGCGATCATGGGGCTGACGCCTTGATGGGATCGTCCTCTATCTCGCTTGGGAGCACCACGCAGAAGCATGATTCCTCGGAAGCAGCTCGGCACACATCGCAGGGGACGCTTTTCCAGCAGAAGCGCTACGGCGCAGCGATCACGTCAGAGGCGTCTGGCATCAGACGCTGCACCTAGCAATCGCACTGTGAGCGGAAAGAGGAACTGCGTCGCCTAAACACCACTGTTCGAGTGACGCACGCTGGATGTTGGAAGGGGAGAGAGCGAAAAAACTTATTAAACGCAAGAGTATTGGGCATCCTCGCACCGGTACCCGCGCGGCCCGAAGGGGAGAAGCGGGTGAGCAAAGATAGTGATGTAAAGAAAGGAAAGACGCTTGATTCTACAACCCGTGAGGATGCATGGCGAAATGTCAGAGGCGAGTGGTGCGCCACGTGTCGGGGGCAGCGCCGCACATTGCGAGGAGGGGTTCTACTGTGTTTGCCGCAAGATGGCTCTGCATGTGCGCAGAGCACAGAAGAAATGTAGCGGAAACGTACTTCGCTACTCGTGTAACTGCTACTTCTGTAAGTAACATGCTCATAATTACCGATATATACCGCAGTATAATGTTCTACGGCACGTTTCTACGGCAACACCGCATTCACTAGAAGCGCTTTTCTACAGCTTTCAAGCATCGAAACTCGTGGCTGAGTGGTCGGAAGTACTTCCGGCCACCGGCGTGTTCGGACGCAGGATCATGGACTCCACCGGAGCAGCGATAGCGGCCCAGGCTGGCCGCGGTAACAGGTCAAATGTAAGTGAAGGTAGTGAATACCAGATTGTTTTGCCGCAGCTGCCCACAGGACGTGTTGCTTTAAACACGATTTTAACGCGGTAGCGTTAAGGAGGTCGTGTCGCAGAAAAGCTGGTGTCGGCGGCGGCGCTGGCCGTGAGCGATAAACCCCGGCATGCACTTCATAAATTAAAAAGCAACTTCCAAGGTGGGCTGGGTGGGAATCGAACCAGGGTCTCCGGAGTGTGAGACGGAGACGCTACCACTCAGCCACGAGTTCGATGCTTGACAGCGGTACAAAAGCGCTTCTAGTGAATGCGGTGTTGCCTTAGAAACGTGCCGTAGAACGTTATACTGCGGTGTATATCGGTAATTATGAGCATGTTACTTACAGCAGGGGTGGTGGTGGTGAAAAACTTTATTTAGTGGAGCCGCGAAATACTCGTTACAAGGGCTGGGCCGGCTCTTGATCACGGGTGGTGGCCAGCAGGCAGTGCCTGCCGGCGACCGCTTCAGCCCAGTCGACCAGTCTCCTTTGTGGAGCCGGTTCTGAGCTGGAGACCGCGATCTCCCAAGCCTCGTTGTCCGTAAGGCGCCATTCGGCCGGTGGTTGAAACTCCGGGCATCTGAACATAATATGTTCGAATGTAGCTCTCGGGGCCTCGCAGAGGGAATATTCGGACTGATGAGTAGAGGGGGAGAAGAGTGCCAGCAGTGCTGGGGAGGGAAAGGTGTCTCCATGTTATTTGTTGTGGTTTAGTTAAGGAGGGGTGTGTGGGAGGGTAGTGAAGTCTTTCAGACCGCTAGTGTA
This sequence comes from Amblyomma maculatum, assembly GCF_055883805.1. Lineage (NCBI taxonomy): Eukaryota > Metazoa > Arthropoda > Arachnida > Ixodida > Ixodidae > Amblyomma > Amblyomma maculatum. The sequence goes on along the minus strand of NC_139351.1, from coordinate 10,704,211 downwards.
GTGTAATGTCGTTGTAGGTGATCAGCCGATCTCTGGCACTGCCTAGGTCCGCGGTATCTGTTGCTCGGTCGACGTATGCTCGAGCAGCAAATTGGCCGCTTCGTTACCGGGGTTGCCGGAATGGGCTGGTACCCAGACAAGGTCTATGGGTCGGGGTGCTTGAACGTTGGTAGTTAATATTTTGTGAGAGGCAGCATGTAGCTGGCCTCGGGCGAAATTTTGTATGGCAGTTTTAGAATCGCTGAGGATAAGGGTGGCAGTGGAAGAGACTATCGCGTTGGCTATAGCGGATTCTTCCGCTTCTACGGACATTCGGCTAATGATAGAGGCTGATGTGATGTTTTCGAAGCGGCTGGATACCGCGCATATCGCATAAGCTGAGCGGTGTGGATATTCTGCGGCGTCCACGTAGACCGTGTCGGGTTCGTTCGCATGTGCTCTCTGTAGAGCACGTGCTGTCGCTTTCCGTCTGGCCTGGTTATGAAAGGGATGCATGTTTTTCGGAAGTGGGTGGACAGTTAGGTGATCGCGGACTGTCTTTGGAACTGCATAAGTTTCTACTGGAGGGGCAGCTAACGGTTTAAGTTGGAGAAAGGAAAGAATGTGGCGACCAGTTGGGGTAGTGGAGAGCCGTCCTAGTTGGGCGATGCGGTGGGCTTCCACCAGTTCGCTGAGGGTGTTATGAACTCCCATGCCTAAGAGTCGACAGGTTGGGGTGCGCTTAGGTAAGCCGAGAGCTGCCTTATAAGCATGTCTGATGAGAGCATCCACCTTGTCTGTCTCTGTTTTTGCTAGATATAAATACGGAATCGAGTAAAGAATGCGGCTTATAATAAATGCCTGTACTAAGCGTCTGAGGTCATGCTCGCGCGTTCCACAGTGCTTGTTGGCTATACGTTTGATTAGGCGGGTGATCTGAGGTGTTGTGTTAGTCAGTCTGGAGAGTGTATCTGTGTTAAGGCCGTTGTCTTGTATGAACATACCTAGTATTCGAAGTTTGTAAACTTGTGGTACTGGCTGACCATCTACGGTGATGAGCATAGGGGGTTGGTGGTGTTTCCGCGGGCCTGGGTGGAGTATCAGGAGCTCGGATTTGGTGGAGGAACATGCAATGCCTATTGAAGCTGCGCATCTTGACACCATGTCTGCCCCCTCCTGAAGAGTTTCTTCCATGCTACCTACATTCCCAGTGGTGGTCCACAGGGTGATATCATCTGCATATAGAGAATACGAAAGGTTTGGGATCTGTAACAGCTTTTTAGCCATGGGGATGAGTATGATGTGAAATAAAAAGGGGGAAAGGACTGATCCCTGCGGGGTGCCTCTATTACCGAGGGTAAAAGTGGGGGATTTTAGGATACCGAACCGAATTTCTGCTGTGCGATCCCGGAGAAATGCTGAAATGTAGGCATGTGTTCGGTTTCCCACATTCAGAGTGGATAGTGCATCCAATATAGAGGAGTGATAGACATTGTCAAATGCCTTTTGCAAGTCTAGAGCCAGCAATGCTCTTGTGCGTTTGCAGTGTCGGGGATGGAGAATTTCTTCTGATATCTGTAGCATGACATCTTGGGTGCATAGGTGGCTGCGGAAACCCAGCATTGTGTGAGGAAAAAGGTCGCGGGTTTGCGTGTGTGTATGTAGCCGATTCAAGACAACGTGTTCAAAAAGTTTACCAAGACATGAAGTTAGCGAAATGGGCCTAAGGTTTGAAAGAGTGAGCGGTTTGCCGGGTTTAGGTATAAAGGTAACCTGAGCGTGTGTCCGCTCTGAGGGAAGCGTTCCCTCTTGCCAGTGTTTGTTAAAGAGTTCTGTTATTGCCTGGATGGAGTTTTCATCGAGGTTTCTAAGTGTTTTGTTCGTTACCTGATCGGCTCCTGGAGCAGACGTAGTGCGGAGTTGGAGCATGGCTGCTCTGACTTCATTCTTTGTGATGTCTTCGTCTATCTCATGGTTTTGGGTTCCAAGGTACTGTGGTAAGGGTGTCTTCGGTGTGATTGTGAGGTATGTATCTTTTAAGGATTGAATAATGTTGTCGTTGTCCATGTCTATGCCATGGATAAGACGCGTCACATTTTTCTGCTGTACATTCTTGGCGTGATCGGGTTCAAGAAGGCATCGTAGCAACCGCCACGTGTAAAGTCCTAGGTTTCCAGCAAGGCAGTCGCATACTTGACCCCATTGCTGGTGACTGAGCTGTGCCGCGTGCGTCTCCATTTCCCTCATGAGAGCGGAGATGCGTAGCTTCAGGGCGCGATTGTGTTTGTTTTTAAGCCATCGCTTCTGTAAGCTCGTGTGAGCTTCCCACATATGGAGTAATCGGCTGTCAATCACCTCCGAGGATTGTGTGCACGGCATTTCCGATGTGGCCTTGTTCACGTCCTTGTTGAGGTTAGCCAGCCAATTTGTAAGGTGGTCTATCTGCTTCGGGGCCGCGGTACGAAGATCGCAAAAGCGATCCCAGTTGGTGATTTTGAGTTTCCTCTTTACACGGGGGCTTATGGAGGATAGTGAGAAAGAGGTCTCAATTATATAGTGATCGCTACCAAGAGAGGTTTGCGTGTTTGTGCAATAGCATTGTGTTATGTTTTTCGTGAGTGTAAGATCGGGGGTGGTGTTGCTCTGTACACTGTTGCCGATGCGCGTGTACTGCTGTGTATCATTGACAAGGGTTATGCCCTCATTTTGGAGAAGTGTCCAGAGTCGGGCGCCTTTACTGCAAGTCGTTTTGTATCCCCATGTGATATGGCGGGCATTAAAGTCTCCTGCAACTATCAATGGTTGGTTAGCGCTGATTTGAAGGGCTTTTTTCATGGCCGCCATTAGAGGAGCAGTTTTCCCTTTCGGGGGCTGTAGATATTCAGAATGAATAGACTCGTTCCTTTCCGCTCTTTGGGAAGCAGCTCCATAAAATGGAAGTCGATATCTGCAACGTCCATGTTATGATCAGTTGCTGTGTGGTTGCGGTGAATCAGCGTCGCCACTCTGTACTGAGTACAGTTTGTTGGTGTATGAGGAGTGTAATTGAGCAGTTTTACAGGGGAGTTTGTTTCCTGCAGTGCGATTACCACTGGTGTTTCATCGGTCGGAAGGGATTGAATGTAGAGCTGCAGATTACTACGCTTGGAACGAAAGCCTCTGCAGTTCCACTGCCACACCTTAATGTCCTGTCGACGTCCTGCCATCTTGGGGCTGAGATTCGGGTGGGATCATTTGAGATACTGTGGTAGAGAGTAGCTTTTCTAGAGCAGTTTGAATCTGGATCTGTTGCTGCTGCATCTGCTGCTCGAGCATCGCTATCCGCGCGTCTACTCCAGCTGCCCATGCGTTCGTGCTGGTGGTCATAGATTCAAATTTTTCCGCAAGCTTCTCTTCGAGTAAAGCTATGGCGGCGACCAGATGAGGCTTTTGGGCGTCGACCACTCTAGGAATGTCTTGGTGAGGTGCCTTCCGTTTGGCGGGTGTATGAGTTTTAGTAGTAGATGCTGTGTTGTTGCATGTGGGAGGAGGAGGCGGAAGTGGGGTGGAACGACCTGGGAGGGGAGTGGAAGAACTTTCCATTCCCTCTGCGGGGGAGAGCCTGTGAATTAGCGTTTGCATTTGCTGAGTGAGCTTTACAATATGATCATTGTTTTTTTATTTGATCATTCTGTTGCTGAATTTGCTTGCACTGAGTTTCTAGCTTTTCTTTAAGTTGCTTATTTTCTCGGACAAGGGAGGAAGATCGTGGGCCCCAGCTCACCTTATTTTCCGGCGGAGGCTGGTCGGTCAGGGGCGGGAAAGATGGCGAGCGGTTCCTGGCGTTGGTGGAAGCGGCGGACGCGGCGGACCTGGAGCGGACGCGGTTAGTGGAACTCGTCCGGTGCTTGCTTCGGGATTGCCGGGTTGTTTGCTCGGCGTCTGCACCAGCTGTCGAGCGTGTCGGTCTCTTGTTGCCCGGTCTGTTGAATCGCTCCGAGCAATCGCGGGAGCCCGTAAAATGGGGGCCGCCGCATAGAATGCACTGGGGTGGACACGTTGGAGGGTCGGTCGGTACATGGGTCTCCCCACATCGTTGGCATAAGTCCTTTTTGGTTGCCGTGGACACGTCGCTGCGATGTCCCAGACGACGGCAGTTGAAGCAGGCTTCTGCTTTGGCGATGAATTGATGGCAGTGGTAGACCGCTCCATAGAAGCGCAGCTGTTTAGGTACTGATTTGGTATTTATGAAGGTGACCAGAATTGATTTGGTGTGGCCGAGTCGGCGTGCATCGGTGATGAGATAGGAGGGGCTTTGGTTGAACGTTTTTAGCTCTGTAAAAATTTCTTCAGATGTCTGGTCGTAGATAGCATTATAAATGATGCCTCGAATGGTGTTGTCCGGGAGAGCGATATACGTTTTCATTGAGCAGACTTGGTCGATTATCTTTATAGATTCTAGTTGTACATTTCTGCGGGCACGGTCTTCGGCTGGCGTGCTGATAGTGAATGAATTGTGCCTGGGGTTGATTCGGATGGCGTCTTGTGTTCGCACTGCGTCTATCGGTAGCTGCAGAGCGCTGGTGACTAGAGACAGTATATAGCCCCCGTTGTGTTTACTTAGGTCGAGGCCTCCACCGGGGCGGAACACGATTTTAAGGTCTCGTGTCGGGAGCTTGGGCAACGGTGGCGGACGCTTTAGAACGGTGGAAGACTTGCCTTGCGTAGGCTGCGTTGGTGTGGCTGTGCCGGCCGGGGGCTGATCAGTCGAGCTCGTGGGGGCTTGCTTGGCAGAGAGGACATCGGGGTGAGCCATACGTCGAGCCTCCATGGCTCGGTCCCATCTTGATGCAGTATCAGTAGTCCCATCTTCAGTGCGCACCATGCCGCTGTTGGTGGGCCGTGAAGTCGGGGGAGTGAAGGGTGAGGCCTAGGCCCAATGTGGCGGTGGCCGGCTCCCAGAGCAATCTGAAAGTTTATCCGCAAATTCGGGAAGACGGACCCGAAGAGAGGGTGGACAGGCGCTTAACACCTTCATGCGTCGATTGCGGCTATTCGAAACATGAACAGTCAAGAATTCCGCACTCACAGTCGAAAATTGGAGGAGCTGATGCAAACACCAAGCGTCCGTGTCAAGCTCCAAGCCAAGAATCTCCACTTACAGAAGTCGCAGTTACACGAGTAGCGAAATACGTTCCCGCTACATTTCTTCTGCGCTCTGTGCACATGCAGAGCCATCTTGCGGCAAACACAGTAGAATCCCTCCTCTCAATGTGCGGCGCTGCCCCCGACACGTGGCGCGCCACTCGCCCCTGACGTTTCGCCGTGCACCCTCACGGGTTGTAGAATCAAGTGTATTTCCTTTCTTTAGATGACTATCTTTGCTCACCCGCTTCTCCCCTTCGGGCCGCGCGGGTACCGGTGCGAGGATGCCCCAATACCCTTGCGTTTAATAAGTTTTCTCGCTCTCTCCCCTTCCAACATCCAGCGTGCGTCACCCGAACCGTGGTGTTTAGGCGACGCGGCTCCTTTTTCCGCTCACAGCGCGATTGCTAGGTGCAGCGTCTGATGCCGGACGCCTCTGACGTGATAATTAAAAAAAAGTTGTACAGTGCACTTAGAAGGGTTGAGTATGAATAACGCTATCGCGTTCCACTCTTGAAGGCGAAGCTTAAGCGTCCTCCAATTTTTTTTTACATGGTGAGGTTCGAGCTAGGCCCTACCGCGTAGAAGACTTTCGGGATGCACTCGGCGAGAGCGACGCGCTCGCCGAGGTTGTAGCCTTGGGGGCGTATCAAGTTAATCACGTGTGAGCTGTCACCTTCAAGACTGCTGAAGCCACGAAACGTATTGTGGCTTTGAAAGAGGTGAAAGTGAAGGGACGACGGTGTGTTATTATCGACCCTCAAGACCAGCAAGTCCGACTCAGACTACATTGGATGATACACGGTGTCGCAGATGAGGACATTTGCACGGCTTTCGCCGCATTCGGGAAGGTGACGGAGGTCACTCGAGAACCGTAGCGCGTCCAGGGCGTCAGCGAGAAAGGCTCGACAACGAGGTCAGTACTTCTCAAGTTGAAGGCCGGGATGAAGGCGGACGGCCTGCCCCATCAAATAAGGGTAGCAGGGGAGCTGGCTCTCGTCGTCGTTCCCGGAAGTCCTATGCAGTGTCTACGTTGCCATGGTTGTGGCCATGTACGACGCGAGTGCAAAATACCGCGTTGTTCTCGCTGCCGACGCTTTGGACACACGGAAGTTGTTTGTGTCCGCACCTACGCTGCGGCAACAGTGCCCGCTCTCAGAGAGAAGACGCCTGCAGATGTAATGGATGCTGTCGAGGCCGAGGAAGCAGCAAAGGGAAGCGAAGACGTGGAAACCTCTGCGGCATCCGTCAACGTGGAAGCACCGACCATCACCGGCAAAGAGGCGGGTGATGACACAGGAAAACAACAAGAGTCGGCAACCTGGGTGCCAGCGGTGTCTGCGAACGAGAAAGCACCCCTTCAAGACGCAGGGTTTTTGAAACCTGCGACGAAGGTGACCATTGTTACGGGAAACGGCGTTGGGTCAACGAGCGCCGGCAGCGCACCTAAACGCCCACATACAAAGGCAGGAGACGGGAGCGAACAGCAGACCCTTAAGAACGACGATGAGCCGTCTATGAAAGCGACCCAGTACAGGAGACCTCCATTCAAGCAACGGCCCAACATAGCGGCGGACAGGAGGGCCGAGAAAAAGCCACCCTCGCAGCAAGTCGAGCCCGTAAAAGATGATGGAGGTGGGCATTCTGGAAACGTCTAGCTTCATGCTAGACGTGAAAGGTAAGCGTCATGCTCCCGGCCTCCTTCTAATGCATGATTATGGCGATGGATCAGAGTCTGAACGTTGCAACGCTCAACGTCCGAGGGTTGGCTGGTAGAAGGAAGCAAAGCCAAGTCATCATCATCATCAACCTGATTATAACCACTGCAGGGCGAAGGCCTCTCCCATATTTCTCCACTTAACCCGGTTCTCTGCTAGCTGCATCCACTTGACCCCTGCGAACTTCTTAATCTCATCCGCCCACCTAACTTTCTGCCGCCCCCTGCTACGCTTTCCTTCCCTTGGAATCCAGTTTGTTACCCTCAGCGACCATCGGTTATCCTCTCTTCGCACTACATGTCCTGCCCATGTCCATTTCTTCTTAATTTCTACTAGAATGTCGGTAACTTGAGTTATTTCTCTGACTCACTGTGCACACTTTCTATCTCTTAATGTTACCCCTACCATTTTTCGTGCCATAGCCCTCTGGGTTGTCCTCAACCTAAGTAGAACTCTCTTGGTTAGCCTCCAGGTTTCAGCCCCATAGGTGAGTACAGGCAAGATGCAATTGTTGTATACTTTACTCTTGAGCGATACCGGTAAGCTGCTAGTCATAATCTGCGAGTGCTTGCCAATTGCGCTTCATCCCAATAGTATTCTTCTTCTGATTTCCTTTTCGTGGTCCGGATCTGCGGTTACTAGCTGTCCTAAGTAAATATATTCGCCTACTACTTCCAGTATTTCGCTACCTAATGTAAACTGCTGTTCCTTCCCGAGGCTGTTGAACATTACCTTAGTCTTCTGCATATTGATTTTCAAGCCTACCTTTCTACTTTTCCTGTCTAGGTCATCAATCATTATTTGCAGTTCATCCCCCGAGTTGCTTAGCAAGGCAATGTCATCAGCAAATCGCAGATTACTGAGTTATTCTCCATCTACCCTTATCCCTAACTGCTCCCATTCCAAGTCACTGAATACTTCCTCTAAACAAGCTATGAATAGTACTGGGGAGATTGTGTCTCCTTGCCTAACACCTTTCTTTATGGGAATTTTGTTACTTTCTTTATGCAGACCTATGCTTGCTGTGCAGCCACTATATATATCTTCCAGCACTTTCACGTACGGCTCGCCTACCCCTGATTTCGCAATGCCTGCATCACCACCGAGGTTTCAACTGAGTCAAATGCTTTTTCGTAATCAATGAATGCTATGTATAAGGGCTGGTTATATTCCGAGCATTTTTCTATCACCTGATTGATGGTATGGAGCCAGGTACTTCGCCTTTTAACAGAGCAAAACATAGACGTGCTAGCAGTACAGGAAACTGAAGTGGAGGGAGAGGAGGAGACAGGGAGCATGGCGCAGCGTTTCACGTCGCGGTACGAAGTGGCTGTTAGTCACGCAGTGGGCACGTCGGCTGGGTGCCTTCTTCTTGTCAAATGGTTACCAGGACTTATAGTGCAGGCCGTGATTTCGTCTACGTGCGGAAGGTTGATTGTTTGTGACCTGGTTTTGCATAACAGTGAATGGCGCATTCTCTGCGTTTATGCACGCAATGCAGCTGAAGACAGGCTCATTTTCTTTAAAAACATCGAACGTTACTTAGATTCAACAAGGCAGCTGATAATTATGGGTGACTTCAACTGTGTTTTAAGCGCCCGAGACAAAACCTCTAACCGCCCCTTTAAAGATGCAAGCACCGATTTTTTGTTGCAGATGATTGCAGAGTTGTCATTAGAGGATGTTGCTGAGTGCTTGGAGGGAGCACGCAGCGTGCAATACATCCATTTTCAGAGTTCTAGTCATGCTCGACTTGACCGAATTTATGTATCGTTGGATGTGATACCGAAGTGTAAAAATTATTCTGTTATCCCAATGTCCTTCTCCGATCATTGTCTGGTAAAATGCACTATAGGAGCTAGAAGCCTAAGCAAAATTTTGTGTGGGACCTTTGGAAGCTGAATTCCAAACTTTTAGAAGACGATAACTTAATCAAAATTATTATACAGAAGCTAAGTGAAATAAATAAACGACCTAACAGCAGCATTGGGGAGCAATGGAAACTGTGCAAGCAAGAAATTAAAATGAAAGCGATAGAAAGAGCCACCTGTATTCGCCATAACGAGAAGCCAGAAGAAGCAGGCCTAAGATCAACAATAAAAAAGTTAATAGCGCAGGAGTGCAAGGAGCCGGGGGTTTACAAAGAGGACATCAGAAAGATAAAAAAGAAAATAGAATTAGTAGACGAGGACCGATATCGAGGAGCGCTCGTTCGCGCCAAGGCCGAAAGATGGGCCGCCGGCGAGACGCCCACTAAGCGCGCTCTGGGTCTTGAAAAAGCACAGGCTCATCGAAATGACATAACTGAAGTAGAATGGAACGGAAGCCTCGTGACAGATAAGAACGACATTGCACGTGCCTTCTTCGACTATTATCAGGAGCTGTTTGCTTTTCGGGACATGAAGTTGGAGACGTTTAAGCAGGTGTTTCTTTCCTCCTTGCCACGACTGGATGCCACCACAAGAGAAAAGTTAGAGCAGCCGGTTTCCGAGGACGAGGTTGAACGCGCCATTGATCATCTGAACCCAGGAAAGTCGCCTGGGCCGGATGGTTTTAGCGCAGCCTTTTATAAAGCACTCAAGCTAGATCTGTCCCCATTGTTAGCTGCAGTATTTAACGATGCCTATGAACTTGGTGCACTCCCTCCTTCGTTCGCATCCTCAAACACAGTGTTAATTCTTAAGTCAAACCAAACAGAGAAACTAAAATTTGTGACGTCATACAGGCCTATTTTTTAACAAATGTGGATTGGAAAATACTGATGAAAGTTCTGACAGCCAGGGTACAGACAGTGATAAAACATGTCGTTGGCTCCCACCAGACGTGTGGTATAAAGGGCCGGTCCATTACAACGAATATTCATAAGGCGAGGTGCGTGCTGGAATGTTGTGACGTTGCTTGGGCGAGGGTCGCGCTTCTTCAGCTCGACCTAGAAAAGGCGTTTGACTTTGTTCCACATGATGCATTGTTTGCAATATTAGATTATATCAATGTCGGTTCTATTATCACAGAGGGCGTAGCCCTGGCGTACCGAAACTGCACAACGCGATTGATTGTTAGTAAAGTATTAGGGGAACCCATAAATGTGCGGCGTTCGGTACGTCAGGGTTGTCCCCTCAGCCCGCTTCTATTCTGCATTTATATCGAAACTTTATGCCTGCTTATTATGCAAAATCCATCTGTTCAGGGCTTTCAACTGTACATGTCTGAGGTCAAATTTTTGGCGTACGCTGATGATGTGGCAGTGCTTTGTACGAACAAAGAATGTATTTGTGCCGCAGTTGAAGTCGTGAAAGATTTTAGTGCGACCACAGGAAGTCCAGTAAAATGGGGAAAGTGTTTGGTTTGGTTTGGTCTGTGTGGTTTAACGTCCCAAAGCGACTCAGGCTATGCGAGACGCCGTAGTGGAGGACTCCGGAAATTTCGACCACCTGGGGTTCTTTAAAGTGCACTGTCATCGCATAGCACACGGGCGCCTTGCTTTTCGCCTCCATCGAAAAGCGGTGTCTTGGCTTTTGGCACGGGGCGTGGACATCAACGCCTGACGTTTTTGCCAACGTTACATGGGTTACAACACCCGTGAAGTATTTGGGCGTACCTCTAGAATTCTATGAAGACAGGAAGCCATTTTGGCGCGCCCAAGTTTAGGAAATATGGGAGAAGTCTGACAAGTGGAAAGGAGTGCCGCTGTCTATCTTTGCACGAGCCCCTGTGTGTAATCTATTTTTTGTTTCTAAGGTGTGGTACGTCATGCAAGCACTTCATTGTTCTAGGTTGAGTGTTTAAAAGCTGCACCGAATATTTGCTGTGTTTGTATGGGCATCAAGCTGGGAAAGATGTAGTCGGGATAACCTGTTCCGGCCAATTAAAGACGGAGGTCTCGGGCTTGCTCACTTATTTGTGCGCCAGCTTGTAAACAGATTTATTTTCTTTCGCGACGTTACCGACCCCTTTTTGCGCACTGTGTGCCAAGTGAGGCTCGCGCGGGCGTTGCCCAATTTCGTTGTTGCTATGGAAAGCATGCCAGGGCGTCTTTCTAGTTTTTTCAAAGAGGTTGTCAGCAGTGTTCGAATTCTGTCAGCTCGCTTCTCGACAGATTACTTAAGTTCAGTGAAAAAGAAGAACCTGTATAAAGCTGTTTGTGACGACTTCTCTGTTCCTGTGTAGAGAGCCTTCTATAACGGCCGTCTAGGTCAAGACGTACTGAAGCGTGTCAAAAGAATGCCAGTTTCTCCTGGGGTAAAGATGTTTTTCTCTAAGTTACATACAGGAACATTATCGGCACAAACGTTTTTTGAAAGCAAGGGCTTTTATCTGCCATGGGGTTCACTTTGCTTAATATGTAAACAGCCAGAGACAATAAACTATGTATTTCTGCACTGTTGGGAGGGCGTCTAATTCTGGGGTGTGCTGCAACCAACTGTTAAAAAAAATTACTATTAGACTCATACTGGATTAGATTCCTGCCAACTGAAAATAATGATGGGATTCCACTTGATACGGTTATGCTAATAGGCCTGCACAGTCTATGGCGGTCCAGAATGGCGGGTTTTCACTGTGACCCTGACGCCCGCCCTGCAAGGCTCTACTTTCGTGAGAGTATTCGCGCATTGGTTGAAATGCACAAATTGAAGACCACTGTGCCAGACTGGATTTCAAGAGTCGAACCACTATGCGAGCTGAAGGAATTTTAACTTGACAAAGGCAACTCGTATGAGCCTGCCGGCTTCTGTATTACGTGTCATGCTTGTGGTAACCGCTCTGCTGTGAGCATTCTGTTTGTAGCGCGTTTTTGTTGGTTTTGTTTTGTGTTGGTGATGACCGGCAATAAAGAAAAAAAACTCGTGGCTGAGTGGTAGCGTCTCCGTCTCACACTCCGGGGACCCTGGTTCGATTCACACCCAGCCCATCTTGGAAGTTGCTTTTTATTTATGAAGTGCATGCCGGGATTTATCGCTCACGGCCAACGCCGCCGATGCCGACGACAGCGGCTTTTCTGCGACACGAGGTCCTTAACGCTATCGCGTTAAAATTCGGTGGCAGGCCGGCCCCGTAAGGGAAGGGAGGAAGGTGGCAGTGAAATACCTTCCTCCCTTCCCTTACGGGGCCGGCCTGCCACCGAATTTATTTATGTTGTAGGCCGTCATTGCACCCGCGGTTCAGGTGTTCACAGAGGAAGTGTGACAGATACTGCACCTTTCCCTTCCTATGAGCCAACCAACCAACCAACGAACCAACCGGCCCCCACCGCAAGCGGCGGTGACCTCCCTGCCCCAGCCCCATCAGGGGAGTATTTCAAATCGGCAGGAAAAATTTTGAGGTAGTTCAGTACGTACTCGCAAAGCGGAACAGTTACTGCGGCACATTTGCTGCCAATACTGCATAATTAACGTAGTTTTTAGAGTAAAATTAAATATTCTTTATTCATGGCACGGATATGCATAGAATGGTTGTGTGAAAAATCCAGAAGATGCAATTAGCGGCCGATATAAGATGAATTCATAAATAAAATGATGCCTGAAATATAATGTAAAGACGTTTCAGAGCGGTAAGCCCGCCTACGGCCAATTTGGGGCACACAACGGCCTTTCATGGGCAGCCTCAATTGGGCTTATCTTATTTTTACCGCATGGAGTACGAATTATTGCACTTGCTCGCAATTAACTCAAGAAATACCCATGTGGAGGCATGCCCATGTGGAGGCGTGGAGGCATGCCCACTTTTCAGCCCGGATGCAAATCACGCGGGATCTATTCAGTTTTTGAGTGGGCAGCCCTATTTGGGCTAGCCTGTCTGCTATTCGCTTTAAGCCCACATTTATATCGGATGTGCCTTAAAGTATCCCGCAAGAGACCGATGTGGGCAGAAGCGGGAAGGAGCACTTTCCTGCCCCGCTACAGGCCCTGCGGAAATTATCTAGGTTTTTGATGGGCGGGCTGCCCATCAAAAACACACCTAGTGCTTGTAAGGACCGGCCTCTTATGGGCTGATCCAAACATACCTCCTGGTATGTATAGCCAATAAATGTTCTTACCACTCCGCGGAGGGGCAAACTTCAGACACTTCCAACTGTGCAACACCCACTGCGTAAGATCTGTGGCTGCAAGTCGCTTGAATGTATTCGTCGTTTTCAAGCGCACCTCTAGCTTTCTTAGAGGTGCGCTACTTAAGCTTCCGCTTTCGACCCGCACTGGGAGTATGAAGGCAGCAGTCCAAATTGTCCTCTCAATCCAAGAGTTCAAAACACCATGTTTATGCAGTTCTCAAGAGATAACGCACCACTGTCGCTGCAGAGAACCGCCTGCATAATATATCACATCGAGTTCTAGAGTCAACACAGCAATACTGCGGCAAAACTGTGCAACAGTAGTAGTTTCAGGTCACTGCACGACGTTACGCCCGCGCGTCCACGCATCATCTTCAATGACGTAGGCTACCCTGGACAGCCGCTCGCCCATGCGAGGCTCTTCTCTCGGGCAATTCTTTTTGAGCGAAAGCTCGACCTGTTTAAAGCCTTTAATGCCTCATCCTGGACGACAGAAGTTTGTCACCGGAGCAGGTGCCATGCGTACGAGAGCGAGGATTAAAAAAGAAGAATAAATCGTGTCTTCCCGGGTTCTAACCTGCATCCCTTTGATCTCCAGCCCAGTATTTTAGCAGCTGTGCCGCGGCAGTATTTATTACATGCGATCTGTCCTTATCATTTAGTTCTATAAAATAAGGTTTACAATACAGTGCATTTTCTGGCTGTTAACTTTTTTTATGAGTAGATTCTCTGTTTCCCGGACACATTTATACAAAGAATTGATATCTATGTTGTTCCCGCCTCTCTTATAACATTCAATTTTTTCTAATTGCATGGGGTATAATGTGTTAAACAGAGCACGCAAAATGCCGATCTTACCATCTACTAAAACGCTTTTCTTTGAACTTCACGTCGAAGGTCTACCTGTTAAAGTACGACTTCGCAAAGAAAAAAAAAATGGTTTCTCTGTTAATTGTCGGCTATTTTATACAGCTGAAACCGTCGAACATTGTTGTATTGCCTGCAAACATCCGATATCGCTTTGGGACGTTCTACAAAGGACACTGAAGGAAGATTTCATTTTAAATTCCCACAGTGTGCGTTACTTAATTCCCACCCAACATGACCTTGACCACTTTTATGCGATTGCTCTCCTTGTACTGCACAGCCTCTGGAAAACGCGTATGTTGGATTCGGAATGCTGAGCCTCTCATTTTCCCCAGTACTGATTTCGACCAGATAGTGCCCCAGCTTAGAGACACACGAAGATAATAGTGACTGTCAACCGAACTGGTTGTTATTGTTGATGTGTTGTCTTTCCTTGTCACAATTTTTAGTGAAGTTGTGCTAAGACGCATCATAATTTTATGATGTGTTGTATGTTTCAATTGGATTTTTCGACTACTAGCTGGTTACTTTGTAACTATAGTATATACCCCCAGGTGCCCGTGTGCTGTGCCATGTCAGTGCACGTTAAAGAACCCCAGTTGGTCGAAATTTCCGGAGTCCTCCACTACAGCGTCTCTCATAGCCTGAGTCGCTTTCGGACGTTAAACCAACCAACCAAGCAACCAACCGACCGACCGACCGACCGACCGACCGACCGACCGACCGACCGACCGACCGACCGACCCAACCCAACCCAACCCAACCAACCAACTGACCGACCGACCGACCGACCGACCGACCGACCGACCGACGGACCGACGGACCGACGGACCGACCGACCGACCAACCAACCAACCAACCAACCAACCAACCAACCAACCAACCAACCAACCAACCAACCAACCAACCAACCAACCAACCAACCAACCAACCAACCAACCAACCAACCAACCAACCAAACCAACCAACCAACCAACCAACCAAACAACCAACCAAACAACCAAACAACCAACCAACCAACCAACCAAACAACCAACCAACCAACCCACCAACCAAACCAAACCAACCAACCAACCAACCAACCAACCAACCAACCAACCAACCAACCAACCAACCAACCAACCAACCAACCTTATTTGCATTTAAAGGCGCCACGTCACGGATCGTGAAATGCTCCTTATAATTCCCCTTGTGATGATTGCGGAACTCCACGAGTGACAGATGCTGCGCTTTTCCTTTCCTGTAACAAATTATAGAACGGCAGTAAACTTCAATGCGTCCAACGCAATGCTTTTTGTGTTTGACAAGGGGCGCGTGATGTACCGTCACGACAGGTCATGACGCCCCAGGCGATTCAAGCATATACGAAGCTTACCGCTCTGGCCGTCCGATAGAGGCGTCCGTGAGGCGAATTTTATTTGCCGCTCTCTCGAATGCCGCACAACACAGCAAACAGAAGCAGACCCAAATGTCTAGCAGGTTTTAGAACAGCAGACATCAGCGGCGTTAAAAGTTAAATTGGTTCACAGGAAGGGAAAGGCGCAGTACATGTCACACTTGCTCTGTGGACACCCGAACCGCGCCGTAAGGGAAGGGAGGAAGGTGGGAATGAAAGTGGAAAGAGAGAAAGAGGAGCCGTAGTGGAGGGCTTAGGAGTAATTTCGACCGGATCTTCGTGCGCTGACATCGCACAGCACACGGACGCCTCTTCGTTTCGCCTCCATCGAAACGCAGCCGCCGCGGTCGGGTTCGAACCCGGGAACTCCGGCACAGTAGTCGGGCGTCTTACCACTGCACCACCCCATTGAATTACAGAATATAAAAGGCGCCGTATCAGTCACAATTCTCCGCTCCACTGCCTTGTGCACACAGAAGAGAGAACAGAGAAGAACGAAAAGGAGGAGGGAGAGAAGGACGCTGGCTGCAACAACAGCCGTCGTCCACCACCAGAGGCCGCGGGTGCAACGATGGCCCACAACAGACAAAAACTCGGTGGCAGGCTAGCCACCACCGCAAGCGGCGGTGACCTACCTGTCCCAGCCCCATCCGCCCGCCACCGCTTAGGTGGTACATGACAGCTGTTGCGGTGCACGTCTTTCTCTCTACTTTTCTTTTCTAATCTCTCTCTTCTGTCCGCACGAAGCCGCGGAGGTGGCTCAGCTACAGAGACAGTAGCAGGCCCCTGCATTTTTTTCCTTCTTTCTACAGCCACAACAACGACCATGCCGTAAGAAAGGCAGGAAGGTGGGAGTGTAGAAGAGATAGAGGTGTCGTAGTGGAGGGCTACAATCCACAGCCCTATAATGGTTTTCGATTCATCGCACTTGTGGCCCAAGGTTCCCTCTATAATTTTTTGTTGCACAGGCAACACTACGCTAGTTGTCGAACCATTTCGAGTGGGCCCACAGGACCGGACGGGATAACGTACAAGGCATTACTCAATCTGGACGAAGTCTCTCTCCAGGAACACACGGAACTCTTTAATAACCACTGGCACGCTGGGACGCTCCCGTCAACCTGAACCCACGTCAGCATGCGATTTATACCCAAACCGGGCAAATCCCTCACTCTTCAAAACCTGCGCCCTATATCCTAACGAGTTGTGTCGGCAAGCTCTTCGAGCATGTCACTCTCAATCGTCTGCAACCGTTCCTAGAAGCAACAGTCTTTCTCTCCCATGTTCGATTTGGATTCCGCCCAAACCTCTCGGCACAAGACGTACTTCTCGCCCTTAAAGAGTCTTTCTTACACCTCTTACACACTAAGCGCTGTACAGCATCTACGCGCGCCATACTGGCCCTGGATATTCACAAGGCATTCGACACGATAAGCCATGACCATACCCTGACGACATTAGCCACCGCGGGCTGCCGCACGCGCATATGGCAGTATGTTCGGGCCTTTCTTCAGGGACGCACGGCACAACTTTTAAATTGGTTCACAGGAAGGGAAAGGCGCAGTAACTGTCACACTTGCTCTGTGGACACCCGAACCGCGCCGTAAGGGAAGGGAGGAAGGTGGGAATGAAAGTGGAAAGAGAGAAAGAGGAGTCGTAGTGGAGGGCTACGGAGTAATTTCGACCACCTGGGGATCTTTAACGTGCGCTGACATCGCACAGCACACGGACGCCACTTCGTTTCGCCTCCATCGAAACGCAGCCGCCGAGGTCGGGTTCGAACCCGGGAACTCCGGCACAGTAGTCGGGCGTCTTACCACTGCACCACCCCGGCGGGGCACACCTTGGGGATATTGCCTGCCAGCCTTTCCCCCTGCCTAACCGCGGAACACCTCAAGGGGCAGTCCTATCACCGCTACTTTTTAACGTGGCCCTAGCGCCATTAGCAAAGGCCCTTGCTGCTATCCCAGAGCTCCACACAGCCTTATATGCAGATGATATAACCCTCTGGACAACAGGCGGACCCCTTGGAACAGCCCAAGATATCTTGCAGTCTGCCATAGACATCACCACCACCTATCTAGAAAACAGGCCTCCGATGCTACCCAACTAAATCGGAAGTAATGCAGCTTAAACCCATACCGGAGATCCCCCCATTGAACTTCATATGTACGGAAACCCAGTGCCCATTGTGTCTCAGGTGAAGATTCTCGGCCTTCTCATTAACAACGCACTTGCAACCGCCACCCTTCAACTCTTGCAAAGACAGACCAAGCAGGTTGCTGGACTAATCAGGCGTGTGGCTGCGCGCCACCATGGGCTGCCGGAACGCGATACCCTCAATATGTCCATTGCATTAATCATTAGCCGAATCACATACCTCCTCCCATATCATATACTCACTCAGCGCCAAACAGAGCAGGCGGACATCCTAATACGCATGGCCGTAACCTCCGCCCTACGTCTTCCACGGATGGTTAGCACAGAACGTCTGCTGGTCACTGGTACTCACAATACCGTGAACGAATTAATAAAAGCTCAACGCACCAACCAATTAGTCCACCTGAGTCCACGGAAACAGGACAATGCCTACTGCGACAACTCCGTCTCAATCCACCCATCGCCACCCCAGCAAGTGCTACACCTTTCATGATCTCTCAGGGCACGCAGGATCACATAATAACAGAAGCCCCTACAACGCAACATGGGCGCTTGCCTTTATCAGGGAAGGCGGAAAGTTAGAGTCAGCTATTACACCAAAAGATACCGCAACCGCTCTGATATCCTCTATGTCGACGCGGCAGGGAATTCTAAAGTAGGGTTTTACACTGCAGTAGCTGCCTACGAAGATGGCAGAGTGGGGGCCGCCGCCACTATCCGATCTAATTCGCCTGCAGAAGCGGAAGGAGCCGCCATCGCACTCGCGCTTGCCTATTCAGCCATTGACAAAGACATTACCGAAATTTGTACAGATTCTCAGGCGGCATACCGCCCCTACCTAAACGGCGTGGCGACACCGGCCGCGCATCATATTCTTACCACCGCCACCTCTCTCGACCGAACGGTTAATCTAATGTGGATCCCAGGGCATGCCTCGATGCCCGGTAATAAGCGCGTTCATGCGCTGGCTCTAGAACTCTCTACCCGAGCCCCGGATGATCAGGCACCCAACTCCGCGCAGGAGGCCGCATCGGTCCCTTCTGCATACCACCAAATCACCGCATTCTACAAACACAAGCACATGACACTTCCGCCACCCCACAGCACCTTGTCACCCTTATCCAGTGCTACATGGCGAAAATTGTAGACGGATTGTTTCTTCCCCCTACCGTCTCTCATGCCTTCACCCTGGCTTGCCCCCTCACTGCGACACCTGTGGCGAGCCCAAATCCTCACTTTTCCACTACCTGTGGGAATGTCCTTCTCCCCAGGCATTGCCCCCCATCCCTCATCCCGCATTTTCTTCCTGGGAGGCTGCTTTGCGGACAGCTCAACCCGCCGGTCAGAAATGGCTGGTAGATCGGGCTCTATGTGAAGCAAAAGCCCGTCGAATCCTGGACTAGTAGGGGACCACACTGGAAGACATTTTTTTAAACTAAATAAAGTTTTTTCCATTCATCCATCCACAGGGTGGGCCAAGCTTTGCATGCGCAAGGTTGCGCGTGACGTCAGAGGCAGCAGCCAGTGCGTCGGAGGTGCAGTCGCGATCGTGCTTCGCCGCGCAGTCCGCTGGTGTATGACAAGAGACATCATAACCACTGCGGGCGCCAGCTGCTCATCACTTTCTCCATTGGTTTTGCGAACAACAGCTGTGTGTTGCGTATATACAGCTATGAGAGAGAGAGAGAAAACCTTTATTACACGTAGGAATTTAGAGCGCGCAGGCCCTTGGTACCCTGCATGATCCTACTGAAATTCAAGTGTTTATGTCCCTCAAGATCATAACACTGGCAGCCCGGCCGGTAGCAATGGTCTGCACGGCCGGGTCCTCCGAACGCAGCAGGGTCTCTCAATCCTCCCAGGTCTTCAGTTGCTCTAGGCCCCACGGGGGAGGGTCCGCCGGGCAGAGGGAGAGGATGTGGTTTGAAGAGGCAAAAGGTAGAAGTAGGAATTTAGAAGGAGGGGTGGTAGTGGAAAAGGGTGAGGGGTTCAGGAAGAATGTGTGTTTGCAGTCTGCGCCATAGTGTTGAGTGTCTATTGTCTAGGAAGGGGTTGGAGTTTGAGCTGGCGCGAGGCTCTGTAGGCCTGCGTCAGCTCGCTTAACGAGTGCATGCGCTCCTTCGTAAATCCCGGATTAGAGGCCACCTGAGCTCAGTTTAAAGAACCTCGAGATAAAAGGTTGGCAGTATCGTTTCCGGGATTCCCGAAGTGCGCAGGCACCCATATCAGCTCCGCATGGCGGGGAGGGGTGCTTCGGGTGAGTCCAGTATGCTAAAAGCAGGGACATGCACTCGGCCTCGTGCAAAATTTAGAATTGCTGTTTTTGAATAAGTTAGAATGTACTGGGCTTCCGTTCCGGTTATGGCTAATGCAATGGCAGCTTCCTCTGCAGCATCTGGGGAGGTGTCTGGGGGCAAAGGTAATGTGATGAGAGGGGATGAGGAGAAATTCACCACGCTGCGGTCGCTTCATCACCCGTGCATGCAGCGTCCACCCATACGGCGTCTGACTCACCACTTAACATCGGTGGAGGGCCTTTGCACGGGCTCTGTGGCGTTGATCATGGTAGAATGGATGCATATTTTTTAAAGTGGCTTGATACGTAGTCCTTGGTGGATGTGTCGAGCGTGGAGAGAAGGGTTGGGCCGTTATCTGGTATCCTGATTCCAAGGGAGTCTAGGATGTACCGTCCAGTGGATGTTTGCAGGAGTCTGATGCATTAGGCCTGTCGGTGGGCCTCCACGAACTCCCCAATCGAGTTGCGTAGACCCAGGCCTAGCAATCTGTCTTTGGGTGTGTTGAGGGGAAGGTGAAGTGCGATCTTGTATGCCTTGCGGATCAAGGCATCCAAAGCGTTTATGTCATATTTGGACAGTTGTAGGTAAGGAGTAGTGTAAAGCACATGGCTGAGGACGAAAACATGGATGAGGCGACAAAGGTCGCGCTCCTTCATGCCCCTATGGTGGCCCGAAACTCTGCGGATGACGTGCGGTATCGTACCTACAGCCTGCCTGAGTTTCTTTAGGGTGGTGGTGTTTTTACCATTGCTCTGGATGTGTAGGCTCAAAGTGCGCAGGGTTTCAACCTCCTGTACTGGACTCCCATTCAATTCAATAGTAATAGGGGAGTGGGGGGAATGGCGGTTCTTGGGGCGGATGAGCAGCAGTTCGGACTTATCTGGGGAGCACGACAGATGCTCCTTGCGTAATTTTTGGTCAGGGTGGCTGCTTCCTGTAAGGGGTATTCCATACCGCCATCACTGCCATGAGTGGCCCACAGCGTGATGTCGTAGGCATAGAGGGTGTGTTTCGGATGCGGGATGTCTGACAGTTTCTGGGCAGGGGGGATTAGGGTGACGTTAAACAAACAGGGGGAGAGGACGGATTCATGCGGGTGCCGACACTTTGAACTGTGTAGGAGGAGAAAAAAAGAGGGCCGATGTGTACCTCAGCCGTGTGGTCAGTGAGGAATGCTCGAATATAAGTGTACGTTGTGCACCTATATTCATTATATTCAATAGGGCAGTCATGATCGCCTGATGTTCGATGCGAAAGATCCAAAACTAAGACTGCCTTGGTGCGACAAGGAAGTAGTGGGTCAGAAATATCGAGATTGAGTTGCAGCATGGCGTCCTGTACGGACAGATGGGGTCGGAATCCCAGCATGCTGTTGTCTGCCATATGTGTTGTAAGTCTCGCTAACAAAACATGTTCGAAGAGCTTCCCGAGGCAAGAGATTAGCAAATAAGTGGAATGTTTTATATTGCAATATTTAAGTTGCGGTATAAATATATCCTTTGCATAATGCCAGGACTGCGGGAGGAAACCCTCCACTCAGCACTGTTTAAAGTATGCCGTAATTTTTGTGATCGACTGGTCTTCCAGATTACGAAGCATTCTGTTTGTGATCTGGTCCACACCAGGTGCAGAGTTCAGAGACTAAAGAGGGCTGCTCTGACTTCCGTCCGCGCGAGCTCTGCGTCCAGTGTCGAATTGGACTGTCCTGTATACGGGGGTATAGGTGTGGGGCTCCCGGATAGGTGTATGTGTTTTGAGGTGTGTCTAGGAGGGCGTCGGGATCTTCAATATGTTCGTGTATGAGGCGTGCCACGTGGTATTTTGTTGTTGACGTGATGCGTGTAGGGTCAATGAGATGTCGAAAAGTTGCCATGCGGGTCTGGTGGAGAGTTGTCTGGCTATGCTATCACATACTTGCCCCCAAATGGATCTGCACAGTTCCTAAGAATATTGCTCTACTTGTGTCTGAAGCGTGGTCAGCCGCTTTTAAGTCGTCTGTTGTGTTCATTGTTTTTCCAGCATCCTAGGGTGCCATGATAAGCCTCCGAGAGGTAGGCCAGAATCAACCAACTATGGAGGGGAGAGCCCGGCCGTTGCTCAGCGCGTAGCCAAAATCTATCCTAAGCGTAGTAATGCAGCTGTTACTTCCATAACTCAAGTTGGCTTAAACGGAGCTAAAACACTGTCAATGTTTTCCTACTGTCGTGTGAATGCTCGCCGCATGATGGCTGACCTCGTACAAGAGGTCAGGGGCCTGACACGTGCACGGATATCAGCTGCAGCCGCTGGAGTCCCGGACTAGGCACCCCATCTATACAACCCCCTCACTTACCTCTGCTCAACAAAGTTTTTCAGTCAGTCAGGTCCCGATCGGTTTGCGATTCAGTCCGGGGTGTGAATACACTTTTAGGGTGCGCTGACATAGCACATCAGAGGGCTCCCTCTCCATTAAGGTAAGGTTTTGGAGAAAGGGAGGTGCAGTATACTTTTGGGTGTAAAGAACGTATTGTGGCCAACTACACTCAAATACTCAAGCTAATTTAAATATCAGAATTAGCGCTGCGTGAAGGCAGGCTCGATCTCGCGTATGGAAGCTTATGTTTCAATTTTAAATAGGTTTATAAGAAAAGGAAGGCACGGTACTCGTCAAGGTAACTTGAAGGTCAAACTGAGGCTCTTCTCATGACTGCTTTACCAAGCGTAGTGAAGCTTGTTGCAAAGGTAACAAAAAGGAAAAAAATGCATGGGCCTTCTGGGCTTTGTAGCTCCCACCAGCGCTCCCTTGTGAAGGCAGCGGAGAAAATACAGAAGAGAAAGAGGGAGAGAGAAAGACGCGTATCGTTACAGCCGTCGTTCGCAGCGTAGTTGTGACGGGTGCAATAACGGCCTACAACAGGTACCACCAGTCCCAACCCCGTAGGGCCAGGAGCGGAACCGCGGCGCTTGTATGAACAGTATGTTGACAAACACTCGATTGAGTATAGTAGCCAGGAAAATGACATTTGGCCGACATCCACCACTTGCTGTGGGACTGACCAGCACTCAAACCAACACGAATCCGGCGCCTGAGCATAGCTGGCCTTTCAGCAACCAATCCTGCCTCATATGTCACTTGGACGCAGGGACCTCATCATCGCTCACTTCTGGACTTCATAAAATCAGCCAACCTTTTTCCATTCATTTAATAATTTATTCCTCCTTCATCTCATACCCTACTGATGCCTTGAGGCAACAAATATCGATTATAAAAAATGACATTTCACTGAAGTAGCGGTGCATGTAGCCATTGAATTTCGCTTGCAGGTCGGGTTGGCGAGAAAAAAAGAAGACAAAAAAAAAGCAGAAAAAATCCCCGCAGTCCAGGACAGTGTCCGTGTACTGCCCGTGGCTGCTACTTGGGTTTGGTTGATTAAGACATGCATAAAAGTGAAAGGTAGGACAAACTAATAAAATAATTCTGAAACAATAAAGCTGTTTAGTATGGTGCGTGCGCCATAGTTCGGCCTTCAACTGACCTTCAGCCGCCTGACTAGCGGCGCACAAGCTCACCACCCGTTTCGGCCACGTTTGGTGTACGGAGAGGATGGCACTCGGTCCTTCTTCAGCTGCTGCTTCGCTTTTACTTCGCCGACCTATTTCTTCACATAATTCGTACACTTCATTCATGCCATTAGGTATCTGCACAATTACACAAAACCGCCTGGCACAATTCCACGAATACATTTCAGTGCCCCCATGCCGACCCTTTCACTTCCCTGCCACCGCGGCAAATGTGGCTTGCATCCTGGGACCTCTGCATTCAAAATTCAACAACTCCTGAATTGTTTGATCAATATAGCAGTTAAGATATTCTGGATTCGACATGCCTATGTATACATGTATATCTATATTCAATGATGCTTTGCTAAGTGGTTAGGTGTGGTATTCTGGGAAGTACCTGAACAAATGAGCGCTCTGTAAGCGAACTTTTGCCGGAGAATTTCAGTTTATTTGAGAATATTTCCGCGGAACCTTCAAAACAGTATTTGTTGTATTTTTAACAGCCGCCGGCATACAGGCTTATCACTCTGATTCTAGACCGCGTATCAGTTCCGTAATCTTTGTTTGTTAATGCTCGATGTCGCCAGTCACACCTTTATCAGTTTTGTTGTAGCACCGAGATCTGTCTCGAAGGTTCCGGCCACTCGGGTGTCTTTCCACAATGTTCCAGCCCGTGCTGGTAGCTGTTTGCGACGTTGTCTAGATTGTTCTGTGCAGCTTTTAAATTGAGCGTTGACGAGTGTGACGGGCATTCTTTGTTCGACGATCGACGAGCACGTTTGTTTCTATCGCTGCCGCCGAGTTGCTTAGTTCTTTAGCGGGCGCAAGTCAGCCCAAATAAACAGTTTCTTTAGTGCAATCATCGACCCTTCAATTGTGTCGTCGACCTCGTCACCACTACGTGACATCTGGTGGAGGTGCTGCCTTTGATCCTTCAAGCGAAGACCCAAGCCGCGTTCCTGTCGCCCTGGAAAACCAGCCTACAGGTCACCTAGCCAGCCGCCGACTTCAAGGCCTACAACCCGAACACGGTCTGCTGCTTGACCCCATTCGGTCTCGGAAGGCATCGACGCTAACAATGGCCCAGCCTACAGCACCGGTTATTTTCTTTCAACCCCGGGAGCCCCCTGCTTCCATGGACTACCGGATGAAGATGCGGGAGATTGGATGGACCTTTTCGACCGTGTGGCAGATTTCAACGGTTGGAATGACGCCGCGAAACTTAAACAAGTCTACTTTGTTCTTCAAGGACAGCCCGAGTTTGGTTCGAAAATCATGAGGCAACTATGAAGGATTGGGAGACTTTCAAGGAAGCGTTTCTGACTGCCTTTTCAAGCATCGTCCGAAAGGAAAGAGCCCAGGCCCTCCTTCAGTCAAGACTGCAACTTCCTAACGAGTCTGTCCTAGCGTACGTTGAGGAGATGAAGCGCCTCTTTCGCCGCGCCGACCCTAACATGACTGAAGGTGAGAGAGTCAAACTTTTAATGCGAGGCGTCAAAGAATCGCTTTTTGGAAATATTGTCCGAAATCCGCCAAAAACAGTGGCGGAATATGAAACGGAAGCGTCTGCCATCGAGAAGACGTTGTACACCCGGATGCGCCACTACGAGCGGCCACTTCAGCCAGACTACTCAAGCCACTACCCCAGCGCATCTGCAAGTGGAGAGAACCTTCGTGACCTCATCCGGGAGATCGTGCGAGAAGAGCTCCGCAGAATGCAGCCATCATCGCAATAACCCCAGGTGGCGACGCTCGCGGACGTCGTCCGTGAAGAAGTCCAGCAGGCGCTGGGCGTTCCTGAAGCGACGGCTGCGACTTTTCCAGCACAAGAGGCAACAGCGATGAACTACGCTGGTGCATTACGTCGCCCTCCGCCCCGACGTGATGACTTTCCGAGCCCTCGCCGCAACCGTCCTGTTCCTGAAAACCGCCCCTTGGCCCCCGCCCGCCAAGCCTACCAACGACCCCCAAACCCCAGGAAGTGCGACGCCTGGAGGACTGCAAACAACCGGCCATTATGCTTCCACTGCAGTGAGGCCGGCCACATTCTGCGGCACTGCCTGTACCGACGAATCGGTCTCCGCGGATTTGCATTCGACACTCCACGACCACGCCCAGGTGAACGACGGCAAGAAATCGACAACTATCTGCGTAGCGGTGAGATTGCGCCACCAAGCCGTCGATTCAGGTCTCCATCGCCGTACAGGGCCCGCTTTGCGTCGCCAGGACGTAACTATGATGATAGTGTGCGCGGAAGGTACCCAAGCCCCCGTAGGGGAAGCTAAAGGCAGCAACCTTTGGAGGTAAGGTTGCTCAACAACGAAAAGAAGAAGATCCTCCGCCGCCGACGACCACTAACGATGACGCAACCATTTCATCGCCGCTCCACATGACAACATCGCCGACAACACGACCAGAGTGCAAGCAGACACCGCCGCCCAGCGAAGTAACAACGGTATGCCCCGGCCATGACCTGAAGAAACGACGGAGCCGAGATCGGACACAAAGGCCCACGTGCAATGCGAGGACGTCAACAAGTGACCTTGAAGTTGATATCGACGGCCGTAGAGTCACTGCCCTTGTAGACACCGGAGCTGACTATTCAGTCATCAGTGGACCGTTAGCCTCCCATCTCAAGAAAGTTACAACCGCTTGGGATGGCCCGCTGATTCGCACCGCAGGTGGCAACCTGATTACTCCATCGGGACGATGTACTGCAAGAATAACCTTAACTGGGCGAACTTACCCCACCAGCTTCGTGGTCTTGCAGCAGTGTTCCCGCGACGTGATTTTAGGCATGGACTTCTTAAATGAACATAGGGCTATCATCGACCTGCGATCCAAGCTCATCAAGCTCTCGGCAGACAAATCCATTCATGCTACGACGACGTCGATGCAACACGTCCCTCTAAACGTCCTCGATGAAGAATTGAGCGTCCCGCCCCGATCAAGCATCGCAGTCTGCGTAGGTAGCGCAAACATCGAAACCGCTGAAGGCATCGTCGAAGGAAATATCCAATTGCTCTTAGAACGAGGTGTCAGCATCGCAAGAGGCATCACGAAATTCCGGAGAGGTCAAGCTCGGGTTCTGGTTACAAACTTCACCGAAGAATACTGGCATCTCAACAAGGGCACGACGATCGCTTTTCTCGACGAATTAGCGGACCTCAAAGATGTATTCGCCCTCCACGACCAAACGCTGGAAGACGCACCGGACCTATTCCGTCAGCCCACATTTGACATCAAGCCGGCATTGACCCACAACAGAAAAGACCAGGTTCTCAGTCTGCTTCGAAGCTACGGAGAGTGCTTCTCATCGTCATCGAAGGTACGACAAACACCACTGGCCAAGCACCGCATAATAACGGACGAACACACCCGACCTCTGCGCCAAAGCTCTTATCGTGTATCGCCGCGACAACGCCAGGCCATTCGCGATCAAGTTGAGGAAATGCTGCGTGATGACGTAATCCAGCCATCGAACAGCCCCTGGGCGGCACCAGTCGTTTTGGTGAAGAAGAAAGATGGCACACTTCGCTTCTGCGTTGATTACCGCCGCTTGAATAGCACAACGAAGAAGGATGTCTACCCGCTTCCCCGCATCGACGACACTCTCGACCGGCTCTGCAATGCAAGGTACTTCTCATCGATGGACCTAAAAAGCGGATATTGGCAAACTGAGGTCGACGAAAGAGATCGCGAGAAAACCGCATTCATCACACCGGACGGACTTTTTGAGTTCAAGGCGATGCCATTTGCCCTCTGCTCCGCACCAATCACATTTCAACGAGTAATGGACACAGTCCTGGCAGGCTTGAAGTGGCAAATTTGTTTGGTATATTTGGACGACGTTGTTGTCTTCTCATCAAACTTTGAAGACCACCTAAAACGACTGCAGACAGTGCTGGAAGCCATCAGGTCATCGGGGCTAACGCTAAAAGCAGAGAAATGTCACTTCGCCTACGAAGAACTCTGGTTCCTAGGTCACATCGTTAGCAAGCACGGTATACGTCCAGACCAAGAGAAAACAGCTGCAATCGCACAATTCCCACCGCCTGCCGACAAGAAAGCTGTGCGCCGATTCCTTGGGCTGTGCGCTTATTATCGACGATTTTTCAGAAACTTTTCGCGGATCGCCGAACCGTTGACGCAGCTTACAAAGGCTGACGTACCTTTTAAATGGAAAGCGCCGCAAGGAGAACCCTTCGACGAACTTAAGCGCCGCCTGCAATGCCCTCCTGTACTTGGGCACTTTGATGAAAACGCCGAGTCCGAAATACACACCGACGCGAGCAGTGTGGGCCTAGGAGCCGTTCTCGTCCAGAAGAGTGCCGGACAGGAGAAAGTAATCGCCTACGCTTGCAGGTCCCTCACAAAAGCCGAAGTAAATTACTCGACGACCGAGAAGGAGTGCCTTGCAATCATCTGGGCCATTTCTAAGTTTCGTCCATACCTATACGGCCGACCATTCAAGGTGGCAAGCGACCATCACGCGCTCTGCTGGCTGGCTAATTTGAAAGATCCTTCCGGCCGCCTTGCCAGATGGAGCCTACGACTTCAAGAATTTGACATGACTGTTGTCTATAAGTCGGGCCGGAAGCATTTCGACGCTGACTGCTTATCCCGCGCTCCCGTCGATGCTCCCCCGAAGGACAATGACGACAACGCCTTTTTGGGACCGGTAAGAGCCAGCAGTTTCGCAGAACAACAGCGATCAGACCCTGAGCTGAAAGCGCTAGCTGATTACTTGGAAGGAAAGACCGCTTCCCTCCTGGTGTGTT
The DNA here is from genome assembly GCF_055883805.1 of Amblyomma maculatum. NCBI lineage: Eukaryota > Metazoa > Arthropoda > Arachnida > Ixodida > Ixodidae > Amblyomma > Amblyomma maculatum. The sequence goes on along the minus strand of NC_139351.1, from coordinate 10,676,303 downwards.
CAGGCGACATTTATCATCCTTCACGTTAAGCAATGGCCTCCTCGTGAAGAAGAACTTCGCACCCAACAAGACCGCGCAGCTTCTCGTAGTGCCTAAAACCCTTCGGCAAGAAATTCTGCAGGCGTTGCACAATGAGCCCCCAGCAGGCCACCTAGGATTTGCGCGCACGTTGCGTCGAATCCAGGAGAAGTATTACTGGCCGCGACTGCCTGCCGAAGTTGCCCACTACGTGAAGACGTGTCGTGAGTGCCAACGACGCAAGACGCCGCCGATCAGACCAGCAGGACTACTAAACCCGATACCGCCCCCAGTCCTGCCCTTTCAACAAATTGGGATGGATCTCCTCGGCCCCTTTCCATCTTCGTCTGTGGGTAACAAGTGGATCATCGTAGCCATGACTACCTTACCCGTTACGCCGAAGCAAGAGCACTACCAAATGGTACCGCGGCAGAAGTCGCCAAATTTTTTGTCGAACAAATTCTCTTGCGACACGGCGCCCCAGAAGTGCTTATCACGGACAGGGGAACGGCGTTTACGGCAGAGTTGACGCAAGCCATCTTGGAATACAGTCACACAAGCCATCGACGAACAACTGCGTACCATCCCCAGACCAATGGCCTTACGGAGCGCCTGGACAAAACGATCGCGGACATGATCGCTATGTACGTCGACGCTGAACACAAGACATAGGACGCCATCTCGCCGTACGTGATGTTTGCGTATAACACGGCAGTCCAGGAGACGACCAGAGCGACCCCATTTAAGCTTGTGAACGGCAGGGAGCCCACAACGACGCTCGACGCAATGCTGCCGCACGTAACCAGCGAAGACAACCTTGACGTCGCCGCCTACCTGCAGCGTGCAGAGGAAGCCCGACGACTCGCACGGCTGCGTATTAAAGGGGCCCAAAACAACCATAGCAATACAGTTTCCCTATGCCTAGTGTGTGAAAGAATGTCGATGTAAGATAACTTCCCGCAAAAATTTTTTAAATGCGGCATTTGGAAGCAGAGTTATTTGCAATGAAATTTTGAATATCTGCGCCTTCGCGGCTTTCCTCCTCTTTTCAACTTTTTAGCGAGCGCAAAGGCTGGCCCTCCTTCAAGGCCTCGCCCACTGACACGTCACAACTAACGCATCTGCGCTCTTATTTTTTTTGCTTAGCGCCGCACGCCGCAACTTCCGTTTTGTCGCGCTTGCTGCCGACGCGCCGCCGGGGGCCTCTTGTCGTCTGCTTCATCGTCATCGCCCTTCGGCACGAACTCGCAAGTTTTGTTGCCACGCTATACATCCCTGGCGTTGACCTCACCTTCGATTTTGTGTTACGTCGTGTGCGCGACGGGTGCAGGACAGTTCTGGGCTAGACTGGTCGCTCTCTTGAGTTCGCGACGGCAGTTGTCGAAGCGCTGAATTGTTGTTGTTGACGGGACATGAGCGGGAGGTTGTTACAGTGTGCAGTCCCTGGCTGCGAAGGTATTGCTAGTGACGGGAGGAAAAAAATTCTGCATCAAGTGCTTCAAAACGCCAACCTCCGGAAACAGTGGCTACAGCTCATCGGATAGCCAGCATCGGTGAACAAAGCGTTTATCTACGTTTGCTTTACCAGGATATGTGGTTCGCGATTGGGGGATCCCAACAAGACTGAGTCTGCGTGAAGGAGCGGTACCAACGCTGTTTATTCCAACCCTGCCGGTAAGTGTAAAATGAAAAGATTGTGATAATATTAGCTTTAGACGCGTTATCACAGTAGTGTGGATTTTTTTTTTTTTAACTCAGGCGATCTTGCTCGGCGTTGTGGCATGCATTAAGCAAGATTTGTCCTGATCACTGTGAACTACGCTGCTCAAAATAAACCAGTGGCGAGCTTACGATGGGATTTTATTTTTTAATGTTACGCTAGTCGACCCCACGCACCAATGCACCCATATAAGCCGTATACTATCATCGTCCGGGTTCAGCAGCGGATTCTTCAACGGCGTGTACTTATGGGGGTCGAGTCCCTTCTCGGTACTCATTCGCCGAAGTCGCTTTTCGAGCTCGGGGTCCATAATATCCGTACCGCAGCAAGGGCATGAGATGTTAGCGAAAGACTAGAAATTCAGAATCGAGATCGCAGAGAGCGGTCTTCCGAGCGTTGCAGAGGGAAACTCTCTCGTGCACCTTGCCCGAACCTTGAAACCTTCGTGTTTAGGCTCCTCTTGCGTTTGACTATACGATGCTCCTTCGTGAAAGATAACGATCAATTGTAAAGAGAAAAAAAAAGGAAGGGGATGAGGAGAAGGGGACTGCCTCTCGTGCCTCTTTATCCCTAAGCGATCAGCTGCCGATAGGAAGTGTAAGAGTTGGTTTTGACAGGAGCATAGACAGGAGTTATACATAACTAGATTTTTCCTGCGGAAAGGGCGGGGGGGGGGGGGGGGGGGGCAGAGAGATAAACCGCAACAAGGGAAGAGGACTTCTCCAAATGGCTCACCGACAGCAATAAGAGCAGGAGGCTTCTCCGGTTCCTAACGGAAAATAATTTGCACGGGTTCTTATAATATGCCTTATGGCAAGCTTGCGTAATAAAAAAAAAGAAAAAACAGCGCGCGCATGCAGTAGTGCAACGATCGAGTGACACAGTTCGGCACAATGTTACAAGTGGCTCACAAATGCACATTTATTTTTGTCCCAGATTTTCCAGGAACAGCGGGTACAGATCATCAGCCAGCAGGATGGAATGGAAGTGGACCTCGCAGGAGATGGGCGTTGCGACTCCCCGGGCTACAGCGCCAAGTACTGCACGTACAACGCTGTTATCATTCAGACTGACCATATTCTACAATGGGAACAGGTAAGAATAGGAGAGGTAAGGCAATGCTGCGATACGAAAATTGGCAAGCTGCAATTCCTATTAACTGTGTGAAGTCAGCTGCAGTTCCCAATAGTGCGAGCATGGGGCCTGGCCTCAACTAACGAGTCTCAGTGCAGTCTTTAACAAAAGGCGCCAATTTCTGCATATTATTAGGGGAAATTTATTTCAGCCTCACCAAGAGTGCCCTTGGCAAGTGCTGCTTGCATGTCTATATATAAAAAGAATCAACTTAATTATTATATAATACAAACAATTGAATTACAAAATGTTTCATCATTGCAAACCATTGGGGAAGAGGTACATTTGCTGACATATATTATTATGTAATGAGGTTTTAATTTCATCTATCTACAAACTGCCACCCAGCTATCTGGACATATTGCAAGAGCAACAAATCGCCCATACAGCACTACTTTGATGCTTGGCGCATTACTAAAGATGCATGCAGTTGCTTGCTTTAATAATTAGGGAGAATACATGGTAATAACATTATTCTATATTACATTTACTAAGTTAAAAGCTGTGAGCAGGTCAAAGGGCTGTGAAGCAATAGAACCATGGATCCAGACAATCGCAAGTCTATGTTGCTGCCCTTGGCCAGGGTAATGATGACCTGATCATCAGAATGTAGTGCAGCCTGTTGAACCACATATGCGATAAGCGTGATGGCCATGATAGACCATACAGAAAATGCCTGCATTAGCTCCTTGCAAACAGGCAATGGATGAGCAGAGGTAATCTGTTTTGTATAGGTTTTTTTTTCTAAAGTTTTTCACTTTGACGTTGTTTGGAAGGTGCACGGCTCACACTTGTGGCATTTGTCGACCAATGATAAATTTAAGAGATAGGTAATGCAAATAGAACTTCACGGAAAAAACTTTTTACACATCCGCACATTACAGCAAGACATAGCCAAGAAACCCATAATGAAGTGAAGAAACAACATAATGTAAATGTGACTGCTGAGACTGCGAGATTAATTTAATACTGAGGCAGCTTGGTTATAACGCCAGTAAGAAACACAAAAACAATGGGATGTTCTATACTTTCTTATACTGAGAATTGTTTGGTCAGCAACACCTCTTAGATTTCTTGTCACAGTAAAATAGCAGTACAAGACCAGGTGTCTTTTAACGAATATGTTGCTAAAACTGTTTTCAACTGCAATGCAGCAGCTGAAAGCAGGTTCAGCATCTATGATTGACTAGAATACACACCAACACTACCAACTCATCAGTCAAATATATATATATATATATATATATATATATATATATATATATATATATATATATATATATATATAAATATATATATATATACAATGACAATATTATGAACATACATTAAATGCTTCGTGCAAGGATTGATTGTTTGCATATGCAATGCAGAAAAGTTGGAATGCGTACTGGCACTGGAGTAAAAAATAATGTCGTATCCTTCTATTTCATTCAACTTACCTTGCTTGCATCCCAACATCCGAGTATGCAATTGATTTGGGAGCAAATCTTATGACCAAATTATGAAATGATTCAAGGGGGGATGTTTGGGCTTTAGGGGAGAGTTGTCGAATGTCTTTCAGGAACAGGGAGTTCATGAGAATGCAGTTTAGCTTCCTGAAAGCACATGAATCTGTAAAAAATGTACATATATATATATATATATATATATATATATATATATATATATATATATATATATATATATATATATATATATCGCATTTAAAGGAGCGAACAGTCTGCGAGTGCAAGGCAAACATTTTTTTTTTATGTTTATAGTGTTGACATTTACAGGAATTCCTCTTATGATGATTATTGGAATAAAGAGCATTAAATGCAAAGCGGAAGGAAAAGCAACGCGCCGACGGTATATATAATTACAGATCTGTACATTTTTTACAGATTCATGTGCTTTCAGGAAGCTAAACTGCATTCTCATGAACTCCCTGTTCCTGAAGGACATTCGACAACTCTCCCCTAAAGCCCGAACATCCTCCCTTGAATCATTTCATAACTTGGTCATCAGATTTGCTCCCAAATCAATTGCATACTCGGATGATGGGATGCAAGCAAGGTAAGTTGAATGAAAGAGAAGGATATGACATTATTTTTTACTTCAGTGCCAGTACGCATTCCAACTTTTCTGCATTGCATATGCAAACAATCAATCCTTGCATGAAGCATTTAATGTATGTTCATAATATTGTCATTGTAAAAGGAACAGAGGCTAGAGGAAATAGAACTCAGTAAAAAAAAAAATCAGAAGTTCATCTATGAAAGCCTGTGCTTCATTCGTACCATATCCTTTTCCTCCTTTCGATTCTTCAACTTGCTAAGTAGCCCAACTAAGCAGATCGCGTTTAGTTAATGCTACAATAGCCACTACGACCAGCACTCCCCTTAGTACAGTGCTTGATCTGGAGCTGTCATGTTATCAGGCCAGGTAATATGAGACCTTAAAATTACAACTCACAGGAGTCAATTCTGACATCTGCCAAAAAAGGGCACCCACTATGTCAAGTGAATCCCAACTCCTGCTCAAAGTATGCACCCAATGAGAAATTTTCCACAATCCTTCCATCCTGACATTAAATATTCTGCTGTAAAATTAGCTGAACCTATCTTGTGTCTTTCTCTTCGAATCTCAAGACTGCTGCCATGACAAAGGTAGTTTTCATACATTTTGAGGAGACTGCGGTGCACACTTCTGAGATTCTAAGAATGCTCCATATAACATCGTAAAAACATATTTGCTAGCATGGTAGCACTAGCCATTCTATAATCCCCTTCAATAGAAAAAGTGAGACAGGAGGCAGTAGACTGCACAGGCCATCTAAGGGTCCTCATTGGAAGTCACTGCTCTTATGTTAGAATAGGCAGATGGGATGACATAAAGAACGAAGTTGAGGACAAGCATGAAGCGCAGGCTGAAAAAACACCTCGTCTCTTTTTTGTGCTCCTCATCTTAGTGCAGTCCCAAGACAAAGGCAGTTTTTAAAGAACTGGAAGTTATCGGCGCAGGTTTCCGACCCCTCTAGAACCATCTCGAATGTCCCGAGGCTACTGTATTGAAGTTGCAAGAATGCTCAAGGTTCACTTGACCACTTGAACTAATGATGATCGCTAGAATACAACAGCAGGGAGAGCACAGGTGATTCACGATATGGAGTTGTATAGCCCATGTCATACATTCATTTTGCTGCTTGGAGATCATTGCATCACATTCTTAATTCTAAAGGCGCTCAACATAGTAGCTAAAACAGAAGCAATTTCTGCTGCAGTGTTGTGAATATAATGCATAATGGTTCCTTATGGTAGCCTCTTCTGTATAATTTTGCTGGTAGGCAACAAGAAACACATTTTTTTCCAAAGTATGAAAAATTAATTCATATTTACCTTCTTTATAGGTCACATCTGGCTGTAATTCACTTTAATAAAAATTCCTCAAGGCTCCAGGCACAGACAAAAAAAGGAGATGACCGCTGGAAAGTAAAGATGGCAAAAGCAAGGAAAGGACATTTCAGTGTCGCTCCAGTGAAAACGCAGCCTACGTTTTGTAAGTTCAAAGTTTGTTCTACTTATAATATTACAGGAAAAACTAAGTGCACTGTTGTAATCTCGATGACTATTTCATGCAGCGTACGTCCACAAGCTCCTCCAAGATGTGGAGAAACGGTCTGCAGGCTCTTCGCACAGAGAGACAGCTGCAAGCACAGCTTCAGAGCGTCACTTTATGACGGATGCCTATGAAATACCGTCAAAAGAAGAACTGATTGCTGCTCACAGACACAGATTTGCTCTTCACAATGACTAGTCAATTACACAGTACAACTGTCAGTGTGCTTAACCTAAATGCTAAACAGACTGGCATCATTTTTTTAAAAATACACAGCGCAACATAGGACAAGCGAGTAGACTGGAACAGCGCTGACTATCAACTGCAGGATTTATTGAAAGAACACTAATATATACAAAAATGCTCTGACAACCAAATGCGCATGTTCGCAGATAAAACAACATTTCAAGTTTTATCTACGAACATGCGCACTTGGTTGTCAGAGCATTTTTGTATATATTTGTGTTCTTTCAATAAATCATGCAGTTGATAGTCAGCGCTGTTCCCGTCTACTCGCTTGTTCTATGTTTGTTGCGCTGTGTATTTTTAAGAAATGATGCACCAACTAGCTCAACTCACAGTTCTTTTGAGACTGGCATCAGCGCCGCAAAGCATTGGCCACTGGAGCCAAGAAAATTGTTTCAATATGTTTGCTGCGGCTGACAATAGCTGGAGCGCAGTTTCATATGACTTTTGTTGTCTAAGTGAGTGCAATCTTGTACCCATATATCTGCGTTTTCCTTGTGGCTGTGGCTAAGCAAAAGTGCACACAAAACATGTTGCTGTTTGCTTATCGCGGCAACTACACATGGTGTGCAACCGCTCGCAGGCCTTTCAAGTATTATATCAAAGCTGCTGCTTGAAACAAAAGTAAAAAAGGCAGAGCAACTGTGGGTTCAAGGTGTGTAAGGCTAGATTGCGAATAATCATGCCAGTCAGAGTTTTTCAGCTTCTTGAGGCCAAACTAGAAGTAAATGGAAATTTCAAGTGAGCCGGCTTCACAAGTGACCATGTAACATCTCTCTTTTCATGGGCTTGCTGTTCTCCATCCGTTAAGCTACACAGTTTACAAGACAACAGTGTAATTATGCTGATTATTATTATGTGCGCAAAATAATACAGTGTTCTTAGCTCCAATTTAAACTGCTGAGCGACTCAATCAACTTATTCAGATTTTTTTCCTCCTGTCGACAGAAAAACAAATGCTAAGGTAGGAACAAAAGGCTACTAATACAGTACCTTGACGAGGTTTTTACCCCTGTTTGACATGGACGACAGACAGTCATATTTTTACAGTGATATGCTAGCGAAAAAAAAAAAAGATCAGCAAGTAAAAGAAATGTGCAATATGGACAGGTGCTGTGTCGGAAACAAAGTGTGAGAAATGTACATGTATTTACATTCACTTGCCACTGACTCTTGTACACACTTTGAGTATCTTTAACGCGCAGAACATAAAAGAAAGACATGGTGACAAAAAAAATATTAAAGTGTCGCATACATTCGAATGTACACCTGCTCAAGCATAAGAAACAACAAGGTGGTCAGTTATAAAACTAAGAAAGCACAGTTTTTCGCCGAGGAGAGCAATTCTCTAGGAATAATCTCGAAATAAAGTCGTTTTCTTTGTTTCTTCGGTGCGTCCTCATCACTGCACGTTATGTGAAACCTTGCAAGGGCCAGATACAGCATGCGTATCCTAATACTACGTGTTTACCGCGGCGGCTTGTATCTCTCCGGCTCTACCGCTCAGTCGTTTGTGGTGAAACTGCGCACGGAGCTTTGATATTACGGTAAACTTTATTTGCTCGTAGGAAGTTAGGTAAGGGGGCTTAATTCGTTGCTGCTGCGTACAATGCAAACCCGCAGTCTGTACCGGGATCGGGGCCGAAAGCCGCCAACACCGGCGCACGATTCCGCGGATTCGCGCACGGCCGAGCCAGGTAGGCGCAGTTGTCTTAGGTAATTTACTATAAGGCAAAAAGTTTATAACCTTCAAACTTACTACGAGACAAAATGCAACCTCCGTGAGTAGTTTCACGCAATCAAGTCAACGGTTAAGACGGTAGGATTTTAATAGCCGCCACAGTAATGATGCATCACAACAATGACTAACTCATTGCACCTGTGAAAGCGTCGCTTAACTGTGCGCTATGTTCAAGCTAGTAAACACATTACTTACCAGCGTATGTTGTCGCCTTGACTTGATCCGAGGTGCGTATTTTGGTTTGGTGGACACAGGAACGGAGCAGCGGTTGCCTCCGAAATTTTTGCTGCACTACGTAAGGCGCAGTGGATTGGGGCCCGACGTTTAAAGCACCGACTTAATGCTGTAAACCTGTAAGTCGACTTCGAAGTTCATTTCGCATGGGCGACACAAGAAACGAGAACATTCACAGGTGGAAAGTGTCCCGCAAGTAGTACACTGCTCCGAACTGAAACGAGACCGTCGCTTGCGACCGCGCCGCGATTGCCGGGGTGCCTGCGCGAAGGGCAAAGATGCGCGCGTGCGCGCGCGAGACTGGAAGTGCAGGAAAAAAAAGCTTTGAAAAAATGTTTCTGTCTACAGAACATCCTAATTTTCTTTCCTGATAATTAAAAGTTGAGCGTATTTCAATTTTTCTGGCATAAGCGATAGTTTAATGGCTGTGTGACGTCGCAAAGAAGCAGACCAATAGTCATTCGAAAACACATGCACGTAGCAGCGTTGCGCAGAGGAGAAGGAGGACTGGCAAAAGTCGAAGGAAAGAACGCGCCAACTTTCGAATGGGAATGTGGGACCTGCACTGCGCGTAGACGTGTATTATTGCGTTCAAATTTGTATCGCAGCATAATCTAGCGACTGAGATAGTTTGTGAGGAGTGCTCGGGAGGTGTTTGTGGGCCCCTTTTAACAGCCGACGATACAATTTACGACGACGCCACGCAGAGTACAATCCAGGAGACCAAGTGTGGATTTGGACACCAATTCGCCGTTGCGGATTAAGTGAAAAGTTGTTGCGTCGATACTTTGAGCCATACAAAATCCTTCGCCGCGTCGGACCACTGGACTATGAAGTCATTCCCGACGGAACGTCAGCATCACAACGGCGACGCGCACGCCCAGAAATTGTGCATGTTGTACGACTGAAGCCATATTACGCGCGTTAAATAATCTGTGGTGTTTAAACTTTACAGTGTTTATGTTTAAGTTTCTTTGTTTTAGAACATCGAGGCGATGTTTTTTTAAGGGGGGAGTAATGCCGCGAAACCTTCAAAACAGTATTTGTTGTATTTTTAACAGCCGCCGGCATACAGGCTTATCACTCTGATTCTAGACCGCGTATCAGTTCCGTAATCTTTGTTTGTTAATGCTCGATGTCGCCAGTCACACCTTTATCAGTTTTGTTGTAGCACCGAGATCTGTCTCGAAGGTTCCGGCCACTCGGGTGTCTTTCCACAATGTTCCAGCCCGTGCTGGTAGCTGTTTGCGACGTTATCTAGATTGTTCTGTGCAGCTTTTAAATTGAGCGTTGACGAGTGTGACGGGCATTCTTTGTTCGACGATCGACGAGCACGTTTGTTTCTATCGCTGCCGCCGAGTTTCTTAGTTCTTTTGCGGGCGCAAGTCAGCCCAAATAAACAGTTTCTTTAGTGCAATCATCGACCCTTCAATTGTGTCGTCGACCTCGTCACCACTACGTGACAATATGTTAAAGCAGGTGCCAGGTCGATCACTTCACTGCGCCAGTCGCCTCAAACAGGTCGGGATACAAATACCGATCCCGAATTCTTATTGAAAACGCGCAACAAGCTGCAACTCGGAAAGGGAAGGCAGCATAGGCGAGCGATCACGCAGCAGGCTCAATTCTGGTAACGTGCGCGCTCCAAGATCGAGCGCACAGTGTCGCTACAATAGCCTGCAGATTTCGAACGCCTGCTTAAGGTGGCGAAATCAGCCAATCTATTTTTTTTTAATTTACATTACCCATAAAGGCCCTTTTGCTAGTGTATTACAGAGAGGGGGCCACCTGAACACATACAAAGGAAATACAGCAGTAACACTTCAACTACTTAAACTCTCCCAACATGTTTCATACCAAAGTATAAATAAAACTCAATAACATTGCTATAGATTATATTAAATAAGCTATTACACAGCATTTTGGTGTAATGATTTTGAACCTATAGTAAATTACCTTCACTAGTGATGAGTGATGGCAACTTATTCTAGTTTACTATTTTTTCGCTGAATCAATGTTCCTGCGTAAAAATATGACCAACGAGTTGTGGCTTTTACTCGTTATTGTGATCACAGCACTGGAAGTGTGAAGGGGTGGCAAAAAGAATTTATCATAGAGGCTGGACTGATGATACACTTTATACAATAAGGTTTGGCGAGGAAAGTGATGTATATATAAGAGTTCTTCCAACTCGGCACGTTACTTTAATGCTGTGACACGTCCGAAGCGGGACTAATCGGGAAACACGAAACGAACAGCATGGTTTAGCAGGGATTCAATGTTGGTTATGAGGTACGCTTGTTCACGATCCCATACTGTGGAAGGGTATTCAATTTTGGTGCGGATAAGCGTAACATAAACACGTTTTGTTTATGTGTGAGAGTGCATGCTCACAGTTACGTCTAAGTAGGTTGATTGCGCGGTTAGCTGATGCCAAGACGATGGATATACGCTCTCTTTCAGGCATTTGAAGATGTCGTTCTCAGCACAACGAGATTAAAATGCGCTAAGATTAAGCTGCCGCAGATGGAAGTTGCTTACTCGTGCGCCTATCGAATTTGCGCGTGACACGAGAAGCTGAGCTGTGTACGTATTGTTGTTTCCACGTGCTTATCCTAAGGTGTTTCGTTGATGTGTTTGCTTGAAAGTGTAAAACAATATGTACAATAACAATGTTTTTATAACGTTTCCCACCCCTTATGTAACACCCCTTTCTGGGGCCTTTAAGGAAATAAAATGAAATGAAATAAAAATCTACAAAAACACTGGTGAAACTTTATATAAATTGTCAATGTCACTTAATCGCGTTCCACGAAGATTCGAAATGCACCGATTCATCGGCGCCGATCGCTAGAGCTCGGAGAAAATATATGAGACGATATATCACTGTGCTGACACGCACTGCAGATTGCTGCTCAATCAGTCTGTAGTTTTTTTTTTTCGCCCTTTCATTTCTAATTGCAGCGCCAGTCTAAAAGTCTACTGTATTCAGCGGTCTTGTGAGGGCCGTTTTATGCTCTAAAAGGTGCCTACAGTCACCCCGTTTCACTTAATAATATGTCGTTGTGGCCTTAGTGCGATTACCGGCACCTCCCACGGGGGTGAACTGTCTGTCCCCAGGGGCCTCGGACCAGTGTTTATTCGGTTGTCTCATGCCATGCCATGATGGCATGGGTGTGTGTGCAGCGACACAAAACAATGGACAGCAGACGGGCCACAAACCTGGAGGAACAATTTTACACGCCCAGTGGCTTGCCATATGGGGAGCCATAAACACCATTACAATAGCTGCAGGGATATCGAATTTTAACCGATTCTTATGCAGTGATTGCAGAGCTGTCGGCACCAACTACAGACGACGCAGTGGCCAAGGACATCAGAAAGAGGCTGAAGCGAATGCGGCAAGTTGGAAAAGAAATTCAAATTATATTAACACCAGGACATACTGCAAGGACGGCGGAAACGCAGCCGCGCAAGCGGCAGCCGCACAAGCCGGTGGGCTCGCTGAAAGGTACAACGCACCTCACTCCAACTGCATGCCTAACCCGATAGACCTAAATTCTTAGCACACGATGCTCACTTGACTCCCCTGGTAGATCGATTATAAAATTGTACGCAATAAAATAATACAAGACAGCAAGCTTAGGTTATATGAAGTAACACCAAAGCCGGTGTTTGACAACACGAAAGGGGTCACTCCGCCACAAGAGATTTTTCGCAACAAAGTAACAACAAACGCAGCTTACAAACCACACATACTTGACTAGCGGGTTCTAGAAAGACACGAAATACTTATACACAACATACGCACCTATTGTCAGGAACATTATACAGCAGTCCTAAAATACTTTATATGGCAATGTCTATCGTTTTCACGACGAAGAAACAAAGTTACGCATATTCCACACGACGACATGCCCACCCTAGCAGATCAGATTCTATCAAGCACCGCATTACAACATTCCATTGCTACATAAAGCGGCCTGCTTCGAGTAGTGTGAGAAAGGGTGAGATCGACTTACAGCACGCAGATCGGCAGCATGGCAAGAAACGAGCAACAGCTTTGAAGAACCGTGAAGACGAAGCTACACTCCCATTCCTCCTAACTCCCTAATTGCCCAAACAGCGGCCGAGAGCTATCCTTCATTCAAATAAAGGCTTCATTCATTCATTAATTATTTCATTCATTCATTCATTCATTCATTCATTCATTCACTCATTCTGTGCTGTGCTAGCATGCTTGAATAGCGCGAGCCAGAGACGTCTGCTATTCGGACCTCTTTAGCTCGTCGCATGGCTTCGCCGCCACGTGTAGCGGGGTTTGTTGAAACCGGGAATAGGCATTATTTTGGGTTTACGAAAGGTATTTTTGCTAACAAAAGTAGCGCGATATATTTGATGCTGTAATGCCAATGTAGGGATTGCGGTTGTTATCCGCTGTTTTCAAATGTAACGTTTCTTGGTAGGGCTAGGGTAAGGTAGAGCGCGAAGCTCTTTAAGCTTATATCACATAAGTATGCAAGGAGATCATTGTATTCGCACAGCATCCATATCGTTGATGCAGAAAGAAATAAGTTTTTTTATCTCAAAGTCTCTAGTGCCTTGGCTACCTCCAAAGCGTTGCTATTTTTTTTTGTTTTTTTTTTGTCGCTTTTTGCTGTGTGTTGGACGTCGAGCTGCGAATGCCTTGCAAGGTTTCTTGGGATTTGTTATTATTTCAATAAAGCACAGTTGTTAGTCTAGCTACCGTGTGTAGATTTTCTTTCTTCGTCCTCGTCCCTTGGCTGTTTATTATTCTCTAAGATAATGTAATGCCTAGGTGTAAAGACACGGACTGAGAGCTGTCCAATAATCAAAGTAACTAAAAAAAGCATAGTGCGTTTATTTAGAAAAAGCTGATTTCCCACAGTGCTCTTACAGTGCGTATATTTTACCTTTAGGTTGTGGTAAGAGAGACCTTCAATCAACAATCGCTGTTTAACTCGCTGAGAGCGTCGTCTGCTCCAGTGCGCCTACGGGATATGGTTTGGTAATACGCTGCCCGGGACGTCTCGCTCGGGAGGCTTGACTAGTCGTAGACAACCCAGTTTGTTTACATTCCCGAGCGACATGACGATCGCCGACGTAGAAAGAATAAGTTGCCTTTGATGATGCAAGATCTTTCTGCGATAAGGCACATAGGATGGACCTTGTACTTTCGGCACTGCATGCGTGATGAAAGGAGTGCTAGGAAGATTGCGCTGCATAGTGGGGGTGTGAGAATTGACAGGGCGAAGGACCCACTGGAACCCAGCCGCAGGCACACTCCAACTCTTTAACCAGGCATTTGGATATTTCAGCAAATTGTTTCGTGTAATAAGAGCTTTTGTCATTAAGATAAATCTGCCACACGAAAGTTAAAAAGCAAGGGCCATATTTTATGCCTAGTTTAAAATCCCTCATCATAGCTTTATCGGAGAGCTTGGGTTGGTTTCGGATGGTAGACGAACCCGCAGGAAGGTGACATGCCTGGGACGTCGTCTTCGAGCATAGATTATGAGCCATCAGCACACTGCTACTTTTTCGGCCGCGAAGACACCATTGTTGCGATGCCGTCTGCTGTCAGAGCGGTCACAGCACCAGCCGCTTCTCGTGGCCGTTCTCTATACTTTCGCAATGTTTCGCGTTTCTCTGGATGCTCGTTCTGTCATTTAGTGACTGTTCGTCCTTTGCAGTTGGCGGCGGCCGGAAGTCTTGACAGATCGAGAACGAATCACTATAGTAAATTTTATAATTACATGACCATCTATTTCAGAATTCATGAATTTTTTGCTCCTGTCGAAGGCGAGCTTGAGGGGATCTTGAAATAAAACTGCGATCCAACACCAGGGTAACTATTCTCCTTCATCCAGGCGATGATTTTGTTTCATCCGGACTCCAAACATTTACCATCAGGGTACCGAACGAGATTTCATGAGACAAGTTCACTCAGTCAGGCTTCCCCGCCCTTCACAAAGATGGAGCCACGGTCCTCCACAGTTGCGCGTAGTACTCTGCTCGACACCGGCGGTCGAGGCGGCAGTAGCCAGAATATCGTTCAGGTGTTTGGAATTTAGCCTGTAACTGTCGTGTCGTGAGCTCATGATGGCTTTCCCTTTAGCCAACAAGGAGCACTGGAACACGCTGATTCTACGTTCCTGTTTTACCAGCGTCTTTTCGTGTCCGTGAACGCGCCAGCTTCCTCCCCGTTTCACTCCCGCCCTCGTCAGAGCTGCTTAAGACGAACAATGGAGCTTGATGAAGCAGAGGAAGAAGGGTCTTGGGCGGAAAGCGGCCGCTTTGTGAGTAATGCTCCAAAGCAGAAGGCTGCTTGCTTTTGCCAACAAAGCTATATATTTACGGCCGTTCATGAAGCTGACAAGGGCGCTACAGACTGCAACTGCCTTTTTATGTGCACACCAATGGAGCGATTGCTTCCCCTCGACAAGTAAAATCTTCTGAACCTGAAGTCTCGTTGAGAAATGGAAATCTCGTCGTATGGTGTGGTGTGCACTGATGTGCACTAAGGTTGTGCCTAGTGCGATCTCATCATCATCATCAGCCTGACTATACCCACTGCAAGGCGAAGGCCTCTACCATATTTCTCCACTTAACCCGGTTCTGTACTAGCTGCATCCACATGACCCCTGCGAACTTCTTAATCTCATCCGCCCACCTAACTTTCTGCCGCCCCTGCTACGGTTTCCTTCCCTTGGAATCCAGTTCGTTACCCTAAGCGACGATTGGCTATCCTCTCTTAGCACTACATGTCCTGCCCATGTCTATTTCTTCTTCTTAATTTCCACTAGAATGTCGGTAACTTGAGTTATTTCTCTGACCCACTGTGCCCGTTTCCTATCTCTTAATGTTACCCCTACCATTTTTCGTTCAATAGCCCCCTGGGTTGTCCTCAACTTAAGTAGAACTCTCTTGGTTAGCCTCCACGTTTCAGCCCCATAGGTGAGTACAGGTAAGATGCAACTGGTACATACTTTCCTCTTTAGCGATACCGGTAGGCTGCTAGTCATAATCTGCGAGTGCTTGCCAAATGCCCCCCATCCCAATCTTATTCTTCTTGTTATTTCTTTTTCATGGCCCGGATCTGCGTTTACTACCTGTCCTAAGTAGACATATTCGCCTGCTACTTCCAGTACTTCGCTACCTAATGTAAACTGCTGTTCCTTCCCGAGGCTGTTGAACATTCCCTTAGTCCTCTGCATATTGATTTTCAAGCCTACCTTTCTACTTTTCCTCTCTAGGTCATCAATCATAATTTGCAGTTCATTCCCCGAGTTGCTTAGCAAGGCAATGTCATCAGCAAATCGCAGATTACTGAGGTATTCTCCATCTACCCTTATCCCTAACTGCTCCCATTCCAAGTCTCTGAATACTTTTTTTTTTTTTTTTTGCGAAGTTTATTGCCTCAGGGCATAAGAGGAATGTCATGATGGATGATGGATGTGGTCAAATAAATGAAAAAAAGGTTGGCTGATGCAATGAAATCGAGGAGTGAACGATGATGCGGTCCCAGTGTCCAAACAGCATATGACTCCGGATTATGGGGGGAGAGGCCAGCTGCCACCAGGTGCCGGATCCGCGTTGGCTTCAACGCTGGGCAATCCCACAGTAGGTGATGGATGTCTGCTTCTATATTTTTAGACTGGCAGATGGGGCACCCAGGGTGTGGATATAAATACCGAAATTGTGGCCACTTTCGGATCACTGCTGGTGTTAGGGCCACCCCAACTCTAATCCTCCGAAGCGCCACCTCCTCTGCACGGGTTAGACCGCGGGGGAGGCTTACCGTACACGGAGGTATAAGAGCACGTGTACGGCGCCGGAGGTGCTCATTTCTTGTTAAAAGCAGGGTGGCATTGTGTAATTTTATGAGGTTTGGCGATGTCGATGTCGAGTTTGATAGGCGGGTTGCAGCATCCACTTGGCTTTGGGCACTTAAAAGGTCACGCGGGGTCCATTCAATACGAATTGGATTTGGTAAGCGAGCCGCTAGACTGTGTATGTTCTGGCAGATTTCCGGGCTACTACTAACTCGTCTAAGTAGCTTTGTCACCTGGAGGGCATCTGTACGTATGATAATACGGGCCGTGGGAGGCATGGGAATGGCGGTCACAGAGCGAAGCGCCTCTTGCACTGCAAGCAGTTCCGCACAAAAAGAAGATGGAGGTTCCGGTAATTGAAATGTTGACGTCTTGTTCAATGAAGATTTGCTAGGACAGTAAACTGCTGTTATCACTTCACAGGCTTTGATGCTTGCGTCGACGTAAATTATAATGGAACCATGTGGCAAGCGGGCGTCTTGTTCCATAATTCGGTCGCGAAGTGACGACGCCGTTTCCTGTGTTCTTGGTCGGCGTAAATCAGTCGGCTTATTATCGCTCAGCTGTACAAAACGCCAAGGTGGAAGAACTGGCAGTGGCGGTGGTAGTAGTGAATGTTTCGAAGCATAAGCCTTCAGAGCACACGTTGCGTGAGAGAGTGTGGCCTTAAGCTTGCGTGCATCACGTCGTTGCTGCACCAGACTTCCTCTAAGCAAGCTGTAAATAGTACTGGGGAGATTGTGTCTCCTTGCCTAACACCTTTCTTTATGGGAATTTTGTTACTTCCTTTATGCAGAACTATGGTTGCTATGCAGCCTCTATATATATCTTCCTGCACTTTCACGTACGGCTCGTCTACCCCCTGATTTCGCAATGCCTGCTAAAAATAAAAAACTCGAGAGCATGCACAAAAATTTTATTGTTGGCCTAATCCAAACAAAAAAAAAAACGACCGCCTCGGACTAACCGAAATAAGACATTTAGACAATTATGCAAAAGGCATAAATAAATATTTCACGAGGAATTGATCATACTCATTCTATATTATGCGCGACCATAGCTTTCCGACTGCACGCGATTGTATTATGATACCATTAATGTATTGATGACAGCTCAGCTGCAATATTCTCGTCGTCACCTTCTCCTCCGGATACCGGATCACTGCAGGCTACTCGCTTAATTGCTAATGTCAGTTATTGACCACACAATCTTACGTATAAGAATTAGCATCCAGTCGTAAGATACTGCATCATGTGAAACGGTTAGCTGAGAGAAATAAAAGATCCTATTTATTATTTTGTTGTGATCTTGCCTCCGGGGTTTATTTGTAGCTTGTTTGACACGACGTGCAAAGGGCCCGGTCGGTTTTATTGCGGTCCCGCCCTTCTAATCAAAGGGGAACGTTCAGCAGCTAAATCGTTCACGTCGGTTGTCTTGTTAAATCACACTTCCCCATACCAATCACTGCTTGGCCATTTTGCATGTCTACATTTTCCTCAGAAAAGAAACAAAAAATATTAGTCCGGATGAGCAGATTTGCTGGCAAAAAAATCACTGAAAAAAAGACAGCTGTGATTTAGCTTGTGGTTAAACCTGGAGTTACGTGAGAGCTGTCCGCATGGCTACGCTTAGGTTCGGCTTGAAAGTAAGGACATGGCTTTTGCAAATAGCGGTTTACTCTATGATGTCATCATTATTTATGGCATGCGGGGCACTTTAGACCAGAAAAGCGCAATGAGGTGAAAGCGTCTCTTCCGCGGTTGTCCGAAGCACTCCAGTACCGCACGTCTTTCTCATTGTTTTCACTCCTACCTTCGGCATGATGCGATAGCGTAAGCTACCAGCCAACATACAAAGCCCCGCTTTAGCCGAGCCGTATAAACGTGCCTCCGTGGCCTAGGAATGACGTCAATTCAAGGCGTTTGGCAGGCTGATTGCGATATCATCCTCTCATATGAAAGGAGAGGCCCGAGTAGGCAGCTCGTACCAAACGTTATATCAGGAAGGCCTAGGTCCAGTTAGTGCTCGGCCATGTCAGCTTGCTGCCAGCTATCGCCTCTTATGACGTCTTCTTCCTTCGCTCTTCGGACAGGCGCGCACAGGCACCGAACAGGCACGGCGAAATGGCGACACAGTGGCCAATGTAGCTCTCAGTACGGAAACAAATGGGACCATGAGTTGAATTCTTTCGTCTCCTTAGAGAGCTTACCGGTATCCTCTCTAACTATCCTACCGCCTACTTCTGCCGCACACTCAGTAATGATATCTCTTAAATTATTGGTAATTGCTTCTAGGGTAATGTCGCCATCCTCGGTTAGAGCTGAATATCTATTCTGTTCCGAAATCCTGAACTCTTCTGCCATCCCCTTAACCGTTAATTCTTTGATGGGTTTCTTTCTTACTAATCTGTAGCGTTTCTTCTTCAGATTTAGGCTATCGGGACCTCACCATCCGGTGGTCACTGCATCGCACTTTCCAGCTTACCTCTACATCTTGCAAAATGGTGGGGGTTGAACACATTATGAGGTCCATTTCATTTTTATTCTCCCCGTTAGGACTTTTCCATGTCCATTTCCGGTTCTTCCGTTTGCTGAAGAAGGTATTCATTATTCTTAAGTTATTGCGCTCTGCAAACTCAACTAGTAACTCCCCCCTCTTATTCCTAGAACCAATGCCATAGTCACCTACTGCCTGCTCTCCTGCCTGTTTTTTCCCTACCTTGGCATTGAAGTCGCCCATTAGTACAGTATACTGCGTCTTTATTTTTCGCATTGCCGATTCTACATCTTCGTAGAAGCTTTCAACTGCCTGGTCATCATAACTACCTGTAGGTGCATAGGCCTGTACAACCTTCAGTTTATACCGCTTATTAAGCCTAATTACGATGACTGCCACCCTCTCATTATTACTATAGAATTCATCTATATTATCCGCTATATACTTATTGACAAGGAAACCTACTCCTAGTTGTCGTTTCTCTGGTAAGCCTTGATAACACAGTACATGCCCATCCTTCAGTACATTATATGCCTCAATCGGCCTCCTAACCTTACTAAGCCCTATGACATCCCATTTCATACCTTCTAGTTCCTCTAACAGCACTGCTAAACCAGCTTCACTAGCTAGGGTTCTAACGTTAAACGTTGCCAGGGTCAATTTCCAATGGTGGCCTGTCCAGCGGAGCCAGCAGTTCTTAGCACCCCCTGCTGCGTCACAGGTCTGGCCGCCGCCGTGGTCAGTTGTTCCGGAGCCGCTGGTGACTGAGGACCGGGGTATTATGGAGCTTATCATGAGAGGTTGTGGCCAATTACTGCACCAGGGTGGCCAACTCCTGTTCTGCTGTGGGAGTGCGTTGCCGGAGGTGTTCAGCGGCATCAGGTCGCACCCCAAACCTGTTTATGCAATTCCATCAACACGCGGATTTTTTTTTAAAATCCGGTGGAGAATTGCGCGCCACCGGATTTGAACCCCGGTTTTCTTGCTTGATTAAGAAACGACAGAAAAAGAGATTTGATTAATAAACGCCAGAGTATGAAAACTCGAATCGAGCAGACCAGATTGAATTAGCCGATATTTCAAAGCTAATCAATGAGCGCAAAGTGGCTGATATAAGGAAGTATATAACATGGAGAAAATTGAACATACTGTAAAGAACGGGGAAAGCCTTAAAGCGGTAAAGAAGAAGTTGGGCATAGGCAAAAACCAGATGTATGCGATAAGGGACAAGGCAGGCAACGTCATCACGAATATGGACAAGATAGAGTAGCTGAGGAGTTCTATACAGATCTCTACAGCAGCCAAAGTAGTCAGGACCGTAAGAAGATTGGCGGCAGGGAAAAACAGTCAGACGTTCTACCAGTTACGAAGGACGAGGTGAAGAAAGCATTAGAAACTATGAAAAGGGGGAAATCAGCTGGAGACGATCAGATAACTACGGATTTGCTGAAGAACGGGGGGGATATCGTGTTAGAAAAGCTGGCCACCCAGTATACGCAGTGCCTGATGTCATCGACGGTACCGGAACCATAGAAAAATGCAAACATTATCCTCAATCATAAGAAAGGGGACTCTAAGGACCTTAAAAAGTACAGACCAATCAGCTTACTGTCTGTTACGTGTAAGGTATTTACTAAGGTAATCGCTAATAGAATCTGGACAACCTTAGACTGCAATCACGCAAAGGATTAAGCAGGTTTTCGGAAACGGTACTCTACTATCGATCATATCCATAACATCAATCAGGTGATAGAAAAATGCTCGGAATATAACCAGCCCTTATACATAGCATTCATTGATTACGAAAAAGCATTTGACTCAGTTGAACATTCGGCGGTTATGCAGGCTTTGCGAAATCAGGGGGTACACGAGCCGTACCTGAAAGTGCTGGAAGATATATATAGTGGCTGCACAGCAACCATAGTTCTGCATAAATAAAGTAACAAAATTCCCACAAAGATAGGTTTTAGGCAAGGAGACACAATCTCCCCAGTACTATTCACAGCTTGCTTAGAGGGAGTGTTCAGAAACTTGGAATGGGAGCAGTTAGGGATAAGGGTAGATGGAGAATATCTCAGTAATCTGCGATGTGCTGATGACATTGCCTTGCTAAGCAACTCGGGGGATGAACTGCAAATAATGATTGATGACCTAGACAGGAAAAGTAGAAAGGTAGGCTTGAAAATCAATATGCGGAAGACTAAGGTAATGTTCAACAGCCTCGGGAAGGAACAGCAGTTTACATTAGGTAGCGAAGTACTGGAAGTAGTAGGCGATTATGTCTACTTAGGACAGGTAGTAACCGCAGATCCGGACCATGAAAAGGAAATAACAAGAAGAATAAGATTGGGATGGAGCGCATTTGGCAAGCACTCGCAGATTATGACTAGCAGCTTACCGGTATCGCTCGAGAGGAAAGTATACAACAGTTGCATCTTACCTGTACTCACCTATGGGGCTGAAACGTGGAGACTGACCAAGAGAGTTCTGTTTAAGTTGAGGGCAACCCAAAGGGATATGGAACGAAAAATGGCAGGGGTAACATTAGGAGATAGGAAGCGTGCAGAGTGGGTCATTGAAATAACTCAAGTTACCGACATTCTAGTGAAAATTAAGAAGAATAAATGGGCATGGGCCGGACATGTAGTGCGAATAGAGGATAACCGATGGTCGCTTAGGGTAACATACTGGATTTCAAGAGAAGGAAAGCGTAGCAGGGGGCGGCAGAAAGTTAGGTGTGCGGATGAGGTTAAGAAGTTCGCGGGGGTCAAGTGGATGCAGCTAGCACAGAACCGGGTTAAGTGGAGAAATATGGGAGAAGCCTTCGCCCTGCAGTCGGTATAGTCAGGCTGATGATGATGATAAGTTGATATCAAAGAAAGATGCCAATTGGAAACTAAATGGCACCTGTGAGAGGCATACTCCTTACATTCCAGCTGCGATGATTCAAACCGTCGATATATTGCATATTGTCACGTCTCGATTGAACGCCAAGGAGGACCCAAAGATAGGACGGGTTTAATAAATCAACCTGGACGAGTCTTGCGCTCCAACTTCCTTCTCTTCCAGGCTCGCGCTTGTGGGGCCCAGTCATCATCTTTGGCGTCGTCTTCTATGCGGCATTTGCCCCCCTCCTCAGGAAGCATCGTCCCGATGAGCACAAAAGGGAGTAGGGGGTCAAGGTCAGTCCGAGTTGTACGGCTTCATGCGTACAACGTGGACGACGTCGGCTTGTTGCTGGCGTCGCTTCGAGGTCGACACCCCGTCTGGCACCACCTCATAAGTGACGTCGGTTAAACGGCGCTGAACAACATATGGCCCGAAATATCGCCGCAATAGTTTTTCCGAGAGTCCACGGCGGCGAATAGGCGTCCAGACCCACACTTTGTCGCCAGGTTCGTACATGACATGTCGGCGTCTATGATTGTAGCGTCGTGCATCATGCTCTTGCTGATTCTTGATCCGCACACGCGCTAGTTGGCGGGCTTCCTCTGCACGCTGAGCGAATTCCTCGGCGTCCTGATCGAGATCGTCGGTGTCGGCATTCGGGAGCAACATTGCATCCAGCATAGTTGTTACTGGTCGCCCGTGAAGGAGGCTGAATGGTGTCATACGAGTGGTGTCTTGGCGTGCCGTATTGTAGGCGAACGTGACGTAGGGAAGAATTTCGTCCCAATTCTTGTGGTTCACGTCAACGTACATGCAAAGCATGTCTGCAATGGTTTTATTGAGGCGTTCCGTCAACCCATTGGTTTGGGGGTGATAGGCTGTAGTTTTACGGTGACTGGTACCACTGAGGCGGAGAACGGTCTCCAAAAGTTCGGCCGTAAATGCAGTTCCTCGGTCAGTTATAATGAGCGCCGGAGCGCCATGCCTCAGGACAATGTTCTCCACGAAGAACCGAGCTGCTTCGGCGGCGGTACCCCTTGGCAGAGCCTTGGTCTCCGCGTAGCGGGTTAGATAATCGGTGGCGACAATTATCCATTTATTTCCGGCTGTCGACGTCGGAAATGGTCCCAGGAGGTCCATGCCGATTTGCTTAAAAGGTGTTGTTGGCACTTGAAGAGGATGGAGTAGGCCAGCTGGTTTTACAGGGGGTGACTTACGGCGCTGGCAGTCTATGCACGTACGTACATAGTGTTTCACTGTCGCAGGCAGTTTTGGCCAGTAGTATCCGTGCTGGACTCTAGCCAACGTGCGGGTGTAGCCTAGGTGACCGGCGGTTGGCTCGTCGTGACACGCTTGCAGAACTTCACTGCGGAGAACAGATGGGACGACGAGTAGATGACTGTTTCCCCCAGGGCGGAAGTTCTTCTTGTAAAGCACGTTGTTGCGAATAAAGAATGAAGAGATTACTCGGGTGAAAATCTTAGGCACAACGGTAGTTCGTTTTTCCAAGAAATCAATAAGAGGGAGCAATTCCTGGTCTTCTCGCTGCTGTTGGGAAAGCGTTGCGTCATCTATGACACCTAAAAATGCAGTGTCTTCATCGGTCATAGTGAAAGGTTCGACCGGCGCTCGCGAAAGGCAGTCAGCATCCGCGTGCTTTTTCCCAGATTTGTAAATAACTGCCATGTCGAATTCTTGTAATCGAAGGCTCCAACGCGCGAGTCTCCCTGAAGGGTCCTTTAGATTCGTCAGCCAACAGAGCGAGTGATGGTCGCTAACGACTTGAAAGGGGCGAGCGTACAAATAAGGGCGGAACTTCATAACCGCCCATACCACTGCAAGGCATTCTTTTTCGGTTGCCGAGTAGTTCGCTTCTGCTTTAGATAGGGTCCTGCTGGCGTAAGCAATTACTTTTTCTACACCACCCTGGCGCTGCACCAGCACAGCACCTAAGCCCACGTTGCTGGCATCCGTATGAAGCAGTGTAGGGGCGTCGTCATCAAAGTGCGCCAGGACAGGTGGTGTCTGTAAACGTCTCCGCAGCTCATTAAACGCTTGTTCCTGTTCTTCACCCCAGTGAAAGACAGCATTGTCACGCGTCAGCGAAGTTAATGGCCAGGCAATTCGTGAGAAACCAGCAATAAACCGGCGGTAATAGGCGCAAAGACCCAGGAAACGCCGCAATGTCTTTTTGTCCGTAGGTGTCGGGAACTTGGCGACTGCGGAGAGCTTTTCAGGATCAGGCCGGACACCTTCTTGGCTAACGACGTGACCTAAGAATTGCAGCTCCTCGTACCCGAAGTGGCACTTCTCGGGTTTTAGTGTGAGGCCCGCAGATCGTATGGCCTGAAATACAGCTAGCAGACGGCGTAGATGCTCTTCAAATGTGGCCGAAAACACAATCACGTCGTCAAGATACACCAGGCATGTTTGCCACTTAAGTCCCGAGAGCACAGTATCCATCAACCTCTGAAATGTTGCTGGTGCTGAGCATAAACCGAACGGAAGGACCTTAAACTCGTACAATCCATCGGGAGTGACGAATGCTGTCTTCTCCCGATCTCTCTCGTCTACTTCTATCTGCCAATATCCACTTTTCAAGTCCATTGATGAGAAGTAACGTGCATTTCGTAGGCGATCAAGGGAATCGTCGATGCGAGGAAGAGGGTACACGTCTTTTTTAGTTACTTGGTTGAGCTTGCGGTAATCTATGCAAAATCGTAAGCTGCCGTCCTTCTTTTTAACAAGTACCACGGGGGAAGCCCAGGGGCTCTGTGACGGCTGGATAACGTCGTCTCTAAGCATTTCGGCCACCTGGCGCTGAATGGCTGCACGTTCTTTCGGAGCTACACGGTAAGGATTTTGTCGAATCGGGCGAATCGAGTCATCCGTGATGATTCGATGTTTTGTCAAAGGCGTTTGGCCGATCCGCGATTCGGAAGCAAAGCAGTCTCGAAATTGATCTATGAGATCCAAAAGACGGTCCCGTTCTGAAGAAGACAAATTTTTACTCACATCGACGATGGTTACGGGCGTCTTGCACATTGATCCTTCCTGTTGCAGTGAGAAGCAGTGCTGCGCCTTTGGGACGCTGTCGAAAAAGGCCACAGTTGTGCCTTTCGGAATTTGCTGACGCTCGTCGCTGAAGTTTGTCAGCAGCACTTCGGTCTGTCCATTGGTCAAGTTGACTAGCCCTCGAGCTATAGATACACCTCGGCTTAGTACCAGGGCGACTGCCCTTTCGGCGATACCATCGCCGGTATGCGCCATGTCGCACTTCACTTCAACAAGAGAGCATGATCGCGGAGGTAATGTCACTGTCTCATTGGCGACACGTAAGGGCATCAGTGGTACTTCCGCACAACCAAGGTCTTCATGATTGATGGTGAAGGCAACGACGCTGTCACGAATGCTGATTACAGCCCCATGAAGACGCAGAAAGTCCATGCCCAAGATGAGATCTTTGCAACAGTCAGGGAGAATAACGAAGCTGCCAACAAACACCGCGTTTCCTATTCCTATCCGGGCAGTGCACTTCCCTGTCGGTGCCAGTAGCTGGCCTCCAGCACTTCTTATTACTGGCCCAGTCCATTCGGTTTTTACTTTGCGCAGCGTGTCAGCCAGTTTCTGGCTAATAATTGAAAAATCCGCCCCGGTATCCACCAGAGCATGTACCTCCAGCCCATCAATGGAAACGGCGAGGTCAGCGCTAACAACGTTATCTGGGTTGCTCGTCTCTTTCGGCATTTTCGGCGGAAGTGCGGCAAGGTCAGCGGTATCAGCTTCGTCGTCGGGGCTGCTCATCTGATGCGGCATTTTCGGTGGTAATGTAGGCGGCATTTTCGGCGGTAGTGCGGCAATGTCAATACTAACGGCAGCGTCAGAAGCACGGGCTGTCGGCTGTTGCGGCGGTGGTGAGGGTTTTGACACTTTTAGACTGTGTGCAACCTCCCCTCGTGAGGTTGCGGCTGTTAGTTTCCCCGGTGAGGGCTAGGGGACCGCCGTCCGCCAACGTCAGCATTGCCACGACGCATCGGCGGAGAATAACGCTGTGGCGATGGGGAGGAGCGGCGGCGGAAGCCCGGGGATTCGGTTTCCCTGCTGACCGGAAGGCCATCGTCGGTTTGGGCAGTGTCAGCGTCGAAGCGGCGGCGAGCAGAAGCAGACGGAAAGGCCTGCCCCTCTTCGCGGTAACGGCAGTACCGATATACGTGGCCAGGTTGTCCGCAGTAGAAACAGAGTGGCCGGCTGTCATAACTGCGCCACCTGTCCGTTCGGCGTAGTTGAGAGCACCTGGAAGGCGCCCACTGAGGCCCCTGGAAGAATCGCGTCTCCTGACGGCTTGGTGCGCTCGG
Source organism: Amblyomma maculatum (assembly GCF_055883805.1). Lineage (NCBI taxonomy): Eukaryota > Metazoa > Arthropoda > Arachnida > Ixodida > Ixodidae > Amblyomma > Amblyomma maculatum. The sequence continues at coordinate 10,650,014 of NC_139351.1, read as the reverse complement.
TGAGGCGTGGTCTGGAGGCGGGCGACGTAGGACCGCGGCGTAGCTCTCAGATTGCGGCTCGTGATAAGGTGCAGGAATGTTGGCCGGGTAGTTGACCGGTTGTGGAACGCGGTATGGTGGTTCGGAAATGACTGCCGCGTTGTCGACTGGATGAAATTCGTTGCACTGGGCAGACGGTGTTAGGGAGCACCGAATTTCATTCCTTACAGCCTGCACGAGGGCCTCTGACGACTGAGCTTTCGTAACCGAAATTCGCTGCAACTCCTCAAGGACAATTTCTCTAATCATGTCTCGAAGAGTGGTCTGATCTGTTGCAGTCAGCGCCGCCGCAGTCGTCGGGGCACAGCCGGCTGGTCGGTTGTACTGGCGGCACCGATCTTGGAGGGCTCGCTCTATAGCCGTAGCGTCCTTAATGAACTCACTCACGGTTTTAGGTGGGTTGCGTACTAAGCCGGCAAACACCTGTTCTTTGACACCGTGCATGAGATGCCGTAACTTCTTTGGCTCACTCATATCAGGGTCGGCACGGCGAAAAAGGCGAGCCATGTCTTCCGCAAACATAGCCACGCTCTCATTCGGCTTCTGGACACGCACTTCAAGCAGGCGCAGCGCATTGTCGCGTCGATCAGTTCTCGCAAAGGTGTCTACAAGCTGGCGGCGGAAGTCGTTCCATGTGGATAAGCTGGCCTCGTGGTTTTCAAACCACGTTCTAGCATTATCCTGAAGGGCAAAATAAACATTGCAAAGCTTGTGATCTTCGCTCCACTGATTAATCTTGGCCACTCGCTCAAACTGGTCAAGCCAGTCCTCGACATCTTCAAACGCTTCCCCGCGAAAGCACTCTGGCACCTTGGTGTTCTGAAGAGTCACCGGTGTAGGGTTGGGATGTGCCATGGCTTTGGAGACCTGATGGACTTGGTCGTTTGAAGAGTAGCTTGGCAGATGGTTGTACTCCGGGGCTAGGCCTAGAAGGCGGCGGCTAGCGCGATGTACAGGCGTGTCGATGTCTGGGATTCGCTGTGGACTGCCGGAAGGAGTCTTATGCATACCCCAGCGCGCTCCACCAGTGTCACGTCTCGATTGAACGCCAAGGAGGACCCAAAGATAGGACGGGTTTAATAAATCAACCTGGACGAGTCTTGCGCTCCAACTTCCTTCTCTTCCAGGCTCGCGCTTGTGGGGCCCAGTCATCATCTTTGGCGTCGTCTTCTATGCGGCAATATTTACGCTCATGAATTAATACTGACACCTTGAAAAGCGCTGGTTGTCTTCAGTAAGAATCTGTGTTGACAACCAGGGTGAGAAACCGTAAATAATTTGAAGAGCGCATAGTCTCATCCTTTGCAGTCTTGACGTGAAATTGGTATTAGCTCCCGCCTGTGACTCCCCTTGCGGATTGCGTTGCAAGGCAATAATTTGTTATTTGCCTCATTTCACAATTGTATATTAGCCAGCTATCGTAATCTCCGAACTCATGTTGTAACAGATTATATATATATACTGTCGCTTTAAACAAGTCCTGCGGGCACGCCTCCGCTGATTAGGAGCAATCTGTCTAGTTCGAGATGAAAGGGTTCGCGAAGGCTGGATTCCGATCTTATAAATATTCCCAAAGGCGAATCCCGGCTTGGCGATTCCCACAAGTCGTGCATATGATGTAGTCTCGTGGCAGCCCGCCATTTAGCGGCAGTCAATGAATAACCACGTCAACTGTCACAAGCAACTGCCAATGCCGTTGTTTCTGACGAATTCAGGGTCTTTAACGCTTATGCGTTAACAATTGGGCGACGTTCATGACACTCGGTATTGAGAATTTCGATCGCCACTGTGCACTTAGCAAGGTTTCGCTATATGCCGACGCAGTTCTAGGGCTACATGTGTTTATACATCCCTTTAGCGCATTGTTTACACTCTCACACGCACCCATCCTTCAACTGCCATTTAGTGCCATTTAGAGGTGACAAATAACAGCTACCGCTGCGATGGTGTGTTGTAACATGTCAACTTCACCTTCAGCGGCACGTGGGTCACTTGAGCGAATTTTGCTTCTCCGCACACATACTATACGCGACGGAAACTTTGGGCCGCACATTACCTTCGCTGTTAAAGATATGACGCGATCGTTTTAATGGCTCCCGTCTGCAGCTCCCTTTTTGTTCGCTTGCAAGAAACTTGTCCACCCACTGCTCTGATACGGAAACGATGGCACAAAACAACATTCTAAGTGAACATTTTTTGTTATTCCTTTTATTGTTCATTCAATCTTTTTTCAGCGAATTTTTCGTGACGCTCTTTTATTGTTCCGTACCTTTTTGGTCATGGTATATTTTCTTCTTCTTCATACTAAAATTAAATTGCCAGTTGATAGTCTGCACATCACCGGAGTGGACGTTCTTTTTATCTCTGCTGTGTATGTGATACACAGCGCAGTGTCACAAATCTAATTTAGTTAGTGTAACATAATAACCTGAACGCATGTTTTACGGCGTACAGGCACTTCGCCTTTGAATATATATAAAGACTTGTTGAAGACGAAATGTTCATGGTGCAGATGGCCCCGGTAAATACTAAGAACGCATTCTATCCACACAATCTTGTGCTCCTTCTATGGGCACACCTTCAGGTAGCTACAGTGGCTCTTATTGCTCCGTTCCACGCCACACCACGCTTAATTTTGAGCTTTACAATAGCCCTCCCCTCAGATGTTTCAAGTATAGAAAGTCTCTCTGTAACAGCTTTAATGTAAATAACTGCAGTATTTCAGTGTTGGAGGGAGGAGGCAGTGAAAAACGCAGCATAAAATATTTTACTGAGTAACCAGGCACTGATGTGCGTACAGAATCCGCCCTTCTCGCGCATACTATAGCGATAACCGATGTTTACTCCATTGCAAAAACGATCCACCAACAGCAGAAGCATGCGGTGAATATTATTAGAACAATTTGGTACGGCGTGTCCAATTAACCGCAAGCCGGTTATGTCTTTTTATAACCTCAAAGAACTGGAATGAGTAATTTATTAGGTGTAAAATGGGCGGAAATATATTTTAAGACGGACAACTTCAGCAGCACTCTTGATGGCACCTTACGGGCAGTGCGATTTATGTTCAAAACGAAACAAAATCAGACTGTTACCTCCCAGCTACGTGCACTATGTGCCACCTGCTAGGGGCTGTTATTGCGTTTTGCAAACACTGTTCGCAATATATTTGAACTAGATCCGTTTGACAGAATAGGTGTTGCGTGCTGATTCCTAAAAGATTTCTCGGATATGGCACGGCGACAAGAGTGTGAGGAGAGAGAGAGAAATCTTTTATTGTACAGTGGTGTGGGCCGTAAGCCTGGGCCAGGCATGGCCTCATTGCACTAGATGTGTGTCAGTCCATGTCGCTGCAGCCCATCTACAGCTCGCTTGGAAACGCACAAGGTGGACACAGGGAAATATTGATGGAAATAGTAGAACCCCCGTGGCAAGCAGCGTCTTCCTCCTTTATCACGAGATAATCATGGGTGACTGCAATATCCTACATGAATACTGCAAGCAGAATATCGACGAAGGCAAAATTAGCAGACTCAGGCAAGAGGAGGTGGAGGAGGAAAAACTTTATTTAGCCCCATATTATTTGGCGGTTTTTGGACGTTTTCAGAGACGTCTGCTTGTTGTATCCACAAGAGTCTTCTCCTTCGACTTCGTCCACTTTTTCACAATGGTCGGTTGCCCTCAGCCCAGGGCTCCACTGGCTGCTGCCGCCCGTTGGGCTCGCTGTACCAGACCTTGCTGGTCTTCGCAGCGGTCGCTGGACAGCAGAGTCTCCCATTGCTCCGCACTCGGGTTTCGAATTTTGGGGACCATATCTACGTTTTGACATGCCCATGTGATGTGATATAGTGTTGGTTTTTCATAGCACCACGGGCATCTGTCAGCGTATATGGTAGGGGGCATTTTGTTTAGTATGTGTAGGTTTCGGTATGAACCCGTCAGTAATTGTCTCCATATGACAGTTTCCTCTCTTGTGAGAGAACTGTGCGGTGGGGGATATCGCATTCTTCTTCCTCTATAGTTTTCTAGTATGGCCGAGTATGCCTTGGGTGCTGGCAAAAGTTCCGCGGACCCGTCGGATGCTCGGAAAGTAGTGTGCTCGAGCTATCCTGTCAGCCTCTTGGTTCCCTGCCACCCCCATGTGCCCCGGTACCCATATAATTTTGTGTCTGGTCTTGTTTTCTTCGTGGTTTTTAAATCTGTCGCTCGCTTCGAGGAGTATACAAAGCGCGTGACGACCAATCCTACCATTCATGAAATTTCGACAGGCTGTTTGAGAGTCCGTGAGTATCGTTAGCGACCGCCCAGCTCTATAGCCCTCCGCCACCGCTAGAGAAATGGCTAATTCCTCGGCCTCTGCTGCTGTGCAGTGTCGGATAGAGGCGCTGGTCACTTCGCGTAGAGACGAATTGACCACCGTGGCCACTGCAATTTTGTTCTGTCCTCCTGTCGAGGACGCGTCTGCATACACAGTCGTGTCTTGAGGAGCGTATGTTTTTTTGAATAAAATCGGCCCTTGCTTCTCTTTTACCTTGGTGGGGGTTAGGGTCCATGTTTCTCGGGATTGGAGCTACCTTGAGGGACTTGCGAAGTTCGTCGGGGATCGTTACCGTCCTCGCTATTTCTCGCATCTGCTCACAGTATCCGAGTCTCTGTAAGAGCGCTCTTCCAGTCGTTGTCTGCAGCAGCCTGAGTTTTTGCGACTCAAGCTGCGCCTCGCGTAGTTCTTCGAATGTGTTTTGCAATCCAAGCGCCATGAGCTTTTCTGTAGACGTGTTGCGCGGTAATCGGAGCGCCGTCTTATACGCTTTGCGTAGCAGGGCATCCGCATGTTGTATTTCACTCTTGTTCAGGCACTGGTAGGGCAGGTAGTACATAATTCGGCTCACTACCAGGTTTCTAACTAGTTTTGGTGTGTCCTCTTCGCGCGTGCCCTCAGGCAAGAGTCGACTCGGGCATTTTTATATGACCATTCAGTTTGGGTGCGCTGACAATGTGATCATTCTACACAGAGTGCACTGCTTTTAAGATTGACTGTTCTTTTTTAGGCCACGCAGTTATGGTTGATTATTAGTTTTTGGATCTGAAAATAGAGGGTGCCGAGAAAAAATGGCAATCAGTTTTAGGCACGCTCGCACGAATATTTGAAGCGTGATTGACAAACCAGAGCTTCCTTTTGAACTACCGCCAGTGCTTCTACACAGCTGTAACATGAAAAGGAATGACTAGAAAACGGGATGTATGACAGAGGCCAAAGTTTACAAATGACGCCCTATGAGTAACGTTCGTGAATGGTGGAATGAGCCTGATCAACTGAATGCGTTATGCTTGAGATCAGTACATATCGCATCTTTAGACGTGTATTATAACCAGATAGATGCACTGGCTATTCACCTGGCAACGGTTCGCAAACAACAATAATAGTTTTAAATACATATATTTTTTAGCAGTGAAGCCGGCAAGGTGCAATCGTTTCATCTCTTTGTAAATATGATTAATGACCTATTCCTAACACCTGACATATGTGAAATGGCATAGAATAAAGGTTGGTTATTTTAATATTTACAGAATTAACATATATGTAACTGTATTAAACAGGCGGTCACTGGTTTCACATTAAAGATAATAATATAAAGTGATTATTTTTATTGTGCACTGATACCGCACAGCACACGGACGCCTCTGAGTCAAATGAAGCCGCCAGCGGTCGCGGTCGAACCCGGGCACTCGGAAACAGTAGTCAGGCCTCTTAACTACTCGCCAACGCAGCGGGACAAAATTTGCTCTGATATTATTTGGCGTACAGGAAGGGAAAGGCGCAGTATCTGTCGTACTTGTCTCTGTGGACACCTGACTCGCGCCATGAGGGAGAGGAAGGTGGCAGAGAGAGTGAAAAGACAGAAAGAGGATCTGTAGTGAAGGGCCACGGAGAAATTCAGACCACCTGGGGATCTTTACCGCGAAATAATATTGAGTTAAAGATCCCCAGATGGTCTGAATTTCTCCGTGGCCCTTCACTACAGATCCTTTTTCTGTCTTTCAAATAACATTCAGTTAAAGATCCCCAGGCGGTCGAAATTTAAGCCGCGCTAACATCGCGAGGGGGACTGATCCACGCCGCACGAGGCTAGGAATGGTAGGCCTCCGCTGTTTGCGGGGGCTCGCCTGCCACTGGTGGGTGTAGCTGTTCTAGGCCATCGTTGCAACCGCTACCGCTTTTCAGTTAGACGAGGGCTGTTGCGTCGCGCGTACTTCTCTCCCTCTTCGTTTTCTTCTCTCTTTTCCTTTCTGTTCGCGAGAGGCAGCGGAAGTGGCTCAACTGCAGAGCCAGTAGCAGGCCCGTGAATTTTCATTTTCTTTCTACAGTGCAACAACTAACATCACACAGCACCCCGACGCGTACCGGGCTTGCCCGGAGGGCGTGGTATCCCAAGATCCCCGCCGACCTCCTCTAAGCCAGCACAACCGGTCCTTTGTCTGATCACCTGTTTTTGGGCGCAATAAATGAGTTCACCACCGGGGTGGCGCAGTGGTAAGACGCCCGACTACCATGCCGGAGTTCCCGGGTTCGAACCCGACCTCGGCGGCTGCGTTTCGATGGAGGCGAAGCGAAGTGGGGTCCGTGTGCTGTGCGATGTCAGCGCACGTTAAAGATCCCCAAGTGGTCGAAATTACTCCGTCGCCCTCCACTACGGCTCCCCTTTCTCTCTCTCCACTTTCACTCCCACCTTCCTCCCTTCCCTTACGGCGCGGTTCAGGTGTCCACAGAGCAAGTGTGACAGATACTGCGCCTTTCCCTTCCTGTGAACCAACCAACCAACCAACCACCACCACCTCCATCAAAACGCAGCCGCCGGAGAGATTGATTTATAGGCAGGGAAAGGCGCTGTAACTATCTCACGTGTTTTCTGTAGACACCTCAACCGCGCCGTAAGGGAAGGGGGGAAGGTGGGAGGGAAAGTAGAAAGAGAGAAAGAGGAGCCGTAGTGGAGGGCTGCGGGGTAATTTTGACCACCTGGGGATCTTTAACGTGCGCTGACATCGCACAGCACACGGACACCTCTTAGTTCTGCCTCCCGCCGGAGAGACAGCAGAGAAGAAATAAAAAGATTGAGAGAAAGACGCGCCCCGCAACAGCCGTCGTCCACCACCTAAGCGGTGGCGAGTGCAATGACGGCGTACAACTAATAGAGAGGCGGTGGCAGGCTAGCTCCGCCGCAAGCGGCGTTGACCTACCAGTCCCAGCCCCATAGGGACTGGAACAGCCACCCTTCCCGAAGTCGGGATCTAAACTGGGAACTGGCACAGTACTCGGACACCATAACCACTGCACCATCGCGGCGGGAGACTCTACGTTAATAATAATTGTTTCACTTTAAATAAAAGGCGTAGTCTCTCTGACACTCGTTTCTGTGGACACCTGAACCTCAACGTAAACGAAGGAATGAAGGTGGGAGTGAAAGTGGAAAGAGATAAACAGGAGCCATAGTGGATAGTTACATAGTAACTTCGACCACTGTGCTGACAGCACACAGCACGCGACGCCTCTTCGTTTCGCCTCCATCGAACGCAGCTACCTGTGGTCTGGATCGAACCCATGTACTCCGGTACAGTGACACTCCGGCACTCTAATTGTTACGGGTTAGAAAAAAGAAAGGCGCAGTATACTTTTCAGTGACACACACACACACACACACACACACACACACACACACACACACACACACACACACACACACACACACACACACACACACACACACACACACACACACACACACACACACACACACACACACACACACACACACACACACACACACACACACACACACACACACACACACACACACACACACACACACACACACACACACACACACACACACACACATACACTTAATCAGGTGAAGGACATGTGGGCGAATATTTTAGGGGAAGGTGGGTGCACAATATTTATTGCCAGACTTTGTCCTTTGGCTCATTACAGGTTAATAGCTAGCGCACGCTGACATTAAGGATTGGTGTATATTAAAGAAAAACAGTATCTGTCACTTTTTGCTCCGTGCACCCCTCACCTTTATGGCAACACTTTGGCCGCTTGTTCCTTGAAGGCGAAGCGAAGGCTGTGGAGATTCAACAGAGTCCTCGCCCGCATGACGCCGCGAACGGCCTCTCTCTCTTTCACGGTGAGCTCTCCTCTATCTCCTCCTGGCCTTCTCACTCTGGGGCTGTTGTGCCTGGTGGCCCCTCCTTCCCCTCCCCTCCCATCTCGGCGGACAGCATCTGCATCCTGGGGACACGACACTACGACGTCGGATCGTCGGTATGCTGCTACGACCGAGGATGAAAATTGTACGCTCCCAATAAACGTCTTGGTCCGCTGGCTGTGCCTCGGTGTGTCGTTGTTCGCCGCCACGGATGTGGCCCTAGCTAGCAGCGTGGTATTTGGCTCTGAGTGTGGGGACTGAACCCCCGGAGAATACCGAATAAATGGCGCCACTACATGGAGCACCACTGCTAGTCAAGTTTGGGAGACTAGCTCACGAAGAAAAGAGGATTTCCACGCAGTACATCGTCCAATATGTCCGCTGGAAGAACGTGTCCAGTAGGTGAACCCTAGCCAAATGGCAGAGACTTACCACCGCCAATCTTAAAACCCCGAGTGAAACAGCAGGTGCGGTCCGCCGAACGAGTTATTCTCAAGGAGATCCTAAGCTCCTCGTCAAGTTACTGTCAGCTGCCGACGTTACCCTTTACACCCGATCGGCAAACCCGGTCCATGGTCCAGCTGATGGTAAAGTGCCCATATGTGCACCAATGCCAGGAATCGCAGATGCGGTAAGTTCGTTTTGCGTGATGGTTCAAAACCGCGCATTCTCTATGGCGGGGAATGCGAGTGAGAGCGCTCTCGAAGCGCGTCGAACACAGGTTCAAAGTTCAGGGGCTCAGGAGAATCGCGAGCCGGTTTCGCATTCGGTAAATCAGTCTACGAGCAGCGAGATGCCGTTCGAAGAAGTGTTATTTATGATCGCATGTGTGATGTCACTAGAAACACTGAAACAAAACATTTGCAAGAGGAGGAGGAGGAGGAGGCTTTAATAGAGACGTCGTTGCAAGTGTTCGGTTCCTTTCAGCGCGGTTTTCAAGTGATTATTTGTCTACAGTAAAACGAAAGAAATTTTACAGTGCATTGTGTGACATTATGTTTCCTGTGCTTTTGTGGAGGGCCTTGTACGATGGAGTCCCAAGTGCAGATTTTTTAAAAAGGGCAAAAAGAATACAGGTGACGCCAGGAGCAAAAAACCTTCTGGTTAAAGTTGCACACCGGAACCTTCCCGGTAACAACATTTTTGGAGAAAAAGGGGTTTTTCAAACCATGGGGAACAGACTGTTTAATATACAGGAAGCCAGAAACCATAGACCATGTTTTTTTTACACTGTTGGGAAGGGGTATATTTTTGGGATGTAATGCAAAGAACGCTGATGATTTTCCGCTTGACCCGCATGGCATTCGGCATGCATAGAAAGTGAGGACGGGGTACAATTTGATTTAATTATGCTCATGGGCCTCCACTGTATATGGCGCTCAAGAATGGCGGGTTACCATTTCGCTAAAGAAGCACTGCCTGCCAGATATTATTTCCGAAAAAGCGTGGACAAGTTTTTGGTAATCCAGAAAGCTGCAGCAGAACCTCCCGAGTGGCTCTCAAGGCTAGAATATTTGCTGTGTATGCGTGAATTTTAGTGTGTCATAAATAAATAGCGTATTTAAATAGCATTTCAGGGATTTTTGTTGATTTTGTTCTCGTGAAATGCGATGTGTCAAGACCAGGAAATAAAGAAAAAAAAAAAGGCGGTCGCAGCAGGGAGCACCCTGTTGCGGAAGCCTCCAGAGCACATGTATCTCGTAAGAGTGCGAATGCCCCTTTTAGGTTGCGTTCAGCAATTAACTGCTTGCCAGGAAGCCTCATTTTGGGTCATAGGAGAGTCACAAGTCTTACCGAAGAGACTGACCCCGCCCCCCCCCCCCCCAATCCTCTGAAAATTCAGGCCAAATTGCTCTGCGAAGCCACTTGTAGTGCGGTTGGCGTAGGTAATTCCAGTGTAGATGGCATTGCTTGTGAGTTGGAGGCTTCCAGCTGGTCTATGATTATGCTTTGATACATTACGTGCTAGGCAATAACACCTCAGATAAGAGCGGAACTGTTGTTCGTTCATAAAAAGCCAGCGCTGAGACAGGGTTATAAAGCTGATCCAGGGTTCATATGCGAGATAGCATAAATATCGGAATCCACTCTGGCACGCCATTTCGCTCGCTCTGCTCATAGATGGTAGGTTCCGGCAGATGTCGACGACTACATAAAATGATTGCACAAGATTATGGAAAACACCAATGGGAAAGCGAACTGCAACCGACGTAAGAGTACTGCAAGCTAGATGGCTAGCTATGGCTACCCGTGCAGAGACGTTGGCTCTCAGGGAAGTAAACATGGTCCTCTAACGCAACTGCCCACTCAGCGACGTGACCGCGATTGCGACGGCTCGTGCACTCAAATCGGTGGGATCATGTGTGGTTGCTTAGATGCTTTCGTAGCTGCAAAGTGAAAAACCCAAGATCGGGCAGAATCGGCGGACCCATGCTAACATTAATTTCCAGTGAATGTGGCCGTGGAAGCAGAAACTGCGCGCGCTGAACGGCGCGGGCCAGCCAAACCCACTGCTTAGTTTGTATTTCCACCCTGCTAAAATCCCAACACTGGGATTGCAGTATCAATGAATGAATAAATAAATAAAAGTCTCTCTGGGCACCACTGCAACACTCGAAGCCAGCGTAGTCGCTACGACAACGGGAAATATTTTTGCGAACGTGAAATCACGCAAACCGCTGCTCTAGCACCCACTGCCAGCGAAATCGCTGGCTGTGGCCACTTGGTTAAGCTTGCAGTATTCTATGTTCGTTATTCCATGATGTTAGGGAGAACTTTTGAAACAACAACAACATGAATTTTAATTCTCCAAACTGCACTCACTATGGACACTGTTCGGAGAGCGTCTCAATGAATCCCCGCACCGCACTGCTCCGTCAACGCTGAGTGTGAGGGTTTGAGGGTGTGAGCGGTGATGGTGAGGGTTTTAAAGCTTTTCGACTGGTTGCAACCTCCTTTCGCGATGTTATGACTATTAATTTACCCTGCGAGGGCTCCAGATCAGCCTTACGCCAACGTCAGCAATGCTACGACGCATCGGCGAAGAATAACACTGTGGCGTTGGGGAAGAGCAGCGGCGGCAGCCCGGGTAGTTGGTTATCCTGCTGACCGGAGGGCTGTCCCCGATTTGGGCAGTCAGGGTTGAAGTGGTGGCGAGCAGAAGAATGCGGAATGGCCTACCCCACTTCGGGGTAGTGGCAGTACCGATACACATGTCCAGGTTGTCAGCAGTAGAAACAGAGTGGTTGGCTGTCATAACAGCGCTACCTGTCAGTTCGGCGTGGATGAGAGCACCTGGAAGGCGCTCACTGAGGCCCCTGGAAGAATCGCGTGTATCGACGGCTCGATGCGCTCATTGGGGCGTTGTCTGGAGGCAGGCTACGAAGAACTGCGGCATAGCTAGTGGGGTACGGCTCCTGGTAAGGTGCAGGAATGTCGGCCGTGTAGCTGACTGGTTGTGGAACATGGTATAGTTCGGAAATGGCTGCCGCGTCGTCGACGGTGTGAGACTCGTGGCATGGTGCAGACGGAGACAGGCGTTCCAAAGTTCATTCCTCACATGAGGGCCTCTGATGACTGTACCTTCGTAGCCGTAATTCTCTGCAGCTCCTCTATGAGAATTTCGCAAATGAGGACTCAAAGAGTGGTCCTATCAGTTATAGTCAGCGCCGCGGCAGTCGTCGGAGCACAGTTGACACGTCGGTTCTACTAGCGCACCGGTCTTGGAGAGCTCGCTGTATAGCCGTAACATCCTTAACTCACTCACGGTTTTAGGTGGATTGCGTGCCAAGCCGGCAAACACCTGCTCTTTGACACCGTTCATGAGATGCCCTACCTTCCTTGGCTCACCCATATCAGCGTCGGCACGGCGAAAAAGGCGAGCCATGTCTTCCGCAAACATAGCCACGCTGTCATTTGGCTTTTGGACACGCACTTCAACAGGCTCAACGCATTGTCTCGCCGATCAGTTCTCGCAAGAGTGTCTACTAGCTGGTGGCGGAAGTTATTCCATGTGGGAAGCTCGTTCTTCTGCCAGGTTCTGGAATTATCCTGAAGGGAAAAATAAACATTTGCAAAGCTTCTGGCCAGCGGTGCCCTGATCGAATTTGGACACTCGCTCAAACTATTGAGCCAGTCCTCCACATCTTCAAACGCGTCCCTGCGAAACCAATCTGGCACTTTGATGTTCTGAAGAGTCACCGGCGTATAGTATGATGTGCCATGGCATGAGAGGCCTGGTGAACTTAGAATTTTGAAGAGTCAATTGGCAGATGGGCTGTACGCCGAGGCTAGGCCTAGAAGACGGCAGCTAGAGCGATGAGCAGGCGTGTCGATATCTAGGATCCAATGTGGATTGCTGGCGCTCCACCAGTGCCAAGTCTTGATAGAACTCCAACGAGGGCCTGAAGATGGGATAATTTGAACGGTCGACCACAAAAAGTCTTGCGTTAAAGCTTCCTTAGTATTTACGCTCGTACTCGTGGTCCCTGTGGTCATCTTTAGCGTCGTCTTCTACGCAGCAATATATATAGACAGGTGCCACAAGGTACTGAGAAAATGCCTAGCTCGGGAAAGAACTATTACTCTTAATAGCACTTTCAATCCTTTTTACTGTAATTCCTTCGGGGTAACGTCCTGTATGAACAATCGCGGGAAGCTCGCATCAGTTACCTTTATGTGTGTGTTGCTATGATTGAAACATGTGCGTGCTGGCAGTAAAGTAGCAGTTGAAAAAACAACAGTACCTTTTTAGCTAACGATCGGTTCATTCTAAGTGCATAAAAAGAACTATAGCGAGAAACTGCATCACCCCGGCACTGACCAAGTCGTGGGAAGTTCACTCAGTAACAATTTCGTTTGCAAGCAAAGCTAATTTGCGGAGGCAGCTTTCCGAACAGAGAGTGCGACCTAAGTAGTAGAAAGCAGATTGGCAAGATGAATTCTTATGGTTTAGCCTGGAAAATAATGTATTGCAAATCCTACACGGACGCTGTGGAAACAGAACTTCAGAAGAGTTCCCACTCTATAAATTAGCGCTTATTAGGGCACCGCAGGATAGTTTTGGCAATAAGTAGCACAATCAACTGGCTGAACACAATTGCGCTGCTCGCATAAGACACTATGCTAGATGTTTTGTAAGCAAACAAGTGCGTTGAGCAACTCCACCTCTTAGAAAAGCCGGTATATTTTAGAATCCTGCGCAATTTTCCATTCCTTTCTATGTCACTGCTTACTTCGTTGTACTCTGGAAGAAAGTCTAGTTGTGTAAAGGCAAACATGTTCGTCACGTTAGCGAGTCAGAAAAAGTACGAAGATGCGTAAACTTAAATATTTGTGCTATGAAAGAAGCCCCTTTGTTAGAGATCATTTTCGCTCCCTTGGATACCTGTTGTGCTGTTCCCAGGAGACCTTTAAAAGCATTTGATGCCACCACTTGCGCCTCCTTATATACATCAAGGCACCTTTTGTTCTGTGAAATAAATCTCACTTGACGGCCGGCGTCAGTGTTGTATACACACGCCTTGCGCTTCGGATTTTTCCGTGCTTTTAGACGATGTGTCATAATGTCATGCAGAACGCACTTACCTAGCCGTTCGCTTAAGGATATTTAATATCACAGCGTGCAATGTCTGTAAGCCACACTCGCAGTAACTCGTACTTCGGTTAAATTTCAGCATTCTCTTCCTTTTGAAATATGCGTGCCGGTAGTCGATCATATTTGCGGAGTTTCGAAAGGAAATACGGTTCTTCATCCCAACTGAACGGAGCTTATGGACAAAAGAGCATCCTGCTGGCGTTCTGCTACATCTGCATTGCAAGATTTCTTCAGGCTACGCTGCTAAAATGGTACTTACTTTCGATTCACATATGATGCAATATGTAGTTAGGGTAAATTGTCACTTCGTAGCCTACCATAATTTCAGAGCCTGAACCAAATTCCGACTGTCGAATGGTTTTTTGTGCTTTAACCCGTTAAGAATGTTGCTTGCTTCTGCCTAACGTTACTCTTTCTATTTAAAGCGGCAATAGGACCTCAGCAGATTGCATGGCGAATTGAAAATTACATCAAATGATAACATAGCATTTGAATATATCAGCCGCGCAATGGATTGAGCAATCTGAAGTCGATTAGCTAAGCAATGAGGAGGAGTAAAAAACAGGGAACGAACAGAGTGAAAGTAAATAATTATGAATAAAGGGAGAAAAGGGCAGCATTTAAACTTTTCCCAAAGTAAAAAGTTGTAAAGGCAAGAAAGCCGCATCATAATCTCAAAATGTGGTATTCAGAAGCAAGAAACATAATTTATATTTGTTAACATAAACATTGGTTGCATTAAATAGAAAAAAGCGATGAATTACTAAGAGAGTGAGGGATTCGCTAATGGAAGCCATAGTCTAGTGAGATAATACATCATCCGGTTTGGCTTATTTGATGATCGTGCAAGGCAAGGATAGGAGACAAAATCAAGCGAAGTGCACCATTAAACTATGAAACCAGGGCTGGTAACTAGGCAACAAAAGCAAGGACCTATTTGCCTCCTGGCTTTTTTGTGCAGGCCGCTTGTAGCAATATGCAAATTTCCTTATTCCGTAGTGAGCCGAATGCCCCATACGCCACAAGTTAGTAAATGCGCTAATAAATTTCACAGCGGACAGCAATGGCCCTCAGTTTTAAGACACCTCATCACTTCTTTAGTGAAGCAATGAGCGAAAATCGCAACAAAACTTTGTGAACAATTAAACGTTTTGACAATATGACGCGACATCGTTAGTTCCGCTCATCTACCAGCCCTCCTTACAGATCTTCGTTTCTTGTCCACTGAAATTTCTGTTCGCCTAAATACTAATTCCTTAAATGGCACTTCTGATAACTCACACCTATACTTTAGCATACAAAACTGTGTGAAAGACCGTTCAACGCAGATACCCCGCCGTATGATAACATATAATTGCCCAGGGATAGCATGTCATTCTCAAAATCACGAAGGCCTCACCTGATGTCAACTTCCCATCTGAAATGAGAGGCTCGCATTGAAAGCTAGCGCCAAATGGGCTATCATGCCGTCGCGTCAAGTCATGCAACCCTAAGAATTATCAACGCTCAGAGCTCGGCCCCAAATACCACCTTCCACAGTCTGTGAGCTTTTCTTTCATAACGCCAACGCGATGCCAACACTACGGCGAATTTGTTTAGCGCTATCGTTCTAATTGTTCAAAAAAAAAAAAAAACAGTCTACGATTAACTTAGCATTGTTTCGCTGTCATACATTGGCAAAACAGGCTGTTGTAAATGTATTTCAGTCATAGCTTATTATATATTTATTTTATAATATTCTCCAGAATACTTTACTTAAATACAAGAATATATAGATTCTCAATTTATTTGGATTAAAAATATGAAATTTTTAAAGATAAGCTAACGATGCAATTTTTACCCACCTGCAATATTTCTGACACATTACAACACATTTAAGTCGTTTAGGTTGATTATGAAGCCAATAAAAATGTGTCACTAATATAATGATAATTTTATCTGCGAGGCAACAGTAATTGAGTTATGATCAAATTGGTGCTCGTAGAAAATATGGGAATAATGGTCACTGCTCTGTTAGGTGTAGGAGAAAAACCGCATTCGGTAAAAATAGAGGACGTTTAGAATATTAGTGCGATTCTCAGTGTTGTCGTTTAGCCTGTGCACCGGTTCTCCATTTTTCTGCACTTCAGTGCCTCCGCATTCCGTGAAACTGCTATTACACATCTGCGGAAACGGCAAGATATCTTCCCGAACAGCGTACGTCAACGAGAGAAAACACGGATATCACTTCGGTCCATCCGCGTCCGAGCCGCTGCCTCCACGTTGCGTCGCCTGAAATCGGGCCTCTTAGTACCCCGACGAGGACGACGCAGTCTCGGACATCGGTAAAACCAGAAATGGCCAAAAATATTAGGTCCCCGGCTTCCATCTTCTGCCACACGCAGCGAACGCAGCCATCTTTTCACGAAGAGACGTGCGAAGATGCAGAAGGCTGGCTGGACACCTTTGAGCGGTTCGCTCGCTACAGCGGCTGGAGCGACGAGGACAAGGTTCAGAAAGTTCGCTTTCCACTCCAGTAGTTTTATAGGACTTCGTTCGAGAACCATGAGAGTATCCTCTCCAGCAGGGAAATATTTCGCTGCAGTCCCCTAGCTACATTTCCCAGCGCACCACCGAGGAAAGAGCTGAAGCTTCGCTGTGCTAGCGTAATGAACGGACGAACGAAAACGTCTGAATGTAGTCAAGGACATGACGTGGCGCTCAAGCGTTCTGATCCCTTCGTGGCGAAGGAGTATCTTCGCCACCTTATATCCAGCGTTGAGCAGGAGCTATTTGCTATTCGTGCGCCCAGTCCATTGCGTACTGGAGCAGAATTTCTCACCGAGGCAGCACCCATTGAGACGACGCTCGTGCTAGGAGCCTGCTAATACAATCGAAATGTAAGCATGCTTGAACACGCAGTTTCTACTATGCAGCGGTTTTACGTGACCTGCTCCGGTCGGTCGTCAGGGAACAATTACAAGCCCCCCAACTGCCTTCCGGCGCGCCTTTCACATCGCTTTCCAAAGCCGTCCGTTACGAGTTGCGCCTGGTAGCGCAACGGGAGAAAATCTCAGAGGTTATCCGCTAGGTTCGCGTTCGACCGACATACGCATCGGTCCTCTGTCAGGCACCAACACTAGGCTATGATGTCAACACCACGACTCAGGCATTACGGCCACCTAGTCTTGTGAATTGGCCTTCTCAGACAGTCTATCAGCGACTGCAGAAGTGTGAAGTGTGGTGTGCACCGGGCCATCGACCGCTCTGCTACCACTGTAGTAAAGCAGGTACCACCGTCTGTACCGCTGACTGGGTTTGCTTGGTTTCACGCTCGATGACCCGTGCCCCCGAAACGGTGAAGGGCCACGCGCGATCGAAGCCCCTCTGACGGCCCGTGAGAACCCTGTGATATACGGCCGCCATGACTCTCGATCATCGTCCTTTCAAATTGTTAGCATCCCCAAGCCCTAGCTGAGCCGCGAGCTAACCTGGGCGGCGTTCTTATAGTCCACGCTGAGAAAACTAATTCCAGCGGTCTTCGGAGGCACGGGCATTGATTTCCGGAAAATTGAATATCCTCTGCAGCCGATGTACCGATATAGTGATTTTTCACAGGGAATGAGAGTGACAGCATCCGCCGCGCGACGTCTTGTTTGTGAGTGACCATTGATGGAAATGACGCGATGTATTTACTTGATACTGGTGCAGACTAGTCTGTGATGAACTGTGCCCCTGGCCATAATCTTAACAATGTTTTGACGCTATGGCTGGCAGTCACCTTTTTCCTTCAAGCTCTTCAATCTGCGCGACTAAACTTCAAGCCAGAGAAATGCGATTCGGTCTTGATAAAGCCCTGCTTTTTAGAACATGTTTTCAGTGTACAATATGTTCTTCCAGACACTGACAAGACCGCTGCCATCGCCTGTTTCCCACGACCAACCAACAGGAGGGCCCACCAGCGTCTTCGGACATTAGCTCATATTACCGATGCCTTGTCCAAGATTTCGCTTGCGTAAATGAGGAATTGAGAGCGTTGGCTCGAGATAACGGACACTTTAACGGGGAAGTGCTGAAGGCGAAGCATTAAGGGGATTTGCCGCCACCTTCAAAGTTCAACATTTTCAACAAAGTTCAAAGTTCATCATTTTGAGAAGAATGCAGAAAATGATGTCCACACTGGCACCAGTAGGAGCGGTCCTCATACAGTGGCGAGGCGGTACAGAGCCATTGCGTACGCGAACCGCACACTTTCTCAATCGGAAATGAACTATTTGACGACAGAAAAACACTTTCTTGCCATCATCTGCGCTCTCAGTAATGTTCAGCGATGCATATAAAGTAGACTGTTTTGTGATGTCTGTAATTAGCACTCGTTACACTCAGTAGCAAGTATTGAAGACCCTTCTGGCCGGTTGGCAAGAAGAACCTCGTGTTAGAGGAGAGCGACGTGACGGTCGTATACAAGTCGGGCCGGTAGCATCAAGGAGCCAACTGTTTATCACAAGTGCCTACGGAACCGGTTCCACATAGACTACCAAAGACTGCCCTTTTGTTGCGAAAGCAACACTACGCCAGCCCGCTCGGATGGTTGCGTATGCCTGTAAGCCGTGGCCACAAATGGCCAACTTGGGTCTCTCGTTTCACATGGGATAGTAAGGTCAGAATCAGCCTTCCAGAAATCTGGTTATTCACTTTACCCCTATAGTCCACTAAGGCACGTTAATACGGCTTGGGTAAAGCCTGGCTTTATTTGTGGGCTGGTAACCTAAGCGGAGCTTAAATGCCCTCATATGTAGAGGCAATAAACTACTTCACTAGCACGTTGTCAGCATAGTGAAAACTATGTCCCAATACTTCACTGATCATCGCAGCGTCATCATTGGTATAAGAAATAAAGACCTAGTCGTTTCCTGAACAGTTCGTCTTGTCTATACAATAGAGTAAATCAAATGCTTAGCAAGTTACAACCGCAAGCATAGCAATGCAGCAGTCGCTTTCACAATTCAATTGGGGTAACCAGAGAAAAACCACAGTCAACTTTTCTTTGTGCCATTAGTTAACGCATACAATTGGCTGCAGCGTCCTCTGACCGACAATGAGTTGGTGCCCTCATTGAACACTTGGAGGGTTGTATTGCTAGCGTACCGCGTTCGTTTCGCGTGGGCTGCAGCCTGTTCTGCGACGTGGAGTATTATACAAGCCCAACGTTAGCTGCAAACAAGGAGATATTTATGCTTCTTGTATCTTTCCAGTTATGCTCCGAAGCCGTGAGCACTTGTCATCGTGTACCATCCGCCAATCAAGTCGGTCGTATGCTGGCAAAGATTCCCTGAAGTATTATTGGTGCACATGTGTCAAAACATACAAGTCACATACGCCTAAATATGTCGAATGTGTGAATTTCAGGCATCCATCGTATACACGCTAACCGCACCATAAATAGTATGCAGTCCTTTGAAATCAGAAAAAATGAAGCGAAAATTTCTGTTTCCTCAAAGCATACATCTATTTGTCAAGTGGCAGGCTAGTGTGCGACCATCTGTGTGAAGAAACGGACGGCGGAAACTTTACTGCACAAAGCGGTAACATAATCATTATCAACATCATTTATTTTCCCTTAAGGAGCCCTAGGCAGGGCATTACATAAAGGGGGAAGAAGGAAGGGGTGAAAAAGACGGAACACATCATTTCTGCGTCAATTATCGTCATTGAACAGAATATCGAAGTATGTTTATCCTCTACTTCTCATTGACGACTCACTGGACCGGCTCTGCAGCGCAAGGTACTTCTCATCGACGATTTAGAGAGCGCGTACTGGCAAAATGAGGTCGACCAAAGAGACGCCGAGAAGATAGCGTTCATCACACCAGACGGCCTCTTCGAGCAGCTCAAGGTAATACCATTCGGCCTCTGCTCCACACCCGCGACGGTCCAGCGAGCACTGGATACCGTACTGGCTGGCTTGAAGTAGCATATGTGTCTGGTGCCCTTAGACGACGCGTTGTCTTCTCTTCGACCTATGAGGGCCACCTGAAAAGACTTCGCAAAGTGTTCGGCCCAATCAAGTCGTAAGCGGCTAACGTTAAAAGCAGAGAAGTGCTACTTCGCCTAAGAAGAGTCGTTATTCCTGGGGCACATTGTAAGACATGACGGTGTTCGTCCAGACCAGGGTGTCAGATAAGACAGGGGCGCCAACTCTGGCACGCTGCGATGCATTAGGCGTAGCCCGACTTTAATACGTGAACGCCGAGCCCGCGCCTGCGCAAAGCTTCGCAATGTACTGTCGCCCTCCGCTTCACTGCCCTCGCGGCTTTGGTCCCGCGTTCCTCCATTCCCTACCTACCTTGCAGAAAGAGACAAAGTGGTGAGCTACCTCTCGATAATGTCGCAAAAAAAAAAAAATGCCCCCGAGCACAGTCCGGGCGACCGCGCGAGCATCACGAACAACGTGCGGATAGTAGACCGAATGGTAACTATGCGCGTTGTTTGCTAGCCGGAAAACGCACAAGTGGAATCGTGGTCATCATTGCTCGCACGTCAACACGTATCTTTTTTTAGATAAAATTTTAAGATAAAGATACGCCGGTGCCGTTTTTATTTTGTTTGCGCATTCCGTTGAGAGTGAGACGGCAGGGGCATGCAGCCAACAAACCGCGTAGCGAGATCACCAGTACGCAGACTGTACAGCAAAGAGCACGACCGACGTGGGAGGAGAGCACACTGTGCACTGTTTTCTACATATGCCGATGTTAGTGTAGGCGATGAAGTGTTTGCCGTACCCTGAATTACAGCCAACGACAAAAGGGAATGAAAAAGTCCATTTGATTCCAAGCTTTCAAGCCGTGGAAATGGAACATTTTTGATTGGCTGAGAAATAATTCAAAAGCACATGATGTGCACGCGGAATTTCAAGGATGAATTTCGTTCCCTAAAATATTGCAGCAGCTATAAAGGAAATGTATTTGTGGATGAAAAGAAAAAAAAAAACGGGTTAACCTTGTCGAGGGCGCAATCGCTGCCGTATTTCAGCAAAATCAAGAACGCAAAGGTGTTGCGCGCCCAGCATCAGGGAGAAACCTTGAAATGCCGAGTGTAAGGTACGAAACAGTATTAGTCTATTAGTATCCTAGCTACTTGCTGTTCTTGTATGATGGGTGAACATCAGCGCACATTGCAGTGGTCGGTTGTTGTTTTTTTTTATGGAATAAATTTTTAAACTATCCACAGTAGCTTCAAGCGATGGCTCCGCATTTAAGCACTTTTTCTCTATTGTGTGTTTACACAACCTTGGCTAAATGGCCTAAAAACTGCTTGCTCTTATGTTGCAAGACATAAGTCGTTTATAGCCATAGTTGTTCGCTCCGAGGTGAATTATCTTTCTGCTACCGAAGCTTCATCTACAATTTTGAGCTGCGGGAAACTAATAAACACGTAGTTTAGGCGCTCGCTGTGCGATGTGAGCGCACATTCAAGAACCCTAGGGAGCCTTAATTAATCCAGAACCATGCAATTCGGCCTCTGTTCACCTATGTGCAGGCGTCGGACACCGAACTTGACATTCCATACCATTTTTCTAACCGTAATATCCCAACACTTCCATCCACACGACGCAAGAGAAAACACAGATGTGAAACGCGATGCCTGCCGTCGGGATCTTCGCATATAAGGAGTCAGCAGGACGTGGCAGGTGAGCTGTATGAACAGGCGAGCGCACGGCGACTGAAAGCGATATATGCCAGCTATGAGGCAGGCCACAGAAGACACCTCAGGGCAACTCGAAGATGCAGACAACGTGATTTAGAGCGACGTATTCCCGCGGCGATGCAGGCGATACGCAGGCATAGCGCCAGGAAGCAGACGAGAGACACGGCGGCAGCACGAAACCGCTGGTGCGATGGCGCAGCGGCGGCACGCTTCAACAGGGTCGATGATAGATTGAAGCGCCATCATCGGCGCTCCTGTCTACCTTACTCCGTGGCCCAGATCGAAGCAAAACAGCTGCCATCGCGTAGTTTTCCCAGCCAATTGATAACAATGCTGTGCGCCGATTCCTATAGTGTGCGCGTATTACAGATGTATAATAATAGTAATAATAATAATAAAAATAATTGGTTCACAGGAAGGGAAAGGCGCATTATCTGTCACGCTTGCTCTGTGGACACCTGAACCGCGCCGCAAGGGAAGGGATGAAAGTTAAGTTAAATTGGTTCACAGGAAGGGAAAGGCGCAGTAACTGTCACACTTGCTCTGTGGACACCCGAACCGCGCCGTAAGGGAAGGGAGGAAGGTGGGAATGAAAGTGGAAAGAGAGAAAGAGGAGCCGTAGTGGAGGGCTACGGAGTAATTTCGACCACCTGGGGATCTTTAACGTGCGCTGACATCGCACAGCACACGACGCCTCTCCGTTTCGCCTCCATCGAAACGCAGCCGCCGCGGTCGGGTTTGAACCCGGGAACTCCGGCACAGTAGTCGGGCGTCTTACCACTGCACCACCCCGGCGGGGCAAGGAAGGGATGAAGGCGGGAGTGAAAGTGGAAAAAGAGAAAGGGGAGCCGTAGTGGAGGGTTGCGGAGTAATTTCGACCACCTGGGGATATTTAACATGTGCTGACATCGCACAGCACACGGACGCCACTTCGTTTCGCATGATTCGTCAATACTTTTTCGCGCCTCGCCAAACGTTTTATGCTGCTTACGAAGGCAGACGTGCCATTTGGGCAGAAAGCACTGTAAGCAGAAGGCTTTGAGGAACTTCAGTACCACTTACAGTCCCCACATGCCCTCGTTATTTTTGATGGAAACGCTCAGACTGAAATCCATGACGCAAGCAGCGCGGGTAGAAAGTTCGGAGAAAGTGCCGGAGTAGAAAAGTTATCGCCCATGCTAACAGGTTTCTCCCAAAAGCCGAAACCAATTATTCGGCGACCGAGAAGGTATGCCCCCCGTCCATCTGGGCCACTTGTTCCGTTCATACCTATACGGTCGTGCATTGAAGATAGTAAGCGTTCACCATGCGCTATGCCAACTTGCTAGTTTGAAAGACTCCTCTGCCTTGCACGACGGAGCGTACGCCTACAAGAATTCTATATCACGGCGGTGTACAAGTCTGGCCGCAAGCATTCTGACGCAGGCTGCTTGTCACGCGCCCCTGTTGAGGAGCCTCCAAAGGATGACTACGGCGACGCTTTCTTTGGCCGCAAGCTCCACCAGTTTTGCAGAAATGAACCGCTCGGACCCTCTTTTAAGAGAACTGGTGGATTTCCTGCAAGGGAAAACGGCTCCTGCTCCTACGGTCTTCAGGTGTCAGTTGTCATCCTTCGCGCTGCACAACGGCGTCCACCTGAAGAAGAACTCGTTTAACAGGACCACATACCTCGTGTTCGTACCTAAAGAACTTCGAAAATGAACTTTGCAGGCTTCTAATGATAAGCCGTAAGCAGGGCACCTCGGAATGGCATGCACGCTGCATCGGATCCAAGACAGTTATTACTGATCGCGGTTACTTGCCGACGTTGTCCATTAGGTGAAAACGTGCCGTAAATATCAGTGACACAAGTCGGCCCCCCATCAGACCAGCTGGGTTCTGAACCCCATACCGCCCCTGACCCGTTGAACAAATTGGGTTGGATCTGCTCCACTCCTTTCTGGCTTCATCTATAGGTAAAAAGTTGATGATTACCAGCTACGCCAAAGCGAAAGCCATCTATAGCTGCACCGCGGCAGGAGTCGCCAGGTTTTCTGACACGCTGGTTTGCTTGGTGAGGTTTAACGTCCCAAGGCAACTCAGGCTATGAGAGACGCCGTAGTGTAGGACTCCGGTAATTTCGACCACCTGGGGTTCTTTAACGTGCACTTACATCACACAGCACACGGACGCCTTGCTTTTCGCCTCCATCGAAAAGCTGTCGCCGATGTCGGGATTCGATCCCGCTTCCTTGGGCACAGTAGTCGAGCGCCGTAACTACTGCGCCACCCCGGCTTTTCTGTCAAGCAAATTTTCTTGTGACACGGCACCACAGAAATGATCATCACGGACAGCGGAATGGCATTTAAGCCAGTTCTGAGGCAAGCAATCCTGGAATAGTCCTTCAAGCCATTGACGGGCAACTGCGTACCATCTCCAGACCAACTGACTTACGGAGCACCTCAACAAAACGATCGCGGATATCATCGCCATGTACGTCGGCGCTGAAAACAAGACCTGGGATACCATCTTGCCGTACTAGATTCTCACATATAACACGGCCATCCAGGAGACAACTAGAGCGACCCCGTTCAAGCTTGTCTGTGGCATGGAGCCCACGACAGCGCTTCACGCGATGCTGCCGCACGCGACAGAAGATAACCTCGACGTCGCCGCCTAGCTGCAGGATGCAGAGGAAGACCGATGACTCGCATGGCTGCGTATTAGAGACCAGCAGCGCAGCGAATCCCGCCGATACAGCGTACGACGGCGCAGTGCAGAGTACAAGCCGGGAGATCAAGTCTGGGTTTGGACGTGGACTCAACAAAAAGCTTTTAAGCTGACCTTACAACCCGTAGAAGGGGCTTGGCCGAATAGAAAAATTTGATTATGAGGTTATTGCCGATGGCGCGACAGCGCCTCAGCGGCGAAACGCGCACGCGAAATTCAGCATGTTTTACGCCTTAAGCCATATTAGGCGAGCTATAGGCTCTTCATGCTTCATCCCTAATTTTTATGCTAACTCATGTGCGTTTATTTTGGAACATTGAGGCGGTGTTTTTCAAGGGGGGAGTAATGACGCGAACCATTGAAATGTGTATTTGTTCTTTTTGTACAGGCGCCGGCATGCGGCCTTATCGATTCTAACGTACGAATCAGTTCTATATTCTTTGCTTGCTCATTACCATTGCCACGATGCGCAATTTTATCACTTCTTTTATTGCGGCAGGTGACTCGAGATGCATCTCGAAGCATTCCAGCCACGCGCTTGTGTTTCTACAATGTTCCAAGCTATGCTAGTCTTCGTTCGCGGTTTAAACTAGATGCTTCTTCGTCGCTTTTAAATTGAACGCTGACGAGTGAAACGGGAATTCTTTGTTCGATAACCGCCGAACAGGATTAATGCTATCGCCGTCGCCGATTAGCTAATTCTTTTGCGGGTGCAAGTCAACCCAAAAAAATGCTGAGGGCATTTTCCACCCATTATAGCGCGGTGGGTCATAACTCTCCAATACGGCACCTCTATCTCCCTCTTTTCTTTCACTCCCGCCTTCCTCCCTTTCTTTCAGTTCAGTCGTTCAGTCGTGTCCGACTCTTCGTGACTCTATAGACCATGTCACGCCACGCTTTCCGGTCTCTCACAATCTTCCTAACATCACATAACTTCATCTGCAGTGCCTCGATGAATGCCATCTAACCATCGCGTTCGCGCCTACCCCTTCTCCGGCGACCCTCAACCTTTCCCAACATCAAATCTTTCTCCAGCGACTCCTCTCTTCTCATCAGATGACCAAATTAGCTGAGCTTTAACTTTAGAATTTGACCCTCCAATGAGCAGTCAGGGTTTATAGTCGACAATATCGACTGATTTGATCTCCTGGCAGTCCAAGGAACTCTTAAGTCTCCGCCAGCACCACAATTCAAACGCGTCAATTCTTTGGCGGTCAGCCTTCTTCACATTCTAACTCTCGCATCCATACATCACAGCTGGAAAGACCATATCACGAGTTATACGGATCTTGGTTGACAGACTAATGTCTCTGCTCTTTACTAGGTGGTCAAGGCTAACCATGGCTCTCTTTCCCAGAAGCAGGCGTCTCCCAGTTTCATGGCTGCAGTCTCCTTCCGAGGTAATCTTGGAGCCCAAGAACAGAAAATCTGTCACAGCTTCCACTTCTTGTCCCTTGATGCTCCAGGACTTGATAGGGCAAGACGCCATGATCTTTGTCTTTTTAATGTTCAGTTTAAGCCCAAACTTCTCACTCTCTTCTTTCTTTACGACGTGGTAAATGTTACCGTGGAGAATTGTGACATATACTACATTTTTTCTATCCTGTAAATCAATTTCAAACGCCTTTGATGCCTGCTGTACAAACGCTTCCTAAGACATCTTCTTCTGTTTGCTGTGTGGCACAGCGTTCGAGGAAGCGCCAAATGAAAGGTGCCGTACGGACGCCTTGATCGGACACCCGAGAGGATGTGGCTGCTAGTGACCTTACGGGGCTGGGACTGGTAGTTCAGTGCCGCTTGCGGCGGGGGCTAGCCTGCCATCATATTTTATCTGTTGTAGGCGGTCATTGAACCTGCTACCATTTCGGTGGTGACGACAGCTGTTGCAGCACGCGTTGTTCTCCTAATCTTATTTTATTCTCCTGTAATTTTTCTTCTGTCCGCACAAGGCAAAGGAGGTAGCTCAGCTACAGAGCCCGTAGCAAGCCCGTGGATTTTCTTATCCTTCTTCCCTCAGACGCAACAACAACAATCGGACGTCCGGCGGCGTCAGCTTCGTATATGCATGTGTGTGCGTGTTTGTGCGAACCACGTTTATCTCCACCAGAATGGAGGCCCCCTACTTTCTGCCCCCAGCACGCAGGCCTAGGAGACAGGGACGATTAGAGGCAGACGAGGAGGTGTTAGTGCCTCGCGGCCTCTTCCGCCAGGCGGATGGCTTACTTCTGAATAGTTGGGTCCTCGCTCCGCAGAAGGCTTTCCTAGGCTTCTGTAATATTGTTTTTCTTAGCCACTGAAGACCTACCTCATTCCCAAATTGCGTGGTTCAGGTTCCCTCTCTCCCCACATTGCTTACTTCCATACTCCTGTCTCTCATCTTTCTTGACGTGATAGGCCCAGACCGTGTGGATGTAATTCTCTGCCTGGAGACGCCGCCGTGCGGTCGCCTCTTTGCAGCTGAGACGCTTATCCGGTGGTGGCACAAGCTTTCTAATTTGTCAAAAATTTACAACTTTTTCTGTGTAACTTATTACATCCATGAATCGCTTAGTGATGTCATGACCTGTCGTCACGGTACGGTACATCACGCGCCCCTTGTCGAACACAACCAGCATATCATTTAAAGCACAAAAGTTCAATGGCGCTCTATAATTTGTTTACAGGAAAGACTTGGCGCATTATCTGTGACTCGCCGAATCCCACTATCATCGGCAGGGTAGGCAAGGGGAATTATGATGAGCCTTTCACAATCAGTGGCATGGCGCAGTTGGTAAACCGCTCGGCTGGGGATCCAAGGGATGGAGGGAGCGCCGAGTTTTGCACGTTGCAATGCATTCGGCATAGACCGATTTCGCTACGCGAAGCCGAGGCCGTGTTCTGCACTCAGCATGCCGCTGTACTCTCGGCTTTAGCCCACGCATTCCTCCACCCTCTATCCTTTTTACAGTAAGAGACAAATTGGTGCGCCGCCTCTCGATATGATGCGAAATGAAACGCCCCCGATCTCGGTCCAGGCAGGCGCTCGAGCGTCGCGAACTATGGGCGGACAGCAGATGGAGTGCTGGCTTGGCGGTTCGTCTGCTAGCCTGAAAGCGCACACGTGGAATCGTGGTTATTATTGCGCGTATGCCACCTGTGTCTTTTTACAGATAAAAATATAAGGTAAAGCTCCGCCACTATCGTTTTTATTTTGTCATCTGCTTATTCCCTTGAGAATGTGTCGAGAAGCGCATGCAGACAACAAACCCTGCAGCGAGACCATCAATATGCAGAAGGTACGACACAGAGCATGGCAGACCTGGGAGGAGTGCATCCTGTTCACTGTTTTAAAGCAAAAAGCTTCACAAGGCATGTCAACACCGCGCTTCGCGTGAGCCAGAGCCCCGGATTTACCACGTCTGAGCATGCGAAAAACCGAGTGACGTTATGCATGGGCCAGGTGGCCGCCGCCGTCGGTGGTGGTGGTTGAAACATTTATTAACATATAAATAATTACAGAGAGAAGGTTGGGTTAGGAATTTATTGGCCTGCTTTCCTCATTATACTAGGTGGAGGCCCTAATCCGGGGCCCCATTGGCAAGCGGCGCCGCTCGCGTCCGTTGAACCAAGGCATTTAGAGCCTTGAGGTATTGACTGTCGAGCAGGGCAGCCTTCCAGCCCTTTCTAGTTTGGTTTTGAGATGGGTTTGGTTGGTGCGCCTAGACCATGCGGAAAGTGTCAGCCACCTCCCACAGTACTGACACGCGCTGTCAAAGGATGTATTGAAATGTTTAAGCACCACCGGGCGCAGTACCGTGTTGGTGAAAATTTTGATGAGTAGGCGCTCGTCAGCACAATTCAGTCCCTTAAAAGGGGCCCCGTAGCATCTGTGCTCCTCCTTGCAATAATCTGTGATGTCTTTGTATGTGAGGGCCAGCTAGTCTGACTTGGAGTAAGCTTACAAGAACAAGGAGATAGCCCGGGGTGAGTGCACTGGCGGCCTGATCGGCCAATTAGTTTCCCTTGAGTCCATGGTGACCGGGTGCCCAAATGAGGTTATGCGGAGTTGGGTCTATGTACCGGTAGGTAGATTATAGTACACACAGGCCCCTCTCGGGTCGGTGATGATGTGTTTCGACTTGGGAATACAGAGAGCCAGAGCTATGGCAATCTCGTCCGCGTGAGCTGTGCTGTAGGCTTTGATAATTAGCCCGTTAACTGTGTTTGTGTTGCGTACAACTGCAGCCGTATGCCACCCCTCGTAGTATGGGCCGGCACGTCCACATAATACACGTGTTGCTGGTGGTCATAGTATCGCTCCAACGCTTCCGCGCGCGCCTGGCGATGATCGTTATGATCTTCTGTGGACATGTTGCGGAGAATGGGCTGAACCCGGAGGGCACGCCTCCAGAGTTCTGGCACTCTCACTCTTTCCTCGACGTGATAATCGTGTTTCATGTGTAGTCGGTCCAAGAGGCGGTGAACGGATGTAGTCTGTGCAAGACGCGTGTGTTGGTTTAGGAAGTGGGCATGTCGCAGCGGCCGGAAGGTGTTTATTACACCCAGGGCCAGAAATCTTTGGTTGGACGTGCTGACCGGAAGGTCTAGAGACCGTTTGATGACTTTCCGATGGATGGCCTCCAACTGGTCATAATCGTGTTTACGCAAGTACAAGTGGGGGGTCGAGTCGAGGATTCTGCTCGTTAAAAAAAGCATGGGCAAGCCGCAGTGCATCTTTGCTTCGTAATCCGCCCCGCTTTTTAGAGACCCGGCGGACCATATGGCCCAACTGGGCTTCCACCATGCGAAGTTTGGCAAGCGTTGATGGTGTATGAAGAGGCCAAGGAAGAGGATTTATTTGGCCTCCCGTATCGGTCTCGGCAGGAGACGGATGCAAAGCTTAGTTGTGTCTAGAGGGCAGTGAGGTACGTGCCCAAATTCAAATTCAGCTGGGGCGCACTGCAGTCCTCAGCAGGTCGCGTAGTCGTCGACTACAGTTGCCGCAGCCTGCAAGCAGGACGCCATGTGGCCCAGGCTACCTTGCGTGGCCTAGATTGTGATATCATCCGCGTAATATGCGTGATATATCCCGGGAAGAGAAGCCAATTTGGAGGGAAGATGAAGCATAGTCAGATTGAAGAGGAGGAGAGAGAAGACGGCGCCTTGAGTTGTTCCCATAGAGCCTATGGTGTATGGTCCCTGTTCAGCATCTTGTCTGCGTATGTAGGCTTGGCGGTCCGTAAGGAATTGTTTTATGTAATTCAATGTTTTGTGGCCACAGCTGGTGTGACGGAAGTGATCGAGGATTACATCGTGCTTGACATTATCGAATGCACATTTAAAGGAGTAGAGACATCAACCCTTCAGGTTCTGGTTTTATAATTTTGCTTGATGCCATGGTACCCAATGATAATAGAATGCTACATAAAAAGTTGCAGTGCGCCACGAATAACTAATTACACAGCGATTTATCACTGTCACTTTCGGTTTCAAAATTTAGCAGCACGAACTGTGGCGTGACGTAGACGACGCTCCCACGCAGCATGTTAGTGATTACACGACCTCAAACACTTCAGAATGAAATTCGAAAATTCTAAAAATGAAATTAACTTCATAATGGGTTCAACCGCCGCCATTATGCAAGATGTAGAGGTAATCGGGAAAGTGCGATGCAGTGACAACAGGATGGTGAGGTCCTGAAGAAGGAACGCAACAGATTAGTAAGAAAGAAACCCGTCAACGAACGAGCGGTGAGGGGGAGGGCAGAAGAGTTCAGGGTCTCGCTACAGAATATTGTCACAGAAGCCAGTGACAATATTCAGATCAGGCACAGAAGATCAGGCACGGAACCGACTGGCGGGCGAGCACCGAGAGCGAAGAAGACGAGCGCGTGCCTGTCTCCCGAGCTCGCCACATGGCGGCGCCAGTAAGATAACATTGCGGCATTGCCCCTCCCGGTGGGAAAGGCATCGTCCCGATGCCGAGTGGCGAGGTCGAGGATAACCGTAGTCAGCGAGGATGCGCGTTCACATCAAGTAGTTAAAGGAAGCAAAGAAAAAAAAACACATGTAGCTTGACCTAGCGGGAGTAGAAGGGCTTCATCCTGGCGACATGTGCGACTTCCGATTGTGCTTGCCGTCGGGATGAGCGAACAGTTCCTTGCGGGGTCACTTCGTAGGTGACGTCGCTGAGTTTGCGTTGTACTTCGTACGGGCCGAAGTAGCGGCGCAGAAGCTTCTCGGAGCGACCCCGCTGGCGAACAGGTGTCCACACCCAAACCTGATCGCCAGGTTTGTAAATTACCTCCCCGTGGCCTAATGGTTAGAGCGCCCGTCTCGGCTGCGGGAGGTGGTTAGTTCGAAACCCACCGCCGGACACCCACCGGTAAAAATGGGTACAAGCGTCCCCCGGCCTGGCGCTCGGCTTTTCCAGGGGTGTGCGTTTGGGAGAAGCTCCGTAAACCCCGCTGCGTGCCCCTCCTCCGCAGTGGGCCCAAACCCAGTTTCGAACCTCGCAGCCTGCATAGGTGGTTCTGTTTGTCTTTCAAAGGTACTTCCTTTGACCCCTCACCTGAAGTGCTCCCTTAGAGCCTTCAGGCGGTGAGAGCCACAAGGCCACCGAAGCGGTGGCCTTGTGGTAGAGCATCCGCCTCGCAATCGGGAGGTACCGGGTTCGATCCCTGGTGCCGCCGGGTACCCACCGGTTTTTAAATGGGTACAAGCTTTCCCCCGGCCTGGTGCTCGGCTCTTCTGGGGTGAAATGCTTGGGAAAAGGGGTCACGGCCCAAATAGTTGCGCCGATGTGGCAGTGATTCGTTCCGCCATCGGACAACAATAAGTCCGCCTTGCGCGGCAACAGCCCATTGTGTGGCCCTTTTTTTACCGAAGCGGTGGCCTTGTGGTAGAGCATCCGCCTCGCATTCGGGAGGTACCGGGTTCGATCCCTGGTGCCGCCGGGTACCCACCGGTTTTTAAATGGGTACAAGCTTTCCCCCGGCCTGGTGCTCGGCTCTTCTGGGGTGAAATGCTTGGGAAAAGGGGTCACGGCCCAAATAGTTGCGCCGATGTGGCAGTGATTCGTTCCGCCATCGGACAACAATAAGTCCGCCTTGCGCGGCAACAGCCCATTATGTGGCCCTTTTTCGAAAAACGGTCTCTTACTGCTCACACAGTTGGGCTTAGAAGGCGCGGGCTCCTTTTCCAAGCCACGAGCCCTGGTAAGCCGAGCACCTGGCCGGGCCGTAGCTTGTACCCATTTGAGAAAACCGGTGGGTGTCCGGCCGGCAATGGGAGTCGAACCCACTACCTCCCGTAGCCGA
Source organism: Amblyomma maculatum (assembly GCF_055883805.1). Taxonomy (NCBI): domain Eukaryota; kingdom Metazoa; phylum Arthropoda; class Arachnida; order Ixodida; family Ixodidae; genus Amblyomma; species Amblyomma maculatum. The sequence goes on along the minus strand of NC_139351.1, from coordinate 10,618,477 downwards.
GGCGGGTACTCTAGCCCGGGGCCACGGCTTAGATATGCGGATGATACCACTTTAATTGCAGAAAGTGAAGCGGAACTCAAGAGACTTCTGATGCGCGTACAAGAAGAGAGTGAGAAGTTTGGGCTTAAACTGAACATTAAAAAGACAAAGATCATGGCGTCTTGCCCTATCAAGTCCTGGAGCATCAAGGGACAAGAAGTGGAAGCAGTGACAGATTTTCTCTTCTTGGGCTCCAAGATTACCTCGGAAGGAGACTGCAGCCATGAAATTAGGAGACGCCTGCTTCTGGGAAAGAGAGCAATGGTTAGCCTTGACCGCCTAGTAAAGAGCAGAGACATTAGTCTGCCAACCAAGATCCGTATAACTCGTGCTATGGTCTTTCCAGTTGTGATGTATGGATGCGAGAGTTGGACTGTGAAAAAGGCTGACCGCCGAAGAATTGACGCGTTTGAATTGTGGTGCTGGCGAAGACTCTTGAGAGTTCCTTGGACTGCCAGAAGATCAAATCAGTCAATATTGTCGACCATAAACCCTGACTGCTCATTGGAGGGTCAAATTCTAAAGTTAAAGCTCAGCTACTTTGGTCATCTGATGAGAAGAGAGGAGTCGCTGGAGAAAGATTTGATGTTGGGAAAGGTTGAGGGTTGCCGGAGAAGGGGTAGGCAGCGAACGCGATGGTTAGATGGCATCCTCGAGGCACTGCAGATGAAGTTATGTGATGTTAGGAAGATAGTGAGAGACCGGAAAGCGTGGCGTGACATGGTCAATAGGGTCACGAAGAGTCGGACACGACTGAACGACTGAACTGAACTGAACTGACGAAGGTTATACCGTCGAGCATCTTTATCTTGCTGTGTCTGGACTCAGTCTAGCCAGCTGGCGAGCGGCCTCGGCATGCTGCACGAATTGGTCGGCACCGGCAATCGATGGGTGGGCAACATGTGACAGTAGCATAGCGTCCAGCATGGCGACAGCTTCGCGACCGTACACCAAACGAAACGGTGTAAAGCGGGTCCTTTCCTGATCCTGGACTGCGGTGTTATAAGCAAATGTTGCATACGGTAGTATCTAGTCCCAGTTATGATCTTCGTCGACGTACATAGAAAGCATATCGGCGATGGTCTTATTGAGCCGCTCAGTAAGGCCATTCGTCTGAGGGTGGTAAGCTGTTGTTCTGCGATGACAAGTAAGTAAGCAAGTGCTTTATTTTCCGTTTGCAAAGTACAGTTGTAAACGGACAGGTTCGAGGAAAAAAGCTGCGGAAACAGCTTGACAGGTCCAAAAACCCGTTCGTTGGCAGCAGCAGCCGTGCGGATGGCAATGCTTTCAATACAATAAAGCACAAGCATGAAGAAAGAAACAAAAATAACAAACAAAAAAGGTGAATCTGCAAAGCTACATAGGTTAGTAAAAAAAATAAAAAATAATAATAAAAAAAAAATAAAATAAAATACAGCAGCATGAAAATAATCTCACTCAGTCACAAAAGAAGTACAATTGGCAAGGGACATATATAGTGCTGATTTACAATGACTAACCCAATGGTTGACATTATAAATACACACTCAATATTAGTGGCAAAAATAATTGTGTAGAGTAGATAATGAAACATGTAAAAGATCAATATTTTCCGAGATTAGTGCATTGAGTAAGGCAGGTAGGGTGTGAGCAATCATTTGCTTACCGTAATTAGTTCGCGTGTGTGTTACATACCAGTATTCCGGACATCGCGTTTGGTAGTGAAGTAGATTTTGTTTAAGATTGGCTGTTGAACGGATGGCAAACTTATTCAATTTGCATTCTTTAATGTATGCGTGTACTAACATGTAGCTGTATAAATTATGCACTTTCATTATGTTAAGCTCTTGGAACAAAGGTTCACTTGGGAAATCCCAGTTCACATTGCATATCGCGCGCAGAAATTTTTTCTGAAGGACAAATAACCGACCTACATTTGTGGCAGACGTGGTACCCCAGACAAGACAGCAGTAATTAAGGTGACTCATAAAGAGAGATTTATATATAAGCAATTTTACATTACGGGGAAGATACCTAAGGGAAAAAATTAGTCCAACTACCTGGGATAGTTTGCTTACAAGTGATGATGAATGGCTGTTCCATGACATGTCATGGTCGAAAAAAATTCCTAAGCTTTTTACTGAATTCACTAGTTCAATTTTATCCATATTAAGTGTGATGTCTGCAGGTAGTGTAGCATTTCTGTACTTGGCTTGGAATAATATGGCTTTTGTTTTAGTTGCATTTATTATGAGACCGTTTTTGATCGACCATACATGTAGTTTTTCTAGTGCTTTATTAGCAATTCTTATTAAGTCTGAGGTATCATGAGAAGAAAACAGGAGTGTGGTATCATCAGCATAGATGATGTATTTGGTGTCATGATCAATATTAACAATATGATTAACATAAATATTGAAGAGGAGGGGTCCACGTATACTACCCTGCGGCACTCCTATTCTTATGTTTTTTATTTGAGAGGATATGTTATTGACATGTGTATATTGAGCTCTAGAGCCCAGATATGACCTAATTATTTCATGAGCAACGCCACGTATACCATAGTAAGTTAACTTTATAAGTAGAAGTTCATGATTAATGCAGTCAAAAGCTTTTGTAAAATCTATTAGTACACCGAGTGTAAGTAGACGATGTTCAGTGTTCCTAAGGATAAATTCTTTTTGTTCCAAGAGGGCAAGCTGAGTAGACAGGTGTTTGCGGAACGCGTACTGGCAGTGAGTTAAGAGGCAATTATCCTCAAGAAATGCAGAGAGACGTTTAAATATTATCTTTTCGAGACCTTTTGAAAAAACTGGCAGAATTGATATGGGCCTATAATTTGTTATTAGGGTCCTGTCACCACGCTTGAATAACGGGATTACTTTAGCGACTTGCATTTTCTGCTGGAAGATTCCGGCATTTAGGCATAAGTTGTAAACATATGTCAACACTGGAGTAATGATATCTAGGATATACTTAATTGGCATTATCTGCAGGTTGTCTACGTCAGACTACGACTATTGCTAAGTTCAGAGAAGAGACAGGTTAATTCGGATTCATTAGTTGGGTGCATAAATATAGTATCCGGAATGCTTGTTGGTATGAAATCGCAGGCGGTCATACATACGGGAATGTCATTAGTGCTGGTTAAAAATTCATTAAAGGAGTCAGGCAGTGACTCATCGCTTATCTGTACACCATTTTTAACAATCTGCACAGGTAGTTGGGAACTCGGCGTATGGTTCCGTAAGACATTAAGTTGTTTCCAAGTCTTCTGACTGTCGCCTTCACATGACTTGAACAGGTTGGTATGATAGTTGGTTTTAGCGCTGCGCAGTTCGTTTGTGAGGCGATTGCGAAAGCGTTTGAACTCAGTCCAGTCATCTGGATTACGTGATTTGATAAATTTATCGTATAGCCTGTGTTTAGTTTTTATTTTTTCAAATAGCTGCATTGTAATCCATGGCTTGCGAATCCTGGAAGGTCTCTTTCGCTTAATACTACAGGGGAAGTATCTATGATAACAAGTGGAGAAGATTTTTAGGAAAATTTCATAAGCAATATCGGGATTTTGTGCAGCATAGACATCCGTCCAGTCTGTGCTTTCCGTTTCGTCGCGGAAACTGTCCAGCCCGTTCTGCGTAATTACTTGTTTGAAAGTGTCATTAGTGGTTGATCGATAGCTTTTGCGGTTTAGACATAAAAATATGGGCATGTGATCACTAAGACCAAACGAAAAAACTCCCGATTTAATCCTACCTAATGCAGCACTTGTAATGAACAGATCGATACATGTGGACGTATTACTAGTAGTTCTGGTAGGTGTTGTTATGACATTGAAACAACCATGTGTCTCTATAACTGCCTCAAAACTGCGTTTTGACGGGCTGTCGACCATCATATTGATATTGAAATCGCCACCCAACACAACTTCATAACTGAATTCACACCTATACAAAAAGAACCGTTCAAGAAACCGAAAAAATGTGTCTAGGTTTCCACTTGGTGGCCGGTAAAAAACAGAATAAATAGTTCGAGCACACACAACTGATAGAACTTCATAGTCAGCAGTAGTGCAACAAAATTCGTTAATGGGCTCTACATTTATGCTTTCACGAACAAGAAAACTGACGCCGCCTCCGCGCGACGTTTCTCGACTTCTAGTAAAACACTGATAACCAGGGAGCTGCCAAACAGCTGAGTGCTGATCATACCATGTTTCAGACAGCATGATAAAGTCAAACTGAAATGATAAGCTGCTGAAAAAAAGGTCGAGCATGTCATGTTTGTTTCGTACTGATTGGCAGTTTAAATGAATGCATCAAGTAGATTTTTTATGTTCTGGCCCAACAAAATAAAAAAGTCAGAAGGCGATAACGAGTCTGCAGAAGCCATGCCTAAATCTGCACAACCTACGCATAGCACGTGGGTTTCAGTCTACCAATTTTTCGAGATCGGTCTTAGCCTTGATCACGTGAACATCTGCATGTTCTTCTTTCCTGACCAAAATTTGTCCATGGCGATGCCACACAAACCGGAAATTGTTTTGAAGTGCCCATTCTTTTGTAGTCTTGAGCAGCAACCTATTTTGCGTGGTTAGGTTCTCAGATATAAACATGTCCTTGTCGACCGCTGATACAGCCTTCCTTTTCTCAAGCCATTTGTCTCGTGTCGATTGTTGCGTGAAGCGAACAATCACACCGGGAGTCTTATCTTTTTGTGAAGGAAGACGGTGAACGGCAGAGACATTCTTCTCGTTAAGAGGTTCAAGGTCTAGTTTTTTGGCTACGTCGTTTACTCTAGTCATGAGGCATTCCTTCTCCTGTTTCGCCATCCCGTGAATTTCAATGTTCAGCTTTCGACTATTGTATTCAAGGTCATTTACTGCAGCAGACAGTCTCTTCAGTTCAGCGTTACTTCCAACTTGTTCGAGCTTTGAAATTCTTTTGTTGAGAGTCTTAATTTCGCCAGTGTGCTCCGCTATGGTTGCGAGTACCGTATCGTACTGGGCAGACATGTGCTTTATCAGAGCCTCCATATCATTAACAGTGGTTTTCAAAGGAAGGAGCTCATTGAGTTTTCTGTTCATGTCAAGCAGAAGCGCTGTGACAGTACCATTATCAGAGTCATTAGAATTGGGTGCAGTTGTCTTGCCTTTGCGGCATGTTACGCATTTCCAGGACTTCCTATAGTCATCTCCTTTAGATTTATATGTAGAGTCTGACACACCAGAACAAGAACCCAGGTGGTACTCTCCCGAACATTCACTACATGTTATTGACCGGCAGTCAGCTTCTATAGATTTTTCACACTTTTTGCAATCCATGGTAACAGATGTTCAACAATTTGAATAGCAACTAAAGCGACCTATGGGTTATTATGCACAAAAATAGCAACCTAACATGGGCTAAAAAGTAACAAAAAGGGCATCAAATCGCAACAAACAAAAAATTGCAAAAAAGGGGGGGGGGGGGCAGCAGCAGGGAGGTACATGTCAAAGGAAAATATTTTGATAAGCGCAAGGCGGCAGTCACCAACCTGCAAAAATCCAAGAGCACACTGTGAAGGCGTCCGCGATCCGCCGCTGCTGCTGCCAAATGAAGGAGGAATCAGCAGCCGTTTCTTCTTTTAAGCTTGTCGGTGGCGCCCCGGTAGCCGAGAGATGATGACGCAACACGTGGAAGCTGTCATGATCGCCGGCAGCAGCGATTAGATGGCGGGCCTCTGAAGCGATGAAAACCGGTGGTATCTTGCGCAGCAGGAGGGCGCCGGGTCCAGTTTGCGCAACTGCAAAAATCCAAGAGCACACTGTGAAGGCGTCCGCGATCCGCCGCTGCTGCTGCCAAATGAAGTGCCACTGAGCCGCATCACTTCCTGAGTTAGAGCTGGAGTAAATGCCGTGCCTCTGTCAGTTAAAACGATCGCAGGGGCACCGTGACGAAGGGCTAGATTAAAGATGAAAAAGTTCGCAATATCAGTAGACGTGCTGCTGGGAAGAGCTTTCGTCTCACAATAGCGGGTTAGATAATCTGTGGTGACTATAATGTACCTGTTGCCCAATGATGACGTAGGAAATGGCCCGAGCAAGTCCATACCGACTTGGTGAAAAGGTACTCGCGGAGGAACAATAGGCTGCAGCAGGTCGGCCGGCTTGACAGGTGGTATCTTCCGACGTTGGCATCACGGCACGTCCTAACATAGCGCTGAACCATAGCGGCAAGCTTGGGCCAGTAGTACTTTTGTCGTACTCGTGCCAAGGTGCGCGAAAAACCGAGATGTCCGGCAGAAAGCTAGTCGTGGCATGCCTGCAAAACGTCGGTAGGGAGCGGCGTTGGGACAACCAGCAGATACTGAATGTCTGTGGAAGCGTAGTTTTTCTTGTAGAGGACGCCGTCACGCAAGCAGAACGACGACAGGCCACGCGTGAAAAGGCGAGGCGGCAATGAGGCGGATCCTTCGAGGTAATCGATGAGGGGCCGCAGTTCGGTGTTGTCTCGCTGCTGTTGAGCGAGATCTGGCGTCGAGAGAGCGCCGAGAAAGACGGAGTCATCTGTTTCACTTGAAGAACACGGGATATGGTATCGGGATAGGCAGTCAGCGTCACTGTGTTTCTTGCCGGACTTGTACACAATAGTGACATCGAACTCCTGCAAGCGGAGACTCCAGCGGGCTAACCTGCCTGAAGGATCATTAAGGTTCGCTAACCAACAGAGTGAGTGTGGTCGCTGACCCCTTAAACGGCCGACCATACAAATATGGCCGAAATTTTGTTACCGCCAACACAACTGCAAGGCGCTCCTTTTCGGTAGTAGAATAATTCGCTTCGGAACGAGACAGGGTGCGGCTGGCGTAAGCAATCACCCGCTCAACGCCTTCTTGCCACTGAACGAGAACTGCACCGAGGCCAACGTTACTGGCGTCGGTATGCAATTCTGTGTCGCCCTCCTCGTCGAAGTGGCCAAGTACGGGCGTTGTTTGAAGGCGCTTGCGAGGCTCCTCGAAGGCCCTTTGCTGCTCGTCGGCCCAGATGAAAGGCTGGTCGTGCTTTGTTAGACGAGTCAATGGTTTCGCTATTCGGGAGAAGTCGTGCACAAATCTCCTGTATTATGCACAGAGGCCCGAAAACCGACGTACGGAACTTTTATCAGTGGGGGTCGGGAAATCAGCTACGACAGCCGTCTTCTCTGGATCAGGGCTAATTCCCTCAGCACTCACGACGTGACCCAGGAACTTGAGCTGTTGGAATGCAAAGTGGCATTTTTCTGGTTTTAATGAGAGTCCGGCCCCGCGGATGGCATTTAGCACGGCCGTCAATCGCTTGAGGTGCTCTTCGTAGGTCGCAGAGAAAATGACAACGTCGTCAATGTAGACGAGGCACGTCTGCCAGTTCAGGCCGGCTAAGGACAGTGTCCATCATTCTTTGAAAGGTTGCGGGAGCGGAACACAAACCGAATGGAAGCACCTTAAATTCGTACAGTCCGTGAGGAGTAATGAATGCGGTCTTCTCTCGATCACGTTCGTCAACTTCGATCTGCCAGTACCCGCTGCGTAGATCGAGCGATGAAAAGTATCGGGCGTGGCGAAGTCGGTAGAACGAGTCATCAATTCGAGGCAATGGGTAGACGTCCTTTTTCGTAATTTTGTTAAGCCTCCTATAGTCGACGCAGAATCTGAGTGCTCCGTCCTTTTTAGTGACCAGCACAACTGGTGACGCCCATGGGCTTGTGGACGGCTGGATCACATCATCGTGGAGCATTTCATCAACTTGCGCCCGAATAGCCTCTCGTTCTTTCGGCGATACTCGGTAGGGGTGTATAATTCGATGTTTGATTACTGACGTCTGTTTCACTTTGGAAGTGACGGCAAAGCAGTCACGGTAAGTGTCCAGAATTGCCTGAAGGCGGCGTTTCTGGCTACGAGACAAAGCTGGATTCACGTCAGTTTGAACAGTATGTCCAGTGCTCTCGGGAGGGTTCTCGTTGGCCAGCGAAATGGCGCAATGGGCGGATGGCGCACTGACTTCGTCAAAATAAGCGATAGCTGTACCTTGCGGTAAATGGCGGTATTCGGCACTAAAGTTCGTTAAAAGCAGTTCAGTTCGTTTACTTTTTAAGGCGAAGACCACCCCAGCGACGCAGACTTGTAGGCTCAACAATAAATTCACGTTCGTTTCCGTGAGGCCTTGAAAGGCGGGGGGGGGGGGGGGGTTGTCGCACTGCACTGTAACAAACAAGCTGGTGCGTGGAGGTAGAGTGACATGGTCGTCGCACACTCGGAAAACTGGCCTGTCTGTGTAGTCGTCGCTGTGCTGCCTGTACTCGTCGGAAATTGCGCGGTGAGTGGAAAACGTCACCATGAAGTCACTGAGGTCGATGATTGCGTCGTTTTCTCTAAGAAAATCAAGGCCGAGAATCAGGTCCTTGGAGCACTTTGCTAGCACAGCAAAGCAGCACGAGAAAGTTACGTGGTGAATCTCGACGCGAGCGGTGCACACTCCGAGCGGCGTTACCACGTGCCCTCCAGCTGTCCTTATCGGGTCTCCGTGCCAAGGAGTCAGGACGTTTCGAAGAATGGTAGCAAGGCCATGACTCATAACGCAAAAATCAGCGCCGGTATATACAAGGGCAGTCGTGTTGTGGTTATCAACGACGATCGGTATCTCGGCGGAATGTAGCTCACCGTCGACAAAGTGTCGCGTGTCAGGGATCGTCGGGCTGACGGGTCGTTCGTTGCGTCGAGTTACGGCGTTGAAGGTAAGCTTCTGTGATCGTAGGGAGGTCGTCGGACTCGTTGGTCGTGCGGTACGTCGATTGGGGGCGTCGGAGGAAAGCTTCGGCGATCGTCGAAAAGTGGCCGGATTGTTGATCGCAGCGAAGGGTCGGAGGTCGGTATGTGTGATCGAATCGGTGAGCGGAGGATGTTGGTCGTAGTGTCCATCGACGGCGGCCCTACCCCCGAGGGTCGCCGTCTTCAGTTTTCCCGGTGCGGACTTGGGGACTGCCTGAGGAGAGAACGGCGGCTAGTTGAAAACTGTCTCGGCGGTGGTGACCTGGACTGGCGTCGCTGGAGGCATGAGGTGGGACGTGGTCGCTGAGGTATAGTTCGTTCGCCATAGCGCGGCCGAGGGGCATCGGGGGAAAATCCGCGCAAGCCCATCCGACGGTACGGGCAGTTGCGCAGAACGTGACCGGCTTCGCCGCAGTGGAAGCACGAAGGCAGATTGTTCGGCGTGCGCCACGCGTGTGCTTTGCGAACGGGTGGTCGAGCTTCAGGCACACCAGTCCAAAGTGGATATTGGGGTGGAGGACGTGCGGGAGGAGCAGGGTTGCAGGGTGCCTATTGTTCAGGCGCAGGGGTACGCAACACGTCGCTGTAGTCGTCGTGGGTCGCGGTGGGGCAACAAGAGGACCACACTCGGGTGCTAAGCCTCTCAAGCGACGGCACGCTTGTGCAGAGGTGTCGTGTCCACGGTGTGTAGATGGACGTAGGGGCAGCCAGAGGCTCTACGTACATGGGATCTACCCAGAAGCTCCACCTAAAATGTCACAGAAGCCAGTGAAACTAGTTCAGCAGGTTTACTTACAAATAAGGTACCCAAACATTGTTAGAAAACATGTCGGATTCTATTCATTCTAATTTTGATAGAAATGAAGTGGCATTCGGTCTTTTTCTTTATGTTAAGAAGACGTTTAACTCTGTACACCACGACATTCTATGTGAAAAGTTGTATTGCTATGGGTTTCGTGGTCCTTTTCAAATGTTACTAAGAAATTATTTGTCTCAGCGATCCCAAATGGTGGAACTTGGACCGGTGCAAAGCAGTATTACAGACTTACATAGTGCTGTTCCTCAGGGATCCATCTTATCACCTCTCTTATTTAATCTCTATGTTAATGACCTTCCCAGTGTTATAACTTCATCACAGATTTATCAATATGCTGATGACACCCTCCTCATTTCAGCTAATGCAGATTTTTCGTGCACACTCCGACAACTTTAAGAGGATGCCACCAAGCTATATGATTGGTTTCAATGTAACTTGATTGAAATAAATCCCCAAAAAACTCAACTGGTGTGCTTTCGCAATAAACATAAACCAATCCCGAAAAACGCAGCGGTTGTTTTGCACAGCTCCAGGTGCACTGCCTGTTCTTGCTGCCCCATTACATGTGTTCCGACCGTGAAATATCTTGGCATTTACATGGACAGAGATTTATCGTGGAACACACACATGGCGCACCTCAGTAGGAAGCTTAGAGGCGTCGCATGCTTGCTCTATGCTCTAAGGGCCTACCTGCCGTTTGCCATAAGACGTTTAATTGCACAGTCGTTAGGATATTCTTTGCTGAGATATGGCATGTGCTGTTTCTTTAACTGTTCTGAAACATGGAAAAATAGGATAAACCGTATTCTCAAGAATATGGCTAAGAGTGTAATCTATTTAACACCCCATAAACTGCAAAGTGTATTCCTTTCTTCAGGTCTGCCATCCTTTGACACTGTGTTCAAACAAATCACTGTACTTAGATATTTCTGGAACTCCGAATTTAGGTTGCCTAATGTTGAACCTATTCCACTACGGAACATTCCTAGATATTTCGTGCCTACAGTGCGAACTCATTTTGGTATGTCTGTGAGGTCATATTATATCCCATGCATATTCAATGAGCTGCCTGATGATGTTTTCAACTTGAACACTCGCAGGCAGTTACGGGGTGCTATTGCCGAGCTTGAGCAGCTCTAGTTCATGCTGTTTTCGTCCACAAAAAAAAATAATAATAATTCTGTGATTTGGTAACAGAGGTTGTTCCTGCTGCCGGACGGCGCCCTACAAGCCCAATTGCGGCTTTGGTGCGTCCGCGTCCTGTATTGTTTCATTGAAGTGAATAAAGTATTATTATTATTAAAAAAAAGTAAAAGTACCGGCAAGATCAGGCACGGAACCGACTGGCGGGCGAGCACCGAGAGCGAAGAAGACGAGCGCGTACCAGTCTCCCGAGCTCGCCACATGGCGGCGCCAGTAAGATAACATTGCGGCAATATTCAGCTCTAAACGAGGATGGCGACATTACCCTAGTAGCAATGAACAATAATTTCAGAGATATCATTACTGAATGTGCGGTAGAAGTAGGCGGTAGGATAGTTAGAGAGGATACCGGTAAGCTGTCTAAGGAGACGAAAGATTTGATCAGGAAACGCCAGAGTATGAAAGCTTCCAATCCAACAGACCAGATTGAATTGGTCGAGATATCAAAGCTAATCAATAAGCACAAGGTGGCCGATATAAGGAAGTATAACATCTCCATGTTATACTCCATGTTATACATAACATCTCCATGTTATGTTATCATGCTGTAAAGAACGGGGGAAGCCTTAAAGCGGTAAAGAAGAAATTGGGCAATGGCAAAAACCAGATGTATGCGATAATGGACAAGGCGGGCAACGTCATCACGAATATGGACAAGATAGTCGAAGTAGCCGAGCAGTTCCTTACGGATCTCTACAGTAGCCAAAGAAGTCAGGACCCTAACGAGATTGGAGGTAGAGAAAAACAGTCAGACGTTCCATCAGTGACGAAGGACGAGGTCAAGAAAGCATTAGAAACTATGAAAAGGGGGAAATCAGCTGGAGAGGATCAGATAACTACAGATTTGCTGAAGGACGGGGTGGGGATATCGTGTTAGAAAAACTGGCCACCCTGTATACGCAGTGCCTGGTGTCATCGACGGTACCGGAGCCATGGAAGAATGCAAACATTATCCTCATTCATAAGAAAGGGGACTCTAAGGTATAAGGTATAAGGTATTTATTAAGGTGATCGTAAATAGAATCAGGACAACCTTAGACTGCAATCAAGCAAAGGATCAAGCAGGTTTTCGGAAACGGTACTCAACCATCGATCATATCCATACCATCAATCAGGTGATAGAAAAGTGCTCGGAATTAAACCAGCCCTTATACATAGCATTCATTGATTACGAAAAAGCATTTGACTCAGTTGAAACCTCGGCGGCGATGCAGGCATTGCGAAATCAGGGGGCAGACGGGCCGTACGTGAAAGTGCTGGAAGATATATATATAGTGGCTGTACAGTAGCCATAGTTCTGCATAAAGAAAGTAACAAAATTCCCATAAAGAAAGGTGTTAGGCAAGGAGACACAATCTCCCCAGTACTATTCACAGCTTGCTTAGAGGAAGTATTCAGAGATTTGGAATGGGAGCAGTTAGGGGTAAGTGTAGATGGAGAATACCTCAGTAATCTGCGATTTGCTGATGACGTTGCCTTGCTAAGCAACTCGGGGAATGAACTGCAAATAATGATTGGTGACCTAGACAGGAAAAGTAGAAAGGTAGGCTTGAAAATCAATATGCAGAACGCTAAGGTAATGTCCAACAGCCTCAAAGTACAGAGACGTTTCTCCGTTTCGCCTCCGTGGAAACTCAGCCGCCGACAGGCAGATTCGAACACGGGTACTCTGATTCAATATCTGTCCGTCTTAACCACTGAGTGTGATGCAGTCACGCGACTCACCTTAGTGCTTTTGATCCGGAAACTTGATTGAATATAGTTTCTTAAAAACCACAAGTCACATTTTCTCTGCAGGTTTCCTTGACAGACAGTGCGAACTTTGGACAATTTGTCAATGCGTTTGGTTAGGGTTGATGTTCTACTTAGGTGTGTGGCTGGGTGACTGCTGTTTACTTCAATGTCGGCCGTAGGCAACCTAACCAGACTTTCTCTCCCGATCTATTCAATGTAAAAGCTGCGAGAAATCAAGCTGTTGTCGCCAAAAAAAGCGAGTAGTCACCCGCCTGTGCGAAAATATTATTTCACGGATCTAGTTTTTACTTATGGCTTTGCAGCTATACGGTTCGATGACTAGCGGCTGAAATATCGGTGCGTTTAAGTTACGGTAGTTATATAACCAATGAAATCAACGAATGCTAATTGTTGGTAGCGTATAATAACAATGCTTGATGCCCTATGAAGCAGGGCATTTTTAATGCAAAGAAAGGTTCGTCCGAGAGTCGACAAGATTCAATTTCTTCACAGTAAGAGCCTAGTCTCTGGGCAGCGAATGTTTCAGTGCAACGTGGGAACATATTAGGCCGCCACACGTAGACGTATGCGTAATAAGTGGGCTGAGATAGGGCCAGGAAAGCTGCACCTTAGCAAAGTGAGCTTAGGTCCAGAAAGACGTTTCGGATAAGAAAACCAAACATCCGAACGAAACTCTAGTAGCAGTGATGGAAGTCGGTGTGCAATAAAGGGCTTCATTTATTACATCTTTCCACCATTGCAATAAATGATTGCTTGTAGTGTTCCTCACTGTTCAGCTTGTCTACTTTATTATGTTCGAGAGAGAAGCCGAAAGACGCCGGTTCCGCCGGTGCTGTCCGAAGACGATCTACATCTGTCAGGCACTTGCTTTTCTTGAAGAAAAATACTATTGCCAAAACCAATTGCTCATTGACCTTCGAGTGGTTGTGTGCCAGCTTTATTGTTTCCCTAATAGCAAAGAAAAAGCTCGGCTGCTGCGAACAGTCATCGAAGTATAAAGTTCGAGCTCGCCGGGCTAATCTTTGACACCTGTCTGACTCTGTCAAATGTTTTCTGGTAGGTTGGTCCTAACAATTTAAATAAGCTTAAACAAGCACAGTCGCAGATTTATATATGAAAAGGAAATAAACGTGATATTAGCATCCACTAATGTTTCTACAAATTCATCACACAGCGAGAATTAAAAGCGCGCTTTCCAACTTGTGTGCCACACTGGAATATGTCAGATGTAAGTTCACGTAATCATCCGGAGGGTAAAAAGTGCCCTCTAAGCCGACTTCCTCCGGGAGGATCACACAGCCACCGTTACGAGTCTTCTCCAATAAAGTCGTATAGAACGTTACACGCCACGCAGTCCAATATCTATGCTTTCCTTGATCATTACGTATGCGTTAGTGACAGCTTTGGTGTCAATGGCGTATTACAGTATGTTTCTTCACTTAAAATATAAGTGTATAAAATGCTCTTTCGCACATATCTGCTTATCCGTACATAGCGCTAATATTGCAGAATTTGTCTGTGTGCAATAACAAACAACGCTTAAGTTTCAGATGCCAATCATGCATTGCGTCTTTGTAAGCACTATGAAGTTGGCCGCTGTTTCTCTGATATTGCTCGCTGCCTGCATCGAAGAAGGCGGTAATTCCCAGGATGCAGAGCGTTCTACGCATTTGAGTATTTTAGAGGTAAGGCAAAATTTTCAATCCACAATACTCAACCGTTAAGCAAAATGATATGTCAGTCACAGTTACAAGGAGAATTATACTTATTTACCGTATACTACAATTTTTTTCCGAGAAGTACCTTGCTATTTGTTCTTAAAGTTGAATCGAAGCTTAAAACGTATTGGCAGTGTTATGCAATGTACATGTAGAATCCGTTAGAAAAGCTTGAAAAAATGCTTGTGCAATTTCAAGATCTAAGATTCGATTGACTCCTTCACTGATCTCTTTTTTGTCAAGGATTAGAGAATTGAGCAAAGTAAACTTGCTGCCGATTCAAATAGCCATAATTTTGGTAAATTGAGACTGAATATTGCTAGTATCATCTTCAACACTGCGCAAAACGTGCCATTTGTGAATTTTAATTTTAATCAGCTCTCTTACGGCATTTGCTTGCTTGTGAGTTTTAAAAAGAATGCGAATCTAAAAACCCTCCTTGAATTTAATATTTCGTTGCACGTTTCTATGGTTATACACGGCCATTTACAGAGCTCAATGCATAAACCCTCATTTGGATCATGGCCAAGTTCAAATATTTCTTTCAAGGTGTAAATTTATCAAATTGCAAGCATTCTAGAATAAAATAGTTAAAACATACATTATCAAAATTTATTAGGGGTCTTTGCATACAGCCACAAAATTGTAATAAAGATACACTGTGTGGGTGTTCTTGTCAATATTTATATGGAATCACCAGCAAGAAACTTACTTATTAGAAAAATAGTCTAATTAGTTTCTCGCTAAAATATTCAAACGCGAATTTGATTCGTGCAGCGGGACGTGAATTAGACTGTATCGGGAAGATGACGTAAATTGTTCGTTTTTTTTTTCGTTTTTTTAGTGTTTTTCGGTTATTTATAGTATATTGAATTATTTCAGACACTCAGTGTGGAGGAAACATTTACTTGCAATCATATCCGAAAGAAGCGAAAAAACGTTTTTTTCTGAGCTTTTATAATTTACAATAGCTCAATTCAACACGTAGTAATGAATTAGGTATTTCTCTTTTTTTAAATAGATCAACACACTATTTATACAGAAGTTCACAGCGCAAATTAAATAAGTGTCCAATGCAAGTGTCGCCCAATGGTTTAGATACACATGGTGCGTGATAAACGAGTAGCGAGATGGGATTGTTTTGAAAAACTCTTACTGCACCACATCCATCAGTCATGTAAGTGAAAATGCAGTAGTATGTATTAAGCAGTGCCCTGTTCAGTGCTGAAATTATGCATGATTTAACTACTCTATGCTCCGCAAAAATGCTTGTGTCGGCTAGAATTTGTTCTATATATTATTTCGAAGCTAATCCGCATCCGTCATCAAACGTTGTTTATTCTCACCTGACGTTTCGTAGCCTTTAGAACGCATTTGAAGGTTAAAGGTGTGAGAGTGAAATTTTCTTTCTCCCTACCCTACTGCAATATCCTGTATTTATTTTATACGGGTTTCGATATACCGGTGTATTGTACAGTTTTGAACCGGCATGAACCGCGCGTAGCTCTTATTCCAGAATTTCCTTATGAACGGCGGAATAAAAGGCGACACCAGGCTGGAAACGCGATGCAGCAGTGCAAAATAACACCACTACATCTGAAAAGTAAAAGAAAACCATCTCAGGAAATAAAGAAATAAATACAAAGTCGGAGTTCGAGCTTTGGCCCTGACGCTCATAGACCGGCAGTTAACCATTACTCCACGGCCTTCTTTCCTTTAAACTTGGTATTTATGACATTCAAAGAATGTTCTAAGTGCATGGACTATGTACAAATGATTTAGAAAAGAGCATATATTGATAGGATACACCAAGTCGGCAAACCTCTAAACAAGAGGCAATGTAGAGCACATCACTAAGAGTGAGTGCCACTTCCGTTCAAAGTCCCTTATACAATTACCTTATATCGACAATCATCCCCCAGTAGTAGCTTTTGTAAAAAAAGCATATTAACAATTTCTGTCTATTATGCGCGCTTTCCAGAGGCTGCGTAACCCTATTAGAAAGTACATGGCTAAAGGCTTATCAAAATGGCAACGCAGTGTGATACCGTAGAGAATGCGGGGTCAAATCGTTTTTTTTTTTTTTTCAATGTCCGTTGCAAAATATTCCCGAACAATATTGCATCTTTGAAATCGATGAAGCAGCGCTGAATAGTTTCCGGAAAATCACAAAAGCGGCAATTTACAGTAGATACAAAAATGCCATTTTTCTCTAGCCACATTTTAACAGGCAGGATTTTAGTGTGTAACTTATAAACGAAAGTCCTCATACATGGCGAGAGTGGCATTTTTTGTACTCTTTTGAGTACATCATGTCCCGGTAAACCAAAATACACAAAACAGTATATGGGTGGAGGAAAGAGTATATAAATTAATCTGCGCAAACGCTTCCGCGATGCAAAAAACAGGAACTCTGGGGAGAAACGAAGAAGTAGGAATCGAAGAGATAAATACACCTCATGCATTACACCCCATAAGCAGGGACGATCAGAAACATTAGAAGACAGAATAGAACTTGGTAAAACGTGAACTAGATTAACTTGCAAAAATGCACGTAGTATCAGATCAAAAGCGTCACGGAAAAAGCATGAAACGCGAAACTATCTTCCAGGACAGACAGATGGACTTGACAATGGGGTCCGGCACTTACAGGCCGAAAACGGTTATTACATCTCATTGATTCAAAAGACGAATCCCCCACAAAGGCAGCAAACACTCTCTAGAAAAGCTGGATATAAATTCTTGCGTAGTGAACCATTTGCAGTATATAATAATTTTTAGTGGCTAGAAACATGTGGTGGGCCAGCCAAAAATATTCCATGAGAGATAGAAGTGTAAACGGAGCGTTAAAGAGTCTCAGTAAGGCGCAGTACTTTTATAAGCACTCAAATGAATTATACGCTACTAGGGTGGCCTAGATGTCCATGCCACATTAGTTCAGCAAGCATTGATCCCCACATTCAAAAATATAGTCCGCAACTCTTAGATCGGTTGATTCGAGAACCTGACGCTGATTCATAGTCCTCCGTTAAACAAATAGCCTCCTCAATGCTTAGTTTTTTCAGTGCAGAAAAATGCGAGGCCGTCTGCATAAGCTAAAATCTCCATTTCGTGACCCATTATACGAAAACCAGTAACTGCTCTGCTCTTTATGATATTTGTGCAAAGTGGCTCCAAGTATCAAGCGAACAGGAGCAGGGACAGTGGGCATCCTTGTTTAAGAGAGGACTCAACTGGGACAGGCTGTGATAGACAACCATTTAGAATCAGTAATGCGGAACATTCTTTGCAACAAAGGCGCATCCAAGTAGAAACAGTTGAGTCATTATTGGCGGGATCTATGGGAGAAAAAAAAAGGAATGAATGAGACAAACGACCAAACGCCTTTGGCAGGTCAATTTGCAGCAGTGACAACCACTCTTTAACGTCCTTGCAATATGCAAAATCGTATTTCCCACAAGTAGATTAGACTGTAT
The DNA here is from genome assembly GCF_055883805.1 of Amblyomma maculatum. Taxonomy (NCBI): domain Eukaryota; kingdom Metazoa; phylum Arthropoda; class Arachnida; order Ixodida; family Ixodidae; genus Amblyomma; species Amblyomma maculatum. The sequence goes on along the minus strand of NC_139351.1, from coordinate 10,600,703 downwards.
TTAATAGTTTCTCAAGCCACATGTTTTATGAGGCCCAATAAAAGTAGATATTAAAATCTCATGTCGTTATGAGAGGATTTTAGCGAATATCTTACAATCAAGATTTGAAAGCGTGTTAGACCTGTTTCCGTTCACAAAGCGCAGTTTTCCTTTCTCATTAGTTTTTGGTACTAACACAATATTATCTTTAGTAAAAAACTGTGGCAGAAACCCGACATCAACACTAGTCTCAAAAATATTCCGTAGGACAGGGGAGAGAGGAGATCTGAATGTTTTCTAAAATTCACATTAAGACCATCAGGGCTAGGAGTTTTGGGAAGCGGCAAGCGATCAATTGCGTTTTCCACTTCAGTTAAGGTTAATTGTCCTTAATTTCATCTCCAGAAAGCGGCTTAATCATAGAAACAAGGCGCTCTACATGAACGCCAGCACCATTGCTTGAGTGGCAGAAAAGAGACAGGTGTAGTGATTAGCCAATTCGGTTACTATTTCGTCAGAATTAGTGAGCAAGGCACCACTACAGTAGATTTCAGACTCGTTTGGTAGCCGCATGGCGGCACTAATGTCTGTTAGGCTTCTCAGTCTGCTAAGCACGTTTGCTATGGGACTACACACTGGCCGTCTGAAAGCGCTCTGCATCGAACTTTTGAAGATGGCATTTTACAATAGCGATTTTCTCTGTGTATTAGCCTGTAGCCTCACATTCAAGCTCGTGCAAATTACGAAGGCTCTGCAATAGCCATTTTTATTCACTGTATTTGAAATAGGACCAGACAGATACAATCTCTACCGCTATGTCCTGAACTTGTAGCTTAAACAACTCCCAAGCTGCAAATGACGGTAGACTGAAGATGAAACAAGAACTCAAAGCTGTCCTCACACGTTGTGCAGTCTTCCTCGTTTAACAGCGAAGCATTAAGCTTGGACAGGGCCAACTATGGCTGAAACTGTGGATGGGAACTTTGCTAAATCCGCACGGCGAACATGCAATGGTCAGAGAAAGAAATCGTCCTGGTGCCCTTTAAGAAGTTCAACGGAGACGTAAATGCGATCAAGACGTGAATATGAAGCTCCTCTAATATATGAGAATGTAGATGGCAGCCCAGTATCATTAAAACATGCGCTTTCAGTGATACATGATAAAATACTAGGGATATTATTGGCATTTTGACTAGGCCCGCTATTGCCATGTGGCTCGCATACACAGTTGAAGTCACCTACCATGTCAAATACCGATCGCATTTTAAATGTGCAATATCACTGAAAAGAGCTGCTCTTTGCGCATGAATATTTGAAATACACGGTTATTTGATAAACCTCTAAGGGTCACCACTAAGCGGGAAGTCACAACATATAAAGCGCCCTTCTGCACCAACTTTGCGCATAAAGTCCGAAACAGAAATACTTTTTTAACGAAATGAAAGCAACCCGCCAAAATGCCTACCGATTGAGACACGCAGACGTTGTAATTTGTTAAAAAAGATCGCAGGGCTATCTCTGTATCCAATTCACTTTCTATCTTAGTCTCCTGAACAGCGATGATACCTAGCAGATTACCCGAAAACAGCCGATACAGCTGGGCCTGTTTCTTCCTAGACCGGAGACAACACACGATGAGGGTTGCAACTATTAGCTGCTGGGCGCTCGCCATGTTGACCACAGTGCAAGTAGGTCAAGCATCCGCAATGTGTGGCGACAACCTTGAAGGTTATACCTCCCTCAATCGATAACCCTTTCTCCTCGATCTGGAGCAGCGAGGAGATTTCTTGCGTTCGGCTTCCGATGGCGGGCTTTGTGTTTTGCCAGAAAAGCGTCTCCTTCAGAGGAGGCAGAATCCACTGACACGCCACGATTGGAGGCCACACTTAGATATGACACATCCAAACCACAGTTGCCGTCACTACGAGGCAGATAGATAGATGTATATTTTAATGGCAACAGGAGATGTCTGCCTGGTGGTAAGCCTAGCATGCTACTCCTGATGAGGGTTGAGGGATGAGGGTGACAGATTGTGGGAGGGGAAGGGGAAATAAATGAGAAAAAAAGAGAATCGGTGTCGCACACTTTCACACGCACATAAGCACACACAGATGAGTTTTAAAGGGTATTGATCAACCCTGTGTCCTTAAGAAAAGTTAATTTTCACACGCACATAATCACACACAGATGAGTTTTAAAGGGTATTAATCAACCCTGTGTCCTTCAGAAAAGTTAGTAAGGCCTTGGTAGCTCGCGCAGCAGACGATCCGTCGCACCAAGGACCCAGGACATGTTCAAGGCGCAAGGCTGTTTCTTTAGGTAAGCTTAAATTATTGCGCAGCGTCCTGCGATGTGCAGTAAACCGTTGACAGGATGTTACCAAATGTTCAAAATTTTCACACACATCACATGTAGAGCACAGAGGCCTGTTCGCTATGCCTATTTTATGTAGGAAGTAGTTTGTGTATGACACATTTAGGCGGATTCTGTGTAGACAGTTTCGATGCCACCTGTTCAAATTGTGAGGAATTCGAAAGACGCAAGTGGGATCTATTCGGTGTAGAGGTCGATATTGATGGTTTGGGTCACACCACAGAGAGCGTTGCAATCGCCACGATTCAGTTGCTACAAGTCTTGCTGCATCTCTTCGTGAGAATGGTATTTAAATTGTCCTTGTGGAATCTTTTAGTTCTTTTGCAGCTGCGTCTGCGAGGTCGTTGCCCGCGATGCCGCAGTGAGCAGGTAACCACTGTAGCACAATGCTGTGACTCAGGTCATAGGCCTCTGTGTGTAGCTCATTTATGTCAATGACGAGCTCTTCCTGAATTCTTGATGATTTAAGCAATTGTAGTGCAGCGCGACAATCGCTGAAGATAACCCATGCTGCAGGGCGTTGTTGTAGAATATATATAATTGCTTCTCTCAGAGCTGCTAACTCAGTAGCCACAGCTGAAGTGCGATGACTGAGTGTTGCCGAGATTGTGGTGTGCATTGATGGTATCCACACGCCGATGGATGAAGAAATAGCTGTGACAGAGCCATCAGTATAGATGTGGCAATGATGACTGTAGCGTGCACAGATGTGCTCAAGGGCGAAGTATTTAAGTGCGGGTCCTGGGGTGTGGGCTTTTCTTTTGATGCCAGGTATAGTTGTCGAAATTTGCCATGAAGCAAACCTCCATGGTGGGAAAGATGACAGTACTGCACGTTGATATTGCGCAGGCAGTAGATTGGAGAGTGATGTCAAGCTTTGCTCTGAAAACGGGTGGGTAGGTTCACGTGCAAAGCGCAGCTGGGCGCGAAGCAGCTCCTGCGGTATCAGCACGGTTACAGATAGACGTCTGCTCTCCGCCAGAGTGCCCACTGTGGAAGTGTTTTTTGGAAGACCAAGGCACACTCTCAAAGCTTTGGCCTGCATGGCTTCAAGTAGTTTAATGCTTGACTGCGAGAGGCCTTGAAGAACAGGGAGGCTATAACGCAGAAGACCTTCACAAAGTGCTCCATAAAACCGTAATAAGGAATCGGTAGAGCAGCCTCTTCTGGTCGTTGAGAGCATACGGAATATCGATACGTATGAAGAGAGTTTGGTCTTAAGTTGTTGAACGTGTGGTGACCATGAAAGAGACCTATCAAAGGTCACACCTAGAAATTTTTGATGGTTGACATACGGTATAGGACTGCCAGCAACTTTCAGTACATAACGGGAGAGATCACGTCGTGAAAATGAAATTGCTGCGCACTTTTCTGGAGATATAACAAGACCTCGCTTGTTTAAAAATAATGCAGTGCCAACTATTGCTTTTTGTAGCCGAGCATGCACAATGCGCCTGTTTCTTCCGGAGCACCATATGCAGATGTCATCTGCGTAGAGGGAGATTTGAACAGTAGGTGGCAAGGACCTGTCCAAACCAAGAAGAGATATATTGAAGAGGGTTGGACTTAAAATCCCTCCCTGAGGAACGCCACGAGGCCCATGATGTAAGGACGTGTCACCTTGATCCGTTGACATGTAAATGGTCCTATCCTGAAGATAGTCAGAAAGCCAGTTATACATTCGTCCAGCAATGCCAATTGAACGCAAGGCTGAATGAATCGCCTCGTGCGTGACATTATCAAATGCTCCTTTAACGTCAAGAAAAACAGCAATAATTAGAGACCGCTCAGCTTTGCTGCGCCTGACACAGTTGGCAAGAGCAATAACATTATCAATACTGCTTCGGCCTTTTCGGAAGCCAGACATTGATGGAGGGTAAATTCCCCTATTCGTCAAGTCCCAGGTAAGGCGTGAATGAACCATTTTTTCCATCAATTTCCCAACACAGCTTAGCAGTGCAATAGGACGATAAGCGTTTAGATCAATTGATGGCTTACCAGGTTTAAGAACGGGTATTACGCGCGCAGTCTTCCAGCTCTCTACAAGGCTGCCAGCTATCCAAGAGTTGTTATAGATGGTAAGCAGCTGAGTTTTGGCTTTTCTTCCAAGACGCGACAGCGAAGTGTAGCTAACATGGTCAGGCCCTGGGCAAGATCTTTTGTTGGTAACTGCTAGCGCAGCTTGAAGTTCTTCCATAGTGAACAGTTCGTCTAGGAAAGAAGTGTTGGGCGACGGGACAAAGGTGGGGAGCACATTTTGCAGTGAAGGAGCTGCTAATGGAGCAATCATCTTTGAACAGAAAGTCTCTGCTACATGAAGACAAGTAGTATTGGCATTTAGAGCCACGCACTCGAAATGATGTAGTTGTGAAGGCTGACTTCTTAAGCTTCGTACAATACTCCACACTTTAGATAGTGGCTTTCTAGGATCTAATTTTGCACAAAAAGATGTCCATTTCCTTCTTTCTAGCTTGTCCAAATGGCGTTGAACGTGTTTTTGTGCTCGCCTGGAAGTCCGGATATCGTCTCTAGAAAGTGTCTTGCGCGCTCGTCTTTCTGCTCTGCGACGTATTGCTCGAAGTTTTTCATATTCGGCGTCAACAGCTGAGTACACCTTTGGCAGGTGGAGGACTCTCGTGTGCAATGTTTGAGCATGTGCTACTGCAGCAATGAAGGAGTCATAACTTAAGTTCGACAGATCCTGCTTTTCTACGGCATCAGCGAAAGCGTCCCAGTTCGTGTAGCGAACTTTATGCCGCTGAGAGGCGAGAGAAAAGCCACAAACCTCAATATATGTAGGTAGGTGATCGCTGCCATGAGTCTCAATGTCCACTGACCAGGTTGTTGAAGCTGACAGATCAGCAGAGATCATGGAGATATCAAGAGCACTGGACCGTGCTCCTTGATAGTAAGTTGCTTGGCCGTCGTTGAGAAATAATAAATTGTTGGAAAGTGCGAAGTCGAATAGCTGCCGGCCTCTGGCTGTCGATCTGACGCCTCCCCAAGCAGGATGATGTGCGTTGAAATCTCCCGTTATAATGTGTGGCACAGGGGTACTTCGCATGATATCTTGTAGGCGTTCAATACTGAAATTAGCACGAGGTGGTATGTAGGCAGCAATTACTGTAAACTGCATGTTCATGCACTTTAAAGTGGCTGCAACGTACTCATTATGTGGATCAGTTGGTATGGGATGCTGGATGAAGTTGACGTCTTTCCGGATAGCCAGAAGAACTTTACTGAGGTCTGTACCAGTTGTTGATTGCAGTACTGTGTAGCCTGAGAGACGGATTGTAGTATTAAGCCGAGATTCTGATATAGCAATTATAGGGAAACGATGCTTGAAGACGAAGTGTCAAAAGTCAGAGAGACGGGGGCGGAGGCTGCAGGCATTCCATTGAAAGATGGTGGCGTTATTTCGGATGGCTTGCACGCTGGGTGGAGCAGACGACTGTTTGTCTGCTACCGCCATTGTGCCAGGAGGGGAGATATGAAATGAAGAATTGTAAGGATGGCTTTCGCCACCGGCGAGGAGAGTGGTATAAGAAAAGCACGAACAGCCTCAACAAGTGAGCACAGTTGGGAACTAGAAATGTCAGAGTTTCTGCGAATAGAGGTTTCGCATGAGCGGTTCCGGGATGCACTCCTCGAATGAGGCTGCTGTACAGTAATTTTTTGTGGGCTTGGTACAGATGGTTGTTGAACCTCTGATTGTTGTGGAAGAGGAGGAAATTCAACCACGTCATCAATTCTCGGATGACCAGCATCATCTTTCTGTGACTGTCCTTGTGATTTCTTTCCCGTCAATGGTTTTTTTCTGTGATGACTACTCCTGATTTGATTTTGGTCAATTAAAGCAGCTTTTGCTGACTTGTAGTCGGTATTGTTGGATATCTTGTACTTATAGATTAGTTTCTCCTTTTGGTAGGCAGTGCAGCTAGAAAACGTTGCCTCATGCTGCCTTCCGCAGTTGGGACAAATGGGGAGGTCACTTGGGCAGGTGGTACGGTCATGATTTCCCCCACAGCGTGGGCAGCGCAAGGCTAGTCGGCAAGCTGTAGTCACATGACCGAAGCGCTGACATCTACCACATTGTCGTGGTTTTTGGATGTATTCATGCGCACGGTATCTTGTATACCCAAGAATAACGTATTCTGGCGCAGATTCTGTCACAAACACAATGCGGATATTTTCGGAATTTCCCAGACGGCGCACCGATTTTATTGGAACTCTCTGTAATAGTGCCGAGTAGATATCTTCTTGAGAAAGATCCAGGGGCACACCCTTGATTACTCCTACGCCACAGTTGTTTGGTCGGGGCTCGTATGCTTGCACTGCAATTCCTGCTATTGATCGTATTTGTAAAAGGCGTTCAGTAGCGACCGCGGTTCGGGTGTCAACTGCCAGAAGATTAAGCCGCTCGTTGGGGCGAACTTGAAGGACGGCATCTGGACCCAGAGATTCAAATGCTTGCCTCATTGCCAGCGGATTAAAGCGAGTAATACGATATCCGATATCTACTGGTTTTATGATTACTGTGAGGTTGCACTTGGGCGCTTTAGAAGCGTTAGTTGCGTCGACACTGAAATTCGACCGCCTCGAGCTGCGGCGACGCTTCGATGGCACTTGAATAAATTTGTCTGGCTCTTGAGCAGACTTCGCCGCAGCATCTATACAGGTAATGGCAGACGAAGTATCTGAGCTATCGGGAAAATCATCCTGACCTGTAGGCATCAGCCGATCCCAGCTTGCGGTGGAAGGACCAGATGCGTGTTGTAGATGAGCATCAGAGGGTGAGAGTCCTGAAGTACCTGGTGATGACAGGTGACCGCATGATACACAGGTTGGGATGACGGGTGGTGATTGCAGAGCTGGCACAGTCTGCTGAGGTAGGCCTGACGCGATGCCAGAAGAACACTCAGGTGATGATCCAGGGTGCGGCACCGGTGGAGCCGCACCCGCCGCTGATAACATGTCAGGATCTTGCAATATAGGCTATTTGGGATATATATATCGAGTATTAAATGGAAAATCAAACAGATTTCGCAGAGACGAGCAGGCAGCCTGACAGCTCCCTGACTTCTTCGTCTTCTTTACTACGAAGACTTCTTTTCTAAGAAGACTACGAGGCAGGTAGCTTGCTTCGTCGAGGGTGAATCCGACAGTGGCATTTAGAATTTCAGCAGCGCGGACACTCGGCACCGCAGCCAAATCAGCACCTTTGTTTTCTTCTGACTCGCGCTCAGCATGTGCACGCGCGCCCAGCGTGCCTCAGTGACGAAGCGAATTGCAGGCGACTGGTCCGCCAGGCTGTGGCACACATGTGCTGACCGCTGATCCGAGTATGAAGGCTGGGTAGGCTCACGCTACACAGCAGTAATTCCTCACGCGGCAGTGAGCCGCTAGTCACTGATTCAACCGACATACCTACTGCCATACCACCAGCAGCATTCAAAACCTCTGTTGCATCAATTAAATACTCTTGCAGAGTGAGTGTCATCTACAACAAGGCCACTACTGCGGTGTGTATCTGCGTATGATACTACGCACGCCTCTGTAGTATGGCCGAATTGCCGCCATTCATCACAACGAAGGGAACGGCAACGCAGTGCCGTCGTGTGTGACCAACGTTGTGGCAACGAAGACAAAAGAAGCCTCTCTGGCACTAAAACCCGACACTGCAGATCCCAAACTGTCAAAAGATAAGGCACTTATCACAGTGACACCATCAGCAAGAGTCAGGGCAATGTCCTAATTCAAAGTCTGCATTCTCTCCATTTCCGATAGTCTCCAGTGCTCCACTGTGATGGAGGTAACTTTACCACAAAGATGGAATGCAAATGTCTTCCAAATGTTCAAGGAGCCAAAAAAGCTTGAGTTTCATAACCTTTGGTTCATGTTCAATAACAAGACATCGACGGCAGTTCACCTACAACCCTCCGGAGCTCACGAGCTTAGCTTTGGCCAGCGCTGTTTTGCATGTGCCTATCCACACATGCGATATCTGGAACTGTCCGGTTGAACTAATGTCACAGAGGTCTATGACGCCACGTAAGGTGCCTCGAAAGTCCGGGGCATGATAGGGAAGGCCGGCGAGGTCGGCATGCAAAAAACGACGCACTTGAAAACGAGCTTACCAGCACGCAGTCGGGGAAGCAATGTACGGAAAGTACTACTGGCAACAGACGCAGCAACAGCACGTCAACCGAGGTCCGATTTATCCATTTTGGTGGAGAACATCAAAAAGGCGACTGATTAGAACACAGACTTCGTGTTTCTCTCACCACCGTTCCTTTATTATCGACTTTGGCATGAAGGCAGTTACAGATCGTAATGACAAAACACATCTGCAACCCAATTACTGACTTGAAAGGTTCAAAATGTTTTCAACAGACCCAGTTCATCAAGTACACCTATTCATGTTGTCTTGTCAGGAGTACTCGATGCGCTTCCCTGAACCGTATGAGACATTTAATGAAGTGGTCATGTACAAATCGCACTTCGATATCTGCCTTATTGTACTGCGCCGTTGTTTTTCACAAACTGTGGAATCCAGGGGATAATCGTATCAGAAGGAATGTCATCTCTTTGTACGTGTAATAACCTAATGCCATAGGGATGAAACCGATTCTTTAATGTTTGCTAAGGGTATTCCAGGAATTACCTCCCAAGAATTCAAAAACATGTCCTACTGTTTTAGGCTTTTCCCAGATGAAACAGTTAGTCGACAATGCGATGAAAAGGCCTTTATCACGCATCCATGATCTGACTGATAGTATATCAGTCTAGAGTTCAAAGTAAAATGTTTTACTAATGGTAAGATTGGAGTTTTTTTCAATATCTTGAGAATGTCTCCTCCTGGGCCTCCGCAGTGCGGCAAACGGTACATTGGCGCTGGAAGCATTATATTCACTGTCTGTATACAATTTTTTTCCTTGCCAAATTACTCAAGTAGTCAATGGAGAACCGGACGTGCAACATCTTGTAAGCGCCACTTCTCGCAGGTTCTGATTACTTCTCCAGTCACGATTTCAGAAGCGATATATTTCAGTTGGCTGTATTTTTCTTATGTAGCGAAGTTAGCTTTTTCGTACGTTGTATATTTTCTCGAGTGTAGAATCTGTGGTCGTAAAACACCAATCATCCCTTAAATATCCTCAATGTTTCCCCTCGCTATCACGAGGGGCCACTAATGTCCCGCAATATTATAGCGCATCGTTTTCTTGCAGGCAAGCCTCACATATTGTAGTTTACTAGTGCTGCTGTGCTGGTCATCGTCTTCGAGCGCGCGTAATTTCTGCTGCATACAGAGAATTAAACTTGTAGTACAGCATATCATAGCTTCACGGACTTCCAGTGGAGCAGCGCTGTCATTGATTACAATTTCGACTAAGTGTTCTGCATCTGTAAGTGCTCGAGCAGCGTCACTTAATATTCGGCTAAAGATGCATAGTTGCGTTGCACGCGATGTGTTTCGTTTATTTTCGAGTGCATTTTGCAGTCGATTAAAAAAATGCTACATCTTTCCTTGCACTTTCACATTGAAGGTTAAATGTTTCAGTCGCAGATATGAAGATGAACCGCGAGATCGGACCAGCTACAGCGAATGTTGCACGCGCGTATGTACTTGCTAGCACACAATTCCATGGCTTCATATCCTCGAGGTATTCATAAAACAACGCATACTCCACATGTAGAGAAAAGTTGTAACGTATATTATATATATGGTTTCATGCTTATTTAGCGCGCTGGCATGCTCCGTCATGGTGCTTCTGGTTAAGCGTCATCGATTGGCCCGGCTCGAGTTGAGAAGAGGAAATATATTTTCCGATATCAGTTTGAAGCATGTCAGATTTGTATAGTTTCAGTTAATCCAGACATGGTGTGTCCGGAATATGAGCTCCATACCGGTACTTTTCGTCCTGTTTTAGATCCGTACCGGACTAGAATGTCCGATTAGAAATGCAAAGCGGAAATGGGCTGCCCGGTATAAGCTCCATACCGGACCTGTCCGTCCGGATCGATGTTCATACCGGACATGACCTGTCTGGTATAAACATTTCAATTTCATACAGGACTCTTAACACCGGTAGGGGATTTGTACGGGATAAAACATGAGCTGTAAAAACCTGCTCTTCATTTCAAAATAACTGAATACTTCGTTTTATTATGGTTAATTAGAAATTAAGCTCCAGCGCAAAAACAGCAATGATGTCACGGTGTTTATTCCCAGAAGAGATTTATATATTCAAGCCGTAATGTTGCGTACTCAACACTTTAGGTCAGATCGAATATTGCTTGTACTCTCATAAAACGAAACAGGAAAGATTTCATTATTGCAAGTACATTTCAGCATATATTTGTGTAACAGTCAATTACCATTTTACACGCAGGAATTTCCTCCTTGGCAAAAATACTGCGTAGGTCATCAGAATGTCTATCTTCAGCTGGTTAACTCAAAATATCCGTGTCTTTGTTTTTGGCGTGAAGATGACGAATCTCAAAAACCTAGGTTACATATCGAGTACAACAGCGGCACGACAACGTAAGTACGCAGTTCTAGCATACTCAATATAACAGCTACAAACATTGGTACAGCTAAGCATAGGGGATTAGCTCGCCCCTCACATTGAGCTGATTAGTAATTACGAGCGAATTTGTGGGGTGGTAGAAGTCCTCGGATTTATGCCGGGTTCCTCATGCGGCAAGCTTTGTTCTTAATCCCTTGCCTTTCACGCAGGAACATCAAAGAGTAGTCCGAATAGTGACAAACTGCGGTGCATATTCGCTGCCCAAGAGTATGTCGCCGAGGCTTAGTTTTCATGAGCAAATATATCTACGAGGTCCAGCTTCGGAATCGAGTCACGTATGAATTATAGCTTCAGGAGACGACGAAGCACTGTGCGTGAAATGTGCTATATAATTGTACTATGTAGGGTCAGGATGAGAGATTCGAAGCTTAATTCAGTGGCCATTGAAGCTGGCCTGCGCATTTCGCGGCATGTTGGGATGATGTTTGTGGCCTTTTAATATTTTCGTATGTGTTTATTTCTGCGCTCATTATAGTGGCTTCAGTAGTTGGGATCGATACTAGACATTCGCTGGAGCTAGACACTTGTGTGCATGATTGAAAAAGAATATCTAGGATAATGAATAAAATGACTATGAAACTGTTGTTTCGTTTGTTTTATTTAGGTTTCTTTCAGAGTCTGTTCGGCGGCATAATACCAGACAACATGTAGGTCAAATCCAGAAGATTATGCACTATAGTTTAATTTGAAATAATTTGAAGACGAAGATGGCTGGCTGGCAGAAAATCCTTTCCGCTTCTCTTGCTACTTGAATTTTATATTGACTGCCGGGTGTCTTGGCATCAATGTTACTAGGGGGGCCAGTAAGACCTAAGGGACACTCCGAGTGGCCTCCTTCCCGGCGGTCAATGCCTATGGATCAATTTTCCCCCTTCTGGTCCCTGCTGCTGGTGGGTTGGGCCTACCGTCTGCTTGTGGCCATGACTGACCAGGCTGCTCCGTGTCCTCGTGTCCTCCTGTCGGTCGACTTATAACATCACGGACCTGACTTCCTACATCGCCGACGTTGCACCTCCTGGTGAGCTTCCGAAGTCCAACCCTGCCTCTCCTCTCTATCTGGCAGTTCTAATTTGAAATCCGAAGTTTCTCAGCGGCGGGGAACTCTGCACCTTCCGCCGTGGTCAACTGTGGACTCTGGGTCGTCGCAATACAACCGCTCGAGCTTAGAACGGACGCTGGTGCCATGACGGTCCAAGAGCAGATCGTTTCGACTACTCTGGACAAGGATAATAAGATTGTTCCTCTGTGCACTTCTTCGCGTGTGCTGTCGCCGAGTTGAATCATCCCCGAACACTTCGAACCTCTTTGGCTCCGCGAGATCATGAAATAAGTGCCCTCTGAACGCGGCTTGCTGGGGTGGCTACCAACAACATAGGTGCGGTGCACCTTTGTGAGTGAGGCGACAATCCCAGGTCCTTCGGGCATATGCTACTGCAATGAGTGTATCTTCAATATCTTCTGTACAGGCACACGCAGCCATTGCAGTCCCTGCTGTGACATCTGACGCATGTGAATATTCTCTGTCCGGAAACTCCTGCCCTAATCACCGGCCGCATCAGATAGTCCTAACTTTTATTGTGCCCAAGAACCACATCGGCAGAGAAGTGGTGGCTGTCCTCAAGGCAAATGCTGATCCAGAATCCGAGGATATTGGGGCTGTTACTCTGGGCCTCCCGTCACGCCCTGACGGTTAGCTCCAGGGACCCTGAGGACATAGATCTTCTTATATCCGTCATCTCGGTTACATAGACCTCCGTCAATGTCTGAATCTCCAAGCAGCGGAACCCGCACGTTGGACTGACTAGCGTTGACTCCGATATCAGGCCTGAGGAGCTCATGTCTGCACACAACCTTTGCAACCCGGCCCTTCATCTGGACCCCTCTTCCTGTAAGGTTTGGCTATCTTTTCTATGACGCTCCGGAAGGTTCGTTCACGTCATTGAAATAGAACCCCCCCCCCCCCCTTCCCTGCTTTTGCCCGTCTCTGCACGGCGCGTCTAGTAACCGTAGAGTGGACGTCCGTTGAGGTGCGCGAGGACCTGCATATCCCTCTCTGCCCATTTTGTGCACAACATGGGCATGCTTTGAGAAGTGTAAGCTGAGGAATGATCCTTCCAAGACGCGTTGCATCCGTTGTGCGGGGTCACAATCCTTAGCAGCTGGCCCGAGCTTCATCCGGGATACTAAGGTTAAGTGTGCCCCTTGTGCTGCCTCCGGTCGCCCATCAAATCATCATGCAGGACACGTGTCGTCCTCTATTTTGAATGAACTGTCGGACAAGGTTCGCGCCCGAATTAGGTATGGGCCACGAAAGGAACATACGCACAGCGAAAACGGCACACAATAAAAAGACGCGCCAGCGTGCAGCCTCTGGCATCAAAGTCTAGCAATAAAACTACCCTAGCGTCAGACGAAAAAGGGTATCACTACAATTCTGGATTCTACTCCGGATGTCATAGCCCTTCAAGAAACAGGTTGCTCGCCTACTTTGATCGGATACAATGCAATCTCCCTGTCTACACGCACTGCGATTCTCGCCTAAACACTCTCACAGCCATAGACCATATGCTCAGCAACCGCGTAATTGAGCATATGATCAATCCTCTCACCTCCACCAGACGCCCCCAGCCTCTTTATAACGAACGTTTACGACCCACCTCGAGCCACAGGTCATGGCTTCCTTACATTTCTGACCGACATCAAAGCATATCTTGGTCACATACACTGATAGCAGGTGATTTCAACACCGGATACACAGCCTTGTGATACCTAAAAACACTTCCAAGGGCACATGTCTGTACAACGCTTTCATGCAACACTCCCTCCCCCTCATCACGGACCTCAACGCCCCTACCCTAATAGGCATTAGCACCACCAGAGACAAACCCCAGACATTACACTGGCCAACATCCGCTCCCCAATGTCTACAACCTACTACCAGACACACTGGGCTGCGACCATTACATTATCCAAACTGAACTGCAATGTGACACCAAACAGTTCACATCCAAGACCTAGCTTCTGACTTATTGGAAAAACTTTCGTGAGCACTTAGCCGTAGTCACTCCCAAGGACAGCGATCTCCGACTGGACGCCTCGGTAGATTAGCTCCAGTCTGCACTCAAACTCACCAATAAACACACCAGCCCAAATTGATCCTCATCTGAATATCTGGGAGGCAAGACGAAGCCTCGTTAAGAGATGGAAAAGGCAATAACACAACCGAAAACTCCGCCTCCGAATCGCACACATTACCACTGAGCCCATAGTGTATGCAGTCAGTCTTTCCAACTCCAACTGGCGAAACCTCTGCAAAAGCCTTCAGGGTACTTTACGCACACGAAAAACCTGGAATATTCTCCATGCTCTGCTCGACCCTACCACCGCCAAACAGCCAGCCATCAAAGCGCACCACCTCATTCACATTGCAGCACAACAAGGAACAGACATACTTCAATACATCACACAGCGATATATTTCGCCCCCCTTCCACCTTCCTCCACACCCCCATCCCCTCCCCCACCTAACCCAAGGCTGGATGAAGACATAACCACGGTGGAGGTACGGGTCACCCTCGCCCACATCCCTCGTAGCACCGCACCCGGAGCTGACCAAATACATACAAACTTATTCGAAACCTTGTTGCTACATCTCTCTCTCTCACCTCACAGCTTACTACAACCAAAACTGGAAGGATGGCACTTAACCAGCCTTCTCCACGCGCCCCAATCATCACCGTACGCTTTGACAATTAACGCTCTAATTCCCAAAGTACCACAACTCGGACTGCGGGGTTTCCACATTCATCAGGACACTAGAGCCCCTTATACCTTACATCTCCTTAAGAGCCAAATCAACCAGATCACACATCTAATTCGTCGCATTTCAAGCAGCATTCATGGCCTCCAGGTAAACGACATTTTATGACTCTTACACGCCATCATCGTTAGTCGACTAGCCTACCACCTCCCATACCACCACCTAACCAATTCCAAGTCAATAAATTTAACGTCCTACACCGCCCAGCTGTTAAAGCTGCCCTCCATTTACCTCATTTACCATTTACTCTGCACAACACCTACAGACGCTCAGCTCCTGTCCTCAATAGGCTACAATACCCATGATCCCTCACCTCACACTTATATAGCCACCCCCCTGTGTCTGCGGAGCTTCCACGAGCTGATACCCTTCCCTCGAAATATGTATCCCAAACACCACAAAGGCCGTCACGCAGCCCATGCCTCAATCTTTTCCAAGCAGTACTCTGAACTCCAGGGCATCAGCTCTATGAATGCTTCAGGTAATTCGGACAATCCCCATCGCCGTGTTGACGGACATTTGCAGCTCAATGTTCAGTGCCGCCTCCATCCAACATACTAGCATCGCCGAGGCCGAATGCCTTGACATTACACTCGCTATTGCACACATCAGTCAGTTGCAGACTAAGCACACCCTAATATGCACAGGCTCCCAAGCAGCCTACGATATCTGCTGCGAGAAACCCTCTCACACTCCTCCGCTAAAATATTATCTACTCTCTGTCTATCACTATCACATGGGTATCTGGGCACAAGGACATCTTCGGAAATGAGCATGGTCATGCGTTTGCCCTAGAACTGAGGTTCCCGGCTCCGGTGGATGGCTTCCCCAAACCTTCATTATATACCTCATCGAACCTCTTGACTACACTGCAATTGTTTACCACTATCGTCGTTGCTGTGTCATGTACCCGCCAACACATCACACGATCTCTCACATCGACCGCACGTACTGGCGACAACTCCAGACACATTCGTTCCCTTCTCATCAATTTGCTCACATCTATCACCCCACAGACTTCCCATCATACTGCACCACACGCAAAGCCACCCCACCCACTCTCTACTATTACTTAAGGCCCGTTTACACTAGGCCGATCTACGTCGGCCGACCATCGCCAGCCGCGTTTTTTGCGTGGTCGTCGTGCTTGTCACACGGCACCGACGCCGACAACGCACCGATGGCCGACCGACGGGGATGTTGGTCGGCCGACGCCGAGAGCGAAGCGATCGGGCGGCCGTCGGCCGATTTCGTAGTCACACTAGGACGACGCGAAGCCTCACTGCCCGCGCCGACCAATAGCAGTCGCTGCCTTCACCTCGCCCCGCCCACAGCCGCGTCTCTCGTCTGCTGCAGACCCCGGGGCTACTGATTTCGATACCTGCTTCTCGCTTTTACCACTTGTTCACCAAATAGCGCCCGCATTCGCTAAATGAATACTTCATGATAATAGTAACGCTTTGCTATTTTCCGTGTGAGCGAGAAAGTTTATCGGGAATGCGCCGATGACGACGAGTGTATGCTATCGCTGCTGCAGTTTACATCTCTTTGCATACACACAGGCGGCTAGTTTTCATGGCAAAACAACCGCCTGCCGGGCTGTACTTTACTCGGGCTTTTTCTCTTCTCGCGCTACGGCTGCACATTACGCGTTTCCGCAATGCGATAACTCCGCAAGAACCGTCGATGAGGCGATATACCGCATGCGAAATGTTTGGAACTTGGTTGTTGACATTGCACGAGAGCGGCGCTTCCTGTTAATTTTATTTGCTTTCTTCGATGCCATCAGTGCTCGATTCTGGTTCCTTTTAACCGGAAGTATGTTCTTCAACCATTTGCATGAATTAAAATGGTGTTATTTGTGTCCCGCGAGTGCCGCTGACTACTACCAGCCGCCCTCAACATTGCTCGGCAGACCGGGTTACGCCGGCGCTTACCGCTTTCTGTACCGGCGTCCCGTGATAAAAACAAACGTCGGTCTTAGGTCACTATAACCCAACTTACCCTCAATGACCGTTTGCACTAGTTAAAACATAATAATTTGCTCCCCACGATCGTCGAAATCACACACACGATTCCTGCGGGCTCGCTAGGCCTACTCGCCTTCGACGGGGCCGGCGTCGACTCATGTTCAACGAAAAAAGCACACCCGCGAGTGTCGAAGTGTGATAATATGAACCGCCATCCTTCCTTGCCTATATTTTAGCATGTATATGACACAGGGAAGCGCAGCCACGCACAGTACGTCGTTCGTCGGCCTTTCATTTTCGCTTGCTCGACGATCTGCCGAGGACTGATCGGGCGACCGTCGGCTGATGCGTTTCGTCGGCGTCGCTGGTCTGGGAACTTGTCACACTACGACGACAGGCGGTCGTTGGTCGTGCTGGCGTCGTTGTCGGCCTAGTGGGACTGACCGGTGCATCAACGACAGGATCTGCCGACCGACCCGCCGACCACCGACGTCGGCGGCGCATCGGCATCGGCGTCGCGTCGGCCTAGTGTAAACGGGCCTTAATGGGAATGCTAACATCCCATCCGCGTTCCTCCCATAAAACACCCAACCCCCTCCTCCAGGGAGGCCGCTCTTCTAGCCACACAACCCGCACATCAGTTACAGCTGGTCGAGCAGGCTAAGCTAGAAGGAACAGCCAGAGGGCTCAGTACTAAGGGGTCCTCCTGCGAGTACCTAAATTATATTTCATTAAATAAATGTTTACCTCCTTTCGGGATACACAGAACGGAAAATCGTGTGCCGACAAAGGTTATGGAGCCAAATTAACAGCTTGAGGGGCAAGTTGGTGCTGCATAGTACCCAGAAATGTGGCGCATGTGATTGTGTTTGTTACGCCACATTTCTGGGTGTTATGGAGCCAGCGTAGCCTCGGTACCTCACTGGTTTCCCCACGAGAGCCCGCTTAAAGATTGAGAACGGCACCTCAAGTTGTAAAGCCGTTTGTTTTTAAAGGTTTCAAATTATCACCAGCGGGAATGAAGTTTGTAGGGAACTCTGTTTTGAAACGGAAAATGATGAACTCCACGTCCCCGATTATGAAGCAAATACAAGGCATCATACTGTCGTGCGAGTGCTTTTCATCGGCGTGTCTAGTCTTCCAAACATAGGGCCTCACCAATTGTCATGTTCTATTCCATTTAGCTTATTAAATAATTTTATTTCATGGTTAATATAGAAAGAGCAGCGTTACATATAAAATATACACTCTCTGATCTTACTAGATGGGCAGGTGGCGATCGATACTTGAAAAGAAATGTCATTGCATCAGATTCTCTTTGGAATAAGAATTCGAGATTGGCATCCTTAATAGAATCAATCGTGGTGTTAGATCGGGAGTCTTCCAGGAGGTAGATATGCTGCTTGTAGGTATAGTTAATGAAGTTATTTGTAGGCGGAGAAATTTGCGAACACCATAAGAACTTTATATGGCCGATTTATAGACGTATGTAAGAGCCAGTAAGCTTACAAGTTGAGTAGCTAACAGCTAAAAAAGCCACAATGGACATCGCGTCCCCACATTCTAACCGGCGCGCTTTGCCACAACTTCAAGCGCCGCTTATCCTAGCACTTATCCTAGCTTAATATTGTAACGTAACGTTACACAGAAGGCGCTCTGGCACTCTGACACCGAAGGACACCAACAGCCAGTCAGGGCAGCACGAAAGCGGAGCACCGTTTCGCTTCGTCGTCTTCTCCGAATCGCCGGTTCAAATCTTCGTCGTCTATGAATGGCATGTGTCATTGCCCCCCTTCTTGGCAGCATCGCCTCGATGCTGCAAATGCTGCTTGATTTATGCTAGGTTGGTGTGGGATACCACAACACAAAACGGGGCACCATCAGTCTCAAGAATAGTCAGCGGGGCGATCGTGGTAGGGTTTCATCCGGACGACGTGTACAACATCAGTGAACTTGCGTCGTCTGCGGCTTGAGGGATCTTGGGTCGCGGATTCAACTTCGTAAGTAATGTCGCTGAGGCGGCGGAGGATACGATATGGGCCGAAGTACCGGCGCAGCAATTTTTCAGACAGCCCACGATGACGAACGGGCGTCCAAATCCAGACATAGTCTCCAGGCTCGTAGGCAGCGAAGCGCCGTCCCTTGTTGTAACGGTCAGCGTCTAGTTGCTGTTGTAGGTATATGCGCTGCCTTGCCAGCTGCCGTGCTTCTTCCGCACGCTGGGTAAAACCAGCGATGTCCATGTCAAGCTCATCTTCGTCGTCGGTGTATACGGGCAGCATTGTATCCAGTGGAGTGGTCACTCGACGGCCGAAGACAAGCTCGAAGGGTGTGAGCCGCGTCGTCTCCTGAAGTGCCGTATTATATGCGAACGTGGCATATGGGAGGATTTGATCCCAGGTCTTATGCTCTATATCCACGTACATAGACAGCATGTCAGCCAGAGTTTTGTTTAGCCTTTACACCAAGCCATTAGTTTGTGGGTGGTATGCCGTGGCCCGTCTATGGCTAGTGTGTGTAAGGTTCAGTACAGCCTTAGTCAGGCGGGCCGTAAAAGCTGCCCCGCGATCGGTAATGATAACAGCCGGAGCGCCATGACGCAACACTATGTCGTGGACAAAAAACTCTGCGACTTCGGTGGCAGTTCCATTTGTGAGCGACGCGGTCTCAGCATATCGGGTCAAGTAGTCTGTCGCGACAACAATCCAACGCTTTCCATTACTTGACTTCGGGAAAGGACCAAGAAGATCCATCCCCACTTGTTGGAAAGGAGTTTTCGGTGGAGCGATCGGCTGAAGAAATCCAGCTGGTTTCACGGGTGGAGTCTTTCGCCGTTGACAATCACGGCAGGTTTTTACGTAAGATCGTACTGAAGGTAATAATTTCGGCCAATAGTATTTCTCCCGAATTCTTGCAAGCGTACGACTAACTCCCAAGTGGCCGGAAGACGGTTCGTCGTGACAAGCGCTTAAGATGTCAGGTCGTAGGTGCGTAGGCACTACGAGTAGAAATGTCTCTTTGGATCTTTCAAAATTGCGCTTGTAGAGAACTCCACTTCGTAAAGCGTATGACTGCAAGCCACGACGAAAAACAAGCGGTACTCTACCACCGTGTCCTTCCAGATAATCGATGAGCGGCGCCAGCTCCGGGTCCTTGCGTTGAAGGTCAGCCATATGTGATTGGGTAATGGCCCCAATAAAGGGAAAATCGTCGGCGTTTTCCACTGCAGTGGAGTCCAATGGCGCGCGTGACAAACAATCCGCATCTTGGTGTTTATGTCCCGACTTATATACAACAGTGACGTCATACTCTTGAAGACGGAGGCTCCAACGAGCTAAGCGTCCAGATGGGTCTTTAAGGCTTGCCAGCCAGCACAAGGAATGATGGTCGCTGACAATACGGAAGGGTCGTCCATACAAATATGGTCGAAACTTGCTGATGGCCCAGATTACCGCAAGGCACTCCTTCTCTGTTGTCGAATAGTTCGCCTCTGATCGTGAGAGTGTTCGGCTCGCGTAGGCGATAACCCGTTCGATTCCGCCTTGCCACTGAATGAGTATCGCGCCGAGGCCAACGTTGCTGGCATCAGTATGTACGTCGGTTGCGGCGTCTTCATCGAAATGGGCGAGTATTGGGGGTCTGTGTAGGCGGCTTCTAAGCTCCTGGAAGGCTTGTTCTTGATCGTCTCCCCACAGGAAGGGTATGTCTTCTCTGGTTAGTGCTATCAGTGGTTCAGCTATCTTAGAAAAATCTTGGACGAAGCGTCGGTAGTAAGAACAAAGACCTAGAAATCGTCGAAGTGCCTTTTTGTCGGTGGGGCGTGGAAAATTTGACACTGCGGTAGTCTTTTCGGGATCAGGGAGAACGCCCTGTGCACTGACAACATGGCCGAGAAAGCGTAGTTCCTTGAAAGCAAAGTGGCATTTCTCAGGCTTGATCGTTAGTTGCGCGCCTTTGAGTGCTTGAAGCACGATGCGCAACCGGTCCAAGTGTTGCTCGAAAGTAGGCGAGAAAATAACGACATCATCTAAGTACACCAAGCACGACTGCCACTTTAGACCTGATAAAACCGTGTCCATCATACGTTGGAACGTGGCCGGTGCAGAGCAAAGACCAAACGGAAGCACCTTAAACTCGTATAGGCCGTCGGGCGTCACAAATGCAGTCTTCTCTCGGTCTCTCTGATCCACCTCAATTTGCCAGTATCCGCTTTTGAGGTCTAATGAGGAGAAGTACCTGGCGTCGCGTAGTCGGTCGAGGGCATCATCAATCCTGGGCAGCGGATAGACGTCCTTTTTAGTCACGTTATTTAACTTTCGGTAATCGACACAGAATCTCAAGGTGCCATCTTTCTTTTTGACAAGGACCACTGGCGATGCCCATGGGCTCGTCGAAGGCTGGATCACGTCGTTCGCAAGCATTTCATCCACTTGCATTTTAATGGCGTCACGTTCTTTAGGAGAAACCCGGTACGGGCGCTGGCATATTGGTAACGTGGTCTCATCGGTGATGATTCGGTGCTTGGCGACAGGAGTACGACCAACCTTAGAGCCTGTGGCGAAGCAGTCTGCGAAATCGCTCAGAAGAGCCGAAAGAAGATTCCTCTGATCGGGCCTCAAGTCGGGGTTAATTTTAACGGTCTGCAGAGCATGACAAGGTGCGGCCTCCTCTTTAGGGTTCGCTCCGGTGATGCATAAATGAGGCAAGGCAGTAACATCGTGAAGGACGGCAACAGCCGTGTCCTTGGCGAGATGCCGCATCTCCTTAGCAAAATTTGTCAGGAGGACAGTAGCACAACTGTTCTGGAGTTGTACGGGTCCTCGAGCAACGGCTAATTCCTTCTCGAGTAGTAGCGGAAGGTGCCCATCCGCGATGCCCTCGTAATCGTGGAATAAGTCATGCTTTACAAGAACCAACACACTAGAACGTGCCGGAACCCTCACGTCATCGTCGACTATACGCAAAACGTTCAGACCCGGATCTTCGTTTTCAGTGCGCGCCACGGCTCGTTTCGTCGAAAAGGAAACACGCGCTTCTTTCAGGTCAATGACAGCGCCGTTGGTCTGCAGGAAGTCTAGACCGAGGATCAAGTCTTTCGAACACTCAGGAAGCACGATAAATTCTCCGACATACACAAAACCACGGATGCCGATCCGCGCTGTGCACTTGCCTGCAGGTTCGATCAAGTGGCTTCCCGCCGTGCGAATTTTCGGGCCGGACCAATGTGTCAAAACTTTCTTCAATTCTCGGGCGAGACCACGGCTCATTACTGAATAATCGGCACCAGTGTCGAGTAACGCGGTGACATCCACTCCATCAATCGTTACACATAAATCGGAGGTAGTATGCCGAATGCTGTCGCTACCTGACACAAGCGAAATCTCGTCGGGTCGGCCTGACGATGACGGAGGATCTTCACATTTCCCGACATCAGCGACCCTGCCTCCGAAGGCCGCTGGTATTAGTTTTCCCGGCTAGGGCTGGGAGAGGAGCGGCGTCGGGAAGAGTGGGGACTTGTTGAGCGGTAGCTCGTCGGGGACGTAGACCGACGCTCTTGGTAACCGGACGTTACGGGATACTGTCGCGCTGCAAGGTCGCTTGCAATCTCAGTAGGCCGTTCGTCATTCCGAGGGTGGAGTTCCTCCGAGGCGAAACCCCGCATGTTGACGCGGCGGTACGGGCACGCCTGGTAAAGGTGACTGGCTTCCCCGCAATGATAGCACAGGGGGCGACGGTCCCGGGGCCGCCATACTTGACGGGGTCGCTGGTATATTGGCGGAGGGGAGTAGTGAGGCCCCATGCGGCTCCATGCGAGTCCCTCCATGCGAGGACCCTACGGCTCCATTGCTGGAGCTGCGGCGTTGATACTATGATCCGGCGGGGGAGCCCTACGTAAGACGGACGCATAGGTGGGCCTCGCGTCGATCGTCTGGTGGGGAACGTGCTGCTGGGGAACGTCAGCAACTTGCTGAGCTGCCATACGCACCTCGTCCCGGACGACTTCAGCCAGTGAAGGAAAAGCTGTTGTGTTGCAAGGCATCCGGAGCGCTTGCAGTTCCTCCCGCACGACAGAACGGATGAGATTTCGTAGTGCGTCCATGTCGCTGCCGATATGCACAGGAGGTGCGTCGGACCCAATGATGTTCACGTCACGGTTGTACTGACGGGCTCGGTGTTGCAGCGTTGTCTCCATGGTCGCTGCCTCGCTGAGAAACTCCGCCACAGTGCGCGGTGGACTGCGCACCAGTCCGGCGAAGAGTTCTTGTTTAACGCCCCGCATCAGGTGACGCAGTTTCTTATCTTCAGGCATTTGTGGGTCTGCACGCTTAAAAAGGCGTGTCATGTCCTCAAAGAACATACTCACGCTCTCGTTCGGGCGCTGATTGCGCGAGTGTAGCGCAGCTTCTGCTCGCTCCCGGCGGTCGGCGCTAGGAAAGGTGGCTTTGAAATCACGACAGAAGGCTGCCCAGGATGGGAAGGCAGCCTCATGGTTTTCAAACCATGTCCGTGCAGACTCTTCAAGGGCGAAGTACAAGTTGTGGAGCTTGCGCTCATCAGTCCACCCGTTGTAACGAGCAACTCGCTCGTAGTTCTCAAGCCAGTCCTCGGCGTCCTCGAACACGTCGCCATGAAAGGAGGGGGGTGTTCGCGGCTGATGGCACAGGATGTGGGTGGGAAGCCTGCTCTCAGATGTCATTGCAGCAGGTTCGACGGCCGTCTGAGGATGCGTCGTCCTGGTAGCAGCCGGAAGGGGTCCGAATTCAGGGGGCTCTCCACGTAGGCGGCGGCCGAGGCGTTGATGTACGGGGGTAAGCTCCGTATTGGCAGGTTGATTCTGCAGAACTGGATCGATACCTGGCAATTCCTCCACCAGATTTGTAACGTAACGTTACACAGAAGGCGCTCTGGCACTCTGACACCGAAGGACACCAACAGCCAGTCAGGGCAGCACGAAAGCGGAGCACCGTTTCGCTTCGTCGTCTTCTCCGAATCGCCGGTTCAAATCTTCGTCGTCTATGAATGGCATGTGTCAATATTTCCCAGCGCCACGCCTCTGACCGAATTCGGAAAAGAATTTTATGCTCAGCTCAAAAAAGGCTGAGAACTATGGCCTACTTTATTTCTTTCAATAATTAACTAAAATGGAAGGTTAGCGTTTACAAAATAAATTTTTAGCATAGATGATTTATCGAGCAAATATAGTGGAAAGCTAAAGTGACGATACTGTAGGCGATAGCGAGATGCTCAATCCTCTGGTAAACTTCTCTTTGAAAAAGTCATTTACCATCACCTACATGAAACGGTAAAAAATGCAATTGCACTGATAACAGTGAAGGCAAGAAGATTGCGTTCAACAACTAGGTGAAGGAGAAAAACTTAGAGAGCACTGCGCAACCTGCATTTGAGACGCGCGAAAGAATTAGTGTTGCTGCTGCCGCTGTTGCAGGACTAGAGGCTTCTTTGTACGACTGGACGCATGTTTGCGGAATTTTTCAACGTTACAATAATTATAGTTACTACACTGCTCCAAGTCATCGTGACAAGCACGAGAATTTGAATCATATCACTTCTGCGAACATTTTGCCACGTGACCTAATGGCGTAATCTTTATCGTCACCTTATCATGCGGCTTAAATGAAATAATTTTATTTCATTCAAATCATTACGAGTGTTAAGAGCTGAAGAGAGGATTGAAAGATTGAAAAGAGGAAGCACAAAGCGATTTTGCCGCGTGCGCTGCACATCTTAAGGTTTAAGGAGGATTTCCACAGCAAACCAGATACGGTCTGGGCTACGGAGGTCCCGATAAGGTTCGTCAGCTTGCGATATTGCGTTCCTGCCAAGCGGGATGGTTTAGTTCAAGAATTTCCGGTGGTTGCCGTCAAGCCCATCTGCAGTTCTGGCTATAAGCAAATACTAAAGAATGCGGAGCAATAGGAACTATGCGTTAGGCGCATTCTTACAAATTGGGAGAAATACATTTCGCGCGAGCGCAAAATGTCAGATTCGGAGACAGAAAATATATGTTTCATAACTCCCGAAGCAAATAAGACACATTGCCATCGTCGCCCTGCCACGTTACGTACTCACGTACGATCTTCTATGAATACCAGAACGACTACTTATATTCGGGAACATGAATGAGCCCACAATAAAGCGCGCTGGACATGACAGCAACTGCATTCGGCTTCCCAAAACTGCCACCGCTGCCTCACAGCATATGCGTTAAACAGCTATTTTATCGCGCTGTCCACTGCCAGCTTCGTAAGCTACGTGTCGTACGCAAGTTATTCCTGCAATAAGGTGACGTACGCAGTTGCTCGTATATAAACCAAAATATGAGCGCACACTTTCTCGCCCAGTACAGTGGCTCTGCGTTGCAAGTGAGAACAGGTTTTCAGTCTAATTTATGTCATTGCGATGGGATAGAACAACAATACAATGGAAAGCCTGTCGACTGAGCATTCAGGCCTAGGTGCTGTGTTTTCTGTCACTTCACACATTTAAGCGGTAAATGTCTATCAGCTCACCGCTGTTCTTAACTTACGCGCTGAGCCGGGTACACAGCCCCCGAAAACCTGCTCGTAATGGCTGAGGGCGACGACTCTCTTCCTAGTGCTCCGAGTTTGGTTAGACAAGATCCCTATGTCAAAAATGTGCTTCTTCGGGTCCGTTTACCTATGTGATTCCGAGAGCATAGCCGCAGCGCTCGCTACGGCCGAAGAAATTCTCCGTCGAGACAACTGCTGAGAGCACGCGTTTCACCTGTCTTCCGCCTGCTGCTCTGGCCGTTTTCGTGTGATGCATGATTACACGCCTTTCGGGTCATGTGAGACGTCGCCTCGTCTTTGCTACGACCTTTAGGTGCTTTCCGATGGTCCCTTCTTGGCAAGATCAAAACTATTTTTCGGGCTTGCGAGCATTATGCAACATCTGGGAGAGAGATGTTATGTCTAAGAGCCTCTTGCAGGACTATAGCTAGCCTAAGTGCTGAGCAGATATAATGCCCGTAAAAAATTTGAAGTTTTGTGAATAGAAAGCGCTCATATATTTATACTGATTGTATTTTACAATCTGTGTGAAACATTTTGGCAAGTTCATACACTTTCTACGCTCCTTCGCTTGATCAAAAATTTCGCTTTCTATTCTATTCTGGAGCTACTAAATTAATTGACATTCAGAATATATATTACTATACGTGTAAGACAAGTAAAGCAGACATTTAGCAATTTTTATTGAAATATCTATTGGTCAAATATTTAGGGGAATCCCCAAAGATGGAGTTGAATTGTAATAAGGGAGTAATTACTCATTGCATCCACCCAAGCACAGTCATACGGCTACAAAGAAAAGCTATAAAGCTTTCTCAGAAACTTCGTAGTTAAAGAAAAATTCGTCCTGATCCGAAAATCGAACCCGGCACCACCGCCTTTCCGGGGCAGTCGCTCTACCGACTGAGCTAACCAGGACGGTCAGCAGATCAGATGGTAGGGCGAGAGCGAATTGTTCTATAACTCGAAGTGGGAATGGTGTTGGTCAGTCTTTACGGAGGTGGTGCCGGGTTCGATTCCCGGATCAGGACGAATTTTTCTTTAACTACGAAGGTTCTGAGAAAGCTGTATAGCTTTTCTTTGTAGCCGTATGGCTGCGCTTGGGTGGATGCAATGAGTAATTACTCCCTTATTACAATTCAACTCCACCTTGGGGGATTCCCCTAAATATTTGACCAACACCATTCCCACTTCGAGTTATAGATCAATTCGTTCTCGCACTACCATCTGATCTGCTGACCGTCCTGGTTAGCTCAGTCGGTAGAGCGACTGCCCCGGAAAGGCGGCGGTGCCGGGTTCGATTCCCGGATCAGGAAGAATTTTTATTTAACTACGAAATTTCTGAGGAAGCTGTATAGCTTTCCTTTATAGCCGTATGGCTTCGCTTGGGTGGATGCAATGAGTAATTACTCCCTTTTTGAAATATCTATGTGGCGATCATCTCCTGCGGATCGTGCTAAATGTTCCAGACTGATTGTGTTCGTATTTAGTGGGGAAGACCATCTACTTCTTCATCAGCTTTCAACAACATGCGAAAATTTTTATTCGCGAGATAGCTTGGCCACTTATAAAACGAAACAGGAGAAGTAATCGCAGCTGCATGGTTGGTGTAAGTTAAGCAATACAAAGGAGTGCAAAAGGGGTACGCCACATACAAGGAAGTGCAAAGTGCACTCCGTGTGGTGTGCAAAGATGCTTTAGAGCGTGAGTTTGCTTCAGAAACACGTGAGTGAGGCCACGAGTGAAATGATCGCGACTCGGGAAAACACGTGTACTGACATTTGGCATCTGTTCTTTTTCGAACCTGACAGTCTTACCAGGCAGAAACTGTATACGAACGCATACATTCTACGTTAGGCCGCAATGTACGCTACTTCTGAATTTTCGTTAGACCAAAAAGTGTTATAACACATTTGCTTGTAAAAATCGGTTATGGGTTAAAGGCGAGAATAATAGGATGTGCATACCGATATTCCTCTGTTGAATGCCGCTGCCAGAGTTCTCGCAAGCAATGTCCTTTGTGCGCAAGGTAAGAAGTGGACGGGAACACCTCCCAATCCGCAGATTTTGGCTTTTCTTTACGACGTATGGCTCGGTTTCTTTTTTTGACTAGCCCACGCATATCACACCGTAAAGGTCTGCTTTCCGGCCGCAAAATGTGCATTCAGCTGAGAAAGTGCCCTAGTTGCATGCAGTCCGGGCTTTCACTGACGCACAGACGCACATAAGCACAGATGTGAAGACGCATCTCTAACCAACATCTCCTTGCAGGTCTATGCAGGCCAGCCGCAGCTATCATGGAAGTCGGTCTGCACAGTCTTTAAGAGCATCAAATTGTCCGCCGCTTGGAGAACGACCTTAGGTCCGTTCCAGCCGCGTCGCCAATTCCGCAATACGGTGCCGAAACGTAACGGTAGCAAAAATAGGATAATGAATAGACCCCAGACACGGTGGAGAAAAGATTGGCAATATCTATACTGCCCAGAAACTGGGACATTTATTTGCAAATTTTTGTAGCGGGAATCATCTCGGAGTTTGCTGGGTATTGACAGAAAATAGGCGACTGAGCTAGAAAAATGTTTCAAGGTACCTCCTCCCGATATATTGTTTTTACAAAATGTTGCTCATCATAAGACGTTTAGCTATCATAAGACATTAATCTATTTGCATTTTGCCTCTTATGCAAGTTGAGAAACTTTATCTCAAAAAGCCATCACTGATAAATATCTCTTCAAACCTTTCTAACAGACTGTGCACCACTGCTCAAATGGGGGTATCTGCAAATTTATTGTTGCTCGACAAGTTCTATATAGTAGGAGTGCAAGACAGCTCGCTTTCGTGGCTGGAAACAAAAATTGGTAAGCTTTAAAAAGCAGGTAAATAATTTTTATATAGCGGTTGGATCACAGGTTTTTGCCTGTCATATTGAAATTGTTCCCTATATCACAGACGTTTTTGCACAAGAATTCGAATCTTCTTTTTCCTCTTAGCTGGAGCACCTTTTATTCCAAGGAATTGAATGGACATTCAAATTTTTCTTCATAAAATCGAAGCCGTGGCTACAGGGACCACCTCAGCACCTTGAAGTCAAAGTAGACTGTCACAATCATTGAGATAGCGTTGCAAGCAACTTTCTAAAGCACACTGCAGGCTTAACCCCAGGCTTAAAATAGTATACACGCACACAGACACGTACAATCACACACACACACAGACAAAAATACAGCTACAGGCGTGCTCGAGCGCCGCACTGCGTCTGCTCTGTTTTCAGTCGAGCTTACAGCACATTGTTTTTGCTGGAATCATATGCCAGTTTACTCAATCTTCCTCACTGTCCTCAGTCGCTTTTAAGCCTTATGCTCAATGGTCATTGCCACCTCAACCATCAGTGACAGTTTGCAATATAAACTCCCCACAGCGTCATGAAATCAAGAAAATAAAAAACTCGCTCGTTCTTTCTTTGTGCATTACCGATATCGCTATCTGTTGGAGATTCGCGCTGGAATCAGCAAGCAGAAGGGAGACAAGGACTGGAAGCGGGAATGCGTAAAATAGAGACTGAGCGCCATGTTGGCATATTGTGAATCGTGAGGACAGCCAGGTATTAAACGCAGTGTAGAGGCGTCCTGGTGTCTGCCCTCCTTCTTTTACAATTTATGGTGCCGAAACCCGGGAGGGTAATGTGAGCTCCTCCAATGACCCTTCCTGGAGATTGCGAAAGGAACGCTAATGACCCTCCACGAAGATACCAGGAGCTCCGCTAACGATACTCCAGGAAGATACCAGGAGCTCCGCCATCGAATACCACCGGTCAGAGAGAAGAGGGCGACACTGAGAGATCGAGACACCATGGACAGCATCAGAAGGAAACGCGATATCCAACGAGTTTTTCTGAACCGGCTTTTACATCAGGCAAGAGAACTTTTGAATTCAAAAGCAGTAAATGTTCTTGCGCTAAAGCTCATTCAAGTCAGGCTAGAAGTATTCAGTGGCGACTTGCGCGTACAGAACGAGAAGCTGCACGCTTTTAAAGGTGACGCTTGTGCAGAAGATGCCGCCGCTGCACTAGTCTCAGAAATATACGTTGTGGGGCTAGTTGGTTCATACTCAGATAGGTTTTATGCGCACAAAAAGACAAGGGAGACAGGACGGAGCGCAACTTTCAACTGTTTTATTCCGGAAATGTACACATTTGCAATTTTTAGACTTGAATATAATCCTTAAGGACGGATGCTTTTGCTGGAAGTATCAACCGCATGCACAAAAGAAACTGTTGCCTTTTGATTCCAAGCAATCAAAAACGGTTAAACGTGCTATCGCTTTGTTGTGCCTTCAGTCATCCCTAATGAAGTCCTGTTGTCACATGGCACAGGAAAGCTTTCACGATCAGATAGCGAAGCTGAAACAGGCAGGCTTTCCTCAGATAATAGTGAGTTCAGTAGCTGAAGCTCTTCTCAAGAAGGTTAAACAAGAAAGGAATAAGGACCAGACAACGATTGCAGTTGCACAGAGGAAAGTGAAACCGGTAGTCATTCCGTATCAGCATAAAGTGGCTCATAACCTCAAACGCGTGGCTAACAAGTTTAAAGTACCCGTGGTTTTTTCGGCCCCAAGGAAACTCTCTTCTTTGTGTCGTCTGGTTTTGCAAGATGGTAGCCGTAACTCAGACTGCAAAATCAAACATGTTAATAAGTTTGTGATGTGTGAAAAAGGGGTGGTGTACAGGATTCCGTTGAAGTGTGGGAAGGTGTACATTGGGCAGTCGGGCCGATGTGTTAATGACCGGTTAAGGGAGCACAATTTGTCTTTGAGGAACGGTACCGGGTCGCACCTGCCGGCGCACATCAGTGAGTGTGGAAAAGATAATGACCAAAAACAGAAAGCAGAAAAACTGTGTGATGCAATGCTACAAGGCACCGGCATCTTGTGCAGGAGCACTGACACGCTTGCGCGAGAATTGGCTGAGGCCTACCATATTAGCAAAAGCGGAAGTTCACGTATAAGCGCACCATCTGTGACAATGTATGATAAAGAATTTGTCTTTTTAGATAAATTAGATAAGAGGTGAGTAACCTGTACCCTCCTTTGTGCTTTTCCTGGGCTCGCACATGGCACTGATGATTATGCAATGATAATTTCTTTGGTATAAATGTCGTGCACATTTCCGGACTAAAACAGTTGAATGTTGCGCTCCGTCCTGTCTCCCTTGTCTTTTTGTGTCGTCTTTTTTGTGCGCATAAAACCTATCTAGTCTCAGAAAACTGCCGCGCAGACAATGACGCTTCTCTGTCACCACATCGAGACCCTTCAGGCGCCTGCTCATGATGCCGACAGCCATCGGTCTACAAAGAGAGCCGTTTTACAGGAGAATTTAGCTGAATCACATTTGGACTGAACCGTTGATTCTGTGACTGAGCTTAAAGAAAAACAAATCCAATTTACCACCGCGGCCACATCGATGCCTGACATCCACTTTGCCGAGTCAGCTCCAAAGGCATTATTGGGGGAACCTGATTACATCAAGACATCGTTCAGTCATGGATCAGAATAATAACTTTAAGTGTGCCCATAGGGATACCGTGAGGGACCTAAGAGCGGCTGCAGTACTGTGGAACACACCTTTGGTAGAAGCGCATTACAATAAAGGGCCAATCCAAGTAGAGTTCTCCAGGAGTAATGAAAACATCGAGTCAATTACACGCATACAAAGGCGGACAGAGGATTTTGGTCAGTTTACAAGCAAGATTGTTTTTGGGCCGCCAAAGAAAGAATACTGCGAACTGGTGCCTCAAGATATACCTATGGAGCGATCATTGAATGTAATTGACTTTATCGGCTTGGAGAGGTACAAGAATTTCAAGGAGCTCATAGGATGTAACGAGAATGACCTCAATCATGGCCTACAGAAACCGTCAACAGAGGAAGATGAAAGTGCTCAGTCTCCCGCAAAGAACTTTATAGTGCGGCTTTTGGAAAGTATAAGCGAAAGGAAGATGCCACAACAGTGATTTCAGGTGGCATGCCGACCCCTGTTGACTTAAAGAAAGCTGCGAAAGCTAGAACCGATCAGGTCGTCTGCGATGCTTTCACACAATCGCGATAATTTAGTCGTGCAATGCAGCAAGCGCTTGTACAGTGCGAAAGAGCCAGGAAACTTGGCGGCCCTTGTTTACAAAGACAGGAAGAAAGAAAGGCTCCTGCGCAGGAAAAGAATACGGTGGAAACTATGTGTCAGTGTTGTGCTGTGTTGTGGTAGAGTGTGTGTCTTTGTGTGTGAGTTGTGCCAGCGCTGACGTCAAGGAAGTGCGTATGAAACTTAGCGCTGAGCTATTAACTTCCAGCGACTGAGGGCTGAGTTGCCATTTCTGACAAAGTAGGACGTCACCTGGACGCAGATCAAGTTAGGTTATAGCTGATACCAGGAGGGGAGTTGGCACAGTGCATACTTACTCCTACACGAACCAAAATATTGATTTTCATTGTGTACTCTGGTCATGCACTCTCCCGAAGAATCAATGTAGTCTGTTGTTGGGCGTTTAGCTGAAACGAATGCAGGCTACGGTATGTGATTGGAGGTCGTGTCTGGCCACCCGTACGAATCCATCTTGTTCTGCAGGTTGTATTTGAGCTACCTCTCACCTCAGGGCGCAGAGCGTGTTGCAGATTCGAGCTGGAATCAGCAAGTAGAAGAAAGACGAGGATTGGAAGCGGGAGCGCGCGAAGTAGAGACTGAGTGCCATGTTGGCATGTTGAGAATCGTGTGGACAGCCGGGTATTAAACGCACTGTAGAGACGTCCTGGTATCTGCCCTCCTTCTTCTACACTCTCCTAGTCTGAATAATGAATAAATTCCAACAGCAACAAAATAAAAAAGTGAACCTAGCGCCTCTTTTGCCCTTAATTTTCTATGATACGTATAGCAGTGTCCTGCGTCGCCCTGTGTGTAGCTTGCTGTTTCAGTGTTTTTCAACTGTGCGTTTATTTTTCCAAGTGTATAAGATTTACGATCTGCACCACTCACTTTCTGCGAGGAACGCGAGAATATTGCACTTTTATGCGTTTTTTTTCGTGTTGTTCAATTGTAGCTCTAAAGTGCGCTCATTAAAACTCCTACAACCGCGGGTAAATTATTATAGCTTTGATTGCTAGTAATAAATACACATCAAAGCTGATAAATCATCAAATTTGCTTTAGGGGCAATCGTAGCCATTAAAAATCCCCTTATTCAAGGGCAAACTCAATATTAGGTCTTGTTTTCATAATAAATTTCGCGTAACATGATGCGCACACGTGTATGGCCAGTCGCCTAAAGTAACTGACAGGCAATGATGTCCGCCTGAAAATACAAGGTACATCTACTGAAACTCCCGTATCACACCTAACCGGTTTTTACTGCTCCTGTATTAAACAGTATCAATCTCTTAACGATGTAACCAGTTTTGTATGAAGTTTAGATACGTGTTTACTGACCCAATATAACGCTCGAACCAGAAAGACCAGTTCGATATGGAGCTTGTACCGGACAGGCCATGTCAGGTATGCAGGTCTACTGAACAATATATTCTTTCTGCATGTAAATTCGGATGGCCCAGTCCAGTATGGAGCTTATACCGGACAGGTAATTTCCGATATGTAGCTCAAGCCGGACATAACGATCTGCTATGCATCTTAGCATTTCGCTAGTGTCAACAAAAATATGCTCCAGCAAAATCCAAACACACCCCTTTGATCGAAATATCACATATTTCAATATGTGCATATTGAATGGTTTCCTTGAGTGTTTAATTGTACGCAACGCTTAGTCGGAAATGTATTCTTTGCTTCTCTGCTCCGCTGGCAGCTTGTGGAGATAAAAGCATGTGTAATGACAAGCATTATTACTTAGAATATATTTGTATGTAAGCAAAAGTACATGCGTTGGAACACGATGACAAAACTCTTAGCACTAGTAAGTTAGAATGATATTAGATTTGGCTGCAAGAAAGCGAGGCATTATTAAGAAGCGGTACATTGGTGACATCTCATGATAGGCAGAAAAAATATTCAAGATGTTTTCAGGGTTATCGGTAAACTATGGCCACACCTTCCCGAGAAGAATGTGCTAAGGGCGAAACACCAAAGTATGCTAGATGAGAAATCTAAACAGTCCGATCAGCAGCAGTCGGTAAGTAGTCTGCGAGCACCTACTACGCCTGGACAGCAGCTGCTCAGGCTGGCTATATTTCTTTTTATTTACGACCACCTTGGCGACATTTTAGTGCAGTGTAGGTCGGAAACAGCGAAAAGGGCGCAAATCCATTCAACTAATATTTGTGGAAATTTACCGATAAGATGCTGAAATGTTACAGATTTGCTGCTGCTATAAAGAAAATGTGGTCAAGATAACGGGAAACGCTGTAGAAAATAATTGGAGCAGTTGAAGGTATCTCAAGCAGCAAATCAAAATGAAAGCAATCGAAAATCTTAGCTGCATGAGACAAGGAGAAGAAATTACGAATGGAACTAAATTAAACTACTGAAGAAACTAACGGACAAGGAAAGTAAAGCACATAGCAAGTGGAGGGACGACAAATGACAGTTAGCTAAATGCTCGATATTATAAACAAGAACTTTATCGCGGGCTCTGGTGCGCGCGAGTTGTGAGGAGCAGTTATCGGTGGAACAAGGAAACGAGCATGAGGAATAAAATAGAGGGGCAGAGTAAAATCGCATTGACAAATTAAAATGACGAAGAGCACATAATACAGGCATTATTAGATTACTACAGCGAGCTTTTGGCATTACACGATATCTGCAAGGACACATTTAGGAATACATTTCTTAGAGCAATGCGAAGAATATATATGGAACTGAAACAGAGATTAGAGGGGCCAATTTTAGCCAATTTTAATTTTGGAATGTAGCTAGGCCAGACTGGTAAAATACGGCCTTCTATAAAGGATTAAAGAAAAGGCATTTCGCTTTGATAACAGCATTCTTTATGGAGGCGCATTATTTTAAATCATCGGCTCCTTTTTTGTTTTATCACACACTCCCCTATTTTGAAAACTGAAGACAGGGAAAATTTTAAGACAAGTGACAACATAGATACCTCTATTTCTTAAAAATGTCGAATACAAAATTATTATGAATGTACTATCAGGCATGTTGCAATTGGCAATACTTCAAACCTAAGTTCCCATATAACATCTGGCAACAAAGCTCACTTCAATACATGCAATATACAGGGAGCAAAATGTTTGCATGAATGTTGTGATGCCACAGACAGTTCGATTTTCATCCTTCTGTTAAACATGGAAAAAGCATTTGATCGCGTCACGCCTTAAGTCGATTTTAACTCTGGGTCATGTGAATATTAATTCAAGTATCAGGGAGGGAACGTCCATGACGCAACACAACTGCACAATAAGAATAATTGTAAACAAGTGTTTAGGGCCCCCATAGACATCCAGCGTTCAGTACGCCAGGGCTGCACCCTAGGCCTTTTTTGTTTTGTAGATGCACTGAATTACACTATTAAACGTAGCACAAAACAACGTGTTCGAGGATATAGGTTACAAACAACAGAAAGCAATTGAGTTGCGGGTTTATGCGGAGGAAGAAGCAGAGTTTACTGTTAACTATGAATGCATGGCTATCGACTGTGTTACGGTATTATGATAATCGAGAGGAATTCGAGTAAACTGGGCAAAATGCATTGATTCCTGACATTAAGGATATTCAGCGACTACGGGTAAATTTGCGAACCTGTCTTAGGTGTCAGCCTCAGTCAAATACCAAGGTGTTCCCCTCTAAATGTTATAGCGAGAGGGAACCATTTTCTCTCTTGCCAGGGCTATAGTCTGAAACTTGATATTTGTAAATACACTGTGGTACATAATGCAAGTACTGTTAACTATTTAATGTGCAGATATTGCACTGGATTTTAGCTGTCTTTTTCTGGTCTTCTGGCTGGGAACGATGCAACAGGAGAAACCTATTTTAAAGGGTAAATGATTGACAGATTGGGCTCGGCCACTTTCTCTGGGGTGAATCGTTAACAGGTTTCTTTGTTTCGCGACCTAATTGACCCATTCGCGCATACAATATGTGACTGAAGGCTGGATTAAGCGTTACCGGAATGGCTTTTTAGAAATAGCACAGTAAGGCAAATTTTTGCAGATTTCAGGAAGATGGTAATAAGTGTTCGGTTTATATCTACACGTTTTTAACAGCAGAACATATTGATAGGAAATGTAAAAACTCTGTTATGATTTATGGGACGTTCTTCCTTATCCCATGTACAGGGTCATGTACAGTGGAGGTCGGGACAGTAACATTTTAAAACGGGTAAAACAAATGCAGGTACCAGCTGGGAAAAAGCTTTTTTATTAAGTTACACGATGAAACTTTGACCGGGAAAGCATTTCTCAGAAAGAAAAGCACTGCCCCAGCCTTGAGGTGCAGTTTGTCTGATTTTCAAGCAGTTGAGACAATTGATGAATCATACTTGTATTGTTGCGAAGGAACGTACTTGAAGGCGTTTTGCAAAGAACAAATAAGACCTTCGACTGGAACCGTATGGAGTGCGATTTCTCTCTGTAGAAACCACGGTACAGTGCCTTATGATACAGTATTGCTTATTGGCCTCCACAGTATTTGGCGTTCGAGAATTCCTGGGTGCTATTGTGAACCGAGCTGAAGGACAACCAGAATCTATTTCTGCGAAAGCTTGCACGGGTTTGCATAAATACCAGAAAGAGCTGATCAAGTTTCTGAATTTCTCTTTGTTTGAGCCTTGTTTTCTCCCGAGGGACTTTTAATATCACAAACCACATGCTGTCTTGGTATATTATAATGGCATGTGTTGTCAGCGCTGATCGGCTTTGTTTACCCAGACACGAGGGCCACTGGGGATAGAAGAAATTCCGGAATCAGCTCCGCCCGATTTCATGACAGTTCAGCCTATACCCTTAGCCGTTATACTTAGTGCAGTATGAAAAAGAAACAGGGTTTTGGAATACAGATTTAATAAGCATTACCCCCCACAGTTTAAACTTAGCAGAAAAAAGCGTGTTTTATGGTAATGAGGTGGTACACTGAATAAAATAATTGGAACATATCCTTTGATTGTCACGCTCACGGCCCGGTAAATACTGTCAAAAAGACATTTATATTGATTGCTGACAAATGCAGAAGCAAACTGGACTAGACACGAAACACAGCATGGTGCTCTTTTTCAGCAGTACTGCTGAGGTATATTACGAAATTCTGGTTATTGGTTGCAACAAACCTTTCGGTGTCAAAATGGCTGTGTACCTAACAGTATCAATTAGCACCTTGCGTCTGTCATAAAAGCTACCGCTCCTAATGATATGACAGGACATTTCAAAGTGCATGGGTGCTTTTTATAACTTCCTATTAGACTTCCAGTGCGAATAAGGGTGAATCCTAAAATGACTGAGATATATTTATGTTCTGCCAATTGTAGAACCATTACGTGTTATGATTCTGTTCGGATACGTGCCGTCCAAACCTGTATCAACCGAACATCAGCTTCAACTAAAAGGTGGCATGTCACTATCCGCCATGTTGTACACGTGATACTTAATATTTGTTCCGATCTTTATTATACGTTTCGTATTATGTAAAAGAAAATTGTTTCAGACAAGAACGGTTCAGTGACAGTTTTTTGTATTTACTGCTTCCTGATCATTCCAGGTTTCTAAGCGCTTCCATCATCTTTTCACGCTTGGAGATTTAAGCAACAAACTTACATATTTATTTGGATCTGAACTTACACGCCGCAGAGAAAAAAGAGCTAAACGCGGAAGAAACAAGGATGTATTCCAAACGCGCATTTACCCTGTTAGTGTCGTCATCGTCTTCCCACAATGTTCGCCCCAATAAAGGCTGAAGTAAAAATACGTTACAGGAAAACAAGTTGGTTCCGAAATGAAGTTGTTCTTGAATTCTGCAGAGGTTGCCCTAACTATTCAAAACCCTCCACTACCACAGCCCTCATAGCTCGTGTGCTGCCTCGGAATGTTAAGCCCTAACTTAGTTACAATACGTCATGTTTATTCAACTGGCGACTACTCTGTATGTTCGTAATGATGCACAAGGTGAGCGCTTTGTCAATGCTTGTCCAGTGAGTTCTCTAAAACTGAAAATTAAAATTCGATCACTGCGATTAATTACAGAAACAAGGATTGTGCTGATACTAAGGTCTATAAAAAAACATCGAAAAAGCACGCATGCGCACCGCGGCCCCCAGGATAGGAGAAGGTGAAGCCCATCTATTGATTCTCAATTTTGTACGGAGAAATCCTCTCTCAGCTCGTGGAGAAAAATCTGTGCGTCGCATCAAGGCGACACTCGCAAATAGCGGGACATGTGAGGAGGTAGTTCAAAAATCAAAACTATTGATGGCGATAGGTAAGAATAAAAGTTATAAACAGACATCGATATAGTTATTAACCATTGCTAGTGATTAGTAATGATGAGCAACAATGACTGAAAATCACTTCTAATGTCAACCATGTCAAACTACGACTTGTAATGAACGCAGCTGGTTCGAAATGAGTAAAAATGCTTTGTGATGCGTGGTAATAACTACAATGACTAGGCATGACTCATCATAATTGCTAAGAACTACGAAACCACCAATATGTCAAACGACGATTCAATGACTACAAATGATAAGAAATTAGTACAAATGCTTAGCTATGAGTGCTAATTAATACTGTGAGTATGTCTATCATGAATGCGAAACTAGGCTTTCTATGATTAGGTGTTCGTCATAGTTCCTCTAATTTATTCATTGTTATCTTGACGTCTAGAGAATTAATAAAGTAAACCGTGCCGCTTGTTTTTGCATTCATGAAGGATCACTAGTGCCAAGAAACGTCTCATTCTGGTTTAGCTGGACAAAAAACGTTCACTCGATATTAAAATTGAATCTTTCGTTTTATTATAGAAGGTGTCACCCTAAAAAACTGAATTTTTATCATTTACTCTGCATAATTGTGCAGCACGTCGCATGAATACCTTTCTTAAAGGTCTTCCAAAGACCTCTCACATGTATTTAAATAAATGGCTACAGCATAATTTTCTGATTAGCGCATGGCGTATCTTAAGGAAAACACGATTTGCCATGAATTCCTAGTGCACGCACTGATTGTCATTGAAAATATGTCGTGATGGAGTGGCAGCATTGTCAGAATAGTAATTGCACTGACCTATATGCTCGCGAGGATAATGATCTAAAATTCACATGTTGCATTTCGATACTGAAATAAATTAGCGGTACGTAAATAAATTGTTATTTTTTTCTTTCGCACTTCTTTCCAAACAGGTGACCCTTATATATTACTCTTTTCGTCCAAGCATAAATGTCTTGTTGTGCAGATTCCACAAAACAAAGTTCCAGCTTTTACTAGAAAAATAAAGGAACCGGCTGGGGAGGAAGGTATGCATAAAACCTTTAGGGCTCTCTTTCTAAGGGTAAAGTGGTCTTTGCCAGCAGTTGACAGTAGTAAGCACGTAAACGTCTTTGAATTCTCGCCTGATGACTCCCAAGAAAAGCTTTGGGTTAAAGAGCAGAATTCAATTAATTTTTGCCAAACGGGCTAATGGCGACACAAACTAAAGTAATAATTCTGCTTAACAAAAAATTTACGCATATGAAGAGCACTAGCACGCACAGCTTTTGAGAGGCCATCATCTGTTCATTCACAGAAGAATATACTAGCACAACAGGCTGAGAAATATTCTCTGACAAGGCACGTTGTCACGTTAAGAGCAATGCCGCACTATAAGACAACCAATCGTACTCCTGGATTCTCCGCAACGGACTTCAAAGCTGAATTGCACAGCTCTCGGCTCATAGTCAAAAACCTGCAGAATTTATTGTGTGAGCATTTTCGTTGCATGAAGATGTGTAGACATGTCTTGTGCGATGCGTTTTTACACGAGGACATATCATGTAGGGCAAAATATGCAAATGACGCTCTAACACGATAGGACGTGAACGCTTCTCCCCTTCCAGGTAACAGACTAAATGTTGCAAATCAGGGCCCGTGCGCTGCTGTTGTACGAAGCATCTGCTTTTACCGGCCCTGAGAATTCGTTGTCGCCTTCTTTTTTTATAGGTGAGTTAACGGGGCAGTATGATAATCAAAATGAGTCGGAACCTCTGCGCACACCTGTTGCCCAGGATGCCCAGTTCTTGCAAACGCAGGCTTCATCAAGCAAAGCAGTTCGAGGGATCTCTAAAACTGTAAAAGCCCCACAACGCATGATCAGTTGCTATTGTGAGTGGCCGACCAAAGCGGGCCAAAGTATATATGAGGGACTCGATTTTGTTCGTCCAGAAATGAGCTTCGGCTTTTTACTAGCATGACCAATTACTTCAATCGGACCATTTTTACGAATGAGCAAATGCCAAGGATCATTCCAGCTTGATTCTAGATCAATATCTATCGTCTTCTTCGAAGTGACCAAAGGTAGGGGCATCATATGCAACACTGAATTTCATTGAAAGCTTCAGGCTGCGGCCTCGCCTAATAAAATAGCGCGCTTGACACCTCCTCTGGGTCTGTGGATTCGGAGATGCGGGACAATTGAGACAATCTGGCTATAATTGGTATACAATCCTAGTAATCTTCGAAAAGCGTGCTTGTTTGTTTGCGTGAACTAGATGATAGCGGCTTTCTTCTCCCAGTCGGGACGTGCACCTATTTTCAAATGAGATGAAAATAATTGGCGTAAACGAAGTAGCTTAAAGGCGAAAAAGAAGTGGCAGGAAAGAGCGCTCTTTCCTGTCACTTCTTTTCGCCTTTGCGCCCCTTCTTTTGTGCTGAATTATGTTCATGTCAGAATGGTCCAACGGACTCAACAAAAAGTTTAACAAAAGAGACGGCCAAGAAACAGCAGGTTTTGGTTGGCAAAAGACATTTCCAGGCTTTAAAATGAGTCTGGGAGACTGGATTGCGCCGATCTTTGCTCTCAGCATATGAGGTGTT
The DNA here is from genome assembly GCF_055883805.1 of Amblyomma maculatum. Classification (NCBI taxonomy): domain Eukaryota; kingdom Metazoa; phylum Arthropoda; class Arachnida; order Ixodida; family Ixodidae; genus Amblyomma; species Amblyomma maculatum. Next base: position 10,560,414 of record NC_139351.1, on the reverse strand, counting down.
TGTCGAAACTAGAGCGCTGTCGCACGTCGGTAGTCGAAGGCACAGTAGCTGTAAGTGTGTTCCGTCGTTGGGAATGTAGTCTTCACTTGGCATGTGCAATTGTCAGTTGAGGGTAGTCCCTTACTGCTTTTCATAAGAGTGTGGCGTGATATTTCTCTCGGACAGCCCAGAAGTTCGCCCACCGCTCCGGGCGAAGCTTCGCCCGAAGCTTCGCCCATCTCGTGAAAGTAGCGCCGCGCTGGCGGCCATACTGACATAGATTCCGTGTGCATCCGAAGTACTTTTCGTATTCTTAAAACCTGTATCTCCCGCAACACTGTGGCATGAGCTCAATTCCTCGTTTCTAAGCAGCTGAAAGATTTTTGAAATTTCGGTCATCGCTTTCTTGTCTTGAACTCCTCTAAACAGCCACACGGACGGGTTCAAAGTTTCTCCAATGTCCAGCGCAAGGACTTCTTCATCTGTTCGCGGTATTTTCAGCACGAAAGCCTGCAAGCCACGAAAACTACCGCCGCATGCTAAAGAAGATAAAGCTTGTTAATACGTTTTATAATGTTTTCGTCTGCTTTCGAAGCAATGAACTGGAAGAACTTCGCAAAGAGCGAATAAAAGGAAGCAAACCCTGCCCAATCAAGATCTGTCTAAAGCTACGCATTCAAGCATGTCACGCTCTGCTCATAAAAAGCTTCGAGTGATTCGCGATTCTGTTATCTACCGAATTACACGTACGAAATAAACGTGGTCGTGGTATCACTGAGAAAGAACTGCGTCATAATGACTGATGGTTGGTATCGTCTGCTAAGCATACGATCACGGAAGCTTGCAAGATCATTCTTTCATTAAGTTTACCAGGAATTTTGATTGCCTTGAAAAACAGTTTGTTTCAAGTTTTCCATTAAAAATGGGAAATTTTGAAATTTATATTTCTGTGAATTTACTCAGTAAATGTAAAATTATTATAATGATTTCAGATTTGTGAGCTCATTCACACGCAAGGTTAGGTCATCTGTGGAGATCCAAAGGATGTGACATTTGCAATTTGGTTGGAGCAGCACAGTAGCTGCTTGTATATTACGGCGAAAGACAACCGCCAGCATGCATCCTTATCATTCTGATATTCTAGTGAACGAATCAGTTCTGTATTCTTTGCTTGTTAATGATAGTTGTCGCGAGTCGCAGCTTTATAATTTCATTTGTGGCGCAGATGATTCCAGATGTATCTCGAAGGATTCCAGCCATCTGCTTGTATTTCTGCAATGTTTCAGGTTATATGTTATTTTTCGTTCGCGGTTTTGTCTAGATGTTTCTGCATCGTTTTTAAATTTAGCTCTGACGAGTGAAACGAACATGTTTTGTGTGACGATGGTGGGGCACGATTGTTGGTATGTCGCCACCTATTGCTTAGTTTTTTGGGGCGCAAGTCAGCCCATAAGTTTCTTCAGTCTACTCCCAGACTCTTCATTTCTTAGCATCGGCCTTGTCACCACCACGTTACATCTGGTGGAAGTGCTGCCCTTCTAGCTGCCGCCTACCTCTTCAAGCGAAGACCTCAGCATGGTTCCCGTGACCCTAGGGGACCAACGTGCGGGTCCCTGAGCAAGGCGACGACTTCATGGGCTCCAACCCAAGCGCAAGTCTGCTGCCGGACCTTGTACGACCACGCAAGAAGGCCCCAATAAAGACAATGGCCCAGTCAACAGAATCGGTTGTCTTCGTGCGGTTCCAGGAGTCGCCGATCATTTAAAGACTACCTACCCAGAATGCGGAAGACTGACTTGACCTGTTTGAACATGTGGCAACGTTCAATGGCTGGAACGACGAAGCGAAGCGAAGGCAAGTCCACTTTGTTCTTGAACGCGATCTGCCAGAATTTGGTTCAAAAAAATTTGTGGCTTCTTTGAAGCAATCTACACATTCAAGACTGAGTTTGAGATGAAGCGCCTCTTTCGCCGTGCCGACACTAACATGGCCGAAGGAGAGGAGGTGAAATTTTTGATGAGAGACGCTAGAGTCAATTTTCGAAAGCCTTGTCAGAAATCCGCCAAAACCCGTGCATAATTTGCATGTGAAGTCTCAATCATATTGACGACAATGGACACTCGGATATACCAGTATGACTGACTATCCCAACCGGCCTGCGCAAGCCAATGCACAAACACATCCGCGAGCGGAGACAGCTTCAGAGACCTTATACGCGAAGCCGTCTGTGACGAGCATTGCCGGCTATCACCAACTAAACAGCCTCAAGTAGCAATCTTACGGACATCATCAGCGAGGAGGTACAGCAGGTCCTTGGTACTTCAACCCAGGCGGCCGCTCCTGAGTAACTACCGGCCGTGAGCTACGCCGACGCGCTGCGTAGCTCGTCTCTACGACATGCGACGCAAGCCCTTGTCGCTTTCATCCTGTTTCCGAATGACGGCCCTTCTCCCCCGCCCGCCCGCCAAGCCTGCAACCAATGCCAAGGCCCCAACAAATGCGACGCGTTTAGCAGTTAAAACATCCATGCACTATGTTTCATTGCGGTAGGGCCGGCCACATTTTTCGCTACTGCCCGTACAGACGTCTCGGCTTGCGTGTCTTTGCCATCGACGCTCCACGGTTCCGTCCTGGTGAACAACCGAGGAAATCAACGGCTACTTGAGCACGGCAGAGTAACCAAACCGTCGGTACCACACCCCACCGCCATGCAGAGCCCGATTTGCGTCGCTGGGCCGCAGTTACGTTTGAGGATGGTCCCTAGCTCCCGTAGGGGAACTAAAGGCGGTGCGGTTGCTCAACGGCTAAAATCCAAAGATCCTCCACCGACGCCGACGAGAGACGACGACAACGCTTTTAAGACGACGCAACCTACAAAGACTATCCGACGATCATGCGACCAGGCTCTAAAGGAACACTGCCTCTACGTATGACGACAACATCGATGACAGCACAATCGGAGCGCAAGCCTACGCCGCCGCACAGCGAAGTGAGAATGGTGTGACCCGATCGTGGCCTTAGTAAACAATGGAGCTCAGATCGTACACCAAGGCCGAAGTGCAATGCGAGGAGGCGAACAAGCGACTTTTAGGTTGCTGTCGAGAGTCGCTAAGTAATCACGCTAGCAGACACAGCAGCTGACTATTCAGTCATAAGTAGACCATTTGCCTTCCAGCTCAGGAAAGTAACGACCGCTTAGGATGGCCATCTGATTCGCACCGCTGGTGGTAACTTTACTACGCCATCCGGGCGATACACCGCAAGAGTGGCAGTAAGTGGGCGTACTTACCCCACGAGGTTCGTGTTGTTACAGCCCTGTTCGCTCGAAATGATTTTGGGCACAGACTTTCTAGATGAACCTAGGGAAATCATCTACCTCCGCTCCAATATCATTAAGCTCTCCACGGAAAAATACATACCTTCCATGAAGGCTTCGGATGCAACACGTAGCTCTTAAGATCCTCGACCGAGAATTGGCAGTACCGTTCCGATCAGGCGTCGCAGTCTCATTAGGTAGTCCAAACATTGAAATCGCCGAAGGCGTCTTTGAAGGAAACACCCAGTTGCTCTTGGAACGCTGTCTTGCCATCGCAATACACATCGCCAACTTTCGCAGAGGACAACGTCAGGTACTGGTAACAAATTTCGCGAAATAATAACGGCCTTTCAATAAGGGCACGACGATCGCTTTCCTCTACGAGCTAGTAGATATTCTGAATGTCTTCGCCCTCCTCAGCCAATGTAAGAGGATGCACACAACCGCCTAAAGAAGCCCACTTTCGACATCGACGCAGCACTACCCCGAAACGAACAAGACCATATTCGCACTATTCTTAAAAGCTAAAGCAACAGGTTTACTTCATCGTTGAAGGTGCGGTAAACTCCATTGGCAAAGCACCGCATCATTACGGACGAACACGCGCGACAGCTTCGTCAAACCACTTGCCGTCTATCGCCACGAGAACGTCAGCGCACGCGCAATCAAGTTGATTAAATGCTTCTTGATGACGTGATCCAGCCTAAAAGAGCCCCTGGGCGGCGCAAGTTGTTTTGGCAAAGAAGACGGCACACTTCGCCTCCGTGTCGATTATCACCGGTCCAACAACGTTACAACAAAGGATGTCTATCGGTTCCCTCGCCTCGATGGCACATTGAGCCATCTTTGCAATGCTAACTATGTCTCCTCGTGGACTTTAAGGTAGGGTATTGACAAATTGAGGTCAAGGAAAGAGACCGCGAGAAGACAGCATTCATCACACCAGACGACCTGTAATGCCGTTCAACCTTTGCTCTGCAGCAGCCACATTCCAACGGGTAATGGTCACCGTACTGGCTGGCTTGAAGTTGCAGACTTTTTTGGTATACGTAGACGACGTTGTTGTCTTTTATTCTAGTTTTCACGACCACATGAAAAGTCTTCCTATGTGCTGGATGCTATTGTCAATGCTAGCATCGATGCCAGAGAGATGCCATTTTGCCGGCGCGAAATCGCAGTTTCTAGGTCACAACATTATCGACGATGGTGTTTGTCCGGGCACAGAGAAAAACGCTTCGATTGCCCAGTTTTCACCGCCTCCCGGCAAGAAAGCTGTGCGCAGATTCCTTGGGCTCTGCGCTGACAATCGCTGATTCGTCAGAAACTTGTTCGTCAGAATGCGCCGAGACCAAAATTAACACCGACGCAAGCAGCGTTAGCCTATAGGAGCCGTTCTCGGACAGAAGAGCGCCGGGCAGGAAACGTTATTGCCCAGGCTCGCAGGTCGCTCTGAAATGCCGAAGCCAATTACTCAACGACCGATAAGGAGTTCCTCGCGATCATCTGGGCTACGTCAAAGTTTCACCCGTACCTATAAGTCACCGTTCAAAGTGGTACGCGATCCCCCTCTGGCCGCATTGCAAGGAGGAGCCTACTTCTTCAAGAATTTGATGTGGCGGTAGTTTGGGAGTCTGGCCGAACGCATTTTGACGCAGACTGCTTATCCCGAGCTCGTGTCGACGCTCCCCGGATAGAAGATGGCCACGACGCTTCTCCGGGACCGGTAAGAGCCATCAGTATCGCAGAACACCAGCGATCAGACTCAGAGTTGAAAGAACTAGCCGATTACTTGGAAGAAAAAACAGCTTCCCCTCCTGTGTTAGGAGTCAGTTATCGTCATTCGCCTTAAGCAATGACTTCGTGAAAAACATCGCTCCTAACAAGACCGCGAAGCTTCTTCTTGTGCCTAAAAGCCTCAGTAGGAAATTCTTCATATGTGCACATTGAGCCGACTGCAGAGCATCATGGCTTTACGCGCAGGTTGCAGCTAATCCAGCAGAAGTATTATTGGTCGCGATTGCCTGCCGACGTCTGACATTAAGTGAAAAGGCGCTGGGAGTGCGAGCGACGCAAGGCGCCGCCGATCAGACCAGCTCAGCTACTGGTCCCGCACCCGACCAAACCTTTTCAACATTTTCTGATTGACCTGCTCCGCTTCTTTCCAAATTGATCAATGGGTAACAGGTGGATAATTGTTACCACTGACTACCTTAACCGCTACGCCAAGATGAAAGCCCTGCCTAATGGCATCATGCCAGAAGTCGCCAAATTGCTTTTAGAATACATTATCTTGCGACTCGCCGCCCCAGCAGTGCCCATCACAAACAGAGGAAGGGCATTTACGGCAGAGCTGGCGCATGCCATCCTTGAATACAGTCATGCAAGCCATCGACGAAGAACTACGTACCGATCCCAGACAAATATTCCAGGTGTTCCGCAAGGCCATTTGTCTAGGATCGGTACGCAGTTCTTTGTCAATGGCTTGCATGACTGTATTCAAGGATGGCATGCGCCAACTCTGCCGTAAATGCCCTTCCCTGTTTGTGATGGGCACTGCTGGGGCGGCGAGTCGCAAGATAGTGTATTCTAAAAGCAATTTGGCGACTTCTGGCATGATGCCATTAGGCAGGGCTTTCATCTTGGCGTAGGGGTTAAGGTAGTCAGTGGCAACAATTATCCACTTGTTACCGATTGATGAATTTGGAACGAAGCGGAGCAGATCAATCAGAAAATGTTGAAAAGGTTTGGTCGGGTGCAGGATCAGTAGCTGAGCTGGTCTGATCGGGGGCGTCTTGCGGCGCTGGCACTCCCAGCGCGTTTTCACTTAAAGGTCCCCAGAAAGGGGTCACCGAGAAGGGTAAACAACGCCATAACACTGATAGTTATTGAACCACCCATCATTCTCCCGCAAAAATTTTCGATCTAGCTTCTGCAACATCAGAGATATCGGCGATTAAAAATGACCCTTCCAATTTTTCTTCTCAACTCGTACGCCGAAGGGAGCCATAAAAAAACAAAGAATACAAGCAAGTTCAAAGCTCCGCCTAGACATACGTCACTTCGACGAACTTCCGGTTGCCTCGCGCTCGCTCGCTGGCGTACTCTGCCAACCCGTCCTCGCTTGCACACGCCTGAGGAGTTCGTCAGTTCGCGCAGCGACGGTTAGTGTAACAACGAACCCGTGGTTATCCTATGTTACACGGCGGACCAAACCATGGTTGCACCACTAACCGCGGTTACCGCAAACCGAGCTTGACGACCTCGGTTTGCGTCGTTAACCGAGGTTATAACGGCGTCTGTTGACGGAAGCTACTCGTCGGCGCCCGAGTGCGCGAAACGTACGAGCGGGTCTGCTTCACAAAGTTATTCATTTGCCCACTGTATCACGTTTAAAGATCGATGTATAGATTACGGTCGACAGCGCAGCGACTGCGTACTGAAGCCTTGTCGTGCCTACAGTATCGTTTGAACGGCTTGTTGCTGAGCAGAACGCCAAATAATTCGCGGCCTTAGCTATGAAAGTACACGAGTTTGCAACGCTTGCAGCACGGGATGCCGCGAGCAGGCTGAGGTACGTTACACAATTACCGCGGGGGTGGAACGTGCGAGCGCGGCGAACGCCGGCGCCGTGCGTGACCGTCCCTAGTCGTCGCTAGGCCTATTGTTTCGCTTCGAAGCCGCGGCGGTCGACGCTTTGGAACATGATCAACGCTGTCGTAAATCGTCTACTTATGAAACTGCCTTATAGTGATTCCTATCCTGCCATAGTAAAATAATTATAGGATTAACTCTGCCGACGCATTAATCGCAGAGCTAGTACGAGCAGATCGGATCAGCCGAAATGCACCAGCGGCAGCTGGCTTGAGCAGAAACTAGCTTGTATCACGGCTATCGCTCTTACCAGCAATATGCTGCTGGTCAGCGATCCTCACGAGGGCTTCATACTTGATATTCGGCTCAATATTCCAGACGCCAACAAATTTTAGCACACTTTATTTCGGACATCGGTGCTAACGATCCGCCGTGTGGTTCGCGAGCGGTATGCGGGAGGAGGGGCCACAGTGGCGATGTTTACGGCGGTCAAGGAGGTGCTGCCATCGTGCGGTGCTTGACCGTGCTGTTGACGCCTCGTCGGACGACACTCCGATACTCCTGAAACCACGTTATATAAATAAGATATTTGTAAATGCAGCTTCGTTCTGCCGATCCATGCGTCGCTTCGGTTGTTGCACTTATGGGCAATGGCCACCTAACCGATAATGGCGGCGAGCTGTAACAGCCCGCACAGAGTTCGAGCAGCGCACGAGCAGACGACTTTTGCAGCTACCGGAAGTGTGTTCGTGACGTCATGGTTGCAGTGACCGCAGCGAATGGCAGCTTCTAGCAAGCCTTGCCAGTCAACCGACCCGTGACGTCACGGGATTAGGAAATAGTTCCATGCGACACCGCCAAGCGACATTCCCTGTGCCCGCGAATTTCAAAAAACGCTGTTTTTAAAAATTAATAATAAATCGCTGGCTTTGTTCCAAGGAGTTATACTTTGCGTTAATGCTCAAAAGGATGTGTTCTACACACTGAACACGTTTATCAGTGGTTTCTTGGGGGCCGTTTCCGTGGACCTTTAATGCGTACGGCAAGGAGCCCACGACAGCGCTTGACGCGCCGCTGACGAACGTCGCAGAAGAACGCAACCTCGACATCGCCGCCTACCTGCAGCGTGCAGAAGCCCGACTACTCGCATGGTTACGGATTACATACCAGCAGCGAGCCGACACCAGGCGATACAACTTACGTCGGCGCCACGCAGATTACAAGCCGGGAAATCAAGTCTGTGTTTGGACCCCGATTCACCGGCGCGGGCTCGTGCAAAGTTTTTACGCCGATACTTCGGCCCGTACAAGGTGCTTCGCCGAGTAGGACAACTGGACTATGATGTCATTCCCGACGGCGCGACAGCATCTCAGCGGCGACGCGCGCACCGGGAAATTATGCCTGTTGTACGCCTTAAGTCATTTTTCGCGCGCTAAAGGCTTTTCATGCTTAATTCGTGATGTTTATGTTAACTCATGTGTGTTTATTCTGAAAGATCGAGACGATGTTTTTTAAGTGGGGAGTAATGCCACGAACCATTCAAATATTTTTTTTTTCGGCAGCCGCCGGCATGTGGCCTTGTCACTATAATTCATGCGTAAGAATCAGTTCTGTATTCTTTGCTTGTCCATAATCGTTGTCGCGAGACCCGGTTCATCAGTTCCTTTGTTGCGGCAGCTGATTCGAGATGTATCTCGAAAGATTTCAGCCACGCGCTTGTATTTCCACAATGTTCCAGGTTATGCCGTTCGCATTTTTATCTAGATGATTCTTCGCCGCGTTTAAATTGAGCGCAGAAAAGAGAAACTGACGTTTTTGTTTCGACGACCGCCCCAGCGGAGTGCTTAGTTCTTTTGCGGGCACAAGTGAGCCCAATAAGGATTGTCTTCAGTGTACTCCGAGACTCGTCATTTTTTGTCATCGGCATTGTTACCCCAAGGTTCCAATATTGCTGGTGTTTTTAGGTACTATAAGTCCATTATCTTGTCGCTTCAGCACGTTTCAGTCAGTTTACGCTTTTCATCAGCAACCTGCAACACATTGTTCAATTCTTGCCTGTTTTTAGGGGTCAGTATTACGAATTTGGCGAAGGTGTAATGAATTCATAAGAATCTCATCACGGATATTGCTAGTCGAACTATATTTTACAAAACATCCAAAACGACTCAGTTGTCAGCGTCTCTTCTACGTTATCCCCATTAGCGAGCAAGTCGAAATGAGCAAAGCTCCTCTTTGAAGATATCGAAAAGCTTGAGCAGAGGCAGCTTCAATGTTGGCTTTGTAGCTCCAGATTGTGGAGAAAAGACAGAACACCGTAATCCACTTAGGTATGAGTGCATGCTGTTCTATCTGCAAAATATCGAGCAATTGTTTGAGTTCATGACTGCTTCGCATTTGCCTCATTTTCTTGATGTCGCCTGAATAACACACGACAGTAGATACCATGTCAAACGAGTCACATTGAGAAACCCATGCTCAAATTTACAGTACTTCTATGCTACTTGCTTCATTCACTAGTGGCCGTTTCACACACAGAATATCCTGCCACATTGTTTGCTACACCGTACCGCTCTAATCGTTCAAAAATAACTTCTCTCTTTGTCAAAGTAACACGGGGTAAAACGCCTTCACTATGTTTAAGATTTTGAATTTTTTCCCGCAAGGTTCATTACAAAGAACAGCGAATATCTCTCTGATATAATTAAATCATAGCCTTCCTGAAAACCCATATAACTAGCAATATTGCCCGGTGAAGGCTTGCATGCAGATCAAGCAGCTTATGGGGGCAAATGTCTTTTAGATTTTGTGCCACATTCATCGAGTGTAGGCAGCGTTAAGTCATTTCGCTCGACCAAACTTGTCAGGTAAGGAATAAATTAAACCTGTGTTCAACCTTGCACATTCGTGTGAGCTGAAGTGAGCCTAATCATAGCCTGAAAGACGCTATTTTAGGAGACGGTGACATAGATGGTCGACTACTAAAGCGGGTTCCTTAGACTGAATCCCGGCGGCGGCGGCCGCATTTCATTGTAAAGGAGAAAAAGTCTCTGGCATGCTTAGGTACTCGGTGTACGTTAAAGAGTAGCCTCTAGGCAAAGTTAGTTGCCCTCAACTATGGATTCCCTCATCCCGATGTAGATTTGGAGCGTTAAACCGGATAACACAACGGGAGAAGGAAATCGCTCTCTCTCTCAATATGCCTTCTCGGCGAGGAAGGATGTATAGGGTTTCCGAAGCAGAAAACTAAGCTATACTGATCGAAAGCATTCATAAAGCCTTCAAATTGTATTTGAAAATTTTTCAGCTTTTTGTTTTAATTTTTTCTCAGTTGAAGATAAAATGAAAATCCGTTTTATTCCTAAGTTTATCGTTTTCTTAATGCCTTCACATCTCTTTTGCCGATTTAAGGAGGTGGTTTGGAGTTGAGTGATAAAGCTATTACGGTACTGATTACATAAACCTCCCATATTGGATGTCGTTAAGCTAGTTAGGAAATAAACGTAGGAGCAATCTGGAGCTTGATATGAGATATATACAAAGGGAGGCAACAACCAATGAAACCAAGCAGAGAAAAGAGGTTTGTATGATGATTGTGAATGTGAGGTATATGTATGTTGAGGTAAGCAAAGAGAAAGGAGAAACAAGAGGAGGAAAGGGCAGGGAGGTTTACCCGTAAAAGAAACCGGTTTGCTATCCTGCACTGGGGGATGGGGGTGAGTGGATATAAACGTTGTGAGAGAGGGATGGGTGAAGTTAGTTCAGTCATATCACAGACATGCCACATCGCATAACGTCACAGTCATATCACAGAACATAACAGCGAACTCATGGTGTTTCGATTAAGCCTGTGCTTTTCATAAAGCGGAGCTGTACCTGGGAGGCCTTCACCGCAGACAATCGCAGTGGCCAGGGACCCAAAATCTTAATTTCAGTCAATGGGCCTTTCTTTAGGCCGCTTTTTTGGAATGCAGCAGATATTCAAAAAAAAAAGGCCACTAACTTCACTTTACTTGCTTCATTTAAACCAGCGTAGGTCGTGCAGCGCTGTCATGCTACAAGTAGGCATTATACGATCATTGTCGCTCTTGAAAACCACGACAGTGAATAAGGAGAGCTGATTATTTCCCTGCATAAAAATCAGAGAAGCACACGTCATCACATGTGCACTGTGTAACCTATTAAAAGAGGGGAAAAACTCAATGGCCCTTTATTCCTCGCCTGGTGTCGCTCCTAATGTGTCTATTTCCTATAATAAAGCAAAACTAAAAGAAACACAATCTATGGGTCATACGATTCATTTATGTTTTGAACATGTGCGTACCTGTGTATGCGCGGTGAAAAAACGGCGGCAGCGAGGATATGCCCCAATATTGTAACCAAAACTGTGTGCTAATTTCATTTTGCAGCCAAACCATACTGTGCTCTCCTGGAGGCCTATGGTTTGTCCCTGAGTGACGGAGACTTCCAAGACTGCATCCTCTTTTTCGGAGCGAAATGCAATATGCGTACTGCCTCCGGTGTCCCGAGCGCTAAGAGAGTCCGTAATCTTCATTGTTTGACTCCGATACCTTAAAAAGCTTCTGGGATACTAATGCAGAAGGCTTCACGTGCAAGCAAGATTTGTTAAGTTTAATAAAGATCATTTACTGCAACCTAAAGTATGTGATAATCTATGTAGCCAGTCTCACAAGTGTTATTGATTTTATATTTCAGCAGCACACAAAATTGAAAGCACGCAACTCTTAGCAAAAAGCAAACGTTTGTCATATACTGTGGTATGACTGTACGAGAAGCCCAATTAACACAACTCATTAAGAAAGAGACACACAGGGGCGCAAAATAAAAATTTCATCTCGAAGTAGTACGTTTAAATAGAAAACGTGGAAAGAGGAATAACGTGGAACGGTGCGCGAACGCCGGTGGCCAGTGTATTCAAGTCAAGAATACAAAAGTAGATTAGGAAACAGGACACGATATTAGGCTCAAAGCGAGAAGAGCGAAATTTGTAAAGGGTCGAGGTTATGGAAAGGCATGTAAGAAGGATAAAACATTAAAAACGAGCAAACATGACCGTAAAAGGATGATACAATCATCATAACAATAGAGAAAATAAAACCAGAAATAAGGGGGTTAAAAGATGATCAAAACACATTGGTCAGTGATTGAAAAGCCTTGATTGGACATTTGGAAGTGATTATAAAACTGCCGCGCCGTCCAGGAAATCAAGTTCTTTTTTTGACAAGGAGATGGGCGTTATTACGCATTCATCTTTTATGTGTTGAATCAGGAGTGCTTCTGTAATTTATCTAGACAGCCTGTTTCGTCATCTGCCTTTGACACACCGGTTGAGTTCAGGAGTGCAGCTTTAACGAGGGCTATCCATATATGGTCATTATTCTCGCAAAGCTTTGTGAAGTTGCCGGTGATTCCCACATTGCCCATACTGTTTTCATGTTATTTAAGCATTATGGTAATACACCTTCTGTTTTGCCCAACATATCTATTCCCGCCTAATACTGGCACATAGTAGACAACTTCAGTTTCACAGGGTACGTATTGAAAAGAATGTGTCTTCCCACACCCACGCGGGACCGTATGATTGTTCGCTTTTGGATAGAGCGCGGATTATCTAGTGCGAGCAGAGAAGATTACGTCATCGCCTGCGCGGTGTGTGACCTTCTTAAAACGATGGCTGATATCTTCGATACAGGGCATTGCAACATTTTTACGCCCGCTGCTGGACGCTGCTGGACGTCTTGTTTTTTGTGCTTCTTGATAATGGAGCCAGTGACGGAAATTTGAAAATGTTAGCCTGTTCTTAAAAGGCGCTCACTCTGTTGGCTAAATTATTGCTGAAATATGTGTTCACATGACTTTTGAAGTGCTTTTTAAAGCACATTTCTACTATGCTCGTTTAACAAGTTTTGTATATGCAGACGCGAAGGGAAGGATTGATTTTTTGCCTCGAAGAGGATAAGCCCAGCAGGTGTGCGCATCCGAAAATAGAAGGCGAAGGTCAAAAAATCGAATTGATAGGTCATTCAGGGTTGTATGCGTCAAAGTGAAGGGCACGGATTGTTTAAATACGGAAAGAACGTGGGATACCGCTGAGTGGTAAAAAACTACTGTTACATCCTAAAACCACGAGCTAATCGTCGATGTACTGGAATATTTGCTAACAAGCTCATCTCAAGAGTCCTTTCATTAAAAATTCGGTCATGCTGGGCAAGTAAAACCTCACTTGGGATAGATGCGACCCAGGAGCCAATGCAAGTATCTTGCTTTTGGACGTAGGTATGCTGGTTCAGAGTGAAAAATGATGACTTAAGATAAAAGTTCAAAATAAGAAAACATCGCTTACAGATAGCTCGTTATCATTCTGAAAATTAACGGCACCGAAAGTGTCGATAGTGGCATCAGTTCTTTGTGTGGAAGAGATAAGTACAAATCCTTAATATCTATTGTAAAATGCCTTTAGAACATTGTCGTGGTGAGAGCTTAGGAAGTCAACATCCTTTTGAGAACAATTCAGTGACTCGCTTAAGGGGACCTTAGGCACGGCGTGAGCCTGGATCTCCTAACAGCTCTAATCGATTATACCAAAATCAAATCTGAAAACAAACAAAGGTATTCACAGGTTCCTCCACTCTTTTGAGGGTCCGGGCATTGTCTATAGAGAAGGCCCGAGAAACATTTTTCAGTAATCACGACCCCTCATGATACCAAGGAACGTGTGGCACAGCCGAAACGATAAACCCGACCGCCCAATAATCGTAGAAGTTTACGCGGCCTTAAGGATTACGATCAGAAACACGTCAGTAGGAGTAGGCAGAGTTGACAACGCTCTGATCCCCAACCTGAGCGACGACCTCATACAAGATCTCGTAACCTTTCTGAACAAGCACTGGGAGGTAGAGACGGTTATCGAAGACCGGAAATACGAAGAAGATATTATGATACCTAAACCTTGCAGAAAGCCCCAAATTGAAACTCTCAAGCCCATGTCGCTCACGTCGTGCCTTGACCAGCTTCTTGTGCGGGTGGTGACGCTTAGGCTGCTAAATTACAAGAGCGATAACGACCGCTTTCCCTATACCATGTCCGGCTTCAGAGAGGAACTCTCCATGTTGGACGTGCTCCTCTAAATAAAAACTATGTGCTTCGCAACGTACACTGAAATAATGAAAATGCTATGATGGCCATATGATATCAAGGGGGCATTTGATAACGTCAGTCAAGAAGCGATCATTACAGGTCTAGACGGCCTGGACTGCGGACGCAGAAGCCACGCATACGTCAAAGCTTCCCTTTCAGATAGAACTGCCTTAGATCAAACAAATTTCAAGCGCTAAAGAAAGGAGCAACCCAAGGGTCAGTCATCTCACTTATCCTCTTTAATATAGCTATAATAGGTCTAGCACGAAAACTAGAGAAGATCGAAGCATGAGGCGCGCCATGTATGCAGACGACATAACAGTCTGGACGAACACAGGTTCCCTCGGGGAGAGGGAAGAAATACCACAGGAAGCGGCTTCCTGTGTACAGCAATATCTAGGAGAAAGAGTGCTCTCATGTTTGACCGAGAAATCGGAACTGCTTGGAATGTGGAGAGGCAAACAACACTGGGCCGTCACAACCAGTGAGGACCTGAAACTAAACATCTACCTTGAATGAATTACCAGAAAAGACAACAATAAGAATATAAATGGACATGTGGGTTCAATCTAACCAACGCAGTACTCACACTTTTACCCTGCTCTAAGCATCAACGCTACAAGTAGCACGTATGATCACCCGCATCACCAAAAGGCGGCATGGCTTGCGCGAAGAGGAAACAATAAAACTAGTCAGAAACCTAGAAACAGTAGCCGATTTATGTAGAGCCTTCCCTACCAGTGCCGCAACAAGAGTGAATTATAACAAGCGGATTCCCTGCTATGCAAAGCGTATTAGAAAGCCCTCCGACTACCGCGCAACACGTTTACAGAAAAGCTCATGGCCCTTGGATTGCAAAACACCTTCGAGAAGCTACGCGAGGTGTAGCTTGAGTCACAAAAACTCAGTCTTCTGCAGACAACAAGTGAAAGAGCGCTCTTACAGAGGCTCGGATATCGCGAGCATATGCGATAAATAGCGAGGATGGAAATGATACCTGACGAACTTCACAAGTCCCTAGCTCCA
The DNA here is from genome assembly GCF_055883805.1 of Amblyomma maculatum. Taxonomy (NCBI): domain Eukaryota; kingdom Metazoa; phylum Arthropoda; class Arachnida; order Ixodida; family Ixodidae; genus Amblyomma; species Amblyomma maculatum. The sequence goes on along the minus strand of NC_139351.1, from coordinate 10,545,347 downwards.
ATCCCGATGAACATGGACCCAAACCTCCACCGAAGCAGGAGAGAAGGTGCCGAATTCATTCAGAAAACATAAGTTCCTCAAGACACGACCGTGTATGCAGACGCGTCCTCGAGAAGAGGAGACGCCGAAATTGCAGTGGTCACGGTGGTCAATTCGTCTCTGCGCGAAGTGAGCAGCGCGTCTATGCGACACTGCACGGTAGCAGAGGCCGAGGAAGTAGCCATTACTCTAGCAGTGGCATAGGGCTATCGAACCGGACGGTCGCTAACGATACGTACGGACTCTCAAACAGCCTGTCGAAATTACATGAATGGTAGGATAGGTCATCACGCGCTCCGTATACTCCTCCAAGCGAGCGACAAAATCAAAAACCACGAAGAAAACAGCAAGACAACACAAAATTATGAGGGTACCGGCACACATGGGGGTGGCAGGGAATCAAGAGACCGACAGGACACCCCGAGCATATACTACTTTCCCAGCATCCGACAAGACCACGCAACTTTCGCCAGCACCTAAGGAATACTTGGCAACGCTATAAAACTGCAGAGACAGAAAAATGCGATGTTCCCTATGCACAGTTCTCTAAAAAGAGTAGAAACTATCATATAGAGACAATAAGGCAATGTTCATACCCAATTCTACGCAATCTAAATCAAATGCCCCCTACCAAATACTCGGAAAAATATCCGTGTTGCGACGAAAATCCCAAACTATATCATATCCAATGCGCCTGTCAAAACATAAACGTGGCACCCAAAATATGAAATCTGATTGCGGAGAAATGGGAGACTGCTATCCAGCGGCACTGCGACAACCAGGAAGGTCTGGTATCGCAAGGTCAAGGGGCGGCAGTGGACAGCTAAACCCTGGACTGAGGGCAACCGACTCTTGATTAGAACGGGACCAGGTCGACAGGGAAGACGCCTGGGGATGCTACAAGGAGACACCTCTGAATACGCCCCACAAACCGCTGAAAAATACCATAGGGTAAAATAAATTTTTCCTTTCTTTCTTCCTTGCCGTATATTTGGTAAATATTACACCCATTCACAAAATATTGTCGACCATAAACCCTGACTGCTCATTGGAGGGCCAAATTCTAAAGTTAAAGCTCAGCTACTTTGGTCATCTGATGAGAAGAGAGGAGTCGGTGGAGAAAAATTTGATGTTGGGAAAGGTTGAGGGTCGCCGGAAAAGGGGTAGGCAGCGAACGCAATGGTTAGATGGCATCCTCGAGGTGCTGCAGATGAAGTTTTGTGATGTTAGGAAGATAGTGAGAGACCGGAAAGCGTGGCGTGACATGGTCCATAGGGTCACGAAGAGTCGGACACGACTGAACGACTGAACTGAACACCCATTCACCGTAAAAATATTACCATCACGAGAAGACAATTTTTTCCGGATTGTAAATAGTGAATTTTGATGTATTTTCTCGAAATGAGGTATGTTATGTGCAGTGTCTCTTGTTCTTAACCTTGTACGTTTTTAGTTTTGGTCATTTTTATATAATGTCTGAAACAACCTGTCCTAGACGCAAGAAAGATTTAACGCGTAAATTGAAGAGCTAGCATGGCTAAATATTGAATTTCGCCTCAAAATGCATAATGTCAACTTTGCAATTTTGAGGCGAAATTCAATATTTAGCCAAAAATGCATAATGTCAACTTTGCAACGCCCCGCCGGGGTGGTGCAGTGGTTAGACGCCCGACTACTGTGCCGGAGTTCCCGGGATCGAATCCCGGCCTCGGCGGCTGCGTTTCGATGGAGGCGAAACGAAGTGGTGTCCGTGTGCTGTGCGATGTCAGCGCACGTTAAAGATCCCCAGGTGGTCGAAATTACTCCGTAGCCCTCCACTACGGCTCCCCTTTCTCTCTATCCACTTTCACTCCCACCTTCATCCCTTCCCTTACGGCGCGGTTCAGGTGTCCACAGAGCAAGTGTGACAGATACTGCGTCTTTCCCTTCCTATGAACCAACCAACCAATCAACTTTGCAATGCTAAATAGCAAAGGGCATAAAAACGGCGAAAAAGCTCGCTCATTGGAACATTAGTGATATTTTACCGGCGCTGCGACAGGTGACGAGGAACAAGAGGCGACCCCAAGACAAGCACTCGGACTAACAACAGAAGGTTTAATGAAACACAAGGAAATATTATTCTCACGTGACAACCAGAAGCGCATGCGCTATCCCTTCCCACAAACAAAGAAACAAAACATACAGCTAAGGATCCAAATATGACAGTTAAAAATCATTGATGATTACTGATGGTGTGCTAACGCACGTGCCACTATTTTATGGATGTGCTAAGATTCCCTGAGTTCCCTGGTCAGTTTGTTTTCATTCCTGAAAATAATCTTAGCTTTATCAAGGATCGGAGTGCATGCTTTTTTCGACACCGTCGACGAATCGGAATAATTAAGATTACAATCTCTGTAATGTAGTGCTAAGTTGAATGAGGGAACTCCTTTCAAAGACGTTTTATGCTGGCGCAGGCGTGTATTGATGCATTTCCCCGTTTGCCCTATATACCTCTCCCCGCATGTAAACGGAATATCATACACTACTGCTTCTGCGCATGGCACAAAACGCAGCTTATGTTTTACTCGACATCCTTTGCTAGTTTTTTTTGTCTTTGTTCTTTGCGTCTCCTATCTACCATATCACAAATTTTTCCCAGCCTATTGGGAGCCGAAAACAACACTTTAACCCCATATTTATTGCCAACTTGCTTGGGCCAGTGTCTTGTGACGGTATTACCGCATAATTCTTTTCATTTTTACTCGTTGTGCCCGATAGAGCCCGCTTACAAAACGACTTTAACGTTTTCAGGATTTTATTGCAGACCAATATTATCCCTTCCTTCGGAAAGCCTGCTAAAACTGCTGCCAATAATGTGGACACAGGATTTTGTGATAGCCGAACCCAAACACGACACAGCTATTCCGCACATGACTATCACCGAATGTGCTGAATTGTAAATTAATAAGGGCTTTTCAGACCTCTGTTGAAATGACCAGCACACATGGTCCCCTTTTCCTTCTAGTCTCATATCCAAGAAGTGCAGCTGATTTCTTTCCGGTGTTTCATAGGTAAATTTAATACCGCAGCCATTATGGGTAAAGGTATTTAAAACATCTTCCACCTGCGTCTTTAGGTCACAGCCTCCAACAAAAACTAAATAATCGTCCACATATCTGAAGACTTGTTTTAGATCTTTGCCTAAACAGTTTTCAATAGATTTGTCCACATAAGAAAGAAATATATTACTTAAAGTACAGGCACTACTTTTGGTCCAATGCGCACCCCCCTTTTTTGAATATACAAACTGCCATCCTATTCAACAAAAGTGGATTTTAGATAAAAAGACAAGCTCCAAAAACGATCCTACAGAGAAACCGCAGTTCTAAATGAATGCCTCTTCATCATTGTCTGCCTCTATACACTTCCCTAACAAACTGGAGGAACCTATCAGGGGGTAATGAATAGTATAAATCCTGTACATCTATACTAAACATCCCACACAACCTGGGCTACAGCGTTTTAAATATTCTACCACTGCCGCTGAAGTTTTCACAAGAAACAATTCGCACAAGTGTTTTTATCTAAAATGTAATTTTTGTTGAATGGGATGGCAGTTTGTATATTCAAACAAAGGGGGTGTGCATTGGATCAAAAGTAGCGCCTGTACTTTAAGTAATATATTTCTTTCTTATGTGGACAAAGCTATCGAAAACTGCTTAGGCAAAGATCTAAAACAAGTCTTCAGATATGTGGACGATTATTTGGTTTTTTTTTGGGAGGCTGTGATATAAAGACGCAGGTGGGAGATGTTTTAAATACCTTTACCCGTAATGGCTACGGTATTAAATTTACCAATGAAACATCAGAAAGAAATCAGCTGCAGTTCTTGGATATGAGACTAGAAGGATGTCACCCGTTAATAATTATGGGGGTATTATTAACGATGCGCCCTTAACGGTGCGCACACTCCCAGACACCCTTAGAGTGAGTGGGGGTAGCTGTTCCGGTCGCAAAGGAGATGCCCTCGACTTGCGTGGCAAGCTCAGCCGGAATTCAACTACCTTGTAGTGACAGAAGGGGGGTGGTCGTTTGGTGCCCAGCGGTCGCCGGTTCAAACCAGAGTAAGGATCGGAGTCAGAGGTAACAAACAAAACCACAATTTATGCACAGCAAGAGACGATACAAAGGAATACACAATATCACTTGAAGTACAACCGACGAGAGGTTCACAGAATAACAAACGCTAAGCATGCGATTACACAGATATTCAATAACATAGAGGCTTTACAACAGATGAAACACGAGAGTACATAAACAAACACCAAATTGTTCACCGGGCACTGTTGCAGTCCGACGCCTCAAGAGTCACGATGTGGCCGCCATACGAGACGAGCGCCGCTCCCTTGAAAGTCCGTGGGCTTGCCAGCAGCGGGTGATCCCCGGGAGTCCAGCCGAAGCGCGAGCACGTCGCAAAACACTTGACGAACTGAATGACTGGCTGACTGGCTCACTGACTGACTCAACAAGCGGCGCGGTCGCTTTAAATAGGGCGCGCCGCGTTTGTTTGTTAACACGCGCCAAAGCTAGCGCGCACACACACATAGCTTCGCTGGTTATAGCTCCCTCTTCTCCTCCCGTCGAGCCGCGCGTCGTCATTGGCCAGGTCCCATAGAACCTTCTCGAAAGGCCTGGCACATTCCAGGCCGATGAACCACCGTCCTCCCCGGCAATGGGAAAGAGGGTGACGGCAACGCGTACAAAGCTACGCGCTCTCCCGCGCGGGAAGGGGGCTTTTCTCTACATGCTTTCCACGCGACGCCGCGTGGGCCTCGCGCCGTGCCGACTTGATGAATATGTGCGCCGATTTCGTGACAAAGGACAAGGGAACCATGTGTGCTGGTCATTTCAACAGAGGCCTGAAAAGCCCTTATTCAATTACGATTCAGCACATTCGAAGATAGTCAAGTGCGCCATAGCTGTGTCGTGTTTGGGTTCGGCAATCACAAAATACTGTGTCCACATTATCGACAGCACTTTCAATCAGAAGGTTCGGAGATTAGGGTTAGCAGGCTTTCCGAAGGAAGTGATAATATTGGCCTGCAATAAAATCTTGAAAAAGTTAGTCATTTCATAAGCGGGCTCTATCAGGCGCAACAAGTGAAAATGAAAAGAATTATGCGGTAATACCGTACGTTCACAAGCTATCCCACTGGCTCAAACAAGTTGGCAATAGATATGGGGTTAAAGTGTTGTTTTCGGCTCCCAATAGGCTGGGAAAAATTTGTGATATGGTAGATAGGAGACGCAAAGAACAAAAAAAAAAAAAAAAAAACTAGCAAAGGATGTCAAGTAAAACATGAGCTGCGTTTTGTGCCATGCGCAGAAGGAGTAGTCTATATTCCGTTTACACGCGGGAAGAGGTATATAGGGCAAACAGGGAAATGCATCAATACGCGCCTGCGATAGCATAAAACGTCTTTGAAAGGCGTTCCCTCATCCAACGTAGCACTACATTACAGAAATTGTAATCTTAATGATCCCGATTCGTCAAAGGTGTCGAAAAAAGCATGTACTCCAATCCTTGATAAAGCTAAGATTATTTTCAGGAATCAAAACAAATTGACCAGGGAACTCAGTGAATCTTATCACATCCATAAAAATAGTGATACGTGCGTTAGCACATCATCAGTAATCATCAATGATTGTGAACTGTCATATTTGGATCCTTAGCTGTATGTTTTGTTTTGTTTTTTGGTGGGAAGGGATAGCGCATGCGCTTCTGGTTGTCATGTGAGAATATATTTCCTTGTATGTTTCATTAAACCTTCAGCTGTTAGTCCCAGCGCTTGTCTTGTTGTCTCTTCTTGTTCCTCGTCCCCTGTCGCAGCGCCGGTAAAATATCGAAGATGAACCAACAAGCTCAAATTTCTGTGTTACGACATTATTGAAGACGCTTTTGCCAGGTCAGCGTACATTAAAGATCCCTTGGTGGTGAAAGGAGCAAGTGTGACAGGTACTGTGCCTCTTCCTTCCTGTGAACCAATTGCTAATATAAGTGAATAATAGCAGTTTTGTTTTTTTGTCAGTCAGCTTTGTAAATGCTTCGTATTTTATTTTCTTACAGTATTGATTAGTGATTTATAGTGAGTTTTTTTTTTATATTTTCGTTCCCGTTTCGAAAAGTACTTCTTATGTCTGGTAAATTATGAGTGTATTCGGAGCATGCTAGAAATTTACTATTGGCACATTATTTGTAAGCTTTCTGCTAGCCTGAAAAAGGTCATGAGTACATTATTAATGCTTTTAAACTACATTGTCAGTCAATTCTTGGAATATATATGTAGATATTCTCCATATTTACGCGGCCTCCATGGGATGCGTCGTCGGCAATTCTTGTCATGACCACGTGATGTCATCACGTGGTCATGAAAACGTCACCGTCGGGCTATAAAAGGAGCTACCGGAATAAAGCGTTTGTTCTAGAAGGGTGGCGATCGCCGCTTGTGACGGGGGCTAGCCAGCCACCGAATGTTTATCTGTTTTAGGCCCTCATTGCGCCCGCCACCGTTTCGGTGATGGACGACGGCTGTTGTTGCGGCGCGTGTCTTTCTCTCCCTCTTCCTTTTCTTTCTTCTCTATTTTCTGTTCTGTCTGCACGAGGCAGAGGAGGTAGCTCAGCTACAGAGCCAGAAGCAGGCCCGTGCATTTTCTTTTTCTTTTTCTTACAGCCACAACAACAACAAAGCGTTCGTTCTTGTTGCATTCTGCCTGCGTGATACTCTATAAAAGTGGCGACGAGGAAGCGCGCTACCGCTAGGCGAATTTACCTGCGTAAGAATGAGTGCCGGTGGCCACCGGAATTCACAGTTGCAAAAGGTACGTGGCGTACGTATCGTGTTCGGCTAGAGGCTTACTTCGAAGCACATAGCATCGCGGAACCAACGAAGAAGCGAGCGCTGCTCATATCTTTGCTCACGCACAGTGCGGTGCGTGTTGTGCAAGGGCGGTGTCATCCAAACAAAGTGAATGAGCTGAGTTAAGAAGAAGTCGTCCGGCATTTGGAAGACCACTACGCTCCACAAGCTAACGAGGTCGCTGTAAGTTATGCTTTCTTCATGCGCTCGCAAAAGCTACCTTTGGCGACCACTGCCTTCCGGAGATCACGCTAGGTGCATGAGGTACGCCCCAGAAAGATGTGCTCTCCCCTATTCTATTCAAAATTGCACTTTTTCACCTACCCGAAAAATTAGCTGAAATCCCCTACGCCGACGATATCTCTTTCTGGGCTAACCGCGGCCCCGATGCCGTAATAGAATAACATCCTACAATTGGCACTAAAAACCCTCGACGCCTATCTAAGCGAACGTGGCTTTCTCTACCGCCCAAAGCAATACGATACAGGCAGTCCGCCTGTTTCTCTAAAGCTAGATACCCATTCATTCTCACTAGTATCCGAAATCCGTGTGCTGGGTCTAGTTCGTCACTCCTATGATGCACACGGAGAAGTCATAGACTCCATGCACAATGCCAGCAGACGGATTCGCCGCAGATCCAACCGCCGGGTAGTCTTCCGCGAGCGAAACAAAATTCACCTCACCCAGGCTCACATTATAAGCAGCGCCACATATGCCCTCCCATACCTCCTCTACAAACAAAAGGAGAGAGACCGGGTGAACGCGCTCCTACGAAGTTGAACGAAAACAGCTCTCTGACTTCATCCCAGCACATCTAATGCCCGATTCCTTGAACTCGGTGTACACACTTTCGAGGAAATTAGGGAGGCTACATTAAAGGCACAATTATCTCGCCTATCTAACTCGGAGGCTAGCCGCAATTTATTACGCCACCTAAACATCAGCCCAGTTACACACCCATGACGGTGTCCCCCTTTCTCCTAACCTCCGCTTTAACCTTATCATACCTCGCATCCCTAAAAACATGCACCGTAAGCGAGACCCGAACCGCAGAATAGCCATGGCTCATGCCCATCACACACAATATAACGAGGACCAAGAGGTGGTCTTCGTGGACGCAGCGGAATATACATCATGCTCCAGTATGGTCCTGGTTGTAGCCGACAATCAAGCAAAGCTGCCTACTTCTAGCTCTATAATCACCAACTCCGCCACAGAGACAGAGGAGGCAGCCATTTTGCTTGCTCCCATCTCTTATCTGCCACAAAAAATATCTCTGACCCCAAATCTGCGATGTTAAATTATGCCAACGGCTATATATCCCGTACCGCGGCTCGCATATTGCGCTTCTGGCAGCCCCGGCACCCCATAAGCCTCACCTGGACGCCAGAACATGCCGACCTCTCTGGCAACGAGGAGACTAATTCCCTAGCGCGATGTCTTACTTTCCGGGCTAGAGGAATGGAGCCCCCTCTACTGGTCGAGGAGTACCTGCTCTCCTTCGGTGACATTCTCTTGTACTACTGGGACAAACGAAGGGAATATGCACCCCAGCCCTCTCTCTCACTATAGCGCAGGCTGTACATTGGCGAAGCTTCCACACTCGGACTGCTCCATACCCTACAAGACTACCTGCCCGATAAGTAGACCAGATTTCCTCATCATGCAGACTCTGTGGCAAACCAGGACACTTCCTACACATCCTTCTTGCAAGCCCCACCTTTCCTCATCCCGCATCACCGAATGTCGCAGAGTCCTACTGGGAGTTTCTCATGTAGAGCACCTCAAGTCAAGACCAACGAAAAATCATTTCCAGTGCTATGAGGACGATTGCTCTCCAAGGAATTTCTTTTGCGTTATAAGGGTCTTCCTTGTAATAAGGGAGCACAGAAGTGCCATACCGGGGGCTTCGACCCCACTATTTGTTCCAATAGCAATAAAATGTTTTTACCACCACCACCTTCTCCTTTCCGCATTTGTGAAGTAGAGGTACAGAAGGGAGTAAACTATCCGACTAACTATTAATTATTCTTAATATAATATAACTATTCAGTTCAGTTCAGTCGTTCAGTCGTGTCCGACTCTTCCTGACCCTATGGACCATGTCACGCCACGCTTTCCTGTCTCTCACTATCTTCCTAACATCACATAATTTCATACGCAGTGCCTCAAGGATGCCATCTAACCATCGCGTTCGCTGCCTACTCCTTCTCCGGCGACCCTGATCTTTTCCCAACATCAAATCTTTCTCCAGTGACTCCTCTCTTCTCATCAGATGACCAAAGTAGCTGAGCTTTAACTTTAGAATTTGACCCTCCAATGAGCAGTCAGGGTTTATGGTCGACAATATCGACTGATTTGACCTTCTGGCAGTCCAAGGAACTCTCAAGGGCCTTCGCCAGCACCACAATTCAACCGCGTCAATTCTTCAGCGGTCAGCCTTTTTCACAGTCCAACTCTCGCATCCATACATCACAACAGGAAAGACCATAGCACGAGTTATACGGATCTTGGTTGGCAGAGTAATGTCTCTGCTCTTTACTAGGCGGTCAAGGCTAACCATTGCTCTCTTTCCCAGAAGCAGGCGTCTCCTAATTTTATGGCTGCAGTCTCCTTCCGGGGTAATCTTGGAGCCCAAGAACAGCAAATCTGTCACAGCTTCCACTTCTTGTCCATTGATGCTCCAGGACTTGATAGGGCTGGACGCCATGATCTTTGTCTTTTTAATGCTCAGTTTAACCCAAACTTTTCACTCTCTTCTTGTACGCGAATCAGAAGTCTCTTGAGTTCCATTTCACTTTCTGTCATTAAAGTGGTATCGTCCGCATATCTATGGTTGTTGATACGTTTTCCAGCAATCTTCACTCCATCTGAAGACTCGTCCAGACCGGCCTTCCTCATGATGCACTCTGCATATAGGTTAAATAGGCAGGGCGACAGTATGCAGCCTTGCCTCACTCCTTTCTCGATCGGAAACCAATCAGTAAGACCATGCCCAGTTCTGACTGTGGCCTCTTGCCCTTCATACAGGTTCCTGAGGAGACAGATAAGGTGAATTGGAAATCCCATCTCTAGGAGAGCTTGCCACAATTTGCTGTGGTCTACGCAGTCAAACGCTTTCGCATAATCAATAAAGCAGAAGTAGATGGGTTTCTGGAACTCTCTTCCTTTTTCCGTGATCCAGCGAAGGTTAGGCATTTGGTCTCTAGTTCCTCTGTCCTTGCGAAACCAAGCTTGCACGTCCGGAAGCTCCCGATCCACATACTGCTGCAGCCTACCTTGGAGGATTTTCAACATCACCTTCCTAGCATGCGAAATAAGCGCGATCGTGCGGTAGTTGGAACAATCACTGCCTGTCTTTAAAATGGGGATGTAAACTGACCTCCTCCCATCCTGTGGCCACTGCAGGGTTGTCCAAATTTGCTGACATAATGTATGCAGAATGTTAACAGCGTCATGATTGAGGTTTTGAAGCAACTCAGCTGGAATGCCATCAATTCCGCTAGCTTTGTTCTTAGCAAGGCTGGCAAAGGCCCATTCAACTTCACTCTTCAGGATTCCCGGCTCAAAATCAGTAATCACAACCGTCTTATGTTCGGTTTGCACATCCGGGTCCTTCTTGTAAAGTTCTTCTGTGTATTCCTGCCACCTCTTCTTTATCTCTGAGGCTTCAGTGAGGTCCCTGCCTCGTTTGTCCTTTATCACGCCCAGCTTAGCACAGAAGCTTCCTTTGATATTTTTGATTGTCTTATACAGAGCTCTCGTGTTCCTTAATTGACTGTTGTCCTGAACTGCTTGGCACTGTATGTTCAGGAAGGCATTCTTATCTCTCCTTGCTATTTTCTGAAAATCCGCATTGAGAACCTTGTATCTTTCTCTTTCCCCCATTACTTTTGTCATCCTCCTTTCCTCAGCTATTTGCAAAGCCTCTTCAGATAACCAGTTTGCTTTCTTGCATTTCTTTTGCTTTGGAACTACCTTAGTAGCAACTTCTTGTATTATATCACGAACATGATATAGCTATTAACTCACGAACATAATGTAACTATTAACTATTATTAACTAACTATTAACTAGTAACTATCCGACTATCCGAGTAAACTATCGAAAGCCTGCACCTGTCACCTCAGGTCATGTTCACGCATGCTTCGGTGCTTGTTGACTATTCTTGTTGACATATCAAACCATACGACTATCAGTCAACTTTGTAGAGGAGCACGCGAGGCCTAAAGAGGCTGCTCACTTCACTATCGCATTAGCCTCTTTTTAAGGGTGTCTTCCAAGGGCCTCACAATGCCCATGGTTGTCCATAAGGCAATGTCACCTGCATAGCAGTGGGATATGATTCGGGTGCACTCTAGCTTGTGAGCCATGGGAATGAGAGTCATGTTGTAGAGTAGGGGAGATAAGACTGATCCCTTGAGGTGTCACCCTGCTGCCCACAGGGAAGGAGGGAAAATCTTTAGAGTCTAGTTAGATTTCCGCTCTATACAGTCTCTTATAAAAGCTGCTATGTATGTATGCGTTCGAGCCTCGGCTCCTACATTAAATGAGGCGTCCAGTATGGATGCGTTGGACATCGTCAAACGCCTTGGTGAGGTCCAAGGCTAGTAGTGCCCATGAGCATTTCCAGTGTCTGGTATATAAGATTTCTTCTGAGATTTGAAGAATTACGTATTGTGTTGATAAATGGCTTCGGAATCCCAGCCTCGTGTGGGGAATGAGCTCTTTTGTTTGCATGTTTTTGTAAGTGTTTGGGCTTACGTTCCCAAACAGCTTCCCTAGCATGAGGTGAGGGAGATTGACCTAAGGTTTAACAGGTACAGCGGTGTTCCGGGCTTGGGGATGAACATCTGGACAATCTCTCAAGAGGGCTTCAGAAGGCTAGGTCAATAAAGGGGTAAATATTCTGTGCAATCTCTAACTACTGGACATCTGTTTAATAACAGGTGCGGTTTCCTTTTTCTTTTTGTCAAGTAATGAACGTGATTTTTTTGGGTGCAGAATGTGCTGCTGTGAAATGTATTTCTTGGTCTTCAATGCACAATTAATTTGCGCAGATGCTATATAAAAAGGCACTGGTGGACCAGGTGTTAGAGAGTTATGCAAAGGTGGCTGCCAGGAGCCTGCACTCCATGGCCCGCAGAAGATGATACATTCTTTCGGCCTGCTCGTTGTTTCGCTTCTACGCGCTACCAGCAAATATTTATGCTGGGACAGCCCCCTAAATGGAGCCTGAATCCACGGTTCGGACCCCCTCCCTACAGCCCCACCCACCTGCTCGGAGGGGCGTCGGTTTGTTGTGCTGTGCTGTGCTAGCATAACACAGCATGAGTTGCGCTACATTAAATATATCTAGACCTTCTTCCACTACCCAGCTTCTCTTTCTCTCTTTTCACTTTCACTTCCACCTCCCTCTTTTCCGCTAAGGCAAGGTGGAGGTGTTCACAGAACAATTTGACATATACTGCACCTTTCCTTTGTTCTAAACCTATAATTTAGAGAAATCTGGGTTACCTTGCTTTGTAGTTCAATCCCAGAGCTCTAGATCTTAACCATCCGACTGGTGGTAGAGGCCTTCGGAACACAAGATCTCCCGGACTTTATCTGACGCGGCCACTGCTCCCTTCCACATAGGCATTCCAGCCACAAGGTGCCAGGGGGAACAGCGATTTTTTTAGGGATATAAATCTTTTTGCATTCCATTCACGACCCCCGCCGCAAACACAGTTGAGACTGAAATGAGAGTTGATGTCTGTATTGCGTATCCCAGCGCCCCATCACCAAGAGAAGAGCGTAGAGGGTATCGCAGGTCTACCCATTTCAGCAGAGAGCACACTTGTATGCGGCCCCTTTTGGCGTTCGTGGTTGATTCTGGACTACTAAAGTCGTTACTTGCTAATTAAAAGTCGAAATGGTTGCCAAATCCAGCATTAATCATATTAGTCTGATATTTCTGAATCTGCGGTTATGTTTTGAATTTTTCAGAAGGCTTCATTAATGATCCGATTACAAATAGGCACAGCATGAGAAACAACGCGTAAGTAATATTAAAGCATGGTATTTCCAAAGTACACGATGGATTACGGAACAGTCGTCTCTTTCAGTTGAAGACAACTCTGTGCGTTTGTCTGAACGTCATTCACAGCTATCCGCGAAGTAAGCACGTTCATTCACACTGCACAGCTGGTATCAGACATAATAACGAAGAGCCGATTTTTCATTTGGACTTTACGTTCACTTGCTTAGGTCTAGCACTACCAGAGGTTCCATCTGTTTGCCGGCGCTACGTTCCTGTCGCGGCTGCCCGGGCCCTGGATCGAGTCATGGAACGGCCTACCCCTGCACTGCGCCTGCACTGCGCCTACACTGCGCCTTTCCAAGGCGCAATCCTTCACTTTGCAGCACCTCGGAGGTCTTCGTTTGCTGGCCGCCGTGTCTTCCATGACACAAGTGACAAAGATGGTGGCAAGAGGTGTCCTGCGTCTTACCGGAAAAGAAGTGCCGCTGAAGCCGATGAGAGCTCCGGTGATTTATGTGACCGTTTACCGACTTCAAGCCCCGTGCGTCAGCGACAAGGCTCTCGCTGTGGCGCTTTCCCCGTACGGAAAGGTCCGATCCGTCTCAATAGTAGCGTTCCAGTCTAGGAGCCACGTCCGAAACGGGACGTGGCTGGTCAAGTTGGAAATGACGCGGTCATCCCCCAACTTCCTGATGGTGACTGGGAACCGCGTGATGCTGGAGTATCGAGGGATGAAACGAGTGTGTTCGAAGTGCGACGGTGAGGGCCACTTTGGCGCTGCTTGTTCGAAGATGCGCTGCGCTCGTTGTAGCGCTTACGGTCACGATAGTGCGGGTTGCCGCTCCGCGTGCAAGCGCTGTGGCGGCGAACACCCAGCGGTGCATTGTGTTGTGCCGCAGTCTTAAGCAGTGGCTGCCAATTCGTCCTCAGAGCCTGGCGTGCAACCCGAGAAGGCTAAGAACCTGCAGCTGTCGGCGGCTCTCAGGAGCCCAGCAATGACGTAGAGAGGGACGACGACGAGGCCTTTATGACCACGTCTGAGGACCCTCCAACTGGGTAACCACAGAGCCCCCCCCCCCCATAGTGAGCCTGTGACGGAGATGACAACCTCTCAGAGCGACTCCGAGACGTCCTCACGTACCCTGCTCAAAACACCGAGCCTTGGAGTCGCAGCCCGTGGCGGGACAGCACCCGCATGGTGACAAGCTGAAGATGAAGTCCGCTCAACATGTGAAATTGGCAAATTTGGAGGCTCTGCTGCACGCCCCACGCCTCCTGCACTCGGCGGCTTCCGCCGCCGTCCTCTCGAGTAAGGTGGTCACGCTGTCTGGTGTTGCGGTGGCAAGACGCTCTGGTTCCGCGAAGCCACAATGCTTGAGTGCGGGCCACGCTACGAAAACGCCCTCGACGTACGATGGCAAGCGTCCCCTTGTCCCCTTTCATGGGCGGAGAGCTTTGCATCTTCTTGAAGCGCATCAGCGCCGCATAAGAAGGTGTGGAAGGCACCAGACGGCTCCGAGATGGACATCTGGGACGCTGAGTCGTAACCACCATGGCCCTACCTCTCAGGCTTAACGGCCGCAGCGGCCGCACCCTCCTCCTCGCCTGTCTGGCCGTGGCTTCGACGCGGCTCAGTCGGCACCGACCAGCGGCCACCGCTTCTCGCTCCCGGCTGTTAAACGCATCGGCTTCGCCGCTGCGGCCTGTGAACGGTGAACTCTCCGCCTTCCGCAAAGTGAGTGTGTGCGTGTTTTGCTGTGGTTTTGATTGCACAGACGCGCGTGCCACACGGATCATGTCGCGGCCCGGGCTCGCAGAAATCAGCCCTTCCTCGCTTCCTGGCCGCCTCTGCAGAGCTGTTGGCTGATGCTTCAACACCTAGCATCAACTCCACGAGCGCCTCCCTAATGCTAATGTGCGGACACGTTTTCTTTTGTTTCTGTGATATGTATATTTTTATTTATTTTTCTTTGATTTTATGATGACTCTCCTTCGTTTTGCTTCCCTTAACGCGCAATGCTTTGGCCACCCTGACAATCAAAGGGAGGTGCTTCATCTTGCGCGTTCGCATCGAGTAGATGTTTTGTTTTTGCAGGAGTGCAACTTCCGCACCCCCGCAGATGTCCTTTTCTTTCGTTCGCGTTTTAATGTTGAGGCATTTTTTTCGCTAACGGACTCTGGGTGTTGTGGCGTAGGCGTGATCTTTCTTTCAGCAGCATACAGGGCATGTGCTCATTGTAGATATAGCATAGATGGGCGTGTGATTGTCGTTGACGATTTTCTGGATGGCCGCAGGACGCGTTTTGTCAACGTGTACGCGCCAGTGACACGTAGTCTGACAAACGAGTTCTTCCGGTCCATCATGACATGCTCTCCCGACGACGTATCGCAGTTTCTGCTCGGGGATTTTATTCTATTTTAGACACAATGCGCGCCCTTCCACAATGTAAAGCATAGTCAAGGCGTTGTTGGGCTTGGCGGAACGTGACGTCGCCACCGGCGCTGAACGAGAACGCGCCGATGTCGTGCGGCTGCTGATAGGCTTAGCTGTCGCAGCTGTTGAAGCCAAAAGGATTTGGTCAGGGCCTGGTCAGGGCGCCTCAAATTACCACGCGAAAAAACTTCGAAAGCTAGTGTGATTATTACGTTAGAGGACGCGTGGGTTACTCTTTACAGAGACCATTTCGAGGCAACACCTGTCAGGGGCCAAAGCGCGAGCCGAATAGATCGCGTTTACAGCCCCTGTGCCATGGCACCTGACTTGCTACAGCGTGAGGTATTGCCTTTCCCATCAGGCCTTAACCTAAGCGATATCTTTCCGGTCACGGTTTCTCTGCGATGAGCCTCGGGTAGTGCAAACAGCCCCCTGATGTGGCGCATGGATGCAGCGGAGCTCCACGATGAACAGTGCATTGCTGATATACGCTGAGAGTTGTGCTTGTCTATGGCCGCAGTTAGTGGCATAACTCTTGCTACGCGGGACGCGCGGAAAGCACGCTGGTGCAATGTTCTTGTGAGCGCGGGGAAGGCGCGGCGTGTCCGCATTATGACCATGCTGAACATGCTCTGCGCCGTGTGCACATCCTACGTGGCGGTGAAACACTTACGTTTGCGATGCGCAATTATCTCGAGAAGCTGCGCGAGCGTTATCACCGCATGCTCGAGGACAGTGCATGCGCATCACTCTCCGCGGGTCCATCCAACGTGAAACTTGAGGATGGCGCGGACCTCGGGCGCACTCTAGCCCTTGCCAGCGCACTAAAAGGCCACCACGCGTGGAGAGCGTCATGCTTGCAGACAGTACTACGTCTTCAAATCCCGCGGACATCCACAACTTGTTTAGTGAGCATTTTGCGGCCCTCTTTTCGTCGTAAGGCCTCGATCAGGAGGAGTATATTCAAGAAGCTGTAGGCGTCTTCTGTGGGCCTCTTCCCAAGTTCCAAAAGACGCATGTTCGGCACCTAATGAGCTGGCAACTTTGGAGGAGGCGCGTTTTACCTTAGGCGCCATGAACCAGTCGACCGCTCCCGGTCCTCACGGACTAGTAGCCGGTTTGTATTCCAATTTCTTTGACATTCTAGGCGAGACCAGGATTCCTTATCATGGCTGTTTAGTTCTCGAAACGAACACCACGTGGCTGACCCCTTGAAGCCCTCCTCGCTCTCTTCCTTCTGGCCTCTAGGGGCGGAGCTTCATCCTCCCACACGGCCGAGACTCAGCGCGACGGGGGGCGCGGGTTAGAATGGGAGAGTTACTTTGCTTGCGTTGCCTACCCTTCAGCAGTGCGAGTGCTGGCCCATGGGGCAGCCGGGGCATGGCCAGCACGGCATATTCGGGTGTCATGTCCCCTCCCCATCCGAGAACGTAAGCTCATGCGGGGGAGGGGGAAGGGGGAGGGAGGGGGTGAGGAGTCTCTGCTCCGACGCTGCACACTCTTCTCTGTGGCTTTTCAGCAAGCGTGTTTTTTTTTTGCAATAAATTTTTTGTGCACAGCGGCCACAACGGCGGCGCTGGGTAGTCTGACTGGTTCTCTTTTGAATTCGACCACTGCCATGCATCCGAACTAGCTGGCCCAGACAGCCGTTTTCGCCATCTATGTATAGCATCGCAGTCTGTCTACCGCACAAGCGCTAAGCTGACTCGCAAATTAAAAGAACAAAAAAGGCGCAGAGGTTACAGATTGGATACCATATGTTTAAACTTCCGTAAATATTAGTAACGCGCATTTTATCTGTAATGTCTGTATTTAGGTTGAAACTTTTTTGCGTGCGTGATTATGGATCTGATGGTTCGGTTACAGACATATTACTAGAAAAGATCATGGATTGCCTACATTAGAGTTTGCATACAAATGAATTGTCATTTAGTGTTATGTTTGGTATTACAAAGGCGTTTATTACAATGTATAAGAATATTCAATGTGAAAAACTGTCTAGTCATTTCTTTCGTGGTCCTTTTCTTGTGTTAAACCATCTGTTTGAGCGATCTCAAAATGGGGGAATTGGATTTCTGCTAAGCAGGTTTAAACGCTTTTTTTGCGGTGTTCTCAAAGGATGCGTCTCATCGCTTATCTCATTCGATGTTTATGTTTATTACCTTCTAAGTGATAAGATCATAAGAGATTCATGAATATGTAGATTCCAGTCTGCTCATCTTACATAATACGATATATTTTTTTGTGCATTCCTAGAGAGGTACAAAAGGTTGCTACTAAGTATTAGTTTAAATCTATCTTCGTCGTCATTGCTTAATTGGAAGCGCAGCTTGTATGCTTTAGAAGTTCACATAAACTGGTCATGAATAGTGCACCTGTTTTTTGTTTGTGTGTTGTTTTTTTCCCACACCGGAAAAAGCACCTCACGACCAGGTTACCCCATTATCTGTCGGAATACATACGGACGGCGAACTATCGTGGAATACACAGTTTACCTGAACAATAAGCGTAAATGCGTCGAATGCTTGTTGTAAGCTCCGAAATTGCGTACCTGCCGCTTATCACTCAACGTTTAATTGCCCAGTCGTTAGAATATCAGAATGCTAGTATAGAATATCCTGTCACACGTCATTTCTTTATATGTTCTGCTGTGTGGAAAAGCAGGGTAAACCATATTTTAAGAAAATGGCTAAATGTTTTATTAATTCCACGCCCAATAATCGACAAAGTGTGTTAGGCAAATCCCTTGCTCCGCCCCGGTACCATTTCCGACGAAGACTGACCAGACATAGTTGACAATTCCAGCTTACAAGAATTTATTTCCGTAGTTGCGAACACCTATTTTCACTCAGAGCGCGGCTTCTCATCTCTATATCAAAGTTCAGTCTCTTCTTGCGTCGATAAGCTCCATTCGAAGACGTCCTCTTCTCCAAGATCCTTCTCCCAAGGCATTTGGCTGATCCCTCTTCCTCTGTCGTTTTCTTTGTCCAAATTTTCGAAGGCAAGAATCGCGGCGGGTTCTTGGAACCCGGTGGCCGTTGCAGGCCTCCGTAGCCGCCCCGAAGCGGGGGCCGCAATAAGGTGCGCCCCTTCCCCCCTTTCTCTTCTTCTCCACCCCCACGAGGCCGCGTGCTCTCTCGAGCCAGCGTACATCCTTGCCGCTTCCCATGCGGCGGTCCTCTGGACCATTCCGTCGCTCCGCTTCCGTTGCTCTGAGGATGTATTTCGTCTGTTGTCACTTGCCGGGACGCAAGGCACACGCACAAATAGCCAACCGTTCGTTTTGCCAGTACTCCAGAAAAAACAGCGAGCACGACGGTGTTCCTTTCGTCATGTTTGCCTTCTTTAATTGACATCATGTTCAAACAATTAATGTGCTACGTCACCTTCTAAATGTGAATATAACTTGCAAAAAATTAGTCAATCATAAAAAAAATTTCCGATACGCTGTCTCAGGAGTGCGAACCCATTTTAGTGAATTCAAAAAGTCCTACTATGCTGAAGGTGAAAGCCAGCGAAAAGAGGACGCGTTAAAAGGGAAAAAGTGCACAAGGACGACGCTGGAACACACAACTGACTCAGTGGTGTTCCAGCGTCGTCCTTGTGCACCCCTTCCTTGTTAACGCGTCCCCTTTTCGATGGTTTTCACCTTCAACTATGCATCAACTGGCCCAACAAGCTACGCTTCTTGAGTCCTACTATGCATGTCATATAGATTTAATGAGCCACCCGACGATGAATTTAACATAAGCACTCCGGTGCCACTGGTAAGCTAGAAAAATTGTGAATTCATGCTGTACATGATCGACAGGAACAAAAAGGTACGTTTAGCAGTAATAGGCTTTTGTTGCACCGCCTAGAATACCATTTGAGGCTTTGGCGTATGCATAAACTTAATATCATTATAAATAATAATATTAACAAAATAATATTGTTCTATCTTTTTCTTTTTTTTAATGGCGTGGAGCGGGCGAAAGAATGAGACCGAAAACATTCGGGTATAAGTGCGTGGCAAGAACAATAAGCGGAACAGGAAGCCCTATTTTGATCGCTTTATTAGCATAGCGCGGTATCCGAGGTGTCTGATGCTGGGAAGGCACCACTTGCGACGTTTTGAGGACGATTGCAGGTCATTTGAAAGGAACATCAATGTTTTCAACTACGTCTTATTTCCTACGTTTACAGCTGCAACCTTCCTACTTTTCGCTTCACTCTCAGCTCCGCAATTGACAACACCTTGTTTCACAAAACAACGGCCAGATGGAGGAACAGAAGAAATGAGACGACAAAGAAGAGAAGGGCGTAGAAAGCGAGATAAGATCCAGTGCATATGAGAGCGTGCGAGGTGCGAACAATCTCACAGGCAATAACCGGGAAGGGGAGAGCGGCGAAAGTGAGACCTCGCAAAGGCAAATGAGCGCACAAACAAAACACACGCAGAGAAAAGTCTCCCTATTCTTTCTTTTTTTCTCTCGCAACCCTCCCCCACCCCCACCCCCTCTTCTATTCACATTGAGCGAGCGGCTGTGATCCCATAAAACCAACGAGTGGTTGTTTGAGTGAAGCCCTAGTCAAGCAGAAGTGACATAAGAGGGCATGATGGTTTGGGGTGGGCGGCAAGAATCTGTTCGTTCCTGCAGTAGCTGTCGCAACACTCCTGAGGAGTGAAGGAAGAGGTCCGAGGGCGGTAAGCACAGAGGATATTTTCAGAAAAGACGTTCCAGTAAAGTGTTGTTTTGATGCGAGCTTAATTGGGAGACTAGCAGTCATGCACCCTAATGTATAAAGCTACCCCCTTCCTTGTCCTTTCTTGATATCGCTCCCTCTGTGCGTCCCATTGCTATCCTCTCCCTATCCCTTTTTCTTTTCCGCTGGCCTCAGCTCAGGTGGTTCAGATTTTAGATAGCAGTTGCCGCAGCCGAGAACACATTTTTCCTTCCTTTTTGATTATTTAATAAACCGCTACCACCACTACCACGCACTCGTCATTAACTCAGAGAAGTGAGGGCCTCCAAACGAGAATCTGCATGCTTGAGGAAGTTATATATTTATTGCACATAAGGACGAATTCAAAAAGAAACTGAAACATATATTGCAAAGAAAAACAGAGATAAAGGACAAAGGAAAACAATAGACACTGATTACGTTATTCGCAACTACGCGCAAGTAAAAAAATGGCTAGCAATGCCACTCTCACACTGTGTTAACATTAGTGTTCCACGATGATGGGCGATAGCGACGAGTCACTGGTGTTTCACACGCGAGGACGTCCATACATGAAGCGCATCGAGAACTTCGCTGAACGTAAATGCGCCAAACGCGCACAGTAGGTGTCCGGTCACTGCGGCGTTCAGTTCAGTTCAGTCGTTCAGTCGTGTCCGACTCCTCGTGGCCCTATGGACCATGTCACGCCACGCTTTCCGGTCTCTCACTATCTTCCTAACATCACATAACTTCATCTGCAGTGCTTCGAGGATGCCATCTAACCATCGCGTTCGCTGCCTACCCCTTCTCCGGCGACCTTCAACCTTTCCCAACATCAAATTTTTCTCCAGCGACTCCTCTCTTCTCATCAGATGACCAAAGTAGCTGAGCTTTAACTTTAGATATTGACCCTCCAATGAGCAGTCAGGGTTTATGGTCGACAATATCGAGTGATTTGATCTTCTGGCAGTCCAAGGAACTCTAAGAGTCTTCGCCAGCGCCACAATTCAAACGCGTCAATTCTTCGGCGGTCAGCCTTTTTCACAGTCCAGCTCTCGTATCCATACATCACAACTGGAAAGACCATAGCACGAGTTATACGGATCTTGGTTGGCAGACTAATGTCTCTGCTCTTTACTAGGCGGTCAAGGCTAACCATTGCTCTCTTTCCCAGAAGCAGGCGTCTCCTAATTTCATGGCTGCAGTCTCCTTCCTAGGTAGTCTTGGCGCCCAAGAACAGAAAATCTGTCACAGCTTCCACTTCTTGTCCATTGATGCTCCAGGACTTGATAGGGCAAGACGCCATGATCTTCGTCTTTTTAATGTTCAGTTTAAGCCCAAACTTCTCACTCTCTTCTTGTACGCGCATCAGAAGTCTCTTGAGTTCCACTTCACTTTCTGCCATTAAAGTGGTATCATCCGCATATCTAAGGTTGTTGATACGTTTTCCAGCAATCTTCACTCCAGCTGAAGACTCGTCCAGACCGGCCTTCCTCATGATGCACTCTGCATATAGGTTAAATAGGCAGGGCGACAGTATGCAGCCTTTCCTCACCCCTTTCTCAATCGGAAACCAATCAGTAAGACCATGCCCAGTTCTGACTGTGGCCTCTTGCCCTTCATAAAGGTTCCTGAGGAGACAGATGAGGTGAATTGGAACTCCCATCTCTCAACGTCAGCTTCTTCAGCAGCAGTGGTCGGTGCATAGACTTGGATAACTGTTATGCTGAAAGGGTGACCTTGGATCCGAAGTGAAATCATTCGGTCGTTTTTGTGGTTGTACCCTAGCACTGCTTTGCCCATTCTTCTGTTTACTATGAGAGCGACCCCATTCCTTCTATTGGATTCGTGCCCACAATAAAAGACATAATGGTCGCCGGAGTTAATTCTCCCATTCCGGTCCACTTGAGCTCGCTGATACCCAAAATATCAATGTTCAATCTGTCCATTTCTCGCTTGACGATATCCAGTTTACCTTGCGTCATAGATCTTACATTCCATGTTGCTATGTGATATATCTCCTTGCAACATCGGACTTTCCGGTCGCTTCCCGACACATCCGCAACTGAGCGTCCTTTTGGCTTTAGCCCAGCTGCTTCATTCGTCCTGAGGCTACCAGGAATCGCCCTTTGTTCATCCCCAGTAACATGTGGGACGCCTTCCAACCTGGGGGGGCTCATCTTCCGGCGGCATATCATTAATGGTATTGTGACTGGCCATAGGGTTTTCTTGGCAGGAAATACTGGAGTGGGTTGCAATTACCTTTTCCAGTGAATCACATTTTGTCAGAACTCTCTGCCATGACCTGTCTATCTTGGGTGGCCCTACACAGCAGAGCTCACGACTTCATCGAGTTTCGCAAGCCCCTCCGCCACGACAAGGCAGTGATCCATGAAGGGGACTGCGGCGTTAGAGGCAGCTGTATATAAGGCCTTCAAACTGGCTACTGCTGTATGTTACCTGCTTCCCAAAGGCAGCCCTAACGCAAGGAGAGCTAGTGTTCCCATCAGACCTGGCACGCGCGTCTGTCATCAACTTGCGTGTGGATTATATGTGGCCCGCTAACGGCAGGTGTCCATGGACTCTAAACTAGTGACGCCTGCCCAGCTGTGGCACAGTTGAGATTGGAGGACTTCTATACGCCGCGGGGCATTTACAAAGGCGCGTTACGATGCGCAAAACGTCTACAGGAAAATAAGCATCATACCTCCGTTAATCTCAATATATATATATATATATATATATATATATATATATATATATATATATATATATATATATATCATCATCAGCCTGATTATACCCACTGCAGGGCGAAGGCCTCTCCCATATTTCTCCACTTAACCCGGTTCTGTGCTAGCTGTATCCACTTGACCCCTGCGAACTCTTAATCTCATCCGCCCACCTAACTTTCTGCCGCCCCCTGCTACGCTTTCCTTCCCTTGGAATCCAGTTTGTTACCTTTTGTTTGTTATCCTCAGCGACCATCGGTTATCCTCTCTTCGCACTACATGTCCTGCCCATGTCCATTTCTTCTTCTTAATTTTCACTAGAATGTCGGTAACTTGAGTTATTTCTCTGACCCACTCTGCACGCTTTCTATCTCTTAATGTTACCCCTACCATTTTTCGTTCCATAGCCCTCTGGGTTGTCCTCAACTTAAGTAGAACTTTCTTGGTTAGCCTCCACGTTTCAGCCCCTTAGTTGAGTACAGGCCAGATGCAACTGTTGTATACTTTCCTCTTGAGCGATACCGGTAAGCTGCTAGTCATAATCTGCGAGTGCTTGCCAAATGCGCTCCATCCCAATCTTATTCTTCTTGTTATTTTCTTTTCATGGTCCGGATCTGCGGTTACTACCTGCCCTAAGTAGACATATTCGCCTACTACTTCCAGTAATTCGCTACCTAATGTAAACTGCTGTTCCTTCCCGAGGCTGTTGAACATTACCTTAGTCTTCTGCATATTGATTTTCAAGACTACCTTTCTACTTTTTCTGTCTACATCATCAATCATTATTTCCAGTTCATCCCCCGAGTTGCTTAGCAAGGCAATGTCATGTCATGTATATATATACCGGATGTCCCAGCTAACTTGAACCAAGGGTTACAAATAATATACTACAGACATTTTTTTGTTTGCAATTACTTAATTGGCTAATTATGTTAATTTTTGCTAATTTATCAAATAACGACTTTAAACCAAAAATGTCAATGGGAAAGTTGGAGAGCGCCTTCAGAAACCCCCATTCCATTAATTGTGATAACGAAAGCATCACGTTTATCTTTTTTCCTGTGCTCAGATGAAAGCTCGCGAAATACAAATAAAACCACGTTACCAGCCCATTCGCGCGCCACGATTGTGGTGCTCTCAGTCGTGGTTTGAGGGAACAAAATGAGCTGCGGCCGTGTCTCCTCGGCCCCGTTAAAGCGGCAGGCCGATATGCCTGCGATGTCTTCTTCGTCTGCGTCACACAAGCGGCCCACGTGACGGTGCAAATAGCAGCGAGCGCGGCAAGGCCTTCGTATACCTTCTCTCCCATCAGCGAACTTCGCGACAAGGGGATTTGCGATAAGGTATCAGCCGTTGAATGTGCGCGTAAAGGCTTGGGTAAAGGGGCAAGTTGACGTCATGTGACCCGACTCAGATTCGCGCTCACACCTTCATTTGTTGGTACTTTATCGTCATCCGCTCGTCGCGACGTAGACTGCTGGGGTGCGCAGGTCTTACCAAGATCTTGGTGGCGACAGGTGAGCTCGAGCTCGCTCCAACCATCGCCAACATTTCAGCCTGCTGCCGCAACGGGTCCATCGGGTAACGGTCCCAGCTGATTTCGTTCGCTCAAACCACGACTGAGAGCACCACAATCGTGGCGCTAAAATGCTATAGTCACGCGGTATTATTTGTATTTCGCGGGCTTTCTTTTGAGCCTCGAAAAAAAATACACGTGAGACTTTCTTTATCGCAATTCATGGAATGGGGGTTTCTGAAGGTTCTCTACAACCTTCCAATTCACATTTTTGGCCTAAGGTGAGTATTTAGGAAGGTAGAAAAAGTTACGTAATTACCTAATTAAGTAATTGCAAAACAAAAAATTGCCTGTGGTGCACAAGGAGGCTGGTAGTTGTGTGCAACTGGTTTCACTGAGCTACCTCAAATATAATATTTTGTAACCCTTCCCAAGTAGCACACCTTACGTGGCCCACCTGGGCCCCGTATGGGCAAGTTGGGCTTGGGTAACCACAATAACACCCGTGAGGGCCCCCTTTAGGGATCAAGCTTTTTCCATTGGGCATCATATAGGCGCGGAAAGGGCCAGATGATTACATATTCCCACATCTGGCCCTCAAGGGTCCCGCCTTTGAAATTTTAGGGCCGATGCAAATAAAATTTGGGCTCTGCGTAGGAAAAGCCTGGGCTAATCTGATTGGGGCTGCCCACTCAAAGGCCGAATAGGTCCTGCATGGGCCGCGGCGGGGCTAAATACGGGTATGCCCGCACATTGCCTACATGGGACCTTTGAGGGGTACTTGAGGGAAGGTCAGACGAAAATGTGGAATTCATGCAGAAAATTCCTGGGCTGCCCCAAATAGGG
The DNA here is from genome assembly GCF_055883805.1 of Amblyomma maculatum. Taxonomy (NCBI): domain Eukaryota; kingdom Metazoa; phylum Arthropoda; class Arachnida; order Ixodida; family Ixodidae; genus Amblyomma; species Amblyomma maculatum. The sequence continues at coordinate 10,520,152 of NC_139351.1, read as the reverse complement.
CTGCCCATCTATGTTTTTACATAGATAATTTCCGCATAGCCGTTAGCGGGGCAGGCAAGTACTCCGCGCTTCTACCCGCATCGGTCCCTTGCGGGGCAATTTCGGGCAGATGCGATGCAAATGTGGGCCTAAAGCAAATAGATGACGGGCTAGTCCGATTGGAGCTGCCCCCGCAAAAACCGAATAGGTCCCACATGGTTTGCGGCCGGGCTGAAAAGCGAGCACACCACCACGCTGCCCACGCGGGTATTTCTTGGGGTACTTGCTGGAAAATGGAACATATATTCGTAGTCCATACGGTAAAAATAAGGTCAGTACAATTGGGGCGGCCCATGAAAGGCCGCAGTGGGCCCCAAATTGGCCGCAGCGGGCATACCGCTCTGAAACGTCTCCACCCTATCTTTAAGGCACCATTTTGTTTATGTAAATCATGTTATACCAGCCACTAATTGCATCTTCTGGAGGTTTCACATAACTGTCCTAAGCACATCTATGCAATGAATAAAGACTATCTATGTTTACTCTACAAACTACGTTAATTATGCAGTATCGACAGAAAATATGCAACAGTAACTGTTCTGCTTTACGAGTATGTACTGAACGACCTCCAAATGTTTCCTATGGCGTTACTATTCTGCACGCAGCACCGAAATAAATATTCAGACCAACATGTTGGGGTGATGTGGGCCAGCCCACATTATTGTAGTGTTGGGAATAAATTTCTCTCATCTTAGTGTAGCATACAAGCAAAAAAAAATAGTGCCTAATGTTTCACACTTGATTATTGGAACTTGGGCGGCCCTGAAAATGCCCGATTCAAACCATGAGGGCAGCACGGGGGTCAGCCCGAAACGGACTGGCTTTCGCAAATCCCGCGCCTGTACAATTCAGGTATTGGAGGGATTAATCAACTTAAAAATTAAAACCTTGATCAATGAATAGGATGTCACTGCCTGCACAAACGTGGGTCCCGGGTTCTGGTGTGCTGCCCATATTCGTCTACTTGGGCTGAATGCGGGCAGCTCTATTTGGGTTGAATGCGGGCAGCCCCATTCGGGCTGCCCACACGGACCGGTCCCAGTTTGGGACCGATCGCGGCGAAACTGGGCAGCCCACGCGGGGCCCCTTGTCACGAAATCGGCGCCCATTTTCATCAAGCCGGTACGGCGCGAGGCCCGCACGGCGTCGCGTGGAAGGCATGGAGAGAAAAGCCCCCTGCCCCGCGCGGTTGAGCGCGAAGCTTTGTACGCGTTGCCGTCACCCTCTTTCCCATTGCCCGGGGAGGACGGTGGCTCATCGGACTGGAATCAGCCAGAAATTTCCAGCATGTTCTATGGGACCTGGCCAATGGCGACGCGCGGCTCGACGGGAGGAGAAGAGGGAGCTATAACCAGCGAAGCTATGTGTGTGTGCGCGCTAGCTTTGGCGCATGTTAACAAACAGACGCGGCGCGCCCTATTTAAAGCGACCGCGCCGCTTCTTGAGTCAGTCAGTCAGTCAGTTCGTCAGTGTTTTGCGACGTGCTCGCCTGCGCTTAGGCTGGACTCCCGGGGATCACCCGCTGCTGGCAAGCCCACGGACTTTCAAGGGAGCGGCGCTCGTCTCGTATGGCGGCCACATCATGACTCCTGAGGCGTCGGACTGCAACAGTGCCCGGTGAACAATTTGGTGTTTGTTTATGTACTCTCTCGTGTTTCATCTGTTGTAAAGCCTCTACGTTATTGGATACCTGTGTAATTGCATGCTTAGCGTTTGTTATTCTGTGAACCTCTCGTCTGTGCATTTCAAGTGATCTTGTGTATTCCTTTGTATCGTCTCTTACTGTGCATAAATTGTGTTTTGTTTGTACTTCTGACTCCGATCCTTACTCTGGTTTGAACCGGCGACCGCTGGGCACCAAACGACCACCCCCTTCTGTCACTACAAGGTAGTTGAATCCCGGCTGAGGTTGCCACGCAAGTCGAGGGCATCTCCTTTGCGACCGGGACAGCTACCCCCACTCACTCTAATGGTGTCTGGGAGTGTGCGCACCGTTAAGGGCGCATCGTTAATAATACCCCCATAATTATTAACGGGTGACAATTATTCTGGCGTCCGCGACAGGACGTTTGGTGCACTCAAGCTCAGAGGACGGAGAACGAGTTGGAAGTGTTTACGAAGAGGTCGTAAACGGTGTAGCAGCAGAGCGATAGCAAGAGGTACCGCGCTGAAGCGGTTGTGTAAGGTCCATTGAGAGTGCTATGTATTAGCATTAAGCAGTTCAGATTGGAGATGAATCTCAAAGAGATTATTGCGTTGGGCCTAGAGGAAGGTCTTAAAGGAGCTGAACTGCGAGAATGGGTGGACCGAAAAGAAAGGGAGGTTCTAGAAGAGGCTGAGAAAGAAAGAGAGAGGCAAAGAGAAGAACGAGAGAAAGAATGGCTCAAGAAACGTGCAGAAAGAGAGAATATGGCTGAGGAAACAAGCAGAGGCAAAGAGAAAACGAGAAGAAAGAAAGAGAGAATGGCAGAGGAAACAAGCAGAGGCAAAGAGACAAGAAGAAGAAAGAGAAAAAGAATGGCTCAGGAAGAGAGCCGAAAGAGAAAAAGAATGGCTGAGGAAGCAGGCAGAAAAAGAAAAAGAATTCTTTAAAGAGAGAGATATCCTTCTCAAGAAACTGGCTGAAGTTCGGCGTTTGAAAGGTATTACCGAGCCTCCGGAGGTTACCTTTCCTTATATTAGAAAGTACAGTGAACCAAGCGATACATTGACAGCCACAGGTACTGTAGAAACTGGCTCCAGCAGCCAGAATGAGGTTGTGGATCAGCGTGTTCTTGCAACAGAAATGTCAGATGACCTAACTGGAGCGCAGAATTCTCAGAAAAATGATATTGTGCCCTCCGAGACGACAGGTTGCAGAGAAGCTGCAACGGCAGCTATCAAGCCAGAAGGATCATGCATGTACTCTTCACTTCAAGAGGAAGCGCAATATTCTAGCTCCACGTCTGGTCGCATGACTGACGGAAAGGAAGAGCTGTGGAATAACAGCAATGCCGAAAGCTTAGATGGAGCTGATGCTGAGGACAGCATTCTTGCCGAAATGCAAGAACCGGTTTCCAGGAACGGTTCGACTGACGAGGAGGCTTTACTCATGGAGGACGAAATATTTCCCTCCGTTGGGAATGACACTGCAGATAAGAAACGGAAACCGCCAGAAAGAGAAAACTGCACTGCGAGAAAAGAGTTTAACAAAAATTTTAAGGAACAGGATGTAACCAAAAGTGAGGATAATGATTCTCTAGTTGAAAATGAGTCCTGCTTTGAGAAAGTACGACTGAAGGTCGTAAAGAAAAGAAAGAAAATTAAAAGGATTAAGGGAGAGCAAAGTTCTCAAAAAGACGTTCCTTTCAGACAACCATGTTCTGATTATGCGGGTAAAACTGGATCAAACGTTCCTCGGCCAAAGGTGCGAATAAAAGTGGAAACAAAAAGAAACGAATCCAAACCTGCCAAGTCAGACAAAGTCGACAGGGAAATGTCCTATAGAAAATGAAGGAAGAAGCGGCCAAACGCCTGGACATGCAAGCGCATGCGAAGCCGCCCAGACCGAGAAAGGATGAGACGGCCTGCTCGAAGCGCTGCTAGGCAAAGTAGCGTTAGATCTTGCCTAACTTCCGATCGGGAAGCAGAACTCAGGAGTAGAGACCGGAGCGAGAACAACTCGCAGTGGAAAAGGCTCTATAGTAAACGGAAAAAGAGCCGAACTCGCGAGAGGAAGAAACGACAGCGTCTAGTAAAAAGGAGAATTCGCTTACCTGAAAGTTGGAGAGGAACTGATACGTTCCAAGAAGGTGCATCCCGAGTGTGGAAATATAGGCGAAAGCATGCCTTGGGTTTGTGCGCTTGCATTTGAATAACTGGGCGTTTCTGTGTTGTTGATTCCTATGTGTATTCGACGACAGTGTGTTGTCATGTTTGTGAATTTCATGGCATTGATGTGTGAATTTTGTAATGTGTTATTACAGTTTGTGACATTTGTACAATATGTGTGATGTGAACATTTGCCCCATACAATTGTGAGCGCATGCATGTGCGCGCGATGTTCGTGGTTGTTGTGAATATTGTGGGACAATATTCTTTAAAGGAGGGGCAGTGTCACGAAATCGGCGCCCATTTTCATCAAGCCGGTACGGCGCGAGGCCCGCACGGCGTCGCGTGGAAGGCATGGAGAGTAAAACCCCTTGATACTTTGAAAGTTACGCCAACGATTGAACTTTGCCGCCGCCGCGCTACATCCTCGCCTCTTCCTCGCCCCTTGCGCGCCCCTTCGCTGAAGGCCGGTTCTCCGCCCGATTTTCTGAGCGACGATTGGTCTCCCTGCCGTTGCCTTTGGAAACCGACGCGCGTCCGGCGTTTTCCTTGTGTGTTCTTTTTCCATCGCGCCATTTTTCCCCTAGTATCGGCGAGTGAATATTGCGCGCTGTGCTATGGTGGCTAGATAGCTGTGCTTTTATTGCAGCGTGCAAGCTCTATGCCGTGCTGTTGCGCGTACAACTGCAGCAAGCGGCCTGAAGATGGTTGTGCGGTATTCATGATATCTCAAGGCAAGCGTGACGGCTTGCGCGCGAGTCAATGGAGTCACAAGATTAGTCGAAAGACGTTTATTCCTAGAAAGAACAGAGTTGTTTGCGACGTCGGGTGCCTTTCTCACTCCCCCTAATGACGCGTCACCTGACGCTGCGTTTTTTATTCCTGCTTGCTCCTCAATACTTTTGCGGCGGCAGCATGTTCATTGTATAAAAATAAGGTTGTCCTCTGCAGCATGCTGAATATTCTGCGAGGCTCCAAGGCTCCATCATTTAACACGCTTCGACTTCTGTACAGTCAGAAACAGGGCGCTATAATCTGCTTTTTGCTGTCAGAGATAACTGGAAAATTACAGTCTCTCGATTGCATTTGTCGCGATTATGCTAGGATCCCTGGCCTGCTTCACTAAAAATCAAAATACGGGATTGTAGAGGAGCTAGCCTTTCCAGCTTGTACTTGTAGTGTGCGTCGGTTACTCGGGAGCAATGAATGCTGGCCCTGAAAAACTCTTTTTCAAGTAAACCCGAGGTATTGCGGGTAATTTGCACTAGTTAGGTCGTACGGCATTTTTTTTTCAATTCTTGAATGTGTTGCCACGCTTCGACGCACGCGTGGGTTAAAAAATATGCCTTCGTTTTATCAGGGATACGGCCAATGTGCAGGAGGTGTTCATATGATCACACACGCTTCACTTTGACCATGACTACTAGGCGTTGGGAGGTTAACTTCGCTTTGAAAGCTAGAGCTCTAAAACCGCTATTCCGCGTATTCATTTATTACGAGAAAAGTTATTCCATCGATGTCAAATCAGCCGGAATCATTGCATCAATTTTCTGTATTTACGAAACTTAAACAATCAATAATGATTATAGTTATGATGTAAAAATAAAGGAACATTTTGCGAGCAATAATTCTTAACACTGTAACATATTACTCATTTCAATTGTATGCAAGAAATTTTTTCTTCACCTAGCTTGAGTGATTAACTCATCGCTCTATGTTCTAGCTACATTTCACTGAAGACCAGTTTGAGCCGCCAATATTACACGAACTCGAAAAAAGAACAGGCCAAACGCAGTTCCATCAATTTTCTCTCACCGACCTGTCCTGAAGTAAAGGGAGCCTCCTCGACAGAGACATGAACCTCGCTCTGATAGTAGTCAGTTATTTATGTGGCTTGCTCTCTTCCCACCTCCATTTATGAGAAAACAAGAACGTATAAAAATTAAAAGTCAATGTACAGTTGTCTCGTCAGATATCATGAGATAACCGAGATATGACTGACAACATAAGTTGTTACGACCAAGCATCCACATTTGCGCGCTCTATTGTTCGCCTGTGGGCATGGATAAGTGCTGTGAATATGTGGTGATGGTCCAATGGCTCTAAGTGAGCCTGTTTCCAGGAATCCTGTTTTGTAAGCCTGTTTTGCTTTGTGGACACTCTGCAAATGCCAAATTGACCCTGCCAAGAGAACGTCTGGAAAAACACAAAGAAACGTCCCCCTGCGGGAAATGCAGGAAGTGCTTTCTTTCTTTTGTTCACCCTTCCAGTCGATAAGCCCTATCGTCCAGTGAGGAATGCCTACTTTCCAAAGGAGACGACAGAGTGACATGTCCGCTGACGTGCAGGACAAGAAAGGAGCATGACGCATACAGCCATTAAGTGATTTCCCAGGAATGCAGGAAAGATTTGCAATTGTCGAAAACGGACAATGCTGGGAGCGGATGCGGCGCCACGTGCACTCGGATTTCTGAGAAGTAAAACCACTTGTCAGAACCAGCCTGTGGTTTCTTTGCTGAAGAATAGAAATGTACCTCCTCTCCTCGCCGTTCCCAAGCTTTTCCCGCCAACAAGTGATCACGCCCAACGAATGAATGCCGGACCAGTCAGTGCTTCAGACCATCAGTGCAGTGATGTGTTCGATTGGATGCCGATACCTGAGGGGCGTGCCCTGGATTTGGTTGGTCAGCATCTTCAGAGAGGGGCTGGACATAGGGGGTTTTAAGGACGCTGCAGAGCACGAAATTTCGCTCTGGGCCCTGGGTAAACGGCTCATCCAGTCGCTTCTCGCTATGAACTCTTAACGCTTGCCATTTTGCTGATGTACCCTTCTTTTTCGTGTAAATAATCTTGTAAATAAGTTTCCTCAAAGTGTCATTAAACCTGCTTGTACATATTTCACCAACTTCGAAGATTCAATCCTACTTCAACCCCGAGTCTCTGCACGCTACCAAGTGAAGGCCGGGTCGACATAGCCCCAGCGTCACGACAACTGGTGGCAGCGGTGGGATCTGAATCTACAAGCCACAACATCTGGAGATTGGAGGTGGGATCTGGATCTACAAGCTACAACATCTGGTGATTCGAGGTGGATCAGAATCTACAAGCCACAACATCTTGTGATCGGAGGTGGCATCTCAAGCAACAAGCAGGAGCAACAATCGGCCAACAAGAGGGCAGCTCGGAACATCGATCGCATGTGTGGGTGAGTGCTTGGCTTTTCTTCTGATGTGGACCAGGTTCTAGAACAGGGTTAGATTTTAGAACTGGTAAAAAGTGTTGAAACGCCTTTAGGTTTGGTAGTTTGCACTGTTGTTTTGGAAGTAGCCGACACTCGGAGCGATCATGGACCTACAAAAGCTGCAGAAACCGGACCTGTTGCTATTGTGTGAGGAATTGGGAATTGATACAAGTGGTTTGGCACGAAAACCTTTGATTATAAAGGCAATCACAGATTTGGGAGCCGATGATGAGGAGCTCAGTGAAGCATGGAACCTCATCGCCCAAAAAAAGGAGGAGCAGCTCAGACAGCAGAAAGAGCGGGAAAAAGAAGAAAAGAGGCGTGAGCGCGAACTTGAGAGGGAAAAAGAGGAAAGGGAGCGCGAACGTGAGAGGGAAAAAGAGGAAAGGGAGCGCGAACGTGAGAGGGAAAGAGAGGAAAAGAAGCTAGACATTGAGCTCCGGAAATTAGAACTAGAGTTGAGCAAGAGGTCGGGCGATTGTCCCCAGCTAGCGGTACCTCGTCTCAACAAGGAGGCAGATTTCAAGATGTCAAAGTACATGCAGCCATATGTGATATCAGGGGATATCGGTCTGTATCTGGCTAACTTTGAGCGAACCTGCGAAAAACTGTCCTTCCAGCGAGACACTTGGTCTCAGAGATTATTGACGGTTCTGCCCTGCGAGGCAGCGGAGGTTGTCGCGCGGCTAAGCAAGGAGGACGCGGACAACTACGAGAAGGTCAAAGCTTGCCTTCTGAGAAAGTATAGGCTTAGCGCCGAGGCGTTCAGACAACGTTTTCGGAACGCTACTAAGTCCAGGGACGAGAGTTACCCTGAATTCCTGTACAATTTAAGAGTAAATTTGGGCGAGTGGCTAAAGAGCACAGATTCCTACAGTGATAGGGACGCTGTAGTCGAGCGAATTCTTTTGGAGCAGTTTTATAACTGCCTCCCAGAAAAAGAAAGAAATTGGTTACAGGACCGAGGCGAAATTAAGTCGGCAACTGAAGCTGCCGAACTTATTGAGGAGTATGCTTCGCGCCGACAATTCAGCAACCCAGCAGTGGATAGGCCCCGCAATCCCAGGTTGAGTGTGAATAACCGTCAGAAAAGGCACTTTGCTAGATTTGCAAAAGAAGAAAGGAAGGCTTCTTCAGGCAAACGCCCTAGAAAGGACGGCAGTGAGAGAAGTGGGGAAGTGACCAACGCGCAGAACACAAAGAATAAGCTTGAGGCTAGGAAGCCGCTCACATGCTTTAGGTGTAATGAGCAGGGTCACATTGCCGTCAACTGCCGGAAAGAAAAGATTGCTTTCTCGTATGTCAGTGACTGCGATGAAAATATGCAGCTTTTAGAACCCTACCTGCATGACCTAGTAGTCAATGGGAAGCCTTGCAAGGTACTGCGCGATTCGGCCGCAACGATGGATGTTGTCCATCCGGCGTATGTGTCGCCTTCCGACTATACAGGACAGTGTGCGTGGATCCGCCAGGTAGTGGAGGAACAGAGTGTGTGCTTGCCAATCGCGAACGTGGTCATCGAGGGCCCTTTCGGCGAGTTAACAACCGAGGCTGCCGTTTCAGAAAAGCTGCCTAAGTGCTATCCGTATTTGTTTTCCAACAAATCGGACATGCTACTGCGAAAGAGGGGCATCCTTTTCGGAGACAGTGTTGTGCAAGCATTAACACGTTCAAAGGCGCGAGAACTAGCTACACTGCTCATACCAGAAAATTCCACAGCGGAGGAAACGGCAGTTAAAACAGTGGTCTATGTGGAAGATAGCGGGTCAGAAAACTTTGAGAGCGAGGCATCTCAGATAAATCAACTTGAAAGTGAGCTTGATGAGACGCGGAATGAGGACGTTCTTGAGAATAACCTCTTGCCGCCAGTGTCTAGTAATCTCCCGAGACTTTTAAGTGGAACCCGAGAGGACTTAGCTATGGAGCAAGCCGAGGTAAATCTAACGTTAAACCTTCCCGAGGAGATGGGGGACAACTTGATTTGCCTCAGCGGAAAAGGAAGCAACGCTCAGGAGCTTCTCAGAAAGACAGAGCAGAGAGGAGAACTAAAGAAATCCCAGCTGTCCGATCTGGGCGAAATAATAACAGAGTTTGAGGCCTGTTTCGTGGACAGGCCAGGCAGGACTGATTTGACTGAGCACGATATTGAGCTGACTTCAGACGTGCCAGTGCGATCAAGGTGCTACCGATTTTCTCCAAGGCAAAGAGAAATTCTGGATAGGGAAGTAACTCGCATGCTGGAATTAGGAGTAATGAAACCCTCGGAAAGCGATTATGCTTCGCCTATGATCTTAGTAGAAGCTCCAGGTAAAGACCCTAGGCCTGTGGTAGACTACCGAAAGCTAAATTCTCTCACCAGGGATCAAGTGTATCCTATTCCGAATATTGAGGTGAGAGTAGAACAGGTCAGTAGAGCGGCATATGTGACTACGCTGGACCTTACTCGAGGATACTGGCAAGTACCGCTCACTGAACGCGCCAGCAGATACGCGGCTTTCGTCACTCCGACGGGCAGCTACCAGCCAACAATGATGAGTTTCGGGCTCAAAAATGCTCCATTTTGTTTTTCCCGACTCATGTATAGGGTTTTAAATGGGTGTGAAACATTCGCGGTGCCTTACTTAGATGACATTGCGGTTTTTTCCGACTCATGGGCGGACCATATGGTACATCTAAGAGCTGTACTGAGCCTTTTGCGTCAAGCTGGACTAACCGTAAAGGCCGAGAAATGTTGCCTGGCAAGGGCGACCGTGGACTACTTGGGTCACAATGTAGGTCAAGGTTTCAGGAAACCCAGCGAGATTAAGATTTCTGCGGTAGCAGACTACCCGCGGCCGAGCACGAAGACGGAAATTCGAGCATTCCTGGGTCTGACTGGGTACTACAATCACTACATCCCTAACTATTCAGCTTTGGCTAGCCCTCTGACCGACGCTCTCCGCAAGACAGAACCGACAAATGTAGTCTGGGACGAACAAAAGGAAGCCTCCTTCGTAAACCTGAAGGCTGTGCTGATTAGCCGTCCGGTATTGCGAGCTCCAGACTATGGCCGAGAATTCACGGTCCAGTGTGATGCCAGTGATCGAGGGTTAGGTGCTGTTCTCTGCCAGAGAGATGACGACGGTAATGAGCACCCCGTGCTCTACTTGAGCAGAAAGCTGAGTTCTAGAGAGAGGGCTTATTGCGCGTCAGAGAAAGAGTGCGCTTGCATTGTATGGGCCATTCAAAAATTGCAGTGCTATCTTGGAGGGGCCAAATTCACCGTAGAGACGGACCATTGTCCCCTGGCTTGGCTGCAAACTGCGACATCGAAGAACAGTCGCCTTCTTAGGTGGAGCTTGATTTTACAGCAGTACAATTTTGAAATAAGATACAAAAAGGGGAAGTTAAATGGGAATGCGGACGCGCTTAGCCGCTCTTTCTAAGCGGTCCGAGATGTTCCTCACCATGTATCCAAATTGATAATTAGGTTTTTTTTTTTTTTTTCGTGCGCTTGTATATGTGTGGCTATGTAAAGCAGCACGTTTGGTTTTCTAGGAATACGTGGGTCCCGAACGTCTTGAGAGTGGGCTTTTCTCGAACAACAATGGCAGTTTTCTTTTAACCTGGTCTCTTCAGACGGGAGCCGAGTGCTTGCTTCGACATGTGGTTGAGTTTCAGACAGCTCGAGCAATTTGGCCTACAACAATCGAGACAACGCGACAAGCAACAGCGAGCTTCAAGCGTTCACGTGCAGGCCATTAAGTCGTCTCTTCATGCAGCAGCTGGGACTGCTGCCCTCCGAGACTCTTCCGGCGGGGGAGGAGGCTGTTACGACCAAGCATCCACATTTGCGCGCTCTATTGTTCGCCTGTGGGCATGGATAAGTGCTGTGAATATGTGGTGATGGTCCAATGGCTCTAAGTGAGCCTGTTTCCAGGAATCCTGTTTTGTAAGCCTGTTTTGCTTTGTGGACACTCTGCAAATGCCAAATTGACCCTGCCAAGAGAACGTCTGGAAAAACACAAAGAAACGTCCCCCTGCGGGAAATGCAGGAAGTGCTTTCTTTCTTTTGTTCACCCTTCCAGTCGATAAGCCCTATCGTCCAGTGAGGAATGCCTACTTTCCAAAGGAGACGACAGAGTGACATGTCCGCTGACGTGCAGGACAAGAAAGGAGCATGACGCATACAGCCATTAAGTGATTTCCCAGGAATGCAGGAAAGATTTGCAATTGTCGAAAACGGACAATGCTGGGAGCGGATGCGGCGCCACGTGCACTCGGGTTTCTGAGAAGTAAAACCACTTGTCAGAACCAGCCTGTGGTTTCTTTGCTGAAGAATAGAAATGTACCTCCTCTCCTCGCCGTTCCCAAGCTTTTCCCGCCAACAAGTGATCACGCCCAACGAATGAATGCCGGACCAGTCAGTGCTTCAGACCATCAGTGCAGTGATGTGTTCGATTGGATGCCGATACCTGAGGGGCGTGCCCTGGATTTGGTTGGTCAGCATCTTCAGAGAGGGGCTGGACATAGGGGGTTTTAAGGATGCTGCAGAGCACGAAATGTCGCTCTGGGCCCTGGGTAAACGGCTCATCCAGTCGCTTCTCGCTATGAACTCTTAACGCTTGCCATTTTGCTGATGTACCCTTCTTTTTCGTGTAAATAATCTTGTAAATAAGTTTCCTCAAAGTGTCATTAAACCTGCTTGTACATATTTCACCAACTTCGAAGATTCAATCCTACTTCAACCCCGAGTCTCTGCACGCTACCAAGTGAAGGCCGGGTCGACATAGCCCCAGCGTCACGACAAAGTCAATGAAAATTGAAGTATATCAATGGGTCATGGGGCGGCATCAGATTAAATAGTGATGGTTATGAATAGTGATAGGTAATGATGGTGACTGTTACGGATAATAGTAGTAAATTATAGTAATAGGCCCGGATAGTGAGGTGAAAGTGCTCGTTGCGGATAGTGACAGTTACGATAGGTCTCTGGCATTAGTAGATATAGTGATAGATAGGATAGCGATAGTTAATGAATTGGCAGTTATATGCTTTCTCATTTCTGCACGTTGAAGACCTATGTGCACCTTGTAATTTTTTTATTTGATTGTTGCGTTCAGTGAAATCAAGCTCTTTTACATAGCGCATGAGACCACAGCATGCTTGCCCCAGAACTTCAGTGTGTCGGCAATAGGGCCCCCCCTTCTTCCAGTGTACCCTGCTGTCTTTTAACCACACGCGAAGTCAGTGAGGGGCCGCGTACTCATAAAATTATTTTATTTCTCCATCAGCATCATATGAAGACTGCCGTGGCAAACCTGTTCCTTGCCTCGAAGCAGCAAGGAACAGCTCAAAATTTGGTTTTATACAAAATTAACTAATTAACGCAGATTATCGCGGATCGTTAACTAGCACAGTGCCATTACACTTGGCTTAAGCTTTCCAACGGTATACGGTTCGATGTTGCAGCTAAAATTTAGATTTTAATTGCAGTTTACTAAATATCAATTAATTTGGCTCAGTAATTGATCGAAATACATGTGCAATTAACCAGTAATCCAATCTCATGGTTGATCACTTGACATATACTATGCTTAGAGAGATAGCTTGACAGTAGCGAAATAGACTAAGTCCTGCTTTGACCTTCTCTGACCTTGAAGTTCAAAGCACCAGCCTGGATCGTTTTCCGAAGTTTTACCGCGGTGACAGATTTCACGCTCTAAAAAAAACAAACACAAAGTCAGAGGCAGTACTAGATTAAGTGCACAAAGTAAAACCTTATCATGAGACTTAAAAAGTGTCTGTAGCACAGAACTCGCCTGAAAGCTTTATCAGTATTCCCCATTCAAACAGTTCTAAGAAGAAACCAATCAATTCATGAACTTTACTTTCGGCATTCTCAATGCTTTTCTCGCAATTTTTCAAAATTTTGGTGCACTCCTGAAGCGCAGACCTGGCCCAAAAGCTCGCGCTTCACTCACTGCTGCGGCCGGCCTGCGGGCGTCAAGGGGAAAAAGCGTGTCGTGCGCAGCGCTCGCCGCCGCCGAGCGAGGAGAATCGAGGAGGAAAGCGCGGCGCGGGGGAGAGTGTCGCTACTTTCAGATTATCAAGGGACTTTAATGGAGAGAAAAGCCCCCTTCCCCGCGCGGGAGAGCGCGTAGCTTTGTACGCGTTGCCGTCACCCTCTTTCCCATTGCCCGGGGAGGACGGTGGCTCATCGGACTGGAATCAGCCAGAAATTTCCAGCATGTTCTATGGGACCTGGCCAATGGCGACGCGCGGCTCGACGGGAGGAGAAGAGGGAGCTATAACCAGCGAAGCTATGTGTGTGTGCGCGCTAGCTTTGGCGCATGTTAACAAACAGACGCGGCGCGCCCTATTTAAAGCGACCGCGCCGCTTGTTGAGTCAGTCAGTCAGTCAGTCAGTCAGTTCGTCAGTGTTTTGCGACGTGCTCGGCTGCGCTTCGGCTGGACTCCCGGGGATCACCCGCTGCTGGCAAGCCCGCGGACTTTCAAGGGAACGGCGCTCGTCTCGTATGGCGGCCACATCGTGACTCTTGAGGCGTCGGACTGCAACAGTTGGTTGGTTGGTTGGTTCATGGGAAGGGAAAGGCGCAGTATCTGTCACACTTGCTCTGTGGACACCTGAACCGCGCCGTAAGGGAAGGGATGAAGGTGGGAGTGAAAGTGGATAGAGAGAAAGGGGGGTCGTAGTGGAGGGCTACGGAGTAATTTCGACCACCTGGGGATCTTTAACGTGCGCTGACATCGCACAGCACACGGACGCCTCTTCGTTTCGCCTCCATCGAAACGCAGCCGCCGAGGCCGGGATTCGATCCCGGGAACTCCGGCACAGTAGTCGGGCGTCTTACCACTGCACCACCCCGGCGGGGCCTGCAACAGTGCCCGGTGAACAATTTGGTGTTTGTTTATGTACTCTCTCGTGTTTCATCTGTTGTAAAGCCTCTACGTTATTGGATACCTGTGTAATTGCATGCTTAGCGTTTGTTATTCTGTGAACCTCTCGTCTGTGCATTTCAAGTGATCTTGTGTATTCCTTTGTATCGTCTCTTGCTGTGCATAAATTGTGTTTTGTTTGTACTTCTGACTCCAATCCTTACTCTGGTTTGAACTGGCGACCGCTGGGCACCAAACGACCACCCCCTTCTGTCACTACAAGGTAGTTGAATCCCGGCTGAGGTTGCCACGCAAGTCGAGGGCATCTCCTTTGCGACCGAAACAGCTACCCCACTCACTCTAATGGTGTCTGGGAGTGTGCGCACCGTTAAGGGCGCATCGTTAATAATACCCCCATAATTATTAACGGGTGACACCCCTCTGGGTACGTGTTGCAAATCCCGCATGGGGCCCGTATGGGCTGCCCTCACGGGCCCAACGCGGGCCCCCACGTCATAGCCCACTTTGTGCTACGTGGGTTGGTTCAAGTTAGCTGACATGCATCGCTTGCTGGCGCTCTCGAGGACGAAGAAGTTGGTCGTTGTCTTCGTGATTCGATACGCCTGACGCTCCGCTGCGAGTTCATCCTGAGCAGCTTAATTCCCTCTGCGTGGACTGAATAAACACACCCCCTACAATTGGTGGAGGTGCTTTTGGGTACGTTCCCGTCCACCCCGGGACTAAGAAGCCTCACATTGCCATCTGTGCCCACCATGCCGGATGATACTGCCTCGACATCGCCACCCCTCTCAACCACGGTCCTCTGTTCTGGAGCTCTACGGCAGCGTGACCCATGCCTCTTCAGTGGCACGGCTGATCAAGACGTCGACGATTGGTCGTTGACGTACGAGCGTGTCAGTAGCTACAACAGATGGGACGATACTACCAAACTAAGTAATGTAATCTTTTATCCGACTGACGTGGCGAACCTCTGGTTTCGCAACCATAAGGCAGACCCGCCGTCTTGGTCTGCATTTACATATATATATATATATATATATATATATATATATATATATATATATATATATATAATATATAAGAAACATTTTTCGGAAGTGTTCGGCCGGACTGCAGTTCGCAAACTCCGAGCAGAACAACACTTGCGCGAGCGCACTCAGTATCCGAAGAGTCGTTCACGAGTTATATAGAAGACATCGTTGACCTCTGAAAACGTGTCGACCCCCTAATGTCCGAAGCAGATAAGATCGAAAACATCCTAAAGGGCATCTCTCAGGACGCGTGCCAGATGCTGTAGGTAAAAAGTCCTGCAACGGTCAGTGACGTGATCAAACTTTGCCACAGCTATGACGAGCTTTATAAAAAGCGCACTTCTACCCTGCGGTCCAGTGGTAGAGATGACGCCATCTCTGCACTAGCGCTGGGTGGTTCTACTCCATCAGAGGACAGCCCTTTGCTTCAAGAAATCAAAGCGTTCGTTCGAGAAGAGGTAGCCCGCCAGCTATCACTGATCCCTTAGTTACAGGATACTGGCCGCCTTGTTCCTGACATGGTTCCGTCTTTGGCTCCTACCATACGGTGTGCTGTGCAAGATCACATCGCTGATGTTCTTCCGCTCAGCTCCCCTCTCCCACCCAGCCCCGAGCTCCCGCCCAGCCCTGTGCTGCCGCCCAGCCCCGTGGCGGCGCAAGTAACGGCACCATTGACTTACGCCCAAGTTGCGGCCAGGCCGCTAATCCCATCAACATCTCTTTCCTACCAGGCCGCTCCTTCCAATCTTCCTTCGCCTTTGCCTGTGTCTGCATTCCATGTCCCGATTCCAAGGGTACGCCAATGCCCCACGAACCCTTGGCGAACCGCCGACAACCGGCCAATTTGCTACTCTTGCGGGCTGCCGAGTCATGTCGCACGCCTTTGCCGCCAACGCCTTCCACCTTCTCGAGCTGACCTCTGGAACTACTCCTACGATACGGACCAGCCCTCGTCGAGAACTCCGCCCGGTTCCGACTTTGCATCTCGCGGCAATCAAATCTATACCAGTGATGCACCAACTAGCTCAACTCACAGTTCGTTTGCTATACCACTCGCCTATCACATTCCCCTCGTCAACGTTCCCCGTCCCGACTTCGACATTCTACCGGCACTGGCGAGGGAAACTAACAGCCACAGTTCCCGCTGCAAGAACTGCGCTTGGTTCGAACTCTTCATGTCCTGGGTGTTCTCCCACTAACGTAATACAAGTGTTTGTCGACGGCGTCGCAACACTCGCTCTTGTCGACACGGGCGCTGCCGTATCCGTCATGAGTGAAGCTCTTTGCCGTCGTCTTCGTAAAGTGACCACCGCGCTTTCCGACTTTTGGCTTCGCACCGCCTCATCACAGCGCATTGATCCCTCAGCGGCGTGCACGGCCCGTGTTCTCATCGAAGACGTCTTATACACCACCTAGTTTATTGCACTGCCTCGCTGCTCACACGACATCATCCTGGGCTACGATTTCCTTTCCACTCATCATGCCGTTATTGACTGCGCCCGCGCGGGAGTTTCCTTCTTACCTCTTTGTGATACCGTCTCGTGTGACGTCCCAACCCGGCCTGCAAAACTCCTTGTCGCCAATGACACAGACATTCCTCCATTTTCTGCTACCCTCGTTCCCCTCTTCTGTGAAAGCGTTATTAGTTTGACTGTCTTCTTCACACCTTCCGACGCCGCTTCACGCCATCCCTGCCTCCTGCTTCCATTTGCTGTCCTCAAGTTCGAAGATGGCCTTAGTGCAATGTACGTCCCAAATCCATTTTCGTGCCCGTCCGTCCTGCTAAGCGGCGGGTGTCTCGGTCGTATTGACGAACTTGATCCCGTGCTTGTAAATACTCTTCCTGCCACGCCTACTTCATTAGACGTTAATGTTCTCAGCTCTTGCAATATAGCGACCGCTTCGATACCACTCGATGTTCTTCAACAAGCTATTGACGCAGATCTTCCACACGCACAACGCGATCAGCTCGCTGCTCTTCTACAGAACTTCACTTTTACCTTCGATCTTCCTCACACTGCTCTGGGTCGCACGTCTGTCGTTACGCACACGATCGACACTGGTACAAACGCACCTTTACGACAGCGTCCTTATCGCGTGTCAGCCTCTGAGCGCTAGGTCATTGCTGGTAACGTGGACGACATGCTTCGCCGGGGCGGCATACAGCCATCTAACAGTCCATGGGCTTCTCCGGTTGTTTTGGTCACCACGAAAGATCGTTCCATCCGGTTTTGCGTCGATTACCGTAGACTAAACAAGATCACGAGCAAAGATGTCTATCCTCTGCCGCGAATCGACGACGCCTTGGACTGTTTACAGGGAGCCGAGTATTTCTCCTCATTGGATTTGCGCTCTGGCTACTGGCAGGTACCGATGGCTGATGATGACCGCTCGAAAAGTGCCTTTATAACACCGGACAGATTATACGAGTTCAACGTTATGCCCTTTGGCCTTTGCAATGCCCCAGCTACTTTCGAGCGCCTGATGGACACTGTTCTTCGTGAACTCAAGTGGCAGACCTGTCTTTGTTATCTGGATGACATCGTAGCTTTTTCCACCGACTTTTCTTCTCACCTTCTCCGCCTAAAGCATGTCCTCACGTGTCTCGCCGACGCTGGGCTTCAGTTGAATTTGAAGAAGTGCCACTTTGCCGCTCGAACACTCACAATTCTAGGCCACGTAGTCTCTAAGGACGGCCTTCTTCCTGATCCCACCAAACTTCGCGCAGTTGCAGAGTTTCCGAAGCCAACCTCCCTGAAGCAGCTCCGGAGCTTTATCGGCCTCTGCTACTACTTCCGACTCTTCATCTTGAACTTCGTCTCTATCATCGCTCCTCTAACCCAGCTCCTTGCCGGTAGCTCCAACCTTTCCTCCTGGACTCCAGCCTGCGACAAAGCCTTTAACACTTTACGCCGCCTTTTGGTTTCGCCGCCCATTCTACGCCACTTTGATCCGACTGCGCCTACGGAGATCCACACTGACGCCATCGGTATTGGGCTTGGTGCCGTCCTTACCCAACGTAAGCCTGGTTTCAGCGAGTATGTTGTGGCATACGCCAGCCGAACATTGACAAAAGCAGAGTCTGATTATTCAGTCACAGAAAGGGAATGTTTGGCCATTATTTGGGCCGTCGAGAAATTTCGTCCCTGTGTGTATGGCCGACCGTTTTATGTTGTGAACGATCACCACGGTTTGTGCTGGCTCGCCTCTCTGAAAGACCCATGTGGTCGCCTTGCTCGCTGGGCTCTCCGTCTGCAGGAGTATGACATCCATATCATTTATCGGTCAGGTCTGAAGCATACGGAAGCGGATCCTCTTTCCCGCTCGCCATTGCCAAATGATACCTCGTCTGACCACGTCTGTGCTTACGATTTGTCTACTCTTGTCATTATCGACATGGCTACCTAACAGCGGAATGACTCCTTGATCAGGGCACTTTTGGATTTTCTCTCAAGTCCTACTCCCGGTCATCCATCCAAAGCGCTCGTCCGGCAAGCCCACCACTTCTCCATTCGTGACGGCCGTCTCTATCGCCGCAATTATTTGCTTCATGGACGGAAGTGGTTTCTAGTCATCCCGCGTCACCTCCGCGCCAAAATTTGTGCTGCATACCATGAATATTGCCACACTACAGTTTCCCCCGGGCAGAGAAACAATTGTAGGGGGTGTGTTTATTCAGTCCACGCAGAGGGATTCAGCTGCTCAAGATGAATTCGCAGCGGAGCGTCAGGCGTATCGAATCACGAACATAACGACCAACTTCTTCGTCCTCGAGAGCGCCAGCACGCGATGCATGTCAGTGGCAATAACGATGAAGATTACCACACTACTTATATATATATATATATATATATATATATATAAGTAGTGTATATATATATATATATATATATATATATATATATATATATATATATATATATATATATATATATATATATATTGCCGCGAAACCTTCAAAACAGTATTTGTTGTTTTTTAACAGCCGCCGGCATACAGGCTTATCACTCTGATTCCGGACCGCGTATCAGTTCCGTAATTTTTGTTTGTTACTGCTCGATGTCGCGAGTCACACCTTTATCAGTTTTGTTGTAGCGCAAGACGCACCGAGATCTGTCTCGAAGGTTCCGGCCACTCGCTTGTCTTTCCACAATGTTCCAGCCCGTGGTGGTAGCTGTTTGCGACGTTATCTAGATTCTTCTGTGCAGCCTTTAAATTGAGCGTTGCCGAGTGTGACGAGCATTCTTTGTTCGACGATCGACGAGCACGTTTGTTTCTATCGCCGCCGCCGAGTTGCTTATTTCTTTTGCGGGCGCAAGTAAGCCCAAATAAAGAGTTTCTTTAGTGCAATCATCGACCCCCTTCATTTGTGTCACCAACCTCGTCACCACTACGTGACATCTGGTGGAGGTGCTGCCTTTTATCCTTCAAGCAAACACCCCAGCCGTGTTCCTGTCGCCCTGGAAGACCAGCCTACAGGTCACCGAGCCAGCCGCCGACTTCAAGGCCTACAGCCAGAGCACGGTCTGCTACCTGACCCCATTCAATTTCGGAAGACATCGACGCTGACAATGGCCCAGCCTACAGCACCGGTTGTTTTCGTTCAACCCCGTGAGCCCCCCTGCTTCCATGGACGACCGGACGAAGATGCAGAAGACTGGATGGACCTTTTTGACCGTGTTGCAGAATTCAATGGCTGGAACGATGCCGCGAAACTCAGGCAAGTCTACTTTGTTCTTCAAGGACGTGCCCGAGTTTGGTTCGAAAATCATGAGGCAGCTATGAAGGATTGGCAGATTTTCAAGGAAGCGTTTCTGACTGCCTTTTCAAGCGCCGTCCGAAAGGAAAGAGCTCAGGCCCTCCTTCAGTCAAGACTTCAACTCCGTAACGAGCCTGTCTTGGCGTATGTTGAGGAGATGAAGCGCCTCTTTCGCCGCGCCGACCCTAATATGACCGAAGGTGAGCAAGTCAAACTTCTATTGCGAGGCGTTAAAGAGTCGCTCTTTGCGGGTCTTGTGCGAAATCCGCCAAGAACTGTGGCGGAATTTGAAACGGAGGCGTCTACTATTGAGAAGACGTTGGCCACCCGAACGTGCAACTACGAGCGACCACTTCAGCCGGACTGCTCAATCCACTACCCCAGCGCATCTACAAGCAGAGAGAACCTTCAGGACCTCATCCGGGAGATCGTGCGAGAGGAGCTCCGCCGACTGATGCCATCATCGCAACAACCGCAGGTGGCGACGCTCGCGGACGTCGTCCGTGAAGAAGTCCAGCAGGCGCTGGGCGTTCCTCAAGCGACGGCTGCGACTGTTCCAGCACACGAGGCAACAGCGATGAACTACGCTGGTGCATTACGTCGCCCTCCGCCCCGACGTGATGACTTTCCGAGCCCTCGCCGCAACCGTCCTGTTCCTGAAAACCGCCCCTTGGCCCCCGCCCGCCAAGCCTACCAACGACCCCCAAACCCCAGGAAGTGCGACGCCTGGAGGACTGCAAACAACCGGCCATTATGCTTCCACTGCAGTGAGGCCACATTCTGCGGCACTGCCTGTACCGACGAATCGGTCTCCGCGGATTTGCAGTCGACGCTCCACGACCACGCCCTGGTGAACGACCGCAAGAAATCGACAACTATCTGCGTAGCGGTGAGATTGGCCACCAAGCCGTCGATTCAGGTCTCCATCGCCGTACAGGGCCCGCTTTGCGTCGCCAGGACGTAACTATGACGATAGTGTGCGCGGAAGGTGTGCGCGACGACCACTAACGACGACGCAGCCGTTTCACCACCGCTCCACAAGACGTCATCGACGACAACACGACCAAAGTGCAAGCAGACACCGCCGCCCAGCGAAGTAACAACGGTATGCCCCGGCCATGACCTGAAGAAACTACGCAGCCGGGATCGGACACTAAGGCCCACGTGCAATGCGAGGACGCGAACAAGTGACCTTGAAGTTGATGTCGACGGTCGCAGAGTCACTGCCCTAGTAGACACCGGAGCTGACTATTCAGTCATTAGTGGACCGTTAGCCTCTCAGCTAAGAAAAGTTACCACCGCTTGGGATGGCCCGCTGATTCGCACAGCAGGTGGCAACCTGATTACTCCATCGGGACGATGCACTGCAAGAATAACCGTAAATGGGCGTACTTACCCCACCAGCTTTGTGGTCTTGCAGCAGTGCTCCCGCGACGTGATTTTAGGCATGGACTTCCTAAATGAACATAGGGCTATCATCGAACTGCGATCCAAGCTCATCAAGCTCTCTGCAGACAAAGCAATTCCTGCTACGACGACGTCGATGCAACACATCGCTCTAAACGTCCTCGATAAAGAATTGACCGTCCCGCCCCGATCAAGCATCGCAGTCTGCGTAGGTAGCGCAAACATCGAAACCGCTGAAGGCATCGTCGAAGGAAATATCCAGTTGTTCTTAGAACGAGGTGTCGGTATCGCAAGAGGCATCGCGAAATTCCGGAGAGGTCAAACTCAGGTGCTGGTAACAAACTTCACCGAAGAATACCGGCATCTCAACAAGGGCACGACGATCGCTTTTCTCGACGAATTAGCCGACCTCAAATATGTATTCGCCCTCCACGACCAAACGCTGGAAGACTCACCGGACCAATTCCGTCAGCCCAAATTTGACATCAACCCGGCATTGACCCACAGCAAGAAAGACCAGATTCTTAGTCTTCTTCGAAGCTACGGGGAGTGCTTCTCGTCATCATCGAAGGTACGACAAACACCACTGGCCAAGCACCGCATTATAACGGACGAACACGCCCGACCTCTGCGCCAAAGCCCTTATCGTGTATCGCCGCGAGAACGCCAGGCCATTCGCGATCAAGTTGAGGAAATGCTACGTGATGACGTAATCCAGCCCTCGAACAGCCCCTGGGCGGCACCAGTCGTTTTGGTCAAGAAGAAAGACAGCACACTTCGCTTCTGCGTTGATTACCGCCGCTTGAATAGCATAACGAAGAAGGATGTCTACCCGCTTCCCCGCATCGACGACACTCTCGACCGGCTCTGCAATGCAAGGTACTTCTCATCGATGGACCTGAAGAGCGGATATTGGCAAATTGAGGTCGACGAAAGAGATCGCGAAAAGACCGCATTCATCACACCGGACGGTCTTTATGAGTTCAAGGTGATGCCATTTGGCCTCTGCTCCGCACCAGCCACGTTTCAACGAGTAATGGACACAGTCCTGGCAGGCTTGAAGTGGCAAATTTGTTTGGTATATTTGGACGACGTTGTTGTCTTCTCGTCAAACTTTGAAGACCACCTAAAACGACTACAAACAGTGCTGGAAGCCATCAAGTCATCGGGACTAACGCTAAAAGCAGAGAAGTGTCACTTCGCCTACGAAGAACTCCGGTTCCTAGGTCACATCGTTAGCAAGGACGGTATTCGCCCAGACCCGGATAAAACAGCTGCAATCGCACAATTCCCACCGCCTGCCGACAAGAAAGCTGTGCGCCGATTCCTTGGGCTGTGCGCTTATTATCGACGATTTGTCAGAAACTTTTCGCGGATCGCCGAACCGTTGACGCAGCTTACAAAGGCTGACGTAGCTTTTAAATGGGAAGCGCCGCAAGAAGAAGCCTTCGACGAACTTAAGCGCCGCCTGCAATGCCCTCCTGTACTTGGCCACTTTGATGAAAACGCCGAGACCGAAATTCACACCGACGCGAGCAGTGTGGGCCTAGGAGCCGTTCTTGTCCAGAAGAGTGCCGGACAGGAGAAAGTAATCGCCTACGCTGGCAGGTCCCTCACAAAAGCCGAAGTCAATTACTCGACGACCGAGAAGGAGTGCCTTGCAATCATCTGGGCCACTTCTAAGTTTCGTCCATACCTATACGGCCGACCATTCAAGGTGGTAAGCGACCATCACGCGCTCTGCTGGCTGGCTAATTTGAAAGATCCTTCTGGCCGCCTTGCCAGATGGAGCCTACGACTTCAAGAATTTGACATGACTGTAGTCTATAAGTCGGGCCGGAAGCATTCCGACGCAGACTGCTTATCCCGCGCTCCGGTCGATGCTCCCCCGAAGGACGATGACGACGAACGCCTTTTTGGGACCGGTAAGCGCCAGCAGTTTCGCAGAACAACAGCGATCAGACCCTGAGCTGAAACCGCTAGCCGATTACTTGGAAGGAAAGACCGCTTGCCCTCCTGGTGTGTTCAGGCGACATTTATCATCCTTCACGTTAAACAATGGCCTCCTCGTGAAGAAGAACTTCGCACCTAACAAGACCACGCAGCTTCTCGTAGTGCCTAAAATCCTTCGGCAAGAAATTCTGCAGGCGTTGCACGATAAGCCCACAGCAGGCCACCTCGGATTTGCGCGCACATTGCGTCGAATCCAGGAGAAGTATTACTGGCCGCGACTGCCTGCCGAAGTTGCCCACTACGTGAAGACGTGTCGTGAGTGCCAACGACGCAAGACGCCGCCGAACAGACCAGCAGGACTACTAAACCCTATTCCGCCCCCAATCGTGCCCTTTCAACAAATTGGGATGGATCTCCTCGGCCCCTTTCCATCTTCGTCTATGGGTAACAAGTGGATCATCGTGGCCACTGACTACCTTACCCGTTACGCCGAAGCAAGAGCACTACCAAATGGTACCGCGGCAGAAGTCGCCAAATTTTTTGTCGAACAAAATATCTTGCGACACGGCGCCCCAGAAGTGCTCATCACGGACAGGGGAACAGCGTTTACGGCAGAGTTGACGCAAGCCATCCTGGAATTCAGTCACACAAGCCATCGACGAACAACTGCGTACCATCCCCACACCAATGGCCTTACGGAGCGCCTGAACAAAACGATCGCGGACATGATCGCTATGTACGTCGACGCTGAACACAAGAACTGGGACGCCATCTTGCCGTACGTGATCTTCGCGTATAACACGGCAGTCCAGGAGACGACCAGAGCGACCCCGTTTAAGCTTGTGTACGGCAGGGAGCCCACGACGACGCTCGACGCAATGCTGCCGCACGTAACCAGCGAAGACAACCTTGACGTCGCCGCCTACCTGCAGCGTGCAGAGGAAGCCCGACGACTCGCACGGCTGCGTATTAAAGACCAACAGCGCACCGACAGCCGACGATACAATTTACGACGACGCCACGCAGAGTACAATCCACGAGACCAAGTGTGGGTTTGGACACCAATTCGTCGTCGCGGATTAAGTGAAAAGTTGTTGTGTCGATACTTTGGGCCATACAAAATCCTTCGCCGCGTCGGACCACTGGACTATGAAGTCATTCCCGACGGAACATCAGCATCACAACGGCGACGCGCACGCCCAGAAATTGTACATGTTGTACGACTGAAGCCATACTACGCGCGTTAAAGAATCTGTGGTGTTTAAACTTTGCAGTGTTTATGTTTAGGTTTCTTTGTTTTGAAACATCGAGGCGATGTTTTTTTAAGGGGGGAGTAATGCCGCGAAACCTTCAAAACAGTATTTGTTGTTTTTTAACAGCCGCCGGCATACAGGCTTATCACTCTGATTCCGGACCGCGTATCAGTTCCGTAATTTTTGTTTGTTACTGCTCGATGTCGCGAGTCACACCTTTATCAGTTTTGTTGTAGCGCAAGACGCACCGAGACCTGTCTCGAAGGTTCCGGCCACTCGCTTGTCTTTCCACAATGTTCCAGCCCGTGCTGGTAGCTGTTTGCGACGTTATCTAGATTCTTCTGTGCAGCCTTTAAATTGAGCGTTGCCGAGTGTGACGAGCATTCTTTGTTCGACGATCGACGAGCACGTTTGTTTCTATCGCCGCCGCCGAGTTGCTTATTTCTTTTGCGGGCGCAAGTCAGCCCAAATAAAGAGTTTCTTTAGTGCAATCATCGAACCCCTTCATTTGTGTCGCCAACCTCGTCACCACTACGTGACAATATCGTTGCTTTCCTCCATATATATATATGGAGGAAAGCAAGAACTTAGGAGAGGCCCTGACGTCATTTTTTTGAAGCCGGTGCGGCAGCGCCGCGACCGGACGCTGCTACGTCTCTCCTCCTCCTTTACCCTCCGCATTTTCTTTCTCCGCGACGCTCACGTACCTAGGGCCCTTAGCAACGCTGTTGCTAGTGGCCCGAGTTTTCATAGCAACAGCGTCGCTGTTGCTAATGTCCCGACTTGGCTTACCCTAAATTTTGACGGCTCTTCCGCCACTCTTTCTCCAATGCATTGGGAATGACAAGGGCCTCTCCTAAGTTGTTTGCTTCCTCCTAGTTGCGCCCCCTCGGACGGATACCCCGCCATGGTGTCTAGCGGCGCTGGCCATCGAGCCGCCCTAGGACGACCAGCGAATTGTCTCCGCCTGGAATGCAACCCCTATCCCTCCGATCTCCTGCCGAGAGCGCGAAAACTGCACGTCGGGCTTGTGAGACGACGGTCACTATTCTTGTCAAGCATGAGATTATAATACCGATGACAATGACAATGCAGTTAGCGATAATGATGAGAGTAAGATGATAATTACACTGCAGGTAGTGATAACGATGATGGTAGTAGCGATGAGCATTGCGGTGCATTTAGTTCATAATGATGATATTTATGATGATGATTGTAAGGATGACAATGACGATGCAGTTTAGTTTGTGAGAGCAACCCTGCTGTGGCCATCACCATTTCCGCTCTTCAGTAGACTTAAGCGCAGTCCTGTAATATTCTCTTTTTTTTTCGTTGATCTGCGTGCGGGAGAGAATGATAGGACGTGTCATGCGCGTACGCAGCTAGTGTTCTGTACATAGTCTAGCATGACTACAAGGTTTTTACGTGGACGTCAACCAAGAACAGAAACAGGCGCATTTTCGAGAATCCTCAGACGTGGTATAAGAAAGATTAGTGTCCTCACTGTTGTAGCTGTTTGCAGCGTTCACTCCTTTTTTATCGAGGCATTTATTATTAATATATATATATATATATATATATATATATATATATATATATATATATATATATATATATATATATATATATATATATATATATATTTATTTATTCTCGTTTGCGCTGCAGCTAATAAGCAATGATGATATTGATATTTGTGACTGCGGGTTCCAAAGCTACACCACTGGCGCGTGCAGCGTCAAGGCGTGGAGCATGGATACTTCGCTCGCTATCTTACACCATGCTCCCTGCTGAGGCAGAGCGGAACACCACCATTGCCAGATCATGTTAAGCGCGCAAGGTTGTATCGTTCGTGAAGAACAGCAGCTCGCCACAATGACACATTGTCGCAATTAACGCATACCTTAAAAGAGGGAGAGAGAGAAAGACATGGCCCTATGTCAGTGAATGGGACGATTGTCGTAGCACAGAACAGCTAACGTTTCTGTAATGGGCTGCACAGAAATTACGCAGGATACAGTCCTTTTACACTTCGTCTTCATCGAAATGCGGCTGCCGGCGCACACGTCGCAAGTGACACGTCACAGTTCTGCCGCAGCCTTCCGCCGCTGCCTTTGTCGCCGGAGGGAGCACGAATTTACGAAGCCAAACCCAGTACCCGCTTACAATATAGAAACTTATTGACGCTATTTCTGTATCTCACTTCCCTCTATCTCACTAAAATCTCTCCACTCTCTCCGCATTGCCTGGAACCCTTCCCGCAAGCATTTTCTTTTCTGTTTTTTCTTTCTCCTAAAACGTTTGCGTTGTGTTTCTTCTTTGGCTGTCCTAGTCCTTAGTTGCCTTTCGCTTTCCTTTTTTTTTACTTTTCCTTTTCCCGTTCATATTTAGGTTGGTTGGTTGGTTTGTGGGGTTTAACAAGCAGCACGGTCATCTGCTACTTTCCTACTGCGCGAGTCTCATAGATCAGGAACAAGGCCTTATTAGATTGAGGAAAAGCCAGCTTGACGGTGATGGTGATGGTGAGGCGCACGCAGTTGTCAGTGCGTTTTTCGCACACAGAATGAATTGGGTCCGCAGCAAGCTCAAGGCACACAGTCAGCGTTCACCACGTGTCTAGACTCCCATTCAAACAGACAATGTCCGCATCCTCCACTTCTTAAATGCTTCGTGAGGAAGAAAACGCTTGATAAAGTTACTTTGACTTACAGCTAACATTTACAAAACATTAAGCAAGCAGCACTTCAAGCAGTACAACATTGTCAAAATCACATAATGACAGGATCATACTCTGAAAGCGAGGATTAAACATTCTAACTTGTCAGTGCAACACTGAAGCCAAGCTTGCACGCTTTCGCAGTGTCAAAGTTCATGAAAACTCCACAAGGGCTGCGATATATCTGACGGAATTGTTCTCGGCCACGCAATTCAGCCATTTCACCGAACTCGTCCAGCACCAGTGCCCACCACCGAGTTCGCACGCAAACGCTGAAGCAAGGCACTGAAACCAACATAAGCCTTCAAAAACGAAATTCGATCAAGATTCTAAATATCGCAAATAGGAGCCAATTGACCGCCCACTGTGAACCTGCTGAATAGCGAGACTTTATTTTAAGAAAGAAACGCAAATAAAAAGAAAGTACGGGCCCTCACCCAGTCAGTCTGAAGACACAAACTTTCACTTGCCAGCGAATACATATCACGAAACGATAACACCTCGCGCTTAACATTGCGCTGATAGTTTCTCTCTTTCTCGTTTTCTGCCCAGGCTTCGACGAATGTCTTCATGGTCCTCACTACTCTCACCTCTCTCTCTTCCTTTTCTTTCCCGCCAGCCACAGTTCGGGTGCTTAAGATATTAGATAGCAGTTGCCGCGGCCGACAACTTTAATTCTTTTCCTGACTTTTTGATTATTATTTTAATGAGCACCTACCACTACCACAAGGCCTTAACACCTGCAAACAATCTGGGCGGGAAGCGCGAACTGTAGGCAAGCACAAAGAAGGGAAGAAGGAAAGAGCTTTGTACTCTGACCTCAGTAGGTCCGCCAAATTTTCCCAGAAAAGAGGCATCTGCGGTCGATGCTTGAAACACCCGTTGTCAAAGTACTTCTAGCACCGTGCTGCGGAAGAAGGAAATGTCATAACGGGATTGAGAAAAAGTTTCGCGCTCTTTGCCGGGTGATACTGCCGGGTGATACTGTTCTTTGCCGGGTGATACTGATACTCTATCGACTACTGTTTCCAAGGACGCGGGATCGAATCCCGGCCTCGGCGGCCGCTTTTCGATGGAGACGAAAAGCAAGGCGCCCGTGTGCTGCGCGATGTCATCATCATCATCATCATCATCACCAGCCTGATTATACCCACTGCAGGGCAAAGGCCTCTCCCATATTTCTCCACTTAACCCGGTTCTGTGCTAGCTGCATCCACTTGACCCCTGCGAACTTCTTAATCTCATCCGCCCACCTAACTTTCTGCCGCCCCCTGCTACGCTTTCCTTCCCTTGGAATCCAGTTTGTTACCCTCAGCGACCATCGGTTATCCTCTCTTCGCACTACATGTCCTGCCCAAGTCCATGTCTTCTTCTTAATTTCTACTAGAATGTCGGTAACTTGAGGAATTTCTCTGACCCACTCTGCACGCTTTCTATCTCTTAATGTTACCCCTACCATTTTTCGTTCCATAGCCCTCTGGGTTGTCCTCAACTTAAGTAGAACTCTCTTGCTTAGCCTCCACGTTTCAGCCCCATAGGTGAGTACAGGCAAGATGCAACTGTTGTATACTTTCCTCTTGAGCGATACTGGTAAGCTGCTAGTCATAATCTGCGAGTGCTTGCCAAATGCGGTCCATCCCAATCGTATTCTTCTTGTTATTTCCTTTTCGTGGTCCGGATCTGCGGTTACTACCTGTCCTAAGTAGACATATTCGCCTACTACTTCCAGTATTTCGCTACCTAATGTAAACTGCTGTTCCTTCCCGAGGCTGTTGAACATTACCTTAGTCTTCTGCATATTGATTTTCAAGCCTACCTTTCTACTTTTCCTGTCTAGGTCATCAATCATTATTTGCAGTTCATCCCCCGAGTTGCTTAGCAAGGCAATGTCATCAGCAAATCGCAGATTTCTGAGGTATTCTCCGTCCACCCTTATCCCTAACTGCTCCCATTCCAAGTCTCTGAATACTTCCTCTAAACAAGCTGTGAATAGTACTGGGGAGATTGTGTCTCCTTGCCTAACACCTTTCTTTATGGGAATTTTGTTACTTTCTTTATGCAGAACTATGGTAGCTGTGCAGCCACTATATATATCTTCCAGCACTTTCACGTACGGCTCGTCTACCCCCTGATTTCGCAATGCCTGCATCACCGCCGAGGTTTCAACTGAGTCAAATGCTTTTTCGTAATCAATGAATGCTATGTATAAGGGCTGGTTATATTCCGAGCATTTTTCTATCACCTGATTGATGGTATGGATATGATCGATAGTAGAGTACCGTTTCCGAAACCCTGCTTGATCCTTTGCTTGATTGCAGTCTAAGGTTGTCCTGATTCTATTAGCGATTACCTTAGTAAATACCTTATACGTAACAGACAGTAAGCTGATTGGTCTGTAATTTTTAAGGTCCTGAGAGTCCCCTTTCTTGTGAATGAGGATAATGTTTGCATTCTTCCATGGTTCCGGTACCGTCGATGACACCAGGCACTGCGTATATAGGGTCGCCAGTTTTTCTAGCACGATATCCCCCCCGTCCTTCAGCAAATCTGTAGTTATCTGATCCTCTCCAGCTGATTTCCCCCTCTTCATAGTTTCTAGTGCTTTCTTGACCTCGTCCTTCGTCACTGGTGGAACGTCTGACTGTTTTTCCCTACCGCCAATCTCATTACGGTCCTGACTGCTTTGGCTACTGTAGAGATCTGTATAGAACTCCTCGGCTACTTTGACTATCTTTTCCATATTAGTGATGACGTTGCCCGCCTTGTCCCTTATTGCATGCATCTGGTTTTTCCCTATGCCCAATTTCTTCTTTACCGCTTTAAGGCTTCCCCCGTTCTTTACAGCATGCTCAATTTTCTCCATGTTATACTTCCTTATATCGGCCACCTTGCGCTTATTGATTAGCTTTGATATCTCGGCCAATTCGATCTGGTCTGTTGGATTGGAAGCTTTCATACTCTGGCGCTTCTTGATCAAATCTTTCGTCTCCTTAGACAGCTTGCCGGTATCCTCTCTAACTATCCTACCGCCTACTTCTACCGCGCACTCAGTAATGATATCCCTGAAATTATTGTTCCTTGCCTCTAGGGTAACGTCGCCATCCTCAGTTAGAGCTGAAAACCTATTCTGTAGCGAGATCCTGAACTCTTCTGCCCTCCCCCTCACTGCTAATTCGTTAATGGGTTTCTTTCTTACGAATCTGTAGCGTTCCTTCTTCAGATTTAGGCTAATTCGGGACCTCACCATCCTGTGGTCACTGCATCGCACTTTCCCGATTACCTCTACATCTTGTATAATGGCGGGGGTTGAACACATTATGAAGTCGATTTCATTTTTAGTCTCTCCGTTAGGACTTTTCCATGTCCATTTCCGGTTCTTCCATTTGCTGAAGAAGGTATTCATGATTCGCAAGTTATTGCGCTCTGCAAACTCAACTAGTAACTCTCCCCTGCTATTCCTAGAACCAATGCCATAGTCACCTACTGCCTTGTCTCCTGCCTGTTTTTTCCCTACCTTGGCATTGAAATCGCCCATTAGTACAGTATACTGCGTCTTTACTTTTCGCATTGCCGATTCTACATCTTCATAGAAGCCTTCAACTGCCTGGTCATCATAACTACATGTAGGTGCATAGGCCTGTACAACCTTCAGTTTATACCGCTTATTAAGCCTAATTACGATGCCTGCAACCCTCTCATTAATACTATAGAATTCATCTATATTACCCGCTATATACTTATTGACAAGGAAACCTACTCCTAGTTGTCGCCTCTCTGGTAAGCCTCGATAACACAGTACATGCCCATCCTTCAGTACAGTATATGCCTCATTCGGCCTCCTAACCTCACTAAGCCCTATGACATCCCATTTCATGCCCTCTAGTTCCTCTAACAGCACTGCTAAGCTAGCTTCACTAGCTAGGGTTCTAGCATTAAACGTTGCCAGGGTCAGTTTCCATTGGCGGCCTGTCCAGCGGAGCCAGGCTTTCTTAGCACCCCCTGCTGCGTCACAGGTCTGACCGCCGCCGTGGTCAGTTGTTCCGCAGCCGCTGGTGACTGAGGGCCGGGGTTTTATGGAGCGCGATGTCAGTGCACGTTAAAGAACCCCAAGTGGTCGAAATTTCTGGAGTCCTCCACTACGGCGTCTCTCGTAGCCTAAGTCGCTTTGGGACGTAAAACACCACAAACCAACGAACCAGTTCACGGCAAGATTTCCGCCCTCACACAGCACAATGCAACGCAAGTCAACGTTTGCGCCTTCGGCGCTTATCGTGAGAATAGCATTCATGTAATGGATGGTTCTCTGTACACATAATAAAATTTGAATTAAGAACAAAGCTTTAAAATAAAGAAAAAGTAATTTCATATCCTATAGTATGAACTTAGGTCCCTTTCGTTCACACCCACCGATTAAAATTACGAACTCGCAGTGGTGTTGATGAACTGGAGGGACGGGTCTTGCCATCAGAAGCTGCGGTGATTGCTCCGCCTGTAGCCGGTAACGATATGTGAAAAGCATCCACACCTGCCTAGTGGCCGAGTTTCTTCTGAAAACTCCACACAGTATTTTGTAATTTCTCGTCTCGCACTTCGCGAGCCTTTTGGGAAACACTGTACTGGAGGCGTTGTCCAATGAGAGAGTAATTTTAGTGAGATTGTACACAACTGACTTTCGGTCACCAAACAAAAAATAAAAAAATGACGACATATGCGCTGTTATAGCAGGACAGAATGTGCTAGCAATGTTCTACAGTGCTTATGAATGTTTTATAATTGTCGACTGTTCAGTCGGCTCTTCTGTCTGCTGCACTAATAGCTGTACTTATGGCTGTACATACGGAAGGCGTGATGGATGTCATGGTGGCCTCTACTCTTGGTCCTCTTGGCGTAACTTCGCAGACCGGCATGCCACGTGCACCACTTAAATCATGCAGCCCCGCCCAGACAGGTGGATATTTCAAACACAGCTACGAGACGTGATTGTGATACCTAGTTTGCTCACACAGAGCCAACTCTCGCCACCGATCATTAATTTAACTGCCCCTTGCCACGGTGGCCAGTTTTCTCATAATCCAGTAGTCAGGCTCATAAATCCCGAGGAGTCCTCATACCACTCCTGGGGTAGGGGTGCAGAAGTTAAGTAATGCGCCACTTGTCTCGTCAGGTGGCCTGCCGAAATCCAAGTTGGACTCCCCTGATATACGCAGCTGACGCCATACACAAACAGCACAGCTCAGGCCCTCATTTTATCCTTCTAATGCTAGCGCAATACAAAACAAGAGCAAACCAAGATGTAATGACCCGCAGACGATGGATCCTAGCTGCCCCAAGGGAGAATAGAAATGAGTATTATGCATCAAGGGGAGTGGCCGGGCCAGCCGGTACATGATCACTAAAAAATAGCGCACTTTCGACAGCATTATGCGCTTTGCAATTCACAACAATACTGAAAGGGCAGAAACTGGACTGCATTTTTTTGCCAATTTATGCGGGTTACATCCGTCAAATGTTGACGATTGGCGCGCACACGACTGTAAAGGAGTTTTAGCCACATAGCGTGCGTTCGGTTTAAACCGCGTGCCTACGCTCTCCCTCCAAAGGAAAATCCCTTCAAGAGGTTGTCGCAGCGCACCTTCTTGTAGCTAGCGAGAGGGAAAAAGAAGTGCGCCGTAGGGTGCGAGCAGATAAGATTACCCAACCCGGGCCTTTTGTATTCGACCCTTCCACGCCGGGTCCCTTCCATTTCGTACGAGTTTGTTTATATTATTTTGCGTGCTTTCTTCACTGAACTTATTTCCCTTACTGGTAAAGAAACGTTAATAGGTCAGAAACGCCTGTCTTGTGTACTTCTCCGTTCCTGTCCTGCTGCGCGTGGCTTGAAATAGTCGACGTCTCTCTTTAACGACTATTTCAAGCTCTCTAATCTTCTTCAAACCGTTTTTTCGACGTCTTTTAGTCAGGCAAATGAAGTTAGATTCGTTCTTTGAATGTCTGATTGATTGACTCACTGAGTGAAATCAAACGCTGCGTTCAATCTCATTGTTCATCTCTTCATGAAGTAACTGTATACCAGCAAGCTCGTCCTGTGAAGGGGGGAGGGGGGGGGGAGGTTCACATAGACTCAAATGAAAGTTTTGACCAAAACATATCTAACACCAAAGGAAACTGCGCTCGAGGTCAGCATATTTATAACACCTCGCCCGTCATACCATGTCACCGCCTTTTGCTGCTCGTTTTTTCACTCCTGCATTTTTATTACACTATCGATTGGGACAGTTCCTCGCGTATGCCACTCAGATTCATTCTAATCTGTTCAAAATCAGACAGTCTAGAACATTATGGGGGACACTGAAGCTGCGCCTTTAAGAGTATGAAGCGATAGCGTAAGCTACCAGCCCACGCTTCAATGCGCGGTTGCATTGCCCTGGCCGCAGGCAGCACGAGCAGACAACAACGACTGCCATATGGGGATGTGTGCGGGTTAGTGAGTGCGCGCGAACGGACAGTGTACACGCGCCTTTCCGCTGAACGTCTCAAACCGCTCAAACTTGTAAGGAGGTCTGGTGAATGATACCTCTCGAACGGCCAGTGCTAGAAGAAAGATGCTATCAGAAGCAAAAGATCGCCTTCGAAGTCAGACAAGGCGACCACGCCAGCGGGAGGGCTTTCCGAAAATTGTGCTCGCGACCAACTGCAGTAACGGCGACGAAGAAAGGACGGTTGGAAAGAAGGAATCGCGGAGCTCGGGAGTGAAAGGAGAGAAGGAAAGGAGGAGTCGAAGGGCAGCGATGGTTCTGAACAAGGCGGCGATGTGGACTAACTAAACTCGAGTGTTTAGACGAAAGGCCGCACTCTGAGTGAAATGAAGTGTTCGCAGTTGTGTAAATAAATTTCTTGTAACTTGGATTTTCAAAGAAGGACGGATCAAGAGACCTGCCTGATTCCACGTATAAAATCCCGCATCAGCGATGCCGTTATGAAATGCTTGCGTGGCTTAGGAGAGAGATAGAGAGAAACACTTTATTTATTGGTATCGTGAACGCAACGGTTTTGGCAGGTTGATTTTGATATCATCCTCCCATATGAAAGGAGAGACCCGAATAGGAAATTCCTGCCAAGCGTATGTCAGCCAACCCTAAATCCAGTTAATGCTCGGCCATGTCCGCTGCCAGCTACCGCCTGCCAGCCCCATGATCGTGATTGTTCACTCACCACATATATATGGGCGCCGGCGGACGACCACCGCATCGGGTATTCGTTGAACGATATCATGTTAAAATATTGACCTTAAACAGTTTTAAACAAGTGTTATGCTGGCCAACGCTGTTTCGTCGGTTTTAGAAGAGTAAAAAAATCAAGAAAATGTTTTTCTTTAATTATATCTGCAGCAGGACATCAACTACATTACCACATGTCTGAATTGTAATGAGTTAGATTTCTTTGCTTCTGTTGTTGCAATGTCGGGTCCAAGGTGGAGATGTGGTTCGTTGAGTCCAACATGTTGCAAAAGAATGACACGCTTGGACGTTTGTTCCCGGTACAGATATGCAAATGAATTTATTTACACTATATACACACGTTTTACACTACAGCCAGTGCGATCGCAACGAATCTGTAAAGATCATCGCGCTACTTGTAGCGGTTCCTCATTCCTCGGAGCGCGCTCAGTCCATACCTTGACTTGGTCCGAACGCTCACTCCTCCGACCCTGTCCAAGTCTCCCTTCTGGTGACAAAACACTTTATTGCAAAAGTTAACCCAGAATTTTGAGGACCATCTGAATGACCAATCAGGAAAGCGTTTATTGGAGCCATTCGGAGGGTGTTCTTTAAATTTGAACAAAGCACTTGCACACTGGTTTACTTCGAGCACAGTGTGTTCCAGGAATTCGTTCAATACATTTCCCTTGAATACTTTGCAGAGAGACCCAATCTCTCAAACAGTACTGAAACAACAAAGTCACGTTCAAACGCCACATGCACCAGCGGTGCCCGCAGAACAGATACATATGGATACGGCGTCTGTACTTGGTTGGCCGGCCATCGACCAGGCGCGACCAAAATTCATTTAAGCACCCCATTTCAGCGTGGCGGCTCGCACGTGTATTTACTGGGGTGATCGTCTGTAGCCGCCCTCCACGTTACACTTTAAAACCGTCCCAAGGCGGCTTCTCCGAAAAAGGCCATCAACCTCAGATAAGCACGACCTATCGACCCTATTCACTATCAGGTTTATCAGGCGTCAGTTGTGGCAACCCTGTATTATGGAGGCGCCATAACGTTGGACGGTTTGAAACTAAAAGCAGGGAAAAACTCTTTCCGACGCGTTTCGGCGCTGGTCTACCGGCGTCCTCCCTCCTGCGCGCCGTTAATTTCTCGGACACTTGAGACGACGTTGGCAACGCTGTTCAACCAGAGCTGAAACGCCGCGATGATTAAGTCGGTGTGCCGTAAGCATTGGCGTCTGGAGCAGGATGTCGATTATATGCTGTGCTGGACGAAGCGCTTGGAACGCGGCTTTATTTAAACGCATATGTGCGCCTCTTGTAATTTTATATTCGCCGCGGAGGCGAAGTAGAATGTACAAATGGCACTTGTTGCATTTGTAGCACATTAAACTTCAGTGCGACCTATATTGCTCTGAACTCATGAGCAATATAAAACAAGAATGTGTAGATCAGGAGGAATGTAGAATTCTAAAGGCAATACTGTATACAAGCTCAAATATCCAATATGCTCAATTAGAATGTAACGGAAGCGAAGAAAATAATTACATAAAGTAATTGTAGTGGCGCGCATCAGTAATAGCGAAAATACGTTGAAATGGGCAAATTATGAATCGAAATTCACTAATAAAATCTTTTGAGAGCACGGGACAAGATCCGCAGGAAAAAAACGAAAGCCGGAGGCGTTACTGCTGATGTTCTATTGCTGGACGCGCCGGCATGAATGTTTAATATTTGTTTCTCATAGCAACGAGTAGAGTCTCCCAAAATTGCGCTCGAGGATCTCGCGCGCACTCGTACAGATGGCGTGTGTATGGCGTAGGGTCCCTATATACCCCTTTCCATTAACTGATCGCTGGACGACTCCCTAGTGCGATCGTTGGACTCCATTTTGCGCTTGCTCGGTGGATGCTGCAGCGGAAGCGGTTTTTCTGCGGTTCAGAGTGGAGGATTTTATCATCTCCCTCGCCGGATGATAAGATCTACTGGCACCCTAGTTTTGTCACCCAGTTTAAATGAAGGTACGCTGCAGACTGAAGTTACAACTGAGTACGACGAAATTCACAGCAGAGAACAAGTTTCGGTTGCAGAATCACTAATGGCACAACAACTTGATGAAGCCGAAAATATTTATTGTTTCGAACTACAGCGTGTTGCCGTTTTGAAAGATATCTGATACGGCGGTGTTTCTTGTTTTTAAGTGCAATTCATGCGCCCATACTCTGCTGATACATGTCACGCCCGGCTGCGTCCACACACTCAGGCGACGCCGCTCCTGAGACAAGAAAGGCTTTCACATTAGAATTACTACTAGGCAGTTCAGGAACTGGCTGTCAATGCTTAGCTCATCGACCTAGGGAAGACGATGGCAGCTTTGGTTTCAATTGCAAAAAGGAAACAAAAAGTGATTGCTTGATAACATAGTAGTTTGAACTGAAACCTCTCCAGAATTCGGGGGTTTAATCTTTGGTGAGGCTTAAACGAAAGTCGAAGCTTTACGCCAGGGGAGCATAATTTATCATATGCCATTACGTACTGTAAACTGCGCACGCGAAAGAGATCAGAATATTACGAAATTCATCCGAAAACAATATTTCTCTCATACAAAAGACTGAACATCAGTCCTTCTCTTAGGCAAAATAGCGGGGGGTACTGGTTATCATATTCACATAACCACAAACAAAATTCCAATTCCTGTCAATGAAAAGGCCTATACAGGTGGGCCGATGTTAAAGCGTGTAATGTACCATAAAGTCGGAAACCTTTCTCGTGATAAAAAACGGGGCTGTGCAATTGAAAGCGGCTATAGGATGAGCCTTCCTGAAGGCAGATCTCGCGCTCATTGCGTAGTGATAGCGCGTATTAAAATTATATCCTAGTATGAGCCTGTATTTTCTTGGTTTCTTGCTCGGTCTTCTCTACAAAGGTGACTTTACAGGAACACCGCCAAACCAGTTTCCATATTTACCAAGCCAACGATATCTTCAATGAACATCTACTTTTTTTTACCAGAAATATTTTTGCAGTTCCTACTCCTCGCACTGCCTCGAGTTTCGTGTCCTTTGTGGCTGGCTGCTTGGTGCTAAGGAATTTTCAGCTGAATTTTTGATGCCACCTTGTACATATCAATTTTTATGTTCTGGAAAGAGTACTAACAGGCGAGAGAAATGCTAACAAAATAGTTCTTTGCCCATCTCTTGTAACCCATCTTGTATAGCGGTAATGAATATTGCCCATTTACGCCTTGTTACACTTAAAATCAACTAAACCTTATCCTTTAGGTTGACCTGTGACTGGGAGTGTATACTGGTGTGCTAGAGAAGCGGGGTCAAAGCCTCACACTAACTTTCTAACCGTGAAAAGAGGGGAGGTAGCATTTAATACAGAAGTGTTCAACCACATTCTGGCATGTTAATAACGAGGAAGCAACTTCTTTTCAAGAACCACTCGAAAATGGGAAATAGCCGCCTGCGGATTTCACACGCGGGCCAAGGCTTCGCTCATCAGTGCGTTAGTCCACTTCACTTCTTGTTTTTGTCTATTTCCTTCATTAACATAAAAACAGCACTACAGCAGGCGATATTTGCAGCGCTACTACACTAATTGGCGGTAGTACTAAATTTGACTTGTGATTTGGGAAATATTTTTAAATAAGACGAGTAAAACATGCAGATTGAAAGTCGCAAGTAAAAAAGATCAGCCCACATAACAGATCATCGGACCACCAAAATGACAAAACGTTTGCTGCGGTTAACGAAGAGACTGACAGCGTGAGAATCGGGCTGTTCCGTTTCTTCAGTATTAGGGTGTTCGGCACAAATAAATTTGGATGATATAAAAGAAACAAAAAACAAACAAACCATCGTCAGTCATGACAACTTAGATAAAAGAGAATGGCACATGCACTGACACGTATGGCGGCAATTCGACATTCGGGCGGTGGTACGTTTGATAAACGTTTCTTAATGCCCCCCCCTTTCTCTTTGCTGCTTCAAAAATTGGAATGGCCTAATAGGCATGCCTGGTAACCACGCGGCGTGATGCCGTATCAACACTCTAGTCGCCAGTAACATGCGCCAATATTTGTGTACTCGCGTCAGCACTGCCACTATCTAGATGAATATATTGCCACGTGCCTAGCGCCGCGCGACAGCCGTGTTTGGTGCCGACGACGACGAAGCGGTGGTTGGCACGAGCGGCGCGCTGGTGGTGGACTCTGTGACTCTGTGATCGGAACGACAAGCCGACCTTATTCTCTGGTCCTCGGCAACGTGTACCTTCACGGCTCCCTGTGACTTCAGTCGTGACACTGGTGGAGGTGCCATCGATGATCCCTTCACCTGCGGACGATCCTACGCGGCCGCCTCTCGTGACCACTCCTGTTCATCGTACCAGCCGACGGCTCCGAGGCTTGCCCCCCGAGGCCTTCGCTCTTGAAAGAAGAGACCCTAGCTGTGGCAACGACACCGCCCGCCCGTACCATGACTGTCCCTTCCACCCCTTCGTCCTGTCTCATCCTTCAGACCCCACGCATTTCACGGTGAGCAGTTTGAAGACGCCGAGGACTGGCTAGCTCACTACGAAAGGGTCGCGACGTTTAACGGCTGGGACGACGCTGCGAAAATGCGGAACGTCTACTTCAGCCTTGAAGACGCTGCTCGGACATGGTTCGAGAACCGCGAGGCCACATTCTCTACGTGGCCGGCCTTCCGAAGCCAGCTCCTCGGTACGTACGCCAACAGTGAACGCCGAGAGAACGCCGAGCGTGCCCTGACCTCTCGAGTTCAGCGTCAGAATGAAGGGGTCGCAATGTGCGTTGAAGACGTCATGCGCCTTTGCCATCGCGCCGATCCGTCCATGAGTGATGAGAAGAAGGTGCGGCACCTGATGCACGGCGTCAAAGAACAGCTTTTTTCCAGCCTCGTGCGGAATCCGCCCACCACCGTCGCGGCGTTTCTGGCTGAAGCTGTGACCATGGAGAAAGTGCTACAGCAGCGATGCAGCCAATACGGTCGGCCGCTGAATTCCAGCTCCACACTACCGCCGTCTGACCGAACCGACTACAATCCCGGGACAGATATGAGCGCCCTTCGCGACCTCATTCGCACCGTGGTTCGCGAGGAGCTCCAGCAACTTCATGGATCATTTACTCCTGGCGCAGCTTCCCTGGCCAGCATCATCCGTGAGGAGGTCCAGAACGCACTCACACCACCGAAAAGTACAGTCGTTCCACCACCACCCCCGGGCCCCACCCAGCGGATGACTTATGCTGATGTCACACGCCGCCCAGCCCTGCTACCTACCCCTTCGCCTTACACGCAACCTCAGGTCGCTGTGCACGCTGCGGAACCGCTGCCCCTTTGGGCAGATCGGCGCCAGGCGCCCCGGAAGACTGATCTCTGGCGCGCTCCAGATAACCGCCCTCTCTGCTACCACTGTGGCGAGGCAGGTCACCTCTACCGGCAGTGCCCTTATCGTCAGATGGGCCTCAGAGGATTTTCCCCCGACAGCCCTCGTCCACGGCCTGGTCAGCGGCCTCAGGACATCGCCGAGTAGGTCACCCGCCAGCGTAGTCTGCCACATACTCATCGCCGCGAGTCGCGCTCGCCTTCGCCTCGTCGCTCTTCGCCCTCTGGGCCACGGTATACCGCTGGACGCCATGGTTCCTCGAGCCCTCATCGGGAAAACTTTTTCCGGCGACCTTTGGGGGCGAGGCCGCCGCACACCGATTCGCCGTAAAGCTTCCACCGCCGCACCGCTCGATTCGCCCCGACGTCGAACGCCGAATTCCTGTCCAGTTATCGCCGCACAGACCAGATCGCCCCGACGTCGTCCGCATCGCCGACCAGTTATCACCGCCGTGTCGCTTAAATCGCCCCGACGCAGACCACGCAACTGCCGCCCAGCTTCCGTCGCCGCACCGCTTGCTTCACTCCGACCTGCCGTCGACATTAAATTGTCCCGACGCCGACCACCCAACCGCCGTCCATCTTCCTCCGCCACACCGCTCACTTCACTCCGAACCGACGTCGACAGGCCCTGGTCTTGGCCGGGTCTCCTTGGACATCCCTATTATCGTCGACACGAAGGAGGTCAGCGCTTTAGTTGATACGGGAGCCGATTATTCTATCCCTAGCGGGCGGCTTACAAGGACACTGAAAAATGGTGATGACGCCATGGAACGGACCAGACATACGGACGGCAGGGGGACATGTGGTTGCACCACTGGGTATGTGTACAGCCCGGGTTACGGTGCGAGGCTGCACATTTGTTGCGACTTTTCTTGTTCTACGCGAATGCTCTCGTGATGTTATTCTTGGCATCGACTTCCTTCGTGAGCACGGTGCCACTATAGATCTACCGAACCGCTTGGTGACGTTTTCCGCCAAACTGGGTACTGAAAGGCATGAGTACTGCGGGGCCCACTCCACGCTGCGAGTCGCCGATGATAGCCTCACAGTGCCACCACGTGCCAGCATCCTCGCCAGAGTTACTTGTGACGAGCCACATAACGGCCTCCGGGTTGTTGAGCCTAATGTCTCCCTCTCACTCGCCTTGGGAGTTTCTGTGGCAAGAAGTCTTTGTTTCCTTCATGAAAGAGAGACGGAGGTGCTTGTCACCAATTTCTCCAATGAACATCGACATCTGTTCCGTGGCACTGTCATCGCTTACGTCGACCATCTGCACGAAGTCACCGAATGTTTTGCTTCAGAGCAAGCTACGCCTAGCACTGAACCGGATGATGCCGTACACGCTGTCGACATCAATTCTAGCCTTTCCTCCGTTGAAAAGAGGCAACTCCAAGATCTATTGCTGGAGTTTCGTGTGTTTCACGTCTTCATCTAAAGTGCAGCAAACGTCGGTCATTAAACACCGGATTATCACGCATGAAGGCACTCGACCCATCCATCAGCAGCTCTATCGTGTGTCTCCTCGGGAGTGAGACGCTATCCAACAGCAAGTCAAGGAGATGCTCGCCGATGGCGTCATTCAACCTTCAAGCAGCCCATGGTCGTCGCCTGTAGTCCTCGTTAAAAAGAAAGACGGAACACTTCGTTTCTGCGTTGACTATCGGAAACTTAACAGTATACAAAGAAGGACGTCTATCCGCTGCCACGGATTGACGACTCTCTCGACCGACTTCGCCGAGCCAAGTACTTCTCCTCCATTGAACTCAGGAGTGGTTATTGGCAAATTGAAGTTGATGAGAGGGACCGTGAAAAAACTGGATTCGTAACACCAGATGGGCTCTATGAATTCCGCGTCCTCCCATTAGGGCTCTGCTGTGCTCCTGCCACCTTCCAGCGGATGATGGACACTGTGCTCACAGGTCTTAAGTGGCAGGCATGCCTTGTTTATCTCGACGACGTGATAATTTTTTCACCGATGTTCACGGAACACCTGTGCCGCCTGAGAACTGTTCTCGAAGCTGTCCGGTCTGCCAACCTTTCTCTCAAGCCTCAAAAGTGCCACTTCGGGTTCACCGAATTGAAGTTTCTTGGGCACATCGTGAGTGCTGATGGCATCCGAGCTGACCCTGAGAAACTTGCTGCCGTTGCTGCCTTTCCCGTCCCCGCCCACAAAAAAGCAGTCCGACGGTTTTTGGGGCTGTGCTCCTATTATCGTCGCTTTATCAAAAACTTTGCACAATTGGCCAGCCCTCTCACTCTCCTGACTCGAGATGACGCATCATTTTCCTGGGGCGCCGAGCAGCAGATGGCTTTCGACGAGTTACGACGCCGGCTCCAGTCACCCCCGATCCTGGCACATTTCGACGATGATGCCGACACAGAGTTACACACGGATGCGGGCAACGTCGGCCATGGTGCCGTTCTAGTTCAGCACCAAGACGGGGTCGAGAAAGTAATTGCCTACGCCAGCCGTGCAAAGTGCACGTGTAATATTCCACAACTGAAAAAGAATGTTTGGCGGTAGTATGGGCCGCTGCCAAGTTCCGCCCTTACCTTTATGGTCGACCGTTTCGTGTCATTACTGACCATCACTTCTTGTGTTGGCTGAAAAACTTAAAGGATCCTTGTGGCCGCTTAGCACGTTGGGCATTGCGCCTGCAGGAGTTCGATTTCGATGTTATTTATAAGTCTGGCCGGAAGCACACCGATGCTGATAGCCTGTCCCGCGCGCCCGTCGGCCCTCCTTCGTCAGATGCCACCGACGACGATAGCTTCCTCGGAGCAGTCACTACGTCCGATCTCACCTCCAAACAGCGTGCCGACTACGAGCTGCGACTGATTATTGACCATCTTGAAGGTGGGCATCCTACAATACCCCGGTATCTTGCTCGGGGGTTGTCGTCGTATTGCCTCCGCAATGGGGTGCTTTATAAGAAGAATTCTACGTTGAGTGCGAAAACATACCTGCTAGTCATACCGGCTGACCTAAGGCACGAAATCCTCCTGGCCTGCCACGACGAACCAACTTCAGGGTATCTTGGCTTTGAACGCACCCTAAAGCGAGTTCGGCAGAACTACTACTGGCCATATCTTTCTCCGAGCGTTAGACGTTACGTACAGACTTGTCGACTATGCCAGCGGCGAAAAAAAACCACGCTCAAGCCATCCGGTATGTTACAATCTATTGAACCACCCCTCACACCCTTCGAGCAAGTGGACATGGACCTTTTAGGCCCATTTCCTTTATCCTCGAACGGACACAAGTGGATCGTAGTCGCCACAGACTACTTAACACGCTACGCTGAAACGAAGGCCCTTGCCCGAGGTACATCCGGCGAAGTTGCTCGATTCTTTATGAACGAAATTGTGCTCAGACACGGTGCACCGTCGACCATCATTACTGACCGAGGAAAGGCGTTTACAGTTCGGCTACTGCGGGACACCTTAACTCTCAGCCATACCGAGCATCGCACAACAACAGCGTATCACCCTCAGACAAATTGATTAACGGAACGACTAAACAAAACTTTGGCGGACATGATCTCAATGTACATCGACGATGAGCATAAAATGTGGGACGAGATCCTGCCGTATGTCACGTTCGCCTACAATACGGCGCCGTAGGAAACCACGAAGTTTATGCCGTTCCGTCTCGTATATGGCAGAGAGGCCCGCACGATGTTGGACGCGATGCTCCCGTGCGGGGAAGAAGTCGAACCCGACGCCGCCCATTTCGCAGAACAGGCCGAGCAAGCCCGTCAGCTGGCCCGCTTGCACATCACGGAGCAGCATGCCACCGACGCTCGACACTATA
Source organism: Amblyomma maculatum (assembly GCF_055883805.1). NCBI lineage: Eukaryota > Metazoa > Arthropoda > Arachnida > Ixodida > Ixodidae > Amblyomma > Amblyomma maculatum. Next base: position 10,476,593 of record NC_139351.1, on the reverse strand, counting down.
ACCTTCGGCACAGGGAAGTCCACTACGAACCAGGGGACCAAGTGTGGGTGTGGACCCCCGTGCGCCACAAAGGCTTGAGCGAGAAACTACTCCACCGCTATTTCGGACCCTATAAAGTCCTGCACCGCTTAAACAGCGTTAATTACGAAGTCATTCCAGATGGAACTGTGACCGTCAGTGTGCCACGCCAGCGGCCTGAAATTGTGCATGTGGTGCGCTTAAATGCACTTCCAAGTTCTGAAACAGAAACTTGCCTCAAAATTAAAACTAGCGAGGTCTCATTATTTCAATACGACGCTCCCAGAATTCATCAGAAGTGACCCCCAGAAATTTTGGAATTTTCTAGATGGAAAGGTTGAGCAGTTGAGTAAGGTTCGCATTGATAATGACATTGTCACCGACTGCACGAAAATAGCACAAGGTTTTAACCAGTACTTTCAAAGCGTGTTTCTGACGGTGACGGCAACCACAGCTAGAGTTCGAATTGAAGACCAAGGTAACATACCAAATATTTCGGTAAATGGTGTTCTGTCTATGCTGCGTAAACTCGGCGATAAAAAATCTGCGGGCCCTGATGGGCTCTCAAATGTGTTTCTTAAACGTTTTGCGGCGCAATTATCCGAGTTTTTAGTAAAAATCTTTCAAGTTTCTTTACTTTCTGGTGAAGTGCCGGAGGACTGGAGAATGGCCCGTGTTGTTCCAATTCATAAGAAAGGCGATAAGCTAACCATTTCTAATCACCGTCCAATTTCTATCACTTCTTGTTGCAAGTTATTAGAACTCATAGTCTCTGGTTATCTTAAATCCTTTCTAGCTGAAAATAACATTTTATCCCCCTTGCAACACGGCTTCAGAAAGGGTATGTCCACTGTCACGCAGTTGGTAACTACAGTTAATGAATTTCAAGTAGTTCTCGATAAATCTGGGCAGATTGATGTCCTCATTTTAGATTTCTGCAAGGCCTTTGAAACAGTTTCCCATAGTAAACTCATTTATATATTAGTAAGTATCGGCGTCCCTAACTACATTATTCATTGGATTAATGCTTATCTTACATACAGGAAACAATACGTAGAGGTTAATGGTTTCAAATCAAACGAGCTTCCAGTCACATCAGGTGTACCCCAAGGGAGCGTGTTAGGACCGCTGCTTTTCATAATTTATATTAATGATCTGTCTGTTTCTCTTCCTGATAATGTCTCTTTAAGGCTTTTTGCAGATGACTGCATACTTTTTAAGACCATAAATGAGCCCAACGATCACTACACCTTGCAAAATTCGCTATTAGCTGTTCACCAATGGTGTCTTAAATGGGACATGAAATTAAACCTCGACAAAACAGTCATATTGCGAATTTCACGTAAAACATATATCAGTCATTTCTCTTACAGCCTGCTTAATCATTTAATTGAGGAGACTACACATTATAAATATTTAGGGGTAACCTTAACTCATGATTTAACTTGGTCTTCTCATATTTCCGACATTTGTTCCTCCGCATTTTCCAAGCTGTGCTACTTGAGGCGGAAACTTAATGATGCTCCAAGTAAACTCAAACTTCTTGCATACACATCATTTATTAGGTCTAAATTAGAGTATGCTTCAGTTTTATGGGATCCTTATTTAAAAAAAGACATACATAAAATAGAGATGGCGCAAAGGAAAGCGGTTAGGTTCATTTACAGTAAATACAAGAGGTCAGACTCACCTACTACACTAATGAAAGCTAACCATATTCCACTACTTGAACTACGCAGAAAAATGTCCCGTTTATTGTTTTTGCACAACCTCTTAACACACAAATTAAACATACCTCGCCATGAAATTCTTAAACAATTGTCGCGCAGGACACATCATTCAAGAAGTAACCTGCTGGAACCCATTTTTGCATGGACTAACTCTTTCAAGCACAGTTATTTTCCACGGACCATTTCCGACTGGAACTGTCTTCCTGAGGCCATTCTCCAGTCTTCCAATTTCATTAAAGCTCTAGAGTTGCATTTTTTTGAATGATACAGTGTTGTATTTTGTTGACTTGTTCATTTACTCTAATCCCGTGTTTTGATTTTTATTTTTATTTGTTGTTTTAATGCCTTGTATATCCACTCCTGCCTGGGCCAAAATATTGGCCTGCAGTATTTTGAAATAAATAAATAAATAAATAAATAAATAAATAAATAAATAAATAAATAAATAAATAAATAAATAAATAAATAAATAAATAAATAAAGCCGTACTTTTCGCGTGACTGAGCGTTTCCTGCAAGTGAAACCTTGCGTTATTGTACAGTTCACCTCACTCCTAATTTTTTTTTCTCCTCTCACCTTGTCATCGGGACGATGTTTTCTTTCACGGGGGGGAATAATGCCACGTGCCTAGCGCCGCGCGACAGCCGTGTTTGGTGCCGACGACGACGAAGCGGTGGTTGGCATGAGCGGCGCGCTGGTGCTAGACTCTGTGACTCTGTGATCGGAACGACAAGCCGACCTTATTCTCTGGTCCTCGGCAACGTGTACCTTCACGGCTCCCTGTGACTTCAGTCATGACAATATTGGTATATAACAGCAATTATGCTCAAATTTATGGAGGTAGACTAAGCAAGAATAATCTATGATGTTGTCGACCAAAGCGCAAATATGACGTTCATTCACGTGTGCCTAATCTAAGAATCTGACCTTTATCGAATCAGAAAAGGCTAAGTTTCGAATTGTCCTTTACTATTCTTTATAAATTATCAGTTGTACTTCCTCCATCACCGAAGCCTAATTTTCCGCCCGTTTTGGTCATCCTAAAACCCAACATTGAAAAACAAATAGCTGATCGAGATCACAAGGGCGAAAAAATGTAACCGACTAGAGCTTGTGTGCAGTCTTTATCAGGCAAAGTGTTAAGACAGAACAAAGAATATGCATGCAGCTAATTTATATTGTTTTCTAAAATGGACTTCATTGGTAAAAAACAACTTTCATCCTTCTAGAAGACCTAGACTCGCCTGCTAAGCGATCGATCTCTACCGGAATTCCTACACCAAGCAAGATCTGACACGTACCATTGGGCGTATAAACAAATATTCAATAATTCAAAACTCATCAGCTTTGAATCACATTTGCCCACACGCTTGAGAGATAATAAAAACTTTATTACACCTAACCAGCATGGCTCAACCTAAGCAGACGATTTAATTATTACGGTTTGACGTTTCGGGAAAAAATGATGTGTTCATTCTATCGAAATCAACGAGTTTCTTCGCACTCTAGTTCTTATAACATATATGCAATTAGCAAATTTTCACATTATCATCTGAGTTAAAAAGCCAATTGTAAGGTCTTAACAAGGCATTATGCTCAATAAAGGTGGTGGTTGTTCCTTTTCGAGACTGATTCCCAGTATCATCTCGGTTAAAACTACAGTAGGTCACCTGAGGAATGCTTGTGCGTTGTCTAAAAGTTCTCATACGATGAAGACGCACAAAAATGCACAAAGAAAGCTTGACATGAGCATAACTTTCTTCAACTTTTTCTATAAATGTTTTCTAAACAACCCTGTAGCAGCAGCAATGATATAGAGTGTAATGAAATAGAATGCTTGCCTGTTACAGCCGTCCCGGAGCAATGTTTTATTTTTCAATATATTCACTCATTCACTGTTTCACTTCTTCCAGGTGATGTGGACCAGGCGGATGCGAGACGCGAAGGTTCTTTGTGCTAGAACAAGGATAGATATTGATTCTTAATTATCTGGGTGAGGCGACTAAATTCACGAAAACATCACACACCACAAAAGCACGTGGAAGCACGTACTACAACAAGCACGAGGGAGGCTACAACTTTATGCTTGAGCGCATCAAAGACAGTATACTAAAGGAATGCACCGTGATCATTCCTAATTGACTGCGAGGAGAGTATTTAAGTTATCGTTTTTGTCATTATAGCAAATTATAGCAAAGTGCTTACACCAGCACGCACTAAATTTAAGACAAATGTTATTGCATAAATGGCTCTTTAGACCAAAAATTGCAATGGCGTATCATTCATTTCTTTTGAGCCCTCTACGTGTACCGTTTCCCACTGATGAGATATTGGTGGTTTTACACTAGCAGAAACATTGTAGAACGTGGAGAATAAGATGGCTATACGCGCTATGAAATTGAGCGGAGCGCGGGTTTAAAAGGCTCGACATTTGAACACCCATTATTCAACTTCACCTTCATTCCTCTTGATAAAACCTCTCAAACATTTTGTTTCTTCCCAACATTTGGCACACAGAACATATCCCTGTCACCAGATGCATATGTACAAATGTCCGTCATTTAACTTTTGCGCTCGCATAAAAATCTCGCCTCCGTCTTCGTGATGTGGCCCTCATGTCTCATATAGAATTCTGCATTCGAATAAAAGCAGATAACTCTCTGATTGCGCAGGTAAACACCGTTATTGTTCTAGATTTCATGAGCAATCCGCCTACGCATATAGCAGACATCCGTAAATCAACTCGCCATACACTCAGTTCTACTGGCTACATACCCGTGCTCACGGATGGCATACGTTTAATAAAGCACATTGTAAGAGACGCAGTTATTTTTCGCTCGTCGATTTCATGCATCACACGAAAACACTAAATTATTGTATGCTCAAGCTATGCACGTATAGCATCAAAACCCATAAAAATGAGGAATGCCCTTTACTTACAAAACCAGAATATGAACAGCTAGTAAGCGGCATTTTTAATTTCAAAGCCGAAACACATCTAATCATTGGTCATTTCGGCTACTTACAGAAAGCAGTGTCAAACCTCCCTTCTACCATTAGCCTGGATAGTGTATTCAGTTGTATGAAGCACAGCGCAGTTAGCTGGGGGTAAACTCTATTTCCCCCGTTTAGGTGTTCTACACCATATACATGCATCAGGGCATCCAATAGCAAATCTGATTCAATACGTGTGAGAGGGGATGAAAAATTGTCTGGACAGACACCGCTCACTATCGTTTGACAGTGGTAATTCATTTGCGAAAGGAAGTTGTGTCAGCGAGTCAGAAGGATCTCGCTATGATCTTTCGCTTTATTTGTGCGATGTGCGATATTCTATTGATGTTTACTGACGTCAGTGCATAGGTGCTACCTCAGATGGACGACCTTGCAGTGACCTAAGAATGGCACCACGTAAAGTGAAAGAATGAGAGTGGCTGCGTCCGCAGCCATTAAAGCTTGTTTCGCGCAACTGCGCTTCCTGGCCCTTCTCGTATACATTCCTTTCCCTCTTTTTCACTCACTGCATTCTGGTACTGTTATAGAATAAAAACCTCCAGCTGCTTTCGGGTCTTTCAGCCATTTAGAAATTCCAGTTTCGGTGGTCCTTTATTAGTCTGATGAAAAGGTTAATGGATGTGACTTTCCTTCAAGCCTGATTAGGAGCCAGGGATGTTGCTTCCATATGAAGTTTCATACAATCCTGACAAGGCGTCTGCATTTTGCCAGTGAAATAGAAATATTTCTGTCTAATATGCAAGGCCACGAAGTGATAAGAGCTTCAGGTAAAAAATTAAGAAAGAGCCTCCCTCTAAGCTGTCTCATACCCCACATTTTTTTCTACGAGGTGCAAATATGAAACCCTACTGTGCTAACCCATTAGAGAAACTTCTCATATATCCACACATGAAGAAAGACTGCCATAACTGGATGCCCTGTTCGGGGTTAAGTGTTATGCCAGCATTTGTTTTAGAGTGCTCCAATACACGTTTAGGTGAACAAAAATAATCTGCGGTGTCCACCTTATGTTCCTACGAGTAGGCGTGAAACAGAACAGTCACCTGTCGGTGAAAAGAACTGAGAACAAGATCAGGATAAATGAAAGACCCCTAATATGAAAGACCTTTCCTTTCAACAACAATATGAGTAAACCTTCAAATATAAAACGATTTCACAAACCATTGCTTAATACCCTTATGCGCGTTATAGGTTTCTCAACGACAAATCAGTCTCCTGAAACTGCATTAAGTGGACATTATGACCGACAGCACAGCTTTTGAGGTATTCAGAAAAATACTAGAAGATAGATGTAAGAAGAATGCATAAAAAACCCCCGGCAGTTATCTTTTGGTATTCATTGTGGTGCTGGTCCTGTGTTTCGTTCAGAGCATTATCTAAATCGAGCATTTCTCTTTTGACATGGACGAGATAAAAACTGTGACGTCAAATAATTGTTTACTCTTATTATGATGTCATTAAATATGCAATACTTCTCTTTGCAGATAGCACTCGACCGGATTCACAAGACCGAGTATTTTCGGCATGATGGCTTCTAGACAAGCTGCTCCCTGTTCGTCTGCCTTCCCGTATCTGCGACCGGCTGCCGCCGCACAGAGCTGCACTCACAATGCCGCTCTAGCTTTCGCAACTAAGAGACGGCAGAGAGGAACTAGTGGCAGTATAACGGCTGCGCAGCTGAGCCCGCTAATGACGGATCATTTCTTTCTCTTATTATTCTTTAGAACATAGGTAGTCCTGAATCAAACAGCTGTGTAATCGCTCGCATAATAGTATGTGACTGCAAAACAGCGGGTGACCTGATTACCACAAAAACGAAGGTAAAAAGTCTTTCAAAAGTCCTTGCATAGAAAAACACCTGTACTTCATACAGATGGTTATGACGCTCTCGTAGTTATGCTAGACATTACAAACGTGAGGCATGAAGTAATTAGACCGTATCACGGCAGCACTACATTTTTTCTTTTATTGTCTCTGCTTTAGTGTTCCTCATCTCCGCTGAGAACCGGCTTAAAAGGCGCCGTTGCTGTTCCCTCCGCGTTATAATATTAAGGTAAAAGAATCCCAAACAACATTCGCAGAATGCGCACCCTGTTAGTTTTTGTCATCATCTTCTTGAGTTTAGGTGTTCTTAGCTGTGAGAAAAGAGGAAATTCAGCTGGTGAGTACAAAACGCTATTCAAAGTATTTGTCCTGCATGGCTATTCAGATAGATTTTCAGGCTTTGCATGAATTGAATATTAATTTTCAGCGCCTGCAACGAACTGAGTCAAATACTTTTTCTTACAGCTCTGATTTGTATAAAATTTCTCCTATAATTGATGTTTCACTCACTCATGATTAACCGGAATATGCGTGTCCTTTCGCTATGAAAAGGAATTGTTCGTAGTCTGAAGTAGTACAGCTGAATAGCGAGAATAATGCTGGCAATGCCCATGGGGCATTATTAAAGCAAGCAGCCTTGCTCTCGTCTTTTTTATTGACGGTAGACAATCTTTCATAGCATGCGTGGTTTATCGATATGAATGAGTTGCGCCACCTATTCTTCCTGCTCTGCGAGAGGACCAACTGGCCGTTTTTTTTTTTTTATGCAATTATATATACGTTGGCTCCAAATATCCTTATTACTGAGGTCCGAAGAATTTGGAGCGATATGCGGACAGATTGAGTTACCGCTTTCTTAAATAGGGGACATACCCTGTTGCCTTCTCAACTTGAACCATTCTCAACGGGTTAAAAAATGCCACGAACTTTGAAGTCTTTATGTGTTGTTTGAAAACGCCGCTGACATGAGGCCCCATTCCTTTAATTGTAAAGCCTGGAATCGTCTTGTGCTCCTTGTTTGTTCATGCTTGGCGGTGCGGAACGAGGCTTTATAATTTTTTTTTTTTAGTTTGAGATGCAGAGATTTGTTTCGAAGGGATCCTGGCAAGCACAATGCCTTCCGTTATTCTTGACGTTTCCAGTATCCCTTAGCTGGTTTATCGCGACGTTTCTGCTCGAAAGATAAATTGAGCCCTGCCGAACGCAACGGGCGCTCCTTGTTTGACGACCGATGAACAGGCTTGCTGTTATCACCTTCGCCGAGTTGGTTAAGCAATGGTATTTCTCAGTAGCTGCGCAGGCCACTTCTAAGTACTAAGTACTAAGTAAGTAAGTAAGATCTAAGTACTTAAACCTGAGAAGTAGTTAGAATTATATTCCCTCCCATAGGTGTCTCTAAGTAACTAGCAATTAAGGTCGTAAGCGTAATGAAACATGTGCCAAACATTGTGAAATTGTGAAAGATTATATCTTTTATTTCTTCTTTGTCGGTACGGTGAAAACTCACCAAATCCACCAGTCTCGACAGCACGGTGCAAAAGTACACAGTTGTTGACACTGCCCACGCGGGAGCGTCTAGATCATGTTCGGCCGCGGTGATTCGCGCCTTGCAGTTTGACTGCAAGGCGAGAGATGGCTCCGATGTCAGCGCGCCTAGTTTAGTGGTCCTGGCGCCTTGAGAGTCCGTTGCTAAAGCTAGATTTTCGGCGACGTGAATTGGATTCAGAACTGTAGAGAAATTCGTTCCTTAAAGTTACAATCAGTAGTGTGCCAGTGTAAAAACTTTGTTTGAATGAAAATATCTTGTTTAAAGTTGTTAATGATATGACCACGACCGAGCAACATTCGAAGCCCCTTCACGTTTTGCTCCTTCGCTCAACTGATGTTTCATTTGGTCTAATTATAGATCTAAGCATAATAAATACATGTTGGTTTACTTGTGTCCCCTTCCTTCGGCTCACATGGCAGAACACTATTGCACCAGAAATTTGATTCTTCACGTTTATCGTTGCTTCTTCACTCTGGATAAAGACCGTTCAAACATTGTTTCGCTGAGTCGGCTCATTTTTAAGATGCAGTGCACTAGTATAGCGGGGCTGTTTACGACCCATATTGTGAAGAGGCAGCCTCTTAGGTAAAAACTTTCTCACGCGGGAAATGTGTCGGACGGGTGAAAGGGCGCGTCGGATCATGGACGATAACCCAACGCGAAATATTGAAAAGATAGCATATTTATTCGGATGCAAAGTATCATAGAACCGGCAAAATATTCAATAAGCTCTTTTCCACTCGAAGCTAAATGGCTCTTGAAGGACTCAAGTTCGCAGGGGCAGCGTTCAACCAAGTATGGTCTCGAAACAAACAATGAGGTAATAAAATATAAGTAAACCACCATCCCAGAAGGTTAGACAGTCATTCACTCTTACAATAAAAAAACACAATGAAAAATGTCAGAGCTTTATTACATTCAATATGGCCAGTGCAAACAAAAATATGTAGTAAATGGGTGAAATGTTCAAGATATACAGAGTGTCACTGTGCGGTAAAAACAGTTTCCCATTTAACGTAAACAGTAACAGTTGTAAAAACTGTAGTATATAGGAATATGTTAATGAAAATTGAAGCCATTCATCTTGTCTTGAGTTTCCTTTTTGCAGCTCATGTCAAAATGGCTGCAGTGCTGCCTCATCCGCATGGCAGCATAGCAGTGAAGCAACTCAGCCACGGTCTCTTCCTTGCGCTGATCACATGAAAGAGTAATAGTGTAGTTGTCAAGAACACCATGAATTGTGTCCCAGTAGAATTGTGAGAGATTCTTCCAGCGCAGAAAAAATACATGGACGAAGGTAGAGAGACAACACGAACGCCTGTGCTTTTTTTTTACATAAAGCAATAGTCTAAGTCTTTTTATTTGCTTCAGCTAGCGAAACAGTTGCAGGAAGGAATTTTTTAATCATTGCCTCATTAACCGTTTGTTTAAACAAAGTTTTCGGCATCACAACAAAGCCACCTTACTTGTCCGCAACCAACAGTTAAAGATCTTTGATTTTCAAGCATTTAACGGAGGATACAAAGGGGAGCTAACCAAGAGGGTTCCATATAAGTTGAGGACAACCCAGAGGGCTATGGAACGCAAAACGGTAGGGGTAGCATTAAGAGATGGCAAGCGTGCAGAGTGGGTCAGAGAAATAACTCAAGTTACCGACATTCTAGCGAAAATAAAGAAGAAGAAATGGACATGGGCAGGACATGTAGTGCGAAGAGAGGATAACCTATGATCGCTTATGGTAACAAACTGGATTCCAAGGGAAGGAAAGCGTAGCAAGGTGCGGCAGAAATTTAGGTGGGTGGATGAGGTTAAGAAGTTCGAAGGTGTCAAGTGGATGCAGCTAGCACAGAACCGGGTTAATTGGAGAAACATGAGAGAGGCCTTCGCCCTGCAGTGGTAATAGTCAGGCTGATGATGATGATGACAAAGGGGAGTTTGGACGCACTCTTGCTTTGAGCTCCGCGTAATATGCCCGGGATATAGCGCCTTCCGCAAAAAGGTTGCCGCAGACATGGTCAGTGATCATTAACGTCCTGTCTGCCATAGGCATCGCACGGCGCCACTTCTCGAAACGAACATTGTCCGACGAAGCTAACACGCTACGCACAAAAGCGGTTGCCCGAATTGCAGTTCGGCACAAATTCTTCCCATTGCGCAGCACTCACATGCTCTGGGCTACTCTGCAGACGATTTCCAAACGCAAGACATTGATACTAAAAAAAAGAACGCGTTTAAAATAGCACAGAAGTGCAGCCGCAAACTACGAAATGTGGCAAAAGCACGTGCGCAGTTCCGCGCTGGCCGGACCAAGCCGCCCAGCGTCAGCTTGCTTTTCACAGCGCCCTCTCAGCTAGGCCAGAGTAGTTAGGCACCAGTTGTCATGGCACCACCCCTTCCTCCCCCGAACGTATTGCGGTAGCGAGCGGGCGGCGGGAGGAGAATATCAACACCTCAGTATATTATTCTTGCACCGTGCTAGACTGTCAAGCATTGCTTTCTCTTACAACAAACATTTAAAACTTCAACAAAATAGCACTGGGTGCGTTTTTGCAATACGTTTCCGTTCCCTGAGAACTTATGAATGCGGCAGGTCTAATATTCTTCTTGTAGCAAAATCATTCTTTTAAAACTGTCATTCCCTCAACCCAGGTTTCTGTGATTGCTTTTAAAGAGTAATAGGGCACATTTGCACCGTGAACACGAGGCAACTATAACCACCCACATGAATAACGGCTTTTTTTATTGATATTATCGACATTGTAATGAAGTCTTGGGAATGTCCCGAAAAATGTTTTAATAATCATGGTTTTAAAATGCGCTGTTACCCAAATTATGGGTAGGCTGTCACCAAAGAGGCGCTCTGGCCGCGTTTTACGGTATGCGACTTATTTTAGGTGACAACATTTCTGCGTTCCTGTTGAAGCTATTATTGCATTTCTGCAAAATTATCAGTTCAGTTCAGTCGTTCAGTCGTGTCCGACTCTTCGGGACCCTATGGACCATGTCACGTCGCGCTTTCCGGTCTCTCACTATCTTCCTAATATCACATAACTTCGTCTGCAGTGCCTCGAGGATGCCTTCTAACCATCGCGTTCGCTGCCTACCCCTTCTCCGGTGACCCTCAACCTTTCCCAACATCAAATCTTTCTCCAGCGACTCCTCTCTTCTCATCAGATGACCAAAGTAGCTGAGCTTTAACTTTAGAATTTGACCCTCCAATGAGCTGTCAGGGTTTATGGTCGACAATGTTGACTGATTTGATCTTCTGGCAGTCCAAGCAACTCTCAAGAGTCATACACTTAAGGAAATCAGCTCACGTTCGTCATAAACCCAGCACTACCGTGAAGAGGAAAAGACCAGATTCACACTCCTCTCGAAAGCTACGAGTGCTTTTTGTCAGCGCCGTAGAAGCGCCACAATTCAAACGCGTCAATTCTTCGGCGGTCAGCCTTTTTCACAGTCCAACTCTCGCATCCATACATCACAACTGGAAAGACCATAGCACGAGTTATACGGATCTTGGTTGGCAGACTAATGTCTCTGCTCTTTACTAGGCGGTCAAGGCTAACCATTGCTCTCTTTCCCAGAAGCAGGCGTCTCCTAATTTCATGGTTGCAGTTTCCTTCCGAGGTAATCTTGGAGCCCAAGAAGAGAAAATCTGTCACAGCTTCCACTGCTTGTCCCTTGATGCTCCAGGACTTGATAGGGCAAGACGCCATGATCTTCGTCTTTTTAATGTTCACTTTAAGCCCAAACTTCTCACTCTCTTCTTGTACGCGCATCAGAAGTCTCTTGAGTCCCACTTCACTTTCTGCCATTAAAGTGGTATCATCCGCATATCTAAGGTTGTTGATACGTTTTCCAGCAATCTTCACTCCAGCTGAAGACTCGTCCACACCGGCCTTCCTCATGATGCACTATGCATATAGGTTAAATAGGCAGAGCGACAGTATGCAGCCTTGCCTCACTCCTTTCTCAATCGGAAACCAATCAGTAAGACCATGCCCAGTTCTAACTGTGGCCTCTTGCCCTTCATGGTTGCAGAAGCGGCCAGGACCTTAAACTTTATACAGCGAAATCTGAAACACGTGCCGCCTTGTTTGAAATCAATAGCCTACTTAACCTACGTTCGACCACTGCTCGAATACGCTTGTGCTGTATGGGACCCTTGGCAAATAACACTCAGCAATAAAATTGAAAACATTCAAAACAGAGCAGTAAAGTTTGTCCTGTGTCGGTACTCGAGAACTGATAGCTGCACTGTCATGAAAAATGAATTAGGATGGGAAACACTCTCCTCTCGAAGAAGGAAATTAAGACTTAAACTGTTGTACCAAATTTACCACAACAAAACAGGCATTCGAATGGAAATATACTTACATAGGCCACATTATGTTTCTGCTCGCACAGATAATTGTTTTAAAATTTGGAATACAGTGCCAGAACTAACATGTATGCCAGTTCCTTTTTTGTTCGATCCATCAGTGAATGGAATCGGCTTTCAAGTCATCAAGTGTGCTCCATAAATGAAGATGTGTTTTTTTTCCACTCTGTAACCCCCCTGCTGTAGCGCCCTCGGGCTAAGCGGGGTAATCATTGAATAAAGAAAATAAAAAAATACAGGTTCCTGAGAAGACAGAGAAGGTGAATTGGAACTCCCATCTCTTGGAGAGCTTGCCACAATCTGCTGTGATCTATGCAGTCGAACGCTTTCGCATATTCAATAAAGCAGAAGTAGATGGGTTTCTGGAACTCTCTTGCTTTTTCCATGATCCAGCAAAGGTTGGCAATTTGGTCTCTAGTTCCTCTGCCCTTGCGAAACCCAGCTTGCACGTCCGGAATCTCCCGATCCACATACTGCTGCAGCCTACCTTGGAGGATTTTCAACATCACCTTGCTAGCATGCGAAATAAGCGCGATCGTGCGGTAGTTGGAACAATCTTTTGCACTGCCTTTCTTTGGAATGGGGATGTAAACTGACCTCCTCCAATCCTGTGGCCACTGCAGGGTTGTCCAAATCTTCTGACATAATGTATGCAGAATGTTAACAGCGTCATGGTTGAGGTTTTGAAGCAACTCAGCTGGAATTCCATCAATTCCGCTAGCTTTGTTTTTAGCAAGGCTGGCTCAGGCCCATTAAACTTCACTCTTCAGGATTCCCGGCTCGAGATCAGTGATCACAACCGTCTTATGTTGGGTTTGCACATTCGGGGCCTTCTTGTACAGTTCTTCTGTGTATTCCTGCCACCTCTTATTTATCTCTGAGGCTTCAGTAAGGTCCTTGCCTCCTTTGTCCTTTATCACGCCCAGCTTAGCACAGAAGCTTCATTGGATATCTTTGTCTTATACAGAGCTCTTGTGTGCCTTACTTGGCTGTTGTCCTCAACTGCTTGGCACTGTATGTTCAGGAAGGCATTGGTATCTCTCCTTGCTATTTTCTGAAAATCCGCATTGAGAACCTTGTATCTTTCTCTTTCCCCCAGAACTTTTGCCATCCTCCTTTCCTCAGCTATTTCCAAAGCCTGTTCAGATAACCAGTTTGCTTTCTTGCATTTCTTTTGCTTTGGAACTACATTAGTAGCAACTTCTTGTATTATATCACGAACATCAGTCCACATCTCTTCGGGCTCTTTGTCTTCTAGATCTAATTCTTGACATCGATTCCTCACATCCACAGCATATTCTAATGGAGTGTGATCCAGATCATACCTGAAAAGCCTTGTAATTTTCTGCGTTTTCCTAAATCGAAGCTTAATTTTGGCAACACGAAGCTGATGATCGGTGCCACAATCGGCCCCAGGCCTCGTTTTTACTGCTTGTATAGCGCTTCTCCATCGCTGCCGGCAAATACTATAATCGATCTGATTCCTGTACAGACCGTCCGGTGAAGTCCATGTGTACAGGCGCCTCTTGTGCTGTTGAAAATGAGTATTCGGTCAGGTTGTTTTCTTGACAAAACTTTACTAGCCTCTGCCCAGCTTCATTTTGCTCACCAAGACCTAACTTGTCTGTAATTCCGGATATTTCTTCACTCCCTACCTTACCATTCCAGTCTCCTATGAGAAAAACGATGCCTGATGATGGGGTGCGGTCTAAAAGGCATTGTAGGTCCGCATAAAATCTCTCAACGTCAGCTTCTTCAGCAGTAGTGGTCGGTGCATAGACTTGGATAACAGTTATGTTGAAAGGGTGACCTTGGATCCGAAGTGAAATCATTGAGTCGTTTTTGGTGTTGTACCCTAGCACTGCTTTGCCCATTCATCTGTTTACTATGAGAGCGACCCCATTCTTTCTCTTGGATTCGTGCCCACAATAAAAGACATAATGGTCGCCGGAGTTAAATTCTCCCATTCCGGTCCACTAAAGCTCGCTGATAGCCAAGATATCAATGTTCAATCTGTCCATTTCTCGCTTGACGATATCCAGTTTACCTTGCAAAATTATACAAATACCCGTACGTTTTAATGAATGACTGAATTATTGAATTAATAATTAATTAATTAATTAACTTTATTTTCCGCTTAAAATGGTATGGAGCTCAGTCGAAATGCTACTGGTCCATAGCTTGAAAGTGTCTGTGACCCAGTGCAAAAGCTACATAAAAAAACAAAGACGTATACTGGGCAGCTCGTAAAGAAAACGTAACAAATTACAAGGCAATATATACACACATATATGTATATATACGCATACACATCCAGAAGTATGCATATATATTTAAATGAAAAAATAACTTTGTGTACCGTCAAACAGAAGAAAAGGACGACGCATAAACCTACTCAGTTCGGCTAACAAAATGATACTTTATAGTGCCCTCAGAAATAAAGAAAAGGCATCATTTTTCTCGGATGTATATTCGTTTAACAAATGAGCCAATGAGAACTGCAGCGCCTGTCTTCTATACTTTCTGCTTAAACGGGGCAGACACCATTTAAGGGTGAATCAGGTGAAGATATATTTCTCTTTTGATTATAATTTAGCCAGGAATATAAGTAAAATAGCTGTTGTAGGAGAAGGGAATCTCAAATTATATACTACCAGTATTCAAAGAGGTCATTAAGAGGCCTATTTTTATATTTAAGGAAGAAATAAGCTTTTGGAGCTGTATATCTGGCCCCTGCAATCAAACAAATTGCTTACTTTTGAAGAAATAGTAATTTAATATTATTAGTAATTGACATAGGGGCCCAGACCAAATGACAATAGTTGAGCTAAGTTTAAAATATTGCATTGTAGATAACCAACTTTAGGTTTAGAGAAAATTCTCAACAAGACGCAAAAGACGCCAACAGACTGGGGAACTCTGTTTGCAATATATATAATCTGTTCTGGTTCGCATGACTATCCACAACGTTAGATAGTGAAGACTGCCAACGCTGCTGGGCAGCAGAAAAGTGTTTTTCCGGGTTTTACCTACAAACTATTTCGTCTAAGTGATATAAACAGTACTGGTGCATGCACTAATTATGGAAAAGAAATATTAAAGCATTGAAATACATTGCGACCCCTCATTTCATCCACAAAAACAGAACTGTCACACACTGGCGAGAAATAAAGATATATAAATAGCCCGTCTAGATGTTGAGACAAGAAGTTTCAATACTTTTTAAAATGTTTCGGGATGCTTTGGATCCGATTTGAGGCAACATTTAGAATAATTGTTGGTTAATTGCTAATTGCATCTGTAAATACTGATATTCTTATCGCGGGTCTTGTCTCGAATACATTCACTTTGTTATTAGCCTAATAGTAATCATTTTTTGCGCTCTTATCCTTTCACATTATTTATTACCATATTGTCTTAAGGCACCCCATTCTATAAAATCATCTGTATACATAGTGATAGGGCCAAAGCTCAGCCAATTCCTCCGGACATGTCTTTGTGAACTATGGTTAGCGTGTTTCATCTCATATTCAGTGTCCCGTAGAAAAGTTTTAACCCTTCTGAACGAAGCTATTCCATTTGGGCATGTCTACTGACGTCTTATTACACATCGACCAATCAATTTCCACTTGCCATAGGTAAGGTCTTAATTTTTTCCTCACAAAGCCGAAGCAAAGGTTGGAGTTTCTGAAGGATGACGCATATGACGCCGCTGTAGAAAAATACAACACAATGAGCTTCTAGTAAACCTCAATGTTATATAATAGATGATGGTTCGCACTTGCATACCTTCGTAGACTTTATATATTGCCGGAAAATTTCTTGCATTAGTAAATTCTTCTCTCTACTCGTATTTCGTATCATTTCGCAGAAGTGACTGTGAGACAGTTGCGAGCGGGAACTTCTAACATTCCTGCTCCCGTTGAAGTCGTAAGACGAAGGATAATTTGGGGCAGATAACTCGGGATACATTAAGAACGGTTTCATCAAGATAGCCTATTTAGTGTGGAAATGAAGCAATGACTGAAGTTTTCTATCCATTGGCTTCTATATACCTGTGCGTATTATTTATCCCCAAACTTCATATTTCAGGTAATTGCATATTCGAAGGCCATTCAATCCAAGACGGCAGTACCGTTAACCTTGCGCACCCATGTGTGCGAGTCCGCTGCACCAGCGGCTCGACTACGGTCACTCCGTGAGTATGTTTCTTCTGTAGGACAATGAAGTTCACGGCGCTGGGCCTAAATTCTGAGCGATTTCTAAATATTTACTCGTACTGACTGCATAGGTGAGAGCGAGGTATAGCATATTGCGCCAAACGGGGGCTAAATATTAAGGCGACAATCTTTATAGGTTCATGAGTATGCGTCTGTCCGCCTGCAGAAAGTACCAGATTTCTCACTTACCGTGTCAATCAAATGACTGCGGGTGTTCTGCTTGACCTTTAATGATAAAAAGAAAAACATTCAGCGGGGATCGAAATCCTACTTTCCCAATCACGAGCCTAGTCTGTCGACTAAGCCAAAAAGACACAAAATTTTGCCAAACGACAAAGGCAGGTCGAAAACACACCTTAGTTTCCTCTGTGTAGCGTTACTGCCGTCTTTATGGCAACATGGCTTGGCAAAATTGGTGCTCTCGTGGTGACCTCATATAGACGCGGTTTTCAAGGAGACCGCTGCGGTTGACACCACGGCGCATTCTACAATGGGACGTCATGGGAGAGGGAGGTCGACGGCCCAATTACGTTGTTGGGTGAGAGTGGCGAAGCAATGAAACAAAAAAAACCTAGAAAGTTTTTGGACGTGGCCTGCCCTTCAGGCGCTTCCGG
The DNA here is from genome assembly GCF_055883805.1 of Amblyomma maculatum. Lineage (NCBI taxonomy): Eukaryota > Metazoa > Arthropoda > Arachnida > Ixodida > Ixodidae > Amblyomma > Amblyomma maculatum. The sequence goes on along the minus strand of NC_139351.1, from coordinate 10,459,239 downwards.
CTTGAGCGAGAATGTAGCGTGGCTATGAGAACGCCGAGAGATAGGAGCCATGCTGTACCGCTAAACCAACACTTGAACGCACACTGCAACAATCACGCGCCTGGAGTGCCGCGCGGCAGGAGCGATGGTGTACCGTCTTATCTCACACTTGCAGAAGAAGGTGCGACGGATACCGCGTCTTTCCTTCCCTGCAACAAACGCGTGCCACAGAAAACAAATTTCCACTGTGCGGCACGAGCCCCGTCGTTGCTAGCAAAAGCTCTGCAAGGGCGTGCGACGTACCTTGTGCAGCAACAAAGCTCAGGCTTTCGCAGTTCTCCAGGGCATATTCTGCCATGCTCTCAAAACTTTAGCCCACACAAGATTGCCTCGCCGGGATGGCGCAGTGGTTACGGCGCTCGACTACAGTGCCCAAGGAAGCGGCATCGAATCCCGGCCTCGGCGGCTGCGTTTCGTTGGAGGCGAAACGGAGTGGCGTCCGTGTGCTGTGCGATGTCAGTGCATGTTAAAGAACCCCAAGTGGTCGAAATTTCCGGAGTTCTCCACTACGACGTCTTTCATAGCCTGAGTCGCTTTAAGACGGTAAACCCCGCAAACCAACCAGCCCACACAAGATTACTCAGAAGTATTCTAGTACCATCCCATAGGAATTTTTCTGCCGGCTATCGCAATAACGTCCACAATATAAACAGATTCACCTAAGCTACTCTGGCAGCGCATTTGTGCATTATTTGTAACCGAAGTACTATACCAGAATTTCTCACCCTATTGTTCTATTCATAGCAGCAACACTGAACAGGTTTTCGTGATTCCTGATTCCTTCATAATTTAGAATTTTTTAAATAATTTTCTCACCATTTTCTTCATTACCTTAATATAGACCATAAAAGTTTTGCCACGCAGGTAGACAGAACTAATTGTTCTCGGAACGTGCTACATTTTGCACTGTAGATTTACATTGTGAACTCATTGTCAGCTGAGAGCTATCATAGATTTATTTGATTGTTCTGGTAGCAGGCGTCTCAAAAGAAATGATGTCATGAAGACAATTCTAAGAGAGATATTTATAAGACAGAAATGTTTTGCATTCTTGCGAAGCATTGTATTTGTTGTAGCGAGAGCTACATTTGTCAATCTCGCCATTTCGCCATGCCGGGCGGTGGATGTCCGGTGCCTGCCCATGCGTGTCCGAAGAACGAAGAAAAAAAAAGTCGTGGTATGGCCGATCACTCACAGGAAGTAGAACTTCCAGACATCACGTACGGTAGTAGCTGCCAACTAGGGCCTCTCCTTTCATATGGGAGGGTGACATCACAATCAGCCTGCCAAACTCTTGCATTCACGTTGTCCTTAGGCCATGCAGGCACGTTCATACGGCTCGGCTAAAGCTGGGCATTATATGTTGGCTGGTAGCTTACGCTATCGCGTCATCGCGAAGGTGGGAGTGAAAACTGAGAGAAAGAGGTGACGTTGTGGATGGCTTCCGACCACCGTGTGGTAGAGACTTTCGCCCAATCGCAATTTAGTGGTTAAAACTGCCCCCTATGGCATATATAAAGCTGAAACCATAGAGCAAAGTACTATGTGCAAACGCTATGTCTTTACTTTCAATTCCGATTGAGAAAGGAGTGAGGCAAGGTTGCATACTGTCGCCCTGCCTATTTAACCTATATGCAGAGTGCATCATGAGGAAGGCCGGTCTGGACGAGTCTTCAGCTGGAGTGAAGATTGCTGGAAAACGTATCAACAACCTTAGATATGCGGATGATACCACTTTAATTGCAGAAAGTGAAGCGGAACTCAAGAGACTTCTGATGCGCGTACAAGAAGAGAGTGAGAAGTTTGGGCTTAAACTGAACATTAAAAGGACAAAGATCATGGCGTCTTGCCCTATCAAGTCCTGGAGCATCAAGGGACAAGAAGTGGAAGCAGTGACAGATTTTCTCTTCTTGGGCTCCAAGATTACCTCGGAAGGAGACTGCAGCCATGAAATTAGGAGACGCCTGCTTCTGGGAAAGAGAGCAATGGTTAGCCTTGACCGCCTAGTAAAGAGCAGAGACATAAGTCTGCCAACCAAGATCCGTGTAACTCGTGCTATGATCTTTCCAGTTGTGATGTATGGATGCGAGAGTTGGACTGTGAAAAAGGCTGACCGCCGAAGAATTGACGCGTTTGAATTGTGGTGCTGGCGAAGACTCTTGAGAGTTCCTTGGACTGCCAGAAGATCAAATCAGTCAATATTGTCGACCATAAACCCTGAGTGCTCATTGGAGGGTCAAATTCTAAAGTTAAAGCTCAGCTACTTTGGTCATCTGATGAGAAGAGAGGAGTCGCTGGAGAAAGATTTGATGTTGGGAAAGGTTGAGGGTTGCCGGAGAAGGGGTAGGCAGCGAACGCGATGGTTAGATGGCATCCTCGAGGCACTGCAGATGAAGTTATGTGATGTTAGGAAGATAGTGAGAGACCGGAAAGCGTGGCGTGACATGGTCAATAGGGTCACGAAGAGTCGGACACGACTGAACTGAACTGAAACCAGGGCTAATTTATTTCATTCTTTTGTCTCCAGCACGCTATAGGTTATGCGACTAAATTAACTCAATGGACGCTGCCTTAACCAACCCGAATGCCCTACACACCAGCAGTAGAATGGGGACAGTGCTCTACGCTTACGGGAACAGTCAAGAACCATACGTCAGATCAACGTGTTAATGCTTTGCCAGTGATTCATGAATGTTTCCATCAACTAGAACGTTTCAGACGCATGCCGTTGGCTATTTCATGTGCGATCAGCTTCAGCGAGACTATATAACTCTGGGGTCAAGGTTTATAGGAGTGATAAATATATTACCAATCTGCTCCTTTTTTACCTACTTCATCACTCGTATAGTGAGCTACTGAGTTAGGCAGTGCTGAATACAAGTTAATTGCCGTACAGAAGCCTATGTCAACAGATGGAGCCTTTGTGCCCATGCAAATATCAAAGTAGTTTCTACTCCACAAGTTCGGCATATACAAGGTCGACGTTCTGATGAAAGTCTTCTGCATTTTTTCGAGCATCGGGGACGTATTTCTTCATCAACACACGGCTCCTTCGTCCACCATGGGCGAGCCCTTTAATGGCGCTCTTGCACTAAACAATTTCCTCTCTCGAGCATCGGGCCTGTTGTGGACCTTGTGAGCTCTAGATAAATGCTGAATTTGAGCTCCAGACAGCGTGATCTGTTCAGACTTCATAATATAGCAATCCTATCCCTATAAAATCAAAATAACATATCGCTCTTTCGGATACCGGGTGCTCTATTGTAAAAGCCACTATTATTGCTGAAAGTGGAACTCTGTAAATTGGATCTGTACACCATGAGTATATGGCCGATGGCATATTTCAGCCTTAGTAATTGGGACTGTGATGTTCAGGGCAGAAGTTCATATGTCTAAAAACAATAATAAAGAAAGACGAAATTTATAAATGGTATTAATTATTTCTCATTTATCGCGCGCCTAATATTTTCAGCCAAAATAAATTCATGCGATATTCACCGGAAACATTTTCGTGGGTTTATAGGCGTTCGTCCCTAACGAGATCTGCTTTCCCGAGGGTCTTTATGATTGATATACGATGGGACGCTCCTCGCGTGAAATGGATGTTGATTTTATTCGTCGCTATCCTCCCAACAGTTGCCAGCTGCGAACAAGCAATCTGAAGACCTATATTTAATTTTAAACAAAAGCCTATCAACGTGGATACAAAAACTATTCAAATGTTGGCTAAATATAGAGCCTGAAATTTTCTGTCTATATTACTTATGCAATTTACGTTTCTTCCCGTAGGTGCGGGCCACCGGGCTTGGTGACTGAAAACCCGTTTACCAATGGAACTGATAGACCACCATACCCGAGATGCTGTTTGAAGCTTCCTGGCTAGATGGATTCCTGCTACTGGGCTCTCTGCATGGGACTGGTGTGAAGCGCAGTGGCAAATCCCGCTGAAGATCAATGTGCTATTGCGGAAGGATGCAACTGACCTCTTTTATTTAAACAATAAATATTGAACATAAACTTGTCATATGATTCGGTGAATACTTTAAAAAAGGGGAAGGGTTCAACGTTGCTGAACCGAATATGGAGCGCAAGCATTAGCTGCCGGTGACCGAGCGTTCTTTTAACGCGGTAGCGTTAAGGGCCCCGTGTCGCAGAGACGTCAGTGTCGTCGTCCCGCGTCGTCCGTCGTTGGCCGTGAGCGAAAAATCCCAGAAGCATTAACAAATAAAAAACGAGTAGGAATATATAGCCATGTACAACTGAAAAACGAAAATACAGAAGTGTGAAAAATGTCACTCAAATGATTTTATTTTCCCGTATTTCGATGACGTCGCAATGAGTCACATGGTCACTGCATAGCAACCGCATGTGATGCGACGCCAGCAGATGCAATTTGGTTCACTTACAGAAGGACCGACTGTTAGTACAAGATATGAGTAGATAAACGGCGCAAAAGAAACAGGACGCCTTGTCCGTGTGTTTCTGTGTTTCGTCCTGTTCATTTTTTGCCGTGTATCTACAGTTGGTTGACCTAGACTTCAGAATTATAAGCCGACGCTGGTGGTTGGAAACTCGCCTTGGGCAGACATTTACCGTTCAGCTCTTGGGTTGTATCTGAACTTCGCACAAAGATGAATTCATAGGTATATTTTCCCTTTTGTCTTCTCTTCCTTTTATCACTTCCGACGAATGACTAATTTATTTGCCTTGGCAAGATAAACTATGCGGGGAATAAAGCACCAATGTTCAAATCTAAAAACGGCGCAGAACGGAAAGGAGCTGAACTAATGGTCGGAGTATTAATTCACAAACTTTATTTCTTCTGTAATCGTTTCAGCCCTTACAACTGTGGAGTCGAAAAAAGAATACGTTTGACCGCTTTATCCACCGTCACCAATGTCAATACCCAAGACAGTCCAGACGGTGGCACTTGAAGCTGGAAGTGCACCATTGGGAGCAAACGGTAACTAATGGGTAAGATGGTCTACAGGTTGGGCGGGGACGAGGTATCGGGGAAAAAAAACCTTCCAAATCAGGAAGAGGTACAATGTTAAGCTGATTGAAGGAGCCTGCTGCTAGGACCTAAGGAGAAAGAACAAACAGAACAGGGAATGGCAGCAATTGTGCAACCGGTGAACTGCAGCGCGTGATCCTCGTTACCACATCACGTTCAACAGCAAGAAACGATGATGAGAAAAACGTCATTTGGTCACCCCATGGAAGCGGCTTTCGCTGGCGGCGATCACGTACTGCTACATGTGGCAGCAGAATCTCCCCCTAAGAGCTTCAAAGCTTCAAATAATGAACTTGAAGCGTTTCTTATGCAAAAGGAGACTGATATTTAACATTGGATACAATTTGGGCTAGTTGGTGCGAATCTAACAATTTGAACCAGCAAAATACACATAAACACAAGAAGAGAAGTACATGGGACAACGCTGGTGAAGACCGAAAACAAAAAACGGTGTCCACTGAAGAAGAAATGAGCTTTAACGTGGTGATTATTTGGGCTAGTTTGTGCGAATCTGACATATTGCCGCGTGCCTCTTGCAACCGAGGAGGAAGAGGACGAAGCTGAGTCTGTGTGAGACTGATCAGTTCCGTGGTTGCCGTTTTCTACTCGTTACATTTTCTGGTTTAGCAGCCAGGTACGATTCTCCTTTTGCTAAGTTCCACCCCTCAAGGGCAACCGATACTAACTACGGATTTGACACCGGTCCACCGCAGCACCAGCCGCCGCCTCTGAGGTCAGTCGCCAGAGTTCTGTCGTTTGTGCTGGACGCTTGTGACCCCCATGCATACATCGAACACGAACATTGTGGCTGACGGACAGAGTTCACCTCAGTTCGTCGTCCTCCAGTCTCGAACACCACCGTCCTTCCATGGCGAACTTTATGAGGACGCTGAGGACTGGCTGGACCAATTCGAACGGGTCGCCAACTACAACGGCTAGGATGAGCAAAAGAAGCTGCACAATGTGTACTTTGCTCTCGAAAATTCAGCGCGGACGTGGTTAGTCAACCCCGAAACGACGCTACCATCATGGGACTTCTTTCGTCGCTAGCTGTCGACGACCTACACCGCCAACGACCGAAGGGAGCGTGCGGATTCGGCACTGCGATCTCGCTGCCAAGCCCCGAACGAAAGTGTTGGAATGTATTACGAGGACATAATGCGCCTTTTCAGCAGTGCTGATCCAAATATGTCTGAGGAGAAGAAAATGCACCATATAATGCGTGGGGTCAAACGAGAATTATTTGCTGGGCTCGTGCGCAATCCACCCGGCACAGCATTGGATTTTTTAGCGGAGGGCACCACGATGTAACAAACACTTCAACACAGGGCACAGTACTATAACCGTTACGTGTCCGTCTGTCACCGGCCGTCTATGCTTCCGGCTTCAACGGTTCTGGTGGCGCCTTAAGGGAGCTTGTTCGATCCGTGGTCAGAGAAGAGCTAAGGCGCACTCAGCTACAGGGTCTAACGTCGTCATCGAGGTTTCCGTCACTCGCTGAGGTCGTTCGTGAGAAAAATAGGCAAGTTGTCCCGGAGCCGTCTGTGCCTGCTGAGCACCCACCGCCACCCAGTGTGCCTGCGCGCGCATCCGTGCTTCAGCAGAATACCCTGTGCGATTCTAAAAGAGCGAACACCAATGTGCCTCATTCAAGCCAGCACCATAGTGGGTACAACTCTACCAGGGCCAAAGTGGACACCCCTACACTTGAACCAAGCCCGCGTCGTTCTCCTCTTCTAGCTAGGGCACGGTTTCGAAAGACTGAAGTCTGGCTTGCTCCTGACCAGCGGCCCCTTTGTTACCACTGTGGTGAGGCCGGTTACATGTTAAGGTTCTGTCCGTACCACCGCGCCGGACTTCGTCGCTTTCATCCGCGTGCACGATGTCCTTGGAGTTGATGAACGACCGCTCGAAATCGAAGAGTACCTGTCGGCGTATACGGATCCCCCAGACGTCCCACAATACGAGTCCCGCATCATTACCTCTTCTCGTTATCGTTCCCCATGTCCACGTCCCTCTACATACCGCACTGGCCGCTTGCCGAGCGCCCGCTCCCCGAGCCGTCGGGAAAACTACAAACAGGGACCTGCGGGGGTGAGGCCACTGACGATGCAACTGCCGAACATCCTCCATCACATTTATTACAAGATAACGGCTATCAGACTGAGTGATGTAACAATGAACCTCAGTGCGCAGCTTCGGACGTACCAGTTTCTATCGACGATTTTCTTATTACCGCGTTAGTTGATACGGGGCGGACTATACAGTTATGAGCATTGGGTTAGCCAGGAGATTGAAAGTTTTAACCGAGTGGACTGGACCTCAGATTCGCACGGCAATGGGACACCTTATTACCCCGGCTGGAAAATCCGTTGTGAGAGTTGCAATTTACGGATTTGATTATGTTGGCGACTTCGTTGTTCTTACCCACTGTTCGCGAGACGTCATACTCGGCTTGGACTTCTTACAGGCTAACGGTGCGATAATTATTTTGCAAACATCATTTGTGACATTTTCACTGAGCCAAGCCATTGCGAGACTAGCGTCGACGGTTCATCAACATCCGCCTTACGTATTACAGCTGCTGACGTTACGGTACCGCCAGGGTGCAGCATTATGGTCATGGTAGAAAGCGACTCACCATACGACCGCGACGTACTGGGAGAGAGGAACGTGGGCCTGCTTTTTGAGAAAGGGGTCTGCGCTGCAAGAGGACGTGTTCGATTGAGGGTCGGTTGTGCGAAGCACTGAATTACTTATTTCGAGGGCGAGTTGCAGCTCATTGTGAAAGGAACGCCCATCGCATATGTTTGCGACTTTATAGAGCAAGCCAACATCTGCACTCTGGCGCCGCCGTCGCCAGCCGGATGCGATGCACTCGACATCCTATCAACTGTGGACATTAATCCCAATCTCTCGGTGGCAGAGGCGGCAATTCCTAAAGCTCCTTCAGGATTTCGCTGGATGCTTTGCAACTTCTACGAAAGTTGGCAGCACCTCAGTAGCCAAACACCGTATTATGGTTGATGAGGAGACCAAGCCGGTTTCCCAACACCCATACAGCGTGCCGTCAACGGAAAGCGAGGTCATTCGAAGCCATGTGCAAGATGTGCTTACCGACGACGTGGTGCAGCCGTCTACCCGCCCCTGGGCTTCGCCTGTAGTGTTAGTAAAGAAAAAAGACAATACCTTGCGTTTCTGCGTCGATTATCGTAAGTTAAATTAGGTGACGAAACGGGACGTATACCCGCTGCCGCGTATCGACGATGCATTGGACCGGTTACGCAATGTCAAATATTTCTCATCGCTTGACCTTAACAATGGCTACTGGCAAATAGAAGTGGACGAAAGGGACAAAGAGAAAACAGCATTCGTCACCCCCGACGGCCTTTATGAATTTGAAGTGCTTCCACTCGGTCTCTGTTCTGCGCCAGCAACCTTCCATCGAATGATCGGCACCGTTCTGTCTGGACTGAAGTGGCAAGCTTGCCTAGTGTATCTCGACGATGTCATTTTCGCGGCTAGTTTTGAGGAGCACCTCGACCGGCTGCGAATGATACTACAGGTGCTGCGTTCAGCCCAACTGACAATAAAACAACAGAAATGCCATTTCGGAGTCCAGTAGCTCCGCGTTCTGGGCCATGTTATTAGTGCTGAAGGCGTGAAACCGGGTCCCAACAAGTCTGCTGCTGTGGAAAACTTCCCGCGCCAAACCGACAAAAAGTCCTTTTGAAGGTTTTTGGGGCTTTGTGCTTATTACAGGCGTTTTGTCGAGAATTTTTCAGGGATTGCCGAGCCTTTTGCGTGGCAAATGTTCCTTTTGCGTGGCAAAATGATTAAGGGGATGCCTTCAAGGAGTTACGCCGGCGACTGCACGCTGCCCCGATACTTGCCCATTTTGATGAAAACGCTGCTACGAATATTCATACCGATGCCAGTAATTTTGGACTCGATGCCGTTCTGGTTTAGTGGCAAAATGGCACTGAGAAAGTTATCGCTCACGCGAGTTGCTCTCTTTCAAAAGCAGAGGCAAACTCCTCAACCACGGAAAAGGAATTCCTCGCGGTAGTTGTGGTTATAACTAAGATCCGACCCTATCTTTACGTACGCCATTTTAGGACTGGGAGCGACAACCATTCTTTATGCTGGCTAGCCAACCTCAAACACCCCTCCGGACGGCTTGCAATGTGCAGCCTCCGTCTTCAAGAGTACGACATTACGGTTGTATACAAGTGCGGCCTTAAGCACAGGACGCCGATTGCTTGTCGCGTGCATTAGTTGATTCTGCCCTTCCCGACAGCAAAGACGACGACTTCCCGTTTCTTGCTATTGACATGTCCCCGCATCAACGGGTTGACCGCGGTTTACACCCGCTTATTGAGCATCTCGAAGGCCTTGATGTAGCTGTCCCACGTGCTTTCGCACGGGGTTTATCCTCCTTCAGCATTCGGAATCGCGTCTTATATAAGAAAAACTTTCAGCACAGCAAGGGACCTTTCTTTTCATTGTGTCGTCTGACTTCTGGCCAGAACTCTTGCACGCATGCCCCGATGAGCCTTCGGCTGGTCATTTAGATGTCACGCGAACAATAGCACGCATTCGACAAAAGTACTATTGGCCTATGTTGCTACCTCAGTCCAGCACTACGTGAGAACATGCCGAGATTGCGAGTGGCGAAAGACACCTCCACTGAAGCCTGCAGGGTTTCTTCAGCCGATACCTCCGCCACAGCCCCTTTCCAGCAAGTGGACATGGATCTTCTGGCCCTTTCCCAAGTTCCGCATCAGGGAACAGATGGACAGTAGGGGCGACGGACTACTCAACGCGATATGCCGAGACACAGCCACTTTCCCGTGCAACTGCTGCTGAAGTAGCCCAGTTGTTTCGTAAGACCATCATACTGCGCCACGGTGCCCCATCGGTTATTCTTACTGACCGCGGTACAGCCTTTACTGCCGAACTAATGCAGGCTTTCTTCAGTCTTACCCGCACAAGTCATCGTAGGACTACTGCTTACTATCCGCAAACAAACGGACTGGCTGAACGCCTCAATAAAACACTTGCAGACGTGATTTCCATGTACGTCGACGTCGATGCACATGGGGTGAAGTCCTTCCGTGTGCAGCTTTTAAATACAATACTGCTGAATAGGAGACGACACGGCTTGCGCCATTCCAGCTAGTCTACGGTCGTCCCGTCACCACAATGTTGGACGCTATGCTACCTATAAAGTCACGGCGACGATGCCTCCAATGCCTATGCGGACGTCAACATATTTCTGCAGCGGGCCGAATAAGCGCGCCAGCTCGCACGGTGCCGTATTAAACATCAACAACACCGCGATGTCAGTCGGTACAACCTCCGACACCAAGACGTTCATTACCAACCTAGCGATCTAGTATGGGTGTGGACAACAGTGCGCCGTCGAGGACTCTACGAAAAGCTACTTCGCCGTTACTTTGGGCCATACGAGGTCATCCGGCTTCCATGGAACGTGACCTACGAAGCTGTTCCTCGGGGTCAACTACCCTCAATAGGGCGGCGCTCAAGTGCTGAAACTGTTCACGTAGTGCGGATGAAACCGTTTTATGAGAGGGAGTGATCTTTTTTGCTCAGCTTTGTGTTCCCTGCTTCTCCTAGTTTGAGAACACTCCCAGCGTCAAGTTGCCGCTTTCAAAGAGGGGTGGGTAATTCCGCGTGCCTCTCGGAGCCGAGGAGAAAGCGGAAGAAGCTGAGTGTGTGCGACACTGATCCGTTCAGTGGTTGCCGTTTTCTACTCGGTACAATATTGAACCAGCGAAAGACACAGAAACACGAAAAGAGAAGTACACAGGACAGCGCTGTTGAAAGCCGCACACGAAGAACGTTGCCAATTGAAGAAGAAATGAGCTTTAGCATGGTAATTATTTGGGCTAGTTGCTGCGAATTGAACATATTGAACCAGCGAAAGACACATGAATACAAGAAGCACACGGGACCGCGCAGATTCGATGTCCGGGTAGTATCCGGTCAGGGTCCGGGCAGAGCCGGGCAGGGTCAAACTGGATCGAACAGGAGGGGACTGTGTCTCCGGAGCCGAATCCGGATCCAAACCCGAGCAGCCTGTACCCGAACTCGAAAAACCAAAAAACACCTTGCTGATGAAGTCGAAATTTTTGGAGCCCACCTCTCAAAGCCTTATCGCTCTGCGATGTCAAAAACAAGTAAACCAAAAAAGCCGTTTACTATTTTGGAAGGACAAGTAGTCGGCCAAGAGTCATTGCCAGTCCAGCAATGCTCTAATACATCGTAACGACGATCATGTCACTGCAGCGCCTTAGGGAAATTTCAAAGTTCAGCCGCTGCAAAAAGGCGCAGAGACTTCGTGCAGAGACGAGCTTTTCACGCACTCCAGCCCATTGTGACAGAGCAATTTGGCGTCTTAATACTCTCACGAATTTTCTTCAATAGTGATAGGAAAGGTAAGGCGGCCAGGAGAACAGTCACAGTTTCTCAATCAAGTTTGTGTCTCTCATAAAACATTCCTCCTCATTCCCCTTCCCCAGTGCAGGGTAGCAAACCGGAAGCTTTCCTGGTTAACCTCTCTGCCTTCTCTCTCTCTCTTTCTCTCTCTCTTCTTGAATAGTGCAGGAGCATCAGAACAGAGTGAGGCTCGTCTAGCTTTTCGCATCTGCTAAAACCCCTTCATGGATCACTGCCTTGTCGTGGCGGAGGGGCTTGCGAAACTCGATGAAGTCGTGAGCTCTGCTGTGTAGGGCCACCCAAGATAGACAGGTCACGGCAGAGAGTTCTGACAAAATGTGATTCACTGGAGAAGGTAATGGCAACCCACTTCAGTATTTCCTGCCAAGAAAACCCTATGGCCAGTCACAATACCATTAAAGATATGGCGCCGGAAGATGAGCCCCCCAGTTTGGAAGGCATCCCACATGTTACTGGGGATGAACAAAGGGCGATTCTTAGTAGCTCCAGAACGAATGAAGCGCCTGGGCCAAAGCCTAAAGGACGCTCAGTTGTGGATGTGTCGGGAAGCGACTGGAAAGTCCTATGTTGCAAGGAGATATATATATCACATAGCAACATGGAATGTAAGATCTATGACGCAAGGTAAACTGGATGTCGTCAAGCTAGAAATGGACAGATTGAACATTGATATCTTAGGTATCAGTGAGCTCAAGTGGACTGGAATGGGAGAATTTAACTCCGGCGACAATTATGTCTCTTATTGTGGGCACGAATCCAAGAGAAGGAATGGGGTCGCTCTCATAGTAAACAGAAGAATGGGCAAAGCAGTGCTAGGGTACAACCCCAAAAACGACCGAATGATTTCACTTCAGATCCAAGGTCACCCTTTCAACATAACAGTTATCCAAGTCTATGCACCGACCACTACTGCTGAAGAAGCTGACGTTGAGAGATTGTATGCGGACCTACAATGCCTTTTAGACCGCACCCCATCATCAGGCATCGTTTTTCTCATAGGAGACTGGAATGGTAAGGTAGGGAGTGAAGAAATATCCGGAATTACAGACAAGTTCGGTCTCGGCGAGCCAAATGAAGCTGGGCAGAGGCTAGTAGAGTTTTGTCAAGAAAACAACCTGACCATAGCGAATACTTATTTTCAACAGCACAAGAGGCGCCTGTACACATGGACTTCACCGGACGGTCTGTACAGGAATCAGATCGATTATATTCTTTGCCGGCAGAGATGGAGAAGCGCTATACAAGCAGTAAAAACAAGGCCTGGGGCCGATGGTGGCACCGATCATCAGCTTCTTATTGCCAAAATTAAGCTTCGATCGAGGAAAACGCAGAAAACTAGAAGGCCTTTCAGGTATGATATGGATCAAATTCCGTTAGAATATGCTGTGCAAGTGAGGAATCGTTTTCAAGATTTAGATCTAGAAGGCACAGAGCCCGAAGAGGTGCGGACTGATGTCCGTGATATAATACCAGAATTTGCTACTAAGGTAGTTCCAAAGCAAAAGAAATGCAAGAAAGCAAACTAGTTATCTGAAGAGGCTTTGCAAATAGCTGAGGAAAGGAGGATGGCAAAAGTTATGGGGGAAAGAGAAAGATACAAGGTTCTCAATGCGGATTTTCAGAAAATAGCAAGGAGAGATAAGAATGCCTCCCTGAACATACGGTGCCAAGCAGTTGAGAACAACAGCCAATTAAGGAACACAAGAGCTCTGTATAAGAGAGTCAAAGATATCAAAGGAAGCTTCTGTTCTAAGCTGGGCGTGATAAAGGACAAACGAGGCAAGGACCTCACTGAAGCCTCAGAGATAAAGAAGAGGTGGCAGGAATACACAGAAGAACTGTACAAGAAGGACCCGAATGTGCAAACCCAACATAAGACGGTTGTGATTACTGATCTCGAGCCGGGCATCCTGAAGAGTGAAGTTGAATGGGCCTTAGCCAGCCTTGCTAAGAACAAAGCTAGCAGAATTGATGGCATTCCAGCTGAGTTGCTTCAAAGCCTCAACCATGACGCTATTAACATTCTGCATACATTATGTCAGAAGATTTGGAGAACCCTGCAGTGGCCACAGGATTGGAGGAGGTGAGTTTACATCCCCATTCCAAAGAAAGGCAGTGCCAAAGATTGTTCCAACTACCGCACGATCGCGCTTATTTCGCATGCTAGCAAGGTGATGTTGAAAATCCTCCAAGGTAGGCTGCAGCAGTATGTGGATCGGGAGCTTCCGGACGTGCAAGCTGGGTTCCGCAAGGGCAGGGGAACTAGAGACCAAATTGCCAACCTTCGCTGGATCATGGAAAAAGCAAGAGAGTTCCAGAAACCCATCTACTTCTCCTTTATTGATTATGCGAAAGCGTTTGACTGCGTAGATCACAGCAGATTGTGGCAAGCTCTCCAAGAGACGGGAGTTCCAATTCACCTCATCTGTCTTCTCAGGAACCTGTATGAAGGGCAAGAGGCCACAGTCAGAACAGGGCAGGGTCTTACTGATTGGTTTCCGATCGAGAAAGGAGTGAGGCAAGGCTGCATACTGTCGCCCTGCCTATTTATCCTATATGCAGAGTGCATCATGAGGAAGTCCGGTCTGGACGAGTCTTCAGCTGGAGTGAAGATTGCTGGAAAACGTATCAACAACCTTAGATATGCGGATGATACCACTTTAATGGCAGAAAGTGAAGTGTAACTCAAGAGACTTCTGATGCGCGTACAAGAAGAGAGTGAGAAATTTGTGCTTATACCGAACATTAAAAAGACAAAGCTCATGGCGCCTTGCCCTATGAAATCCGGGAGCATCAATGGACAAGAAGTGGAAGCGGTGACAGATTTTCTCTTCTTGGGCTCCGAGATTATCTCGGAAGGAGACTACAGCAATTAAATTAGGAGACGCCTGCTTCTGGGAACGAGAGCAATGGTTAACCTTGTCCGCCTAGTAAAGAGCAGATACACTAGTCTGCCAACCAAGATCCGTATAACTCGTGCTATGGTCTTTCCAGTTGTTATTTATGGATGCGAGAGTTGGATTGTGAAAAAGGCTGACCGCCGAAGAATTGACGCGTTTGAATTGTGATGCTGGCGAAGACTCTTGAGAGTTCCTTGGATTGCGAGAAGATCAAATCTGTCGATATTGTCGACCATAAACCCTGACTGCTCATTGGAGGGTCAAATTCTAAAGTTAAAGCTCAGCTGCTTTGGTCATCTGATGAGACGAGAGGAGTCGCTGGAGAAAGATTTGTTGTTGGGAAATTTTGAGGGTCGCCGGAGAAGGGGTAGGCAGCGAACGCGATGGTTAGATGGCATCCTCGAGGCACTACAGATGAAGTTATGTGATGTTAGGAAGATAGTGAGAGACCGGAAAGCGTGGCGTGACATGGTCCATAGTGTCACGAAGAGTCGGACACGACTGAACGACTGAACTGAACGGAGCTGAATCAAGCGTGGTCGTGGATACATTTACCTCGGCAGAAACATCATCGCCCCGTGAATCAGGTGGCGACGTACACCGCTAAAAATTTATGCGTTGCTTTCAGCGTCATTTGAAGCACCGGCCGGCGAAAATTAGCATGCGCTGATCAATTAAATTGACATTGGACAGGTGTTTAAACCAGCTGATTAGAGGAGGAATCCATCGCTGGCCATTAATTTGGCATTCCCAATTTCTCTTCTCTATGCGTCAGAGCACGTATCATCGGCTCCACCATGTCCAGAGAATACCGATATAGAAAATATTGTTATCTGGAGTAAAAAGCAGCCATTCAACAGATGAAAGGTGGATTTAAAGTGAGAAGTTGGGTCAGTGTGTAGGTATTCATTCAAATGAGCGCGAAAGAACAAACACGGAAGAGAAGACAGCACGAAACCAGCGCTCAGCATTTGTGTTATGCTGTCTTCTCTTCCGTGTTCTTTCCTGCTCGTTTACCACGAAAGGCGAAGTGTCTGCGTTAGCCTAACGAAGACAATGCATAGTGCCTATGGTTAAGCGGTGGCCATCGAGCCTGTTACACACTATTCTGTGGTTTTCCACCCGTAACAATATAATGGCGCCCGGCGCCCAGTTGACAACTCGGACGGCAGAGAGCTCAGTTCTAGTCTGCTGGTCCTTGACGATGTAATACTAAATACATTGTCCTATACTGAAGCCGAACAGAGAATGCTTGATCTGCTTGACACTGAAGGTCAAAAGTACTTGTACGTGCCTATCCGGCACATTTTACGTAGGAAGAGCTCACTTATATCAGCAAAACCAGAGTCAAATACGCGAATTGTTCAGCAGCTGAGGTGCTTTAATCATTTCTATTCACTGTGGAGAAGTGATTAGACCTACCTGCATACAGTACTCTGAGTATGAACGAATGACCGCCAGCCGAAATCACTTCACCACTGTCTGGAAACTTCGTGATTATATACACTAATCCACCACGATTTGGCTTCTTCAGTTGCTGCTCGGAAATTTTGAAGCTGAACTTGGAATTTTCTGAGTTCATGAGGCCAACAGCTGGTGTTGTTGCCCTTAATAGGTACCTTTTGTGAGCCCCCGCTACTCGCAGGTGTCTAAGATTCCTCTTCCTCCTTAAACGGGCGGGAGGAGGAGGAGGAGGAGGAAAAAACTAGGGGGTCAATGAGCTAAGACATGGCACCGAATTTTTGACATGCCGGCCCTTGAAGAGGCCTGCGGGTGGTCGAAAAATCTCGTTCTTTCGAAACCTACATTGATTAGACCACTGACGACTAGCAAGTAGGAAGCCGGCTGAAGTGCTTTGGCGACAGCGTACGTTTTTGTGTAACCTTAAATAAACATGCATCTATAGCCTAAACCTATATCCCTATATCACCGTTCTGAGTCCGAAAAGATAAAAAAAAAATTAATATTTCTTGTGTCCTGCGGGATATCTATGATATTTTTAACATAATTAGTATTGACGATTGCGCTTCAGATATGCTGAAAGGTTTATAAATATTCTCTTGGTATCGAATACAGACGTTAAAAGTTTTCTAAAATACCACCGCTCAAAGCACGGTCCAAGCATGATTTGAATATCACATAGATTAATATGGCCTCTCTCACAGCCTGAGTACGTTTGGGACGTTAAACCCCGCAAAACCATGTCATAAATAAATATTCTCTCTTGGCATGGCTGCTAGGAATTGATAATGCTTGACCAAAAATGCATTTTCTATACATTTATAGAAATGCCCCTCTTTCTGCGTGGCGGCGACGGCGTTCCCTGGTTGCCGAAGCGCCGGCTCTGCAACAGCGGATCACGGTGCCTGCATCCCAACCCGAAGCGCAGAGCCACGTTGCCTCGACTCGCTAGAGGCGTCAGTGGCATCTGTAAGTTGCTGCAGTCTCTTAGCCGCGCAAAGTTCCTATGGGCCCACGCGTTTCCTCCCGGCGCCTCCCGATAACGTAATTGCTTTCTTCGCTCCTCCTCAAATGCCACCCTGGTGTGGAGGCAATCAAAGTGCCGGATCGGTGACGGCGGATGTCGATATTTGCACCATCCGAGCCGAAACGCATAGCCATCGGCGTTCGCCACTTCGAACCGCCTTCCTAAAAGTTGTCTGTTATTGTACATACATGTCTTGCTTGAAATCTTTGCCTCAATCTACAAAAAAGGTGAAACAGCTGACCAGCTGCGCTCAAAATTTGCATTAGGCAATTTTCTGTGTAACGTTACGTTAAAATATCATGCACCAGGAATATATGAGGATCCTGTTTCTGATATATTGACGTGCATACAAATGATGGTATACGTTCCTACTTTCGGCATAATATTAGCATAATTCCTGCAAGCATCAACAAATCTACGAGCACATTACTATTTCTTCGAAACCGTACTGTCAGGAGATTGGGGATAAATTATTAATGCCTTCATAATAAGCCAAACTGAAATGTGTATGTTTTTATGGTTCAAATACATACTAAAGTTGTACTCCTAACCTACGTTTTCATTGTTTCATATTTTTACTCCCAATATATTTGCTATGAATTCCTTCAGGTATTTATGTACGAAGACAAACTCAAACAAAATATTCTTAAACAATTACTGTGTATTTGAAATGCGTTTTAGTTGACCAGTTTTATTCTAGGGGTAGCTATGTTGAATCCTTCATACGGAGGTAATTACTCATCACGTGAAGTTTGAGAATATCTTAATACTATTTATTCTTCGTAGTTATCATAGTGCAGCAAGGTTATTTAGGTAATTTAAATTTTATACTTCCAGTACATGTAAATTTATTCATTCTTGGATTTAAACGAAGGGCCAAATAACAAATATTAATCTGAAATCAATACGTTTAAAATGCGTCTTATCGTAGTATCATTTTTTCTGTTTGTTGCTAGGCTGCGGTATTGGATCCTTAATGAGGAGCTAGCTGCTCATTGCGAGAGGGCGCAGAATATTTCAATGCGTCTTACTCTCGCTAAATAGTACAGATATACGAGTATTTCTACCAATTAAATTCTGAAGTCCCAGTTTATGGGACTTCAGAACTTGTACTTGGCATGTACTGGCATTACTTGTATGGCATTTATTATGCCATACAAGTACAGTGTAGAAATAAAGCATAAAATTAAAACATGATTACGATATGTTTAAGTGTATTTTGGCAGAGCTTTCTTTCACTGAAGGGGCTGAGTTATCGGGTCCTTCATGAGTAGCTCTTATACTCACTCTGTCAAAATTCAGAATATCTCAGTACGTTTTTTTTTCTAAACATAACATAACAGCGAGCATAACTATCATTAGATTTGAATTCTATCTCCCATTGCTGTAATTGCAATGAAATAAATTAATCACAACTGTCTTTCAACTTTCTTCATCATCCCGTGCTTTCTCACCGCCCCAACTTCCTTCTTTTCATTTTCATAATTGTACTTGTTCTGAGTAGAAAGTCGAAATTTCGTCAGAAGCACTGACGACTTCTGATTATTTCTACTAAAAACCTCACGTTAACCGGAACCGCCTTCGCGCAGTATTGGTAGCATTATTTCAGAGCACCATTTGACACCCTACCCCTGACATTGTTAAAATTCCTCAAACCCTTATAAAATATTTGAAACACTAGTAAAACTATCATTTTCACTCTATAACACCTTTGATCATGCGTAGCAGGTCGAATGAAATACATGAAAATTCACATTTGATAACCTGACCATCAATTCTCGTATAGGCCTACCCATAGCATTTTACAGCATGCAACAAGACTATGCGACCATAGGCGGCAGAAACAGAGATAGCTTCTCTGTCAGAGACATAAGAAACAAGGACACTGGTTGCTCCAACATGGTTAATTGCTATTTGCTAGTAGAGGGCGAGCATACCAACAGTGTAGGTAAACTGCACTGCTTTTTTGTTCGGTTCCTACACATGTTATTATTTTACAACCTTTTTGCCACTTAAGCTTCCCACTTAAAGGAGGAACCGATCATTTTACTGGTTCCAATTTTCGGCTTCATGTGTGAACGTCATGTACGTAGACGTTGCTTTTTTGGGTCCTAATCTCCAAATTGTTTTCCTTATTCTCTCTGACTTTTCCATCGGGGTTTGGACGACATAGGAATCGAACACGCTTGGGCACTACTTGCGACAATAGTCAAACACGGTACTTAGGCCACGCAGGAAGGGTCGTGCTGCTTGGTAAAAAGGAATGTGCATATATATATATACATATATATATATATATATATATATATATATATATATATATATATATATATATATATATATATATATATCATAGATTTTCTTACTCTTACCTAGAGGGAAAGCTGTGCTGCCGTCTATGGGAGTTTACATGGAGTTTCCATACGGCCAGTTCAGCCACCATGGGCGCTCAAAGAATCATGAGCCGGAGAGCTACCGAGTGCAGAACTACATCTTATGGCCAAACCTAATGCAAATATAAACGTTGTTCTACCATAAATAATGTCCTAAGATTGAATATTGTGACTATAAATTGCAAAAAGATAAAGAAACAGCATGTGAGTGTGATATTTATCGAATATAAGCGATGGCTCTTTCTCCTATTGGCTTAGTTTTGAGCAGCACAAATAGCAATATTTCGCACTTAATAGG
Source organism: Amblyomma maculatum (assembly GCF_055883805.1). NCBI lineage: Eukaryota > Metazoa > Arthropoda > Arachnida > Ixodida > Ixodidae > Amblyomma > Amblyomma maculatum. The sequence continues at coordinate 10,439,624 of NC_139351.1, read as the reverse complement.
CAAAATTTGAAATAAAAAAATGTTACAAAAATATGTATGGTTGTGCAATCACTGAAAGAAGTTTTTAGAGACATTTCGGGAAACAAAAACCATTTATTGGCGACGTCTGCTTTTGCGCCTTCGCTACTATGGCTTTCGCGGTCTACGTACGCACCTTCAGATGATGATGATGACGAAAAAGAAACATCGCAGTAACAGCACTCCACATACCCGAGAAAAACCGACTGTCCCGCAACAAGTAGCACACCGGCCCATGATTCTTAACGCGCCCATGGTGGCTGAAGTGCACCGCCCTCAGCTTTCCATCTAGTTAGTGTAAGGAACTCTATGATATATGTATATATATATATTGTCACATCTCGACAGAACGCCAAGGAGAGTCAAAATATAGATGGTTTGAAAGGTCCACCAGAACAAGTGTGTTGTGTTCAAGCTTCTTTCTCTTCGAGGCTCGCGCTAGTGGTCCCTGCCGTCATCTTTGATGTCGTCTTCTATACGGCACTTGCCCCCCTTCTCAGGGAGCATCGTCCCGATGAGAATAAAAGGAATTAGGTAATGGCTGACCTTTACCTCCTAATTCCTTTTATTCTCATCGGAGGAGGAGGAGGAGGAAAAACTTTATTTAGTCCTATATTATTTGGCGGTTTTTGGACGTCTTCAGAGATGTCTGCTTGTTGTATCCACAAGAGTCTTCTCCGTCGACTTCGTCCACTTTTTTACAATGGTCGGTTGCCCTCAGTCCAGGGCTCCGCTGGCTGCTGCCGCCCGTTGGGCTCGCTGTACCAGACCATGCTGGTCTTCGCAGCGGTCGCTGGAGAGCAGAGTCTCCCATTGCTCCGCACTCGGGTTTCGAATTTTGGGGACCACATCTATGTTTTGACATGGCCATGTGATGTGATATAGTGTTGGTTTTTCATAGCACCACGGACATCTGTCAGCGTATATGGTAGGGTGCATTTTGTTTAGTATGTGTAGGTTTCGGTATGAACCCGTCTGTAATTGTCTCCATATGATAGTTTCCTCTCTGGTGAGAGAACTGTGCGGTGGGGGATATCGCATTCTTCTTCCTCTATAGTTTTCTAGTATGGCCGAGTATGCCTTGGGTGCTGGCAAAAGTTCCGCGGACCCGCCGGATGCTCGGAAAGTAGTGTATGCTCGAGCTATCCTGTCAGCCTCTTGGTTCCCTGCCACCCCCATGTGCCCCGGTACCCATATAATTTTGTGTCTGGTCTTGTTTTCTTCATGGTTTTTAAATCTGTCGCTCGCTTTGAGGAGTATACGAAGCGCGTGACGACCAATCCTATCATTCATGAAATTTCGACAGGCTGTTTGAGAGTCCGTGAGTATCGTTAGCGACCGCCCAGCTCTATAGCCCTCCGCCACCGCTAGAGAAATGGCTACTTCCTCGGCCTCTGCTGCTGTGCAGTGTCGGATAGAGGCGCTGGTCACTTCGCGTAGAGACGAATGGACCACCGTGGCCACTGCAGTTTTGTTCTGTCCTCCTCTCGAGGACGCGTCTGCATACACAGTCGTGTTTTCAGGAGCGTATGTTTTTTGAATAAAATTGGCCCTTGCTTCTCTTCTACCTTGGTGGAGGTTAGGGTCCATGTTTCTCGGGATTGGAGCTACCTTGAGGGACTTGCGAAGTTCGTCGGGGATCGTTACCGTCCTCGCTATTTCTCGCATCTGCTCACAGTATCCGAGTCTCTGTAAAAGCGCTCTTCCAGTCGTTGTCTGCAGCAGCCTGAGTTTTTGCGACTCAAGCTGCGCCTCGCGTAGTTCTTCGAATGTGTTTTGCAATCCAAGCACCATGAGCTTTTCTGTAGACGTGTTGCGCGGTAATCGGAGCGCCGTCTTATACGCTTTGCGTAGCAGGGCATCAGCTTGTTGTATTTCACTCTTGTTGAGGCACTGGTAGGGCAGGCTGTACATAATTCGGCTCACTACCAGGTTTCTAACTAGTTTTAGTGTGTCCTCTTCGCGCATACCATGCCGCCTGTTGGTGATGCGAGTGATCATGCGTGTCACTTGTAGCGTTGTTGTTTTGAGCATGGTAAAAGTGTGACTACTGCGTTGGTTCGATTGAACCCACATACCTAATATTCTTATTTTGGTCTTTTCAGGGATGGGCATTCCTTCCAGGTAGATGTTGAGTTCCAGGTTCTCACTGGTTGGGACGGTGCGGTTTTGTTCGCCTCTCCACACTCGGAGGAGTTCCGATTTCTTGGTCGAGCATGCGAGTCCTCTTTCTCCGAGATATTTCTGTACACAGGAGGCCGCTTCCTGTAGTTTTTCTTCCTTCTCCCCGAGGGAACCGGTGTTCGTCCAGACTGTTACCTCGTCTGCATACATGGCGTGCCTGATGCCTTCGATCTTCTCTAGTTTTCGTGCTAGACCTATTATAGCTATATTGAAGAGGATAGGTGAGATGACTGATCTTTGTGGTGTTCCTTTGTTTGGCGCGTGAATTTTGTTCGATCGAAGGTCTCCCATGGCGATGGTGGCAGTTCTATCTGACAGGAAGGCTTTGACGTACCCGTGGATTCTGCGTCCGCAGTCCAGGTCGTCTAGGCCTCTGAGGATCGCTTCGTGACTGACGTTATCAAATGCTCCCTTGATGTCAAGGGCCATTATGACATTTTCACCTGTTCGGGGTACGTTGCGGAGCACATCTTCTTGTATTTGAAGCAGCACGTCCTGCGTCGAGAGTTTTGCTCTGAAGCCGAACATGGTATGGGGTACATGTTCATTATCTTCCATGAAATTTTGCAGTCTGAGCATCACCACCCGCTCGTAAAGCTTGCCGAGGCACGACGTGAGCGATATGGGCCTGAGATTTTCAATTTGGAGCTGTTTGCCAGGTTTAGGTGTCATAATTACTTCGGCGTGTTTCCAGTCTTCGGGAACTGTCTCCGCCTCCCAGTGTTTGTTTAGAAAACTTACAAGCTCTTGTATGAGGTCGTCACTCAGGTTTCTGATCAGGGCATTGCCGATTCTGTCGGCTCCTGCTGCCGTGTTTCTGGTCGTATTCCTTATGGCCGCATAAACGTCTTCCACAGTCATTGGGCGGTCGAGTCTCTCGCTTTCGGCTCCGCGATAGTTTCCTTCGTATCGTGAGGGGTTGCGATCACCGAAACATTTTTTTCGTGCCTTCTCTAAAAGGTCGGTGTCCGAACCCTCGAAGGAGTGGATGAATCTGTGGATGCTTTTATTGTTTTCTGATTTTGTTTTGGTCGGATCTATTAGTGCTCTTAGGAGATTCCAGGTTCTTGCCGTACCTAAGGTTCCCTTAAGCGAGTCGCTGAATTGTTCCCAATTTTGTCTCGCGAGTTACGCTGCGTATTCTTCAGCTTTTGCCGTAACTTCTGCTATCTTTAGTTTTAGTTTCCTGTTGTGTTTTTGCTTCCGCCATCTTTTGGTGAGACAGCGTCTGGCTTCCCATAGTCGCAGAAGGTGCCCGTCTACTTCGGGCGTTGTTGTTGTTCGTCTTACACTTTTTGTGCATTTGTTGCAAGCCCCGCGGAACGCGTTTCAGTCCGTGAGTTTTGCTTGTCCGATCCGGCATCTTACCCTTTCCGATGCTAATCGCGTCCGGAGGATAAAGTGATCGCTACCTAGGTTTTGCATCATGTTTTCCCACTGTGACTCCTTGCTCTTCCTTACGAACGTGAGGTCCGGGCAAGTGTCCGTGCTCACACTATTACCGATTCTCGTGGGGGTCGCGGGATCTGTGATTAGCTTACAGCCAAAATATTCGGCTACGTCCGCTAATGTTCTTCCCTTGATATCTTGTTTCCGGTATCCCCAACTCGTGTCCATGGCGTTGAAATCTCCCACGATAATGAGTGCATTTTCTCTGGCCAGCTTGTGCGCTCCGTGGAAGAGTTCAAATAATTTGGCTTTTCTTTGTCTTGGCGGGCTGTACACGTTTAGTACGAATGTGCTCCTTCCCTTTCGCTTTTTCGGAATGATTTCGACAAGCGCGTGCTCGACGTCCGTGTCGGCGATGGTATCGTGCCTGATTGCGGTGATGGCTTTGATGACTAGAACGGCTGCTTTACCTCCGTTTTGGCTCTCGTAAACATCGTACCCCTGTAAAGAGGGCCTGGTTCCAGTCTCTTGGAGCGCAATCACATCGGTGGGTGTAAGCTGTGTGTTTATGTATTGTTTTAGTAGGGCCTGTTTTTTTCGGTAGCCTCTGCAGTTCCATGGCCAAATTTCTAAGTTTTCTTGTTCTTGCTGACGCGTCTTGGTTATGTTACGTGTTCGTGCTGTTGCCTTGTTCGACAGCGAACGCCGTTAACGCTGGACGGTTGTACGCTCTTTCCCTATGTTTTCGTTATGTCTTTGTTTTCGAAAAGCACTTTTGATTTCTGAGATCTGCCCCTGAAATTGTGCTTGCATCTGTTGCATTTGAGATTGGATTTGCCGCATCATATCCTGCATCATCTGCTGCATCATCTGTTGCATTCGTGTTTCAAGTTCTCCATTGTTGGATGCTTGTGGCTGTTTTGGAAAGGCTCTAGTGATTTCAAGCTCCCGCTGTTGTACCTTTAGTGTTTTTGTTAGTTCCTCGACCTTGCGTTCGAGCTCATTTTGTTTGAGTCGAGCGAGTTCAAGCTCACGTCTGAGTGCATCACTGCTCGCGTCTTTAGCTTCTTTGACAGGAATATTTTTGTTGTTTGCATTGTTTGTGTTACTATTTTCTACCGAGTGCGGATCAATGGTAGATGCCCAGCTTACCTTGTTGCCGCCTTTCTGGGAAAGCTTCGTTTTCTGCTTTTCTTATTTGTTCCCCTCCTGTGAACCGGCCGGCGACAGAGGCGGGAAGGAATTGGACCTTGATCGGCTCCTCTAGGTCTCTCCTTCTGAGCTGAACCATCGCTTGCGTGGTCGCCCGCGTTGGCCACTGCGCCCTCTTTCCCCGCTGGGCTTTGGTCTTGCTTTTTTCAGTCTCTCTGGGCACTCTTTGGATCCGGTGCGATGGGCCTCACCGCATATTAGGCACTTGAGCTCGCACACATAGTCTTTCGTCGGATTTTTATCTCCGCACAGTCCGCACACAATAATGTCCGGTGTGGGGCACACGTCGGAGCGGTGTCGTTGCTGGAAACAGACGTAGCACGCTTGCCTCATGGGGCGGTACTGGTAGCACGGTAGTTCACCTCCGTAGTATATTACGAATTTCGGCAAGATCCGGCCGTCGAACGTGATCACGGCGGTCTTGGATTTTCCAAGCATCCTTGCCTGGAGAATGGTTACTCCTTGAGTTCTGACTCGTAGGTGTGCTTTCAGCTCTTCGGGAGACGTACCTGGGTCAACACCGTGAATTACGCCGCGAAAGACGTCCTCCGGAGCTGCCACGTAAGCGTTGACCTCGTACGACTTTCCGGCGAATTTAAGGCGGGGAATGCGCCGCACCAGGTGAGCCGTTTCTTCATGTGGGGTGCTAACGATAATGATATTTGATCCTGTGCGAAGCCTTACAAGTATGTCCTCGTCCTTGCATTGTTGGCCGCACGCCATGATAACGGCGCGCGCTACTTGGTGTGTGGTGAGTGATTTCACCATGAGTCCTTTCTTGGGTCGAAAAATTATTTTGATGTCATTTTGTGGGGAGTGGCGGCAGTCTTCGCCTAGGCCTCCTCTGCTCCACCTCTCCGGTCTTGTTGCAGCCGGTCGCATTACGCAGTGATTTTCGATCATGAGGTTGGGCGTCCGGGCCGGTTCCCGTGCCTTTCCGTTGTCCTTGTCTCTGAATTTTTTTTTTCTGGCGCTTGGATTGAACAAGCTCCCAACTGGCATCGTTGTTGTACCAGACGCTCTCCGATGAGGAATCTGACGGGATTCCGTCTTCGCTTCCTGACTCGGCGTCTCCAAAGTCGTCTTCATCCATCCCTTGGAATTCGTCAAGGAGGGCATTTGGTGGTTGTGGCGACGCACTTGGGGCTTGGCTTGGCCCTGCCATATGGCCTCTCTTTGAAGAAGCGTCGGTGCTAGGCGCCGCCGTCGTCAATAAGCCTAGCGTCCCATGCTCTCCCGATGTCGTGCTGGGCGTCCCGTCAGGGTTAGCGGGCTGGCGCCCGCTTTGGAACTTTCAAGTCCGGTAAAGATCCGAAAAAATGGTCCTATCGCTTGAAATATGGCATCCAGGGGATCCAGCACTTGATGTCTTCCAGTTCCGAATGAAATCCGGTGGCGAAAAAGCGTTGGTCCGGTGAAATCGGTCAAAATTATCATCGGGACGATGCTCCCTGAGGAGGGGGGCAAGTGCCGTATGTAAAGGTCAGGCCACGCCGGGTGGTGCAGTGGTAAGACGCCCGAGCACTGTGCCGGAGTTCCCGGGTTCGAACCCGACCGCGGCGGCTGCGTTTCTATGGAGGCAAAACGAAGTGGCGTCCGTGTGCTGTGCGATGTCAGCGCACATTAAAGATCCCCAGGCGGTCGAAATTACTCCGTAGCCCTTCACTACGGCTCCCCTTTCTCTCTTTCTACTTTCATTCCCACCTTCCTCCCTTCCCTTACGGCGCGGTTCGGGTGTCCACAGAGCAAGTGTGACAGTTAATGCTCCTTTCCCTTCCTGTGAACCAATTATTGTTATTATTAAAGGTCAGTCGGAGTTGTATGGCTTCACACGCAAAACGCGGACGACGTCGGCTTGTTGCTTGCGTCGCTTTGATGTCGACAGCCAGTCTAGCGCCACCTCATAAGTGACGTCGGTTTAACGACGGTGAACAACGTACGGCACGAAGTATCGCCGCAATGATTTTCGGAGAGTCCACGGCGGCGAATAGGCGTCCAGACCCATACTTTGTCGCCAGTTTCGTACATTACATGTCGGTGTCTATGATTGTAGCGCCGTGCATGATGATCTTTCTGCATTTTGATCCACACACGCGCTAGTTTTCAAGTTTCCTCTGCCTATGCCTCTGCACGCTGAGCGAATTCCTCGACCTCCTGACTGAGATCATCGCTGTTGGAATTCGGGAGCAACATTGCATCCAGCATAGTAGCTATTGGTCGCCCGTGAAGGAGGCTGATTGGTATCATACGAGTGGTGTATTGTAGGCGAACGTGACGTAAAGAAGAATTTCGTCCCAATTCTTGTCGTTCACGTCGACGTACAGTCTTTGTCAAAAATATACGGCCCAAGGGTTTTGCTTGTAAGCTCCATAACGGTGCTTGGTACACATCTGCACTGTTAAATCTCGTAGACGACAAATCTAGTCCCTATGCTTCTCTATGCTTCCCTATACATTCTAGCATTGCTTCCAGGGGCTTAAAGTGCTTATAAGCGAACCCCTTGGGCCGTATCTTTTGACAAAGACTGTACATGGAAATACATCTCTGCGATGGTCTAATTGAGGCGTTTTATCAACTCATTGGTTTGGGGGTGATAGGCTGTAGTTTTACGGTGACTGGTACCACTGGGGCGGAGAAATGAGTGCCGGGGCCCCATGTCTCAGATCAATGTTCTCAGCAAAGAACCGAGCTGCTTCTTCGGCAGCTGCCTGTCAAGTAGTTAATAATAATAATAATTGGTTAAAAGGTAGGGAAAGGCGCAGTATCTGTCACATTTGCTCTGTGCATACCTGAACCGCGCCGTAAGGAAAGGGATGAAGGAGGGAGTGAAAGAGGAGCCGTAGTGGAAGGCTACGGAGTAATTTCGACCACCTGGGGGTCTTTAACTTGCGAACGTGCGCTGACATCGCAACAGGTTTCCCCTGATGGGGCTCGTAGAGGTAGGTAACCGTCGCTTGTGGCGGGGCCTAGCCTGCCACCGAATTTTTACCTTTGTAGGCCGTCATTGCACCCGTCATCGCTTCGGTGGTGGACGACGGCTGTTGTTGCGGGGCGTGTCTTTCTCTCCCACTTCCTTTTCTTTCTTTATTTTCTTTTCTGTATGCACGTGGCCCGTCGGGGTAGTGCAGTGGTAAGACGCCCGACTACTGTGCCGGAGGACCCGGGTTCGAACCCGACCTCGGCGGCTGCGTTTCGATGGAGGCGAAACGAAGAGGCGTCCCTGTGCTGTGCGATGTCAGCGCACGCTAAAGATCCCCAGGTGGGCGAAATTACTCCGTAGTCCTCTACTACGGCTCCTATTTCTGTCATTCCACTTTCACTCCCATCTTCCTCCCTTCCCTTACGGCGCGGTTGCGGTGTCCACAGAAAAACAAGTGAGACAGTTACCGCGCCTTTCCCTTCCTATAAATAAATAAGAGTGGAGGTGGCCGGAGTTGCCGGGTTCGAACCCGACCTCGGCGGCTGCGTATCGATGGAGGCGAAACGATGTAGCGTCCGTGTGCTGTGCGATCTCAGCGCACGTTAAATATCCCCAGGTGGTCGAAATTACTCCGTAGCCCTCCACTACGGCTTCCCTTTCTCTCTTTACACTTTCACTCCCACCTTCCTCCCTTCCCTTACGGCGCGGTTCAGGTGTCCACAGAGAAAGTATGACAGATACTGCGTTTTTCCCTTCCTGTGAACCAACCAACCAACCAAGTGGAGGTGGCTGAGCTACAGAGCCTGTCGCAGGCCCGTGCATTTCCTTTTTCTTCTTCTTACAGCCACAACAACAAGCGACATCGCACAGCACACAAACGCCACTTCGTTTTGCCTCCATCGAAACGCAGCCGCCGTGGTCGGGTTCGAATCTGGGAACTCCGGCACAGTAGTCGGGTGTCTTACCACTAAACCACCCAGGCGGGGACTTGCCGAGTAGTTCGCTTGTGCTTTAAATATGGTCCTGCAGTCGTAAGCAATTACTTTTCCCACATCATCCTGGCGCTGCACCAACACAGCACCTAAGCCCACGTTGCTGGCATTTCTATCAAGCAGCGTAGGGGCGTCGTCATCAAAGTGCGCCAGGACAGGTGGTGTCTGTAAACACATCCGCAGCTCTTTAAAATCTCTTAGTGGTTCTTCACCCCAGCGAAAGACAGCGTTGTCATGCGTCATTGATGTAATGGCTAGGCAATTCGTGAGAAGCCAGCAATAAACTGACGGTAATAGGTGCAAAGACCCAGGAAGCGCCGAAATGTCTCTTTGTCCGTAGGTGTTGGGAACTTGGCAACTGCGGAAACCTTCTCAGGATCAGACCGGACACCTTCTTGGCTAACGACGTGACCTAGGAACTGCAGCTGATGCCTGAAACACAGCGAGCAAACGGCGTAGATGCTCTATAAATGTGGCCGAAAACACGATCACCTTGTCAAGATACACCAGGCATGTTTGCCACTTAAGTCCCGAAAGCACATTGTCCATCAGCCTCTGAAATGTTGCTGGGGCTGAGCGTAAACCGAACGGGAGGACTTTAAACTCAAGCAATCCATCGGGAGTGACGAATCCTGTCTTCCGATCCCTCTCATCTACTTTGATCCGCAAATGTCAACTTTTCAAGTGCATACATGAGAAGTAATGTGCATTTCGTAGGCGATCAAGGGAATCGTTCCTGCGAGGAAGAAGGTACATGTCTTTTCTGCTCACTTGGTTGAGCTTGCTGTAGTCTATGCAAATTTGTAAGCTGCCGTACTTCTTTTTAACAAGTACCACGTGGCAAGCCCAGGGGCTCTGTGACGGCTGGATAGCGTCGTCTCTAAGCATTTCGGCCACCTGGCGCTGAATGGCTTCATGTTCTTTTGTAGTCACAAGGTTAGGATATTGTTGAATCGGTCGAATCGAGTGATCCGCGATAATATTACGTTTTGTCAAAGGCGTTTGGCCGATCTGCGATTAGGAAGCAAAGCAGTCTCGAAATGGATCTATGAGATCCAATACGCGATCCCGTCTGAAGAAGACAAATTTGGGCGCGCATCGACAATTGTTACGGGTTCTTGCAGACTGATTCTTCCTGTTGCAACGAGAAGCACTGCTGCGCATTTGGGAGGCTGTCGAAAAAGGCCACAGTTGTGCCTTTCGGAATTTGCTGACGCTCGTCGCTGACGTTTGTCAGAAGCACTTCGGTTTATCCATTGGTCAAGTTGACTGGCCCTCGAGCTATAGACACTCCTCGGCTGAGTACCAGGGTGACTGCGCGCCCGGCGATACCATCGCCGGTATGGGCCACTTTGCACTTCACTTCAACAGAACATGATCGCGGAGTTAATGTCACCGTCTCTTTGGCGACGCGTAAGGGCATCAGTAGTACTTCCGCATAACCAAGATCTTCATGATTCTTGGTGTTGACAACGAAACTGTCCCGAATCTGGTTACAGCCCCATGAAGACGCAAAAGGTAAACGCCCAAGATGAGATCTTTGCAGCAGTCAGGGAGAATAACGAAGCTGCCAACAAACACAGAGTTTCCTATTCCTATAAGGGCAGTGCACTTCCCTGTCGGCGCCAGTAGCTGACCCCCAGCACTTCTTATTACTGCCCCACTCCATTCGGTTTTTACTTTGCGCAGCGTATCAGCCAGTTTCTGGCTAATAATGAAGAAAGCTGCCCCAGTATCCACCAGAGCATGTACCTCCAGCCCGTAAATGGAAACGGCGAGGTCAGCGCTAACAACATTATCTGGGTTGCTCGTCTCTTTCGGTATATCCGGCGGAAGTGCGGCAAGGTCGACACTGTCAGCTTCGTCGTCGAGGCTGCACATCTGGGGCGGCATTTTCGGCGATAATGCAGGCGGCATTTTTAGCAGTAGTGCGGCAATTTTAATGTTGACAGCGGCTACAGAAGCGCAGACTGTTGTCGGCAGTTGCGGTGGTGGTTAGGGTTTTGGCACTTTTAGACTCGTTGGAACCTCTCCTCGCGAGGCTGCGGCTGTTAGTTTCCCCAGCGAGTTCTCGGGGAGCGCCATCCGCTAACGCCAGCAATGCTGCGATGCATCGGCGAAGAATAACGCTGTGGCGATAGGGAGGAGCGGCGGCGGACGCCCCGGGAATTTTTTTCCCTGCTGACCGAAGGGTCTTCCTCGATTTGGGTAGAGTCAGTTTTGAAGTGGTGGCGAGCAGAAGCAGGCGGAAAGGCCTGCTTCACGGTAGCGGCAGTAACGATACACATGGTTAGGTTGTCCGTAGTAGAAACAGTACAAACATAACTGCGTCATCTGTCAGTTCGGTGTAGTTGAGAGCGCCTGGAAGGCGCCTACTGAAACCGATGGAAGAATCGCGTCACCTGACGGCTCGGTGAGCTTGGTGTGGCGTGATCTGGAGGCGTGCTACGAGGGACTGCGGCATAGCCCTCAGGTTGCGGCTCGTGGCAAGGGGCAGGAATGCCGGCCGTGAAGCTGACCGGTTGTGGAGCGGGGTATGGTTTTGAAATGCCTGCCGCAATGTCGACGAGGTGAGACTAGTTGCATGGTGCAGATGGTGATAAGGCGTACCGAACTTAATTCCTGGCAGATTCTATGAGGGCCCTTCGTAGCCGTAATTGGCTGTAGCTCCTCAAGAAGAATTTCTGTAATGAGGTCTTGAAAAGTGGTCCTATCTGTGGCAGTCAGCGCCGTAGCAGTCGTCGGAGCACATTTAATGGGCCGGTTGTGCTGGCGGTACTGGTTTTGGAGGGCTCGCTATATAGCCGTAGCGTCCTCTTCAAACTCACTCACGGTTTTAGGTGGGTTGCGTACCAAGCCGGCAAACACCTGTTTTTGACACCATGCATGAGATGCCGTAGCTTCCTTGGCTCACTCATATCAGGGTCGGCACAGCAAAAAAGGCGAGCCATGTCTTCCGCAAACATAGCGACGCTCTCATTTGGCTGCTGGACGCGCACTTCAAGCAGGCGCAGCGCATTGTCTCGCCAATCACTTCTCACAAAAGTGTCTACCAGCTGGCGGTGGAAGTCATTTCATGTGGATAAGCTGGAATCGCGGTTTTCGAACCATTTTCTAGCATTATCTTTAAGGCAAAAATAAACATTGCAAAGCTTCTGGTCTGCTCTCCACTGGTTGATATTGGCCACTCGTTCTAACTGGTCGAGCCAGTCCTCCACATCTTCAAACGGTTCCCCGTGAAAGCACTCTGGCACTTTTGTGTTCTGAAGAGTCACTGGTGTGGGGTTGGGATGTGCCATGGCTTGGGAGACCTGAGGAACTTGGTTGTTTGAAGAGTCGTTCGGCAGATGGCTGTACTCCGGGGCTAGGCCTAGAAGGCGGCGACTAGCGCGATGGACAGCGTGTCGATGTCTGGGATCTGCTGTGGACTGCCGGAAGGAGTCTTATGCACACCATGCGCGCTCCACCAGTGTCACGTCTCGACAGATCGCCAAGGAGGGCATAAAGTTAGACGGTTTGAATGGTCAACCAAAACGAGTCTTGCGTTGAATCATCTTTCTCTTCCAGGCTCGCGCTTGTGGTCCCAGTCATCATCTTTGGCACCGTCTTTTATGCGGCAATATATATATATATATATATATATATTGTAGTGTGGTAATCTTCGTCATCATAGCCACTGACATGCATCGCGTGCTGGCGCACTCGAGGACGGAGACGTTGGTTGTTGTCTTTGTGATTCGCTACGCCTGACGCTCTGCTGTGAGTTCATCCTGTACAGCTGAAGCTATCTGCGTCGACTGAATAAACACACCCACTGCAATTGGTGCAGGTGCTGCTAGGTACAATTCCGTCCACCCTGGAAAAATAAGCCGCACATTACCATCTGCTTCTACAATGCCGGACGATACTTCTTCAACATCGCCGCCCCTCCCAACCACGGTCCTGTATTCGAGAGCTCTACGGCAGCGTGATCCATGTCTCTTCAGTGGCACCGCCTTTCAAGACGTCGACGATTGGTTGTCGGTGTACGACCGTGTCAGTAGTTACAACGGATGGGACGACACTATCAAGCTAAGTAACATAATCTTTTTTTCTGACTGAAGTGGCGAACCTCTGATTTCTCAACTATGAGGCAGACCTGCCATCTTGGCCAGCATTTAAGAAGAATTTTGCGAAAGTGTTCGGCCACCTTGCGGCGCAAGCTCCGAGCTTGCGCGCGCGCACTCAGCATGCCGAAGAGTCGTTCACCAGTTATATAGAAGACCTCGTTGACCTGTGCAAGCGTGTCGACCCCCTAATGTCCGAAGCAGATAAGATCGAAAACATCTTGAAAAGCATATCAGAGGGCACGCGCCAGATGCTCTGGGTGAAATGTCCTGCCACGGTCAGTGATGTGATCTAACTTTGCCAGAGTTACGACGAGGTTCGTAAAAAGCGGGCTTCTACCCGGCAGTCCGGTGTTAGAGACGACGCCATCTCCACACTAGCGCTGGGCGGTTCTACTGCATCAGAGGACAGCCCTTTGCTTCAACAAATCAAAGCCTTCGTTCGAGAAGAGGTCGCCCGCCAGCTATCACTGGTCCCTCAGTTACAAGATACTGGCCGCCTTGTTCCTGACATGGCTCCGTCTATGGAACCTACCATACGAAGTGCCATGCAAGATCCCAGCTCCATGCTCCCATCTAGCCCTGTGCTGCCGCCCAGCCCCGTGCCGGCGCAAGCAACGGCACCACCGACTTGCGCCCAAGTTGCGTCCAGGCCGCTAATGCTATCAGCATCTCTTTCCTACCAGGCGGCTCCTTCCAACCTTCTTTCGCCTTTGCCTGGGTCTGCATTCTATGTCCCTACTCCAAGGGTACGCCAACGCCCTACGAACCCTTGGCGTACCCAAGAAAATCGGCCAATCTACTACTCTTGCGGGCTGCCGGCCCATGTCGCACGCCTTTGCCGCCAACGCCTTCCACCTTCTCGCCCTGACCTCTGGAACTACTCATATGATAAGCAACAGCCCTCGCCGAGAACTCCGCCCGTTTCCAACTTGGTATTTTGCAACAATCAAACGAATACCACTCGCCGATCATCTTCCCCTCGTCGCCGTTCCCAGTCCCCGCTTCTCCAACGTTCTGCCGGTGCTGTTGAGGGAAACTAATAGTGGCAGTTCCCGGGGCGAGAACTGCGCTTGGTTCGAACTCTTCAAGTCCTCCGTGTTCTCCCGCTAACATATTACAAGTGTTTGCCGACGGCGTCGCAATACTTGTTCTTGTCGACACGGGTGCTGCCGTATCCGTCATCTGTGAAGCTCTCTGCCGTCGTCTTCGTGAGGTGACCACCGCGCTTTCCGACTTTTCTCTTCGAACCGCCTCATCACAGCGCATTCATCCCTCAGTGGCGTGCACGCTCCGTGTTCTCATCGAAGACGTCTTATAGACCATCGAGTTTATTGTACTGTCTCACTGCTCACACGAGATCATCCTGGGCTACGATTTCTTTTCCACTCATCGTGCCATTATTGAGTGCTCCCAAGCGGAAATTTCCTTTTTTCCTCTTTGAGATACCGTCTTGTGGGACGTCCCTACCCGGTCTGCGAAACTCCTTGTCGCCAATGACACAGACATTCCTCCATTTTCTGGTGCCCTCATGCCACTCTGCTGTGAAAGTGTTACTACTTGGACTGTTTTCTTTACACCTTCCGATGCCGCTTCACGCGATCCCTGCCTCCTGCCTCCATTTGCTGTTCTCAAGTTCAAAGATAGTCTTAGTGCAATGTAGGTCTCGAATCCATTTTCGTGCCCGTCTGTTCTGCTACGCGTTGAGTACCTCGGTCCTATTGAAGAACTTGATCCGGCGCTTTTAAATACTCTTCCTGCTAGGACTACTTAATTGGACGTTAATGTTCTCAGCTCTTGCGATTTAGCGACCGCTTCCACACTACCTGATGTTCTTCAACAAGCTAATGACGCAGATCGTTCACCCGCGCAACGCGATCAACTCGCTGCTCTTCTACGGAGCTTCACGTCTGCCTTCGACCCTCCCCACACTGCTTTGGGTCGCACCCCAAGCGGCAAGCCTATGGTCGGCCCGCACTCGGCCCTTGCCAATATGGCCGACTGAAACTCACCGGGCCGACCTAGGCCACCTACCTCAGCCCGAGGTCGGGGATTGACAATGGCCTAAGAACGGCCGAGCATCGGCAGTCGACCTCGGGCCGACGAGTACGGCCGACTTGGCCAGCCTATTGCCGCGCTAGGGTCATGCATGGGCCATGGCTTGCCGACTTGACCAGCCTACTGCCGCGCTAGGGTCATGAATGGGCCATGGCTTATCCACACATGGCCCAACCACTTCGGCGGTACTCGCTGGCCGGTGGTTTATCCACCGTCGGCAATGCACCTCGGGCCAACGAGTATGGCCGACTTGGCCAGCCTACTGCCGCGCTAGGGTCATGCATATGGGCCATGGCTTACCCAGACATGGCCCAACCACTTCGGCGGTACACGCTGCCCGGTGGTTTATCCATGTATAATTGGTGGTCTACTCATCCATGGCCTATGGTGTACCCATTAAAACGTCTGCAGTTCAATTGTGCATAGACAATTAGCGCTGCGGCAGTATTTTGAGATGCGCATCTTCTCCTCCAAGCGGGCTCTAACTTTGTGGCATCAGTAATGGTGTTCTCCGGGCAGGTGAAAAGCAACCCATACGTATGCAGCTCAAAAAAGCCTGAGCATCGGCAAATGTAGGTTTAAACAGCACTTTTTATTGGTTTTTCTTAAATATTCGAAACATGCTCAAAGCCCTGCTAATAAAAAAATGGCACTTACAGCTTACTAAGTTTGTGAGGCTTCACATCAATTTATTCTGGCTTTCAGCTTCTAGACTGAGTTGAAGATGTCACGTTTCCCTGCTCGTTGTGCCCGCCATCCTATTACTTCACTGTCACGAGCCATCGCTTGATTGCTGCCGCGGTCTTCCTGGAGAGGACGTCACTCAGGTACATGCTACCTCTCCTCAGGCATCCTAGAAAATATACGAAAGAAAATATCAGCCTTCATTCCGTATTCATATGAGTTTCCTAGCCTGTTAAAATGATAAAAGGCTCTCACTCAAGCAATTATAAGGACCTTCAGTGGTATCAGTAGTGATGTAGTCATCCGATGATATGTGAAGTCATTTGAAATATGAGGTGCACCATTTTTACACATATACTGCTTGTCCAAGCAAATTTGATCCAAGGGATAAAAAAGACATTTCCGAGGCAGGGGAAGGAAACCAGAAACATATTGCTGGAAGCTACCTTGAGCGCCACAGAAAAGGTTTTGTTTGGAATCCTTAATTGACATTATTTACCTAAATTACTGATTAATGACTTACACAATAAATGGTGTTGCTACTTTGAAGAGTACCGGCACAAACCGCGTTTCATTATTAGCGACAAAGAACCATCCCGTCTGCATTTCGTTCCCCAGATACAATAGGAAACCCCGAAAATACAAAAATCAGATTGCCGGACAATACAATCGAGGCCTTGGCTTGGCTCGACAGCCCTGTGTAGCGTTAGACCTATAAGTTGCCTATGATTTCTTTGTCCGCGCCAGCCCAACCGTTCAACAAGACCGTATTTGTACTTTACAGCTGAAAAATAATGTATTTGTATCCTTACCGCTTTGTAGTCATTATCCGCATTGCAAAGTTCAGCGCGCTCAGTGTAACTCGCGCCTTCATGTGCGCCAAAGGGCTGACGCGAGGCAACCATCGCCAGCATATCACCCTTACTCATGCATGGGACCAGCCATCATAGCGGCAGGTTGTTTCGTCCGCTCAAAATCATGTTGAGAGCAGCACAATTGAGGTGTGCGAATGGTCTGGTAACGGTAACGGTATCTACATAACCGGTATGTACATAACACCGCAGATAAAAAAAAAAGGTACACATGAGGTTTCTAACCGCAAATATCGAAACAGAGGTTTCCGAACGTGCTCACCGACTTTGTAAGTCGTATTTATTGTCTAAAGTGAATATTTAGTACTTGGTGCGAATAACCTCACTTCCCTACGTACAAAATAAAACTTTACTGTGCTGTCCTAAGAGGCTGCCGGCAATGCGTCATCGGTTTCCATCGCCTGTTTCTAATGGTTTATTTCTAACCCTTGGCTCAAGCTATCAAGCAGAGCAGGTGTAATGTAACTTGAATAAAACCTGCATGAGATCATACATATGGGTATATTTTTAAGCTTTGCAGATTTCACTTACAAATATTACGAGAATCGCGTCACTGCGGTCTTTCTTTAAAATTGACACCAATATTCGTGGCTAAAATAAAGTACTCAACGTATTAATTCAGCTTCGCAAGTGCAGCTGTAACAGAAAGTGAGGGCTGGTGACACCGAAGGTGTGCCTAGCTTTCAAATTTTCTTAGATGTCCCAACAGTTCGAAATATGCAATTTTAAAAATAAGCCCTTGATAGTGGCTTTCTCATAGCGTATATGGGTGCCTTAATAAGAAACATAATAGAGGTCCCATGACCATCTTTCGTTTCAAATGAATTTTTTATATGTGGTGGGCAAATATCTGCACACAAAGGAATTAACCTTAGTTTTGCAAGATACGGCGTAGTTTCGTCGAAAACAAAAAAATTATTACGGTATATCTTTAGAGGTAGAAAACGCTGTTTTTGCCATTTCAAAATGTTGCAAATTTGGATACCATGATTTTGTCATCTACTATTTTTTACTCACTAAATATATGGAGGTTTTACATTTACAAACAGTATTAGGAACCTGTTTTGTTTTTGCAGTTGAGGTATTAAAAAATCGCGAACTTTGGTTCAGGAGCGATGCGCTGTAAAAATATGCATTTTTAACCTTTTATACTGGAATGTGATGCATTAGGTCGGTTGCACTAAATATGTTTCCACATCCTAACGCATGTTCTTAATTTCAGGCAATATTTGGAGCTCCAGACTGCTAGGTGTGTTCTACACAACGCATCAAAATTGCCCAAAATTCGAAAACAGCAGTAAAGGGTAAATTTGCTGCAATTAAAAAAAAGACCACCTTCGATCTTCAAATACCTCTCAAGAATCTTCAGTACCTCAACAATATCGCGGACTAAAAAGTGTTGCGTTATATTGTTTAAAAATATAACATTAAATATTAAACCAAGTGCTTGTCCTGATAATGGCCAAATTCAGCCTGCATTCTTGCAAGATCCAATACTATCCTGGCACTGAAACTATTTCTCTGCATTATCTAGGTTCCATTCTTTATTTCTGGAAAAACTTGAAGCTCTAGGTTTGTTTTGTTCTACATATAATATTTAAATCGGCCAAAATTTAAAAAAAATGGTAAAGTAAGGAGAACTGATTAGGACTGAAGAAAATGCCGCAACATCGATTTTTATCGAAATCTCTGGAAACAATGCAAAGTACTTTGTTAATATGAGTCAGTAAATATATTGAATTCTGCAAAATGTAAAATTAGAAATATAAAAATGCCTGTTTTTAATCTATAGATTTGCTTATATGACTCCCCCTTATAGAGTAGGCATCAAAACTTCAATTTAGTATTTGCTGAATTTAGTTACATTTTACTGTAAGTAAAATATAAAGCCTTGTCAGCGCTAATAAAGCCTTTTTCTGCTTGTCAGCAAGGACATAATCTAGCTTAAAACGGTATTAATTCGCTATTTCTGTCAATTCCATGGCAGAACGCAAGTGAAGGCTGCACTTTTTCTCTGTCTTTCATTCTTTTTTATTTCTAGGTGCAGTAGTATTCAATCTAGTCTATTAATATATTATTCCATTTCTCAGCTTTGACCATAACTAACGATACTATATTTTTGAAGATGGTTTTTAAATGTGTAATTTTTATAATGCAATCATAAGCAAATTGCTTTCCAGCGTTACAGAGAACACACATAGCAGCTTAGATCTCCAGATTCTGCCTTAAATTAACAATATAACCTGCGTAATAAAGACAGAATATTTTAGTGCAAACAACGTAACGCATCACGCCAGTATGTAAGGTTGAAAATAAACATTTTTGTAGCGCGTTGCGCTTGAAGCAACGTTTGCGATATTTTACTAAATCAACTGCATCAATGAAACAAGCTTTCAATACTTCTTATACAAATAAACGTTATGTTGATGTGGTGAGTAAAAAACAATGCATGACAAAATTTTAGTGCGCAAGCAGCAGGCCTCCAAACGTGCAACATTTTGAAATGACAAAAACGGGGTTTTCCAGCTTAAGTGATAGGTTTTTTTTTTTTTTTTTTCTGAGGAAACTACGCCGCATCTTGCATACCTAAGGGTCTTTCCTTTGTGTCGAGAGATTAGCCCACGACATAGGAAAATTTAATTAAAACAAAATTGTCATCACTCCACGATTACTGTTCCTGTCCAAAGACATCCATATTTATTTTCATTTCGTCTCTTCAAACAGGCTGGTTTAGGCAATGCGGTGAATAAAAATGTAATCATATATATTAAAAATTTCCGCGCTACACGTTGTACCTAAAGCTACCTATTTTGTCACAACTGTCATTCGTTATTTGTAGCTGAAACAACATCACAAAAGGAATTCGATTGCAAATTGTTCGCGAGTTAAATAGGCGTACGGGATGACACACGTGTACTCTGCAGAATACAATTTAACAAATGGCAGTCACAAACTATAGGCAAATAAGGCTATGATACGGAGCATATGTATTACTCCGGTTAACAGTAAAAAAGTCGACTTTTACCATATTAACATATTCGACAAACTATTGCATGTTCACATAGGAACACAATTAATGAACTCATTCACGCATCTAATGTCTATGGGCATTAGATGCGTGGATGACTTCGCTTTATTCCAATTCGAGCGTCACTGAAAATAATTGAACGAGGAAAAATTTAATGTCTACGCAATTTTCAGCGAGTATACCACAAAATATACTAAGGTGCTTCATATATAGTCACATCACCTAGCAAGTGAAGTGGGATAACAGAACTAATCAGACACTCACCCTGATCAGCATTTCGCTTTTGCGTCATCTTTGTAAGTTTTTAGGCAGGCTTCTCCACTGATTATCCTCTTCTATATACCCTTGCCACCCACAGGACACAGATCTTCTGGGGGCACCGAACTGTTGGTTTTCGCACCAGTGATACAACTTAATCGATCCATTTCTACGTTGAAAACATTCCGATGCGCATCTAAAAAAATGAAAGCATGTATGTGTAGGCTAAATCATTCACACATGATAAAACAATATTATTTGAACAATAAAATCAAATGATCACACTCGAAGCAACAAGAAAGTGGTGGAGAGATAGGAATTGAAGCAATGAAAGGCGGTTGCTTACTGCAAAAAGCCAATAGCAAGAGGTCCACCGTCTAGAAGAATAGGCAATAAAAATAAGGCACATTTAAAGGTGCATGCAGCAGTTACAGTGATGCAGTGCTACCTTTTGTTAGGCAAGCTTTTCCGCTGATTATCTTCTTCTTTATTCCCCTTCCAACCACAGGACACAGATCTTCTGGGGGCACCGAACTGTTGGTTTTCGCACCAGTGATACAACTTAATCGATCCATTTCTACGTTGAAAACATTCCGATGCGCATTTAAAAAAATGAAAGCATGTATGTGTAGGCTAAATCATTCACACATGATAAAACAATATTATTTGAACAATAAAATCAAATGATCACACCCGGAGCAACAAAGTGATGGAGAGATAGAAATTGAAGCAATGAAAGACGGTTGCTTACTGAACAAATTCAATAGCAAGAGGTCCTGCGTCTATAAGAATAGGCAATAAAATTATGGCACATTTAAAGGTGCATGCAGCAGTTACAGTGATGCAGTGTTACCTTTTTTGTTTCACTGCAGCGGTTGGTATAAATATTGCAGAAATTGCTAGGCATCTCAGGTAACCCCATTGAAAACCTCATCCAAGGTTGCTGCGGCGTGCTATTTGCAGCTGTTAACGGTAAGACAGGCTATCCTATGAGTGCATGTTCATTTCCTCCTTTTTGTATCTTGAATGAAAGCGACTGAACAGTGGGTGTTGTAAGAGGTGCAGCGTCCCTAGGAATAGGGAACAAAATTAAGTTTTGCTTGTAATAAACAAAGGTACAAAAAGGAGCAAATATGCTTACAATAATAGCATGATGACCTACCTTTTCATCAACAGCTGTAAACAACCTGTCACTACTAGTCGGTTCTTTGGATAGGGTTGTCAATGCCAGAGCTTAAAGCTGAGAGCAATATGATAAATATTTATTGCGGTCACGGCCGTAAAGAATTAGCACAATACTCCAGTACTGTAACTATTCAATCGTCCATTTATACATATTGTTCATTAAAGAACCATGAACATCTTATTAAGTTGCTCTTTTCTACTCCCAAATGATTTCCTATACAATTAGAATACGTGGATCGCTGCTTCGGTTTAAAATTTTTGTACGATGGCTATGACGTGCACTTCATGCATACAGTACGTGAGGCACAAAGAGCTATAACTGCCGAACAGGCGGACCTGACGTCCTGTCCCATTTAAAGTGCGCGCCGTGATCGAGCGCTTCGCGAGCTATATATCTCGGACGATATGGTCGCCTCATACCGGCCGTCAGTTTTTTGTACAATGTGTCCCACGAGCACGTTGTTTACTTTCCAGTGACAGGGGCGCAGTGCACACACGACTGATGCGCCTTTTTGCTTGTTTTGTTATTTTCCTCAGCCTTCGAAGCGCGTCTGCGAAACCGCTCTCCTATTGTCGCCGCTTCCTGACAGCGCGCCCTCACCTGAAGGTGCGTTCTCAGAAGGGGGGCGTCGATTAAAAAAATTTTGAAAAGGGGCTCACTTGCGCTGTTCACGGCTTTCAAATCCTCAATATGATATTAACCATTATAAACGTGGAGGTTCATTATGACTTAATCATAGCCTAATCATCAAGCGGCATCACGCACATAACGTCTGCCCCACTGTCAAATTCGCTTGCACAGACCGCACGGACAATTTTCAAAGCATCGTCTGTAAATTTGAAAACAAAAAAACTGCCCTAACTCTTAAAAAAATAAAAAACTGAGCGAACATGGCTTCCTGCACGCAGAAAAGACGCTGTCCAAAATATATGTACAAAGCTGAGCGCGTAGTATTCGGTTACTAATTGATTGCGGCGCGCTGCGCAGTCAAAAAACTGCGCAAATGGCTGCCGGTAGTGTTCTGTCGCGCGTTGGTGGCACACACACCTATTATGCACGGCTTCTCTATTTTCGGCGCAAATGTTGTTCATATCGCAGCCGGTAAATAATTCCACGCCCTTGCTTGTATGTAACCCGGACGAAAATTCGCTTAGTTCTTGAAGTCATGCTTCGCGCAGTTGTTTCGAGGAGAATACGGAAAGAGAACATTTGGGACTGGTAGGAGATTATATAGAACCAATTATGAAGCAATGGCATGCTGCAAAGATATATACTCACGGTCTAAGATGACGGCTTTCACTTAGTCCGAGAATGCCGATGGTTTCCCGCCGTTGCTGTAATCCTACTCCGGCGACATTTCACAGCTCTACTATTCACAGATATGTAGCAAGCACAAACCGGAGCACCTGTAACGTATATAGGCGCAAGAAAAAAAAATTATGCACAGCACAATGAATAAGAAAATTAACGAGGGAAGCAATTAAAGAAAGGTATAAGAAGCAGTGACAAGTCTTGTAGCGTCTTCATCAAGCTCTGAAATGAACGCTTCGGGAGGAGGCCGCACAGCCGCGCAGCGGGGGATTCGTAGACGAGGTGGAACAATGAACTGCTCAACCAGTGCGCGTCGATTCCCGCCGCGGTGTTGTGTTCGCAAGGGCTGCGCGTGGGAACGAAGGACCAACGACCCTCTCGACATTCCATTCCTCCTTTACCCCAGCCTCTCCTGTCTGCATCGGCCAGCCGTGCCCAGAGATTGGACCGCGCCGATGAGCGGCCGCCAGCGCGCACCGCTCGAGTCGAGGTCTAATAAATAGTTTTTTTCTGTCCGCAAAAGCATTGTTTCTTCAAGCCAACCGCGGACATAACATTTAAAAAAATATAGAAAGCCTCCCCATCTACCATCCACAGCGTTGGTAAATCTATAGAGTTGGTGCATCGACAAATGCGCACGTCATCTTTCCCCTCCCGCTTCCACCTATGATCGAACAAAAGACGGTCGTTCGACCTTTTATATTTACTTCAAAATATTATATATTGTTGCATGATGACTGATTAATAATATCGAAGAGGCGGAGTTCCGAGCTTCTGTGCTGTTCTGGCCAAATTTAGTTATAGATTACACAAACTATGTTCAAGTTAGCTAGCTGACAATTATCTGACTGAATATGTACAAGTTTTTATTTGTATTCAGTTAATTTTCGCTATTCGGGTAAGAGTAGATGTTTTTATAAAAATTCTCAAGATCGGCCCAAGAAACGAAATTTTCCTAAATTGCAGGCCTTTGTTTCAGAAAAGGTTCATGGTAGAGCAGCAATAATTCCACACTATGTTCTCGGCATAGTTATCCGCAAACAGGTAAAGCTTATATTTTTGTGACATTTGAATACAGATACGATCGCGCTAGTTTACAGAAAACAGCGAACATTGAAAATTTCTTAGGACAATAAAAAAAAAACTGTTTTAACACTGTTTAAACTTTTTCCGCCTATTCTACACTACCTCAGCTTTCAAAATTATTAAAAACACCGTGCATAATTTTGTTGCGCTAGTAATTATGGCCACTTTGATAAGGCCTTTGTCCAATTATAGCGCACCGCGCAGATCGGAAGTCCCGAATTTGTGAACCGTTCAAGGTTTTTAAATTTTGGCATATTATTGTAACAGGGAGAAATACATTTATAAAAGAGGATTAAAGATATATGCATTGGGAAACAGCCAAGGAGCCTGGCAATGAGGGCCCCCAGTTCGACGCACTTCTTTTTCTTAATCTTCCACAAACGAGCGCGCCACTTCGTCCTCATCATTCTCCAGCTATAAAAGTATTTCTTCGGTTATTGTTTGTCTCGACTTCGCAAATTGACGGTGACAGACACAGCAATGAATGATTCAGAATCAGTTTTGTATGCGTCGAATTCCTGATGCGCTGTGGCATCAGGCACCACACAGACGTTTTTCGCAATCACCTTCACCTTAATGCGAATTACAGAAGGAAGCGATAACGTACAATGAGCAAGCAACGTATTCCAAATCATTTCAGTAGAATGGAAAAATTGTGAAGGGCATGGAAAACTGCCTCAGTAAAACACAGTGTTTCTGGGCTGCATCCGTTTTCTTCGAATGACTCGACAGCGCACATTATTTTCATTCCTGTACAGTGTCTTCCATGCAGTCCTGGCTAGCGTGAACGCGCGGCAAAAGGCCCACTTCAGGCCGTCTGGATGCCGTCATCTGAGAGAGGCACGAGCATCCGGTTACCAATTGTTTTTTTTTTCCTTTTTTTTAGCATTCCATACCTTGCTTTGCCACTGCAGCACCAGTTATGCCTTCCACCGATCGCATCTGGCGCAGCAGTTTCTCATGCGGCAGAGGCTGTCGCCCGCGCTGGTGAAGCGGGCTTCCCGACAGTGGTCGCATCTCATTAACTTCACCCCGTGTTATTGGCGTCCGGTTGCGGTGCGAAAAACAGGCGGATAGAATAGTGAAGCTCTAGTGCCGATGCGTTGAACTGCTACAAGGAAGTATTTTTTATTAGTTTTGGGTAGCTTCACCATAATATATGCATCGAAGTCTGTCGGTCTGAAGACGCAAAAACGAGCTCTCACTGCTCCGCCTCTTAAAACGAACGTCTAGGGTGAGCACACCGCCGCGCTCATGGCCGCTCCGGTTATCTCAACATCTCAACATTACTGTCCTCATTTCCGTCGACATCTTTTCCCTACTGTTGGACATATTTTTAGAACCTGAAATCCAATCCTGCTTGCATTTTATTCGCTTAGTGGCCAAGAAGTCAGACCTACAGCAATTGCAAATTCCTGTTTAAGGGTCTTATTGGACTGGTCGTAACTAACAGTGCATCAATATTGTGCAATGTGTTTTGATTGACATTGCAAATTGATGTAGAGAAGAATACGTGAACAAAGTTTAAAAAGATATCATAAACGGTTTTTTTTATTCTCCTCAGAAATTTTCATTGTAATAACGGTGAAGGTGATTGCGAAAAACGTCTGTGGGCTGCCCTATGCCACAGCGCATCAGGAACTCTATGCATACAAAGCTGACTCCGATTCATTCAGTGCTGTGTCTGTCACAGCTAGTTTGCAACGTCGAGACAAAAAATGACAGATGATGATGAGGACGAAGTGGCGCGCTCGTTTGTGGAAGATCAAAAAAAAAAGAAGTGCGTCGAACTCATTGCCTGGCTCCTTGGCTGAATACAAGTACCTTCGCACTTGTATTCAGAACTCGAGCGTAACCACGGAGCCATCACGCCTTATACGCTTCAGATTCGGATATCAATTTTGTAGACATTTTGCGGAATCCTTGTGGATTGTGGGCGAATGTTCTACTTATCATGGGTCCCGAAAGCGATAGCGAGCATGCATAGGCGGAATTTCTCGCCGTTCTTCCTAAGGCTCAATAGGCCTCACTCTGGAAGCGACGGACCAACTGAGCATAGGCATTAAAAACAGTTGAGCAGAGGCAATTTACGAGACTTTTGTGGCCACAGGCCGACAAAAACGACCTTCCTTTTGAGACGTGTGTTAGCGAGGTAAGCACACCTGCGAGAAAAAGTGGAGAGGCCGCGCGCTTTGAAAAAGTCTGCACGTTCGCCTTTTCTGACGGTGAAGCGGTTATTTCTCTTTAAGGTACTCTCCTAAATGTACTTGCCATCTTGCCCAAACAATTTTGTCTGGCGCATTGTTTTGTATAAAATAAAAAAAAAGCAATCGTAGCTGTTTGCTCGAAACTGTACGTGTTGGTTCAATGCTGGGAACTAAAGCTGGAACGTGAAACCGAAGAAGGTTCTTGCCTCTATCAGCCTCTCTC
The DNA here is from genome assembly GCF_055883805.1 of Amblyomma maculatum. Lineage (NCBI taxonomy): Eukaryota > Metazoa > Arthropoda > Arachnida > Ixodida > Ixodidae > Amblyomma > Amblyomma maculatum. The sequence goes on along the minus strand of NC_139351.1, from coordinate 10,413,890 downwards.
GCCTCCCTGCTGTTCACCGGTAGTCTGCGCAGAGCGTGCGCAAGCCAACAGCGCATGTGAGACGCGCCAGCACAGTCGGTGGGAAACAGGCGGAGGAAGAGGGTGGATGTTTACTCTGCGGGCGCGTTGAGGCCAAATTACAGACGCCGAGGCGCGCGTTTCATCGTACTGGGCGCGCCGCTTTCGAGCTCGCACGATGTCGACAATCGCCGAACCTTTCGCTTTCGCCGTAGTCCTTTTATGTTCTCTCTCCGAGTGCGTTTTTTTTTTTCATTTTTTTTTGTCTAGATATATAATCTCGCTATTACTGCCTGTAATATATAGATATTGATGCTTATTCGCTTATTTAGTCGAGTTTGCATTTTTCCTCCTTTTCGCGTTTCAGGGTTTGAACTGTTGTCATATTACCTTTATGGATTCCGTTACGCGTGTTTTTAAGTTGCGTTTCTTCGTGACAGCAAATAAATGCATATTGTAGAGCCCGAAGAAGAAGCGCGATCGCTTTGACAAAGACGGCGACGCTGCTGCCGTGACTCGCACGCGTGCGCTGTTCCGCTGCTGTTGTCCTGCACTGTGCAGTTGCCCCTACTTCGAACCATTCTTTGCTGTGTCTGTCACAGCTAGTTTGCAACGTCGAGACAAAACGTTGCTGGATGATGATGAGAATGATGAAGACGAAGTGGCGCGCTCGTTTGCGTAAGATTAAGAAAAAAGTGCGTCGAGCGGGGGGCCCTCATTGCCTAGCTCCTTGGCTGTCTCTCATTGTATATATCTTAATTCCTCTTTTGCAAATATCTTTTTCCCTGTTACAATATTATTGTCACGTCTCGGTAGAACGCCAAGGAGGGCCTAGCGTTAGATGGTTTGGATGGTCGACCAGAGCGAGTCTTGCGTTCAAGCTTCTTTCTCTTCCAGGCTCGCGCTTGTCGTCTCATATGTCATCTTTTGCTTCGCCTTCTATGTGTCATTTGCCCCCCTCCTCAGGAAGCATCGTCTCGATGAGGTCGTGGGCGATTCACAAATGCCTAGAATCTTCAGATCTGCGTGGTGCGCTACGCCTTGCACCAGGGCCTTATTGAAGTGGCCGTAATTACTTGCGCACCAAAATTATGTAAGGTGTTTTAATGATTTCGAAAGCTGGGGTATAGTGGAGAATACGTAGTGAAAGTTTAAACAATGTTTAAACTATCTTTACTTTCCTAAGAAATGTTCAATGTTTGCTGTTTTCTTTAAATTAGCACGATCGTACTGTGTATTGAAAAGTTATATAAATATAATACATAACTATGCTGACAACATAGTGTGAGTTTTTTGCTGCTCTGCCATAAACCTTTTTTGAAATAATTAGGTCTGCAAAGTAGAAAAATTTCGTTTCTTCGGCCGATTTTGTGAAAATTTATAAAAACATCTACACTACCTTGAAAAGCGAAAAATAACTGAATACAAATAAAAACATGCATATATTTAGTCCGATAATTTTCAATTAACTGTAACATATCTTGCGTAATTCAAAACCAAAGTTGTCCAAAAGAGCAGAGAAGATAAGCGCGAAACTCCGCCTCTTCATTATTAATTTCGTGTGGCCGTAAAAATGTTTTGGCAGCAAAACCAATTGCAGATCTCTCCTTTCCATTTATCTGACAATGTTATATAAACTTTGGAAATTAATATAAAAGGTCGATCGACTATCTTTTTTTTTTTCTTACGTGGAAACATTCTACTATTTTTTTCTTCCTTTTCCACCGCCTAGCGCGGTTGGAATGATCGGACTCTAAACTAATAGGCGGAACAAACTAATTTGTTTTTATTGCCGATATATATGTTGAGCGCCATATAAATGTACCGGGGCTTGTCATGCTCGCAGTCTGCGCGAAAAACTGTCATTTCTTTCTTTTTTTACCACCGTGTGAATGCCCAAAGCTAAAATGGCAAACTCGGGTCTTCCAGCTTTTCATTTTCCAGGGATTGCGTCTAGAAAGTACACACATCGTATTCGTTCCTTTCCCAGGTAAACAGACGATGCTGCACGTAGTTCCTTATGGATAATGCAAAAGCACTAGGACAAAAAACGGCTGAGAAAACGGTCATTTGTTCGATCAACTTGCAGCAACGTTTTCTTTCTCGGCAATGAAAAAGCTACCTTCTAATCACTAATTTAATGTCACATAATCGTGCTATGGCCACATGGTTTCGTTTTGTATGCGCGTTCTCACTAACAACTGGATTTGTACTAGAGGTTAAGTAGATCCAGGGATGTAATCGGCATACACTACAAGCATATTGGGTCGGGAGTGCTAGCCAGCTTCCTGGCCAACATGGCACGCGGCCGACCGTGGGCTGCCAAATGCCCGAGCAACCGTTGCCAAACAGGTCGGCATTCAGTTGGGGTTAAAAGCTCGGGCCATGGTTGCTGGCCGACATCTGCCCAACCTAGTACATGGCCGACTATGGGCCGCCCAATGGCCGAGCTACCATGGCCAAATTGGTCGGAGTTCAGTCGGGTGCTCGAGCTTGGGCCGTGCTTGATGGCCGACTTCCGCCCTACCTGGCACATGGCCAACCATGGGCCGTCATTCGACCGAGCCCTGAATGCCGGCAGGTCGGCTGCCGACCAGCTGCCGATGACCGGCATAGGTCGGCAGTCGGCCATTGCTGCTTGGGACGTCTGTCGTTACGCACACAATCGACACTGGAACAAACGCACCTTTACGACAGCATCCTTATCGCGCGTCGGCCTCTGAGCGCAAATTCATTGCTAATAACATGGATGATATGCTTCGCCAGGCCGTCATACAGCCATCAAACAGTCCATGGGCTTCTCCGGTTGCTTTGGTCACCAAGAAATAATGTTTCATTCGGTTTTGCGTTGATTACCGCGGGATAAACAAGATCACGCGCAAAGATGTCTATTCTCTGCCGCGAATCGACGACGCCTTAGACTGTTTACAGAAAGCCAAGTATTTCTCCTCTTTGAATTCGTGCTCTGGCTACTGGCAGGTGTCGACGGCTGACGATGACCGCTCGAAAACTGCCTTTATAACACCGGACGGCTTATGAGTTCAACGTTATGCCCTTTGGCTTTTGCAATTCCCCGGCTACTTTCGAGCGCCTGATGGATATTGTTCTTCGTGGACTCAAGTGGCAGACCTGTCTTTGTTATCTGGATGATACAGTAGTTTTTTCTACCGACTTTTCTTCTCACCTTCTCCGCCTTAAGCATGTCCTCACGTGTCTCGCCGACGCTGGGCTTCAGTTGAATTTGAAGAAGTGCCCCTTTGCCGCTCAAAAACTCACAATTTTAAGCAACGTAGTTCTAAGGGCGGCATTATTCCTGACCCCACCAAAGTTCGCGCAGTTGCATAGTTTCCGAAGCCAACCTCCCTGAAGCAGCTCAGGAGCTTTATCGGCCTCTGCTCCTACTTTCGACGTTTCATCTTCAAATTCGCCTCTATCATCGCTCCTCTGACCCAGCTCCTTGCCGGCAGCTCCGACCTTTCCACCTGGACTCCAGGCTGCGATAAAGCCTTCGGCACTTTACGCCACCTTTTGGTTTCACCTCCTATTATACGCCACTGATCCGACTGCGCCTACGGAGATTCACACTGACGCGAGCGGTATTGGGCTTGGTGCCGTCCTCACTTAACGTAAGCCTGGTTTCAGCGAGAATGTTGTGTCATACGCCAGCCGAACATTAACGACAGCAGAGTCTAATTATCCAGTAACAGAAAGAGAATGTTTGGCCATTATTTGGGCTATCGGAAAATTTCATCCCTATGTGTACGGCCGACCGTTTTATGTCGTGCCCGATCACCATGCTTTGTGCTGGCTGGCCTCTCTGAAAGACCCTTCCGGTCAATTTGCTCGCTGGGCTCTCTCTCTCCAGGAGTATGACATTCATGTTATTTATCGATCAGGTCTGAAGCATGCGGACGGGGATGCTCTTTAACACTCGCCATTGCCTAGTGATACCTCGTCTGCCCATGTCTGTGCTTATGATTTGTCGACTCTTGTCACTGTCGACATGGCTACCTAGCAGCGGATTATCAGTGCATCACTGGAATTTTCGAATTTTTTTAAGCCCTTCTCCAGATCATTCATCCAAAGCGCTCATCCGACAAACCCACCACTTCTCCATTCGTGACGGTCTTCTCTGTCACCGCAATTATTTCCTTGATGGACGGAAGTGGCTCCTAGTCATCCCGCGTCATCTCCGTGCCGACATTTGTGCTGCGTACCATGGTGACCCACGGTGTGCCCACGGTGGCGTATTGAAAACCTACACACGCCTACGTCTGCGATTTTATTGGTGTGGAACGTACCGCTTTGTACGACATTTTGTGTGTGCCTGCGAATCTTGTCAACGCCGAAAAACTCCTCAGAAGATCCCTGTTTCGTTGCTGTCGTTGCCCTGTCCTGCTCGTCCGTTTGACCGCATTGGCATAGATCTCTATGGGTCTCTTCCTACTACTGCCGCTGGAAACCGATGGATTATCGTGGCAGTAGACCACCTTACTCGCTATACTGAAACATCACCGTTACCCTCTGCCTCCGCAAGAGACATTACTTTGTTTCTTCTCAACAACTTGATTCTTCGCCACGGGACTCCGAAGGAACTACTCAGTGACCGCGGACGCGTTTTCTTGTCCGATGTTCTTGAGGGCCTTCTGAAAGAATGCCGCCTCATTAAGCGCACCGATACTTTTTACCCCCCTCAGACGAATGGCCTGACCGAACGCTTCAACCGTACTCTGAGGGACATCCTGGCCATGGACGTCAACTACGCTCATTCCAACTGGGACCAGGTTCTTCCCTTCATATCCTACGCGTACAACACTGCAATACAGACCCCCACTAGATTCTCTCCCTTCTTTGTTTACGGGCGCTAGTCAACCTGCACAATGGACGCGCTTTTTCCCTACCGCCCTGATGTCCCTGAATCGACGCCACTTTCGGACGCCGCCAAGTACGCAGAAGAATGACTTCAGCTCGCTCGTTTGCTTACAACGGAAAACCAGTGTTTACAAAAGCACCACCTCGACGCCGTCGAGGCTTCTTCATGTGCACCTAACTCCCTGGTGTGGCTCTGGGTCCCTGCCAGAACCGCCGGATTTCAAACAAGCTTCTTGCTCATTATCACGGTCCATACCGAGTCCTCCAACAAACATCTCCTGTCAACTACGTAGTTGAGCCTGTTACACCCTCTACGGACTTCCGTCACCATGGACCCGAAACAGCTCATGTGAACCAAATCAAGCCTACTACGATGTGTCTGTCCTTTTGGCTCCATAAGTCGCCAAGATGATTCCTTCTCTCCCCGGGGGGAAAATGTAGTGTGGTAATCTTCGTCATCATAGCCACTGACATGCATCGCGTGCTGGCCCACTCGAGGACGAAAAAGTTGGTCGTTGTACACGCAGCGGCAAGAGCGTGCGCTGCCCCGGCTGCGGATTAGACGCCGAAGCGCTGCGCTCAAAAAATTATATGGGTTTTATGTTTTCAGTATCATTCATATCCTCCTTTCAGTTGTCCATAGCTGTCATTGTTTAACTTTCTTCCGCATTGCATCTCTTTCATCAATCCAAATTTTTTGTTCGTAATAGTTAGAACATAATTAGGTTGCGCCTGTTCCCTCACCTAAAGTCGTCTCTTCATGTCTTTTAACATTACACCTAATATAAATAACACCACACTTATTGGTTTCGTCGTCACTTTAAATTTAACCCTTTTGGTTAAGATTCACGGATCCACCCTGCAGGTGTGTGTTGGAAAAAATGCTGCGGTTATATAACTTTATATTAAGATTCACGAGCACCTTACGTTCGCGCTCCTTCAAATTCTTTTTTTTTTTGCTACCTGTTCCACTTGTTTGTTTAGGTGAGCGGGGAAAACTGTCATAAAATACGCTTTGCCTTTTCCAAATTCTTGCCTCTAGTTGCTTATTAGGAACTGTTGTTCTCTACTATGGCGGCTCTGCAATTGGTGTAGATATCTGCTAATATTTTTAGATATAGCGCTTCGAAGCCTAGTTCTGTGAGGTCTGCTTGATGGCAAACATTTTGCTTCATTAAAGAGCTTTCTCATAATCTCTTAGAGCTCTGCTTAGCGACTGGCTATATTACAAGCAATCCTGTACCACTTAGTTTGTAGGTGAATATATTTTATGGTTTGTTAGGCACAAAGAAATCACAGCGGCGTTTTTGTTCATGGAAGCTGCGGTTTTCCTGATTTTGTTGAATAATACATTACTATATAGCTTGCATGCATAATCGACAATAATGTAGATGCACCCTAAAATTTCATTTCTACTCTTTGCAGGCCTGTTATTCTTAAGACATTCTTTACAGGGAAAGGCATAAGGTACTGCATAAATAGGATTCTTTCTTTTTATTACTATTAGATTTGGTAGTCTCATCACCCCGGCATTCTCGCTATTAGAAATCAGCCGATAGAAACAGCGTTAACACCTGCATTGCCTAGGATCGGCCAATCACTGTTAAAAATATAAGTGAACACGATACGCACAAACATGTAATCACTCAGCATGTAATTGCTATCAATTAAGAGCTGCCATCATAAAGAGAAAGCCCTAGAAAAAAAACGACACAGCTGACTCATTTTAATTTTTCCTTGCTACACTTATTTCGTCATTATTGTCAACGGAGTATAAAAAGGCTCTTTCTGAAACCCATTGTCTACGCTAACGTGCTGGAATTGACATAAAAGTCTTTCAGGATGCGTTTTTTTGGGACCACTTTCTCCATATTCCTGGCTTTGGCTGTTCTTTACAGTGACGTGGAAGGGAGCGACAATAATATTAGCAGTAAAAGAGGGAAGCAAGAAAAGTCGTCAGGTAAGATTTATGCTTATTGATTGTAAACCGTAGCAACTGTACATCCAAGTGTGTTATGAAGAGAGATTTATTAGACATATAAAAACGTATTGTTTTGTTTGTTGTGAGCTCTACTGCACTTCCGCCTGCTGATATTTGTACTGTGCTAATGCATTATTGTCACGGCCAAAACTCATGTTGTGTCACTTATAATAAAGTATAAGCTTGAAAGAAAAAAGTGCACATTCTCTCTCCAACACTTTCTTGGTACATGAACACACATTATAGCTCCTGTCTGCTATCTACCGGGGAAAATGCTGTACTAATATAATCATACATTCTAAGTACTTTTTAAGAAAAACAGTTATTTTCGAACATGCAGACGCATCACACCTTTTTCGACTTCGGTACCGGCCGTGATAAAGTATCGAAACAAATCTCTTTGCGCATGCTTGTTCACGTACATGAAATTTGCTTTTCGCCTTATTATGAAGTAATGTTTTGATAATTTTTCAAGCATAATATTTAGTATGCTATATCCTTTGACAGACTAGCTAACATTGTTATGAAGCCGTGTCTAACGAAGCTGCACGGAAGTTCGTGCGCCACCTTGGGAAGAGTGTAAAGAAGTCCGGTTCTGCATGGAGAGGCCTTGTTTGGCAGCTCCTGAAAACTCTTTCTTGTCATGTGGCCGCGTGACTCCAGACAATCTAGGGAGACTCAGATCCGGGCTATGGAATCCACCAGCTACTAGTGGCAGTGCTTTCCCCTTCATTTTTTGCTCACACTGCTGATACCAGATTTTTCTATGGAATGGGACCTATAACGGTAGCCAGTTCAGACTGACCATGTATTTCCCTGTCAGTCCTCCTCATCAAATGCCCCCCCCCCCCCCTCCACCAAGGTTGCATGATGGTCAGAGCAGTCGAATTCATAACTCTTGAAGGAGGAATTAAATTCAGGTTTCTGCGGCCACTTTTCGAATGAGGCGAAATGCAAAGCACCCGTGTACTGTGCGATATCAGCGGAAGTTAAAGAAGCCTGGTGGTGGAAATTTCCCGACCCGTCCAATACGGCGTCCCTGATCGCAACAGTTGCTTTCGGACTTTAAAATATACAAACAGCATCCACTAAAGCTTCTACAGTGCAGTACATTTCTGAAACATCTACGGTGGCATAAAATGGAGGGTGCTTTCTTGTTTCTCTCTACCTGCCACAACTAAGACTTGCTTCTACAGGAACACAGGTTAACTTTCACACTTTATCATTATTTAATTTTTGCCGTGATTTTTAGTTTGTGACTATATACTTACTCTATCTTGTGACTATATAGACTTGGCGACTATATATATCAAGTGCTTCGGTTATTAACATCACGTGTTTTCTCTTTTTTAACCAGTATCAGATTATGGTATTTTGCCTTGGTCAAAATATATCTATTTATCAAACTGTTTCTATTAACAAAGTCTTTCTGTCCTAGGGATGAAGAAGAGGAAAAAGATGGCCACGCAGTAGGAAAGAGAACTGAAAAAGGGTTGAGAAGGAGCCTCAGTTCTAAAGCCTAACCGTTTCAAAATGGTGTCTTCGTCTGGGCAGCGCGATCATCACTAGCGGGGGTTTATATATGGTTTTGGTTTCGAAGAAGAGCATTCAGGGAGGTGAGAGGTTGGAGGGTTGAAGAAAAAAGCAGGGCAAGAAGTGAAATATTGTTTCCTTATCTTAAGGTATTATTCCCCAGAGCTCACTATTCTAGCAGATACATGCCAATCGAAAGAAATGGTATGCCAGCCCCAACCATGCTGCTCGAAGAACAGTTCTCCAACAATTTCGGTATGAAAGATACCTAACCTGGCACCACATGGAGGTCTGTTAGTGATGCACAAAGTTTAAATGACGCGCCAGAGGCAGTAAGCGTGGAAGGTTCACGACACAATTGAATATCACCATGTGTGACGTTGCATACTAGTTTTATATGTTGTCGATGCCGTTGTCCAATTCCCCGCTTTAGTGGCTTGACAAAGGCTAGCATTGCAGTTAGTAGAGGATCGCCGCTGGTTTACGTTGAGCTCCGCTGCAGCCCCGCTGAGGAGTGCAAGCGCAGCGTAGCGTTCTGTATCACTCGACTTAAAAAACCATATAACTCGTATAACTTCCAACAAAACATGGACCGCATTGAAAGCTAGGGCAAAAAATGGGGCATGGCTTTGAATGCTGCAAAATGTCATTCTATTTCTTTTACGCACAGGTGTACTCCTATTTTGTATGACTATCTTTTAAACAACCAGGGTTTATCTAAAATGACAAATTTTAAATATCTCACTGTTTATTTTTTGGCTGACCTGACCTGGAGAAAACAGGCTGAATACATAACGACTAAGGCATCAAGAATATTAAATTTTTCGAAAAGGAATTTCAGAAACGCTGCTCTTAAGGTTAAGGAACAATTATATTTCACTAACATCAGACCAATTATTTTCTCGCCTGTACAGTCTGGGACGCTCGCATTTAAATTTATTGTGCTATGCTTGAATGCGTGCAAAATGCCGCAGCGCTGTTTGTCACTAACAAATATTGTTTTATTTATCGAAGTAGCAGCATTAAGCCGACGCTTAAATGAGACTCTGGAGGAACGTCGTTTACGAAATAAGTTACAATTTCTTTACCGCATTTATTAAAAAAAAAAACCTACTCTTAACCCAAAAACCTATTTGCTGCTATCGAATTTTGTATCTAAAAGGCGCGATCATAAATGGAGAATACGCAAAATTTAATGTCGTACTGATATATTCAAACGGTCTTTCTTAACGCATGCCATCAATGAGTGGAATAAACTACCTCAATGTATTTTTGAATGCGAGTCCGAGGCTAAGCTTCGAGCATTGTTGTCAGGCTAGTGATGTGCATGAATCCGGAGTTGCTATTTTCTATTTATCATCTTCTTTCCTTTTTTCCGTGAAACCTGACTGATGTGAATGCACAGTTAATGCTCTCGTTAGTTGTTTTTTTGTTTTCATGTGTCATATATTATTTTCCATCCAATACAAAAGGTTGTCACATGCTGTATCATTCATTTCTGTATCTATGTATCCCCCCCTTACAATTATGCCTTCACGGCGCTGCAGAAAAAAAATAAGTAAAATAAAAAAAGAAAAAGAATACTGCAACGTATACAGCGCCATATTGCGCGTACTGGAGCGGTGCTGAGCTGCGCCACTTATTGCAGAAAAAAAGAGTTATGCTGAAACAAATGTGAATACCCGTTGCTTCATTATAATATTAGAGCTAAATAAGGACGTCATTTTGGTGTCTAGTGCATTGCCTAATAATATTGGTTCTTTTCATCCGCTAGTCACTATGCCGTGGTAAGTAAAATATTGTAGGGCATTTTTGTTTCCTACAGGAGGCCTCCCTGTAGCTCTTCGGAACGTTGCGCGAACATTTCATAAATCAGCGGGAAAGCTGCCTTCATTGCTTTTTTCTTTAAGTTGAAACACATAGAAGTGACCAGAGTAACGCCGCCTTCAAAAATTGGCCTTTAACCCCTTCTTCGTGAGTAGTCGACAACAATCTGATCGTACGCACTTGTAGTCTGCTGCTCACGTCATGACCTTTATGGTCAGTCTTGTACCTAACCACAGGGACATCAATACAGAAGTTAGCTTTAGACGGCATGTTTATATGTTTGGCACTTACAAACTTTACTCTAGAGGTGCCTGTTCTCAATTTTTGCCCGCAATTATGTATATGATAGCAATAATGAATTATGGCGAATCAGGAAACAGCAAGCATAGTTAACAATTAGCTGCCCTCGTTACATCTACATTCTTTATAAATTAATTTTGGGTGTAATTAATGTTTCACTTCTGTAAGGGTTTGCTGTCAAAATATTATAAATGTGAATACTATTGCATTCGCTATGACTTGCAGCTCTCCGAAAAGTAGCGCAGTGCTCCTGGGGCAAACCCGCAGAGCCGAAACCTGAGGTCCGCAAGACGTAAATGGAGACGGTTTCGCGGTTCAAGAGATAGGCATCACCCCAGATATTTGCTTTGCTATCCTGCTCTCCTTCTTGCCCTCCGAAACAAGAAAATCCGGTGCCGAACTGATAACAGGGCGGGCCGATGAACGCGTTTGGCATATTTAACGATTTGGCTTATTAATTATTATCATTATATTAAAATATTTTACATTACGTTAATGTATATATATATATATATATATATATATATATATATATATATATATGAAGGAAAGAAGCCAACAGTCGGCGAGGCCAAGGAAAGCGTTGGGGATGGTCCTTTATGTCTTTACATATATATATATATATATATATATATATATATATATATATATATATATATATATATATATATATATATATATATATATATATATATAAAATTTTTATTATAAATTATTAACGGAATTAAGCGGAATATATATATATATATATATATATATATATATATAATTTTTATTATAAATTATTAACGGAATTAAGCGGCAAATATGGAACGTATCAGGAATTTCGAGACATAAAAACGACGTTTCATTAACAAACGAGAGAAAGAGAGAGCACCCTTTAATGAGAAACAGAGAATTTAGCCGGCATTTAGGTTTTTCTGGCATTCTACTCTGTGCAGGAAGGAGAATTCGGGAGGGAATGATTGAAAAAATAATGGTGAAAAAAATAATAGAAATGAAGGGGGAGATAAAATCCGGCCATTAGATACGTATTAAGGGGCATGGATTAATGATATAAAATGAAATGATGAAAGGTATGATCCGACAAATGTGCTTATAGAATTCACAGCTTGAAAAAATGGCACTGGGAAACATGCAAAGTGAATTCAGAGTTTGTCAAGGAGTCAAATGTCTTTCAAATAAGTTATTAAAAAAATAATTGCAAGTCTGCTGCCTAGAGCAGGCTAAGGGACCTAAATTACTGTTCATTGTCAAAGCAATGGGGAGAACTTCTCCATGCTATGTTCATAGTACGCACGCTCGTCAGCGTACGCAGGGCACGCAAGTAGGATATGTTCACATTTTTAATCGAGCCACAGTTGTCACAGTTCGGACTGTTTATTTCACCGAAGCAGTAGCGGAAGCCATTTGTATATGCACAGTTAAGGTGAAGTCGGTGTTAAAACGTTTCTAGTTTGCGAGGAAATTTCAGGAGTTTGATCTTAGATGTGGGTCAATTGAGTAAAGAAAATGGTAGTGTCGTGTCGGCAAGCTGCAAAGCCGATACTCTGCAGCTGGTTTGTTGACATGGTTTGTTGAGGACATGGTTTGTTGAGGGTGCATAAAGGGCACAGGATGAAGTGCCTTGAGCAGTTGAACCCTCGGTAAATATGTGGGTGTACTGAGTATATTCCTTAACTAAGTAAGCGAGCGTGGCTTGCAGAAGTGCTGCCTCTCGCATCTATGCCAGGAACAGATATGTTCACCTTTAGAGAAGATAGTGTTCATGGAAGAAAGGTGAGTGGTAGTAGATTACGTGGCTGAATAATAGTAGGAAGGGCCAGAAGCTGTACAGCTTTACCAAACCCAGAGTTGGAGTGAGTTTGGTCAACACGGTGCAAGAAATGCTTTTTCCCTTGGAGGACATGTCGGAAATGGGTAGCATAGTTTCTAGGGCGGCAATCACATATAGCGGGAGACATCCTGCTTCTGCAAGTGTTCCTGACGCAGAGGATCTCTTTGGGAGTCCAAGGTATATCTGCAAACAATTGTTCCCTGCGGCTTCAAGGATATTCTTGCTTGTTGGAGACAACCCATGAATACTGGTAAATAGTAGCGTAACGCTCCTTTAGTGTAGGCCTTTTCAAGCAGAACCATGGGCCTGTTGTTGCTGCCCCATCGTGTTCCCGCCATGACTCTGAAAACCTGCGATGCTACTGTGGTTCGTTTGTGGAGGTTGTTTAATCAAAGGTGCCCCAAGAGAGGTTACTGTCGATAATAACACCTAGGAATCACTGTGATCGTACATACGATAGTCACCGTCCACCCAGAAGGGGCGGGTATGAGTCATTGCTTTCCTTATAACAGCCATAGCCATACTTTTCTGGTGAGAGGCGAAGACTTTGTGCAGCCAGGTACATTGAGATCTGCCGCAACGCGCTCAAAATTCGCTCCTGCGTTGTATAACGCGAGCCTGATGCAGTCCAGATGCAGATATTATCTCCGAAAATTGTTAAGTGTACTCCTCGTGGAAGGCTTCTTGTTATATGTATGCGGGCAATATTGAACAGGAGAGGGCTGAGAACAATTCCCGGAGGTGCGCCCCTCTTCACTGCTTGAAAGAGGGTTAGACGATGTGGTGGGCTCATAAAAATGTGCCGCTGTTGTATATAGTGTCCAATTCAGTTGTAAAGCTTTCTTCTGAGGCCAAGGCTGGCCAAGGCTGCGAGAATTTTATGATGAAATGCAGTCAAGAGCAACCTTGATGTCAAGGAAAATGGCTCCCGGGATGTACCCAGCGTGAAGGTACTCTTCAAGTGATGAGACAAGGGTAATTACATTATCTTTCGCAGACGTATTCAGGTGAAACCCGTTCATTTCTTGAGGATGTTCATTTCGGCTCTCGAAGAACCAGACGACGCATTCGGAGATCATTCGCTCCACAAGCTTATCTACGAAACTGAGTAGGAAGATGGGTCGGAAGATTGCATGCCTTGTTGGCTGTTTAGAAGGTTTCAGAATGGGCATAATTTCCGCCAACTTCCATTACGTGGGAACCTCACCCGACATTCAGAAAGAATTGTAGTATTCCAGAAGTCGAAGGCGGCAATTGTGAGGTAGCTTTGCAATCGCGTCATAGGCCACCTCATCATGACCCGGAGACGTCCGTCTGTTTAATTCCGCTATAGCTGTGGATACCTCTTCGATAGTGAAAGTTAGGTCCATCGCTGGCACTGCCGCCTGGGGGATGCCTGACAGACCATCTGTCGAATATGCGGAAGGCCGTGACCCCGCGGACGAGTGTGCGTACTATGAACATAGTCTGCAGTATGCTTCTGAGATTTCTTTAATAAATTTTAGTTCATGCAGAGGTACTGGTGAAGCTGTTGAAGGGGCTTGCGCATACCGCGAACTATCTGCCAAATTTTGGCTACTGATTGGAGCATATCCAGCGTAGAACAAAGGTCACGCCATCTTTGCCGACTAAGCTTATCGAGGTAGCGTGGAATGTGACATTGTGTTCGTCGGCAGGCACGAATATCTTTAATGTTTTTTTTCTGCGCAAAGCTTTCCTTTCATCTCGCCTGCGAATAGCGCACAGCCTTTGAAATCTTTGATCATTTGAGGGTGAGCTATCGCATTTAGCTGTGATTCGCGTGATGTCTCTCAGACAATACGGCATTGTCGATATTAATTCCTCATTTCGGATTGCGGTAGTAATTTCTCTGCTTGCATCGTCTTTGTATATATCCCAGTGTGTAGATTATGAAGGATGCCTGGTACATGTCCTCTGCGTGGCCACCCAACGGCGCATGTCTGGCTTCTTCTTCGCGTGGTCTTTTGTTAGCAGGGCTCTGATCTGTTGCCGCCACTAGAGGGGCCGCATGAGTAGCCGGTGGCTCTGCAGCCATCAATGCGCCATGGAGTGCGGCTGATGGTGGTGTTTCGTGTCGAAAGGCATACGGTGCAGAGCGCCTAGCAGGTCGCTTGACATGCTTCCGCCGGTGGCCAGGGACCCCCAGATCGTCGCACGTTGTGGACACCAGCGGCAAAAACACGGAATACTCTAAAACTACGCCGAAACTTAGAGACCCGTCGGAGACAACTATCAAATATTCATCGTATTCTTCTCTTTCCATTAATTTTCATTAGGAAAATTTAGGCGAAAGCAGTAGTGCGCCTTCATTCTCTGATGCAGCAACGTCGCGTGCTCCAAGAAGCGAGCTCGCGAGAGTAGTCGAACTTTATTTTGAGGAATACTCGCAACGCCAATTCGCTCCTATGGATGAAAGATGTACTGACATAGTGAAACGCATTATTCAGGCATACCGGGATGAGTTCGCCTGTCCGGCGCTCCTCATAATCGGCCTCCTGGTGCAACAAGCCCTGACGAGGACGAGCTTATATATAGTGGCTGCCGCGCATGCAAATTCTTCAGATACAGCAAATGAGATCGAAGAAGGCACCGAGTGTCCGCCAGTAATTGCACCGTTACAATTCAGCTTTTAGAAGTAGGCCCCAGGAACCGAGTAGCAGTCCGGAAGCCACGCATGCCTTTCGCTAGGAAAGGAGATAACACGTTGGATACTTGCGCATGAACGTAGGTAACGGAATCTTGATGATTAGAAACAATTACTCTTTAGTAACGAAAGCACTGTCCCGTGTGGGACTCAAGGCGGCATGCATGGGGTGCCATCAGCTCTCGGTATAACCAGCAATACGTTTAGAGAGTTGCCTCCTGTGTTAGAGCCTTTGTGAATGTGTGTGTTTGTGGGGAAGGGGGGGGGGGGGGCAGTGTCCGGTGTGTTTCTCCTTGACATCCACAGAATTGCCTCATCTGGCATCTAAGTACCGTGACATAATCAACTACGTGATAATATTGTACTTGTTGAGTGATTCATTACGAACTGCGCCTACTTGTTTCAATAGGATCTCTCTTCGATTCAAACAGCGAAAACATCAGAGAAAATCTGAAAAGTCGAGAAGTGCCGCAAATTGAGTGGGTCCCAAAAAGCGTCGATCTGAGTATTATTCAAGCTGAGTGGGGTCGCTGAAATTGTGTCTGATCAAATGCCCTCTGTCGACATCATCTGCTGATACCCTCTGTGGTATAGTGAGAGCAGAAAGGAGCCTTCTGCAAGGTGACACGGCTAACCACTGTATGCCTTTCTTCCGTCAAGAATCGAAACATTTATCGCCGTTCACAGAGCAATGACACTTTATTAAGTCCTGGATGTAGTTTGTAATGATTGTTTTATAGCCAGATGTGTTGGGTTACTGAACTTTGGAGCGAAGAATAATTGAATAAACATTGATTGTTAGTGTTTCATCAGTCCGTTTTATTTAGTATACTATATCGGACCTTTCATGATAGCGTAGATAACAGTGCAAACTGCTTGGCCTTTTTCATGAGTCGCTAAAATGCGAGAGCCAGACTAACACTTTTACCTGGTTAAAAAACAGAGAAAATTAATCGGACAAAGCGTAGATAATTGTCACACAACGTGCTCGCCATATGTGTTCTCCTAGATAGTGATTATAAAATGAATTTTACTCTTCATCAGGTTATATATAGTACATCTTGTTTAGTATAATTGCTCTCGTTTTAATGTAGCTTTTATTATTATTCGTTAACTAGAGTATCGTGGTCAAAAATACTCTCTATGCTATAGCATAAGGTCATTTTGTACTTAATAGATTGTCAAGTATAACTGCCCTGACACTTTCCGAGCGAATAACTACTCTTCAATAGTGATTGTAATTAAAATTTGAGCTATATGCTCTAGTGTCAAGTCATATATTGTTGAAAAGTCTTGGACAAGTAAAATCAGGAGTTAAACCTCCTGAAAATCATAGACGAGCTAGCACACTTCTATCTCGGTTCAGCCACGGTTAAACAGCTGTCATTTCTATTTGCATAAAGTGGCATACTACGTGAGATCTTTTTTATTTTTGCGCGAGGCATCATTTACTGTGCTCACAATAATGCACTAAAAACTATCGTAATATCAAGATGAAGGATACCAAGTTTACTTCAAAACAAGGGAATTAGTTTTACATGCAGCAAATTTGTAGCAGTGTAACATTTTAACTAAGTTAGATGAGCTAGCTTGGTTTCACTTGGTATCTGTGTAGGTTATTGTTTAATTTTGAATTTACTTGTTGATACGTTTTCAATTATATATGTGCGGACGTTGTGGCGTAGAGCTTATTTTTTGTCACAAAAAGTGAATAGTGGTATAAATTTAGACCTTCAAATAGTGTGGAGAAATTGTGACCTTGTTCCCTCACAACAAGTTTAGTTTAACTTACATACTCTAAATAACACCAATTGTTAAGGCTTGCAATCAATTCAATGCAGGTATAGTCGGAGTGAGCAGTCCTGAGCGGTCCTGAGTGAGCGGAGTGAGCGGACTTGATTCTGCAGTGCACACCTCAGTTTTATACAACATAAATAATTACAGTAGTCAATTAGCACGTATATTTTGTTCAGCGCAATTATGCTCGATATCAGCTACAGATCAATGTATGAATTGATGACGTAGCGTGAAGCTAACATTTTATTGTGAATTTACGAAATGCAATGAATTACTGCGAGTAATTAGCAGGCTGAGTCCTATAGTCTAGGCTCAGTTCGAACTTAAGAGCTTTGTAACAGATGGAATAAATTTTCATTTACGACATTCAGTAAAGCCAACTGGGTCTAAGAGCTGGGAGTTCGTTTTGTGTGCAATGTGTCTTAGTGTGGAAAGAGCCCAATGGGTGGCCAACAGCGCGTATTTAATTTTGCCTATGGAAGACAGTATCATCTATACAGAAATGATTATTAGCGGCGAAGGTTTTGTTGCAGGCTTGTTGGTTTCGCATTCCTTAAAAGTTTTAATATTCCTCAAACACAGCACAAAGTGAGGAAAGAACAGCGCCTGTGTGGGTCTTTGCTGTCTTAGTCGAGTGTTCAAGCTCTTCCTTATTAAGAGGTTATGAGCGACAAGCGCTGTAAACTTCATGTGCCTCCTACATTTCACATATTTAACTTGGCAAGCATCTGGACTTACGATACCATGCTTCATTTGCCCTTGCTTTTTTTTTTTTTTTTGCTTGCAAGAAAAAGAAGCGAGCCTTTGATACAAGTGCGAAGAGAGGAGGGCCAAGATGACATCAAGAGGCGTGTCGAATTAACCATACAAGAAAGAAGCATGTCGAAAGGGCGCTTGAGACTTAGATTTAAAGAAGAAAGACGAGGAGATAAGGGTAATATATCAGCGGTGATGCGTATTTCTGGAACGCCAAAACGTTCTCCCTTTTCTCCTTGCCGGCGACACATGTAGACGCTGCGAACTCGACCCCTTGAGCGCTGGGGGACACTTCGGAGCATTGCGAGTCGTACTGAGTGCGATAGTGCGTTTTAGGGATTTTGCATAAATCATTAATTCTCCAAAGCCTGCAAATATATGAGGGTTTATATAGCATGGTATAATGAGAAAGCCGTGATGTAGCTTTAACACGCATGGTTTTGGTATTTTATGTATTTGCTATTTTCTTGTGTTTCGTATCATGTGAAATGAGTGTGACCAAATGAAAATGAAACCGAAATATATGAATGCAGTTTTTACGCATAGTCAACCGAGATTATTTTTTGTATTTCAGGAAGTTGTGAAGTAGGAAATGAAGCCATTCCTAACAACACGACCAGGAATTTGACACACCCATGCGTTCACGTCATGTGCCTTGAAGGCATACCGATATTCACCGAGTGAGTATCTTTCAAGATAAAGTTTTCAGCGTGTAGATTTTCTCGTTGTGAACAGATTCTAATTGCTCATTTTCCAACACATGTTCGGAAAAACAGTGTGTATTGACAATCAGTTGTTTTGAGGATGGTTTAAAATAGTCTGAAGAGAGGATGGAAACCGGGTCACTCATATGTTTAATGACTCTCAATACCTCTTAGTAATGTAAGGTAGAATTGCACAACACATTCATTAATAATTTATTTAGGTGTTTTTTAATTGTGCTATTATCCTATAAAAGAATTTGCAAGCCACTATTTCACTGTAAATTTGAGTCAGCTACGAAAAGGGGCATTAAATGTAGCAGGAACAAATAACCAATCGGTTTATCTTACGACCACTCAGGTGATATGGTATAAGTTGGCATTCTATATTTTTGCCTGATTAGCACTGGATTACCTCGGGGACGTGATGTAAACACCACCATGCTCACAGAAGTGGCCCAGATTGATTTTAGATGAAAGCAAGATTTGCGCAAGTTCTTGCTGACAGTCGGAGTGTGTATTATTCGAGTTCTAAAGGTACAGATGACATTGATTCCCATCTCAAAAGAGCTGACCGGGTTAGCAGCTCCTGGCGATTCTGGCAGGGCATGTTGTCTCCTGATCTCACTGAAGGCGCCAACTATTCAGTTTCTTTGCCATGCAATCAGCCAACTATTACCGGAAAGGAAATCTTCGCCGGCACACAGAGCAAGCTACATTTTTTGAAGTGGAAGCACTAGTGCTAGCTCCCTAAAATTAGCCTCGTATACTTTTATACATACAGTGCAGAAGGCTTCAACCAATGAATAAGCATGCGCGGTTTAATGCAAGAATTAAAACGGTGTTTATTGAAAAGGAAAATATGAACAATGCGGCGGCGTACAGGAGTGTAAATAAGCTGAAGAAAAGTTTCAAACGATAAATATCCATTCAGAAACATCTATCTATCTACATTTACAGTCGGGGACAAGAATTTGCGCGTCGCGGATTTGTGGAACGTTTATTTCTAGTTTGTTCTCTGATATTTTTCTATGAATGGTGAGCGCATGCCCCCTCAAGATTCAGCACATTTCATTCGCCATATTTTCCCGACAATACGGAAATAATTATTTTTCACGAGCTCGCGCAGCACAACCTTTTTTCCCTGATGGTACTTGAAACAAACACCTAAAATGTTTACTCTGCCTAAACGGTGTAAAAGAATTTCCTTTTTTCTTACACCGCCAACGCATTGCCTCAGTAGTTGTGGTTAAACATGAATTAAATTTATGTTGATTATTTCTATGAGCAAAACAAAACTATCTCCTTCAACGCCGACTTTGAGATGAAGTCAGCCGCGAAATTTTTGTTGTGTCTTGAATTTGCAGGGTGACGTTTTTACGTGAATACTTGTAATGTTAAGAGAATATAATGAGCCTAAATATAATTGAGTATATATTATATAGAATGCATAATATTTAAAATAAATTCTGTCAGCATCTTAACATATAATTTCAAACACTAATTTTAGCTACATAAAATGCAAGCTAATACGCAGCAGAAGAAAACAAGTTTACACAATCGTGAATCTTGATTTTGTAGAAAAATATACTTTCTGTCCAGCTGTACAGAAGAAGACTATAGGAGAAATGGTGGTCCAAAAAAGTCTTCAGAAGGGTATCCTAAATGCTGCTGGAGGAGCAACGTCGGAGGAAGCTTGGGATTTGGAGTGAATAACAGACGAGAACCCCCACCTAGCCCATTTCATGGGTCATAACGCAGATAATCTTCCAATCATGTTACTATTAAAATAAAATTAATTGTCGTAACACACACACGTGTGCGCTTCTGAGCACTATTTTGTAAAACAACGAATCGAAGGTATGCCAATAGAAAGCATCATAAATAGAAGCCATAAAGAAAAGATTACTTTGATTCAAATTAATTTGGTTTGGACTTCATAAAATTGCAAACTGACGTCACCTCTAAAATACACAAAATTGAAGGGCTAGGTAATTATGACAACTTGGCCTTTGGCTGCAATAAACATGCCGCTTGCGTTTTGGCCTTTATCAAAACCCACATGGCGGCCAGAATCGCAGCTGCGACCTCACTCAGAGGTGTCGGGGGCACTAACCACAAACCCACCTTGGCGAGGCGATGAAAGAAGTTATGATTTGCAACAAATGTTAACAGGCGTAATGCGTTTAAGCTAGAAGAATACTGAGCATCACGATGTACTAGTGACTGTACCTTACAAAACATTGCATAACATATACTTAAAACCAAAGACATATAGCGCTGATGCATATAAGGAAGCTTTTCTTTTTGAGCAAATTTAGGAAGCAACACGAATCGAAAAGTAAATATTCAGTGCAGGAAAAATTATGCTAAAGATTTCTCAATATTTTTAATTTAATAGGGTCTATTAGCTGTCTTAGGAAAAGCGGCCAGTATTATTTTAATTAATAATATTATTATTATTATTATTTATCAATACTCCAATCACATCAAGGGATTTTAGCAGTCTGGGACGCAATACATATGTAAAGGGTATTGAATTTATTGCCCATAATATTGAATTTAGCTATATATTTTAATGGACCCGCAGGGGATGCTATATTGCGGGAGCAGGTCAGCTGAAAGAACAGTGTCGGCAAGTGAATACTGGTGAACTTATTAGAATCCGAATATACACTTAGAAATATTAGTACAATTTTTTTATGAGCACTTATGATGGTCACGTGCAGATGTATATTTGGTTTTAATCTTGCTTTGAGGCGTATTAAAACAGGGTTTCCACTGGCGATTATTGCGTTCGACTTCTGCGACAGCTTGTTGTAGACTTCGTTCGACAGCTGTCGTTAAGTTCCACGTCGGCACCTCGGATGAAGGGGAGCTTACATCGAGCCTTACGCAATATCAACATCACCTTGACAGCGTCCGCGCGGTTTACAGTCACCTTCGACTTGTGGTGTAACATAATTTCTGTCATTGTTTCGAAACCGCTATTTATGGTCTGAATTAAATGGCCGAGGAGACTTGTGGGAGTTGTATTAGTGGAATATTTCCGCCTACTGCGTCAGGTAAATAACAAAAAAAGTCGACAATGACAGCGTACAACGCTGTATCCCGGTGCCATGTGCATTGAAAGGCGCCAAGCAAATATTTCCGATCACATTGTACTGATGTTTGAGCGCTGTAATTGCCAAACGCTAAGCTTCAGACAGTGATGAGGGAGGTCTGAAATACATCAGACATACGCACAAATAGACATGCTTAAGACGCGCGATTACGGAGTCGGACATTAATACCAATGCAGTAATAAAGCTGGTATTTCGCAGCTGCAAATAGACATATAAACATGCAGATGCGCACTGAAACATAAACTACCGACAATAAATCTGCTTGTCCAGCCTATGCTAATTCCGTCCTTTAACGCGCGCTAAATTACTTTCTTGGCCTTGCATTTTCACGATTGCACGTGATACCTTGAATGTGATTTCGCAGTGTTCTGAACTGAATAGACAGTTGTAGTTTCACGTACGTACATGCAGAGTTCACGTGAGTGAACGTGAGCTGTCCACGTAACCATAACGTACATACCTTTTGAAACGTACGCGACGAGCGCCGCGGGTTGTTTCTACCGCCAAAATGGACAGCTTCTCTTGGCCGTAAAGTAAAACCTGCTTGGTCTCAAAAGCTGTTCGCAACAGTGCGAAAGGAAGGGGAGACCTAGTTACAATTAGTCTCATGTGCACTACAATATATATTTCTGCTCCTATGTGCCTATTGCCACACTAATTGGTGGGGGCGGCAGTTGGAGCGCAGTTATCTATTATAGTGCGTAGGGGCGAGTGTCACATAGAAACACAATTAACTAGTGTAGTGCGTATGGTCCTACATGGGTCAGGGTTTCCGTGCTTTTTGAAGTGCTGAAAACATTGTGTGAGGCGAAGTATAGGCGGGAAGGGTAAGGAGATAAGCGCTTTGTGGCGGTTCGAACGTTTTTTACCACCTAAGGAAAGTGCAGTAAAATGTTGCTACGAAGCTGCAGTCAATTTCTAAGGTAATAGCCTTTCTTGTTTCGTGAGGGAAAAATAAGAGTATGTCGACAGAGACTGTCATCTCACTCCCGACACTGGGTTAAGAACCAGCGCCAGAACCAACAGATCTGATTCGCTGGCCAAGTTACACTACTGACGCAGTAGATCACGGATCGTTTAAAACTTCAATACACTCTCGCACTCTGCAGTAAACATCGTCGTCCTGACAACGTTTTTAAACACACCAAGGATTCGATTTTTTCGAACAGGCGATCGGAAGTTTGAGATGTCCCGAATTTAAGATGGCGATCAAACTCAAAGACGAAGGCGAAGTCCACAGTCATCCATTGAAGAGTCGGTTTAAACTGCGTTGAAAGGTCCTCCTGGAAGATGTAAGAATTTATAAAGGCAGGCTGGAAGTGGCCTATTCCCTCTACGGATCCTTATAAGAATTCCGAAATTCTGATCAAGTAGCTCTTTCTACGGAGACCATGTTGAAATCCCAGATTCCGAGCTCTATGAGGCAGCAGGCGCAGCTTCAGAAAACTGTATGGCGTGAATATTGAAATTACCTAATGGAGGGTGATTTTATTGTCTTTTTTATATTGCATTTAATTTTGGTCTAAAATATTTAGTTTTGTCATCACATTTGAGGGCAAAAATATAATTGGACAAAAAGGGGAAGTAGCTGGTCTGTGTCGTCACGTCCTAACAGTATCATCGGCAGTCTGCAAATGGCGTCCTGATTGAGAGAAAAAAAGGGGACACTGCTGGATGCATTGAAAGTTTCCTGGCCTTCAAGAAATCGGCGCTTTTAAACTACTCAGCAAGTAAGAAAAGCCAAATATCATGTTAACATTACTGGTTACTCTGGAAGTGAGCCACTGAAACACGCACTCTTCTTATTACGTAAACCATATAAGCAGGGTTGAGCAGGTTTGAAATGTGCAATAGCAATAGCAATAACTATATTTACTTTCTCTACTTTTTCTAACGTCTTCGTTCCCAATATGAAAAGCGTGAAAGGACAATACGGAGTAGTGCCCCACACTAGGGCTCTCTGCGTTAAACAACTACCGCGAGGTGAGGCGTAAGTGGGAGAAAAAAATATTCCTCGTAGTATCTACTTTGCGACTATATTAGAAAAGGTTATGCTGACAAGACAGAGAGAGGGAGCGAAAATAGAATAGAAAGGCAAGGAGGTTAACCAGGTGATGCCAGTAGGCTGCTCTACACGTGGGGAGGCGAACAAAGGGAGAAAAAGGAATAGAAAGAGCACCAAGGGTTGAAAAATTCTACTCACTGGCCATTATTGTTTGTTTCAAAAAAACGCTCAAATAATGTTTGATTAGGTAGAGCTTATTGAGGCGAAAGCTTTGTAAGCTTGTGAGTGTGGACAGGACTTTCATGTCCGCAGGGGGCGTCCCACCATTATTGTGGAGAAGTTAATTGATTTATGAGTAAAATAAGGATTATGTGGCTGTAGAGGGTCAAACAAGGCGTCTGTGCGCACAATATCGTAAATGTGGTATAAATTTTTTAGTAATTGAAGTCAAGAAATCAGTTAGATTTTAAAATAAGCAAGGATGGCGATTTAGTGTGCAGACCTTAATCAGCCACGGAAGACGAAATTGTGAAAAATACGTCATTTTGTGCAAAATTGTGGCAAATGCCAAATTTTCCTTATTAGGCCGACATTAAATTACATAGTAATTAGGTACATACACATATAGGACACAACTCTGCAGAGTAGTTCCCAAGCAGCACACCAGCATTGGTCCAACAATGGTTCATCACTGGAAAAGAATGGCATCAATATTGGACTGATATTGGCATTTGGGCATTTTACTACATTCTCCATTCTTGGCCCATCTTTCGTTCCAAGATTGGTCCAGTGTTCAACCAAGCTGGAGCCACCAATGTAGGCACAATATTAGACTTTCCGTTCATGCACCATGATTCTTGCCAATACTGTCCAGCATTATACCATCATTGTATTACCAATATTTGTTTAATACCAGCTATTCCATTGATGGCCCATTGTCAATGCCAATATCTTACCAATGGTTAGCCATTGCAGGTGCACTGGCTACTCCATTCATGCCGCATATTGTCGATACCAATATTAATCCAATGGTTTATGGGTACACCGGCTACTCCATTCATGTGCCATTGATGATGTCAAGATTACACATTTTGTGGCACTGCCTGTGCAGGCCATAAAATGCAGCCTTTTTCATTCTAGCCATATTCGTGACCGCACATCGAACTTGCTGGGACAATAATGGCCTTTCAAATAGGAGTGGCCATATAAATTCAAATTGTTGCTCATGAGCAACCAGTAGATATTCACAAAACAAGGGCATGGTTCACAAAAAGATAATATTTATTGCAATTGTTACTATAGACGGCAGTTGTTACTAGCCAGCGCTGAGGGCACACACAGCAGCAGTTAGCGGGGCAGTGGCAGGGTTGGTCAGGGCAGGGCGGGCTCTCGGGAAGTGGAAGGGGCCAGGGAGCTGGAGGGCACACTCATAGGCGTAGTGAGGGGGCTGACCCTGCAATTGCATTCACAAGTGGCATGCCTGGTTCGCCAGGGGAGGTTTCAGCATAACGCCTTTTTCTTCCACCCCCCCGTCACAGGAACCAGGCAGCCACCTGCGAATAAATGCGTGTGCCTCCAAATCGTCCACCCCAACTTTTTCGCAAATGGCACCTGCACAAAAACAATGAGGAAACAAAATTTACAACACTATTACGAGGCATATAAAATCGCGCGCATTATTTTAGGAAGATGTAGAAAATTCCAGGGTTCATGTACCGAAATTTATGGTCAATGAGAAACACTATACTGATGAGTTCCAGACTAGTTTCAGCTGCCTTGGGTTTATTAGGATGAAAGACGCACATACATTGCATAGCATGTGCCCTGTTGCATTTTGATCGCCTCCACAGCAATACGGCTGAGACAGCCAGTGTTTCATCCCACACTAGGAATTAGTGCTTGATTATCGGCCGTCTCCGCATATGACTGGCGCGCTAGTTTTTTGCCGCTCCTACGCTTTCTGCGATGTGCAAACAGTTTATACTATATTAATCGTTACCAAGAGAATGTTCGGCGACCATTTTCATTTTTTTTAAATGGCTAGATATAATATACACAAGCGATCTAAGCCCACGACTGCTGCACTGGCCGCTGGTTAGCTGATATACGCTTTTGACTGGTTTTGTGGGTAGTTCACTTAAACGGGAGCTCACTTAAACGGGTAGCTCACAGGTGCATCATTTTTACACCTATACTGCTTGTCCAAGCAAATTTGATCCAAGGGATAAAAAAAAAACATTTCGGAGGCAGGCAAAGAAAACCAGATATATATTGCTGGAAGCTACCTTGAGCGCCACAGAAAAGGTTTTGTTTGGAATCCTTATTGACATTATTTACCTAAATTACTGATTAATGACTTACACAATAAATGGTGTTGCTACTTTGAAGAGTACCGGCACAATCCACGTTTGATTATTTGTGATAAAGAACCCTCACGTCTGCATTTTGAACGCCAGATACAATAGGAAACCACGAAAATACAGAACTCTGATTCCCAGACAATACAATTGAGGACTTGGCTTGGCTCGACAGCCTTGTGTAGCGTTAGACCTACAAGTTGCCTATGGTTTCTTCGTCCGCGCCAGCACATCGTCCAACAAGACTGTATTTGTATTTTACAGCTGAAAAATACTGTTAAACTCATTTATATCCTTACCGCTTTGTAGTCATTATCCGCATTGCAAAGTTCGGCGCGCTCATTGTAACTCGAGCCTTCATGTGCGCCAAAGGGCCGACGCGAAGCAACCATCGCCAGCATATCACCCTTACTCATGCATGGGGCTAGCAATCTTAGCGGCAGGTTGTTTTGTCCGCTCAAAATCATGTTGTGAGCAGCACAGTTGAGGTGCGCGAATGGGCTGGTAACGGTTTCGGTATCTACATAATCCGGAATTTATCTACAGCTGGAAAAAAAGGTACACATGAGGTTTCTAACCGCAAATATTGAAACTGGGGTTTCCGAACGTGCTCACTGACTCTGTAAGTCCTATTTATTGTCTAAAGTGAATATTTAGTACTTGAAGCGAATAACCTCACTTCCCCACGTACAAAATAAAAATTTTCTGCGCTGTCCTAAGTGGCTGCCAGCAATGCACCACCGGTTTCCATCGTCTGTTTCTAATGGTTTATTTATAACCCTTGGCTCAAGCTATGGGGCGCAGCAGGTGTAATGTAGCTTGAATAAAACCTGCAAGAGATCATATATATGGGTACATTTGTAAGGTTTACAGATTTCGCTTACAAATTCTACAGGAATCGCGTCACTGCGGCCTTTCTTTAAAATTGACACGTAATAGCGCTATATCCGTGGCTAAAATAAAGTAATCAACGCATTAATTCAGCTTAGCAAATGCAGCTGTAACAGAAAGTGAGGGCTGGCTACACCTAAGGTGTGCCTAGCTTTCTAATTTTCTTAGATGGCACAACCGTTCGAAATATGGAATATTAAAAAAAGCCCTTGATATTGGCTTTCTCACAGCGTATTATGGGTGCCTTAGATAAGAAACATAGTCGAGGTCCCATGGCCATCTTTCGTTTCCAATGAAATTCTTATATGTGGTGGGCAAGTATCTAGACACAAAAGAATTAACCTTAGTTTTTCAAGATTCGCGTAGTTTCCTCGAAAAAAAAAAAACAATTGTATGGTATATCTCTAGAGGTAGAAAACGCTGTTTTTGCCATTTCAAAATGTTGCAAGTTTGGATGCCATGATTTTGTCATCTGCTCTTTTTTACTCACTAAATATATGCAGGTTTTATATTTACAAACACTATTAGAAACCTATTTTGTTTTTGCAGTTGTGTTATTAAAAAATCGCAAACTTTTCTTCAGGAACGATACGCTGCAAAAATATTCATTTTAAACCTTATGTACTGGCATATGATGCATTAGGTTGGTTGCACTAAATATGTTTTCACTTCCTGACGCATGTTCTTAATTCCAGGCAGTATCTGGAGCTCCAGACCACTAGGTGTGTTCTCCACAACGCATCAAAATTGCTCAGAATTCGAAAACAGCAGTAAAGGGCAAATTTGCTGCAATTAAAAAAAGATCATCTTCGATTTTCATTCAAATCCCTCTCAAAAATCTTTTGTACCTCAAAAATATCACGGACTAAAAAGTGTTGCGTTGTACTGTTTAAATATATAACATTAAATATTAAACCGAGTGCTTGTGCTGATAATGGCCAAACTCAGCCTGCATTCTTGCAAGATCCAATAATATCTTGGCACAGAAACTATTTTTCTACATTATCTAGGTTCCATTCTTTATTTCTGAAAAAATTTGAAGCTCTAGATTTGTGTGTGTACCTGCATATTATTTTGAAATTGGACAAAAGTAAGAAAATGGTAAAATAAGGAAAACTGATTAGAATTGAAGAAACGGCCGCAACATCAATTTTTATCAAAATCTGTGGAAACAATGCAAAGTGCTTTGTTAATTTGAGTCAGTAAATATATTGAATTCTGCAAAATGTAATATTAGAAATATAAAAATGCTTGTTTTTGTTCTATAGATGTGCGCTCCCGCTTATGGAATAGGCATCAAAACTTCAATTTAGTATTTGCTTAATTTAGTTACATTTTACCTTAAGTAAAATTTAAAACATTGTCAGCGCTTAACACCGTTTTTCTGCTTCTGGGACAAATACTTAATATAGCTTAAAATGGTATTAATTCACTATTTCTGTCAATTTCATGGCAGAACGCAAGTGAAGGCTGAACTTTTTCTCTGTTCTGCATTCTTTTTTATTGCTAGGTGCAATAGTATTCAATCTAGGTTATTAATATATTATTCCATTTGTCAGCTTTGACCACCACTAACAATACTATATTTTTGAAGATGATTTTTCAATGTGTAATGTTTATAATTACAATCTTAAGCAAATCGCTTTCCAGCATAATACTTTTGGTGGCGTTACAGAGAACACACATAGCAGCTTAGAGCTCCAAATTCTGCCTTAAATTAACAATATGACCTGCGTAATAAACACAGAATATTTTAGTGCAAACAACGCAATGCGTCACGCCAGTATGTGAGGTTGAACATTAACATTTTTGTAGCGCGTTGTTCTTGAAGCAAAGTTTGCGATTTTTTACTAAATCAACTGCATCAATGAAACACACTTTTAATACTTCTTATACAAGTAAACGTTACCCAAATGCGGTGAGTAAAAAACAGTGGATGACAAAATTTTACGCAACCAGCCGGCCTCCAAACGTGCAACTTTTTGAAACGACAAAAACGGCGTTTTCCAGCTTTAGTGATAGGCGTTTTTTTTTTTTTTTTTTTTCGAGAATACTACGCCGCATCTGGCAAACCTAAGGGTCATTCCTTTGTGTCGAGACATTAGCCCACGACATATGAAAATTTAATTAAAAAAATGGTCATGGCACCACGATTACTGTTCCTGTCCGAAGACATCCATATTTGTTTTCATTTCGTCTCTTCAACACGCTGGTTTAGCCAATGCGGTGAATAAAAATATCGTCGCATATATTAAAGATTTTCGCGCTATATGTTATACCTAAAGCTACCTATATTGTCACAACTGTCATACATTATTTGTAGCTGAAACATCACAAAAGGGATTCGATTGCAAATTGTTCGCTAGTTAAATAGACGTACGAGATGACACACGTATACTTTGTAATATACAATTTAGGAAAGAGCAGATACAAACTACAGGCGAATAATGCTATGATGTGGAGCATATGCATTACTCCGGTTAACAGTAAAAAAATCAACTTTTAACATATTAATATATTCGACAAACTATTGCATGCTCACATAGGAACACAATTAATGAGCTCATCCACGCATCTAATGTCTATGGGCATTAGACGTGTGGATGACTTCGTTTTATTCCAATTCGTGCGTCACTCAAAATAATTGAACGAGAAAAAAGTTAATGTCTACACAATTTTCAGTGAGTATACCACAAATTATACTAAGGTGCTTCATATATGTCACATCACCTAGCAAGTGAAATGGGAAAACAGAAGTAATCAGACTCTAACCCTGATCAGCATTTCGCTTTTGCGCCATCTTTGTAAGTTTTTAGGCAGGCTTTTCCACTGATTATCCTCTTCTTTATACCCCTGCCACCCACAAGACACAAATCTTCTGGGGGTACCGAACTGTTGGTTTTCGCACCAGTGGTACAACTTAATCGATCCATTTATACGTAGAAAACACTCTCGATGCGCACCTAAAAAAAATGAAAGCATGTATGTGTAGGCGAAATCATTCACCGGCGATTTAATAATATGATTTGAACAATAAAATCAAAGGATCACACTCGAAGTAACAAAAAAGTGGTGGAGAGATAGGAATTGAAGCAATGAAAGGCGGTTGCTTTCTGCAAAAAGCCAATAGCAAGAGGTCCACCGTCTAGGCAATAAAAATAAGGCATATTTAAAGGTGCATGCAGCAGTTACAGTGATGCAGTGCTACCTTTTTTTAGGCAGGCTTTTCCGCTGATTTTCTTCTTCTTTATTGCCCTTCCAACCACAGGACACATATCTTCTGGGGGTTGTCGGTTTTCGCACCAGTGATACAACTCAATCGATCCACTTCTACGTAGAAAACGCTCCCGATGCGCATCTAAAAAAATGAAAGCATGTATGTGCAGGCTAAATAATTCACACATGATAAAACAATATGATTTGAACAATGAAATCAAATGATCACACCCAGAGCAACAAGAAAGTGGTGGAGAGATAGAAATTGAAGCAATGAAAGACGGTTGCTTACTGAACAAAGCCTATAGTAAGAGGTCCTGCGTCTATAAGAATAGGCAATAAATTAAGGCACGTTTATAGGTGCATGCAGCAGTTAAAGTGATGCAGTGTTACCTTTCTGTTTCACTGCAGTGATTGGTATAAATATTACAGCAATTGCTAGGCATCTCAGGTAACCCCATTGAAAACTTCATCCAAAGTACCGAGGAGCAGTGGCGTGTTATTTGCAGCTGTTAACGGAAAGACAGGCTATCCTATGAGTGCATGCGCATTTCCTCCTTTTTGTATACTTGAATAAAAGCGACTGAACAGTGAGTGTTGTAAGAGGTGCAGCGTCCCTAGGAATTGGGAACAAAATTAAGTTTTAGTAAACAGAGGTACAAAAAGAAGCAAATATGCCTGCAATAATAGCATGATGGCCTACCTTTTGATCAACAGCTGTAAACAACCTGTCACTGCCAGTTGGTTCTTTAGATAGGCTTATCAATGCCAGAGCTTAAAGCTAAGAGCAATACGAGTAATGTTTATTGCGGTCACGGCCGTAAATAATTCTAGCGGAACACTCCATTACTGTAACTATTCAACCGTCCATTTATACATATCGTTCATTAAAGAACCATGCACATCATATTAAGTTGCTCTTTTCTACTCCCAAATGATTTCCTATAGAATTAGAATACGTGGATCGCTGCCTCGGTTTCAACATTCTTGCACGATGGCTATGGCGTGCACTTCATGCATACGGTACGGCACGTGAGGTACAAAGAGGTGTAATTGCCGAACAGGCGGACCTGACGTCCTGTCCCATTTCGCATGAAAGTGTGCGCCGTCATCGAGCGCTTCGCGAGCAATATTTCGGACGATATGGTTGCCTCATACTGGCCGTCAGTGTTTTGTACATTGTGTCCCGCGTGCACGTTGTTTACTTTGCAGTGACAGGGACGCAGTGCACACACGGCTGATGTGCCTTTTTGCTTGTATTGTTATTTTCCCCCGCCCTCGAAGCCCGTCTGCGAAATCGCTCTCCTATTGTCGCCGCTTTCTGATAACGCCCTCACCTGAAGGCACGTGCTCAGAAGGGGGGCGTCGATTAAGAAAATTTTGAAAAGGGGCTCACTTGCGCTGTTCACGGCTTTCAATTCCTCAATATGATATTAACCATTATAAAAGTGGAGGTTCATTATGACTTAATTATAGCCTAGTCATCAAGCGGCATCACGCACATGTCTGCCCCACTGTAAAATTCGCTTGCACAGACGGCACGAACAGTTTTCAAAACTTCGTCTGTACATCTGAAAACAAAAAACTGCCCTTAACTCTTAACAAAATCCAAAAACTGTGCGAACATGGCTTCCTGCGCGCAGAAGAGAGGCTGTCCAAAATATATGTACAAAGCCGGGCGCATAGTATCTGGTTACTAATTGGTTGCGGCGCGCTGCACAGTCAAAAAAACTGCGCAAATGGCTGCCTGCAGTGTTCTGTCACGTGTTGGTGGCATACACCCCTGTTATGCACGGCTCCTCTATTTTCGGCGCAAATGCTATTCATATCGCAGCCAGCAAATAAGTCCACGCACTTGCTTGCATGTAACCCGGACGAAAATTCGCTTAGTTCTTGAAGTCATGCTTCGCGCAGTTGTTTCGAGGAGAATAAGGAAAGAGAACATTTGGGACTGGTAGGAGATTATATAGAACCAATTATGAAGCAGTGGCATGCTGCAAAGAGATATACTCACGGTCTAAGATGACGGCGTTCACTGAGTCTGATAATGCCGATGGTATCCCGCCGTTGCTGTAATCCGTACTCCGGCGACATTTCACAGCTCAGCTATTCACTGATATGTAGCAAGCACCAACCGGAGCACATGGACATGTATAGGCGCAAGAGAAAATTATGCACAGCACAATGAAAAAGAAAATTAATGAGGGAAGAAATTAAAGAAAGGTTTAAGAAGCTGTCACAAGTCTTGTAGCGTCTCCAACAAGCTCTGAAATGAACGCTTCGGGAGGAGGCCGCACAGCAGCGCAGCTGGGGATGCTGTCTGTTGTGTCTTGCACGTAGACGCGTAGGCGAGGGGGAACAACGACCCGCTCAACCAGCGCATGATTCCCGCCGCGGTGTTGTGTTCGCAAGGGCTGCGCGTGGGAACGAAGGACCAACGACCCTCTCAACATTCCATTCCGCCCTCTTCTGCTTGCACCGGCCAGCCGTGACTTCGGACCGTGCCGATGAGCGGCCGCCAGCGCGCACCACTCGAGTCGAGTTCTAATAAATAGTTTTGTTTTGTGTGTTCGCAAACGCATTGTTTCTTCAAGTCAACCACGGACAAACATTTTCTAAAAAAAATAGAAAGCCTCCCCATCTACCATCCACATTCTTGCGTAAATCCATACAGCTGGTGCATCGACAAATGCGCGCGTCCCCTCCCTTTCGCCACCTATGATCGAACAAAGGATGGTCGTTCGACCTTTTATATTTACTTCAAAATATTATATACTGTTGCGTGATGACTGATTAATAATGTCAAAGAGGTGGAGTTCCGAGCTTCTCTTCTATTGTGGCCAACTTTGGTTATAGATTATACAAATTATGCTCAAGTTAGCTAGCTGAAAATTATCCGACTAAATATATACATGTTTTTATTTGTATTCAGTTAATGTTCGCTTTTCGGGTATGAGTTGATGTTTTTATAAAAATTCTAAACATCGGCCCAGGAAACGAAAATTTTCCTAATTTGCAGGCCTTTATTTCAGAAAAGGTTCATGGTAGAGCAGCAATAATTCCACAATATGTTCTCAGCATAATTATCCGCAAACAGCTAAAGCTCATATTTTTATGACATTTGGATACAGAGATACGATCGCGCTAATTTACAGAAAACAGCGAACATTGAAAATTTTTAGGAAAACAAAAACAGTTTTCACATTGTTTAAACTTTTTCCACCTATTCTACACTACCTCAGCTTTCAAAACCATTAAAACACCTTGCATAATTTTGTTGCGCAAGTAATTATGGCCACATCGATAAAGCCTTTGTCCAATTATAGCGCACCGCGCTGTTCTGAACATTCTACGGAATTTGTGAATTGTTCAAGGTTTTTAAATTTTGGCATATAATTTTGTAACAGGGAGAAATATATTTACAAAAGAGGATTAAAGATATATACATTGAGGAACAGCCAAGGAGCCAGGCTACGAGGGCCGCCCATTCGACGCACTTCTTTTTCTTAATCTTCCACAAACGAGCGCGCCACTTCGTCCTCATCATTCTCCAGCTGTAACAATATTTCTTCGCTCATGTTTTGTCTCGACTTCGCAAATCGACGGTGACAGACACAGCAATGAATGATTCAGAATCAATTTTGTGCGCGTCGAGGTCCTGAAGCGCTGTGGCATCAGGCAATACACAGACGTTTTTCGCAATCACCTTCACCTTAACGCGGATTGCACAAAAAGACGATAACGTTCAATGAGCAAGCAACGTATTCCAAATCATTTTAGTAGAATGAAAGAATTGGAAAGGGCATGGAAAACTGCCTCATTAAAACAGTGTTTGTAGGCTGCATTCGTTTTTTCGAATGACTCGACAGCGCACATTATTTTCATTCCTGTACAGTTTTTTTTTTATTCCTTTGCCACCGCCTAGCGCGGTTGGAATGGTCAAACTCTAAACTAATAGGCGGAAAAAACTTTTTTTTTGTTTATTGGCGATATATATGTTGTGCGCCATATAAATGTACCGGGGCCTTCATGCTCGCAGTCTGCACGAAAAACTGTCATTTTTTTTTTACCACCGTGTGAATGCCCAAAACTAAAATGGTAACCTCGCGAGTCTTCCGGCTTTTCATTTTCCAGTGATTGCGTCTAGAAAGTACACACATCGTATTCGGTCCTTTCTCCAGGTAAACAGACGATGCTGCGCGTAGTTCCTTATGGATAATACAAAAGCACTAGAACAAAAACATCGCTGAGAAAATGGTCATTTGTTCCTTCAACTTGAGGCAACGTTTTCCTTCTCGGCAATGAAAAAGCTACCTTCTAATCACTAATTTAATGTCACATGAACATGCTATGGCGACACGATTTCGTTTTTATGCGCGTTCTCACTGACAAACTATAGGTTACGTATAGATGCAGGGATGTAATCGGCATCCAATACAGGCATATTGGGTCGTGAGTGCTAGCTGGTCTGGGGTATACATATGTGGTCGCACGGTCGTGCTATCATTAGATATAATTGTGCGACAAACGTATGCGCCTGCGACGAAATCTGCATGCATGCCAATAGGCTAAAACCATAAACACATATAGCTGACCCCCAAAGGTGCGCCGCATATATGAGCGCACCGAAAAGACGAATCCAGACAGTTGCAGCGGTACGTGCTTGAATGCGTTATAGTAATTGTCGTCCCGTACGTGGTACTTGGTGAGGTCCGAACGATCGGCTGAAATGTTGTCGGAATTAAATGCCGCGGTTTGGCGTCCAGCGCACGTGTATTCAACCATAAAAATGGAGAATTTGTTTTGATTGAATGGTCAACGGAAAATATTCACTTCGGCAGCCCATTAAAGCTGCGTTTTTAGGATGGCAATGACATTTGCGAGATCAGGGGAAAAAGTGGTCCATCGTGGGCAGTTTTCATACAGGGATAGCTAATACTGGAAAAACACAAGACAAATTGCAATGGTCCATTACAGCCAGTTTAAAACAACGGAACGGTCAACGTCGGAAGAACACAGGACACCTTGGTTCATTGTAGCCAGTTTTAAAAACTGAACGGGCAACGCCGGAAGAACACTGGACAACATGGTCCATTGTAGCCAGTTTTAAAAAAGGAACGGCCAACGACGGCGGAACACAGGACAACTTGGTCCATTGTAGCCATCTTTAAAAAACTGAACATCCAATACTGGAAGAACAGAGGATAACATTGTCCATTGTAGCCATGTTTAAAAACCGGAACATCCAATGCCGGAAGAACACAGGACAACTTGGTCCATTGTAGCCAGTTTTAAAAAACGGTAAGCCCAATGACGGAGGAAGGCAGGACAGCTTGGCCCATTATAGCCAGTTTCAAAACCCGTGCAACCATTATTGGAGGAACAACGGCAATCTCGGTCCAACATAGACATTCTGTATGTACGGCAGTGCCAATATCGGGAACTCACTGTACATCTTGGCCCAAGCTAGCCAGTGTTGGCTACTGGCAGCGCCAACACTGGGAGAGCACTGGCTAGACTGGGCCATTGTTGGACATTGTGTTGACTGGCATGTCCTATGTTGGGAGCATGCTAGTTAGGCTGGCCCAATGTAGGGCCACTGCTTGCCGTCGTACTTACAACATTGGCCCAATGCTTTGTGCTGCCTGGGTTTCACAGACGCGGCTAGAAACAGGTGTGGCAGGCCGCTCTTCGACTGGCTTCACCCAGAAACAGCTGCCGGCGTACAGCGCATGTGCGTGACGTCATGTGTAGCGCCACCACCAGCCGCGCTCGCGCCAGCTGCTACTCCTCTGCCACCACTTCCCAACAACGATCGCCAGCGTGCTGTGCATGTGCGTGTTGTTATACCTAGTGCACCTTCGCGCTCGTGCCATCCTCTTCTTGCCCCTGCCTCCTGTACGCCGACTACAGGGAATGCCGCATGGCGCCTAAGCGGACTCCATTGTCTCCAATTACTAAGCATGCTGGCGTTACTGAATCGAAACGCAAGCAGCGAGTAGCTAAGCGTCCTTCTACCACAGTAGTCGTCCATTTCGAATGTCACCGAAAACGAAGCTGAATAAGGACAAGGAATACAAGCGTGTCCAGACCTCACCCAACACCAAAGCCAAGAAGCAAAGGATGCAAAATCAAAAAGAAGCAGATAAGTAAAAAAGTGGCAAATGAGTCCAAAGAGTATCAGGAAATGCTGTAAAAGCGATCTGTACTTTTGTCCCATCCCAAAACGCGAGAACAGCCTGAATAACGTAGGGCCTATCTCGCTCACATCTTGGATAGGATAGGTAATGAAGCATGTTGTGCGTTTTTGAAAAATTGAAAAAAAAATATTTCCAGGAAATGTGCCTCGTGCGAAAAGCTACAACGATAGCTTAAGAGATGCCCGAGACCCAGTAAAGGCAGAGCAACAAAACATGTGAAATCAAGGCGAACATACACATATATAACATGAACTACAGAAAGAGGACAAATATACAAATGAAACAGCAAATTAAAACGTAGCACTGTAAATTACCGGCCTACAATCATCGAACAGTATGCACGCCACATGGCAAAACGTAAAGGGAATAAAGGGAGTATCCTTATAGTAATGTTCAAGGCTAGGAACAAAAAGTACAGAATACAGTGCGGAGTTGATGAAATACAGCTTGAAGTCCTTAATTGAGGCGGTAAAGATGTTTGAGTTATGCTATAATGATTTAGTAAGCGTGGTAAAGTAAAACGAATGCTCTGGTTACCCTATAACGTCCCTATAACGTACCCTAAGGAACGTTCCATATTTGTTTACTTCTGGTGTGAAAGGGTGTTACGTAAGGCTTAGGTCCCGCAATATTCTTCAAGAAGTCAGTTAAGCATTGAGGTGACAGTTGAGGACACTGAAGTAAACGATACTCAAACATGGTATGTATAGAATGAATCCTATAGTGTGAAAATAATGTTTCCGTGTGGGCAGTGTAACATGCACCAGCGATCAGTCTAATGGCCTTCTTTTGGAGACCGAGTACGGTGTTCAGATTTATTTTGGATGTTGTACCCCAAACGAGGGAACAGTAATTTATGTGTGATTGAATTATAGCGTGATAAACAAGGAGCTTATGCTTTGGGGAAAATTCGTTCCGAAGTCTTGAGAGGAAGCAAACAGATCTAGTAAGCTTGCTTTCAATATACATTATATGGTCAGACCACTTCAATGCGAGAGTCGAATACAACACCGAGCTATTTGAACTTGTCTACAATTTCAGTAATGTTATTGTCTAAATTCAGAGTAATGTTTACAGTAATATCCAGGCTAAGGGGTCGAAAAAAATAGACTACAAGACTTTGCGGAAGATATTCGCTTCTGCCATAAATAATGCTGGGCTTCAGAAGGGAACTTGACGTGTAGAAGTAAGCCCAAAGTGTGTAACTCTGTTTGTTTTGTTGTCCTGTACTCGGCTGATATGTGAATATATCTTGTTCTGTTTATCTGTTACATTCTGAATTGTTAGTGCCGTCCAAAATCGGTGTTTCTTGCATAGGTTGCTATCTAGAAATGCTACCTCACATTTCATTTTAGCTGTCTATAAAGCTACATAGGGTTTCAAATTGGGCGAGTTGGTGATTGATAAGTTAAAAACATTGTTGCGCTTATGAAAAACTTAGACACAGACATATTGCGCCCCAGATATACACTCGTGAACATGCTAAGTGATTCAATCTTACTATTTTTGAAAAGATGTCCAGAGCAGAAATCTCACACCATTACCAATTTTTGCCTCAGTACGGAGTGAAGACACTGCCAACGAAGACGAGTAGACCTAAAGAGAGCCTCAAATCAAACGGGAGATAAATGGCAGCAGTAAGGATAGAGCTTGACGCTAGCTCCTCTATTTTCGAGTGGTAGGCAGCACGATGTTCAGTTTGCAGGGACATGCAGCCCCATATCTCTGCAGACGGCTTTTCAACGCCGCAGATGAAAAAATACTCATCATCTATTAGTCCGTTTCTACGTGACATAAGAATAACGTATTTGACTTCGATTGCAAGGTACCGGCTGTGCTCAATCCCCATCACATGATCCCCTTGAGAAGCAAAAATATGAATTGCAGCGCTTTCAAACACATC
Source organism: Amblyomma maculatum (assembly GCF_055883805.1). Lineage (NCBI taxonomy): Eukaryota > Metazoa > Arthropoda > Arachnida > Ixodida > Ixodidae > Amblyomma > Amblyomma maculatum. The sequence continues at coordinate 10,375,906 of NC_139351.1, read as the reverse complement.
CATTGGTATATTCATGTGACATGCCAATTCCTTTGACAATTAGTACCAAACCACGCCACCTGCTTGCTACAACCTGTTAGAAGTATGCTTGTAATTTTCGGTCCTGTGAGGTTCTAAACAGCCCTAGAAACAACTACCTCCGGAGAATGTTTGCAAAATGGCAGTTCGAACGCTCACTTTTGAGCAAAATAGTTTAGAAGAGCCAAAACAGCACCGATACAAATATTAGGCTACTAATTGACGGCAGTTTCAAAAGCCGTTTCACAGCTCTGCATGAGGATAATAATTTATAAATCTCTCTTATGCATATAACGATATTCATTCACCCATACTAACATATTCATCGAGTGGCTTCAAAGCAGGCACCACTAAAGCAGATTAATCCTTCGGTAAAAGTTATGCATTCAAGTGTTTTGTGCTCCCGTGTATGACCAAAACACCAGACCCAATAAAGAACGAGGATTGAATATTTTATTGGTGACTTAAACCGCGCTCATTTGCGCCAGATAATCTCAATACAAGCTGCCAAATTAATCGCTCAAAAAAGCGCGCGGCGCATATCCTTAAGATATCCTTGTCTATTCTTAGGTACATTTTTCACAAAACTATTTGTAGCGTATGCTCAGCAGTTTAACATAGGCAATCAAAGCTTCTGAAACCGTTTTTATTGGCGGATGAGATAAAAACTCCTGTTCTCGCAGAAAATTCCACCTTTAAAATTATATTTATATTGGCCATTTCAGAAAGAACAAAAAATTAACTTGTACCAAAAATACGCACGAAAAAAGATTTCATTTTAAAAAAGCTGCTTCTAGGAAAATCAAGCCTGAAGAACATATTTAAAACGACGTAAAACGAATATTTAATACACAATATATATGAATGCTGCTCGTGTCAGGCTAACTGGTAGATGAGCTCATTTAAAACAACTTACACAAATACGGAGTGACTTAAATTGCATTACAGTTTGCATAAGAGCTACGGCAGGACCTAAGCACGAGAATGCGCGAGTGCATCGATGAGCCAATAATAATTAACATTTATTTGCACATTCACACTTTACCATAAGCTATCAACCAACCTGATTTCTAGGTATACATTAAAATGTACAGTCGTGATCCTTGTGAAACGCAATGCTCGAGAGCACGGCAGATAGCCTCGTCCAGAGCTAGTGGTGAAGCCAGAGTGCATCGTTTGAAATGCAATGGAGAGGGCGTGCTGTTGCTTCTGCTGGCCGCACGACATGCACTACGAGCAATTTTCGCATTGCAGCTAAAAACTAAGTTCGCCGTCATGCTACCGATAACTAATATCACCACTCGTTTCGCACAAGGTGCAGAAATGATTGTGAGCGAAAAAACGGAAGTACGATTCATTGACGCTTGCCAAAAAAATTGAAGCAGAAACTAACATGGACATAAACTGACGCGACAAATCGTTGGGCAGTTTTATCTGTTTTAATGTCTTTACTAATGAATCGGATACAGCACAAATCTATTTATGGGTACCTGCCTCATCGTTCCGAAACGAATGCTAGTGTAGCAGTTGAACGGACGCTTCAACAGCAGCAGACGACAGAAGTTAAGCAGATAAAACCACGGAAAGCTTTGTCATATTCGTTTCATTTCATTTTCATTTCCTTGCTTTTATTCACAAGCGCCGATTAAACGTGCTTCTTTGCAACCAGCCACTGTCCCATTTGCGAGGCGAAAGCTATTATAGTTGATGTCGGAAGTGTGACGCCGTACAGCTTTTTAGCTGGCGATTGAATGATTGAAACACGATTATTCACAGCCCTTAGTCATGCAATTTTGCTGCGAACATCTGTGTGGGCATCTGGCCCCACCACAGTCACGGCGGCTGAGGCGGGTGCTAGTTTTATTGTCTTTGACATCCGCCATAAAGCTTGGCTCTGGGCCAAGGCAGGCAGGCAGGCAGGCAGGCAGGCAGGCAGGCAGGCAGGCAGGCAGGCAGGCAGGCAGGCAGGCAGGCAGGCAGGCAGGCAGGCAGGCAGGCAGGCAGGCAGGCAGGCAGGCAGGCAGGCAGGCAGGCAGGCAGGCAGGCAGGCAGGCAGGCAGGCAGGCAGGCAGGCAGGCAGGCAGGCAGGCAGGCAGGCAGGCAGGCAGGCAGGCAGGCAGGCAGGCAGGCAGGCAGGCAGGCAGGCAGGCAGGCAGGCAGGCAGGCAGGCAGGCAGGCAGGCAGGCAGGCAGGCAGGCAGGCAGGCAGGCAGGCAGGCAGGCAGGCAGGCAGGCAGGCAGGCAGGCAGGCAGGCAGGCAGGCAGGCAGGCAGGCAGGCAGGCAGGCAGGCAGGCAGGCAGGCAGGCAGGCAGGCAGGCAGGCAGGCAGGCAGGCAGGCAGGCAGGCAGGCAGGCAGGCAGGCAGGCAGGCAGGCAGGCAGGCAGGCAGGCAGGCAGGCAGGCAGGCAGGCAGGCAGGCAGGCAGGCAGGCAGGCAGGCAGGCAGGCAGGCAGGCAGGCAGGCAGGCAGGCAGGCAGGCAGGCAGGCAGGCAGGCAGGCAGGCAGGCAGGCAGGCAGGCAGGCAGGCAGGCAGGCAGGCAGGCAGGCAGGCAGGCAGGCAGGCAGGCAGGCAGGCAGGCAGGCAGGCAGGCAGGCAGGCAGGCAGGCAGGCAGGCAGGCAGGCAGGCAGGCAGGCAGGCAGGCAGGCAGGCAGGCAGGCAGGCAGGCAGGCAGGCAGGCAGGCAGGCAGGCAGGCAGGCAGGCAGGCAGGCAGGCAGGCAGGCAGGCAGGCAGGCAGGCAGGCAGGCAGGCAGGCAGGCAGGCAGGCAGGCAGGCAGGCAGGCAGGCAGGCAGGCAGGCAGGCAGGCAGGCAGGCAGGCAGGCAGGCAGGCAGGCAGGCAGGCAGGCAGGCAGGCAGGCAGGCAGGCAGGCAGGCAGGCAGGCAGGCAGGCAGGCAGGCAGGCAGGCAGGCAGGCAGGCAGGCAGGCAGGCAGGCAGGCAGGCAGGCAGGCAGGCAGGCAGGCAGGCAGGCAGGCAGGCAGGCAGGCAGGCAGGCAGGCAGGCAGGCAGGCAGGCAGGCAGGCAGGCAGGCAGGCAGGCAGGCAGGCAGGCAGGCAGGCAGGCAGGCAGGCAGGCAGGCAGGCAGGCAGGCAGGCAGGCAGGCAGGCAGGCAGGCAGGCAGGCAGGCAGGCAGGCAGGCAGGCAGGCAGGCAGGCAGGCAGGCAGGCAGGCAGGCAGGCAGGCAGGCAGGCAGGCAGGCAGGCAGGCAGGCAGGCAGGCAGGCAGGCAGGCAGGCAGGCAGGCAGGCAGGCAGGCAGGCAGGCAGGCAGGCAGGCAGGCAGGCAGGCAGGCAGGCAGGCAGGCAGGCAGGCAGGCAGGCAGGCAGGCAGGCAGGCAGGCAGGCAGGCAGGCAGGCAGGCAGGCAGGCAGGCAGGCAGGCAGGCAGGCAGGCAGGCAGGCAGGCAGGCAGGCAGGCAGGCAGGCAGGCAGGCAGGCAGGCAGGCAGGCAGGCAGGCAGGCAGGCAGGCAGGCAGGCAGGCAGGCAGGCAGGCAGGCAGGCAGGCAGGCAGGCAGGCAGGCAGGCAGGCAGGCAGGCAGGCAGGCAGGCAGGCAGGCAGGCAGGCAGGCAGGCAGGCAGGCAGGCAGGCAGGCAGGCAGGCAGGCAGGCAGGCAGGCAGGCAGGCAGGCAGGCAGGCAGGCAGGCAGGCAGGCAGGCAGGCAGGCAGGCAGGCAGGCAGGCAGGCAGGCAGGCAGGCAGGCAGGCAGGCAGGCAGGCAGGCAGGCAGGCAGGCAGGCAGGCAGGCAGGCAGGCAGGCAGGCAGGCAGGCAGGCAGGCAGGCAGGCAGGCAGGCAGGCAGGCAGGCAGGCAGGCAGGCAGGCAGGCAGGCAGGCAGGCAGGCAGGCAGGCAGGCAGGCAGGCAGGCAGGCAGGCAGGCAGGCAGGCAGGCAGGCAGGCAGGCAGGCAGGCAGGCAGGCAGGCAGGCAGGCAGGCAGGCAGGCAGGCAGGCAGGCAGGCAGGCAGGCAGGCAGGCAGGCAGGCAGGCAGGCAGGCAGGCAGGCAGGCAGGCAGGCAGGCAGGCAGGCAGGCAGGCAGGCAGGCAGGCAGGCAGGCAGGCAGGCAGGCAGGCAGGCAGGCAGGCAGGCAGGCAGGCAGGCAGGCAGGCAGGCAGGCAGGCAGGCAGGCAGGCAGGCAGGCAGGCAGGCAGGCAGGCAGGCAGGCAGGCAGGCAGGCAGGCAGGCAGGCAGGCAGGCAGGCAGGCAGGCAGGCAGGCAGGCAGGCAGGCAGGCAGGCAGGCAGGCAGGCAGGCAGGCAGGCAGGCAGGCAGGCAGGCAGGCAGGCAGGCAGGCAGGCAGGCAGGCAGGCAGGCAGGCAGGCAGGCAGGCAGGCAGGCAGGCAGGCAGGCAGGCAGGCAGGCAGGCAGGCAGGCAGGCAGGCAGGCAGGCAGGCAGGCAGGCAGGCAGGCAGGCAGGCAGGCAGGCAGGCAGGCAGGCAGGCAGGCAGGCAGGCAGGCAGGCAGGCAGGCAGGCAGGCAGGCAGGCAGGCAGGCAGGCAGGCAGGCAGGCAGGCAGGCAGGCAGGCAGGCAGGCAGGCAGGCAGGCAGGCAGGCAGGCAGGCAGGCAGGCAGGCAGGCAGGCAGGCAGGCAGGCAGGCAGGCAGGCAGGCAGGCAGGCAGGCAGGCAGGCAGGCAGGCAGGCAGGCAGGCAGGCAGGCAGGCAGGCAGGCAGGCAGGCAGGCAGGCAGGCAGGCAGTATCAGTTATCAGTTATCAGTTATCAGTTATCAGTTAAGTTATCATAGATAATTGTATCAGTCTATATGCGATGCCTGCCTGCCATGATTACGGCACTTACCGCAGCAATACTTTTAGAAATTATAAGTCTGCCGTGTAGATTATGGTCCTAACTAGAGAGGCATTTTAATCGCGCATGCTTAGATGCTAAAGTATGATTTTGAGAGGCGGTTATATCAGGTCACGTTGTTTTGCTGTTAAAAGAATGATTTGCCTTTGAGAGCTACAAGGATGAGAAATGTATGATTTTAGAATAAATGCTGGCCTCCTCTTTATAGGTAACACTGTCTCTTTTATAAAAATCAAGCTGTGGTTACGGCGCTCGGCTGCTGTTCCCAAAGACGCGAAATCGAATCCCGCCCTGGGCGGCGGTTTTTCGATGGAGGCGAAAAGCAAAGCACCCGTATGCTGTGTGATGTCAGTGTAGGTGGTCGAAATTTGCGAAGTACTCCACTACGGCGTCTCTCATAGCCTGAGTCGCTTTGGGACGTTAAACCCCACAAACCGAACCAAACCAATCTTGCCATGAGCAGAGCTTTCCTTATTGTGGATGATGAGTTTCGCGCTTGGGCATAGCGGGCAACATTATTATAGTTGTTGCAGCTGCCAGAAAAGAGCTTCTCGCCGCAGAGCTGAATTATTTTTTGTACCACTCCCACGTTAATAGTTTTCTACCAAATGTTTCAGTTCATTCTGTCCCGCAGCAGTGCTTAATAATCTGGCCGCATCGCCATTGAGTACCACCGCCCACTCGGTACTTGACCTCCTTCTTTTTCCCGCGTTTCTCTGGAGTCATCTTCATCCCAAAACTAGTTATTTTTGGTAGGAAAACCCAGCGAAATTCTTGGCAGTCTCGTAAGCCTATTCATTTTTATTCCTGTATACTTTAAACGTGATTGCAAGTGTCACCACGCAATTTGCAAGACAAAGGGCTGAAAATGAACGCTTGTCGCAACCTTCCACCTTCTTGCGGAGAATGTAATGCTTAATGATATCAAGGCTCAATTATAGGTTTTTTGCTGCGTCATAAACGTCGAAGTTCCATACCTACGGAAGTTTCAATCTTTTGGAAAGTTAAGCTATTCTTCATATTCTTGATATTTTACGCCAAGGTTTTTGCGACATTATAGTTTCGTAGAAGCAGTTTTATACGCCAGTTCGTAAAAAATAAACCACCACGCATATCCCTTCCTTGACACTCGCAAGATAATTGAACGACGATGTTGTGAAGCCAATAGTCAGAAAAGGCTTAGATAATAGTAGGAAACTGTGATAAATGTATAGTACAGAATAAAAAATTTAAACAAATACATTAAATAACAGCAACAGCCCTTCACCTCGGTCGTGATTTATATCCGAAGTATCGTCGTTATGAAATAAAATAACGTGCTCACGTTTCACGATGCCAATAGCACACTTAATATTTTCACGACTGAAGAAGCCGTAGATGTGAGAGTAGGCGTTGTGCGGATGTACAGGTTCGTACCAGCCAACTCACGAAGTGTTCTTCGAATCTTCGAACTTTGTCCAGCCCGAACGCTCTCCGCGTAACAATCACAGGTTCCTCATGTTTGCATTTCGGCGCGGAAGCCGCGGGATGCAATGCAATTTATATCGAAGGTCTTGCTAAGCCGCTCTGTTAGGCCGTTTGTTTGCGGATTGTATGCGGTGGTTATTCAATGTTCTTTATTGATCAGTGTTAGAATAGCCCGTAAAAGCTAAGCAGTGAATGCCTTCCTCTGGTTAGTGATGATGCCAGATAGAGCATCATGTGTAAGAACGATGTAATGCATAAAAAACTGCGCCATATCAGCGGCAGTACGTCGCGCAAAGGCATTAATTTCAGCGAAGCAAGTCAAGTAGTCTGTGGCAACTACAATCCACTTATATCCGTTCGACGATAAAGGAAAGCGCCCAAAGAGGTCTATGGTCAAATTGTCGAAAAGTATATGCGGGGGCTTGATAGACTGAAGCATGCCAGGAGATCAAAGTGCAAGTTCCTTCCGCCGCTGACATTGGCCGCAGGTACGTACGTAATGCTTGACGTTTCCACTTGGGACACAATCTGTGGCCAGCAATAATTTTTCTGGACAGAGAGAGTTCGCGAGATACCAAGATAACCAGAGGTCGATTTTTTATGATGTGCAGAAGGCCTTTATTTCTTAAATGAAATCATAGGACGAGAAGGTAAATTTTTGCACTGGCAGCAGAAACTTTTTTTTAAAAGATGCCGCTTTCTATTCAGAAGGACAAAAGCCCAAAAGCTAGGTGCTGGGAAAAACCAGATGCCCTCCTTCGAGATGATCGATCAGTATAGTCGTACAGTAGTGCTTTCTTAGGGGCTCCATCGGTGGTCCACGTTGGACATACTGTGTACCGGCGGAATTTAGTCTACATTCTGCTACATAAATCCAGACTGAACTAAAGGCATAATTTATGAAAGGGCAAAAAGCCATTCTGGTTGATTGTCCTACAATAAACTATATATATACGGTGGTGGTGTGAGTTCTCGCCGCCATCATTATCGCCTTGACGAGGCGAGAACAATAACATCTGCATTACTGCCAGTTAACGCTAACAGTCATATCAAAGTTGTTTTTGGCGTGAACTTCAGAATTTCCGCAGATCGCGTTGTTCAAAGAGCATAATTTTTTAGGGCAGAAGCCTGGAGTTCACCTAGTATCATTTGTATTTAACGTAACATTTCCAATTATTTCTTATAGCTCACCTCCTTATCCGGCTTTCAGTAAGTGCAAGAGAAGCAAATTCTCAGAAACATAAAGCTCTCAAATCACAATAGCAAGCAAAGCGCTCTAGCTATGATATATGATATGAATTTTTGATTGAAATGCAATATAAATGTGGTATATTTCATTGAATGATGTTATGTTTATTTAGAATTTTTTATTACAATTGGAACACTTGTGAATCCTTGCTTTGAAACAATTTTACACTTGACGAGATGTCATGGAAAGTAAGGCGGTATTTGCGTCAGATAAATTTCCACGTATTCGCGCCGACCCTAACAAGCATCTGAATCTCTGTACGGAAGACCCTGACTGCAATACAAAGACAGAACAAATACAGTATTCTCTGTCAAATTTTTTCTCGGAGCACTTTATTAAACTATAAAGTCAGTTCTTTTTTAGAGAAATTGACAAGGCCTAAAGCATGTCCTTAATCATGTCCTTCGATACGCGAATTAAAGTGGCCAAGATTCCTTAAACCTCACTTACCATACCATACCTTACCACATTAGGCGCAGATGCAGCATGCTCCGTGAAGGGGCTTTGGCAGAAAGGAAGATGTAAATAAGAATGCAATGAGGACAGCTGCTTCACCTAGTGCCATCCGAAGAGCTGCATCGGTGCATGTTGTTCATTGCGTGAACCTGAAGTAAACACAATGTTGCAGCTTAAAATAAATTTTTCTAAACGTCGCTTTTATTTTATTATACCAGATATGTGTAAAAGTCGGATAAATCTAAATACTTCAGTATATCACTCTGTGATACAAATTACATATAGATAGATAATGCACACATAAATATGTACCCCGCCGGGGTGGCGCAGTGGTTACGACGCTCGACTACTGTTCCCAAGGACGCGGGATCGAATCCCGGCCTCGGCGGCAGCTTTTCGCTGGAGGCGAAAAGCAAGGCGCCCGTGTATTGTGCGATGTCAGTGCACGTTAAAGAACCTCAGGTGGTCGAAATTTCCGGAGTCTTCCACTACGGCGTCTCTCATAGCCTGAGTCGCTTTGGGACGTTAAACCCCACAAACCAACCAACCAACATAAATATGTTTATAGTGCGAGCTCTTTTCGATATAAGCTACAAAGCTTATGAATTCAATAACAGCTCTAATTCTACTAATAATTTTACCAAAGGTACTAACTCAGTTTGGAAAGTCAGAAGCAGGATAATACATAATTACTCGAATTTTTACCTGTGCACCCTACTCGCTAAGTCGATCGCAATTGTGCCTGGAATTACGTATGGGATATATCCCAATCAAATCCTAAGTAGGCGGCTTGAGCGTGCTGGGTACTTTTTGTAAATTGTCTATAGTAATGATGCGTTGTGGTCGCTCTGTCCGCACATGTTCACAGTATGTTCGAGGCCACTGACGACAGGTAGTGCCTTGTTAAACTTCACTTCATCGCTAACGCCTCTCAGCAAGAATTCGTGATCATTTGCCTACCTAACCGGCACATGGGGCGACAGAATACCGACTGTTCGCATGTGTCCTTGTCCTGCGCTGACCTATTGTAGACGACGAAAAGTGTCATAGGTCAGTATAGAGTATAGAGGCGTGTCCCGGTGTTTACGATCTCTCTCTTTCTCTTTCTCTCTAAATATATATATATATGTGTGTGTGTGTGTGTGTGTGTGTGTGTGTGTGTGTGTGTGTGTGTGTGTGTGTGTGTGTGTGTGTGTGTGCGTGCGTGCGTGCGTGCGTGCGTGCGTGTGTGTGTGTGTGTGTGTGTGTGTGTGTGTGTGTGTGTGTGTGTGTGTGTGTGTGTGTGTGTGTGTGTGTGTGTGTGTGTGTGTGTGTGTGTGTGTGTGTGTGTGTGTGTGTGAGTGTGTGTGTGTGTACAAAGGCTTCGTAGTCTGGTTTCACTCCTAGCAATCGATGGCGAGCTTTCTAGTCTGCCTGTTAAATTTGTGCGCTGTATTGGAGTGTCAAACCTGGGACACTAAAAATGGGGACCTGGTCGGAGATCCACAATTTGAACGATAAAGTATTATCACAACTAAGGACTTAGAGTATACCTTCTTTTAAACAAGTGATATGTTTGTTGCGTCCGCCTTGTCTCTGCAAACTCGTTAATCTCATCCGCACAAATACAGCAAAGCACTTTGCTGCATTCTGCTATGTTTCACTTGTCACGGAATGCGATCTGAACAATTCGAAAATCGGTTGCCGTGTGATCATGTTAGACAGGCAATTTTATGAGTCCTTCATATAAACTGAATACTAACTGCAGTCGTTTTCTGAACAATTTCTGCTCTCAGCCAGCCTCTTAACGGTGCAATATCATTTTATACTCATATAGCCAGTAAAGAAAAGCTGGAATATACATTGTTTCTGAAATGCAGAACCGCCAGTCATTAGATTCCTAGCTAAATGCGCGTAATTCATATTCTATTCTAGCTTCTTTAGCACTCGCGGTTAGGATTTGTGGTTGTCACCTATGCTAGGTAGGTATATTCTCATGCCACTCCCTGTGACTTACTGAGTAATGTGCTGAATCATTCCTACGTTATTCACGCTTGAGTAAATTTTTGCATGCTGTTGGAAAACCTATATGGCTCATTCTACAAAAAAAATAACGATGGCTTCCCTGCCGCCGGCAGCGCCTACCAGAAAACCTCAGGTCGTAATGCAAGATTTTATGTCACACACCGGTAAACAATTCGAAGACTTCTTTAATTTCACGACTGGACGCCGTGAAACAAAGCGAATCATTAATGCACGACATGGTGCTCACAAGTAAAGGCCACCGAATTTGTGAAATGTTGTACCGTTATAAAAATCGTATTAGATTAGAAATTATTTTACAAAATCTATTCTCATAGGTGTGATTTCCGCCAGTGACCATAATGTTGAGAGCCAAACACGCCATCGAGTGGGCCACTCAACGCACACTGTAAGGCCTAGAGCTAAAAAGAGTTAGTTGCTTTAGACTTCAGAGAACATAAACAACTTTGAGTGTGCTCCTTAATTTCCTGTTCAACCATCGTTCTGCATTTCTATGCAAATCATTGATCTAAATTAGCAATTCGTACCCTGAGTTACCTAGCCAAGCAACGTCATCGAGAAAAATAGATGACTTGGATGTTCTCATTTACGTATCCCTAACAATACCTACTTCATGTCTTTGACTACGTCCGGGAAACAAGAGAGAACCAGAATTTAGTTTGTTTCCCTGTCAAACTATTTCCTTAATATTCTTTCACCTTTTTCTTCTGTGTATTATTTATGGCACAGAAAAGACCACTTTAAACCTTCTCACATTAAGGTGACACTTTTGTACAAGTTTTCTAAATGGCTTGTTTCGCCAGTTGCAAAATAAGTTTTGCTCTGTCATTTCTTTTACATTGAGTTTAGCAAAATATTACTGACTGGCGTTGGTTATCTCATTCTCTCTGCTGTTTTTCCCTCTTCACGTTAGATTCAATATTCCCCTCCGTGGTTCTCGCCATGTTATCAATTGAAACCTAAAACGATTCGTAAACTCACTGTTTTTGCAATTAGCTTTGTACCGGAAATATATAGCTCTATATACTCTTCTTTAGGAATACTGATAACTGCAAATGTTAAACATAGTTGACTTGAACAATTCGCTTCACCTGTTTCATTCACACCCTCCGGGTAATTAGCGATTACCATCACTGCGTATATGCCTTCTTTTACTACTTGACCTTCGCTTCCTATCGTACATTGCTCTTCATCATATAGTGACTCGGTAGCTTGCATACATATCTTCCTGAATTTCTGCATATATGTCGTCTCAATTAATGATTCTGTGATTTCCGCATGACTGTTAATGTGTAGCCTCATTCAAATGCCTTTTTCTGAAGACAATGTGTAAAGTTTGCTTGTATTCAACGCATATATATATATAAAACCTAGATATCAGAATTAATATGTATGAGTCGCCAGAGTTTGCAGGCCTTTTACTTTATTGAAGTCTGAGGTATGTCTGATTCGGATAGCCATTACCATATACAGTTATTTTATATGTAATGAACGGTTAGCTGATAGGTGTTTTAACCTTTGCCTTTAAGTTCCATTTCTTACCAATTTTGAGAAATTCTGGAACACATGAAATCGTAAAGCACTCGGTACAGAGAACAGCCCGCTCTTCTATCTAACCGCCTTTGCAGAATCTCCCTGCCCTAATTATGTGCAATATATCAATGTCAACAGAAAGCAACAGCGCAATCGTTTATGTGCAATAAGGTCACCATTATGTGTTTTAAAAAATATGAAGTTTAATCACACAAACAATGTCATCGCTCAACTTTGAACCGCTGTTATGCTGAATGCTCTTTTGTATCCTTATAGATCAAAAAACATGCTTTAGGTCACGGTTTTATTTTCCTTCAGTTTATTTATTTCTGGCTTTATGTATGAGAACGTGCATATACAAGGGTAATACAATTTCATCCATATTATCCTCCAAAAGCCGGTGTAGTGTTAAAGAAACACACTGAGAACGCGTTCATTGGTAGTGTTTGCTCGCTTTGGTCGCATTTTACTGCCGTGTGGAAGGGAACGATAGTAACACTGTTATTAAAACGAAGATAGAAAAAGAGAGTTCAGGAATGTTTATGATTGCTTAGAGTAAAAAAGGCGACTTTATGAACTTCAGGGCTAATTCGAGATACCCGTAAAATGTAATTGCTTTGTTTAGTTATCTATACCGCATTAGAATGATTGCTCATATTTTGGCTAGGCAAATATATTTATTAAGATGGCTAAAACTGGGCCTTAATTTTATAGTCTATAATGTCGGAATAGAAGCAGGAAAGCAGCAATTGTGCCCTCCCTCTCTAACATTTCTAAACAAAATTACCATGCGTGGCTTGGCTTATCTCCACCCTATCCAGCCATCAGTTTCTAATTTCTTACAGTTTGAATCCAGTTTCTTGGAAACCTTCACTTCAAAGTAGCAGACTATATGAAATTTTTGTTAGCGTTAACTTGCCTTTTCCTAATCCGATCCGTGCTATAGATTTTGGTGTATAATATCTAATTGTATCCTATGCATCGATTAAACCATGACACGGATCTAAATTTGCGGCATCGTATATGCGGCGTCATGTTCGCCGCGTCGTCTCTGTGACTTAACTTTACACAGGCAGTTGCACCCACCCTGCCCTATATTTTGTCCATCATAAAGCTTGAGCATACCTTTTTCATCCACTTTATTCTGTCTCTCGGGTTGAAATGTCAACAAATTCTTCCAAAAATATGAAAATGAGCAAGAAGGTGATCTCCACTGTCTCTGCATATGAAAAATGTAACCACTAGTATTGTCATGAGATCGAACAGTGCAAGTGAAACTTTATTCTCTTTGACAGTTTTTCTCCATAGTTGGCAGCGTATTAGAGCAAGTTGTTGCCATTATAGAAACACCCCCATATGCTACCTCTGCTTGTTGTCAAGGGATCAGGATCAAGCCTTCTAGGGAGGAACTGATTTTCTCCATTAGGGGTGACGATATGCGGCATACACCAAGCGCCGAGCCACAACGTGAGTGAACAATTGCAGGAGAAATACGAGAGAGTATTTTCTGAAAAGATTCCAGGAGATGAAGGACCCCCAGTCACACTGGAGTTGTTAAGAGTCGCGTAACCGAGGTTTTTGAAGGCTAGGCCGGTACCCTTTGCGCTCAGAGCTCCAGTTGAAAGGGAACTGGACAAACTAGGAGCAGAAAGGTATCATTGAGCCGACACAACATTCACAATAGGCCACACCACTGGTTGTAGTTCTCAAAAAGAACGGAACCATACGCCTCTGCGGAGACTACCGGAGCACCGTAAATCGTGCGACTAAAGCGTCGTCTTACCCTCTGCCGACACCTGGAGAAGTGTTCAGTGTACAACGCGGCGCAAGTCTTCCACACTCTAAACCTCACCCAGGCCTATCAACAACTGAAGGTGAGCGAACTGACGTCAGAATTACTGACCGTCAACGCACTGAAAGGCCTGTACAAGGTCAAGAGATTGCCCTTTAGCGTAGCTGCGGCCCCGGCCATATTTCAGAGGTTCATGGATACAGTACTTCAGGGAATCCCATGGGTTTGTGTCTACCTGGATGACGTCATAATCAGTGGCGCTTCCACGGAAGAGCATGCAGCGCGCCTAGAGCACGTTCTTGAAAGGCTAGTGAACGCAAATTTGCGTTTAAGCAAAGAACAATGCTGTTTTGCGGTGTCAGAGGTGCAACTTCTGGGACACCGAATTGATGCAGAAGGCATCCACGCTACCGAAGACAAAGTGCGAGCGATCACCGAAGCACGGACACCAGCAAACAAACATGAGCTACAGGCGTTTCTCGGACTCTTAACGTTCTACGACCGTTTCTTAGAACAACGAGCTACCGTGGCCGAAGACTTATACCAGCTGCTGCGAAAAGATGTGAAATGGACATGGTCGCCACGCCATCAGCAAGCATTCGACGCCCTGAAAAACCTGCTTCGAAGGTGTACAGTCCTCAGCGACTACGACGAAAGGAAGCCACTGCTAGGAAGGGAGGCCCCCGGCCTCTGCCTAGAATATTAATATCACCCAGTCATTTGCGGGCTTTAAGGGGTGGAGACACAAGTTTGGAAACACGATGCGCGGACTGCACTGCGTGTGAGCCGCGACTGGGTGATAATAAGATTCTGGGCAGAGGCCGGGATAAGACAGCGTGTGAACTTTTGAAGGCATTTCATATCGGGAAAAGGGGAGATAGGTGTGTTAGCGATACGTCAGTACGGCTCTGGAAGGCAGAGATCAGTTTTCTTGATCGTGCTTTGCAATATTCCTTGTTTTGAATTCCGTCTTTTTGCTATTGGTATGTACTGCGCATGTCTCTTTTTCAGCATGTATTTGCTGCTATTGCAGAAATAAATCCGATGAAAGTTAGCGCGTGTCCTGTGTCTACTTCTCTTGTGTGTGTTTTCAGTGCTCTTTATCTTTAGTCAGAAGCTATTTGTGGTGGCCTAACATTGACCACGATATTGAAACAACAGTCCGAAATTGCAAGCCTTGCCAAAGCAGCTGGAGCAATCCGTCGGAAGCTCCTCTCCCAGAATGGGAAAAGCCACACACACCTTGGCACACCCTGCGCATTGATTTTGCAGGCCCAATTGAAGGCTGCACTTTCCTTGTGCTCGTAGACGCCTACACCAAATGGCTTGAAATAAGGGAAATGCGACAGAAGACTTCGGCAGCAGTCACTGACAACCTCCGATCACTGTTCGCAACGTTCGGAATTCCCTGCAAGGTAGTGTCGGACAACGGAACACCGTTTGTATCTGCAGAGATTCTCAGGCTTTATCGCGACAACGGGATCTCATCAGTCACATCGGCCCCCTAACACCCAACGACAAACGGATAAGTCGAACGCTACGTGGCCGAGCTGAAACGTGCCCTTGAGAGAGACCAGACAGGGTCGCTGCAGCGCCGCCTTGCACGTTTTCTTTTCAAGCAGCACACAACAATACAAAACACGACAGGCCAGACCACAGCGAAAATGATGTTCGAGCGCGAAATGCGGACGCAGCTCACAGCTATTCTCCCGCAGCCAGAAACAGAGACGACCCGGGAAGAAATACCGATTCCGCGCTGTGGGACACTTGTAAGAGGCAGCGCGTCCTCCCCGCCAGTTTCTCAGAAAACAACGCTGGCAGAAAGCTACTGTTGTGAGACGCATAGTGGCACGTCGACACTTCAACCAGCTGCGTGGATTTACGACGCCTTCCGAGAGAGGTCCGGCAGCAGCGAGGAAATCTGCACCATCCTCCTGCATAGCCTGGCATCTCTCCACAGAAGAAAAGACTGCACTCAGGGCAGACCTATAAAGCACAGCGGACAACATCCAGCCTACAAGTGGTCCTTCCCTGTGCGCACAGAGCCAGCGCGTCTCCACGCGTCCTCACCGACCCTCTGCACGCTATCAGGCAACTTTTTAGTGGGAAGGAAGTGTTGTGTACGAAGTGCTGTGCTCGTCCGTTCTGTTGTGACTGGAGCAGTGCGCGCTAATGAACAGGCCCGCACTCCTCTTCGCGCTTAGCCGGGAGGACTCGCCGCCTGCCTGCGCTCCGCGGGACGCCCCCCACGGCGGGCTCCTTCACTCTCCTCTAGTTCTGGGAAGCAAGCCCCAACCCCTTCTTCGGCCTCCGTTCCCTCCGTTCTTCGCCCGGCAGTTCGGCCTACGCCTCGGCCGACGCTGGTCGCACCCTCATATCTGGTGAATAAACGAGGTTAACAGTTTAACAGTAGCGCGTACGTGTTTACTACATGACGACGCGCAAACACGACAGAATGTTACTCTCTTATAAGTGTGCGAAATACAATTACGGTTAAAGGTCTGTGTTGGAATGGCTTACAAATTATAGGGTCATCATATTTCATCCACTGTTGGTACACAAAGTTATCAAGAAAGATTACGGATTTTGTTCGAACAGTTACATGCATAATAGGGATGTATGTACACTAACAAGCGTATTTGCTAAAGCACACACTGGAATATAGAGCCCGCATATGGTTTTTATCTTCTGTCTGCCGTATTCACTATGTCAAAAGCTAACTGATGCTTCCAACGAAAACGATTGTTTCGTTTCCATATCCGTGGCTGGGCACCCTGTATATATTTAGGTACTGTGGAGGCATTTACAATCGACTTTCGACTGAACAGTTTCATTTCAGAAGCAAGTTATAAATTGTGTGGTTTTTGGAATTGACTGCTAGGAGCATTCTATTTCAGGCATGGTAACGGGATAAGGTGAACATGCCACCTCCGTACTAATGTAGGAGGTAGTCAGATGTCTTGCTTGGGAACAATTGTGTATAAGAATTATGATAAAATACCTTAGTCTCTGGTGACGTGCGGACTACATTGCCTGGTATGGCAGCTAAGTGGAGGAACTGCAGTGTATTATCAGGGACTCTAATGGTGAAACAGAATGGCAGGCGTAGAAATTGATGTGCCAACAAGAGTGTTTAGCTAGAGGAATTATTGAACGGAAGGACAGGTAAACCGAGCTTTTGGTGAGGAACTTCGGTTGCGAACCGCAATGTTTGCCGAGCAAAACAAAGATTGCGCATTCTGAAGAACTCCCGGAATGCGCAGGGCAGTACGCGTTTTCCGAAATCACAAAATCATTACAAACATCAACTACTCCAGTTATAATCGACGTTAACCCGGATCTCTTGCCTAATCAAAAACTTACCTAGAGATCATTATCGGCTCTTTCCGCGATTGTTTTGCAACAACCTCCAGGGTTAGGCCGACACCGCTCACAAAGCATCGAATTATTGTCGACGACAACCAGAGGCCATTACGTCAGTCGCCTTAGCCGGTGTCTCCAAAGGAGCGGGATGCAATTCGCCAGCAAATTCAGGAAATGCTCTAGGACGACGGGATCCAGCCGTCGATGAGCCCACGGGCGTCGCCTGTTGTTCTTGTGGCGAAGAGAGATGGGACCCTACGGTTCTGCGTTGATTACAGCCGTTTAAACAAGGTTACCATAAAAGACGTTTATCCTCTACCTCGCATTGATGACTCCCTAGACGGTCTGCGCCACGCCAAATAGATCTCATCGCTCGATTTACGCAGTCGTTATTGGCAGATAGAGGTGGACGAACGCGACGGGGAGAAGACCGCCTTTATTACCTCGGACGGTTTGCACGAATTCAGGGTGCTCCCTTTTCGCCTATGCTTGGTTCCTGCAACCTTCCAGCGGATGATGGACACTGTGCTTTCTGACCTGAAATGGCAGTCTTGCCTGGTGTGCCTGGAAGACGTTGTTAATTTTTCCGACACTTTCGAGGAACACCTGAGGCGCCTGCACACCGTTTTCGAGGCCATTCGCTCAGCCGGTCTGTTCCTTAAACCACAAAAGTGCCATTTCGCTTTCTAAAAGCGGATGTTTCTGGGCCACATTGTGAGTGCTAAGGGCGTTAGCTCAAACCCCGACAAGACAGCGGCCGTAGCTGCTTTCCCTATTCCAACCGACAAGCGAAGCGTGCGTAGTTTTCTGGGTCTTTGTGCCTACTATCGGCGTTTTGTGAAAAACTTCTCGCGGATAGCTGAGCCCCTAACTCGCCTCACAAAAGAGAATGAACAGTTCTGCTGGGGTAAAGAGCAACAGCGGTCATTTGAGAAACTACGAACTCATCTACAAATGGCGCCTATACATGGTCACTTCGACGACCAAACCGACACAGAACTGCACACAGACGCGAGTAACGCCGGCCTTGGAGAGGTTCTCGTACAATGGCAGGATGGTGTGGAACGCGTAATCGCATACAAAAGCCGCACCTTATCCCGGTCCGAGGTGAAATACTCTACTACCGAAAAGGAATATCTTGCTACTCTGTGGGCAGTGGCAAAATTTCGCCCCTACTTGTATGGCCGGCCTTTCCGAGTAGTGAGCGATCACCACTCACACTGTTGATTGCCGAACCTCAAAGATCCTCCAGGACGGATAGCATGCTGGAGCCTTCTACTTCAAGAATTTGATGTTACCATCGTTTATAAATCAGGCAAGAAGCACAGTGACGCGGACTGTTTGTTCCGCGTGCCTCTTGAGCATAACAGCACTGAGTTCGACGATGATTCGTTTTTTCTTGGCGCCATCTACGCGGACACTTTGGCCCAACAACAAAGAGACGACCTTGAACTACGGCAGCTCATTGAGTATCTAGAAGGAAATAATCCGACTCCGCCGCGAATGTTCTCGTGCGCATTGTCATCGTTCTGTTTACGAGACGGGATCCTGTACAAGAAGAAGAAGAAGAAGGTCGACGAAAGCTAATTACCTTCTCGTCATACCTAAGGCTATTCGCAAGGAAGTCCTGCAGGCGTCACACGACGGCATGTCTTCTGGTCACCTGGGTTTTTCCCGAACGTTTGAACGCATGCGCCAGAATTATTATTGGCCTAAGCTCACTGCGGTAGTTAAGCACTACGTCAAAACTTGCCGGAAGTGCCAATGTCGAAAGACACCGCCGACTAAGCCGGCCGGACTGCTACAACCTATTGATCCGCCACAATTCCTGTTCCAATAAGTCGGCACAAATTTACTCGGACCGTTTCCGGAGTCGTCCCTCGGTAATCGGTACAATGTGGTCGCCACCGACTATCTCAGCTGATAGTGTGAAACTAAAGCTCTTCTCCGCGGAACCACTGAGAAATTGGGACCTTTTTATGCAGAGCATTGTACTTCGTCACGGTGCACCCGCAGTCATTATAACTGACAGGGGAACAGCTTTGACCTCAGCGCTTACGCAGGAAGTTATGCGACTCAGTGGCGCAAGCCGCCGAAGAACAATTAACCGCTTATCACCTGCAAACAAATGGACTCACCGTACGGCTTAATAAGACAATCGCCGATACGATTCCAATGTATGTTGACAAGGATCATCGAAACTGGGATGCAATAATTCGCTATGTCACCTTCGCGTATAATACTGCACCGCAAGAAACGACGCACTTCACTCCGTTTCGTTTAGCCGACGGCCGCGAAGCCACGACTATGCTGGACGCAATGCTGCTTCCTGATAGTGCTAATCCCGCAGTCACGGGTGGTGATGAATTTGTTCTGCATGCCGAGACCGCTCGCCAACTTGCTCGACAGCGTATCCGGCCTCTTACACGGACTGGGCTCCACACCGAAACTCGTTCTCCGGGCTCGTAACTCGTATTTCTGTGGCGTAGGTTATATCGGTGAGCGTCTTTTTCTTGCTGGAGCCAGATACGCTGTCGAGCAAGTTGCGGAGACCGCTCGCCAAGTTGCTCGACAGCGTATACGGCGCCAGCAAGAAAAAGACGCTCACCGTTATAATCTACGCCACAGAAAGACGACTTACGAGCTCGGAGAACGAGTTTGGGTGTGGAGCCCAATCCGTGTAAGTGCGCGGTCTGAAAAGCTGCTTCGGCGATACTTTGGCCCGTATGATGTAGTCCGCCAACTCAGCGAGGGGAACAATGAAGTTCTGCCCCAGGGAACTGTCCGTTCCTCTCGACGGCCAACGTCCGAAGTGGTTCACGTTGCACGAATGAAGCCCTACCATGTTCGTTAGCCGCTCGTTCGCCCAGCCACCCAATACTACCGATGTTCCTTGTTGCTCGAATCGCTAACGGTCACGCCGAGGACGGCACCTTTCAAAGAGGGTGATAATGCCGCATTCCTAATCAATCTCGTGACGCCGTCATGCGGCCAGACTGGATTACCGACTTTTTAGCTGGCCTTAACCACGCTAGTGACCCCGGTCTTCTGCGTCTTCTCTCTCGAGCTCCCTCCAGCCTTGCCGCGTCCCAGTGCCGCGTCACTGTGAATAAAGCCACCTTCAACTTTCTGGCTGTTTTATGTGACAAAATTATTCCTGATGTACTGCCTCAACATTTATGAAACAGTTTTAGAAAGGTGTGTTATAGAATAACGGTGAGTATCACTGTCAGCTGCACTGTTGCAGCGGGAATCGACGTCTAACAATATGGGCTCGCATCGTCTTTTTGAACTGACAGACGGTTTGGCACCGAACTTTTCGTATACAGAAGCGTAATGTTTGTAAAGAAAGGTGGCGCTGCGATCGGCAGCGACGTGGGGTGTATGTAAAATACGCAGCGTGCCTACACTGCGCCAAGGAACGCTGCCTTCGAAACCAGTTCGCGCTTGCGAATATTCTGAACCACGAGCTTGTTTCGCTCTTTGAAATAATTTGATTTGCTCCCGAAAAGTCGTTCATCGCTTTTTCAGCCGACTACTACTGGAATTACGTGGCGAACGGGTGCATTGCTTCCTTGTCCGTGGCCTCAGGAGCGTGGGTACAGTGGCAGACGTAAGATAAATGAAAAACAAGAAAGCGCAATGCATAAGAAAAACATCAGCTTTTCACGTACATTGAGCTTTCTCGTCTACACTGAGTACTGTTAGGAAACGCAGTTAGCTGACTCTCAATGTTGAATAAAAAATACCCCTCGATGTGAGAGAGAGCATCTCCCAGCCGCAGACGCGTTGGTTTTCGTTGGCGAAAAGAACGGGCCCTTGCGGGGTCGCGGCTTGAGCGAACCAAGTTCAGGTTCTGGGTAACTTGACTTTAGGCTCAAAAAGGCGAAAACGACGGTGTCAAAGTATCCTCTGTGATTCGAATAAGCCAGAAAATTGCGAAAAGAACAGTGGTCGCACAAAGTGCTAAAGTATTTTGGGCTGGTATTAAAGCACTCGTGTCCTTGACAGTCAGTATCTTCAACGAAAACGCAGAACTACTCAGGGGAGTCAGACCCCGCGATGATATGAGTCAGTTGCCTGGCCGAGGGGAAGCCCAGCCGGCGATCAAGGGAACAATGGCGTTGCTTGCGTAGCACGAGATGAACCGCGCCTCACTGACTTGGGTCTCCTCCAGGCGGCAACCCCTCGCAAAACCGACATTGGTAAAGCTGGCCAAGGGAAAGCTCAGTCGACCGCCTGAAGGTGGCTTTGCCCGCATAGTACGGAAAGAACCGCGGCTTGCTAACTAATGCATCAGGCGAGAGGTTCGAGACCCCTTGGTCCTGGGTGGTAGTGCTTGCCTAGGGAAAGCCCAGCCCGCTGCTAAGGGCGCGGGGGCGCTGCTGGAGAAGTACTAAAGGAACTGACCGCGGCTCACTGACTCAGGGCCGAAAAGGGGAGTAGTGACCCCTTAGCGCCGTACCTCTGTAGGTGCACGCACGAGTATCTTTGCGGACATAAGCAGACCGGTCAACCCGGATGGTGCCAGGTATCGCAACCTGGCAAAGTAGCCGTCAAACATACTATATTGAAAACCAAACGGTGAATGGAACCACAGAGGGTATCTAACAGGGAAGTCTCTGGGCACCGCTTCGGACTACCTTAGAGTAGGGCTGAGAGAATCATAGTACGGCGAAATGTGCCCTTCCAGTAGCCCTAGGACAGTCGGGGTGAGGGATCCTGACTTGGGGATGGGAAACCCCGAATTGGCCCAGCAGCCTGCCTCAGGTGGCGGAGGCCCGGCGAACGTGATATGGTTGTCAGTGGGCTTGCAGACCGACGGCCGTGCATTTCTGCTAAGGCGAGTGCTCGCCCTTAGCTGAGGCCCAGGAATGGGAGCTCGACTTGAATCAGGATCATTTGAGAAAATTCCCAAGCTGCCCCAATCCTTCCTATACACCCATAACCCACTCCCTACATCCCTTTTCATTTCCCTTTTCCCATACTGTCCCTCTACTTGCCAGGAGAGATCATGGGGGATCTGTCCGGGCCCGCTCTCCGGCTGTGGGTCGTTGAGTAGAGATTCCCGAACTTTTTAGAGCCTTCGGGTTCTTTCGCTTACGGGTGCAAAAGGCATACCAAGCTTGTCCTTCGGGACCAAATCTTTTATATTCGATGGATTGAGCCTGTTATACCAAGTGGCACGGGCAGAGGCTTATTATTTTATTCCATTTTATGGTTGCCTCACCATATTTTATATCCATATGTCAAACTCCCGGGCAACGCGCTAGCGCATGCAGTGAAGATGATGATACAGTATATGAAGGACAGCAAATGTGTTTTTCATATGACGATACTTTTGATCGGAATTCTGCTGCTCCAAGAACCTTTACTCTAGAGACCAGTATTACCGGCAACTGTAGTGAACTATAAATCATATTTCCAGCCGACTGTACCGTCAAGTTCAGTGATAGATTTTCATTGACTAAGAACTGAATTTTTTGGCCTTTAATTTTAACATTCGCTATAGTGCACTGCCAGCTTGTTTTACCCTGCTCAGTGAAACAGGCGTTTGAATCGCTAGTCAAGATCACTCACAATTCAATATTATTAACATGAAGGCCCGTAAGAATGTTCTCATTTTGTTCTCTTTCCTCTATAGGAGAGCCCAACTCCCGGGCAAAGCGCTAACGCATGCAGGGAGCATGACAGAGAGCGTTGGGTTAATGTCGAAATCGGGCTACTTGGTTCGGTTGGGTGCATTGTCTTCAAGTTGGCCGGGGGTGGCGAAACCTTCTCGGGTTTCCGCTAGCTCGTCAAGGAAAGAAATCGCAATTCCCTTGTTCAGGTGCCGGCATTCGTCGGTGAAGTTCGTGACGAGCACATCAGCTTCTCCATGACGGAAACGGACGATGCCTCTTGCGATGCCAAGTCCTCTATCCAGTAACAACTGAGTGCTTCCTTCGTCAACCCTTTCCATGATTTCGACTTCTGTTGTAAGCACAGTGACGATGACGCTTGGTCGGGGCGGTACGGTTAATTGTCCGTTGAGGACGTTGAGAGCGACGTGATGCACCGAAGTTCTCGTAGTAGGTATGGCTTTGTCGTTCGAGAGCTTGGTTAGTTTGGATCGGAGGTCGATGATCGCTCGATGTTCGTTCAGAACATCCATGCCTAGAATCCCATCGCGGAACAGTGCTGTAGGACGACCAAGCTGGCAGGGTAGGTACGTCCATTTACAGTAACCCTTGAGGTGCATCGCCCGATGGCGTAATAAGGTTACCGCCAGCGGTACGGATTAGCGGACCGCCCCAAGTGGTCGTCAATTTCTTGAGCTGGGAGGCGAAAGCTCCACTGATTACAGAGTTGTCGGCACCGGTGTCTACTAGGGCGGTAACCGTGTGTCCGTCGACAGCAATCTCAAGGTCGCTTGTTCGCGTCCTAGTATTGCACGTTGGCTTCGGTGTTCGATCTTTGCTTCGTCTCGTGCTGAGGTCGCGAACGGGGCACACCGTCGTCACTTCGCAGGGCGACAGTGGTAGCTCGAAGTTTGGTCGTGTCGTCTTTGATGTGGACGTCGGGCGTAGCGGCGGTTGTACCTTGAAGTCTGGGTGTGTCGAGGGCGTCTTCACAAGTAATGTAGGCGTCACAGCAGCGTCGTCGTTACTCGTCGCCGGCGGCGGAGGATATTCGTTAGTTCGCCATATAGCAACCTCACCTCCAAAGGTTGCTACCTTTAGTTTCCCCTATGAGGGCTTGGGGACCTTCCTCGCAAACTTTCATCGAAGCTTCGGTCTGGCGACGAAAAGTGGGCCCTGTACGACGATGGGGACCTGAATCGACGGGTTTGTGGCGCCAACTTACCGCTACGTAGGTGAATGACCGGAAATGTGTTTTTTATATGATGACACTTTTGATCGAAATTCTGCTGCTCAAAGAACCTTCACTCTAGAGAACTGTTTTACCTGCAACTATAGTGAACTAAAAATTATATTTACAGCCCACTGTACCGGCAAGTTCCGTCATAGATTTTCACTGAATAAGAACTTAATCTTTTAGTCCTCTAATTGTAACATTCGCTATTGTGCACTGCCTGCTTGTTTTACCCTGTTCGGCAAAACAGGCGTTTGAGTCGGTAGTCAAGTTCAATCACAAGTTAATATCATTTATATGAAGGCCCATAAGAATGTTCTCATTTTGTTCTCTTTCCTCTATAGGAGAGGTGCATGAGCACAAATGCAACGTTAATTCTCCACGATCACTTGCAGCGAAATATAGCTATCTCCTGAGCTATTTATTACACTTCGAATTTTTTTATTTCAACGCCTGGTATTTTATTCTGCTTCTCTTTCACCCTTCATAGCCGATTCCACTTTGGCACACTAAGCTCCATATACATATATCATATATACTTATCTTCTGTTATGAGAGTGGTGTATGTACATGGATGTTTAATTCGTCGTCAGGTTCATAACGACCTTCAAAATGAAAATTTAGATAATCTGGGAAATAATTTGCCGCGTGATTTTCTCGAGATCATAGCGATACTTACTCGTCTTCTAGGACCAGTGTTGAAAAGTCAGTCGTTGAAACTCGTGAAATTGAAAACAGAGAAATGCATGCTACTTACAAGTCCGGGCATATTTCGGCAATATCGCGCAGAAGTGAGCGCTCAAGGTGACTTCAGTCATCTTGGAAGCAGCTGTTTTGTCCTTTCGTTCACGAACATATACTGCAGGGGAATGGGTTCTCACAGAGAGGTTTCCGTGCGTTCGAAATAAGATCATACGCACATGGCATCACGTCTAAACTCCATAAGACATGAGGGCATACAACAAAACATGCACGAACTGCTAGTGATTGTTATTGCGCTATTCGCCACACGGCAAAAAACAAGCATAAAATTGAGAGTTGCAAACGAATTGATCAAGTTTCAATGCAGAAGTGGAGCGCACGCATGTTAGCCTCGAAGACAATAACGGTCTACTTGTCAACGCCACCGCCCTTCACTCATCTTTATGCGACAAAAAGAAACATTTGAAAACAGAAGCCATTATCTTCTCCGTGCGTCGTGGGGCAACCAACCAGATCACATATTTCAGGAATGCCGAGAATTATGCTCGAAAACACAGCAAGTGCCGCGCATCGAAGGCAGACGGCCAGGGCTCTGGCCTGCACCGCGAGTGTCAGTGCTTTCGCCAGCTCCACCGCATATCCACTGACGTCACGGGCTGACGCTTGTCTATACAGTATTTTATTGGAGGCATGCTCGTGCAAGGTGAAGCACAAAAGTTATATTTATTTCAGGAAACTGGAGTTCGCTCTGGAGTCCGCTGTATTCAATACCGCAGGTGGCGCGGTGTTCTCGAAGCAATTTTATGGGAACTTACTATCGCTATCCAAATGGGCCGAAATGAGCAAACTAAATCAGGTTTCATGAAAATGAACACAATGACGTTCTTTACTTGCGGTGTATTCCATGAGATTAATGAAAAACCATCAAAACAGATAGAAGCTTTAAAATGCTAGTCGAGGCATTCTTCAACTCAGATATTCAAATCCATGATTCTGGCAGACGTGATCGCTATGAACGACGATTGTTCAAATTAATACAAAGTGCACTGTTTCGACTCTCTTGTAGATTGAGCGTACAATTTGTCCTGAGTGTTATATTTAGTGGCAAATGAAATGTTCTCAAAACCTTGTCTTCTGTTTCGTGATTTGCTTCCGAGATGAACTGGTGACCGCTATATCTATCCTCTTTGCCCCAGACGAAAGTGAGCAGAGTGAAGGCACAACCACTCCCACCTCCCTCGGACCAGCCGCGGCGAGCAAGGTATTTTAGCCGAGTTCGCTCCACAACTGAGCCCTCACGATGATGACATTCCAGTCGAAATTGCTACTCTAATCAATGACCTAAATGATGCTGCAAGTGTCCCATTCGTCGTTAACACGCCACGAACGCCAAGATGTTTGTATGGTGACTCCTTTGAAGACGTCAAAGAGTGAATGATCAGTATGAACGCATCTCCAACCATAACAAGTGGAATCACCAGCATAAGTTGGGGTATGTATACTTCGTATTTAAGCCGTCCGTAAAGGAAAGGTTTGAGGACCATCAGTCGACATCGTAACTTGGCAGGAATTTTGCACTCAGTTCCTTCGGGAAAATGGCAGCCCGTAACGAAAAGAAAAGCCTGAATAAATAAATCAGAGTGTGTTACAGCTGCCAATGGCCTCCATGTGTTCGTAGAGGACATGACATACTTTTCGGAGCGGTGATATGATCAAGGCCGAAACCAAAAAGGTGCATTACTTAGTATATGGCGGAAAGGAACAGCTGTTTGCTGGTCTCGCTCCTCGCCCACCCACCTTCATGACCGTCTTTGTTCGCGAAAGTATCGGCATGGTCCAGTTGCCGCAGCTACGAGCCATTTAATATGACCACACTCCTAAAATGTTACCCACTGGCAATATCGGCCTGGCACTTGGAATGAACGACCATGCACGCCAGGATCTGGTGCGCCACATGGTCTAGAGGTGTTGGAACACCTTCACACTGTGGGCCTCGAGGCAGATCTGCCGCCGTTTCAGATCATCCACGTTGCGATAGGGAGAGAGTAGTGCCGCCAGCATTACCACTGCCGCCGTCCCTCTTGCCTTTTGCTGCACTGAAATACTGCGCTCTTCTGTGGCTACCACGACCTGCCTTTTTGCAAGAACCGGACCACACACGCGGTTCTTCAGGACCACTGCATCTTACGACCGACCTGGCAGGCTACACGACAGGTGGCCATTTGGTGACTTCTAGTAACCGCGGCCATATATTTATTTTTGATGAAAGCCGCGTCCCCTCCGTCGCAACTGCTTTACCGCCGACTGAGCCTACAGCGTTTCACGCCAGGCGATCCTCGTAGTCGTTATGACGAATGCCTCAAAGAAACTCACAATTATATTACATCTTTCCCTTTCACCAATAGTTGCAAATATGTACTAAGAGCCAGCGAAGCCTGCGTTTCCCAGTCCCCATCCGAAAACAAAGAACAATGACACTTCTGATGGTTGGCGATCCCCCCTGAACTCTTCCGATGCCTTGCTAGGTGGAACTTGACGCTCCAACAGTTCCAATATATTGTCGTATACAAATGGGGCCAAGAGCACTTTCACGCTGACTCTATGTTGCAGGCCTATTACCATCCATCTAGCGTAGTGTCGATTTCTACGGCAAATCATTCCTTGGAGCTGTAAAAATGTCAACAGTTGTTTAAATACAGCGCGGCGAACCTGGACATTTCCGCGCATTGTATACCTTGATGGCCGTGCGTCGCTAGCACCTCCTCATTTTTCGCGTTCACTGGTATCGGTTTTTCAACGCAACCGTACTTTATAAACAAGCCATCGGAGCCTATAAGGCCATGAACATATCAGTGGTGCGTGTAGTTATTTCGACGTGGACGCTCTTCGATTGACAACATGGTGGACCTGGTATCATCTGTACAACAGCAAAAAATTTTGAAGCGCTTACCCGCGGCGTTGTTCCTGTATATAAAGAGCGCATATGACAACGTTACTCACCAGGCCATTTTGGACGCTCTGGAAGCTGCCGAGCTTGGCGGTCGTGTTTTTTGCTGGATACGCAGTTATTTATCCAACAGATCTCACTTTATGCAGACTGAGGATGGCCCAACATCTTCTCATTTCACTTCCAGTGGAGTCCCACACGGCGGAGTACTAAGCCCAACGCTTTTCAATCTTACTCTTGTCGGGCTTGTCGATTTAATACCACAATCAGCGCAACTTTCAATATATTGCCGCGAAACCTTCAAAACAGTATTTGTTGTTTTTTAACAGCCGCCGGCATACAGGCTTATCACTCTGATTCTGGACCTCGTATCAGTTCCGTAATCTTTGTTTGTTAATGCTCGATGTCGCGAGTCACACCTTTATCAGTTTTGTTGTAGCGCAAGATGCACCGTGATCTGTCTCGAAGGTTCCGGCCACTCGGGTGTCTTTCTACAATGTTCCACTCCGTGCTGGTAGCTGTTTGCGACGTTATCTAGATTGTTCTGTGCAGCCTTTAAATTGAGCGTTGCCGAGTGTGACGGGCATTCTTTGTTCGACGATCGACGAGCGCGTTTGTTGCTATCGTCGCCGCCGAGTTGCTTAGTTCTTTTGCGGGCGCAAGTCAGTCCCATAAACAGTTAATTTGAGTACCATTAAGCGTGTGCCTTATTTTGGTGTCAACGGCCTTGTCACCACTACGTGACAATATGCAGACGACGTCTGTATCTAGGCATCAGGAGTTACGCGCCCACAGGTTAGAGCGAGGCTTCAAAAGGCGGCAAGTATAGTTGCGACCTACCTCCACCTGCGTGGTCTACAAATATCAACTGAAAAGTGTTCGCTAGTTGCATTTGCACGCAAGAACATGTCACCTTATACCCTACGCATTGATTCAAAAACAATACCATACGAAAGCAGGCATCGCTTTATGGGAGTTATCGACCGAAATCTTTCGTGGACTCCCCAAATTCCATTCATGAAAAAGAGACTGACAGCAATTACTCACGTACTTGCCTTTATTGGGGGAAAGTCATGGAGAGCGTCCGTGCGGTCGATGCTCCAACTATACGGTGCATTAATTATGGGATTTCTTCGGTGCAGCTTACCTGTACTTGCAAATATCAAGAAAACCATCTTAAGAAATCTACAGAGCGTTCAAGCTCAAGCTCTGCGAACCTGCCTGGGATTGCCGAAATGTGCCTTTACGGCTGCTGCCATTTTAATTGCACAGGAGCATCCCATATCTACCTACCTAACAGTTGATTCCCTGAGGGCACATTTCCGACACATCTCTCGGGTTCCCTGTCATCATTTGACCAGTCTTCCCATTACCAGGCCACGTACATCGTTTACAAAGACCGTTGATGCGCATCGCGCTATATTGCCGTCCCAGTTTACACCCGCATCCAGACCGTCCTCTCCACTGCGCAGCCTGCATAAACCACACGTGCTTCTTTCAATACCCGGCATCAGGCAGAAGGTCGATCTATCGACGACAGAACTGAAACAAATCACTCTTGAATACTTCCATGAGTACCATGGAAATCGTTTGCACGTCTACACCGATGATTCAGTGAATGCCGTAAGTTCTTCAGGCTCAATGGTCATACCCTCAATTAATACAGAAATAAAAGTATAATTCACCAGACTTCTTCAACAGCAGCAGAGCTAACCGCTCTTCGTGTCGCAATTAGCCCCCAGAGGTAGTCTATTTTACATATTGAAAAGCAGCCCTGCGAGCATTAAAAGCGGCTCTTCGCCGTGAAGCTCATGAACAACTCGTTGCGGAAATACAAAAAATTCATCACTGTGCAATTAATGGAGGACATGACATCATCTTCTGGTGGCTTCCGGGATACAGCCGCATAGCGGGCAATCTTAGGGCGGACGAAGTCGCACGAACAGCCCACCAAAACGGCGATTGTGTGTTGATTTCCTTTTCCAGGGCAGACGCAGCAGGCAGGCTTCGCGCACTTGCGCGGGAACACAAACTCTCCTTGTGGAATTCTGGCCAGCTTGCGAACTGCCGCTTAAAATCCCTGGACCTTGACGCGAAGAACCTTTGCTGTGCCACCTGTGGGTTTGTGTAGCATTCACAAACTCGTATTCGGTATGGCAAACAGCCCTACATGTACAAACTGAGGACGCGACGAGTCTATAGGCCACATTCTTTGTGAGTGCCCGATATACAGGGAGGAAAGGCAGTGCCTGTGCCGTTCGCTGGAGCATCTAGATAGACGCCAATTGCGTGGAACTAAGATTTTAGGTCCCTGGCCACTGCGATCGTCTGCGGTGAAGGCCTCCCAGGCACTAATCCGCTTTATGAGAAGCACAGGGTTAGTCGAAAGACTATGAGTTTGCTATGACATAACTGTAACGTAAATAATGTGGCGTGTCTGTTATGTGACTGTATTAACTTCAACTATCACTCTGTCACGACTTTTATATTCACTCATCCTTTTCCCCTAGTGCAGTGTAGCAAACCGGCTGCTTTTACTGGTTAACCTCCCTGCCTTTCCTCCTCATCTTCCTCCTCCTCCTCCTGTAGTGGTTCAGACCGAATTCTTCTCCAGTTATCATGATCTACCAACGTCCAGACATTGCTTTCACTCGAAAGCTGGCCCTAATCTTTTCAGAATTATTACTGGCCCTAGGTTGCGATCCAAAGGGAGACAGTATGCTACATCCTGTCGTGATTGCCAGTGCTAAACGATGTCCCTCTTAACCTGCCTATTTCAGCAGACCTATTTTTTCACTGAGAGCTCCTTGTCAGCATGTGCTGTCGACTTATTGGGGCCGTTTCCTACATCACTCCCTGGGCACAGGTAGATTTTTGTTTCCAGCGATTATATATAGCATTATTGCGAAGAGAAACCATACAGCAAGGCACGGCTGCTAAAATACCTCAGTTTATAAAATACTATTGTGCTTTGTCATGCCGCTCCAGCTGCTATCACTGATCGTGGAACCGCATTTAGAGCGCCGCTAGTGAGAAGTAATTCAGCTAAGCAGTGCGACTCTTCATAGGACTACACCCTATCATCGCCAGATGAACGTACCCAAGGTATACCTAAACAATACAGTAACCGATATAACCTTCATGTACATCAACGTTGAACGCATGACATGCTGTCCTTCCCTACATCACGTTAGCAAATATAATACCGCAGTAAAAGAAACTACCGGCTACGCGATTTTCCACCTTGTTCATGTACATGAAGTGAAGACGTTTGATGCTTTGCTCCTACCTAATAGAGCATAGGTCTTCGTTACGGCTGAAGAAAATCTCCTCACCTTCCTAAGGAAACCCGTTAGCTGGCCAGGCTTTACTTTTGACAGCTACAATCCGAACAGCGGCAGCGATACAACCTCCGTTACCAGGCAGCCGAACAGTATCAACATGAGAAAGGCTGGATGTAGACGGCTAATCGCCAGCGTGGTCGCTCTGAAGAGCTTCTCCATCCCTATTTTGAAGCCGACAGGGTGTTTGGCAGAGTTAATGCCGTTTTTTTGCGTAGTCTTTCCTGAATTAAGCTCCGCTCATCGCCTAGCGCTGCTTAGTCTGACATCGCGCGTATCGGCCAACTGAAATCTTACCAATCACGATAGGTGTACGTTTGCGTTCACCTTTATCCTACTTTGCTTTTGCATTTTCCGCCATCACGTTTCATCTTTTCTTTTTTGCTTTTAGATTGGGGATGACTCTTCGCCTAAACAGGCGGTAACACCACTTGCATTGTCAGACTTTTGTCACCAGCATAGTTTGGTGGCGTCGATGTTGCACCTCTTTAATAGACGAAGAGGGGCAAGGGAATGTGTGCGCGTAGACTACCGAACCGGCTGTTGATGCGCACGGTTTCACCCTTGACAGTAGGCATGGTTGGATAGGTTGCGAGGCCAAATTGAGACGAGAAACACGCGCAGAGAAATGTTTCACCGAGACGCTGTTAGATTCTAGCGTGCAATTTCCAAAAATCATGTCTTTGTTGTAAAAACAAGGTTCTGCATCAACCCAAAGCCGGAATGAAAACTACGCCAAACAGCATTTTTCACAAAGAATAATGTCATGTGTATGCAGTGAACTCTGGGAATATGCGCTATTTTTGTGCTGCATTATTCGAGCGCCGATTAAGAAAACGAGGTACTTTGCAGAGACCGCTCACATACGTCAGAAAATACACGGATTTCGGAAATTTGTAACATGATTTCAAAGGTCACAGAATAGATTTATATGTAAAAAGCGAATATACTTGCCAAAAATACTTTGGTACCTGAAACATTAATCAATCTGTGACAGAAATGCTTGTCTACTCTAAAGTCAAGACAGAGAAAAGCAGTTGTGGAAACAAAATTTGGGAGCAAAAAAAAAACATTGTTAAGGAAATGTCCTGACGCCGGAGCCAGGCCATCTTCTTCTCTGCAAAACATATGTTCATATTGCATTCAGTGAGCATTTTATTCATAAACAGCACAATCGAGGAGAGAACTACAACATTTTCACAGCTGAGCTGACATTTATAAAGCAAGTTGAGAATGTGCGTACAGTACTTTTTTTTTATTATAGAAAGCTTCGGGATCGCAATCGGTGCTTTTTTAACCCGTGTATTTCACCCAAGATATATTTCAAAACTTTTGAACTTATTATAATTAAAGACGAGGAACTTGCCTGGATATATGTTTCCATATTTCGCTAGTGAGAGCAACCCTTGTCGTGAGCTGCGTTCGAAAGATC
The DNA here is from genome assembly GCF_055883805.1 of Amblyomma maculatum. Classification (NCBI taxonomy): domain Eukaryota; kingdom Metazoa; phylum Arthropoda; class Arachnida; order Ixodida; family Ixodidae; genus Amblyomma; species Amblyomma maculatum. Next base: position 10,343,931 of record NC_139351.1, on the reverse strand, counting down.
GCGTTAAAAAGTCTTGAGTAGCGGATTCTTTGCGATGTTATTGTGCATGAGTTGCTGTGGAAAATATCTTTTTTCAAATTTGTCCAGTTCTTTTTTGACATAACTCTACATAGTTCATTGAAAAGGCGAATTGTAAACTTACGAAGACTGCTTCATCCCAGCCTGCGCTAAAGATACAGTGGAGGGTGCACTCATATGAGTGCGCATACTTTGTCATCTCAATAAACGAAGCTGCCACGTTCAGTGACGTCAGTGTTCCTGAATTAGTCACCGGAAGGTGCATCGTATACCTTTGGTGACATACATCGCAGTCGTAGAAGGAATCGTTTCATGAGGGGTACTAATTATAATTTTAACTGTACGGATGATCTCGGGTACATAACAGGAAGGGAACGGAGCAGTGATACTAAAAGAGTAGTTCAAAAGGTTAACATAGAAATTGCTACTCAATAGGCGATTAATTGCTTCCAAAGAGATGTTTTAGTCCAATCTTCATCCGATACAGTGGAGATAAAGATATGCTGCCATTTATTTTAATCTTTTTGAAAATCTTTACCCGACGCAGGTGGTCTGTGATCTTTAAACATTCCGCGCGTCTCACTTGTCTTATCATTCTTTAAAGAAAGACGCCAAGCTACTATGGTTGAATGAAGCACACATTACAGGTTTTGTTAATATAGAATTCTGTTTTACACAGATACCAAACACATATCTTTACAAAAAAAAACAATTCTCGTTTAAGAAAATTTCAAGCGGTAAATGACTCTTTAATGTCTTTGATATCACATAGGATGTAGAGCTACACACAATCTTGAGAGCTCTGTAAGGTGCTCATTCTGAAATTAACTATAAAGCCTTGGATATAGTGTACGCGTACTGTTGCACAACGTATTTGTGGGCGCTTAGGCTGATGGGCGCTTTGCTCGTTTGTGCGCGTTTGCCTCGAAAAGTGCATGGTCATGGCGAGGTGTACGGCCTCATTTTTCTGCACAATCTATATACAGTAGCAGTTTTATAATATTAGCATAATTTGTAAAGATTGGCAGCATATATCTGGTTTTTAAGAAAACACTATTCTTTTCGTCATGTGTTATTTTACAAATTAATGTTTTCTGCGTCTTCACCCTTTACTATATAAATGGACTCACTGCTATATACATGATCGCAAGTGACATATTCTAGTAAATTGCTCCCAATGTGAATAGATTGAAGTGAGTTCCTCGAGAATCTGTTTTAGGGTCATTACTACTTCTGGTTTATATTATTGCTTTTTGGGGGGGATCTCTCATGCAAAATACGCCTGTATACAGAAGATTGTGTGATTTATGTCTGCATTATGTGCTCCCCTGACTATGATTATCTTCACAAGATCTGGACTGTATATAGCACTGGTTTATTAATCGGCAAATGGCTCTTAGCTACACTTATCTTAAATTTGTCTTCCTTGCACATAAACGCAACCCATTCCCGTTGAATGATTTATTAGCCACTGTACAACCATCGCGAACGAGCGATTAGAAACATCTTAGTGATTTATTTTTCGTCTGAACTTTCCTGGACTAAACAAGTCGAAAACATATATCAGCAACAGATTGCGAAATGCTAAATTTCAACAAACCCAATTTCAGAAAAGCGCCTCCCAAAATTTGAGAAATACTTCACTATCTAGAATATGTTTTGGACTATGCCTGCATGGTTCGTCACCCCGACACTAAACTTTCTCACATGATTGTATCGAGTGTAAGACTGTGCCACTCGATTTGTCTGCAATAATCATTATTTGACGTCTAAGGCTGCATACATATAGATTGGTTACATTGGAAAGTCTTTAGAGGAGCAGAAAATATTGAAAAGTTCGAGCATAAAAAAGACAACTACACACACACAGGGTGATAATACACAACCCAAGAGCTTTAGTTGTGTGTCTTAACCCTGTCTTTGTCTGGTTGTCTATATTGCGCTACAACCATTTCGTGTACAATTAGCACCAACTCCCCAAAAACATTTTTTAATGAAGACGAACATGAGGTTAGAAATTTTCTACAGAATGTATTTCGGCATACTTGGAACACATAGATAAACTTAACATCTGATTCCTCATTTTTCATCTGAAAAGAGGGATCACTTCACCAACTCAAAATATGGAAATTTATTTGCCAGAAATATGCCTTTAAGTGTTCATTTTTTCCACGCACCCTCAGCGAACAAAACCAACATGCGCAGGAAATTGCTGAATACCACCGTAAATTCAGTTTCAGGCTGTGTTGCGATCGTGTACAGCTTGCGCGGTACCTTCATTAATTTGCTATTTCATTCATTAAATTTTTTTCTCGTTCTTTCTATTATTTTGTTCGTTACACGTCTTCCTATTTATAGATCATCCACATGACAACAATATTTATTTCCCCGCATTCAGTAATGCCTTCGGGTGCTGCATGTATTTTAAATAGCTAAATAAATAAATATATAAACGGCCAAAGGCGTTTTCGCTAGGTGCGCGTATATTTCGGCAAGCTGCGAAATTGCTAACAACTCCCTCTGCGCTTCAAACGATCCCTGACGAAGGGACAGTCAAAGCGAGCACGGAACCTACGTTTTCTGCCACAGAAAATAAATTGCAGAGGGCATCCTAGGACCATAGAATTAAAACATCGGAATGCTCTGAAGGTGAAATAAAGACAACCCACAAGACGAAATTAGGACATCGGATATCAAGTAATTGCGGGCGACATGATAGGACAGTGGAAGGAGGAGGAATCAACATTTATTAAGCCCGAAATAATTCGGTGGTGCATGCTTGCACCAGACGGGGTGGTTCCCTAGTTGCGGGACCCATATGTTTCCAGCAGCTCCTGGCCCCTGTCTGTCAGTGCGAGCTGGATAGATAGGGCGGGGCTGGACAACAAGGTCTCCCATCGCTCAAGGGGTTGGGGATTGGGGGTGTTGGCGGGAAGGGGAGGAGGGGGGGTTTTGAGTTGTTTGCATTCTGCCAAAACGTGCGGCAGGGTGCCCTTTTCTTTTTTACAAAAAGGACAGAGCATGTCGTGTTCCGCAGGGTACATGCGGCTCATCAATACGGGATGCGCAAGCGATCCCGCCTGCGCTCGGCGCAGGATCGTCTGTTGTTGCCTGGTGAGCTTGGGGTGCGGTTCTGGCAGTCTGCACCTTTCCTCTCGGTACATACTTGTAATTTCCCGAAAGCTGGTAACCGGATGCGGTAGCTCTTCCGGCTCGTTCTCGCCCCGGATTGACATTTCTCGGGCATGGTAGTCTGCGAAACTGAAGCGCCGAAATCGTCAATAAGAAAAACACAAGTCATGTTTTGCTCAAATGATTTTCGTTGATTTCACTAGTATACAATGCCTGAGATGAAAAAAAAAGCCACGCACGCGGTTCGACAAAGCTCCCGTCTCCCATAGCGGTTCCACATGGCGAAGGAAGATAGCAGTTGAACAGTATTACAATATAAGAGTAAAATTAGGCAGGGTGAACTTTAATCATATACGTAAGCCCGCAGGCAGTGCCAGTTTACACTCCGTTTGAGAAATGTATTCAGCGTATTAGCCTCGCTTTCGAGCAGAGTCGCCAGCTTGTGCCGTAGAGGTGAAACCTACTCAGTTTTTATGCGCGCTCGCGTCATCTTCTAGCTAGCAATCTTTAGCTGCCAACGCGCAGCCTGGCTCATGCCGTTTGAATTGCGATTTCGGTGGGCTTATTTCCCTGTCTGCAATTATGACGGAAATATGAACAGGGTATCATCATCATCAGCCTGACTATGCCCACCGCAGGGCGAAGGCCTCTCCCATATTTCTCTAATTAGCCCTGTTCTGTGCTAGCTGCATCCACTTGACCCCTGCGAACTTCTTAACCTCATCCCCCCACCTAACTTTCGGCCTCCCCCTGCTACGCTTTCCTTCCCTTGGAATCCAGTTTGTTACCCTCAGCGACCATCGGTTATCCTCTCTTCGCACTACATGTCCTGCCCATGCCCATTTCTTCTTCTTAATTTTCACTAGAATGTCAGTAACTTGAGTTATTTCTCGGACCCACTCTACACGCTTCGTATCTCTTAATACTACCCCTACCATTTTTCGTTCCATAGCCCTCTGGGTTGTCCTCAACTTAAGTAGAACCCTCTTGGTTAGCCTCCAAGTTTCAGCCCCATAGGTTAGTACAGGTAAGATACAACTGTTGTATACTTTCCTCTTGAGCGATACCGGTAAGCTGCTAGTCATAATCTGCGAGTGCTTGCCAAATACGCTCCATCCCAATCTTATTCTTCTTGTTATTTCCTTTTCATGGTCCGAATCTGCGGTTACTACCTGTCCTAAGTAGACATATTCGCCTACTACTTCCAGTGCCTCGCTACGTAACGTAAACTGCTGTTCCTTCCCGAGGCTGTTTAACATTACCTTAGTCTTCTGCATATTGATTTTTAAGCCTACCTTTCTACTTTTCCTGTCTAGGTCATCAATCATTATTTGCAGTTCATCCCCCGAGTTACTTAGCAAGGCAATGTCATCAGCGAATCGCAGATTACTGAGGTATTCTCCATCTACCCTTATCCCTAACTGCTCCAATTCCAAGTCTCTGAATACTTCCTCTGAGCAACCTGTGAATAGTACTGGGGAGTTCGTGTTTCCTTGCCTAACACCTTTTTTTTAAGGGAATTCTGTTACTTTCTTTATGCAGAACTATGGTTGCTGTGCAGTCCATATATATATCTTCCAGCACTTTCACGTACGGCTCGTCTGCCCCCTGATTTGAAGGCACGTGCAACAGCAAGTGGGCTTTAGGTTCAAAACCAACACCCTGCGCAATTGTGGCTGCCCACACAAAACCACTGTAGGTCCCACATCGGCCGTAATGGGGCTCGAAGGCGTGCGTGGAATTGTGCAATCATTCTTTCCAACCTTTTTTTGTATTAGATGTTACCCTAAATTACTATTATAGATGATTTGTATAACAGTTGGTGCCATGTTTCGTCGGTTGGAAATATTACATGGCTTTAGTTCTCGCGCTCATGCAAATTGCGCTAAACATACTACAACATACTGATTGCTAACTGTTGCTCCTTATGTGGTTGCTGTGGACAGCCTGCAACTCTCAGCAGAGCACACATCTCCATAGTCTGCACAAGATGTACATGAAGTAATTTAGGTTAGATTAATGTCATGAATTATTGTAAAATTTAATATTGTGACTGTTTAGAAAGTGCACACATGCATAAAATATTTACTTAATTATGTGCATAAATATTGATTGAGAAAACTTGGACTAGGGCTTCCCATTAATTTCCTGCATCGGACCCCTATGAGAATAATGTGGGCAAGCTCAAGTGCGGCTTGCGTTATAGAACCCGCATCGGTCCTATGTCATTATCTGAGGGGCTAAGCAAAGTAAAAGAAAATGTTCATCTATAGCGGTTGCCCGCATCTGTCCAAAGTACGACCATCGGGGGGAGTTCGCGGGATGTGCTCTTTTGGTAATGCGGGTAAAATGTGGGCAGCCCCGCAAGGGCTGCCTGCATCGGTCCCTAGTAGGGCCCATCGGGGCTTTGTCGACAGTCCCCTTCAGGCCTACGTCGGCCCCTCTTGCAGCACCCGCATTGAGCCCAACGGGGATGTCCTGCATTGCCCACATCGGACCCACCGGGGCCCACCCTTCATAGCCCACTTTGTGCTACGTGGGATAGTGGGAATGAGAGCGAAGCCGACTGACCTCGTCCTTTGTCACTGGTGGAACGAAGGATTCACGAAGGACGAGGCCAAGAAAGCACTAGAAAGTATGAAAAGGGGAAATCAGCTGGAGAGGATCAGATAACTACAGATTTGCTTAAGGACGGTGGGGATATCGTGCTAGAAAAGCTGGCCACCCTGTATACGCAGTGCCTGGTGTCATCGACGGTACCGGAACCATGGAAGAATGCAAACATTATCCTCATTCACAAGAAAGGGGACTCTAAGGACCTTACAAATTATAGACCAATCAGCTTACTGTCTGTTACGTATAAGGTATTTACTAAGGTAATCGCTAATAGAATCAGGACAACCTTAGGCTGCAATCAAGCAAAGGATCACGCAGGGTTTCGGAAACGGTACTCTACTCTCGATCATATCCATACCATCAATCAGGTGATAGAAAATTCTCGGAATATAACCAGCCCTTATACATAGCATTCATTGATTACGAAAAAGCATTTGACTCAGTTGAAACCTCGGCGGTGATGCAGGCATTGCGAAATCAGGGGGTAGACGAGCCGTACGTGAAAGTGCTGGAAGATATATATAGTGGCTGCACAGCAACCATAGTTCTGCATAAAGAAAGTAACAAAATTCCCATAAAGAAAGGTGTTAGGCAAGGAGACTACTATTCACAAGTACTATTCACAGCTTGTTTAGAGGAAGTATTCAGAGACTTGGAATGGGAGCAGTTAGGGATAAGGGTAGATGGAGAATACCTCAGTAATCTGCGATTTGCTGATGACATTGCCTTGCTAAGCAACTCGGGGGATGAACTGCAAATAATTATTGGTGACCTAGACCGGAAAAGTAGAAATGTAGGCTTGAAAATCAATATGAAGACTAAGGTAATGTTCAACAGCCTCGTAAAGGAACAGCAGTTTACATTAGGTAGCGGGGTACTGGAAGTAGTACGCGAATATGTCTACTTAGGCCAGGTAGTAACCGCAGATCAGGACCATGAAATGGAAATAAGAAGAAGAATAAGATTGGGATGGAGCGCATTTGGCAAGCACTCGCAGATTATGACTAGCAGCTTACCGGTATCGCTCAAGAGGAAAGTATACAACAGTTGCATCTTGCCTGTACTCACCTATGGCACTGAAACGTGGAGGCTAACCAAGAGAGTTCTACTTAAGTTGAGGACAACCCAGATGGCTATGAAACAAAAAATGGTAGGGGTAACATTAAGAGATAGAAAGCGTGCAGAGTGGGTCAGAGAAATAACTCAAGTTACCGACATTCTAGTAGAAATTAAGAAGAAGAAATGGACATGGGCAGGACATGTAGTGCGAAGAGAGGATAACCGATGGTTGCTGAGGGTAACAAACTGGATTCCAAGGGAAAAAAAGCGTAGCAGGGGGCGGCAGAATGTTAGGTGGGCGGATGAGATTAAGAAGTTCGCAGGGGTCAAGTGGATACACCTAGCAAAGAGTCAGGTTAAGTGGAGAAATATGGGAGAGGCCTTCGCCCTGCAGTGGGTATAATCAGGCTGATGATGACGATGATGATGATGATGAAGCCGACTGCCTGTTCAGGTAGTATGTATGCTATGTTGGGCAGCCATGAAAGTTTCAGACCAATAAGCCATTGCTAGCATTTTAGAACACAAGAGCCTTTCTTTCGATGCTGTGTTGACAGGATGGGCAAAATGAGGGGAGTATTTTTTTTTTATTCAACCGGTGTTTGGTTTGGGCTAGTTGGTCGCAATGTCTTGAAAACATAGCGCAGATAAAGAGAAGGACGACTCAGAAGTAGATAGAACGGATGCTACTATTTTATGGGAGTATTATTCCTATATATGAATAGGTGATAAAATAAGTGAATTTCAAAAAAAAACTTACGTCAGCACCGAACAGGAAAAGACTGCCCTGATCTCTGCTGGCAACAGTAAATCTTGCTAAGTGCGACAAGATAGATGTTTGTCAGGAGGTTAGCGAGACAGGGATATGGCGGCAGGCACTACCTGGCAGTTTCGAAGTGAAGTGTATAAGAACGCTGATGCTCGCCATTTCACACCCACGCATGTGACAAGAGCCTTTACGCTTTGATATACTGCCCTTACCTTTAACTAATACTGCTCTGTCTCATTACCTCAAGAAGGGGAACGCATACATTGGTGTCAGCCTGGGACCCACTTCCTTACTTAGCCCCCCGCCCTTTACTTACCGAACTATGCTAATAATTGATATTCCCATCCCAAGCCAACAATGTGTTTCGGCCTCTAATCGACGAAGCATACACATAGTTACCCTTTTGTGACCTTCAAGCCCATCAAAAATATGAAACCCGTTGAGATAATGGATTATCAGCCTCTCTTACCGTGTGTAATGGATCAGAACAAGAGCAGCTCGCGAGGCGCAGTAAGGAGGTAGCCGAAGCGCAGCTTAGAGCCTTTGTGGCATCTCATTACGGCGTATAATGCATATTTCTCATGCATATATGTTAGGCCAATCTGTTCGAATGTATGTGCCCTTATGCCAAGGGACAATAATGTCAACTGAGCGTTTGTTCAAGTAGCAGCCTTGAATAATTGAGCAAAAGCTTTCGCTTGTAATAAATTCACGTCACTCCTATGCCACGGACAGGAGCTGCCAACTCGGGTCGCTCCTTTTATATGGCAGGGTGATAGCAGAATCAGCCTGCCAGAAACGTTTGCCTTCTCGTTACCCCTACGACACTCAGGCACGTAGGGGGAATAATGCAGCAGGCAAAAGAAGCTTTCGTCGTTGCTTTCGCGTTAGGGTCAACCAGAGCTAAACCACAACAATGTTTAAATGATTTAGGAAAAGGAGCAGCCATTGTATTGTGGCTAAAAAGTATCATTGCGAACTTTAATGTCACTTCATCCTAGCATGTGCTCGTCAATAACCCGCATTTGAAATGCTGTGGTAACAACACGGCAGCGTGCAAGAAGACGCCAGGAAAGGCGCTACTAAAAAAAATAAAAATAAACCACAAAAAAACGACACGAATCGGAGATATAATCTGCCAAGTGAGAGTTCACACACGTTCTTACTTCATTTTGTAAAGTTATATAGAGTAAAGTGAACCTTGTTATACGGTCAAGATTGCAGTGGTGCTTGAAAACCAGCCTATTTCTCTGTACCGTGGGGTATATATTCACCAGCATCCCGTGCTTCTAAGCAGCATATGAATACTTGCCGCAACAAAGCTGAGTCAATCCTGGGTAGTGTCTTTAAGAACGCGTCTCAGTGAGTGGAGTGACTTAAGTTGAACGAAGTGATCCTGGTCATTTGGCGCACATTTTACACGCTTTGGTGAAGACGGCACAACTCTGCGGAAAGGCTTTGTCTTTTTTGAGGCTGTTCTTGAATAGTAAGAGAGACCATCTGCGCAATAAGCACCTCCAAAGTTTGAAATGGTCGGCGCACAAAGAAGATATATATCTTCTTCCAAGAAAAGGAACACAGCACGTTGTGCAGTGCATCGTATTCTGTTTGGGGCGCATATGTGACTAAGTTCGAGGTGAAATGAAATGCTGTATTCCTGCCCTTTGGGTGGGTAGGCTAGGCAGCGGTGAATCATACAACTGCATAGCACATGCATTGTACTCTGTAGGCTTTGGCTTTGAAAAGGGGTCACTCGGCCCACGCACAAAAATGAGCACAGTGAATGTGGAATTCAAGAGCCTCGTCGAAGTTTATGATTTTGTGATGCGACGAATCGCGTGATGCAGTTCACAACGCCCATGCAGGGGCAGTCAGCGCCCGTTCGAATTGCTGTTTATAACTATCTCGTTGCTGGATTGTTGTTGTGATTTAGGAATGCCAGGTGATGGAGGTCGGTGAACATATCGAGGGACATAAGATACTCAGGAAGAACGTGGCAGGGCACAGGGCCGCCGAAAGTCCGAGCAACAATCTTGCATCCAGAAAAGAAGCTTGTCTTTGGTTTACGTCTTGTACGGACACTGTCCGTCTCGATTGCGTAGACGTACCATGACGCTTTCTACGCTTTCCGGGAAGCTAGCCCCTCATGCTTACATTGCTCTGGAGAGGTTTATTGGGAGAAAAATACGATATGCATTACCGAAGCATCATGGGAAGTGGACAGATTGTGCGTTTACCTGAACATGAATGGGTTGAACTTCCGGAACCCGTGCGGCAACTTCCCGAAACATTTGCAGTGATTAATAAATATACACACAAATGTACGCACAAATGTATTTCCGTGGACTTCATTCAGAGGAACAACCGAAAGGCACATTAAAGTTCTAGAACATGACCCAGTTTATGAGGAATACACGACCAGGCGCTTCTGACCGCGTAACAACTCTAGTGCACACCACCGCTTTTCATGCGTTTGGGCCACAAAGTGCGACTCGATTATGACACTTAAACTCTGACCAATACATTTATGTCAGCAGCAGCAGGTGTGACTTAGAAGTCACGCCGCTTTTCAAATTACGCGTACGCGCACCCTGAGTTTACTAGGGAAGATAAATACGCTCGCGCATTAAGGAATGATTTGGTAAAATAGCAGCCTTGAGCAGTGCAGGCTTGATACGCAATTATTATTTTCCACTTCACACGCAACGGTATAAACATTCTTAACCGAGCTATTGTTAGTGGGCATCTAAGCTTGACCTTCTTATCGCTACCCTTCCTCGCCGCACATTTTCCGACGGAGAATCTAGCCTGAGTTATCACTTCCTCAGTTACAACTAAGGTTGTGCGCCCTTTCCAGCTACCAATACAAGCGGTTGCGTTGCGTTGTGAAACGCCAACTATGGATACATTACTTTGGAGTGTCGAGCGCATAACTGTCGTAATAGAACGAACGCTTTAAATGAACAAGACGCGCACTGATAAAAAAAAAAAACAAAAAAAAAACGAACTTTTGCTAGCACTCAGCTTTTCATCGATGTCAAGTTAAGCTGCAATGTATATATCTCGAGAGCGTCATAGATAGAAAACATTCACATCAAAATCTTCAGAAATATCAATTTTTCATGTTTTCTTTTCTTTTTTTGTTTTATTACACAAAACCGGGGTATAAAAAGCGAGGCGAATTCACACTCGGCGTTCTCAAGACCGCATTCGAGGTATTACGAAGAACTGCATTATGCGCACCTTGCTTGTGTGTGTAGGCATTTTTGTACTGTTCGCCGCACTGCACTGTGACGGAAGGAGGATCCGTACAAAATCTAGTGGTGGTATGTTCATTCTCGTCCTATTTTATTGGAAAACGACTTTGTTCGTCATTAGACTCATTTGCTAAGCTTCCTTGTTCTTGATGTTGTCTTTAACCGAGGCGCTTAAGTAAATTCTCTCTTTCTCAAAACATAAAATCTTCCAACAACCTTTTTAAAGCTGTAGCCTCCAGGTACTGCACTATTTTTGTTCTTGCTTAGAATTTCATCGAGGAGGGCTGTCAGTAAAATTTCAAAAATGATCGCGCGAGTCCTAATAAGAAGAAGAGAATGGCATCTACAGTGAATTGTATATATGCTACGCTTCACTCCGTGCATTCGTCAAACGACGAGACAGTGTGTGAATAACATCAACCTTCTTAATATAGCTGTGTATCCAGATTTTTTATGCCACTACCTTATAGCTCACCGTAGAAAAAAAGAAGTTAGGCATTATGATCTCTTCAATCGTTCGCATGAGCTGCGATTTTGAATCTGCAACCTTTAGTTTTTCAGCACAGTATCCTTTATTGGGAGGTACATATTTTTGAAATATTTAAACCCCGAATCGAATAGCCTTTATTGGATACGAAGTAATAACCAGGTATTATATGTTGTACTTTCTCAAAGCATATCCAGTACAATAAATGCATTTGATTGACCTCAAATTATTTCGACTAAAATTAGAATAGATATGTTGTAGCTTAAGAGCACTAGTACTGGAGCCCCCATTTACCTCGTCTGCAGTGCACGTCAAAAGCCTTTACGAATTTGGGCACCAGTTGTGAAATGAGAATTCATTCACCAAGACAATATGATTCCGAGCAAGACACGCCAATCCTGACCAATTGAAGTAGGTTCATATGGGGTAGTTGAAACAGGATACATATCTATAGTGCATTGTCTGTCGAGTAATGTGGTAGGTTACGGCTGTATTTCATTGTGTTTGTGCGACTCCAAAATAAAATGGCTACAGAGCACGTAACTTGCATTCAGCATAAAATGATAAGCTGCCTTCATTTTTTTCTAATAACTGTTTGAGAAATATACTGAGCAAGGATGATGTTTTATTACTATTCGAAGCGCCAGTGCGACAGATAAATCTTAGTGCGACGACAGGTATCTCCTAGCGCTAAGTAGTCATCCGCATCAACAAATAAGCGCTCTACAAAATGATTATCATGGCAAGCTACTTCTCCAAGTCTCCGGAGAGAATACATAACTCCTGTATCACCACCTTTCTTTATGCAACACCTCTTGTGGACATGAATTTATACACTGCCACCGTCATTCGGCACCTAGGCCCGTATTCCGAGTTTGCGTAGTTATCGAAGTGTCGCTATCTCACGTGACCTCAAGCGATCTGATTGGTCGAAAAGCCGGTAACACTACGGAACCGGAAGAGGTGGCAGCATCATGTTCCGGCGTTTTCACCAATCAGATGACTCGAGGTCGGGGAGATAGCGACACTTTCGATAACGACGCAAACTCGGAATACGGGCCCTAGTTAATTATTTGCCAGTGCTAACAATGCCTACAATATGTAGGTACATATGACGTTAAAATTTCTTGGTCGTGAAATATCCTACTTGTAACATCACGCACTTTGCCTTGTGCATCATTATGACAGTCAAGTGTCATTATAACCCACCATGTTTATTGCGTATTGAGTATTTTGTGGACATGGCTATATTTACAACGTAGTAGGCGACATATGTGGTTCGTATATGTGGTGTAACCTCAAATAACTTCATCACCTCTAAAAACGAGGAGGTTCAAGTACCGTTCAATTATGTTTCAAGATTCTAAGCCCGCAGCCGGCACCCCATTCATTGCTGCCGCTTCGCCCTTGGCTCATTTCTGCTCTTGGGAAGCTTTCGACTACGGGATAGTCTCGGTACGGCTGTGGTGTCTGTCCTAAACGAGAGAGTGCGTCCTGTACTCCCCGCCTCGTAGTTTATTCCTCTGTCACCACGCTCGCATACTTCGGCCGCACTCAGCCAGAGTGCTTATGTGTATGAAAAAATTGCCGAGGGTAAATGCAGTAGTGGCGCAGCCGAAACAACCACGTGAAGACGAAGATATTTGCTTATCGAGAGTGCCTTGCTGCTTAACTTGGTGATGACGACCATTTTTGTTGTACAACGAGAGTTAAAAATCAAAAGTCCAGAGATAGATGACACGGGGCTTTTTCATGGGAGAAAGAGACCTTCAGCGCTAATACTGATTAGTATGCGCATCGACTGACTTGACATCAACGCCGACAGCTGACAGGAGGAACCTGCTACCACAAGTTTCTCGAAGTTGCATAAAACGGTCCTCTCCTACTCCTGACAGCATGCGGCCTCGACGCGTTTCCGCGGAAGGGAAGCTCTAGCGTGGGGCACGGGTAGTTTGTGTGACGTTCATAGTGATCATACGTGTTTATTACAATGGCGACGCGGGATAGTTGAGGCAGGTTTAGCTAGCACTTCTTAGCCACAGTTCGCGAGGCTTCAGCGAAGGTCGGTGACTGGACCGAGTGAGTGCCGGCGAGCACCTGACAGCCCTTTCAAGCTCCGGTGCTCTGCCACGTGGCATCGGGGCACAGAGGTGAAGCCTTTGAGGCAGGCAAATCAGAAGATGCCCTGATAGCCCGGCGCCTGCGCCCAGTGACAGCGCCCCCTTCTCTCCCATCTGCCCCGCGGCAGGTTCGAGGCGATAGGATCAACGCGCTCGCTATTGTACCTCACGGCCCGCTGCCAACTGCTGCCTCCATACTTGGCAGTTTAAGTGACAATGGTTTCCTGGCCTATAAAGCAAGGCCCGCTGCCGCTTGTCGAGTGAGACCGTCGGAAGCACCCGCCCGGTGCTGTGCTGCTCGCCCGGAGGAGACGTGACGGAATCTTCCTGGCCAGCGCTGTGCAAAGATAGTCATATGTCTCCAGTATCTTTCGGTCCCCGTGCCGATCTTTTTCTTTGTACCATGACTGTAAATAATGTATAAAGTCAGCTTTTGTTCGCCCTATCTCGTGGATCCGCAGCAACGATACCAGTACCCGAATCGAGACAGCTGGTTGCTAGCGCAGGAATTGTCTGCGCGCTGTTCTTACTTGCGTTTGGTGAGTGTATCACCTTCACTATCTAGTATAGTGAGGCTTGATGTAAGGTGTTCTTCCTGTTAAAGAAAGTTGGATCTACACTGCGTTCGAATTCGAACCTTGCTTTGCAACAACGCACTCCTGAAAGACTCCGACAAATTTGGGGCCGTCATGGACCGGCGGAAGCTAAGAACAACGGACATAATCTCAATATGCGATAAATTATGTCTTGGTTGTTGGAATTGAAGAAAGAAACAGGAGATTATCAGAGCGACTAAAAGCGATACCTTGGAGGATGAGTATATTGTGTAACGTTGGGAAGAGATAAAGCACAAGAGGAGAAGCGGAAAAAGGAAGAGCTAATGAAGAAACGGAGAAAGGAAATGGAGGAGCGAAAAGAAAATAAAAAGTGGAGGAACGCCTAGAAATCAAGCGATAGAAAGTGAGACTAGTGAAAGCGCAGGCGGAATTGGCGAAAGCGAATGGGGCCCTGTTGCAAGCCCTCAGACATCCAGCCGCCCAAAATGAAACACCTGATGTCAGCTTTAACAATGGGAGAATATCGGGCCCTTTCTGTTCTATTTTGAGAGCGTATGCAAAAAATGTGCAGCTCTAATCCAGTTTTCGCCTAGATTATTCCAAATTTGTTTGCATAAACAAAGTAGGGATTATGAAGTAACTTAGCTCGATCACATTTGCGGTGTTTTACTATTGCGCAGAACGGCGAGTGCAACTAGTGATAACTGTAGTAATACATGTAGTTCATGCTGGTAGCGGATTGAACAGGGTTATTAACAGTTTTCACCCCAAACAGTTCGCGTATGAAGACTGGCAACCACTGTGATTCCTCGGCATCAATATCAATGTCACCACAGATGATTAAAGAAGCGCCATCTTGCGCAGTTAGCTTTCTCGCGTGCCTCTTCTGAAGCCATTCGCTTTCTCGTAGAAAGCTTTCCCGGCGATCGGCAGCTGCGCTCCTGAACGGTTCCGCCGATTAAGAGCGTGAATATGTGAAATTATAGCGTCTTAGCAACACAGGTGGCAGTTTACGGGTGGGATATGCAAAGGGCGAAGTGATCATTCATTCGCGAGCATATGGCTCGGATGGGATGGATGGATGGAATATAGGAGCGTCCCCTTTGAAACGGGGTGGTAGCAGTAGCTATCATCCTAATTTTTCTCCCTGTACCTTAATTATTGATTTAGAATGGTTAACTAAACCATCATTCTATTTATTAAATTTTTGTTTCTACATTACCAACATTATGTCACTTCTCTGCTTTTAAGCCACCAATCTTCAGGTCGTGATTTGCTAGCTTCCACCGCCGGTTTATTCACCCGGCCACTGGTATCTCTAAACCCCAGAGCTTCAGGAACAGTGATTGCGCCTGCATTAACTTCCGCATGGATATCATTACATTCGAGTATAATATGGTCAATTGTTTCACTGGAGTTACCGCATACAGCACATGCGTCATCTCCATTGTAAAATTTCTTTTTGTAGCTGCTTGTTCTAAGGCACCCTGATCTAGCTTCAAAAAGTAGGGCACTGCCTCTTGAGTTATCAAAGAAATCTTCCTTCCTGATCTGCATTTTCCACTTTCGGTATAATTCCACACACTGTTTCTTTTTCCATTGAATTTATCCAATTTTTACCTTCTGTGTTTTTCACCTGTTGCTTAATGCTCTTTATTTCTCCGTCCTTGTTACTAGCATACTTACTAGTTAGTTTCATAGTTCTTTTCCTCCATTGTGAGTCAACGCTTTTTAAATACTTTAGCTGCCCATCTGTCATTGTCCAATTTCCTCAGTCGTTCCTCATATAATATTTTACTCTGAGCTTCCCGTACTTCGAAAGATGCCAAGCCCATATCTCCCTGTACCGCCTCATTTGTAGTTTTGCCGTGCATGGGCACCTAGTGCTAATCCTCCAACGGACTTCTGATTTATTTCTAAAGTCGACTGTAACTCTAATTTTAGGCTCAAAACCGCATTTCCGAAAGTAAGTCCGGGCACCATAATTCCTTTCCAAATACCCCTCAAAGCCTCACACCTATTGTATCCCCACAATGCCTTGTGCTTCATTATCCCGGCATTCCTTCGCCCTTTGGCCTTAATTGATTGCTCATGCTTTCCGATGTATGCTAATCCTTCGTTTACCCATACCCCCAGATATTTATATTCTGCTACTCTAGGTATTTCATGGCCTTGTATTTTAAGACCCTGCGCTGAAACTGAATCCTAAAGTGTCCCCTTCGTCTCCGCAATACTTAACTAGAGTTTGAAATTCTCCTTTGCAGGCTCCTTTTGGGTACATGTCGCCATCTGGCGGCAGTGGCGCAATAAAACAAAATTTCGGTGCACGTTAACTGCGCCAGAGTGCACTACCAGCTCATTCTTCGCACTGGGCTATAAGTTTCTTGAGACTAAAAATCATGTATGTACCTTGGCAGTCTAGCTAAGTTTAAAAATACTATTCACAGTTAGAACCTATTACCCTGGCAGTCTCAGCAAAGTTTAAAAATACTATTCACAGTTAGAACCTATTACCCTGGCAGTCTCAGCAAAGTTTAAAAATACTATTCACAGTTAGAACCTATTTACTTGACATTACTTTGACGTAACACTTATTACAACACAGGAGGATTTCTAGAAATCCTTTGTTAGTAACAAGTCGTTATGGCGAGGTCGATCAGCCTTTGTGGATCGAACAGTGACGGACAATGGCAGCTGCAAATGTAGTCATTAAATGCATTGCTGCATTAAAAACGAATGTTTGTGTTATGTTGTTTCCGTAAAGTTTTCTTGTAAGAACGAAATTCTTCGTTCCACCTGGTCCCAGCACCTCTTGTCAGTTTTACTTTTGCGATGCGGCCGACCTTCTTGCTCGGTTTACCAGAAAGGAAGCGAATGATTAAAAGGCTAAACGCAACATTGCTTAAGAAGTATCAACTGACTGCCGAGGCCTTCTGTGGATGGTGCAGAAAAGCATGTAAATGGCCTTGTTGCATTTTCTGGGGTTTTCGTGCGCTCTGAAAGCAAATTTGGTCTGATGGCTCAAGGCCAGTGGGGTCTAAAATGACCCGGACAAAGTTGTATACGAAGTATGTCTTGAACATTTTTACAAGACTGAGTAAGGAAATGCAGCTGTGAGTACAAGCAGGCCTTAAGAGATGATAAAAATGGGCCTCTGAGCCGGCAGGAGAGTTTAAGCTCAGGAGTAAGTCAGGAAACAGCTCGCGGGCAGTCGCAGCTTACTGCAGTGCTTTCATAAAGTGGCCATCGAGAATTGAGAACCGAGTAGCCGTCATGCGTTCAGCGAAAGGAAATCAGCTAATAGGACAGCAAAAATGACACAGCCATGACAAAAGATGTTTGCGAATTAAACAGAAAAAAGAAACGTGATAAAGCTAATAAGAAGAAAACGCCGGCCCATCTGTTTCTGCTGTAACGCTACCGGGCATATCGCAAGCGGCTGTAAAACCGAGAAGGTCAATTTTTTACTCGGCATCTTGGACGCTAAAATCGTAACGGGCTGGAGTAGTACACGTGCGAAATGACCAGAAAGTGGAACCAGTGTCATGTTCGGTGTGACATTGCTTCCATATTGGATATGGTGTTTCCTGTACTTGTTGCTCCTCGGGATTTCCCCAGCGAATGCATGTGGATCATACAGTTGGCACCGGAAGAGAGTGTTTTTCTACCTGTCGCGCGCGTCACAATCAAGGGCTTGTTTCGCGTACTGCTAACAAAGGCGGCGTTGCCGGTGACCTTGTCAGAGCAGTTGCCTTACTTTTTTTCTAACCTTTCAGAGCCCCAGCTGCGGAAGAGGGGAGGGCTAAATTGTACGGATCTGATCGCGCAATAACGCTTTCGGAAGCCTTTGAATTTGAGGACCAGTTGAAGCATTCAGTTCAACCTGAAGATCCTGCTCTATGTGAATGATAGGCTAACGTAGAAGCCGCGAATGGTGCTTTCAATATCGAGATGCCCTCCACGCTACCGAGTGAATATTGGTCTGTGAACGAATCATTTGATACCTCTCCATCGCCCTCCAAATTGGATGGCCTACCCGAGCTGACGATGGTAGAGGGGGTGCTATAGCGGCTGAACAGGCGAGCGATGACAATCTGCGACTTTTCAGGCCTCCTGCTAGCGAATGATAGGCGAGAAGCAATGTTGTGCTAAAGGAGCGCGGGAGCAACTTATCGGCCACAGAACGGAGCTATACCGCGTCATTTTGAAATAAAAGCACGAAAAGGCAGGCTGCGAATCCGAAGACGGCGTTTAAGTGTACCTTGCAAGGGTGAAGGAACGGGCTAGTTGGTAATTCATCTTGGAAAGCAAAACAGCAAAACAGGGTACAGGGAAGCATGTCACATGTGTTTCACATTCAAGGTAGCTTTTTAGATATGTTTTGAAATGTTACATAAGAAACTATTCAGTCATTCTTGTAGACTATTTTAAGGTATATTGTTTAGTGGCTTGGTACAGCTCTGGAGGCGGTAGTGTCCTTGCCTTCCCGGAGTGGGGATAATGTGCAGACATCCCTAATGCACAACCTGAGACCCTTCGGCCTGCAGACATCTTACTTGTGGACAGAACAGAGGAACGACGACCAGACCACCTGACACGGCCCAATCAAGAGACAACAATCAGCTGTGACCCCTTTCGAGATCTCTGCGTGCTGCTAAAGAACTGCTATGATCAGGCTTCTAGCCGTGGTTCACGCGATCGACTCGCCGAGAGAGTGCCGGCGAGCTTCTGACAGCCGTTTACAAGCCCCGATGCTGCGTAACAAAGCACCACCGCACTGGGGGGAAGCCTTGGCGGTGGGCAAGCCAGAATAAGCCCAACATAGTCCGGCGACAGCGCCCTCTCTTCTGCCCCTCGCGCAGCAGAAGATTCGAGGCTGGCAGCCAAGGATTTCCTTGCCTATAAAAGAAGATGGGGTGTGCAGTCTCTTGTCGAGATCTAAATCACTCATGCAACTGCAACGTTTCAGGGCTCTCATACAGAATAGTTGAAGCAAGAAATATTTTAAGGCTCTCAAACAGAATATCTGAAGCAAGGAAAATATATATTGCACTGTTCGCCTTAGGGCTGACTCTTTCATTAGTTACGATTTGGAGCAGGCGATATTATGCACCCCCTTGCACTCCTCTCTGCCAAAAACAATGAGAAAACATGGGCGTAGACCTTCATTCATGTTTTTTCCCGAACTTGGAAGAGTTTAAATATTCGACGGGGTTTATATTGCCAGGTGCCACAAATCGGGCAATTTCGCATTCAGGTGCGCTGAATACAGTTGGCATTTTCGTTCTTAAAGCTAAAATATTCATGAAAAAAAAGGAGTACAGGTGTCGCCTTCATCGCTGCACCAGCTTGAAATCCTGAAGCTGCGATTCTGCCTCCTTCTTTGCTTTAGACTGCTTTGTGCTCACAACATACCTTGCACATTTGGAAAAGACTATTGAATGCCCGCACGACTGAATATACGCATTCTTTTATTAGTACTTAGCTCTACATTCTTCACCTGGAGTGCCACTTAGTAGAACAGATTTTTGAGTATGAGTTTAAAGCGATTTCTTTAAACTAAAAGCTTAAGAGGGGCACATATATGTTGTTTAGCTTCCGTAGTAGCGTTGAACTTTTCGATGCATATTAGAGTATTCGGTCAACATTATTTTGTTTCTGTCCATGAAACTTCTATTTAGAGCGAAAATGTTATTGCGAAAAGGGAACTGAATGAACGAATGGTCTGGGAAGCCTCCGTTCTTTCTGACCATTGTTTCGAAAAAAAAAAAAAAACACTTTTAATAGTGTTTAATAGTTTAATAGTGTTTTAATAGTGTGCTATATGAATGGAGCATGAGTAGAAATAGCTGGTAATGCGGCTGAACAGATGCACCGGAAACGGAGAAATGAGGCAAGAAACCATAAAAAACTGTATGTCTAATGCAGCCTTTATACAGGAATGCTTTCTATATTGATATTGACTATCTTGCCTTGTTCTTCCTGCTCCGAAAAAATGCCCTTTTTCCCCTTTGTTGAATTTATCTTTTTTTATCAATACCTCAATTTTTGCCATCTGTTTAATATGCATGGAAAGCAGTAGGACTGACTGAATGTTGTTTACTGCTTCCATGAACAGTGCTTTAAAAACATAACTTCTTCAGGGGACATGTAACAAATCAGCCTTTTTTAGTAAGTAATTGCAAGTTTTGATAACAAAATAATAAAATAGTTTAATATTACCTTTGTCTGCAGTAATGCTCAAGCGTCTCTATTGACATACTTGTTAGCCGATAAATATGTTCACACTGCGGGTTATAGCTGAGTGGAATTAGAAACGTGGAAAAGAACCAGCACTTTATAACTTATAAATTTACAGGCGAAACATTGCCTGGCGTTTAGACTTGTACCATTAGAAGCGCATATTTATAAGAACATGCCTTATTTCATCAGGATGCAATTACAGAAACCGTGACTATGCTAATGGCACTACAAAAACCACAAAAGACTGTACAGAAGTCACGTGCACAAACGGCCGAATAACAGTTCAAAAGTGAGTATATAGACAAAAATTAATCAGTACTTTTTTGATCCTTCAGTACATCTTAAATATTAACGTAGATACCAAAGAAGTACTTGAACAAAAAAAAGAAAGGACGCCTTTGAGTTTGGAACCTTTTGCCAAGTGTTGGTTTCAAACTTTGACTGTTCATTGAGTCATGGTGATAGATGTTATATTGCTATATTCTGAGCTGAATTCTCCAGTTTAATGTTATAATCATTGCTTTTGAATCTCATTATGATAAAAAAGAGCCCTTGAAATAACTGAATTTCAATGCTTGCAGTAATCTGCAATGAGTTGTCGAGAAATAAGCATTTTTTCGGGCGAAAGTGCGTTTTTAACAAACCTGAATCATTGGCCAAAAGTAGAAATGTGTGTTTCTAAAATTAGGTACAGCCGTGAAACCTACCACGCAAACCAGAATATTTCGGCCTCGTTTTAGATTTATTATTACATGTATCTCTAAAATAACATGAATGAAGCAATTTTTATTTATACAAGAAGGATGGGGAGGCGACGTCCCTAAAGGATATGAGATGATCCACAGCGATGGCGAAATTAATGGCAATCGGCTTCACTACAAGTGTGTGCTGCTAAATAATTAGGGCCACAAATTTTTCGTTTCTATAAAATAAATTACCGGTCTTGCGGCTAACACGTTTACCCTCTCCAACATCTGATGGCATATCATAGGGCTTAGCGATATATGATACAGCAACATTCATGCAGTGTTATTGTGCAGGCAAGTCCATGATAGCCTGGGTAACCCGCCACTCCAACAAGGTGCGGAAATCCTGATATATAGAAATATAGCGTGAAAAGTAAGCAAATGGTTTGTCATGGATAACACAGTGGCAAAAACTGCAATTGGCCTTCCTAAGACGGACCAATCCCCGGATCAGGACGAATTTTTTCTTTAACTACGAAGATTCTGAGAAAGCTGTATAGATTTCCTTTGTAGCCGTATGGCTGCGTTTCTGTGGATGTCAATGAGTGATTACTACCTTATTAGAAACCTACGCACCCTTGGGGATTTCCCTAAATATTTGAACAACATCATTCCCATTACGAGTTATAGATCAATTCACTCTCGCCCTACCATCTGATCTGCTAGCCGTCCGGGTTAGCTCAGTCGGTAAAGCGACTGTCCGGAAAGGCGGTGGTGCCGGGTTCGATTCCCGGATCAGGATGAATTTTTCTGTAACTACCAAACTTCCGAGAAAGCTGTATAGATTTCCTTTGCAGCCTTATGGCTGCGATTGGGTGGTGGATGTCAATGAGTAATTACTCCCTTTTAGAAATCGAAAGACAAGTGTCGCACATTTAGGGAAATCCCCCAAGGCGGAGTAGATTTGTAATAAGGGAGTTATTACGCATTCATATCTTGCAAAACATAGCAATATGTCTACAAGGGAAAGCTGTATATCGTTCCTTCGTAGCCGTACGCCTGCCTTTGGGTGGACATAAATAAGCAGTTATTCTCTTATCACAAATATGTACCACCTCGTTGTATGTGGCAAAATATTCTAGCAAAATAAATTTCCGACAACCCACAACAAAAATATATATCTGTAATCGAAGGGCGACATTTGTGATTAAGCATGCAGATAATCACAATTTCACAGACATCATAACTCCGAACGCAAAAGCTTTACACTGTAAGCCATTGCTAGTAAAGGTAGTGTAAAGATGTGTCAGTAAAGAAAGAATGTGACGAAATATGTGTTACATCACTAAAGGACTTAACACAAATTCCATTTGGAACTCTATAAGCGTATTTTTAACAACGCTTGGTTATTTGCAGGTTGTAGCCTATTATAGGGAAACCTTCATTATTATTCAAAGAGTAGAGAATGCTGAACCTGGTCATGAGGGAACTAAAGGCATTAATGGGATATATGCCGTCACAGAAAAGTTTTGTACAGTTATAACTAACTTTCGTGCGATAGGTGGTAGCGAGGAGAGAGAGTGAAATAGTAGAACATAAAGGAGGGCAGGTTAACTAGCCGATACCCAGTAGGATCCCCTATAGGTGGGGACGGGAATAAAAGGAGACAAACGAAAGAAAAAGTGGCCAGGAAAGTAGTATTTCAGCATCGCATGCCACACGCGGACAGATGACAAGAAAACACACGCACGAGCGCTCGTGTGTGTGCTTTCTGGTTCTGTTTAAGTGTATAGCATGCGCTGTTAAAATACATAATGGAAAACCAGCTAGCCCGTCAGCTTACTTTTTACTCTTTACTCTTAGTCGCTATCCAGAGATCTGTAGTAAAAGGAGTAGAGGGTATACACTTAAAGCCAGGAGATTTATCTAGTTTTATGCGCAATGCAAAGGGATTAGGATGACAATGAGAGTAGCAGTAACAGCAATTAGTCATTGTTTGGGTAACACAGTAGACGTAAAGAATGCTCTTTAAGGAATCCAAAGGAGCAAACAGCTGCTGGTGGTCATTTAACAGCATATGACATGAGAACGGTGGAATATTTTTTCACAAAACCTAATTACCATTTTCTAGTAATGCATTACGACAACGAGCGTGCTGCAATCTTGGGGAAATCCTAAAACTTCGAATATTTAGGAAAGGGATGTCAAGAATTGTGACAATTACAAAATGCTCTGGTACGTTTCTTTGCATGCACGGCATTTACTAGAAATCGAGATAACCCCAAGTCACTATACAAGCATTCTTAAAAGAAACGCTGCGATGGATCGCGTTCACACAACCAATAAGGCTATCGAGAAGCGCGTTAAATCTAACCAACCCTTTGCTCAGCCTTCATATATTGCGACACGCACTTCTAAGTTGACGTGTAAGAAGACCTGTATGCATCACAAATCATGGTGAAGAAAAGAAGCACTCTAATATACATGATAATTGAAGGTGCCGAAGATCCATTCATCGTCCGAAGTGAACGTGATTGACCACCGGTCAAGAAGAGATCTAGCAAGTAGTAAAATGTTATTCCTGCTTTAAAGTGTGCATACACAGGCTTTCATGTGCGATACCTCAGCTCTGAAAGATTTATCCCTGTGCTCAGTTGTGTTGTCACGAAGGCAGTTACGTGATCGTGTGATACGAAAAACAAATATTTTGCTCTCTGTCCGTTTGTAAGGGGAAGTGTTCCTCGTACGGACCGCTGTGTATACTGCCGAAGATGCCCCAAGTAACACAGAATAAAGCACCACATTAACCAAGCCATACTAACATACCTGCATGCCCTAGGACCAGTGCGTGGAACTGGAGATCCAAGGATCCTTGCAGTCTGGATTGAAATGTCTTCATCCCTGCTTATAAGTGAAGCCCTTGTCGTCAGCGCCTGCCATTTTGGCGAAGCATGCGGCTAAGTGACGTAACATAATACGTTGATTATTGGCCTCCTGTCAGAGACACGTTTTTAAACGAGACCGCAATATATGCTGTGCAAGTTGCCAGGAATGACAAAGTCCCTCTATAAGGGAGCGTTACTAAGATCAGCCTGTATATCTAGGCATACAAAGGCCCTCCCTCTGGAATGGGCCACCTAGTTCTCAATAGTCCCACACGCTTTGAAATTAGTAGGAAAGTAGATCTTCAAATCGACGTTGACAACGTATACAGATCATAGGCATGATGTACCAAATAGAACATGAACCGAGCTGAATAGATTTTACAGCTGCCTCCTTCAACAAACAGCATTAGTCTAGTACATTTGCCTTACAATGCAGAAAATATTAGGACACTTTAAGCTACTTAATTTAAACGACTAATAATGGGAAAGAAAATCACAGACCTAAGTAGAACAAACAGAAAATGATCAAGTTATCGGCAAATAAATAATATTCAGGTCCTGAATCAATTTTGAATCGGTGTTTGGAGTGTATGTATTATGAAGGCTACGTAAGCGAATGCTAGTACGGGCAAAGAATGGACTGCATTTTAGGAGTAGGTAGCGAAAAGAACCAGCTGGAATACAGACGGGCGAGTTAAAATATGTTTTCGAGGGTAAGCTTGGCTGCGTTGGCGGAGTGGGTATAGGAACATGGCCGAGACCTTGCCTTGGCGTTGGGCATAGCCTAAGGTTCGAGTGCACTGAAAATTGAGAAGATTCTGAAAAAAAAAATTGTCATGAGCGTTATGTCCAGCTTGCAGCTTACAGTTAGTTATAGCACAAAATACAACATGGTCAGGATAAGTCGCATTCATTTGTCACCGAAGTTTTCTTGCGACACTTTGCGGCTACGAGCCAAATAAGTGGCCAATGATTATTTCTATCAAATATTATAAAATTCAGGTAGCCCGCTATATTCACACGACTCTATAATTCTAGCATCTAATCTTGTTTGTTACTGACAGATTTTTTAAAGAAGTGCTTACAATATGCATGCGGGGAACACTGTCCAAGTAAAGGCCTTCAAAATAGTATCAGATTCCCCTGGATCTGATTAGAACGAAGTGCGGTCTCAGTGATTATAGCAGGCAGATTTTGCTATCGCGAGTTCAGAATTCTTAAAATATATCAAATATTCTGATAGTACACGTACCTGCCGATTTACGAATTCTTCATTTATGCCTAGTTGCACGGACGGTCCGTGGACAGTCGTTGAAGAGCGACATGCTGGACATACCATTGACGAATTTCCTGACTGCTGTCGGCTAAAGGGGGTTCCTCGACGCTCATAACTACCACTGGATACCACTGCCTGTACAAACGCACGCGAACGAAAAACTTCACAAAATACAAAGAAATAAATGTGGAACTGGAACTTGACTCGAACTCTTTTTTAAAGCTTAAAAAGCGGAAATGCAAACAACTATAGAAGCAAAATGCGTCTTCAAACTTTCTTTGGAAAACGATAAAAAACAATGCCTTCAATGCCAAATGAAGATCGTGCACATCTGCTCTAATATGAATCAGGGTAAGGGCAGAGATGAAGGCCTAAGTCAATAAGTACTTGAAGTGCCCCCTTGACTGGAAATGCGCAAGCTCATGAAAGTGCGGGGTCTTTATGCAAATATGCTGGTAATTGGTGTATAGGTGAAATGTCCGCGCGCAGAGTTCTACAGGGTGCCAGTTGTCCTTTGCAAAAATGACGTCCGCAATTGAGAATGAACCTATCGGGATAATTGTTAAGGCGGCAAATATTGGTCAAAGCCCCGATAATTTTAAGGATCCACAGTGAAAGAGACTGACGGGAACTTAGCTGTGACTATGAAAGCCCTGTTGAAAGAGAACAAAACGAGCAAGGGTTGAGTGGCAGTCCCATCTTGCTAGCCGCAGCTTCAAAATTTTGATTCAACCATAGCTTTATCAACATCTCAGTACAAACCTGCCACTACGAAAACTTGCCTGCAAGCTGTCGCCCATGAAGATTTCACAGATTTTTTTTCCTTTTTAGCCACATCAGGCTGCTTTTTCTCTACCCAGATTCAGCTAATATAAGCTTTTGTGCCACCCTCTGGAGGTACCCGATAATTTGTTAAATATTTAATCTAAACGAATTTAGTCATCCTGGAAACCATCCAAAACAGAGAGGCTCATTTCATTACGCTAATTTCTGTATAAGAGCTTAAGAAATACTAAATTTGCTCTCTTTCTCGAGGAATGAAATGTTGATCTTTCGAATGTTGTCTTAATTGTGTTTAATAAACATATTAATAAACAACAAGAACCAGAATAATAAACAAGAACACCCTGTTATCTCTTGTAGTTTTCGTAGCACCTTCCTTCATTACACACCGCCGCCTTAATTTGTATCTCCTGTCTCTTGTCTTTTCAACGTAGAGCGTGTAGTGATTGCGCTCCTAGTTACCTTAGAAAAACTTGATTTAAATTTCATCAAAATCACATGGAATAAATTCAGGCTTTTAATTAGGCCACACGTAAATGCCAATTTTTATCTGGAATGATCTTGTCGATATAACCGCATCCCACTGCAAATAAGGAAACTGCAGTATTTGCTGTAGTAACCTTCCCTCAGAAGCTCTACTCTCATTCTGACAGTAATTCTCTTCCCCACAGCTCGCTTTCTTTTACCTTTCGCTCGATAGTATTTGTTTGTTTTTGCGCATTTTTAAAGTGAACGTTTTGCTTATCAACAGTACTTTTTGATTAGATCTGTATTTGCGATTCGTGACTCAGATGCTACAATTTATTTTATCCTTTGACATATCTCGTACTTACATATATGCGCTTACATGGTTTCAGTTTTTAGTATTTCCTTGTACAAATTGACGACTTCTATCTGGTATCAGCGACAAGTGTTTTCCTTGTTACTTTTGTAGCTTTTGTCTTTTTTACTCAATGACCTTTGGTGCCCTATGGTGTATTGACTTGGTTTGTATGATTTGAGGCCCAAAAATTGAGTGACGATATTTTTAGTGGGAAACGCGCGATAGATGAAGTGGTGCGTTCAGACGAAGAGACGACCGAGGAACGCGTGGACGACGAAGTGTTCTGGAAGACGACGCTGAGAGTGCGGATGCTACACGGCCTCTGAAGACTTTGCGCCGAGTTTCGCCCATCGCAGCTCAAGCTACATCAAATACATATCTGTAACAATATGAAACGACATACTAGAGGAGAACGGTAATTTAGACTACTTAGAGCTCTTAAGGGCGCAATCAATTCACACAATACAAGGTCACCTTCCTTCTCGCTACCCAATCAAGAACGGCCGCCATGGCAGAAATTCGGTCTAGTGTCCTTGAATTTGCAGTCGGGCGCCCTAGCAACTGAGCGACTACGACGATGGTGTGTTATATATTGAATATGTAAGAACATATGCTACATATGTAGTACGAGTAGTTCCAGGGGTCAGGGCGAGAAGGTGGAAGGCGTTGGCGGTAAAGACGGGCTACATGGCCCGGCAGCCCGCAAGAGTAGCAGATTGGCCTATTGTCCGCGGTGCGCCAAAGGTTCGTAGGGCGTTGGCGTAGCCTTGGAATAGGGACATGAAACGCCGACCCAGGCAAAGGCGAAGGATGGTTGGAAGGGGCGGCCTGGTAGGAAACAGGTGCGGTTGGCGTTAGCGGCCTGGCTGCAACTTGGGCGTACGTCAATGGTGCCGTTACTTGCGCCTGCACAGGGATGGGCGGCAGCACGGGGCTGGGCGGAAGGACATCAGCGATGTGGTCTTGCACGACACGCAGTATGGTAGGGGCCAAAGATGGAGCCATGCCAGGAACAAGGCGACCAGTGTCTTGTAATTGAGGGACCAGGGATAGCTGGCGGGCGACCTCTTCGCGAACGAAGGCTTTGATCTGTTGGATCAAAAGGCTGTCCTCTGATGAAGTAGAACCGCCCAGTGCTAGTGTAGAGATCGTGTCGTCTCTAACACCGGATCGCCGGGTAAAAGCGCGCTTCTTACGAAGCACGTCGTAGCTCTGGCAAAGTTTAATCACGTCACTGACGGAAGCAGGATTTTTTACCCAGAGCATCTGACACGCGTCCGCGGAGATACCCTTCAAGATGTGTTCGATCTTGGCCGCTTCGGACATTAGTGGATCGACACGTTTGCACAGGTCAACGATGTCCTCTATATAACTTGTGAACGACTCTTCGGCATGCTGAGTGCGCTCACGCAAGCGTTGTTCTGCTCGGAGCTTGCGAACTGCAGGATGGCCAAACACTTCCGCAAAATTCTTCTTAAATGCAGACCAAGATGGCAGGTCTGCCTCATGGTTGCGAAACTAGAGGTTCGCCACGTCTGTCAGGTAAAAGATTACGTTACTTAGCTTGATAGTGTCGTCCCATATGTTGTAACTGCTGACACGTTCATACGGCGACAACCAGTCGTCGACGTCTTGGTCAGTCGTGCCACTGAAGAGGCATGGATCACGCTGCCGTAGAACGCCAGAACACAGTACCGTGGTTGGTATGGGCGGCGATGTCGAGGTGGTCTCGTCCGGCATGGTGGAAGCAGAGGGCAATGTGCGGCTCCTGAATTCCAGGGTAGATGGGAACACCCAGCACCTCCATCAATTGTAAGGGTGTGTTTATTCAGATGAATATAGCCGCTCAGGAGGAACTCGCAGCGGAGCGTCAGGCGTGGCGAATCAGCAAGGCAGCGACCAACTTCTTCGTCCTCGAGTGCGCCAGCACGCGATGCATGGCAGTGGCTATGAAGACAAAGATTACCACTCTACACAGAGCGCATGCTTGAGAGAAGCGTGCTGCCCCGAGAAAAGTAAAAACACCTGACCAATCTCTCTGACCAAACAAGACTGAAGTGAGCAGGCAAAAGTCCTATCCCTGGGATATCCGACGATAGCATTGTTGTTATCGGCGTTGAGATCGAAAATATGATGCATGACTCAGAAAGTGGTTGTCAGGCTTCCATTGGCGGAAGGTTGCGTCACATGTGGTGCCTCCCAGCAATTCTGATTAAGAAAAACCAGTTTGGCTAACTACAGCCATCCAGTTGTTTCGAATGCTTTTTGGGCCAATTTGCTTGCGATGTTGTAGAGAGAAGCAGGAAAATAAAGAACAAGCCATAACTTGGAACTTTTTTATCATAGTAGATGGTGCGCGTATCGATTCACGACATCCTCGCTGGTGTGCATCGACGGACCTTGCACCCGCTTATAGAGCCATCGGTGCGCACTGGACTGTTTTGAAAGGTCCGCCTTCAACCTCCGTAGGCGAGAGTAATGCGGTGCATCATCTAGGGAACACCGTATATCTAAAACATTTCCTCGCTAAGGACTACGCTTGCTAAGCTTGTTGACAGCAATAGCGTAGACCAATGGGCGAGGTGCTAGATTCTAGGAAAAAGCAGCGCACCAGCGCAAACACGATGGAGGAAGGGACAAGACCGTGCTGACTAGCAACGTATTGCTTTATTAAGAGCACGTCTGTTTAAGTACCTGTGGCCACTTCTTATAAACCATAAAGAAAAAAACACATGAAAACATGACAACTCTGATGATTCGCAAGACAATAAATTCTACGATGATTCAAGAAACTCATTTCTTCTTTTTTGATATGGCGATGGACGCAGTGCTAACGCATACCGGACCTAGCTTCGCAATCTTTGAAGCCTCAATGATCGCTCTTGTGGCCGTATCTTTGTTATAGGCTACAACTTCACCCTTCTCGACCAGCAGATGCAAGCACAATCCCGGCAATGAGTCCCGATATTGTGAGCAGCGTTTCGACATTATTGCAGTGCTTCCTGAGTCTATCGTTGAGACAACGACTAGTTTGACTAACATTGTAGTTTCCACTAGACAGACGAAGATAGTAAACAACGTTGCCTTTTGCAGGGCACAGACTTGTTTCGGAGGTTCTTCATGTAGATGGAAGCAGTTTTTTATGCTTTTTCGGGCAATGTACACGTGCGCACATGCTACCAAATCACCGGGGAGCCTAAAATACAACGTACACTTCCGCTTTTTTCCCAATCCTTTTCAAATTGTGAGAGACGGCATGAAGGTATGGAATGCCCGCCACATTTGTTTTACTGTTAGGAGAGGTAGTGCCACATTTAAACTTTTTTAACATTCCCTCAGCTACAGATTCGAGAATACGAATGGGATAACCAAAAACAGTGAGCCTAACAGCCCGGATTGAAGAACTGTGAGTTATCGTATGCACACAAGATTTCTTGAGGGCATTGTTAAAGCAGGGCGCAGCAATGCCTCGTTTACAAGTTGGGAGAAGCTGGAACAGTGCGGTAGTAAAGGCTTTGTGAGCAGTGAAATAAAGAGTCATATCAAGGACCTTGATGCAATCAATGACAGTTACTTTTTGAGCAATGGCAAGTGGCTGAAGGACTTCAATGAGAACAAAACACATCGAATTACTTTGTATGTAAAAAAATTGCGCGGTCACATTCAATTAATATCAAGTAATCATCAACAAAACGGAAAATCTGTAGGACGTTAGAACCCTGGATACATCCTTTATTTTTTATCGTGCACAGCTAGATACAGGTCACTGAGCAACGGTGCGATGCAAGCTCCTCTGCAGATGCCTTCTTTTTGGATGAAAAGGTAAACATTATATTCTGCATAGATCCAAGATAGGTTTGCAGCAAGTTTAAGAAGTCATTAACGGAGAGGTCCGAACCATTCTGGAAAACTACAGCTCCGCGACTGTCAATCTCCTCACTAATGAAAGTCATATGTTTGTTTTGAGAAATAGAGTAGTATAAATATTTACGTCAAAAGAAAAACCTACATAACCGCTTCTTAGACCGTTGACGACGCCAAATACTTGAGAACAATCTCCCTAGCTACCCGAAAAGTTTATCTGGCCACAGAAAAATGTCCTAAGCCTTTCGTTTGGACTGTGATTAGGGCTATAATATGGTGCAGCTCACACTGGCTCCATCATGAGTATGTGAGACTCTCCCCACTCTATTGTCATTTATACTTATTTCTAGAAAGACAACATATCTGCTTGACAGCGGTGCTTTGATCAAACATAATTGCGTTTATAGCACTCATTTGCTCTCTTCATAATGGTATCCCGGGGTTAGGTGTCATGGCAGAGGTACGGAATAAATGGGGGGTTGATTACGTAACAGCACATTTTGTGAATCAAACGAAGGTTCTTCAGAACTGTAATCAGACGAGCTAACTTCATGCCAGGCAGGTACGCCTTGTTACTGCTTGTTAGTGCGACGTTTTCAGTATACTTTGTTATATATTATATTATAGTGAACATTTTGAGTTTTTGCTAACAGGTGCGTGGAAGATAATAAAGGCAGAGATAAGGTATTAGAGAATGTGTTAATAAAAGCTGCACATAGAAGCGTTT
Source organism: Amblyomma maculatum (assembly GCF_055883805.1). NCBI lineage: Eukaryota > Metazoa > Arthropoda > Arachnida > Ixodida > Ixodidae > Amblyomma > Amblyomma maculatum. The sequence continues at coordinate 10,312,629 of NC_139351.1, read as the reverse complement.
GCATCAGCAAGGGATGAAAGGGAACAGGAGCCACTAACGCTGTGACTTCAGGCCCTATATGTGGAGTCTAAAGTTGCAATATTAATTTCGATGTTCGCTTAATCTTTGATCTTCGAATGTTTGCCTACGTTATCTCGTGCTTTCACATCAGCATACAGTACTAATCTACCAGTTACCTGAAAGAACATCAAAATAATTACAAATCCTGTGTCCAGAGAACCCGTATGAACTCCAAGGCTCCTAGGTGTCGCATGTGAGCTCGTGATGCAAGCATCGCGGGCAAGATTACCACCTCACTCTCAGTAAACCCTTAGCGACTCGGCCCTTGGTTAACAATTAGCCTTGAATAGTACTCGTTGTACCACAGCCTTATGCTCTTGAGCAAAACCAATATTAGACTGTTGCAAACTCATGAGCAAGAAATAATGTCACATTTGACAAAATGCTTTCCCTGGTTAATCTGAATTACTGCTACCTGGCCAGTCTGATGTGATACTGTCTCCAATGCCACACGTGAAATATGGATATGTGTTTGTACACCTAGCTAAGTAATGCTACATCCCTGGTGCAATGCATATGCTTGTGACAGCCCGCTGCATGAGCCCACGAAGACCCTTAGCAAATATTTTATGATCTTCTTACAGACGGAAACTGACAATTACCCTTCAACAGGCTTCAACCGATTAGCGTCTGATTTCTGGTGTCAATACAGTAGGCTCAGAATAGAAAGTGCGAGTCAGAAACACTGCATACTAAAGTGATCGGAAAACATCCCGCAACACATGTGGAAGGCAAGGCTAAAATGTTTTATAGAACTCACTAGTAATACCATTCGACCCAGGGGATGCGTAAGCCTGCGATCATAAATAAAAGATTTGTCCTCGTGAATTATAGCAGGTCCCTCCCGTACAGCACTCTGTTTATCTTGCAGTTTAAGAAAACATCGAGCTGCCGGTGCAATCTGATCTCCCATTTTGGCCCGCTCAACTACCTAAAAGCTTTCAATTGTCAAGGTATCAAGGATTCCAACTGTGTCAGTAACAGTATATTGCCATATTGAATTTTCAATGTTTCTTTTACAAGGGCAGTTTACCTTTTATGACTAATTGCCTGTCGAGATGACTATTCTGAAACCGTACTTAGCTTACGCCGTACTGAACTTCCCCATATCTCCCAGTTGGAAATCACTGAAGGTCCGCTTTAGCAATATTTATTTCATCTGCATAGGCACCGGAACGATTTGTTCTAGCTCATGTAACTCAATTAACGTAGGGCCTACGTCGAGAAGTGGATGTCACTTCAAAAACGCGGTCTTTGATGAAGGGTAAAAATACTTTTTTTGTCTCTTGTTTAATTAAGTCCTACGTTTGTAGAACAGATACATCCATCGGCGACCCTGTGTCTTTCAAACAAGTAGATACAGCGCTGGAAGATTCCAACTGACGGGAGACAGTGATCCATTTTGAACAGCTATGAAAAGGATGCATTATGCACTGACAGTGCTTTCCTAGCTGGACAGACACCATGCAGTGATCCCTCAACAATATCGGCCGCGTCCAGTAACCAAAAATGGGTGCCTAACCAGCCTAGCGAAACATAAGTCCTGTGAAACCGGATTTATGTTTCCGGATGGCGGAGTCCGGACGCTCTAACTGGAGAAAAAATGTAAATGTGTAAAATAGATATTGTCGCCATTATCTTGTCCAAAATATGCAAGGCTCACTTGAGAGGCTAAATCAGCAAGTAAAGCAGTAGTGGGTCCATAACGCTTACTTAACACTCCTCAGCCTTTACCCTGGAAGCACAATTGAACTTTGTGCAAGTAGTTAAAAAATGACAGATAAATATCGTTCTAACCTGCTGATTTACTTGTGCGTAAGAGCGCATAATTCTGCACTGAACATCCGAAATTGCGAGATCAAAACATTTAAGTCGCCCTTCACCGTCTATGCTACGTGACATCGTTATAATATTGTCACGTCTCGGTAGAAGACCAAGGAGAACCTAGCGATAGATGGTTTGAATGGTCGACCAGAACAAGTCTTGTGTTCAAGCTTCTTTCACTTCCAGGCTCGCGCTTGTCGTCATCTTTTGCGTCGTCTTCTATGCGGCATTTGCCCCCCTCCTTAGGAAGCATCGTCCCGATGAGAACAAAAGGAAGTAGGAGGTTAAGGTCAGACTGAGTGGTATGGCTTCATACGCACGACGTGGACGACGTCAGCTTGGTGCTGGCGTCGCTTTGATGTCGACACCCCGTCTGGCATCACCTCATAAGTGACGTCGGTTAAACGTCGCTGAACAACATAGGGTCCAAAGTATCGTCGCAATAGTTGCGAGATCAAAACATTTAAGTCGCCCTTCACCGTCTATGCTACGTGACATCGTTATAATATTGTCACGTCTCGGTAGAAGACCAAGGAGAACCTAGCGATAGATGGTTTGAATGGTCGACCAGAACAAGTCTTGTGTTCAAGCTTCTTTCACTTCCAGGCTCGCGCTTGTCGTCATCTTTTGCGTCGTCTTCTATGCGGCAATATCCAGTGTGGTAGACAGGAATCGCATGCAGACTATAATAAAATAGCAGGAATAAAACAGCAGGAATAGCATCATCGATAGAGCTGCGGCTGTAGCTTCCCACTTTACGGAGGTAGTACACAGCGGTTCTAAGGCGGGTGCTGACGTTGCACGTGCTCAACCGCGAGCGGCTAGCTGGGCCGGGTCTGGGTGAAGTAGCCTTGGCACGGCAGATACTGAGCCCAGGAGACCAACCGTGGCTGGTAGTCAATCGCTGTCCGGCGGAGACGACTTCGTTCTTCTGTCTGTTCGGAACTCATGGCTCAGCTCACCAGGATCATTCACAACATCCGTCAAGCCCATATTAAGTTCCCACGCCACATCATCATCAATAGTCCCTTGGAAGTTGCGCAACCTCGCAGCATATCTAAGTACGCAGCTTCCCACTGCATTTCCAAAGCAAACGAACTCAGTGCACCGAGGCGCGCGGCACTAGCTTTGCACTTGCCCAACCCGTCACACCGTAGACTCGCCGGACATCTTCATAGGATTATAACTTATGCCTATACTAAAGATAATAAAGGTATCAAAGATGGTACTCCTGGTGACTCTGTCCTTGAGCATCAGCGAGATTTTTCTGGTTGCTGTTTTGCATCTGCTCCATCTGAGGACATAGCTACTTCTTGCGCTCCACAGTCTGAAAAGCTCCAAAAGGCTCGAAAGCCTCTATAATTATTCTGTGTTTAATATATCGCGGGAGCTAACGCAGTTTAACTTAGATGTTTTGTTTTCAGATACAAACATAGTGAACTTCAGACATTTTTTTATTTATTTATTTCAAGTACTCTCAGGGCCGTTGGCATTAGAGAGGGGAATGGTTACAGGCATAAATAGAAATTAAATAAACAAAATGGACCAATTGTCGAAAGGTTACAGATGTGGTTAATCATACAATGTTAGCTAAGGCATCCTTGAAAAGCTGATGATCTTTGATGGTTGCTGTTGGTGCCGGAAGGTGATTCCACTCTGCTGCAGTGCGAGGTAAAAAGGTCTGAAAGAAAGCGTTAGTTCTGCAAAATGCATTTGACAAGGAACCCAGCTTTATCAACAAGCTTCTGCTTTGACCTAGTGTTGCCGCAGGAAACAATTTAAACGTAGCCCATTTGGCACTTGTCAATTAAAATAATTACACTGAGGTCCAAAAACTGAGTGACTGCGTCGCGCCAGTGAGGACACAGTACGGGTGACCTTTGAGGTCCTTATGCAGAAAAACGTTGTTGAGAACAATTTTACCGGAGGAAGTCGAAGGAGGACAATTTTATACAAGTCTGCTGTGGAATTTCCACATGTCCAAAGACCTCGGCGAATGATTGGTACGTTGTTTCCCGCTTAGAGCATTTCGTTTTGTTGTTTTCGAACACATCTGTTCGTAACGGCCTCTTTCTGTTCGGGTACCAGGCCACATCGGACTCGTGAGGAACAAATTTGTACGTCCGCTTTTCAAACCTCCTAAGCAAAAATGAACATCACTTGGGGGACAAAAGTGAGGTTCCGCGGAGGCTGCGTGCGGGAAAAGGCAGCACATGGTTGCGCGAGCGATGCCAAAAACACGGTCCGCGCATTGTGTTAGTGGCGAGCATTCCTTTTTTATTTTGTCTCTCTGGCTTACCGTTCCATTGTTACGTACCATTCCCAATAGGCTGAGCAGGCACGATATATAATTTCTCATTATCGGCATTAGCTGATAGTCTAATTGGTGGCGCTGAGGCATATCATCTCGCTAATACACTTCGACCTCGGTATGCTCGTGCGGAGATTAACAGTAATGTACGATCAGTTCGTGCTTTCCAATCGTTGTGTTTTAATGGGATACATGCGATATATGCTGGTGCGATATCTACTTTTCCTTTTGTTAACTAATACGTTTGTCGGTAAACTGATACCCGAGTCAACTTGCGATTTAGTCCGGTGTTTTAACCTTGTATGCTACCGGAGCAGATAGGCCATCCTGCAAGATTATTGTTCCCGCCACGCTATGTAGGCTGCCATAGCGTCCGGAGAGGGGGCTGCTCATGACAGACCGATCGGATCGTTGACCAGCTGAATGATTTCTGATAGATAATGTTCCTATCATGATTCTCGTTGATGTTCGCTCCCGTAGCTATGAAATGGCTGAGGAGGCAGTCGAGGACCAAAACATTCAATGGAATGTAAAGCTTAGATCACTATAAAAACAGGATAGACCATAGATTACTGGCCCAACGTTCAGCCGCGAATGACGGTGAGGAATAACCCATCTCAGCCAGCATTCGAGGCGAAATAGCTTCACTCCAATTACCCCTCAGGCATATAGTCAAGGCGGGAGGAGCTGCGAACATTTTCTGTTGATAATAAATGTTTACTCCTCCTCATTGTCGATTTTTTAACGCCTAGCTCTTCGTCATCAAACTTCACCTCCAACGCCATTAATGACAAGAAACAGGCACCTCTACTGTGGAGATTCCAGCTGCGCCCTTCGAGATAAATTGAAGCTTTGTAAATATTTATATTTTACAGATTGCTGGAGCATCTACATAGAGGTTTTTCAAGGCACTACATCGCTTTAATAGGTAAAGTAACATCTATATGATTGTAAAGTTTACGTCACTATGAAGAACAAGATGGACCATAAATGCATGACCCAATGTTCAGCCGAGGGTGACACCAAAGAGCAAAGCATCTCGGCCAACATTCGAGACAGAGCGCCACTATAATAACCTCTCAGGCATGAAGCCGAGGTCTAATGAGCTGCAAACGATTTCTGCAGGCAATAAAGTTTTATTCCTCGTCATTTTCAAATATTCAACGCCTGACTCCTCATCATCCAGCTTCGCCCCAACACCATTTTTGAGAAGAAACAGGGAACCTCTACTATGGAGATGCCAGCTTCTCCATTCGAGAGAAATTAGAGGTGTGTTAATATTTACATTTTACAAAGTGCTGAATCATCGGCATAAAGATTGTTAAATGGGCAATATCTTTTTTTTTAGGTAACGACAAATTTATCCGAATGTACAGTTTAGGTCACTGTAAAAACAGAATAGAACATAAATGTCTGGCCCAATTTCCAGCCAAGGGTGATGCCAAAGAGCAACGCATCTCGGCCAGCATTCGAGGCAGAGCGTCACTCTATTTACCCGTATAGAAAACTGGGCGAGTTGGATTGGATTCATCTTAAAGCAGCGCGAAAACACAAGACTAAAAGGAACAGGAGACGACACAAGTGCTTGTGTCGTCTCCTGTTCCTTTTAGTCTTGTGTTTTCGTGCTGCTTTAAGATGAATCTATTTACCCCTCAGGCATAAAGCCGAGGAGGAGGAGCTGCGAACGGTTTCTGTTGGCAATAAATTTTTATTCCTCCTCATTTTCAAATTTTCAACGCCTCATCCTTCTTCATCCTACTTCGCCCCCAACCCCATTGATCCGAAGAAAGAGGGAAACCTCTACGCTGGAGAGGCTAGCTCCGCCGTACCGAGTGATTGAAGGTGTAAATATTTATATTTTACGGATTGCTGAAGCGTCGACATCAAGTTTGTGTGAGGCGAAATTAATGGTTTCGTTTGGTTTGTGGGGTTTAACGTCCCAAAGCAACTCAGGCTGTAAGAGACGCCGTAGTGGAGGACTCCAGAAATTTCGACCACCTGGGGTTCTTTAACTTGCACTGACATCGCACAGCTCACGGGCGCCTTGATTTTCACCTCCATCGAAAAGCTGCCGCGGGGCCCGGATTCGATCCCGCGTACTTGGGGACAGTAGTCGAGCGCCGTAACAACTGCGCCACCTCGGCGGGGTCAATAAATGTTTTCTAGGTAAAGAAACATTTATTCGAATTTAAAGATTACGTCACAATAAAAAAACAGGATAGACCATAAATGCCTGGCCCAGCGCTCAGCCAGGTTGTCACCGAGAAATAACACAGGCAGAACAAAGTGGGCTATGAAGAGGGCCCTGATAGGTCGGATGTAGGCAATGCAAGACAGTCTTGATGGGCTCAATGTGGGTGCTGCAAGAGGGGCCGACGTAGGCCTGAAGTGGGCTACGACAAAACCCCGATGGGCCCCACTAAGGACCGATGCAGGGAGCCTTTGCGGGGCTGACCACATTTTCCCGCATTGCCAAAAGTGCACATTCCGTCTACTGCCCCCGATGGTGCTACTTTGGACCGATTTGTGCAGCAGCTCTTGAACGTTTTTTTCTTATTTCAGTGAGCCAATCAGATAATGGCATAGGACCGATCAGGTTCTATAACGCAAGCCGCACTTGGGCTTGCCCACAATATTCTTACAGTCGTCCGACGCAGATAACTGATGGGAACCCCTAGTTGTTCACCCCCTCAAATAATGACATAAGACCGACGCGGGTTCTATAGCGTAAGCCGCACTTGGGCTTGACCACATTATTCTTATAGTGGTCCGACGCAGATAACTGTTGGGAACCGCTAGTTGTTCACCCCTTCAAATAATGACATAAGACTGATGCGGGTTCTATAGCGTAAGACGCACTTGGGCTTGCCCACATTATTCTTGCAGTCGTCCGACGCAGATAACTGATGGGAACCCCTAGTTGTTCACCCCTTCAAATAATGACATAAGACTGATGCGGGTTCTATAGCGTAAGCCGCACTTGGGCTTGCCCACATTATTCTTACAGTCGTCCGACGCAGATAACTGATGGGAACCCCTAGTTGTTCACCCCTTCAAATGAAGACATAAGACCGATGCGGGTTCTATAGCGTAAGTCGCACTTGGGCTTGCCCACATTATTCTTACAGTTGTCCGACGCAGATAACTGATGGGAACCCCTAGTTGTTCACCCCCTCAAACAATGACATAAGACCGATGCGGGTTCTATAGCGTAAGCCGCACTTGGGCTTGCCCACATTATTCTTACAGTCGTCCGACGCAGATAACTGATGGAGACCCCTAGTTGTTCACCCCCTCAAATAATGACACAAGACCGATGCGGGTTCTATAGCGTAAGCCGCACTTGGGCTTGCCCACATTATTCTTACAATGGTCCGAACAGATAACTGATGGGAAGCCCTAGTTGTTCACCCCCTCAAATAATTACATAAGACCGATGCGGGTTCTATGGCGTAAGCGGCACTTGTGCGTATCCACATTATTCTTATAGTGGTCCGACGCATATAACTGATGGGAACCCCTGGTTGTTCACCCCCTCAAATAATGACATAAGACCGATGCGGGTTCTATAGCGTAAGCCGCACTTGGGCTTGCCCACATTATTCTTACAATGGTCCGAACAGATAACTGATGGGAAGCCCTAGTTGTTCACCCCCTCAAATAATTACATAAGACCGATGCGGGTTCTATAGCGTAAGCCGCACTTGGGTGTAACCACATTATTCTTATAGTGGTCCGACGCAGATAACTGATGGGAACCCCTAGTTGTTCACCCCTTCAAATAATTACATAAGACCGATGCGGGTTCTATAGCGTAAGCCGCACTTGGGCTTGCCCACATTATTCTTACAATGGTCCGAACAGATAACTGATGGGAAGCCCTAGTTGTTCACCCCCTCAAATAATTACATAAGACCGATGCGGGTTCTATGGCGTAAGCGGCGCTTGAGCGTATCCACATTATTCTTATAGTGGTCCGACGCATATAACTGATGGGAACCCCTGGTTGTTCACCCCCTCAAATAATGACATAAGACCGATGCGGGTTCTATAGCGTAAGCCGCACTTGGGCTTGCCCACATTATTCTTACAATGGTCCGAACAGATAACTGATGGGAAGCCCTAGTTGTTCACCCCCTCAAATAATTACATAAGACCGATGCGGGTTCTATAGCGTAAGCTGCGCTTGGGTGTAACCACATTATTCTTATAGTGGTCCGACGAGGAAACTTATGGGAACCCCAACTTGGTCACCCCCTCAAATAATGACATAAGACCGATGCGGGTTCTATGGCGTAAGCGGCACTTGTGCGTATCCACATTATTCTTATAGTGGTCCGACGCATATAACTGATGGGAACCCCTGGTTGTTCACCCCCTCAAATAATGACATAAGACCGATGCGGGTTCTATAGCGTAAGCCGCACTTGGGCTTGCCCACATTATTCTTACAATGGTCCGAACAGATAACTGATGGGAAGCCCTAGTTGTTCACCCCCTCAAATAATTACATAAGACCGATGCGGGTTCTATAGCGTAAGCCGCACTTGGGTGTAACCACATTATTCTTATAGTGGTCCGACGCAGATAACTGATGGGAACCCCTAGTTGTTCACCCCTTCAAATAATTACATAAGACCGATGCGGGTTCTATAGCGTAAGCCGCACTTGGGCTTGCCCACATTATTCTTACAGTCGTCGGACGCAGATAACTGATGGGAACCCCTAGTTGTTCACCCCCTCAAATAATGACATAAGACCGACGCGGGTTCTATAGCGTAAGTTGCACTTGGGCTTGACCACATTATTCTTATAGTGGTCCGACGCAGATAACTGATGGGAACCCCTAGTTGTTCACCCCTTCAAATAATGACATAAGACTGATGCGGGTTCTATAGCGTAAGCCGCACTTGGGCTTGCCTACATTATTCTTACAGTCGTCCGACGCAGATAACTGATGGGTACCCCTAGTTGTTCACCCCCTCAAATAATCACATAAGACCGATGCGGGTTCTATAGCGTAAGCCGCACTTGGGCTTGCCCACATTATTCTTACAGTCGTCCGACGCAGATACCTGATGGGAACCCCTAGTTGTTCACCCCTTCAAATAATGACATAAGACCGATGCGGGTTCTATAGCGTAAGTCGCACTTGGGCTTCCCACCTTATTCTTACAGTCGTCCGACGCAGATAACTGATGGAGACCCCTAGTTGTTCACCCCCTCAAATAATGACACAAGACCGATGCGGGTTCTATAGCGTAAGCCGCACTTGGGCTTGCTCACATTATTCTTATAGTGGTCCGACGAAGAAACTTATGGGAACCCCTACTTGTTCACCCCCTCAAATAGTGACATAAGACAGATGCGGGTTCAATAGCGTAAGCGGCACTTGTGCGTATCCACATTATTCTTATAGTGGTCCGAGGCAGATAACTGATGGGAACCCCTGGTTGTTCACCCCCTCAAATAATGACATAAGACCGATGCGGGTTCTATAGCGTAAGCCGCACTTGGGCTTGCCCACATTATTCTTACAATGGTCCGATGCAGATAACTGATGGGAAGCCCTAGTTGTTCACCCCCTCAAATAATTACATAAGACCGATGCGGGTTCTATAGCGTAAGCCGCACTTGGGTGTAACCACATTATTCTTATAGTGGTCCGACGCAGATAAGTGATGGGAACCCCTAGTTGTTCACCCCCTCAAATAATGACACAAGACCGATGCGGGTTCTATAGCGTAAGCCGCACTTGGGCTTGACCACATTATTCTTATAGCGGTCCGACACAGATAACTGATGGGAACTCCTAGTTGTTCACCCCCTCAAATAATGACACAAGACCGATGCGGGTTCTATAGCGTAAGCCGCACTTGGGCTTGCTCACATTATTCTTATAGTGGTCCGACGAAGAATCTTATGGGAACCCCAACTTGGTCACCCCCTCAAATAATGACATAAGACCGATGCGGGTTCTATTGCGTAAGCGGCACTTGTGCGTATCCACATTATTCTTATAGTGGTCCGACGCATATAACTGATGGGAACCCCTGGTTGTTCACCCCCTCAAATAATGACATAAGACCGATGCGGGTTCTATAGCGTAAGCCGCACTTGGGCTTGCCCACATTATTCTTACAATGGTCCGAACAGATAACTGATGGGAAGCCCTAGTTGTTCACCCCCTCAAATAATTACATAAGACCGATGCGGGTTCTATAGCGTAAGCCGCACTTGGGTGTAACCACATTATTCTTATAGTGGTCCGACGCAGATAACTGATGGGAACCCCTAGTTGTTCACCCCTTCAAATAATTACATAAGACCGATGCGGGTTCTATAGCGTAAGCCGCACTTGGGCTTGCCCACATTATTCTTACAGTCGTCCGACGCAGATAACTAATGGGAACCCCTAGTTGTTCACCCCCTCAAATAATGACATAAGACCGACGCGGGTTCTATAGCGTAAGCCGCACTTGGGCTTGAGCACATTATTCTTATAGTGGTCCGACGCAGATAACTGATGGGAACCCCTAGTTGTTCACCCCTTCAAATAATGACATAAGACTGATGCGGGTTCTATAGCGTAAGCCGCACTTGGGCTTGCCCACATTATTCTTACAGTCGTCCGACGCAGATACCTGATGGGAACCCCTAGTTGTTCACCCCTTCAAATAATGACATAAGACCGATGCGGGTTCTATAGCGTAAGTCGCACTTGGGCTTGCCCACCTTATTCTTACAGTCGTCCGACGCAGATAACTGATGGAGACCCCTAGTTGTTCACCCCCTCAAATAATGACACAAGACCGATGCGGGTTCTATAGCGTAAGCCGCACTTGGGCTTGCTCACATTATTCTTATAGTGGTCCGACGAAGAAACTTATGGGAACCCCTACTTGTTCACCCCCTCAAATAGTGACATAAGACAGATGCGGGTTCTATAGCGTAAGCGGCACTTGTGCGTATCCACATTATTCTTATAGTGGTCCGAGGCAGATAACTGATGGGAACCCCTGGTTGTTCACCCCCTCAAATAATGACATAAGACCGATGCGGGTTCTATAGCGTAAGCCGCACTTGGGCTTGCCCACATTATTCTTACAATGGTCCGACGCAGATAACTGATGGGAAGCCCTAGTTGTTCACCCCCTCAAATAATTACATAAGACCGATGCGGGTTCTATAGCGTAAGCCGCACTTGGGTGTAACCACATTATTCTTATAGTGGTCCGACGCAGATAACTGATGGGAACCCCTAGTTGTTCACCCCTTCAAATAATTACATAAGACCGATGCGGGTTCTATAGCGTAAGCCGCACTTGGGCTTGCCCACATTATTCTTACAGTCGTCCGACGCAGATAACTAATGGGAACCCCTAGTTGTTCACCCCCTCAAATAATGACATAAGACCGACGCGGGTTCTATAGCGTAAGCCGCACTTGGGCTTGAGCACATTATTCTTATAGTGGTCCGACGCAGATAACTGATGGGAACCCCTAGTTGTTCACCCCTTCAAATAATGACATAAGACTGATGCGGGTTCTATAGCGTAAGCCGCACTTGGGCTTGCCTACATTATTCTTACAGTCGTCCGACGCAGATAACTGATGGGTACCCCTAGTTGTTCACCCCCTCAAATAATCACATAAGACCGATGCGGGTTCTATAGCGTAAGCCGCACTTGGGCTTGCCCACATTATTCTTACAGTCGTCCGACGCAGATACCTGATGGGAACCCCTAGTTGTTCACCCCTTCAAATAATGACATAAGACCGATGCGGGTTCTATAGCGTAAGTCGCACTTGGGCTTGCCCACCTTATTCTTACAGTCGTCCGACGCAGATAACTGATGGAGACCCCTAGTTGTTCACCCCCTCAAATAATGACACAAGACCGATGCGGGTTCTATAGCGTAAGCCGCACTTGGGCTTGCTCACATTATTCTTATAGTGGTCCGACGAAGAAACTTATGGGAACCCCTACTTGTTCACCCCCTCAAATAGTGACATAAGACAGATGCGCGTTCTATAGCGTAAGCGGCACTTGTGCGTATCCACATTATTCTTATAGTGGTCCGAGGCAGATAACTGATGGGAACCCCTGGTTGTTCACCCCCTCAAATAATGACATAAGACCGATGCGGGTTCTATAGCGTAAGCCGCACTTGGGCTTGCCCACATTATTCTTACAGTCGTCCGACGCAGATAACTAATGGGAACCCCTAGTTGTTCACCCCCTCAAATAATGACATAAGACCGACGCGGGTTCTATAGCGTAAGCCGCACTTGGGCTTGAGCACATTATTCTTATAGTGGTCCGACGCAGATAACTGATGGGAACCCCTAGTTGTTCACCCCTTCAAATAATGACATAAGACTGATGCGGGTTCTATAGCGTAAGCCGCACTTGGGCTTGCCTACATTATTCTTACAGTCGTCCGACGCAGATAACTGATGGGTACCCCTAGTTGTTCACCCCCTCAAATAATCACATAAGACCGATGCGGGTTCTATAGCGTAAGCCGCACTTGGGCTTGCCCACATTATTCTTACAGTCGTCCGACGCAGATACCTGATGGGAACCCCTAGTTGTTCACCCCTTCAAATAATGACATAAGACCGATGCGGGTTCTATAGCGTAAGTCGCACTTGGGCTTGCCCACCTTATTCTTACAGTCGTCCGACGCAGATAACTGATGGAGACCCCTAGTTGTTCACCCCCTCAAATAATGACACAAGACCGATGCGGGTTCTATAGCGTAAGCCGCACTTGGGCTTGCTCACATTATTCTTATAGTGGTCCGACGAAGAAACTTATGGGAACCCCTACTTGTTCACCCCCTCAAATAGTGACATAAGACAGATGCGGGTTCTATAGCGTAAGCGGCACTTGTGCGTATCCACATTATTCTTATAGTGGTCCGAGGCAGATAACTGATGGGAACCCCTGGTTGTTCACCCCCTCAAATAATGACATAAGACCGATGCGGGTTCTATAGCGTAAGCCGCACTTGGGCTTGCCCACATTATTCTTACAATGGTCCGACGCAGATAACTGATGGGAAGCCCTAGTTGTTCACCCCCTCAAATAATTACATAAGACCGATGCGGGTTCTATAGCGTAAGCCGCACTTGGGCTTGACCACATTATTCTTATAGCGGTCCGACGCAGATAACTGATGGGAACTCCTAGTTGTTCACCCCCTCACTAATTACATAAGACCGATGCGTGTTCTATAGCGTAAGCCGCACTTGGGCGTAACCACATTATTCATATAGCGGTCCGACGCAGATAACTGATGGGAACCCCTAGTTGTTCACCCCTTCAAATAATTACATAAGACCGATGCAGGTTCTATAGCGTAAGCCGCACTTGGCCTTGACCACATTATTCTTATAGCGGTCCCACGCAGATAACTGATGGGAACACCTAGTTGTTCACCCCCTCAAATAAATACAGAAGACCGATGCGGATTCTATAGCGTAAGCCGCACTGGGGCGTGACCACATTATTCTTATAGTGGTCCGACGCAGATAACTGTTGGGAACCCCTAGTTGTTCACCCCCTCAAGTAATGACATAAAACCGATGCGGGGTCTATAGCGTAAGCCGCACTTGGGCTTGACCGCGTTATTCTTATAGAGATCCGAGGCAGATACCTGATGGGAACCCCTAGTTGTTCACCCCCTGACATAATTACATAAGACCGATGCGTGTTCTATAGCGTAAGCCGCACTTGGGCGTAACCACATTATTCTTATAGTGGTCCGACACAGATAACTGATGGGAACCCCTAGTTGTTCACCCCTTCAAATAATGACATAAGACTGATGCGGGTTCGATAGTGTAAGCCGCACTTGGGCTTGCCCACATTATTCTTACAGTCGTCCGACGCAGATAACTGATGGGTGCCCCTAGTTGTTCACCCCCTCAAATAATCACAAAAGACCGATGCGGGTTCTATAGCGTAAGCCGCACTTGGGCTTGCCCACATTATTCTTACAGTCGTCCGACGCAGATACCTGATGGGAACCCCTAGTTGTTCTCCCCTTCAAATAATGACATAAGACCGATGCGGGTTCTATAGCGTAAGTCGCACTTGGGCTTGCCAACATTATTCTTACAGTCGTCCGACGCAGATAACTGATGGGAACCCCTAGTTGTTCACCCCCTCAAACAATGACATAAGACCGATGCGGGTTCTATAGCGTAAGCCGCACTTGGGCTTGCCCACATTATTCTTACAGTCGTCCGACGCAGATAACTGATGGAGACCCCTAGTTGTTCACCCCTCAAATAATGACACAAGACCGATGCGGGTTCTATAGCGTAAGCCGCACTTGGGCTTGCTCACATTATTCTTATAGTGGTCCGACGCAGAAACTTATGGGAACCCCTACTTGTTCACCCCCTCAAATAATGACATAAGACCGATGCGGGTTCTATAGCGTAAGCGGCCCTTGTGCGTATACACATTATTCTTATAGTGGTCCGACGCAGATAACTGATGGGAACCCCTGGTTGTTCAAACCCTCAAATAATAACATAAGACCGATGCGGGTTCTATAGCGTAAGCCGCACTTGGGCTTGCCCACATTATTCTTACAATGGTCCGACGCAGATAACTGATGGGAACCCCTAGTTCACCCCCTCAAATAATGACACAAGACCGATGCGGGTTCTATAGCGTAAGCCGCACTTGGGCTTGACCACATTATTCTTATAGCGGTCCGACGCAGATAACTGATGGGAACCCCTAGTTGTTCACCCCCTCAAATAATCACATAAGACCGATGCGGGTTCTATAGCGTAAGCCGCACTTGGGCTTGCCCACATTATTCTTACAGTCGTCCGACGCAGATACCTGATGGGAACCCCTAGTTGTTCACCCCTTCAAATAATGACATAAGACCGATGCGGGTTCTATAGCGTAAGTCGCACTTGGGCTTGCCCACCTTATTCTTACAGTCGTCCGACGCAGATAACTGATGGAGACCCCTAGTTGTTCACCCCCTCAAATAATGACACAAGACCGATGCGGGTTCTATAGCGTAAGCCGCACTTGGGCTTGCTCACATTATTCTTATAGTGGTCCGACGAAGAAACTTATGGGAACCCCTACTTGTTCACCCCCTCAAATAGTGACATAAGACAGATGCGGGTTCTATAGCGTAAGCGGCACTTGTGCGTATCCACATTATTCTTATAGTGGTCCGAGGCAGATAACTGATGGGAACCCCTGGTTGTTCACCCCCTCAAATAATGACATAAGACCGATGCGGGTTCTATAGCGTAAGCCGCACTTGGGCTTGCCCACATTATTCTTACAGTCGTCCGACGCAGGTAACTAATGGGAACCCCTAGTTGTTCACCCCCTCAAATAATGACATAAGACCGACGCGGGTTCTATAGCGTAAGCCGCACTTGGGCTTGAGCACATTATTCTTATAGTGGTCCGACGCAGATAACTGATGGGAACCCCTAGTTGTTCACCCCTTCAAATAATGACATAAGACTGATGCGGGTTCTATAGCGTAAGCCGCACTTGGGCTTGCCTACATTATTCTTACAGTCGTCCGACGCAGATAACTGATGGGTACCCCTAGTTGTTCACCCCCTCAAATAATCACATAAGACCGATGCGGGTTCTATAGCGTAAGCCGCACTTGGGCTTGCCCACATTATTCTTACAGTCGTCCGACGCAGATACCTGATGGGAACCCCTAGTTGTTCACCCCTTCAAATAATGACATAAGACCGATGCGGGTTCTATAGCGTAAGTCGCATTTGGGCTTGCCCACCTTATTCTTACAGTCGTCCGACGCAGATAACTGATGGAGACCCCTAGTTGTTCACCCCCTCAAATAATGACACAAGACCGATGCGGGTTCTATAGCGTAAGCCGCACTTGGGCTTGCTCACATTATTCTTATAGTGGTCCGACGAAGAAACTTATGGGAACCCCTACTTGTTCACCCCCTCAAATAGTGACATAAGACAGATGCGGGTTCTATAGCGTAAGCGGCACTTGTGCGTATCCACATTATTCTTATAGTGGTCCGAGGCAGATAACTGATGGGAACCCCTGGTTGTTCACCCCCTCAAATAATGACATAAGACCGATGCGGGTTCTATAGCGTAAGCCGCACTTGGGCTTGCCCACATTATTCTTACAATGGTCCGACGCAGATAACTGATGGGAAGCCCTAGTTGTTCACCCCCTCAAATAATTACATAAGACCGATGCGGGTTCTATAGCGTAAGCCGCACTTGGGCTTGACCACATTATTCTTATAGCGGTCCGACGCAGATAACTGATGGGAACTCCTAGTTGTTCACCCCCTCACTAATTACATAAGACCGATGCGTGTTCTATAGCGTAAGCCGCACTTGGGCGTAACCACATTATTCATATAGCGGTCCGACGCAGATAACTGATGGGAACCCCTAGTTGTTCACCCTTTCAAATAATTACATAAGACCGATGCAGGTTCTATAGCGTAAGCCGCACTTGGCCTTGACCACATTATTCTTATAGCGGTCCCACGCAGATAACTGATGGGAACACCTAGTTGTTCACCCCCTCAAATAAATACAGAAGACCGATGCGGATTCTATAGCGTAAGCCGCACTGGGGCGTGACCACATTATTCTTATAGTGGTCCGACGCAGATAACTGTTGGGAACCCCTAGTTGTTCACCCCCTCAAGTAATGACATAAAACCGATGCGGGGTCTATAGCGTAAGCCGCACTTGGGCTTGACCGCGTTATTCTTATAGAGGTCCGAGGCAGATACCTGATGGGAACCCCTAGTTGTTCACTCCCTGACATAATTACATAAGACCGATGCGTGTTCTATAGCGTAAGCCGCACTTGGGCGTAACCACATTATTCTTATAGTGGTCCGACACAGATAACTGATGGGAACCCCTAGTTGTTCACCCCTTCAAATAATGACATAAGACTGATGCGGGTTCGATAGTGTAAGCCGCACTTGGGCTTGCCCACATTATTCTTACAGTCGTCCGACGCAGATAACTGATGGGTGCCCCTAGTTGTTCACCCCCTCAAATAATCACAAAAGACCGATGCGGGTTCTATAGCGTAAGCCGCACTTGGGCTTGCCCACATTATTCTTACAGTCGTCCGACGCAGATACCTGATGGGAACCCCTAGTTGTTCTCCCCTTCAAATAATGACATAAGACCGATGCGGGTTCTATAGCGTAAGTCGCACTTGGGCTTGCCAACATTATTCTTACAGTCGTCCGACGCAGATAACTGATGGGAACCCCTAGTTGTTCACCCCCTCAAACAATGACATAAGACCGATGCGGGTTCTATAGCGTAAGCCGCACTTGGGCTTGCCCACATTATTCTTACAGTCGTCCGACGCAGATAACTGATGGAGACCCCTAGTTGTTCACCCCCTCAAATAATGACACAAGACCGATGCGGGTTCTATAGCGTAAGCCGCACTTGGGCTTGCTCACATTATTCTTATAGTGGTCCGACGAAGAAACTTATGGGAACCCCTACTTGTTCACCCCCTCAAATAGTGACATAAGACAGATGCGGGTTCTATAGCGTAAGCGGCACTTGTGCGTATCCACATTATTCTTATAGTGGTCCGAGGCAGATAACTGATGGGAACCCCTGGTTGTTCACCCCCTCAAATAATGACATAAGACCGATGCGGGTTCTATAGTGTAAGCCGCACTTGGGCTTGCCCACATTATTCTTACAGTCGTCCGACGCAGATAACTAATGGGAACCCCTAGTTGTTCACCCCCTCAAATAATGACATAAGACCGACGCGGGTTCTATAGCGTAAGCCGCACTTGGGCTTGAGCACATTATTCTTATAGTGGTCCGACGCAGATAACTGATGGGAACCCCTAGTTGTTCACCCCTTCAAATAATGACATAAGACTGATGCGGGTTCTATAGCGTAAGCCGCACTTGGGCTTGCCTACATTATTCTTACAGTCGTCCGACGCAGATAACTGATGGGTACCCCTAGTTGTTCACCCCCTCAAATAATCACATAAGACCGATGCGGGTTCTATAGCGTAAGCCGCACTTGGGCTTGCCCACATTATTCTTACAGTCGTCCGACGCAGATACCTGATGGGAACCCCTAGTTGTTCACCCCTTCAAATAATGACATAAGACCGATGCGGGTTCTATAGCGTAAGTCGCACTTGGGCTTGCCCACCTTATTCTTACAGTCGTCCGACGCAGATAACTGATGGAGACCCCTAGTTGTTCACCCCCTCAAATAATGACACAAGACCGATGCGGGTTCTATAGCGTAAGCCGCACTTGGGCTTGCTCACATTATTCTTATAGTGGTCCGACGAAGAAACTTATGGGAACCCCTACTTGTTCACCCCCTCAAATAGTGACATAAGACAGATGCGGGTTCTATAGCGTAAGCGGCACTTGTGCGTATCCACATTATTCTTATAGTGGTCCGAGGCAGATAACTGATGGGAACCCCTGGTTGTTCACCCCCTCAAATAATGACATAAGACCGATGCGGGTTCTATAGCGTAAGCCGCACTTGGGCTTGCCCACATTATTCTTACAATGGTCCGACGCAGATAACTGATGGGAAGCCCTAGTTGTTCACCCCCTCAAATAATTACATAAGACCGATGCGGGTTCTATAGCGTAAGCCGCACTTGGGCTTGACCACATTATTCTTATAGCGGTCCGACGCAGATAACTGATGGGAACTCCTAGTTGTTCACCCCCTCACTAATTACATAAGACCGATGCGTGTTCTATAGCGTAAGCCGCACTTGGGCGTAACCACATTATTCATATAGCGGTCCGACGCAGATAACTGATGGGAACCCCTAGTTGTTCACCCCTTCAAATAATTACATAAGACCGATGCAGGTTCTATAGCGTAAGCCGCACTTGGCCTTGACCACATTATTCTTATAGCGGTCCCACGCAGATAACTGATGGGAACACCTAGTTGTTCACCCCCTCAAATAAATACAGAAGACCGATGCGGATTCTATAGCGTAAGCCGCACTGGGGCGTGACCACATTATTCTTATAGTGGTCCGACGCAGATAACTGTTGGGAACCCCTAGTTGTTCACCCCCTCAAGTAATGACATAAAACCGATGCGGGGTCTATAGCGTAAGCCGCACTTGGGCTTGACCGCGTTATTCTTATAGAGGTCCGAGGCAGATACCTGATGGGAACCCCTAGTTGTTCACCCCCTGACATAATTACATAAGACCGATGCGTGTTCTATAGCGTAAGCCGCACTTGGGCGTAACCACATTATTCTTATAGTGGTCCGACACAGATAACTGATGGGAACCCCTAGTTGTTCACCCCTTCAAATAATGACATAAGACTGATGCGGGTTCGATAGTGTAAGCCGCACTTGGGCTTGCCCACATTATTCTTACAGTCGTCCGACGCAGATAACTGATGGGTGCCCCTAGTTGTTCACCCCCTCAAATAATCACAAAAGACCGATGCGGGTTCTATAGCGTAAGCCGCACTTGGGCTTGCCCACATTATTCTTACAGTCGTCCGACGCAGATACCTGATGGGAACCCCTAGTTGTTCTCCCCTTCAAATAATGACATAAGACCGATGCGGGTTCTATAGCGTAAGTCGCACTTGGGCTTGCCAACATTATTCTTACAGTCGTCCGACGCAGATAACTGATGGGAACCCCTAGTTGTTCACCCCCTCAAACAATGACATAAGACCGATGCGGGTTCTATAGCGTAAGCCGCACTTGGGCTTGCCCACATTATTCTTACAGTCGTCCGACGCAGATAACTGATGGAGACCCCTAGTTGTTCCCCCCTCAAATAATGACACAAGACCGATGCGGGTTCTATAGCGTAAGCCGCACTTGGGCTTGCTCACATTATTCTTATAGTGGTCCGACACAGAAACTTATGGGAACCCCTACTTGTTCACCCCCTCAAATAATGACATAAGACCGATGCGGGTTCTATAGCGTAAGCGGCACTTGTGCGTATACACATTATTCTTATAGTGGTCCGACGCAGATAACTGATGGGAACCCCTGGTTGTTCAAACCCTCAAATAATAACATAAGACCGATGCGGGTTCTATAGCGTAAGCCGCACTTGGGCTTGCCCACATTATTCTTACAATGGTCCGACGCAGATAACTGATGGGAACCCCTAGTTCACCCCCTCAAATAATGACACAAGACCGATGCGGGTTCTATAGCGTAAGCCGCACTTGGGCTTGACCACATTATTCTTATAGCGGTCCGACGCAGATAACTGATGGGAACCCCTAGTTGTTCACCCCCTCACTAATTACATAAGACCGATGCGTGTTCTATGCGTAAGCCGCACTTGGGCGTAACCACATTATTCTTATAGCGGTCCGACGCAGATAACTGATGGGAACCCCTAGTTGTTCACCCCTTCAAATAATTACATAAGACCGATGCGGGTTCTATAGCGGAAGCCGCACTTGGCCTTGACCACATTATTCTTATAGCAGTCCCACGCAGATAACTGATGGGAACCCCTAGTTGTTCACCCCCTCAAATAAATACAGAAGACCGATGCGGATTCTATAGCGTAAGCCGCACTGGGGCGTGACCACATTATTCTTGTAGTGGTCCGACGCAGATAACTGTTGGGAACCCCTAGTTGTTCACCCCCTCAAGTAATGACATAAAACCGATGCGGGGTCTATAGCGTAAGCCGCACTTGGGCTTGACCGCGTTATTCTTATAGAGGTCCGACGCAGATAACTGATGGGAACCCCTAGTTGTTCACCCCCTGACATAATTACATAAGACCGATGCGTGTTCTATAGCGTAAGCCGCACTTGGGCGTAACCACATTATTCTTATAGCGGTCCGACGCAGATAACTGATGGGAACCCCTAGTTGTTCACCCCTTCAAATATTTACATAAGACCGATGCCGGTTCTATAGCGTAAGCCGCACTTGGCCTTGACCACATTATTCTTATAGCGGTCTGACGCAGATAACTGATGGGAACCCCTAGTTGTTCACCCCCTCAAATAAATACAAAAGACCGATGCGGATTCTATAGCGTAAGCCGCACTGGGGCGTGACCACATTATTCTTATAGTGGTCCGAAGCAGATAACCGTTGGGAACCCATAGTTGCTCACCCCCTCAAATATTGACAGAAGACCGATGCGGGTTCTATAGCGTAAGCCGCACTTGGGCTTGCTCACATTATTCTTATAGTGGTCCGACGCAGATAACTGATGGGAACCCCTAGTTGTTAAACCCCCTCAAATAATGACATAAGACCGATGCGGGTTCTATAGCGTAAGCCGCACTTGGGCGTAACCACATTATTCTTATAGCGGTCCGACGCAGATAACTGATGGGAACCCCTAGTTGTTAACCCCTTCAAATATTTACATAAGACCGATGCGGGTTCTAGAGCGTAAACCGCACTTGGCCTTGACCACATTATTCTTATAGCGGTCCGACGCAGATAACTGATGGGAACCCCTAGTTGTTCACCCCCTCAAATAAATACAGAAAACCGATGCGGATTCTATAGCGTAAGCCGCACTGGGGCTTGCTCACATTATTCTTATAGTGGTCCGACGCAGATAACTGATGGGAACCCCTAGTTGTTCACCCCCTCAAGTAATGACATAAAACCGATGCGGGTTCTATAGCGTAAGCCGCACTTTGGCTTGCTGACATTATTCTTATAGTGGTCCGACGCAGATAACTGATTGGAACCCCAAGTTGTTGACCCCCTCAAATAATGACATAAGACCGATGCGGGTTCTATAGCATAAGCCGCACTTGGGCTTGACGACATTATTCTTATAGTGGTCCGACGCAGATAACTGATGGGAACCCCTAGTTGTTCGCCCCCTCAAATAATGACACAAGACCGATGCGGGTTCTATAGCTTAAGCCGCACTTGGGCTTGCTCACATTATTCTTATAGTGGTCCGACGCAGATAACTGATGGGAACCCCTAGTTGTTCACCCCCTCAAATAGTTACATAAGACCGATGCGGGTTCTATAGCGTAAGCCGCAATTGGGCTTGACCACATTATTCTTATAGTGGTCTGACACAGATAGCTGATGGGAACCCCTAGTTGTTCACCCCTCAAATATTTACATAAGACCGATGCGGGTTCTATAACGTAAGCCGCACTTGGGCGTGACCACATTATTCTTATAGTGGTCTGACGCAGATAACTGATAGAAACCCCTAGTTGTTCACCCCTTAAATATTTACATAAGACTGATGCGGGTTCTATAGCGTAAGCCGCACTTGGGCTGGACCACATTATTCTTATAGTGGTTCGACACAGACAACTGATGGGAACCCCTAGTTGTTCACCCTCTCAAATAATGACACAAGACCGATGCGGGTTCTATAGCGTAAGCCGCACTTGGGCTTGCTCACATTATTCTTATAGTGGTCCGACGCAGATAACTGATGGGAACCCCTAGTTGTTCCCCCCCTCAAATAATTACATAAGCCCGATGCGGGTTCTATAGCGTAAGCCGCACTTGGGCTTGACCACATTATTCTTATAGCGGTCCGACCCAGATAACTGATGGGAACCCCTAGTTGTTCACCCCCTCAAATAATGACATAAAACCGATGCGGGTTCTATAGTGTAAGCCGCACTTGGGCTTGACCACATTATTCTTATAGTGGTCCGACGGAGATAACTGGTGGGAACTCCTAGTTCTTCACCCCTTCAAATAATTACATAAGACCGATGCGGGTTCTACAGCGTAAGCCGCACTTGGCCTTGACCACATTATTCCTATAGCGGTCCCACGCAGATAACTGATGGGAACCCTTAGTTGTTCACCCCCTCAAATAAATACAGAAGACCGATGCGGATTCTATAGCGTAAGCCGCACTGGGGCGTGACCACATTATTCTTATAGTGGTCCGAAGTAGATAACCGTTGGGAACCCCTAGTTGTTCACCCCCTCAAGTAATGACATAAAACCGATGCGGGGTCTATAGCGTAAGCCGCACTTGGGCTTGACTGCGTTAATCTTATAGAGGTCCGACGCAGATAACTGATGGGAACCCCTAGTTGTTCATCCCCTCACATAATTACATAAGACCGATGCGTGTTCTATAGCGTAAGCCGCACTTGGGCGTAACCACATTATTCTTATAGCGGTCCGACGCAGATAACTGATGGGAGCCCCTAGTTGTTCACCCCCTCAAATAATGACATAAAACCGATGCGGGTTCTATAGCGTAAGCCGCACTTGGGCTTGACCACATTATTCATATAGTGGTCCGACGCAGATAACTGATGGGAACCCCTAGTTGTTCACCCCCTCAAATAATGACATAAGACCGATGCGGGTTCTATAGCGTAAGCCGCACTTGGGCTTGACTACATTATTCTTATAGTGGTCCGGCGCAGATAACTGATAGAAACCCCTAGTTGTTCACCCCCTAAAATAATTATATAAGACCGATGCGGGTTCTATAGCGTAAGCCGCACTTGGTCTAGCTAACATTATTCTTATAGTGGTCCGATGCAGATAACTGATGGGAACCCCTAGTTGTTCACCCCCTCAAATAATAACACAAGACCGATGCGGGTTCTATAGCGTAAGCCGCACTTGGGTTGCTCACATTATTCTTATAGTGGTCCGACGCAGATAACTGATGCGAACCCATAGTTGTTCACCCCCTCCATTAATTACATAAAACCGATGCGGGTTCTATAGCGTAAGCCGCACTTGGGCTTGACCACATTATTCTTATCGCGGTCCGACGCAGATAACTGATGGGAACCCCTAGTTGCTCACCCCCTCAAATAATGACACAAGACCGATGCGGGTTCTATAGCATAAGCCGCACTTGGGCTGGACCACATTATTCTTATAGTAGTCCGACGCAGATAACTGAAGGGAACCCCTAGTTGCTCACCCCTCAAATATTGACAGAAGACCGATGCGGGTTCTATAGCGTAAGCCGCACTTGGGCTTGCTCACAATATTCTTATAGTGGTCCGACGCAGATAACTGATGGGAACCCCTAGTTGTTCACCCCCTCAAATATTGACAGAAGACCGATGCGGGTTCTATAGCGTAAGCCGCACTTGGGCTTGCTCACATTATTCTTATAGTGGTCCGACGCAGATAACTGATGGGAACCCCTATTTGTTCATCCCCTCACATAATTACATAAGACCGATGCGTGTTCTATAGCGTAAGCCGCACTTGGGCGTAACCACATTATTCTTATAGCGGTCCGACGCAGATAACTGATGGGAACCCCTAGTTGCACACCCCCTCAAATAATGACACAAGATCGATGCGGGTTCTATAGCTTAAGCCGCACTTGGGCTTGACCACATTATTCTTATAGTGGTCCGACACAGATAGCTGATGGGAACCCCTAGTTGTTCACACCTCAAATATTTACATGAGACCGATGCGGGTTCTATAACGTAAGCCGCACTTGGGCGTGACCACATTATTCTTATAGTGGTCTGACGCAGATAACTGATAGAAAACCCTAGTTGTTCACACCTCAAATATTTACATAAGACCGATGCGGGTTCTATAGCGTAAGCCGCACTTGGGCTGGACCACATTATTCTTATAGTGGTCCGACACAGATAACTGATGGGAACCCCTAGTTGTTCACCCCTTCAAATAATTACATAAGACCGATGCGGGTTCTATAGCGTAAGCCGCACTTGGGCTTGCCCACATTATTCTTACAGTCGTCCGACGCAGATAACTAATGGGAACCCCTAGTTGTTCACCCCCTCAAATAATGACATAAGACCGACGCGGGTTCTATAGCGTAAGCCGCACTTGGGCTTGAGCACATTATTCTTATAGTGGTCCGACGCAGATAACTGATGGGAACCCCTAGTTGTTCACCCCTTCAAATAATTACATAAGACCGATGCGGGTTCTATAGCGTAAGCCGCACTTGGGCTTGCCCACATTATTCTTACAGTCGTCCGACGCAGATAACTAATGGGAACCCCTAGTTGTTCACCCCCTCAAATAATGACATAAGACCGACGCGGGTTCTATAGCGTAAGCCGCACTTGGGCTTGAGCACATTATTCTTATAGTGGTCCGACGCAGATAACTGATGGGAACCCCTAGTTGTTCACCCCTTCAAATAATGACATAAGACTGATGCGGGTTCTATAGCGTAAGCCGCACTTGGGCTTGCCTACATTATTCTTACAGTCGTCCGACGCAGATAACTGATGGGTACCCCTAGTTGTTCACCCCCTCAAATAATCACATAAGACCGATGCGGGTTCTATAGCGTAAGCCGCACTTGGGCTTGCCCACATTATTCTTACAGTCGTCCGACGCAGATACCTGATGGGAACCCCTAGTTGTTCACCCCTTCAAATAATGACATAAGACCGATGCGGGTTCTATAGCGTAAGTCGCACTTGGGCTTGCCCACCTTATTCTTACAGTCGTCCGACGCAGATAACTGATGGAGACCCCTAGTTGTTCACCCCCTCAAATAATGACACAAGACCGATGCGGGTTCTATAGCGTAAGCCGCACTTGGGCTTGCTCACATTATTCTTATAGTGGTCCGACGAAGAAACTTATGGGAACCCCTACTTGTTCACCCCCTCAAATAGTGACATAAGACAGATGCGGGTTCTATAGCGTAAGCGGCACTTGTGCGTATCCACATTATTCTTATAGTGGTCCGAGGCAGATAACTGATGGGAACCCCTGGTTGTTCACCCCCTCAAATAATGACATAAGACCGATGCGGGTTCTATAGCGTAAGCCGCACTTGGGCTTGCCCACATTATTCTTACAGTCGTCCGACGCAGATAACTAATGGGAACCCCTAGTTGTTCACCCCCTCAAATAATGACATAAGACCGACGCGGGTTCTATAGCGTAAGCCGCACTTGGGCTTGAGCACATTATTCTTATAGTGGTCCGACGCAGATAACTGATGGGAACCCCTAGTTGTTCACCCCTTCAAATAATGACATAAGACTGATGCGGGTTCTATAGCGTAAGCCGCACTTGGGCTTGCCTACATTATTCTTACAGTCGTCCGACGCAGATAACTGATGGGTACCCCTAGTTGTTCACCCCCTCAAATAATCACATAAGACCGATGCGGGTTCTATAGCGTAAGCCGCACTTGGGCTTGCCCACATTATTCTTACAGTCGTCCGACGCAGATACCTGATGGGAACCCCTAGTTGTTCACCCCTTCAAATAATGACATAAGACCGATGCGGGTTCTATAGCGTAAGTCGCACTTGGGCTTGCCCACCTTATTCTTACAGTCGTCCGACGCAGATAACTGATGGAGACCCCTAGTTGTTCACCCCCTCAAATAATGACACAAGACCGATGCGGGTTCTATAGCGTAAGCCGCACTTGGGCTTGCTCACATTATTCTTATAGTGGTCCGACGAAGAAACTTATGGGAACCCCTACTTGTTCACCCCCTCAAATAGTGACATAAGACAGATGCGGGTTCTATAGCGTAAGCGGCACTTGTGCGTATCCACATTATTCTTATAGTGGTCCGAGGCAGATAACTGATGGGAACCCCTGGTTGTTCACCCCCTCAAATAATGACATAAGACCGATGCGGGTTCTATAGCGTAAGCCGCACTTGGGCTTGCCCACATTATTCTTACAATGGTCCGACGCAGATAACTGATGGGAAGCCCTAGTTGTTCACCCCCTCAAATAATTACATAAGACCGATGCGGGTTCTATAGCGTAAGCCGCACTTGGGCTTGACCACATTATTCTTATAGCGGTCCGACGCAGATAACTGATGGGAACTCCTAGTTGTTCACCCCCTCACTAATTACATAAGACCGATGCGTGTTCTATAGCGTAAGCCGCACTTGGGCGTAACCACATTATTCATATAGCGGTCCGACGCAGATAACTGATGGGAACCCCTAGTTGTTCACCCCTTCAAATAATACATAAGACCGATGCAGGTTCTATAGCGTAAGCCGCACTTGGCCTTGACCACATTATTCTTATAGCGGTCCCACGCAGATAACTGATGGGAACACCTAGTTGTTCACCCCCTCAAATAAATACAGAAGACCGATGCGGATTCTATAGCGTAAGCCGCACTGGGGCGTGACCACATTATTCTTATAGTGGTCCGACGCAGATAACTGTTGGGAACCCCTAGTTGTTCACCCCCTCAAGTAATGACATAAAACCGATGCGGGGTCTATAGCGTAAGCCGCACTTGGGCTTGACCGCGTTATTCTTATAGAGGTCCGAGGCAGATACCTGATGGGAACCCCTAGTTGTTCACCCCCTGACATAATTACATAAGACCGATGCGTGTTCTATAGCGTAAGCCGCACTTGGGCGTAACCACATTATTCTTATAGTGGTCCGACACAGATAACTGATGGGAACCCCTAGTTGTTCACCCCTTCAAATAATGACATAAGACTGATGCGGGTTCGATAGTGTAAGCCGCACTTGGGCTTGCCCACATTATTCTTACAGTCGTCCGACGCAGATAACTGATGGGTGCCCCTAGTTGTTCACCCCCTCAAATAATCACAAAAGACCGATGCGGGTTCTATAGCGTAAGCCGCACTTGGGCTTGCCCACATTATTCTTACAGTCGTCCGACGCAGATACCTGATGGGAACCCCTAGTTGTTCTCCCCTTCAAATAATGACATAAGACCGATGCGGGTTCTATAGCGTAAGTCGCACTTGGGCTTGCCAACATTATTCTTACAGTCGTCCGACGCAGATAACTGATGGGAACCCCTAGTTGTTCACCCCCTCAAACAATGACATAAGACCGATGCGGGTTCTATAGCGTAAGCCGCACTTGGGCTTGCCCACATTATTCTTACAGTCGTCCGACGCAGATAACTGATGGAGACCCCTAGTTGTTCACCCCTCAAATAATGACACAAGACCGATGCGGGTTCTATAGCGTAAGCCGCACTTGGGCTTGCTCACATTATTCTTATAGTGGTCCGACGCAGAAACTTATGGGAACCCCTACTTGTTCACCCCCTCAAATAATGACATAAGACCGATGCGGGTTCTATAGCGTAAGCGGCACTTGTGCGTATACACATTATTCTTATAGTGGTCCGACGCAGATAACTGATGGGAACCCCTGGTTGTTCAAACCCTCAAATAATAACATAAGACCGATGCGGGTTCTATAGCGTAAGCCGCACTTGGGCTTGCCCACATTATTCTTACAATGGTCCGACGCAGATAACTGATGGGAACCCCTAGTTCACCCCCTCAAATAATGACACAAGACCGATGCGGGTTCTATAGCGTAAGCCGCACTTGGGCTTGACCACATTATTCTTATAGCGGTCCGACGCAGATAACTGATGGGAACCCCTAGTTGTTCACCCCCTCAAATAATCACATAAGACCGATGCGGGTTCTATAGCGTAAGCCGCACTTGGGCTTGCCCACATTATTCTTACAGTCGTCCGACGCAGATACCTGATGGGAACCCCTAGTTGTTCACCCCTTCAAATAATGACATAAGACCGATGCGGGTTCTATAGCGTAAGTCGCACTTGGG
Organism: Amblyomma maculatum; assembly: GCF_055883805.1. Taxonomy (NCBI): domain Eukaryota; kingdom Metazoa; phylum Arthropoda; class Arachnida; order Ixodida; family Ixodidae; genus Amblyomma; species Amblyomma maculatum. The sequence goes on along the minus strand of NC_139351.1, from coordinate 10,283,836 downwards.
CTTGCCCACCTTATTCTTACAGTCGTCCGACGCAGATAACTGATGGAGACCCCTAGTTGTTCACCCCCTCAAATAATGACACAAGACCGATGCGGGTTCTATAGCGTAAGCCGCACTTGGGCTTGCTCACATTATTCTTATAGTGGTCCGACGAAGAAACTTATGGGAACCCCTACTTGTTCACCCCCTCAAATAGTGACATAAGACAGATGCGGGTTCTATAGCGTAAGCGGCACTTGTGCGTATCCACATTATTCTTATAGTGGTCCGAGGCAGATAACTGATGGGAACCCCTGGTTGTTCACCCCCTCAAATAATGACATAAGACCGATGCGGGTTCTATAGCGTAAGCCGCACTTGGGCTTGCCCACATTATTCTTACAGTCGTCCGACGCAGATAACTAATGGGAACCCCTAGTTGTTCACCCCCTCAAATAATGACATAAGACCGACGCGGGTTCTATAGCGTAAGCCGCACTTGGGCTTGAGCACATTATTCTTATAGTGGTCCGACGCAGATAACTGATGGGAACCCCTAGTTGTTCACCCCTTCAAATAATGACATAAGACTGATGCGGGTTCTATAGCGTAAGCCGCACTTGGGCTTGCCTACATTATTCTTACAGTCGTCCGACGCAGATAACTGATGGGTACCCCTAGTTGTTCACCCCCTCAAATAATCACATAAGACCGATGCGGGTTCTATAGCGTAAGCCGCACTTGGGCTTGCCCACATTATTCTTACAGTCGTCCGACGCAGATACCTGATGGGAACCCCTAGTTGTTCACCCCTTCAAATAATGACATAAGACCGATGCGGGTTCTATAGCGTAAGTCGCACTTGGGCTTGCCCACCTTATTCTTACAGTCGTCCGACGCAGATAACTGATGGAGACCCCTAGTTGTTCACCCCCTCAAATAATGACACAAGACCGATGCGGGTTCTATAGCGTAAGCCGCACTTGGGCTTGCTCACATTATTCTTATAGTGGTCCGACGAAGAAACTTATGGGAACCCCTACTTGTTCACCCCCTCAAATAGTGACATAAGACAGATGCGGGTTCTATAGCGTAAGCGGCACTTGTGCGTATCCACATTATTCTTATAGTGGTCCGAGGCAGATAACTGATGGGAACCCCTGGTTGTTCACCCCCTCAAATAATGACATAAGACCGATGCGGGTTCTATAGCGTAAGCCGCACTTGGGCTTGCCCACATTATTCTTACAATGGTCCGACGCAGATAACTGATGGGAAGCCCTAGTTGTTCACCCCCTCAAATAATTACATAAGACCGATGCGGGTTCTATAGCGTAAGCCGCACTTGGGCTTGACCACATTATTCTTATAGCGGTCCGACGCAGATAACTGATGGGAACTCCTAGTTGTTCACCCCCTCACTAATTACATAAGACCGATGCGTGTTCTATAGCGTAAGCCGCACTTGGGCGTAACCACATTATTCATATAGCGGTCCGACGCAGATAACTGATGGGAACCCCTAGTTGTTCACCCCTTCAAATAATTACATAAGACCGATGCAGGTTCTATAGCGTAAGCCGCACTTGGCCTTGACCACATTATTCTTATAGCGGTCCCACGCAGATAACTGATGGGAACACCTAGTTGTTCACCCCCTCAAATAAATACAGAAGACCGATGCGGATTCTATAGCGTAAGCCGCACTGGGGCGTGACCACATTATTCTTATAGTGGTCCGACGCAGATAACTGTTGGGAACCCCTAGTTGTTCACCCCCTCAAGTAATGACATAAAACCGATGCGGGGTCTATAGCGTAAGCCGCACTTGGGCTTGACCGCGTTATTCTTATAGAGGTCCGAGGCAGATACCTGATGGGAACCCCTAGTTGTTCACCCCCTGACATAATTACATAAGACCGATGCGTGTTCTATAGCGTAAGCCGCACTTGGGCGTAACCACATTATTCTTATAGTGGTCCGACACAGATAACTGATGGGAACCCCTAGTTGTTCACCCCTTCAAATAATGACATAAGACTGATGCGGGTTCGATAGTGTAAGCCGCACTTGGGCTTGCCCACATTATTCTTACAGTCGTCCGACGCAGATAACTGATGGGTGCCCCTAGTTGTTCACCCCCTCAAATAATCACAAAAGACCGATGCGGGTTCTATAGCGTAAGCCGCACTTGGGCTTGCCCACATTATTCTTACAGTCGTCCGACGCAGATACCTGATGGGAACCCCTAGTTGTTCTCCCCTTCAAATAATGACATAAGACCGATGCGGGTTCTATAGCGTAAGTCGCACTTGGGCTTGCCAACATTATTCTTACAGTCGTCCGACGCAGATAACTGATGGGAACCCCTAGTTGTTCACCCCCTCAAACAATGACGTAAGACCGATGCGGGTTCTATAGCGTAAGCCGCACTTGGGCTTGCCCACATTATTCTTACAGTCGTCCGACGCAGATAACTGATGGAGACCCCTAGTTGTTCACCCCCTCAAATAATGACACAAGACCGATGCGGGTTCTATAGCGTAAGCCGCACTTGGGCTTGCTCACATTATTCTTATAGTGGTCCGACGAAGAAACTTATGGGAACCCCTACTTGTTCACCCCCTCAAATAGTGACATAAGACAGATGCGGGTTCTATAGCGTAAGCGGCACTTGTGCGTATCCACATTATTCTTATAGTGGTCCGACGCAGATAACTAATGGGAACCCCTAGTTGTTCACCCCCTCAAATAATGACATAAGACCGACGCGGGTTCTATAGCGTAAGCCGCACTTGGGCTTGAGCACATTATTCTTATAGTGGTCCGACGCAGATAACTGATGGGAACCCCTAGTTGTTCACCCCTTCAAATAATGACATAAGACTGATGCGGGTTCTATAGCGTAAGCCGCACTTGGGCTTGCCTACATTATTCTTACAGTCGTCCGACGCAGATAACTGATGGGTACCCCTAGTTGTTCACCCCCTCAAATAATCACATAAGACCGATGCGGGTTCTATAGCGTAAGCCGCACTTGGGCTTGCCCACATTATTCTTACAGTCGTCCGACGCAGATACCTGATGGGAACCCCTAGTTGTTCACCCCTTCAAATAATGACATAAGACCGATGCGGGTTCTATAGCGTAAGTCGCACTTGGGCTTGCCCACCTTATTCTTACAGTCGTCCGACGCAGATAACTGATGGAGACCCCTAGTTGTTCACCCCCTCAAATAATGACACAAGACCGATGCGGGTTCTATAGCGTAAGCCGCACTTGGGCTTGCTCACATTATTCTTATAGTGGTCCGACGAAGAAACTTATGGGAACCCCTACTTGTTCACCCCCTCAAATAGTGACATAAGACAGATGCGGGTTCTATAGCGTAAGCGGCACTTGTGCGTATCCACATTATTCTTATAGTGGTCCGAGGCAGATAACTGATGGGAACCCCTGGTTGTTCACCCCCTCAAATAATGACATAAGACCGATGCGGGTTCTATAGCGTAAGCCGCACTTGGGCTTGCCCACATTATTCTTACAATGGTCCGACGCAGATAACTGATGGGAAGCCCTAGTTGTTCACCCCCTCAAATAATTACATAAGACCGATGCGGGTTCTATAGCGTAAGCCGCACTTGGGCTTGACCACATTATTCTTATAGCGGTCCGACGCAGATAACTGATGGGAACTCCTAGTTGTTCACCCCCTCACTAATTACATAAGACCGATGCGTGTTCTATAGCGTAAGCCGCACTTGGGCGTAACCACATTATTCATATAGCGGTCCGACGCAGATAACTGATGGGAACCCCTAGTTGTTCACCCCTTCAAATAATTACATAAGACCGATGCAGGTTCTATAGCGTAAGCCGCACTTGGCCTTGACCACATTATTCTTATAGCGGTCCCACGCAGATAACTGATGGGAACACCTAGTTGTTCACCCCCTCAAATAAATACAGAAGACCGATGCGGATTCTATAGCGTAAGCCGCACTGGGGCGTGACCACATTATTCTTATAGTGGTCCGACGCAGATAACTGTTGGGAACCCCTAGTTGTTCACCCCCTCAAGTAATGACATAAAACCGATGCGGGGTCTATAGCGTAAGCCGCACTTGGGCTTGACCGCGTTATTCTTATAGAGGTCCGAGGCAGATACCTGATGGGAACCCCTAGTTGTTCACCCCCTGACATAATTACATAAGACCGATGCGTGTTCTATAGCGTAAGCCGCACTTGGGCGTAACCACATTATTCTTATAGTGGTCCGACACAGATAACTGATGGGAACCCCTAGTTGTTCACCCCTTCAAATAATGACATAAGACTGATGCGGGTTCGATAGTGTAAGCCGCACTTGGGCTTGCCCACATTATTCTTACAGTCGTCCGACGCAGATAACTGATGGGTGCCCCTAGTTGTTCACCCCCTCAAATAATCACAAAAGACCGATGCGGGTTCTATAGCGTAAGCCGCACTTGGGCTTGCCCACATTATTCTTACAGTCGTCCGACGCAGATACCTGATGGGAACCCCTAGTTGTTCTCCCCTTCAAATAATGACATAAGACCGATGCGGGTTCTATAGCGTAAGTCGCACTTGGGCTTGCCAACATTATTCTTACAGTCGTCCGACGCAGATAACTGATGGGAACCCCTAGTTGTTCACCCCCTCAAACAATGACATAAGACCGATGCGGGTTCTATAGCGTAAGCCGCACTTGGGCTTGCCCACATTATTCTTACAGTCGTCCGACGCAGATAACTGATGGAGACCCCTAGTTGTTCCCCCCTCAAATAATGACACAAGACCGATGCGGGTTCTATAGCGTAAGCCGCACTTGGGCTTGCTCACATTATTCTTATAGTGGTCCGACGCAGAAACTTATGGGAACCCCTACTTGTTCACCCCCTCAAATAATGACATAAGACCGATGCGGGTTCTATAGCGTAAGCGGCACTTGTGCGTATACACATTATTCTTATAGTGGTCCGACGCAGATAACTGATGGGAACCCCTGGTTGTTCAAACCCTCAAATAATAACATAAGACCGATGCGGGTTCTATAGCGTAAGCCGCACTTGGGCTTGCCCACATTATTCTTACAATGGTCCGACGCAGATAACTGATGGGAACCCCTAGTTCACCCCCTCAAATAATGACACAAGACCGATGCGGGTTCTATAGCGTAAGCCGCACTTGGGCTTGACCACATTATTCTTATAGCGGTCCGACGCAGATAACTGATGGGAACCCCTAGTTGTTCACCCCCTCACTAATTACATAAGACCGATGCGTGTTCTATGCGTAAGCCGCACTTGGGCGTAACCACATTATTCTTATAGCGGTCCGACGCAGATAACTGATGGGAACCCCTAGTTGTTCACCCCTTCAAATAATTACATAAGACCGATGCGGGTTCTATAGCGGAAGCCGCACTTGGCCTTGACCACATTATTCTTATAGCAGTCCCACGCAGATAACTGATGGGAACCCCTAGTTGTTCACCCCCTCAAATAAATACAGAAGACCGATGCGGATTCTATAGCGTAAGCCGCACTTGGGCTTGACCGCGTTATTCTTATAGAGGTCCGACGCAGATAACTGATGGGAACCCCTAGTTGTTCACCCCCTGACATAATTACATAAGACCGATGCGTGTTCTATAGCGTAAGCCGCACTTGGGCGTAACCACATTATTCTTATAGCGGTCCGACGCAGATAACTGATGGGAGCCCCTAGTTGTTCACCCCTTCAAATATTTACATAAGACCGATGCCGGTTCTATAGCGTAAGCCGCACTTGGCCTTGACCACATTATTCTTATAGCGGTCTGACGCAGATAACTGATGGGAACCCCTAGTTGTTCACCCCCTCAAATAAATACAAAAGACCGATGCGGATTCTATAGCGTAAGCCGCACTGGGGCGTGACCACATTATTCTTATAGTGGTCCGAAGCAGATAACCGTTGGGAACCCATAGTTGCTCACCCCCTCAAATATTGACAGAAGACCGATGCGGGTTCTATAGCGTAAGCCGCACTTGGGCTTGCTCACATTATTCTTATAGTGGTCCGACGCAGATAACTGATGGGAAGCCCTAGTTGTTAAACCCCCTCAAATAATGACATAAGACCGATGCGGGTTCTATAGCGTAAGCCGCACTTGGGCGTAACCACATTATTCTTATAGCGGTCCGACGCAGATAACTGATGGGAACCCCTAGTTGTTAACCCCTTCAAATATTTACATAAGACCGATGCGGGTTCTAGAGCGTAAACCGCACTTGGCCTTGACCACATTATTCTTATAGCGGTCCGACGCAGATAACTGATGGGAACCCCTAGTTGTTCACCCCCTCAAATAAATACAGAAAACCGATGCGGATTCTATAGCGTAAGCCGCACTGGGGCTTGCTCACATTATTCTTATAGTGGTCCGACGCAGATAACTGATGGGAACCCCTAGTTGTTCACCCCCTCAAGTAATGACATAAAACCGATGCGGGTTCTATAGCGTAAGCCGCACTTTGGCTTGCTGACATTATTCTTATAGTGGTCCGACGCAGATAACTGATTGGAACCCCAAGTTGTTGACCCCCTCAAATAATGACATAAGACCGATGCGGGTTCTATAGCATAAGCCGCACTTGGGCTTGACGACATTATTCTTATAGTGGTCCGACGCAGATAACTGATGGGAACCCCTAGTTGTTCGCCCCCTCAAATAATGACACAAGACCGATGCGGGTTCTATAGCTTAAGCCGCACTTGGGCTTGCTCACATTATTCTTATAGTGGTCCGACGCAGATAACTGATGGGAACCCCTAGTTGTTCACCCCCTCAAATAGTTACATAAGACCGATGCGGGTTCTATAGCGTAAGCCGCAATTGGGCTTGACCACATTATTCTTATAGTGGTCTGACACAGATAGCTGATGGGAACCCCTAGTTGTTCACCCCTCAAATATTTACATAAGACCGATGCGGGTTCTATAACGTAAGCCGCACTTGGGCGTGACCACATTATTCTTATAGTGGTCTGACGCAGATAACTGATAGAAACCCCTAGTTGTTCACCCCTTAAATATTTACATAAGACTGATGCGGGTTCTATAGCGTAAGCCGCACTTGGGCTGGACCACATTATTCTTATAGTGGTTCGACACAGACAACTGATGGGAACCCCTAGTTGTTCACCCTCTCAAATAATGACACAAGACCGATGCGGGTTCTATAGCGTAAGCCGCACTTGGGCTTGCTCACATTATTCTTATAGTGGTCCGACGCAGATAACTGATGGGAACCCCTAGTTGTTCCCCCCCTCAAATAATTACATAAGCCCGATGCGGGTTCTATAGCGTAAGCCGCACTTGGGCTTGACCACATTATTCTTATAGCGGTCCGACCCAGATAACTGATGGGAACCCCTAGTTGTTCACCCCCTCAAATAATGACATAAAACCGATGCGGGTTCTATAGTGTAAGCCGCACTTGGGCTTGACCACATTATTCTTATAGTGGTCCGACGGAGATAACTGGTGGGAACTCCTAGTTCTTCACCCCTTCAAATAATTACATAAGACCGATGCGGGTTCTACAGCGTAAGCCGCACTTGGCCTTGACCACATTATTCCTATAGCGGTCCCACGCAGATAACTGATGGGAACCCTTAGTTGTTCACCCCCTCAAATAAATACAGAAGACCGATGCGGATTCTATAGCGTAAGCCGCACTGGGGCGTGACCACATTATTCTTATAGTGGTCCGAAGTAGATAACCGTTGGGAACCCCTAGTTGTTCACCCCCTCAAGTAATGACATAAAACCGATGCGGGGTCTATAGCGTAAGCCGCACTTGGGCTTGACTGCGTTAATCTTATAGAGGTCCGACGCAGATAACTGATGGGAACCCCTAGTTGTTCATCCCCTCACATAATTACATAAGACCGATGCGTGTTCTATAGCGTAAGCCGCACTTGGGCGTAACCACATTATTCTTATAGCGGTCCGACGCAGATAACTGATGGGAGCCCCTAGTTGTTCACCCCCTCAAATAATGACATAAAACCGATGCGGGTTCTATAGCGTAAGCCGCACTTGGGCTTGACCACATTATTCATATAGTGGTCCGACGCAGATAACTGATGGGAACCCCTAGTTGTTCACCCCCTCAAATAATGACATAAGACCGATGCGGGTTCTATAGCGTAAGCCGCACTTGGGCTTGACTACATTATTCTTATAGTGGTCCGGCGCAGATAACTGATAGAAACCCCTAGTTGTTCACCCCCTAAAATAATTATATAAGACCGATGCGGGTTCTATAGCGTAAGCCGCACTTGGTCTAGCTAACATTATTCTTATAGTGGTCCGATGCAGATAACTGATGGGAACCCCTAGTTGTTCACCCCCTCAAATAATAACACAAGACCGATGCGGGTTCTATAGCGTAAGCCGCACTTGGGTTGCTCACATTATTCTTATAGTGGTCCGACGCAGATAACTGATGCGAACCCATAGTTGTTCACCCCCTCCATTAATTACATAAAACCGATGCCGGTTCTATAGCGTAAGCCGCACTTGGGCTTGACCACATTATTCTTATCGCGGTCCGACGCAGATAACTGATGGGAACCCCTAGTTGCTCACCCCCTCAAATAATGACACAAGACCGATGCGGGTTCTATAGCATAAGCCGCACTTGGGCTGGACCACATTATTCTTATAGTAGTCCGACGCAGATAACTGAAGGGAACCCCTAGTTGCTCACCCCTCAAATATTGACAGAAGACCGATGCGGGTTCTATAGCGTAAGCCGCACTTGGGCTTGCTCACAATATTCTTATAGTGGTCCGACGCAGATAACTGATGGGAACCCCTAGTTGTTCACCCCCTCAAATATTGACAGAAGACCGATGCGGGTTCTATAGCGTAAGCCGCACTTGGGCTTGCTCACATTATTCTTATAGTGGTCCGACGCAGATAACTGATGGGAACCCCTATTTGTTCATCCCCTCACATAATTACATAAGACCGATGCGTGTTCTATAGCGTAAGCCGCACTTGGGCGTAACCACATTATTCTTATAGCGGTCCGACGCAGATAACTGATGGGAACCCCTAGTTGCACACCCCCTCAAATAATGACACAAGATCGATGCGGGTTCTATAGCTTAAGCCGCACTTGGGCTTGACCACATTATTCTTATAGTGGTCCGACACAGATAGCTGATGGGAACCCCTAGTTGTTCACACCTCAAATATTTACATGAGACCGATGCGGGTTCTATAACGTAAGCCGCACTTGGGCGTGACCACATTATTCTTATAGTGGTCTGACGCAGATAACTGATAGAAAACCCTAGTTGTTCACACCTCAAATATTTACATAAGACCGATGCGGGTTCTATAGCGTAAGCCGCACTTGGGCTGGACCACATTATTCTTATAGTGGTCCGACACAGATAACTGATGGGAACCCCTAGTTGTTCACCCTCTCAAATAATGACACAAGACCGATGCGGGTTCTATAGCGTAAGCCGCACTTGGGCTTGCTCACATTATTGTTATAGTGGTCCGACGCAGATAACTGATGGGAACCCTTAGTTGTTCACCCCCTCAAATAATGACATAAGACCGATGCGGGTACTATAGCGTAAGCCGCACTTGGGCTTGACCACATTATTCTTATAGTGGTCCGACGCAGATAACTGATAGAAACCCCTAGTTGTTCACACCCTCAAATAATTACATAAGCCCGATGCGGGTTCTATAGCGTAAGCCGCACTTGGGCTTGACCACATTATTCTTATAGCGGTCCGACACAGATAACTGATGGGAAGCCCTAGTTGTTCACCCCCTCAAATAATTACATAAGACCGATGCGGGTTCTATAGCGTAAGCCGCACTTGTGCGTAACCACCTTATTCTTAAAGCGGTCCGATGCAGATAACTGATGGGAACCCCTAGTTGTTCACCCCCTGAAATAATTACATGAGACCGATGCGGGTTCTATAGCGTAAGCGGCACTTGTGCGTATCCACATTATTCTTATAGTGGTCCGACGCAGATAAGTGATGGGAACCTCTAGTTGTTCACCCCCTCAAATAATGACATAAGACCGATGCGGGTTCTATAGCGTAAGCCGCACTTGGGCGTAACCACATTATTCTTATAGTGGTCCGACGCAGATAACTGATGGGAACCCCTAGTTGTTCACCCCCTCAAGTAATGACATAAAACCGATGCGGGTTCTATAGCGTAAGCCGCACTTGGGCTTGACCACATTATTCATATAGTGGTCCGACGCAGATAACTGATGGGAACCCCTAGTTGTTCAAACCCTCAAATAATGACATAAGACCGATGCGGGTTCTATAGCGTAAGCCGCAATTGGGCTTGACGACATTATTCTTATAGTGGTCCGACGCAGATAACTGATAGAATCCCCTAGTTATTCACCCCCTCAAATAATTACATAAGACCGATGCGGGTTCTATAGCGTAAGCCGCACTTGGGCTTGCCCACATTATTCTTACAATGGTCCGACGCAGATAACTGATGGGAAGCCCTAGTTGTTCACCCCCTGAAATAATTACATAAGACCGATGCGGGTTCTATAGCGTAAGCCGCACTTGGGCGCAACCACATTATTCTTATAGTGGTCTGACGCAGATAACTGATAGAAAACCCTAGTTGTTCACCCCTCAAATATTTACATAAGACCGATGCGGGTTCTATAGCGTAAGCCGCACTTGGGCTTGACCATATTATTCATATAGTGGTCCGACGCAGATAACTGATGGGAACCACTAGTTGTTCAAACCCTCAAATATTTACATAAGACCGATGCGGGTTCTATAGCGTAAGCCGCACTTGGGCTTGCCCACATTATTCTTACAATGGTCCGACGCAGATAACTGATGTGAAGCCCTAGTTGTTCACCCCCTGAAATAATTACATAAGACCGATGCGGGTTCTATAGCGTAAGCCGCACTTGGGCGCAACCACATTATTCTTATAGTGGTCTGACGCAGATAACTGATAGAAAACCCTAGTTGTTCACCCCCTCAAATAATGACATAAGACCGATGCGGGTACTATAGCGTAAGCCGCACTTGGGCTTGACCACATTATTCTTATAGTGGTCCGACGCAGATAACTGATAGAAACCCCTAGTTGTTCACACCCTCAAATAATTACATAAGCCCGATGCGGGTTCTATAGCGTAAGCCGCACTTGGGCTTGACCACATTATTCTTATAGCGGTCCGACGCAGATAACTGATGGGAAGCCCTAGTTGTTCACCCCCTCAAATAATTACATAAGACCGATGCGGGTTCTATAGCGTAAGCCGCACTTGTGCGTAACCACCTTATTCTTATAGCGGTCCGATGCAGATAACTGATGGGAACCCCTAGTTGTTCACCCCCTGAAATAATTACATAAGACCGATGCGGGTTCTATAGCGTAAGCGGCACTTGTGCGTATCCACATTATTCTTATAGTGGTCCGACGCAGATAAGTGATGGGAACCTCTAGTTGTTCACCCCCTCAAATAATGACATAAGACCGATGCGGGTTCTATAGCGTAAGCCGCACTTGGGCGTAACCACATTATTCTTATAGTGGTCCGACGCAGATAACTGATGGGAACCCCTAGTTGTTCACCCCCTCAAGTAATGACATAAAACCGATGCGGGTTCTATAGCGTAAGCCGCAATTGGGCTTGACGACATTATTCTTATAGTGGTCCGACGCAGATAACTGATAGAATCCCCTAGTTGTTCACCCCCTCAAATAATTACATAAGACCGATGCGGGTTCTATAGCGTAAGTCACACTTGGGCTTGCCCACATTATTCTTACAATGGTCCGACGCAGATAACTGATGGGAAGCCCTAGTTGTTCACCCCCTGAAATAATTACATAAGACCGATGCGGGTTCTATAGCGTAAGCCGCACTTGGGCGCAACCACATTATTCTTATAGTGGTCTGACGCAGATAACTGATAGAAAACCCTAGTTGTTCACCCCTCAAATATTTACATAAGACCGATGCGGGTTCTATAGCGGAAGCCGCACTTGGGCTTGACCACATTATTCTTATAGTGGTCCGACACAGATATCTGATGGGAACCCCTAGTTGTTCACCTCTCAAATATTTACTTAAGACCGATGCGGGTTCTATAACGTAAGCCGCACTTGGGCGTGACCACATTATTCTTATAGTGGTCTGACGCAGATAACTGATAGAAAACCCTAGTTGTTCACACCTCAAATATTTACATAAGACCGATGCGGGTTCTATAGCGTAAGCCGCACTTGGGCTGGACCACATTATTCTTATAGTGGTCCGACACAGATAACTGATGGGAACCCCTAGTTGTTCACCCTCTCAAATAATGACACAAGACCGATGCGGGTTCTATAGCGTAAGCCGCACTTGGGCTTGCTCACATTATTGTTATAGTGGTCCGACGCAGATAACTGATGGGAACCCTTAGTTGTTCACCCCCTCAAATAATGACATAAGACCGATGCGGGTACTATAGCGTAAGCCGCACTTGGGCTTGACCACATTATTCTTATAGTGGTCCGACGCAGATAACTGATAGAAACCCCTAGTTGTTCACACCCTCAAATAATTACATAAGCCCGATGCGGGTTCTATAGCGTAAGCCGCACTTGGGCTTGACCACATTATTCTTATAGCGGTCCGACGCAGATAACTGATGGGAAGCCCTAGTTGTTCACCCCCTCAAATAATTACATAAGACCGATGCGGGTTCTATAGCGTAAGCCGCACTTGTGCGTAACCACCTTATTCTTATAGCGGTCCGATGCAGATAACTGATGGGAACCCCTAGTTGTTCACCCCCTGAAATAATTACATAAGACCGATGCGGGTTCTATAGCGTAAGCGGCACTTGTGCGTATCCACATTATTCTTATAGTGGTCCGACGCAGATAAGTGATGGGAACCTCTAGTTGTTCACCCCCTCAAATAATGACATAAGACCGATGCGGGTTCTATAGCGTAAGCCGCACTTGGGCGTAACCACATTATTCTTATAGTGGTCCGACGCAGATAACTGATGGGAACCCCTAGTTGTTCACCCCCTCAAGTAATGACATAAAACCGATGCGGGTTCTATAGCGTAAGCCGCACTTGGCCTTGACCACATTATTCATATAGTGGTCCGACGCAGATAACTGATGGGAACCCCTAGTTGTTCAAACCCTCAAATAATGACATAAGACCGATGCGGGTTCTATAGCGTAAGCCGCAATTGGGCTTGATAGTGGTCCGACGCAGATAACTGATAGAATCCCCTAGTTGTTCACCCCCTCAAATAATTACATAAGACCGATGCGGGTTCTATAGCGTAAGCCGCACTTGGGCTTGCCCACATTATTCTTACAATGGTCCGACGCAGATAACTGATGGGAAGCCCTAGTTGTTCACCCCCTGAAATAATTACATAAGACCGATGCGGGTTCTATAGCGTAAGCCGCACTTGGGCGCAACCTCATTATTCTTATAGTGGTCTGACGCAAATAACTGATAGAAAACCCTAGTTGTTCACCCCTCAAATATTTACATAAGACCGATGCGGGTTCTATAGCGTAAGCCGCACTTGGGCTTGACCATATGATTCATATAGTGGTCCGACGCAGATAACTGATGGGAACCACTAGTTGTTCAAACCCTCAAATATTTACATAAGACCGATGCGGGTTCTATAGCGTAAGCCGCACTTGGGCTTGACCGCGTTATTCTTATAGAGGTCCGAGGCAGATACCTGATGGGAACCCCTAGTTGTTCACCCCCTGACATAATTACATAAGACCGATGCGTGTTCTATAGCGTAAGCCGCACTTGGGCGTAACCACATTATTCTTATAGTGGTCCGACGCAGATAACTGATGGGAACCCCTAGTTGTTCACCCCTTCAAATAATGACATAAGACTGATGCGGGTTCGATAGTGTAAGCCGCACTTGGGCTTGCCCACATTATTCTTACAGTCGTCCGACGCAGATAACTGATGGGTGCCCCTAGTTGTTCACCCCCTCAAATAATCACAAAAGACCGATGCGGGTTCTATAGCGTAAGCCGCACTTGGGCTTGCCCACATTATTCTTACAGTCGTCCGACGCAGATACCTGATGGGAACCCCTAGTTGTTCTCCCCTTCAAATAATGACTTAAGACCGATGCGGGTTCTATAGCGTAAGTCGCACTTGGGCTTGCCAACATTATTCTTACAGTCGTCCGACGCAGATAACTGATGGGAACCCCTAGTTGTTCACCCCCTCAAACAATGACATAAGACCGATGCGGGTTCTATAGCGTAAGCCGCACTTGGGCTTGCCCACATTATTCTTACAGTCGTCCGACGCAGATAACTGATGGAGACCCCTAGTTGTTCACCCCCTCAAATAATGACACAAGACCGATGCGGGTTCTATAGCGTAAGCCGCACTTGGGCTTGCTCACATTATTCTTATAGTGGTCCGACGAAGAAACTTATGGGAACCCCTACTTGTTCACCCCCTCAAATAGTGACATAAGACAGATGCGGGTTCTATAGCGTAAGCGGCACTTGTGCGTATCCACATTATTCTTATAGTGGTCCGAGGCAGATAACTGATGGGAACCCCTGGTTGTTCACCCCCTCAAATAATGACATAAGACCGATGCGGGTTCTATAGCGTAAGCCGCACTTGGGCTTGCCCACATTATTCTTACAGTCGTCCGACGCAGATAACTAATGGGAACCCCTAGTTGTTCACCCCCTCAAATAATGACATAAGACCGACGCGGGTTCTATAGCGTAAGCCGCACTTGGGCTTGAGCACATTATTCTTATAGTGGTCCGACGCAGATAACTGATGGGAACCCCTAGTTGTTCACCCCTTCAAATAATGACATAAGACTGATGCGGGTTCTATAGCGTAAGCCGCACTTGGGCTTGCCTACATTATTCTTACAGTCGTCCGACGCAGATAACTGATGGGTACCCCTAGTTGTTCACCCCCTCAAATAATCACATAAGACCGATGCGGGTTCTATAGCGTAAGCCGCACTTGGGCTTGCCCACATTATTCTTACAGTCGTCCGACGCAGATACCTGATGGGAACCCCTAGTTGTTCACCCCTTCAAATAATGACATAAGACCGATGCGGGTTCTATAGCGTAAGTCGCACTTGGGCTTGCCCACCTTATTCTTACAGTCGTCCGACGCAGATAACTGATGGAGACCCCTAGTTGTTCACCCCCTCAAATAATGACACAAGACCGATGCGGGTTCTATAGCGTAAGCCGCACTTGGGCTTGCTCACATTATTCTTATAGTGGTCCGACGAAGAAACTTATGGGAACCCCTACTTGTTCACCCCCTCAAATAGTGACATAAGACAGATGCGGGTTCTATAGCGTAAGCGGCACTTGTGCGTATCCACATTATTCTTATAGTGGTCCGAGGCAGATAACTGATGGGAACCCCTGGTTGTTCACCCCCTCAAATAATGACATAAGACCGATGCGGGTTCTATAGCGTAAGCCGCACTTGGGCTTGCCCACATTATTCTTACAATGGTCCGACGCAGATAACTGATGGGAAGCCCTAGTTGTTCACCCCCTCAAATAATTACATAAGACCGATGCGGGTTCTATAGCGTAAGCCGCACTTGGGCTTGACCACATTATTCTTATAGCGGTCCGACGCAGATAACTGATGGGAACTCCTAGTTGTTCACCCCCTCACTAATTACATAAGACCGATGCGTGTTTTATAGCGTAAGCCGCACTTGGGCGTAACCACATTATTCATATAGCGGTCCGACGCAGATAACTGTTGGGAACCCCTAGTTGTTCACCCCTTCAAATAATTACATAAGACCGATGCAGGTTCTATAGCGTAAGCCGCACTTGGCCTTGACCACATTATTCTTATAGCGGTCCCACGCAGATAACTGATGGGAACACCTAGTTGTTCACCCCCTCAAATAAATACAGAAGACCGATGCGGATTCTATAGCGTAAGCCGCACTGGGGCGTGACCACATTATTCTTATAGTGGTCCGACGCAGATAACTGTTGGGAACCCCTAGTTGTTCACCCCCTCAAGTAATGACATAAAACCGATGCGGGGTCTATAGCGTAAGCCGCACTTGGGCTTGACCGCGTTATTCTTATAGAGGTCCGAGGCAGATACCTGATGGGAACCCCTAGTTGTTCACCCCCTGACATAATTACATAAGACCGATGCGTGTTCTATAGCGTAAGCCGCACTTGGGCGTAACCACATTATTCTTATAGTGGTCCGACACAGATAACTGATGGGAACCCCTAGTTGTTCACCCCTTCAAATAATGACATAAGACTGATGCGGGTTCGATAGTGTAAGCCGCACTTGGGCTTGCCCACATTATTCTTACAGTCGTCCGACGCAGATAACTGATGGGTGCCCCTAGTTGTTCACCCCCTCAAATAATCACAAAAGACCGATGCGGGTTCTATAGCGTAAGCCGCACTTGGGCTTGCCCACATTATTCTTACAGTCGTCCGACGCAGATACCTGATGGGAACCCCTAGTTGTTCTCCCCTTCAAATAATGACATAAGACCGATGCGGGTTCTATAGCGTAAGTCGCACTTGGGCTTGCCAACATTATTCTTACAGTCGTCCGACGCAGATAACTGATGGGAACCCCTAGTTGTTCACCCCCTCAAACAATGACATAAGACCGATGCGGGTTCTATAGCGTAAGCCGCACTTGGGCTTGCCCACATTATTCTTACAGTCGTCCGACGCAGATAACTGATGGAGACCCCTAGTTGTTCACCCCTCAAATAATGACACAAGACCGATGCGGGTTCTATAGCGTAAGCCGCACTTGGGCTTGCTCACATTATTCTTATAGTGGTCCGACGCAGAAACTTATGGGAACCCCTACTTGTTCACCCCCTCAAATAATGACATAAGACCGATGCGGGTTCTATAGCGTAAGCGGCACTTGTGCGTATACACATTATTCTTATAGTGGTCCGACGCAGATAACTGATGGGAACCCCTGGTTGTTCAAACCCTCAAATAATAACATAAGACCGATGCGGGTTCTATAGCGTAAGCCGCACTTGGGCTTGCCCACATTATTCTTACAATGGTCCGACGCAGATAACTGATGGGAACCCCTAGTTCACCCCCTCAAATAATGACACAAGACCGATGCGGGTTCTATAGCGTAAGCCGCACTTGGGCTTGACCACATTATTCTTATAGCGGTCCGACGCAGATAACTGATGGGAACCCCTAGTTGTTCACCCCCTCACTAATTACATAAGACCGATGCGTGTTCTATGCGTAAGCCGCACTTGGGCGTAACCACATTATTCTTATAGCGGTCCGACGCAGATAACTGATGGGAACCCCTAGTTGTTCACCCCTTCAAATAATTACATAAGACCGATGCGGGTTCTATAGCGGAAGCCGCACTTGGCCTTGACCACATTATTCTTATAGCAGTCCCACGCAGATAACTGATGGGAACCCCTAGTTGTTCACCCCCTCAAATAAATACAGAAGACCGATGCGGATTCTATAGCGTAAGCCGCACTGGGGCGTGACCACATTATTCTTGTAGTGGTCCGACGCAGATAACTGTTGGGAACCCCTAGTTGTTCACCCCCTCAAGTAATGACATAAAACCGATGCGGGGTCTATAGCGTAAGCCGCACTTGGGCGTAACCACATTATTCTTATAGCGGTCCGACGCAGATAACTGATGGGAACCCCTAGTTGTTCACCCCTTCAAATATTTACATAAGACCGATGCCGGTTCTATAGCGTAAGCCGCACTTGGCCTTGACCACATTATTCTTATAGCGGTCTGACGCAGATAACTGATGGGAACCCCTAGTTGTTCACCCCCTCAAATAAATACAAAAGACCGATGCGGATTCTATAGCGTAAGCCGCACTGGGGCGTGACCACATTATTCTTATAGTGGTCCGAAGCAGATAACCGTTGGGAACCCATAGTTGCTCACCCCCTCAAATATTGACAGAAGACCGATGCGGGTTCTATAGCGTAAGCCGCACTTGGGCTTGCTCACATTATTCTTATAGTGGTCCGACGCAGATAACTGATGGGAACCCCTAGTTGTTAAACCCCCTCAAATAATGACATAAGACCGATGCGGGTTCTATAGCGTAAGCCGCACTTGGGCGTAACCACATTATTCTTATAGCGGTCCGACGCAGATAACTGATGGGAACCCCTAGTTGTTAACCCCTTCAAATATTTACATAAGACCGATGCGGGTTCTAGAGCATAAACCGCACTTGGCCTTGACCACATTATTCTTATAGCGGTCCGACGCAGATAACTGATGGGAACCCCTAGTTGTTCACCCCCTCAAATAAATACAGAAAACCGATGCGGATTCTATAGCGTAAGCCGCACTGGGGCTTGCTCACATTATTCTTATAGTGGTCCGACGCAGATAACTGATGGGAACCCCTAGTTGTTCACCCCCTCAAGTAATGACATAAAACCGATGCGGGTTCTATAGCGTAAGCCGCACTTTGGCTTGCTGACATTATTCTTATAGTGGTCCGACGCAGATAACTGATTGGAACCCCTAGTTGTTCACCCCCTCAAATAGTTACATAAGACCGATGCGGGTTCTATAGCGTAAGCCGCAATTGGGCTTGACCACATTATTCTTATAGTGGTCTGACACAGATAGCTGATGGGAACCCCTAGTTGTTCACCCCTCAAATATTTACATAAGACCGATGCGGGTTCTATAACGTAAGCCGCACTTGGGCGTGACCACATTATTCTTATAGTGGTCTGACGCAGATAACTGATAGAAACCCCTAGTTGTTCACCCCTTAAATATTTACATAAGACTGATGCGGGTTCTATAGCGTAAGCCGCACTTGGGCTGGACCACATTATTCTTATAGTGGTTCGACACAGACAACTGATGGGAACCCCTAGTTGTTCACCCTCTCAAATAATGACACAAGACCGATGCGGGTTCTATAGCGTAAGCCGCACTTGGGCTTGCTCACATTATTCTTATAGTGGTCCGACGCAGATAACTGATGGGAACCCCTAGTTGTTCCCCCCCTCAAATAATTACATAAGCCCGATGCGGGTTCTATAGCGTAAGCCGCACTTGGGCTTGACCACATTATTCTTATAGCGGTCCGACCCAGATAACTGATGGGAACCCCTAGTTGTTCACCCCCTCAAATAATGACATAAAACCGATGCGGGTTCTATAGTGTAAGCCGCACTTGGGCTTGACCACATTATTCTTATAGTGGTCCGACGGAGATAACTGGTGGGAACTCCTAGTTCTTCACCCCTTCAAATAATTACATAAGACCGATGCGGGTTCTACAGCGTAAGCCGCACTTGGCCTTGACCACATTATTCCTATAGCGGTCCCACGCAGATAACTGATGGGAACCCTTAGTTGTTCACCCCCTCAAATAAATACAGAAGACCGATGCGGATTCTATAGCGTAAGCCGCACTGGGGCGTGACCACATTATTCTTATAGTGGTCCGAAGTAGATAACCGTTGGGAACCCCTAGTTGTTCACCCCCTCAAGTAATGACATAAAACCGATGCGGGGTCTATAGCGTAAGCCGCACTTGGGCTTGACTGCGTTAATCTTATAGAGGTCCGACGCAGATAACTGATGGGAACCCCTAGTTGTTCATCCCCTCACATAATTACATAAGACCGATGCGTGTTCTATAGCGTAAGCCGCACTTGGGCGTAACCACATTATTCTTATAGCGGTCCGACGCAGATAACTGATGGGAGCCCCTAGTTGTTCACCCCCTCAAATAATGACATAAAACCGATGCGGGTTCTATAGCGTAAGCCGCACTTGGGCTTGACCACATTATTCATATAGTGGTCCGACGCAGATAACTGATGGGAACCCCTAGTTGTTCACCCCCTCAAATAATGACATAAGACCGATGCGGGTTCTATAGCGTAAGCCGCACTTGGGCTTGACTACATTATTCTTATAGTGGTCCGGCGCAGATAACTGATAGAAACCCCTAGTTGTTCACCCCCTAAAATAATTACATAAGACCGATGCGGGTTCTATAGCGTAAGCCGCACTTGGTCTAGCTAACATTATTCTTATAGTGGTCCGATGCAGATAACTGATGGGAACCCCTAGTTGTTCACCCCCTCAAATAATAACACAAGACCGATGCGGGTTCTATAGCGTAAGCCGCACTTGGGTTGCTCACATTATTCTTATAGTGGTCCGACGCAGATAACTGATGCGAACCCATAGTTGTTCACCCCCTCCATTAATTACATAAAACCGATGCGGGTTCTATAGCGTAAGCCGCACTTGGGCTTGACCACATTATTCTTATCGCGGTCCGACGCAGATAACTGATGGGAACCCCTAGTTGCTCACCCCCTCAAATAATGACACAAGACCGATGCGGGTTCTATAGCATAAGCCGCACTTGGGCTGGACCACATTATTCTTATAGTAGTCCGACGCAGATAACTGAAGGGAACCCCTAGTTGCTCACCCCTCAAATATTGACAGAAGACCGATGCGGGTTCTATAGCGTAAGCCGCACTTGGGCTTGCTCACAATATTCTTATAGTGGTCCGACGCAGATAACTGATGGGAACCCCTAGTTGTTCACCCCCTCAAATATTGACAGAAGACCGATGCGGGTTCTATAGCGTAAGCCGCACTTGGGCTTGCTCACATTATTCTTATAGTGGTCCGACGCAGATAACTGATGGGAACCCCTATTTGTTCATCCCCTCACATAATTACATAAGACCGATGCGTGTTCTATAGCGTAAGCCGCACTTGGGCGTAACCACATTATTCTTATAGCGGTCCGACGCAGATAACTGATGGGAACCCCTAGTTGCACACCCCCTCAAATAATGACACAAGATCGATGCGGGTTCTATAGCTTAAGCCGCACTTGGGCTTGACCACATTATTCTTATAGTGGTCCGACACAGATAGCTGATGGGAACCCCTAGTTGTTCACACCTCAAATATTTACATGAGACCGATGCGGGTTCTATAACGTAAGCCGCACTTGGGCGTGACCACATTATTCTTATAGTGGTCTGACGCAGATAACTGATAGAAAACCCTAGTTGTTCACACCTCAAATATTTACATAAGACCGATGCGGGTTCTATAGCGTAAGCCGCACTTGGGCTGGACCACATTATTCTTATAGTGGTCCGACACAGATAACTGATGGGAACCCCTAGTTGTTCACCCTCTCAAATAATGACACAAGACCGATGCGGGTTCTATAGCGTAAGCCGCACTTGGGCTTGCTCACATTATTGTTATAGTGGTCCGACGCAGATAACTGATGGGAACCCTTAGTTGTTCACCCCCTCAAATAATGACATAAGACCGATGCGGGTACTATAGCGTAAGCCGCACTTGGGCTTGACCACATTATTCTTATAGTGGTCCGACGCAGATAACTGATAGAAACCCCTAGTTGTTCACACCCTCAAATAATTACATAAGCCCGATGCGGGTTCTATAGCGTAAGCCGCACTTGGGCTTGACCACATTATTCTTATAGCGGTCCGACACAGATAACTGATGGGAAGCCCTAGTTGTTCACCCCCTCAAATAATTACATAAGACCGATGCGGGTTCTATAGCGTAAGCCGCACTTGTGCGTAACCACCTTATTCTTAAAGCGGTCCGATGCAGATAACTGATGGGAACCCCTAGTTGTTCACCCCCTGAAATAATTACATAAGACCGATGCGGGTTCTATAGCGTAAGCGGCACTTGTGCGTATCCACATTATTCTTATAGTGGTCCGACGCAGATAAGTGATGGGAACCTCTAGTTGTTCACCCCCTCAAATAATGACATAAGACCGATGCGGGTTCTATAGCGTAAGCCGCACTTGGGCGTAACCACATTATTCTTATAGTGGTCCGACGCAGATAACTGATGGGAACCCCTAGTTGTTCACCCCCTCAAGTAATGACATAAAACCGATGCGGGTTCTATAGCGTAAGCCGCACTTGGGCTTGACCACATTATTCATATAGTGGTCCGACGCAGATAACTGATGGGAACCCCTAGTTGTTCAAACCCTCAAATAATGACATAAGACCGATGCGGGTTCTATAGCGTAAGCCGCAATTGGGCTTGACGACATTATTCTTATAGTGGTCCGACGCAGATAACTGATAGAATCCCCTAGTTATTCACCCCCTCAAATAATTACATAAGACCGATGCGGTTTCTATAGCGTAAGCCGCACTTGGGCTTGCCCACATTATTCTTACAATGGTCCGACGCAGATAACTGATGGGAAGCCCTAGTTGTTCACCCCCTGAAATAATTACATAAGACCGATGCGGGTTCTATAGCGTAAGCCGCACTTGGGCGCAACCACATTATTCTTATAGTGGTCTGACGCAGATAACTGATAGAAAACCCTAGTTGTTCACCCCTCAAATATTTACATAAGACCGATGCGGGTTCTATAGCGTAAGCCGCACTTGGGCTTGACCATATTATTCATATAGTGGTCCGACGCAGATAACTGATGGGAACCACTAGTTGTTCAAACCCTCAAATATTTACATAAGACCGATGCGGGTTCTATAGCGTAAGCCGCACTTGGGCTTGCCCACATTATTCTTACAATGGTCCGACGCAGATAACTGATGTGAAGCCCTAGTTGTTCACCCCCTGAAATAATTACATAAGACCGATGCGGGTTCTATAGCGTAAGCCGCACTTGGGCGCAACCACATTATTCTTATAGTGGTCTGACGCAGATAACTGATAGAAAACCCTAGTTGTTCACCCCCTCAAATAATGACATAAGACCGATGCGGGTACTATAGCGTAAGCCGCACTTGGGCTTGACCACATTATTCTTATAGTGGTCCGACGCAGATAACTGATAGAAACCCCTAGTTGTTCACACCCTCAAATAATTACATAAGCCCGATGCGGGTTCTATAGCGTAAGCCGCACTTGGGCTTGACCACATTATTCTTATAGCGGTCCGACGCAGATAACTGATGGGAAACCCTAGTTGTTCACCCCCTCAAATAATTACATAAGACCGATGCGGGTTCTATAGCGTAAGCCGCACTTGTGCGTAACCACCTTATTCTTATAGCGGTCCGATGCAGATAACTGATGGGAACCCCTAGTTGTTCACCCCCTGAAATAATTACATAAGACCGATGCGGGTTCTATAGCGTAAGCGGCACTTGTGCGTATCCACATTATTCTTATAGTGGTCCGACGCAGATAAGTGATGGGAACCTCTAGTTGTTCACCCCCTCAAATAATGACATAAGACCGATGCGGGTTCTATAGCGTAAGCCGCACTTGGGCGTAACCACATTATTCTTATAGTGGTCCGACGCAGATAACTGATGGGAACCCCTAGTTGTTCACCCCCTCAAGTAATGACATAAAACCGATGCGGGTTCTATAGCGTAAGCCGCAATTGGGCTTGACGACATTATTCTTATAGTGGTCCGACGCAGATAACTGATAGAATCCCCTAGTTGTTCACCCCCTCAAATAATTACATAAGACCGATGCGGGTTCTATAGCGTAAGTCACACTTGGGCTTGCCCACATTATTCTTACAATGGTCCGACGCAGATAACTGATGGGAAGCCCTAGTTGTTCACCCCCTGAAATAATTACATAAGACCGATGCGGGTTCTATAGCGTAAGCCGCACTTGGGCGCAACCACATTATTCTTATAGTGGTCTGACGCAGATAACTGATAGAAAACCCTAGTTGTTCACCCCTCAAATATTTACATAAGACCGATGCGGGTTCTATAGCGGAAGCCGCACTTGGGCTTGACCACATTATTCTTATAGTGGTCCGACACAGATAGCTGATGGGAACCCCTAGTTGTTCACCTCTCAAATATTTACTTAAGACCGATGCGGGTTCTATAACGTAAGCCGCACTTGGGCGTGACCACATTATTCTTATAGTGGTCTGACGCAGATAACTGATAGAAAACCCTAGTTGTTCACACCTCAAATATTTACATAAGACCGATGCGGGTTCTATAGCGTAAGCCGCACTTGGGCTGGACCACATTATTCTTATAGTGGTCCGACACAGATAACTGATGGGAACCCCTAGTTGTTCACCCTCTCAAATAATGACACAAGACCGATGCGGGTTCTATAGCGTAAGCCGCACTTGGGCTTGCTCACATTATTGTTATAGTGGTCCGACGCAGATAACTGATGGGAACCCTTAGTTGTTCACCCCCTCAAATAATGACATAAGACCGATGCGGGTACTATAGCGTAAGCCGCACTTGGGCTTGACCACATTATTCTTATAGTGGTCCGACGCAGATAACTGATAGAAACCCCTAGTTGTTCACACCCTCAAATAATTACATAAGCCCGATGCGGGTTCTATAGCGTAAGCCGCACTTGGGCTTGACCACATTATTCTTATAGCGGTCCGACGCAGATAACTGATGGGAAGCCCTAGTTGTTCATCCCCTCAAATAATTACATAAGACCGATGCGGGTTCTATAGCGTAAGCCGCACTTGTGCGTAACCACCTTATTCTTATAGCGGTCCGATGCAGATAACTGATGGGAACCCCTAGTTGTTCACCCCCTGAAATAATTACATAAGACCGATGCGGGTTCTATAGCGTAAGCGGCACTTGTGCGTATCCACATTATTCTTATAGTGGTCCGACGCAGATAAGTGATGGGAACCTCTAGTTGTTCACCCCCTCAAATAATGACATAAGACCGATGCGGGTTCTATAGCGTAAGCCGCACTTGGGCGTAACCACATTATTCTTATAGTGGTCCGACGCAGATAACTGATGGGAACCCCTAGTTGTTCACCCCCTCAAGTAATGACATAAAACCGATGCGGGTTCTATAGCGTAAGCCGCACTTGGCCTTGACCACATTATTCATATAGTGGTCCGACGCAGATAACTGATGGGAACCCCTAGTTGTTCAAACCCTCAAATAATGACATAAGACCGATGCGGGTTCTATAGCGTAAGCCGCAATTGGGCTTGATAGTGGTCCGACGCAGATAACTGATAGAATCCCCTAGTTGTTCACCCCCTCAAATAATTACATAAGACCGATGCGGGTTCTATAGCGTAAGCCGCACTTGGGCTTGCCCACATTATTCTTACAATGGTCCGACGCAGATAACTGATGGGAAGCCCTAGTTGTTCACCCCCTGAAATAATTACATAAGACCGATGCGGGTTCTATAGCGTAAGCCGTACTTGGGCGCAACCACATTATTCTTATAGTGGTCTGACGCAGATAACTGATAGAAAACCCTAGTTGTTCACCCCTCAAATATTTACATAAGACCGATGCGGGTTCTATAGCGTAAGCCGCACTTGGGCTTGACCATATGATTCATATAGTGGTCCGACGCAGATAACTGATGGGAACCACTAGTTGTTCAAACCCTCAAATATTTACATAAGACCGATGCGGGTTCTATAGCGTAAGCCGCACTTGGGCTTGCCCACATTATTCTTACAATGGTCCGACGCAGATAACTGATGGGAAGCCCTAGTTGTTCACCCCCTGAAATAATTACATAAGACCGATGCGGGTTCTATAGCGTAAGCCGCACTTGGGCGCAACCACATTATTCTTATAGTGGTCTGACGCAGATAACTGATAGAAAACCCTAGTTGTTCACCCCTCAAATATTTACATAAGACCGATGCGGGTTCTATAGCGGAAGCCGCACTTGGGCTTGACCACATTATTCTTATAGTGGTCCGACACAGATAGCTGATGGGAACCCCTAGTTGTTCACCTCTCAAATATTTACTTAAGACCGATGCGGGTTCTATAACGTAAGCCGCACTTGGGCGTGACCACATTATTCTTATAGTGGTCTGACGCAGATAACTGATAGAAAACCCTAGTTGTTCACACCTCAAATATTTACATAAGACCGATGCGGGTTCTATAGCGTAAGCCGCACTTGGGCTGGACCACATTATTCTTATAGTGGTCCGACACAGATAACTGATGGGAACCCCTAGTTGTTCACCCTCTCAAATAATGACACAAGACCGATGCGGGTTCTATAGCGTAAGCCGCACTTGGGCTTGCTCACATTATTGTTATAGTGGTCCGACGCAGATAACTGATGGGAACCCTTAGTTGTTCACCCCCTCAAATAATGACATAAGACCGATGCGGGTACTATAGCGTAAGCCGCACTTGGGCTTGACCACATTATTCTTATAGTGGTCCGACGCAGATAACTGATAGAAACCCCTAGTTGTTCACACCCTCAAATAATTACATAAGCCCGATGCGGGTTCTATAGCGTAAGCCGCACTTGGGCTTGACCACATTATTCTTATAGCGGTCCGACGCAGATAACTGATGGGAAGCCCTAGTTGTTCACCCCCTCAAATAATTACATAAGACCGATGCGGGTTCTATAGCGTAAGCCGCACTTGTGCGTAACCACCTTATTCTTATAGCGGTCCGATGCAGATAACTGATGGGAACCCCTAGTTGTTCACCCCCTGAAATAATTACATAAGACCGATGCGGGTTCTATAGCGTAAGCGGCACTTGTGCGTATCCACATTATTCTTATAGTGGTCCGACGCAGATAAGTGATGGGAACCTCTAGTTGTTCACCCCCTCAAATAATGACATAAGACCGATGCGGGTTCTATAGCGTAAGCCGCACTTGGGCGTAACCACATTATTCTTATAGTGGTCCGACGCAGATAACTGATGGGAACCCCTAGTTGTTCACCCCCTCAAGTAATGACATAAAACCGATGCGGGTTCTATAGCGTAAGCCGCACTTGGGCTTGACCACATTATTCATATAGTGGTCCGACGCAGATAACTGATGGGAACCCCTAGTTGTTCAAACCCTCAAATAATGACATAAGACCGATGCGGGTTCTATAGCGTAAGCCGCAATTGGGCTTGATAGTGGTCCGACGCAGATAACTGATAGAATCCCCTAGTTGTTCACCCCCTCAAATAATTACATAAGACCGATGCGGGTTCTATAGCGTAAGCCGCACTTGGGCTTGCCCACATTATTCTTACAATGGTCCGACGCAGATAACTGATGGGAAGCCCTAGTTGTTCACCCCCTGAAATAATTACATAAGACCGATGCGGGTTCTATAGCGTAAGCCGCACTTGGGCGCAACCACATTATTCTTATAGTGGTCTGACGCAGATAACTGATAGAAAACCCTAGTTGTTCACCCCTCAAATATTTACATAAGACCGATGCGGGTTCTATAGCGGAAGCCGCACTTGGGCTTGACCACATTATTCTTATAGTGGTCCGACACAGATAGCTGATGGGAACCCCTAGTTGTTCACCTCTCAAATATTTACTTAAGACCGATGCGGGTTCTATAACGTAAGCCGCACTTGGGCGTGACCACATTATTCTTATAGTGGTCTGACGCAGATAACTGATAGAAAACCCTAGTTGTTCACACCTCAAATATTTACATAAGACCGATGCGGGTTCTATAGCGTAAGCCGCACTTGGGCTGGACCACATTATTCTTATAGTGGTCCGACACAGATAACTGATGGGAACCCCTAGTTGTTCACCCTCTCAAATAATGACACAAGACCGATGCGGGTTCTATAGCGTAAGCCGCACTTGGGCTTGCTCACATTATTGTTATAGTGGTCCGACGCAGATAACTGATGGGAACCCTTAGTTGTTCACCCCCTCAAATAATGACATAAGACCGATGCGGGTACTATAGCGTAAGCCGCACTTGGGCTTGACCACATTATTCTTATAGTGGTCCGACGCAGATAACTGATAGAAACCCCTAGTTGTTCACACCCTCAAATAATTACATAAGCCCGATGCGGGTTCTATAGCGTAAGCCGCACTTGGGCTTGACCACATTATTCTTATAGCGGTCCGACGCAGATAACTGATGGGAAGCCCTAGTTGTTCATCCCCTCAAATAATTACATAAGACCGATGCGGGTTCTATAGCGTAAGCCGCACTTGTGCGTAACCACCTTATTCTTATAGCGGTCCGATGCAGATAACTGATGGGAACCCCTAGTTGTTCACCCCCTGAAATAATTACATAAGACCGATGCGGGTTCTATAGCGTAAGCGGCACTTGTGCGTATCCACATTATTCTTATAGTGGTCCGACGCAGATAAGTGATGGGAACCTCTAGTTGTTCACCCCCTCAAATAATGACATAAGACCGATGCGGGTTCTATAGCGTAAGCCGCACTTGGGCGTAACCACATTATTCTTATAGTGGTCCGACGCAGATAACTGATGGGAACCCCTAGTTGTTCACCCCCTCAAGTAATGACATAAAACCGATGCGGGTTCTATAGCGTAAGCCGCACTTGGCCTTGACCACATTATTCATATAGTGGTCCGACGCAGATAACTGATGGGAACCCCTAGTTGTTCAAACCCTCAAATAATGACATAAGACCGATGCGGGTTCTATAGCGTAAGCCGCAATTGGGCTTGATAGTGGTCCGACGCAGATAACTGATAGAATCCCCTAGTTGTTCACCCCCTCAAATAATTACATAAGACCGATGCGGGTTCTATAGCGTAAGCCGCACTTGGGCTTGCCCACATTATTCTTACAATGGTCCGACGCAGATAACTGATGGGAAGCCCTAGTTGTTCACCCCCTGAAATAATTACATAAGACCGATGCGGGTTCTATAGCGTAAGCCGTACTTGGGCGCAACCACATTATTCTTATAGTGGTCTGACGCAGATAACTGATAGAAAACCCTAGTTGTTCACCCCTCAAATATTTACATAAGACCGATGCGGGTTCTATAGCGTAAGCCGCACTTGGGCTTGACCATATGATTCATATAGTGGTCCGACGCAGATAACTGATGGGAACCACTAGTTGTTCAAACCCTCAAATATTTACATAAGACCGATGCGGGTTCTATAGCGTAAGCCGCACTTGGGCTTGCCCACATTATTCTTACAATGGTCCGACGCAGATAACTGATGGGAAGCCCTAGTTGTTCACCCCCTGAAATAATTACATAAGACCGATGCGGGTTCTATAGCGTAAGCCGCACTTGGGCGCAACCACATTATTCTTATAGTGGTCTGACGCAGATAACTGATAGAAAACCCTAGTTGTTCACCCCTCAAATATTTACATAAGACCGATGCGGGTTCTATAGCGGAAGCCGCACTTGGGCTTGACCACATTATTCTTATAGTGGTCCGACACAGATAGCTGATGGGAACCCCTAGTTGTTCACCTCTCAAATATTTACTTAAGACCGATGCGGGTTCTATGACGTAAGCCGCACTTGGGCGTGACCACATTATTCTTATAGTGGTCTGACGCAGATAACTGATAGAAAACCCTAGTTGTTCACACCTCAAATATTTACATAAGACCGATGCGGGTTCTATAGCGTAAGCCGCACTTGGGCTGGACCACATTATTCTTATAGTGGTCCGACACAGATAACTGATGGGAACCCCTAGTTGTTCACCCTCTCAAATAATGACACAAGACCGATGCGGGTTCTATAGCGTAAGCCGCACTTGGGCTTGCTCACATTATTGTTATAGTGGTCCGACGCAGATAACTGATGGGAACCCTTAGTTGTTCACCCCCTCAAATAATGACATAAGACCGATGCGGGTACTATAGCGTAAGCCGCACTTGGGCTTGACCACATTATTCTTATAGTGGTCCGACGCAGATAACTGATAGAAACCCCTAGTTGTTCACACCCTCAAATAATTACATAAGCCCGATGCGGGTTCTATAGCGTAAGCCGCACTTGGGCTTGACCACATTATTCTTATAGCGGTCCGACGCAGATAACTGATGGGAAGCCCTAGTTGTTCACCCCCTCAAATAATTACATAAGACCGATGCGGGTTCTATAGCGTAAGCCGCACTTGTGCGTAACCACCTTATTCTTATAGCGGTCCGATGCAGATAACTGATGGGAACCCCTAGTTGTTCACCCCCTGAAATAATTACATAAGACCGATGCGGGTTCTATAGCGTAAGCGGCACTTGTGCGTATCCACATTATTCTTATAGTGGTCCGACGCAGATAAGTGATGGGAACCTCTAGTTGTTCACCCCCTCAAATAATGACATAAGACCGATGCGGGTTCTATAGCGTAAGCCGCACTTGGGCGTAACCACATTATTCTTATAGTGGTCCGACGCAGATAACTGATGGGAACCCCTAGTTGTTCACCCCCTCAAGTAATGACATAAAACCGATGCGGGTTCTATAGCGTAAGCCGCACTTGGCCTTGACCACATTATTCATATAGTGGTCCGACGCAGATAACTGATGGGAACCCCTAGTTGTTCAAACCCTCAAATAATGACATAAGACCGATGCGGGTTCTATAGCGTAAGCCGCAATTGGGCTTGATAGTGGTCCGACGCAGATAACTGATAGAATCCCCTAGTTGTTCACCCCCTCAAATAATTACATAAGACCGATGCGGGTTCTATAGCGTAAGCCGCACTTGGGCTTGCCCACATTATTCTTACAATGGTCCGACGCAGATAACTGATGGGAAGCCCTAGTTGTTCACCCCCTGAAATAATTACATAAGACCGATGCGGGTTCTATAGCGTAAGCCGCACTTGGGCGCAACCACATTATTCTTATAGTGGTCTGACGCAGATAACTGATAGAAAACCCTAGTTGTTCACCCCTCAAATATTTACATAAGACCGATGCGGGTTCTATAGCGTAAGCCGCACTTGGGCTTGACCATATGATTCATATAGTGGTCCGACGCAGATAACTGATGGGAACCACTAGTTGTTCAAACCCTCAAATATTTACATAAGACCGATGCGGGTTCTATAGCGTAAGCCGCACTTGGGCTTGCCCACATTATTCTTACAATGGTCCGACGCAGATAACTGATGGGAAGCCCTAGTTGTTCACCCCCTGAAATAATTACATAAGACCGATGCGGGTTCTATAGCGTAAGCCGCACTTGGGCGCAACCACATTATTCTTATAGTGGTCTGACGCAGATAACTGATAGAAAACCCTAGTTGTTCACCCCTCAAATATTTACATAAGACCGATGCGGGTTCTATAGCGGAAGCCGCACTTGGGCTTGACCACATTATTCTTATAGTGGTCCGACACAGATAGCTGATGGGAACCCCTAGTTGTTCACCTCTCAAATATTTACTTAAGACCGATGCGGGTTCTATAACGTAAGCCGCACTTGGGCGTGACCACATTATTCTTATAGTGGTCTGACGCAGATAACTGATAGAAAACCCTAGTTGTTCACACCTCAAATATTTACATAAGACCGATGCGGGTTCTATAGCGTAAGCCGCACTTGGGCTGGACCACATTATTCTTATAGTGGTCCGACACAGATAACTGATGGGAACCCCTAGTTGTTCACCCTCTCAAATAATGACACAAGACCGATGCGGGTTCTATAGCGTAAGCCGCACTTGGGCTTGCTCACATTATTGTTATAGTGGTCCGACGCAGATAACTGATGGGAACCCTTAGTTGTTCACCCCCTCAAATAATGACAAGACCGATGCGGGTACTATAGCGTAAGCCGCACTTGGGCTTGACCACATTATTCTTATAGTGGTCCGACGCAGATAACTGATAGAAACCCCTAGTTGTTCACACCCTCAAATAATTACATAAGCCCGATGCGGGTTCTATAGCGTAAGCCGCACTTGGGCTTGACCACATTATTCTTATAGCGGTCCGACGCAGATAACTGATGGGAAGCCCTAGTTGTTCACCCCCTCAAATAATTACATAAGACCGATGCGGGTTCTATAGCGTAAGCCGCACTTGTGCGTAACCACCTTATTCTTATAGCGGTCCGATGCAGATAACTGATGGGAACCCCTAGTTGTTCACCCCCTGAAATAATTACATAAGACCGATGCGGGTTCTATAGCGTAAGCGGCACTTGTGCGTATCCACATTATTCTTATAGTGGTCCGACGCAGATAAGTGATGGGAACCTCTAGTTGTTCACCCCCTCAAATAATGACATAAGACCGATGCGGGTTCTATAGCGTAAGCCGCACTTGGGCGTAACCACATTATTCTTATAGTGGTCCGACGCAGATAACTGATGGGAACCCCTAGTTGTTCACCCCCTCAAGTAATGACATAAAACCGATGCGGGTTCTATAGCGTAAGCCGCACTTGGGCTTGACCACATTATTCATATAGTGGTCCGACGCAGATAACTGATGGGAACCCCTAGTTGTTCAAACCCTCAAATAATGACATAAGACCGATGCGGGTTCTATAGCGTAAGCCGCAATTGGGCTTGATAGTGGTCCGACGCAGATAACTGATAGAATCCCCTAGTTGTTCACCCCCTCAAATAATTACATAAGACCGATGCGGGTTCTATAGCGTAAGCCGCACTTGGGCTTGCCCACATTATTCTTACAATGGTCCGACGCAGATAACTGATGGGAAGCCCTAGTTGTTCACCCCCTGAAATAATTACATAAGACCGATGCGGGTTCTATAGCGTAAGCCGCACTTGGGCGCAACCACATTATTCTTATAGTGGTCTGACGCAGATAACTGATAGAAAACCCTAGTTGTTCACCCCTCAAATATTTACATAAGACCGATGCGGGTTCTATAGCGTAAGCCGCACTTGGGCTTGACCATATGATTCATATAGTGGTCCGACGCAGATAACTGATGGGAACCACTAGTTGTTCAAACCCTCAAATATTTACATAAGACCGATGCGGGTTCTATAGCGTAAGCCGCACTTGGGCTTGCCCACATTATTCTTACAATGGTCCGACGCAGATAACTGATGGGAAGCCCTAGTTGTTCACCCCCTGAAATAATTACATAAGACCGATGCGGGTTCTATAGCGTAAGCCGCACTTGGGCGCAACCACATTATTCTTATAGTGGTCTGACGCAGATAACTGATAGAAAACCCTAGTTGTTCACCCCCTCAAATAATGACATAAGACCGATGCGGGTACTATAGCGTAAGCCGCACTTGGGCTTGACCACATTATTCTTATAGTGGTCCGACGCAGATAACTGATAGAAACCCCTAGGTGTTCACACCCTCAAATAATTACATAAGCCCGATGCGGGTTCTATAGCGTAAGCCGCACTTGGGCTTGACCACATTATTCTTATAGCGGTCCGACGCAGATAACTGATGGGAAGCCCTAGTTGTTCACCCCCTCAAATAATTACATAAGACCGATGCGGGTTCTATAGCGTAAGCCGCACTTGTGCGTAACCACCTTATTCTTATAGCGGTCCGATGCAGATAACTGATGGGAACCCCTAGTTGTTCACCCAATGAAATAATTACATAAGACCGATGCGGGTTCTATAGCGTAAGCGGCACTTGTGCGTATCCACATTATTCTTATAGTGGTCCGACGCAGATAAGTGATGGGAACCTCTAGTTGTTCACCCCCTCAAATAATGACATAAGACCGATGCGGGTTCTATAGCGTAAGCCGCACTTAGGCGTAACCACATTATTCTTATAGTGGTCCGACGCAGATAACTGATGGGAACCCCTAGTTGTTCACCCCCTCAAGTAATGACATAAAACCGATGCGGGTTCTATAGCGTAAGCCGCAATTGGGCTTGACGACATTATTCTTATAGTGGTCCGACGCAGATAACTGATAGAATCCCCTAGTTGTTCACCCCCTCAAATATTTACATAAGACCGATGCGGGTTCTATAGCGTAAGCCGCACTTGGGCTTGCCCACATTATTCTTACAATGGTCCGACGCAGATAACTGATGGGAAGCCCTAGTTGTTCACCCCCTGAAGTAATTACATAAGACCGATGCGGGTTCTATAGCGTAAGCCGCACTTGGGCGCAACCACATTATTCTTATAGTGGTCTGACGCAGATAACTGATAGAAAACCCTAGTTGTTCACCCCTCAAATATTTACATAAGACCGATGCGGGTTCTATAGCGTAAGCCGCACTTGGGCTTGACCATATTATTCATATAGTGGTCCGACGCAGATAACTGATGGGAACCACTAGTTGATCAAACCCTCAAATAATGACATAAGACCGATGCGGGTTCTATAGCGTAAGCCGCACTTGGGCTTGACGACATTATTCTTATAGTGGTCCGACGCAGATAACTGATAGAATCCCCTAGTTGTTCACCCCCTCAAATAATTACATAACACCGATGCGGGTTCTATAGCGTAAGCCGCACTTGGGCTTGCCCACATTATTCTTACAATGGTCCGACGCAGATAACTTATGGGAAGCCCTAGTTGTTCACCCCCTGAAATAATTACATAAGACCGATGCGGGTTCTATAGCGTAAGCGGCACTTGTGCGTATCCACATTATTCTTATAGTGGTCCGACGCAGATAAGTGATGGGAACCTCTAGTTGTTCACCCCCTCAAATAATGACATAAGACCGATGCGGGTTCTATAGCGTAAGCCGCACTTGGGCTGGACCACATTATTCTTATAGTGCTCCGACACAGATAACTGATGGGAACCCCTAGTTGTTCACCCTCTCAAATAATGACACAAGACCGATGCGGGTTCTATAGCGTAAGCCGCACTTGGGCTTGCTCACATTATTGTTATAGTGGTCCGACGCAGATAACTGATGGGAACCCTTAGTTGTTCACCCCCTCAAATAATGACATAAGACCGATGCGGGTACTATAGCGTAAGCCGCACTTGGGCTTGACCACATTATTCTTATAGTGGTCCGACGCAGATAACTGATAGAAACCCCTAGTTGTTCACACCCTCAAATAATTACATAAGCCCGATGCGGGTTCTATAGCGTAAGCCGCACTTGGGCTTGACCACATTATTCTTATAGCGGTCCGACGCAGATAACTGATGGGAAGCCCTAGTTGTTCACCCCCTCAAATAATTACATAAGACCGATGCGGGTTCTATAGCGTAAGCCGCACTTGTGCGTAACCACCTTATTCTTATAGCGGTCCGATGCAGATAACTGATGGGAACCCCTAGTTGTTCACCCCCTGAAATAATTACATAAGACCGATGCGGGTTCTATAGCGTAAGCAGCACTTGTGCGTATCCACATTATTCTTATAGTGGTCCGACGCAGATAAGTGATGGGAACCTCTTGTTGTTCACCCCCTCAAATAATGACATAAGACCGATGCGGGTTCTATAGCGTAAGCCGCACTTGGGCGTAACCACATTATTCTTATAGTGGTCCGACGCAGATAACTGATGGGAACCCCTAGTTGTTCACCCCCTCAAGTAATGACATAAAACCCATGCGGGTTCTATAGCGTAAGCCACACTTGGGCTTGACCGCATTATTCATATAGTGGTCCGACGCAGATAACTGATGGGAACCCCTAGTTGTTCAAACCCTCAAATAATGACATAAGACCGATGCGGGTTCTATAGCGTAAGCCGCAATTGGGCTTGACGACATTATTCTTGTAGTGGTCCGACGCAGATAACTGATAGAATCCCCTAGTTGTTCACCCCCTCAAATAATTACATAAGACCGATGCGGGTTCTATAGCGTAAGCCGCACTTGGGCTTGCCCACATTATTCTTACAATGGTCCGACGCAGATAACTGATGGGAAGCCCTAGTTGTTCACCCCCTGAAATAATTACATAAGACCGATGCGGGTTCTATAGCGTAAGCCGCACTTGGGCGCAACCACATTATTCTTATAGTGGTCTGACGCAGATAACTGATAGAAAACCCTAGTTGTTCACCCCTCAAATATTTACATAAGACCGATGCGGGTTCTAAAGCGTAAGCCGCACTTGGGCTTGACCATATTATTCATATAGTGGTCCGACGCAGATAACTGATGGGAACCACTAGTTGTTCAAACCCTCAAATATTTACATAAGACCGATGCGGGTTCTATAGCGTAAGCCGCACTTGGGCTTGCCCACATTATTCTTACAATGGTCCGACGCAGATAACTGATGGGAAGCCCTAGTTGTTCACCCCCTGAAATAATTACATAAGACCGATGCGGGTTCTATAGCGTAAGCCGCACTTGGGCGCAACCACATTATTCTTATAGTGGTCTGACGCAGATAACTGATAGAAAACCCTAGTTGTTCACCCCCTCAAATAATGACATAAGACCGATGCAGGTACTATAGCGTAAGCCGCACTTGGGCTTGACCACATTATTCTTATAGTGGTCCGACGCAGATAACTGATAGAAACCCCTAGTTGTTCACACCCTCAAATAATTACATAAGCCCGATGCGGGTTCTATAGCGTAAGCCGCACTTGGGCTTGACCACATTATTCGTATAGCGGTCCGACGCAGATAACTGATGGGAAGCCCTAGTTGTTCACCCCCTCAAATAATTACATAAGACCGATGCGGGTTCTATAGCGTAAGCCGCACTTGTGCGTAACCACCTTATTCTTATAGCGGTCTGATGCAGATAACTGATGGGAACCCCTAGTTGTTCACCCCCTGAAATAATTACATAAGACCGATGCGGGTTCTATAGCGTAAGCGGCACTTGTGCGTATCCACATTATTCTTATAGTGGTCCGACGCAGATAAGTGATGGGAACCTCTAGTTGTTCACCCCCTCAAATAATGACATAAGACCGATGCGGGTTCTATAGCGTAAGCCGCACTTGGGCGTAGCCACATTATTCTTATAATGGTCCGACGCAGATAACTGATGGGAACCCCTAGTTGTTCACCCCCTCAAGTAATGACATAAAACCGATGCGGGTTCTATAGCGTAAGCCGCAATTGGGCTTGACGACATTATTCTTATAGTGGTCCGACGCAGATAACTGATAGAATCCCCTAGTTGTTCACCCCCTCAAATATTTACATAAGACCGATGCGGGTTCTATAGCGTAAGCCGCACATGGGCTTGCCCACATTATTCTTACAATGGTCCGACGCAGATAACTGATGGGAAGCCCTAGTTGTTCACCCCCTGAAATAATTACATAAGACCGATGCGGGTTCTATAGCGTAAGCCGCACTTGGGCGCAACCACATTATTCTTATAGTGGTCTGACGCAGATAACTGATAGAAAACCCTAGTTGTTCACCCCTCAAATATTTACATAAGACCGATGCGGGTTCTATAGCGTAAGCCGCACTTGGGCTTGACCATATTATTCATATAGTGGTCCGACGCAGATAACTGATGGGAACCACTAGTTGTTCAAACCCTCAAATAATGACATAAGACCGATGCGGGTTCTATAGCGTAAGCCGCACTTGGGCTTGACGACATTATTCTTATAGTGGTCCGACGCAGATAACTGATAGAATCCCCTAGTTGTTCACCCCCTCAAATAATTACATAAGACCGATGCGGGTTCTATAGCGTAAGCCGCACTTGGGCTTGCCCACATTATTCTTACAATGGTCCGACGCAGATAACTTATGGGAAGCCCTAGTTGTTCACCCCCTGAAATATTTACATAAGACCGATGCGGGTTCTATAGCGTAAGCGGCACTTGTGCGTATCCACATTATTCTTATAGTGGTCCGACGCAGATAAGTGATGGGAACCTCTAGTTGTTCACCCCCTCAAATAATGACATAAGACCGATGCGGGTTCTATAGCGTAAGCCGCACTTGGGCGTAACCACATTATTCTTATAATGGTCCGACGCAGATAACTGCTGGGAACCCCTAGTTGTTCACCCCCTCAAGTAATGACATAAAACCGATGCGGGTTCTATAGCGTAAGCCGCACTTGGGCTTGACCACATTATTCATATAGTGGTCCGACGCAGATAACTGATGGGAAGCCCTAGTTGTTCACCCCCTGAAATAATTACATAAGACCCATGCGGGTTCTATAGCGTAAGCCGCACTTGGGCGCAACCACATTATTCTTATAGTGGTCTGACGCAGATAACTGATAGAAAACCCTAGTTGTTCACCCCTCAAATATTTACATAAGACCGATGCGGGTTCTATAGCGTAAGCCGCACTTGGGCTTGACCATATGATTCATATAGTGGTCCGACGCAGATAAGTGATGGGAACCACTAGTTGTTCAAACCCTCAAATATTTACATAAGACCGATGCGGGTTCTATAGCGTAAGCCGCACTTGGGCTTGCCCACATTATTCTTACAATGGTCCGACGCAGATAACTGATGGGAAGCACTAGTTGTTCACCCCCTCAAATATTTACATAAGACCGATGCGGGTTCTATAGCGTAAGCCGCACTTGGGCTTGCCCACATTATTCTTACAATGGTCCGACGCAGATAACTGATGGGAAGCCCTAGTTGTTCACCCCCTGAAGTAATTACATAAGACCGATGCGGGTTCTATAGCGTAAGCCGCACTTGGGCGCAACCACATTATTCTTATAGTGGTCTGACGCAGATAACTGATAGAAAACCCTAGTTGTTCACCCCTCAAATATTTACATAAGACCGATGCGGGTTCTATAGCGTAAGCCGCACTTGGGCTTGACCATATTATTCATATAGTGGTCCGACGCAGATAACTGATGGGAACCACTAGTTGATCAAACCCTCAAATAATGACATAAGACCGATGCGGGTTCTATAGCGTAAGCCGCACTTGGGCTTGACGACATTATTCTTATAGTGGTCCGACGCAGATAACTGATAGAATCCCCTAGTTGTTCACCCCCTCAAATAATTACATAACACCGATGCGGGTTCTATAGCGTAAGCCGCACTTGGGCTTGCCCACATTATTCTTACAATGGTCCGACGCAGATAACTTATGGGAAGCCCTAGTTGTTCACCCCCTGAAATAATTACATAAGACCGATGCGGGTTCTATAGCGTAAGCGGCACTTGTGCGTATCCACATTATTCTTATAGTGGTCCGACGCAGATAAGTGATGGGAACCTCTAGTTGTTCACCCCCTCAAATAATGACATAAGACCGATGCGGGTTCTATAGCGTAAGCCGCACTTGGGCTGGACCACATTATTCTTATAGTGCTCCGACACAGATAACTGATGGGAACCCCTAGTTGTTCACCCTCTCAAATAATGACACAAGACCGATGCGGGTTCTATAGCGTAAGCCGCACTTGGGCTTGCTCACATTATTGTTATAGTGGTCCGACGCAGATAACTGATGGGAACCCTTAGTTGTTCACCCCCTCAAATAATGACATAAGACCGATGCGGGTACTATAGCGTAAGCCGCACTTGGGCTTGACCACATTATTCTTATAGTGGTCCGACGCAGATAACTGATAGAAACCCCTAGTTGTTCACACCCTCAAATAATTACATAAGCCCGATGCGGGTTCTATAGCGTAAGCCGCACTTGGGCTTGACCACATTATTCTTATAGCGGTCCGACGCAGATAACTGATGGGAAGCCCTAGTTGTTCACCCCCTCAAATAATTACATAAGACCGATGCGGGTTCTATAGCGTAAGCCGCACTTGTGCGTAACCACCTTATTCTTATAGCGGTCCGATGCAGATAACTGATGGGAACCCCTAGTTGTTCACCCCCTGAAATACTTACATAAGACCGATGCGGGTTCTATAGCGTAAGCAGCACTTGTGCGTATCCACATTATTCTTATAGTGGTCCGACGCAGATAAGTGATGGGAACCTCTAGTTGTTCACCCCCTCAAATAATGACATAAGACCGATGCGGGTTCTATAGCGTAAGCCGCACTTGGGCGTAACCACATTATTCTTATAGTGGTCCGACGCAGATAACTGATGGGAACCCCTAGTTGTTCACCCCCTCAAGTAATGACATAAAACCCATGCGGGTTCTATAGCGTAAGCCACACTTGGGCTTGACCGCATTATTCATATAGTGGTCCGACGCAGATAACTGATGGGAACCCCTAGTTGTTCAAACCCTCAAATAATGACATAAGACCGATGCGGGTTCTATAGCGTAAGCCGCAATTGGGCTTGACGACATTATTCTTGTAGTGGTCCGACGCAGATAACTGATAGAATCCCCTAGTTGTTCACCCCCTCAAATAATTACATAAGACCGATGCGGGTTCTATAGCGTAAGCCGCACTTGGGCTTGCCCACATTATTCTTACAATGGTCCGACGCAGATAACTGATGGGAAGCCCTAGTTGTTCACCCCCTGAAATAATTACATAAGACCGATGCGGGTTCTATAGCGTAAGCCGCACTTGGGCGCAACCACATTATTCTTATAGTGGTCTGACGCAGATAACTGATAGAAAACCCTAGTTGTTCACCCCTCAAATATTTACATAAGACCGATGCGGGTTCTAAAGCGTAAGCCGCACTTGGGCTTGACCATATTATTCATATAGTGGTCCGACGCAGATAACTGATGGGAACCACTAGTTGTTCAAACCCTCAAATATTTACATAAGACCGATGCGGGTTCTATAGCGTAAGCCGCACTTGGGCTTGCCCACATTATTCTTACAATGGTCCGACGCAGATAACTGATGGGAAGCCCTAGTTGTTCACCCCCTGAAATAATTACATAAGACCGATGCGGGTTCTATAGCGTAAGCCGCACTTGGGCGCAACCACATTATTCTTATAGTGGTCTGACGCAGATAACTGATAGAAAACCCTAGTTGTTCACCCCCTCAAATAATGACATAAGACCGATGCAGGTACTATAGCGTAAGCCGCACTTGGGCTTGACCACATTATTCTTATAGTGGTCCGACGCAGATAACTGATAGAAACCCCTAGTTGTTCACACCCTCAAATAATTACATAAGCCCGATGCGGGTTCTATAGCGTAAGCCGCACTTGGGCTTGACCACATTATTCGTATAGCGGTCCGACGCAGATAACTGATGGGAAGCCCTAGTTGTTCACCCCCTCAAATAATTACATAAGACCGATGCGGGTTCTATAGCGTAAGCCGCACTTGTGCGTAACCACCTTATTCTTATAGCGGTCTGATGCAGATAACTGATGGGAACCCCTAGTTGTTCACCCCCTGAAATAATTACATAAGACCGATGCGGGTTCTATAGCGTAAGCGGCACTTGTGCGTATCCACATTATTCTTATAGTGGTCCGACGCAGGTAAGTGATGGGAACCTCTAGTTGTTCACCCCCTCAAATAATGACATAAGACCGATGCGGGTTCTATAGCGTAAGCCGCACTTGGGCGTAACCACATTATTCTTATAGTGGTCCGACGCAGATAACTGATGGGAACCCCTAGTTGTTCACCCCCTCAAGTAATGACATAAAACCGATGCGGGTTCTATAGCGTAAGCCGCAATTGGGCTTGACGACATTATTCTTATAGTGGTCCGACGCAGATAACTGATAGAATCCCCTAGTTGTTCACCCCCTCAAATATTTACATAAGACCGATGCGGGTTCTATAGCGTAAGCCGCACATGGGCTTGCCCACATTATTCTTACAATGGTCCGACGCAGATAACTGATGGGAAGCCCTAGTTGTTCACCCCCTGAAATAATTACATAAGACCGATGCGGGTTCTATAGCGTAAGCCGCACTTGGGCGCAACCACATTATTCTTATAGTGGTCTGACGCAGATAACTGATAGAAAACCCTAGTTGTTCACCCCTCAAATATTTACATAAGACCGATGCGGGTTCTATAGCGTAAGCCGCACTTGGGCTTGACCATATTATTCATATAGTGGTCCGACGCAGATAACTGATGGGAACCACTAGTTGTTCAAACCCTCAAATAATGACATAAGACCGATGCGGGTTCTATAGCGTAAGCCGCACTTGGGCTTGACGACATTATTCTTATAGTGGTCCGACGCAGATAACTGATAGAATCCCCTAGTTGTTCACCCCCTCAAATAATTACATAAGACCGATGCGGGTTCTATAGCGTAAGCCGCACTTGGGCTTGCCCACATTATTCTTACAATGGTCCGACGCAGATAACTTATGGGAAGCCC
The DNA here is from genome assembly GCF_055883805.1 of Amblyomma maculatum. Classification (NCBI taxonomy): domain Eukaryota; kingdom Metazoa; phylum Arthropoda; class Arachnida; order Ixodida; family Ixodidae; genus Amblyomma; species Amblyomma maculatum. Next base: position 10,241,826 of record NC_139351.1, on the reverse strand, counting down.
TAGTTGTTCACCCCCTGAAATATTTACATAAGACCGATGCGGGTTCTATAGCGTAAGCGGCACTTGTGCGTATCCACATTATTCTTATAGTGGTCCGACGCAGATAAGTGATGGGAACCTCTAGTTGTTCACCCCCTCAAATAATGACATAAGACCGATGCGGGTTCTATAGCGTAAGCCGCACTTGGGCGTAACCACATTATTCTTATAATGGTCCGACGCAGATAACTGCTGGGAACCCCTAGTTGTTCACCCCCTCAAGTAATGACATAAAACCGATGCGGGTTCTATAGCGTAAGCCGCACTTGGGCTTGACCACATTATTCATATAGTGGTCCGACGCAGATAACTGATGGGAACCCCTAGTTGTTCAAACCCTCAAATAATGACATAAGACCGATGCGGGTTCTATAGCGTAAGCCGCAATTGGGCTTGACGACATTATTCTTATAGTGGTCCGACGCAGATAACTGATAGAATCCCCTAGTTGTTCACCCCTCAAATAATTACTTAAGACCGATGCGGGTTCTATAGCGTAAGCCGCACTTGGTCTAGTTCACATTATTCTTACAGTTCTCCGATGCAGATAACCGATGGGAACCCCTAGTTGTTCACCCCCTGAAATAATGACACAAGACCGATGCGGGTTCTATAGCGTAAGCCGCACTTGGGCTTGACGACATTATTCTTATAGTGGTCCGACGCAGATAACTGATAGAATCCCCTAGTTGTTCACCCCCTCAAATAATTACATAAGACCGATGCGGGTTCTATAGCGTAAGCCGCACTTGGTCTAGCTCACATTATTCTTATAGTGGTCCGACGCAGATAACTGATGCGAACCCATAGTTGTTCACCCCCTCCATTAATTACATAAGACCGATGCGGGTTCTATAGCATAAGCCGCACTTGGGCTTGACCACATTATTCTTATAGCGGTGCGACGCAGATAACTGATGGGAACCCCTAGTTGTTCACCCCCTCAAATAATTACATAAGACCGATGCGGGTTCTATAGCGTAAGCCGCACTTGGGCATAACCACATAATTCTTATAGTGGTCTGACGCAGATAACTGATGGGAACCCCTAGTTGTTCACCCCCTCAAATAATGACATCAGACCGATGCAGGTTCTATATCGTAATCCGCACTTGGGCTTGACCACATTACTCTTATAGTAGTCCGACGCAGATAACTGAAGGGAACCCCTAGTTGCTCACCCCCTCAAATATTGACAGAAGACCAATGCGGGTTCTATAGCGTAAGCCGCACTTGGGCTTGCTCACATTATTCTTATAGTGGTCCGACGCAGATAACTGATGGGAACCCCTAGTTGTTCACCCCCTCAAATATTGACAGAAGACCGATGCGGGTTCTATAGCGTAAGCCGCACTTGGGCTTGCCCACATTATTCTTACAATGGTCCGACGCAGATAACTGATGGGAAGCCCTAGTTGTTCACCCCCTGAAATAATTACATAAGACCGATGCGGGTTCTATAGCGTAAGCCGCACTTGGGCGCAACCACATTATTCTTATAGTGGTCTGACGCAGATAACTGATAGAAAACCCTAGTTGTTCACCCCCTCAAATAATGACATAAGACCGATGCAGGTACTATAGCGTAAGCCGCACTTGGGCTTGACCACATTATTCTTATAGTGGTCCGACGCAGATAACTGATAGAAACCCCTAGTTGTTCACACCCTCAAATAATTACATAAGCCCGATGCGGGTTCTATAGCGTAAGCCGCACTTGGGCTTGACCACATTATTCGTATAGCGGTCCGACGCAGATAACTGATGGGAAGCCCTAGTTGTTCACCCCCTCAAATAATTACATAAGACCGATGCGGGTTCTATAGCGTAAGCCGCACTTGTGCGTAACCACCTTATTCTTATAGCGGTCTGATGCAGATAACTGATGGGAACCCCTAGTTGTTCACCCCCTGAAATAATTACATAAGACCGATGCGGGTTCTATAGCGTAAGCGGCACTTGTGCGTATCCACATTATTCTTATAGTGGTCCGACGCAGGTAAGTGATGGGAACCTCTAGTTGTTCACCCCCTCAAATAATGACATAAGACCGATGCGGGTTCTATAGCGTAAGCCGCACTTGGGCGTAACCACATTATTCTTATAGTGGTCCGACGCAGATAACTGATGGGAACCCCTAGTTGTTCACCCCCTCAAGTAATGACATAAAACCGATGCGGGTTCTATAGCGTAAGCCGCAATTGGGCTTGACGACATTATTCTTATAGTGGTCCGACGCAGATAACTGATAGAATCCCCTAGTTGTTCACCCCCTCAAATATTTACATAAGACCGATGCGGGTTCTATAGCGTAAGCCGCACATGGGCTTGCCCACATTATTCTTACAATGGTCCGACGCAGATAACTGATGGGAAGCCCTAGTTGTTCACCCCCTGAAATAATTACATAAGACCGATGCGGGTTCTATAGCGTAAGCCGCACTTGGGCGCAACCACATTATTCTTATAGTGGTCTGACGCAGATAACTGATAGAAAACCCTAGTTGTTCACCCCTCAAATATTTACATAAGACCGATGCGGGTTCTATAGCGTAAGCCGCACTTGGGCTTGACCATATTATTCATATAGTGGTCCGACGCAGATAACTGATGGGAACCACTAGTTGTTCAAACCCTCAAATAATGACATAAGACCGATGCGGGTTCTATAGCGTAAGCCGCACTTGGGCTTGACGACATTATTCTTATAGTGGTCCGACGCAGATAACTGATAGAATCCCCTAGTTGTTCACCCCCTCAAATAATTACATAAGACCGATGCGGGTTCTATAGCGTAAGCCGCACTTGGGCTTGCCCACATTATTCTTACAATGGTCCGACGCAGATAACTTATGGGAAGCCCTAGTTGTTCACCCCCTGAAATATTTACATAAGACCGATGCGGGTTCTATAGCGTAAGCGGCACTTGTGCGTATCCACATTATTCTTATAGTGGTCCGACGCAGATAAGTGATGGGAACCTCTAGTTGTTCACCCCCTCAAATAATGACATAAGACCGATGCGGGTTCTATAGCGTAAGCCGCACTTGGGCGTAACCACATTATTCTTATAATGGTCCGACGCAGATAACTGCTGGGAACCCCTAGTTGTTCACCCCCTCAAGTAATGACATAAAACCGATGCGGGTTCTATAGCGTAAGCCGCACTTGGGCTTGACCACATTATTCATATAGTGGTCCGACGCAGATAACTGATGGGAACCCCTAGTTGTTCAAACCCTCAAATAATGACATAAGACCGATGCGGGTTCTATAGCGTAAGCCGCAATTGGGCTTGACGACATTATTCTTATAGTGGTCCGACGCAGATAACTGATAGAATCCCCTAGTTGTTCACCCCTCAAATAATTACATAAGACCGATGCGGGTTCTATAGCGTAAGCCGCACTTGGTCTAGTTCACATTATTCTTACAGTTCTCCGATGCAGATAACCGATGGGAACCCCTAGATGTTCACCCCCTGAAATAATGACACAAGACCGATGCGGGTTCTATAGCGTAAGCCGCACTTGGGCTTGACGACATTATTCTTATAGTGGTCCGACGCAGATAACTGATAGAATCCCCTAGTTGTTCACCCCCTCAAATAATTACATAAGACCGATGCGGGTTCTATAGCGTAAGCCGCACTTGGTCTAGCTCACATTATTCTTATAGTGGTCCGACGCAGATAACTGATGCGAACCCATAGTTGTTCACCCCCTCCATTAATTACATAAGACCGATGCGGGTTCTATAGCATAAGCCGCACTTGGGCTTGACCACATTATTCTTATAGCGGTGCGACGCAGATAACTGATGGGAACCCCTAGTTGTTCACCCCCTCAAATAATTACATAAGACCGATGCGGGTTCTATAGCGTAAGCCGCACTTGGGCATAACCACATAATTCTTATAGTGGTCTGACGCAGATAACTGATGGGAACCCCTAGTTGTTCACCCCCTCAAATAATGACATCAGACCGATGCAGGTTCTATATCGTAATCCGCACTTGGGCTTGACCACATTACTCTTATAGTAGTCCGACGCAGATAACTGAAGGGAACCCCTAGTTGCTCACCCCCTCAAATATTGACAGAAGACCAATGCGGGTTCTATAGCGTAAGCCGCACTTGGGCTTGCTCACATTATTCTTATAGTGGTCCGACGCAGATAACTGATGGGAACCCCTAGTTGTTCACCCCCTCAAATATTGACAGAAGACCGATGCGGGTTCTATAGCGTAAGCCGCACTTGGGCTTGCTCACATTATTCTTATAGTGGTCCGACGCAGATAACTGATGGGAACCCCTAGTTGTTCACCCCCTCAAATAATGACATAAGACCGATGCGGGTTCTATAGCGTAAGCCGCACTTGGGCTTGACGACATTATTCTTATAGTGGTCCGACGCAGATAACTGATGGGAACCCCTAGTTGTTCACCCCCTCAAATAATGACATAAGACCGATGCGGGTTCTATAGCGTAAGCCGCACTTGGGCTTGACGACATTATTCTTAGTGGTCCGACGCAGATAACTGATGGGAACCCCTAGTTGTTCGCCCCCTCAAATAATGACACAAGACCGATGCGGGTTCTATAGCGTAAGCCGCACTTGGGCTTGCTCACATTATTCTTATAGTGGTCCGACGCAGATAACTGATGGGAACTCCTAGTTGTTCACCCCCTCAAATAATTACATAAGGCCGATGCGGGTTCTATAGCGTAAGCCGCACTTGGGCTTGACCACATTATTCTTATAGTTTTCCGACACAGATAGCTGATGGGAACCCCTAGTTGTTCACCCCCTCAAATAATGACAAAAGACCGATGCGGGTTCTACAGCGTAAGCCGCACTTGGGCTTGCCTACATTATTCCTGTAGTAGTCCGACGCAGATAACTGATAGGAACCCCTAGTTGTTCACCCCTTCAAATAATGACATAAGACCAATGCGGGTTCTATAGCATAAGCCGCACTTGGGCTTGCCCACATTATTCTTACAATGGACCGACGCAGATAACTGATGGGAACCCCTAGTTGTTCACCTTCTCATATAATGACATAAGACCGATGCGGGTTCTATAGCGTAAGCCGCACTTGGGCTTGACCACATTATTCTCATAGGGGTCCGACGCAGATAATTGATGGGAAGCCCTAGTCCAAGTTCTCCCACTGTAATTAAACAAATATTTTATGCCTGCCTGTCCTCTCTAAACAACTACAATATTAAATTTCACAATAATTCATGTCAATAATCTAGCCTACATGACTTCATGTCCAACTTTTTAAGGCTCTAGAGTTTTGTTCTGAACAGTAATATTGTGCTGACAGTTGCAGGCTGTCCACGGCAAAGCACATAAGGAGCAACAGTTAGCGGTCAGTATGTTTCAGTATTTTTGTGCAATTTGCATGAGCGCGAGAACTAAAGCCATGTATTATTTAAAAACCGACTAAAATGCTAACTGTTATACAAATCATCTATAATAGTAATTTAGGGCAATATCTAATACACATATAGGATGGAAAGAATGCTTGCACAATAGTTTGCGGAAACGCCTGAGTATTCAGACCCGCTACGGCCACTATAGGACCCACATCAGCATTGATGTCGGCAGCCCCTTTGGCCTAGCACTATTTCTTGGGTCACGAGCTCGCATTTACGTTCCGTCAGCAATAAGTCTTAACATATGTGACGAACCTACGGAAGCTCTAGTTTCTATGCCCGCCAAGGCAAATATGGGACCTGCAGCTGTTTTGTGTGGGCAGCCCTAATAGGGCTGGGTGTTTTTTTTTTTTTAACCTAGAGCACACCAGCTGTGGAATGTGATTTCAAATTCGCCACAACGGACCGATTGAAGTTTCACGCAACCATGCCCGCCTTCCTACCCCATTACGACCTATGTGGGATCTAAAGCGGTTTCGTGTGAGCAGCCCCAGTTAGACTTGGTGTCATTTTGAACCAGAAGTCCACTTTTCCCGTACAGCTAGAAGCAATATGAAAGGGAACACGGTAGCACGTGACCTCCGCGTGCTACCGAGGGCTTTTCCGAGTGGTGTAGGTTTAACATTTTGCAACGTAAATTGAGAGTTCGAGAAATATCTAAGCACAGTGATTTGCTTGAACACAGTGTCAAAGGATGACAGACGTGAATAAAGGTATACACTTCTCAGTTTATGGGGTGTTGAATAGATGACACATTAGCCATATTCTTGAAAGTACGGTTTATACTATTTTCCATGTTGTAGAGCAGTTAAAGAAAAAGCACGTGCCATATCTCACCAAAGAATACCTCAAAGACTGCGCAATTAAATTTCTTATGGTAAACGGCAGGTAGATTGTTAGAGGATAGAGCAAGCACGCGACGCCTCTAAGTTTCCTACTGAGTGCACCATTTGCGTGTGCTCCAGGATAAATCGCTGACCATGTAAACGCCAAGATATTTCACGGACGGAATACATGTAATGGGGTAGCAAGAACATACAGTGCAACTGAAGCTGTGCAAAACAACCACTGCGTTTTTCGACATTGGTTTGCGGGCATTGTTAAGCACATTAGTTGAGTTTTTTGGTGGTTTAGTTTAATCAAGTTACACTGAAACCAATCATATAGCTTGGGGGCATCCTCTTGAAGTTGTCGGAGTGGGCGCGAAAACTGCATTAGCTGAGATGAGAAGGGTGTCATCTGCATATTGATAAATCTATTATGAAGTTATAACACTTTGAAGGTCATTAGTATAGAGAATAAATAAGAGAGGAGATAAAACAGATCCCTGAAGAAAATCACTATGTAAGTAAATAATTATGCTTTGCACAGGTCTAAGTTCCACCAATTACGATCGCTGAGACACATAATGTCTTAGTAACATTTCAAAAGTACCACGAAACCAATAACAATACAATGTTTGCACAGAGAATATCGTGGTGTACAGTATTAAATGCCTTTTAGCATCAAAGCTAACCGAAGGAAGGCTGTGCAATATGCCACGTGCGCCCACAAAGGAACAAAAATGCTCGCTTGCATTCCTTTCGAGTAAAGGTTCCAAAGCGACGCATTCGGACACCGTTTGAACAGTGCCTGCTGCCGCTTCCGCGACGGAACGAAGCGCTGACGCAACACATTCCGAAAAGCTCTGTAGAGTACAAGCTTTACCACAAACAACAGAACGACGTGCACCTACGTCTGACACATTAAAAACTGCGTTAATGTTGTATGCCGCTTCCAAAGGGTGAGAAAAAACGTGGCAATACGTTTCCTTCGAAGACATCGCTGGACCGCCACTTTCCCGCACTCAAGCCCATCGCGTTCTGGAAGCTTCCGCTGGGATTGCGAGACCAAGAAAGACCGCTAAAAACTAGGGTACACTATAATTACTGCGCCAACACTGTGCTGCGTTCCTTTAAAGTAATTTAAGAGCAAAATTTCAACAAAATAAAAACGTAAAGATCTTATATTGTTTTTAGTTTTTCACTGTAGTTCCAATATTTACAGCGCCATTTGAAGATGTTCTTCCAAGCGATTGTTGTCGCTGGCAATGGGTTTCTGTCTCCGTTTCGTTCCAAGTAACGCGTCCATAGGATGGACTTTAACGTCACTCTCGCTCCTTAGTTTTTCTTACTTCCATGTATAAAAGAGGCGTTTGACCGTACAGCCTCGGCTAGAGATGGGCGAACCGGCTCGGCTGAAGGAAGCCAGAGACCACGATTGGAACGAAACCATGTGCAGTAGACGTGCAGAAGAGACCGAAGAAGAACGTGCCAAGCGCCTTGAGAAGCGTTCCAGGGACGATGCCACAAAAAAAGGCCGCTCAGTATCCGACAGCGACTCTTGGACGGCCGATGGAGATACCGAGTCACGCTCGGCATCTATGAAGGAAGCCAGGCTCAGAAGGTGGAACGAAACAAAAAAGAAACGACGTGCTGAAAAAACTGAGCAACAACGTACAGAATGGCTCGAAAAGAGACGAAGAGCGATGCAGCTAGAAAGACACGCTTAGCCACCGACGTTACGAGCAGCACGGACAGCCACCGCTGCCGCTTCTGCGTCCCCATGGTTAAGTTATGGCTTCACACTAGGTTTAACTGAAGCTAAACCGCAGCCATTTTTTCCTCCTGCTTTCATTTTTCAACGCCTAACTTCTCATCATCGTAGTTCGCACCCAACACTAATAATGAAGACAGGGAATCTCTGCTCTGGTGACGTCAGCTGCGCCGTTCGGGAGAAATTGAAGGTGTGTTAATATTCACATCTTAGGGAGTGCTGGAGCATCAACAGTAAGTTTGTTTAAAATCAATATCTTTTTTCTAAATAAAGTAGCATATAATGGACTGTAAAGTTCACTTCTCTATAAAAAAGAAAGGATAGACCATAAATACCTAGCCCGACGTTCAGCATACATGCGTTGTGTTAGAACATGCATATCCTGTACTGTATATAAGAAGATTGGTATTGCGTTGCGCACGTATACGCTTGATTGGAAATCCCGTGTTGCAGCAAGGCGTGGAAAGCTTCGGCTTCACAAATTGAAGAACTCGGCTGTCTTCGAAAAAACCGAAGCGTGCGCGCATACTTGAAGATTTACCCCTGTTTTGTCGCAACGTTTAGGAAACAAAAGATTGAATATTGCTACAGCGCTACGCGGTAACGATTTTTGTTGAACTAAATACCCTCTCTGCGTACACTTTTTTTCATGATTAAGACCGCAGATAGCAAAGCTAGATTGAGCAGATCGCGAGCGTTCAAAACATTAGGGGGGTTTCACTTAAGGTTGAATCAAGTTAGACTTGCGACAGCACGGTTTAATTTGGTTTAGCTGTTGGCCGATATATGTTCTTTTTTGCTCTAAGTTGCAATTTAGTTGCGCTCTAGGATTTGTGTTTACGTTTGCAGCGTCTTCCACCCCGTTCAAACTGAGCCCGCCAGACATGGTGCGCCTCTTCGGCCTATACACTAGAAGGACCCGGCTCATTCGCCATACTGGCGTAGTCTCAAGCAGTATCAGTTGCGCGTGCGCCTATGCCAGTAACCGTGGCGCGCAGCAAGGTTCTATTCTATTTGTTTTCTTGTTATTTTAGTTATGTCGTATTCTTTTCCCCACCTAATTATTACGCACTATTATTTCAATATTATTTGTTATAATTGTCCTAGTTGAATCCCGCTATAACGAAATTCACAGTGCACGAAAAAAAATTCGTTCTCGCGGAACTTCGTTATCGCAAAAATTTGACGTGAAACGCAGAAAGAATTGCCCAAGCAGCAGCAAAGGCGTTTAATGCCAAAAATCTGTAAGCTTGGTTTGCTTACGCTTCACGGCGAGCAACGCCGTCACGCGATTTTCGCACTCGGTCAGCAAACCCATTGCAACATCGTCGTCTCGGACAGCAACGAAATTCCTGATGACATCAAAAGCGTCCATCACCTGTACGGCGGTTGCCGCAGCCGGCGCTTCCTGTACGTCGTCGTCTTCTTCATCGGAAGAGTCCTTATCATTCCGGGCAGCTTTTATGATCTGCTCATCACTCACATCTTCGTGAACAACAACACAAGCGTCAGCGCCGATGTATTCGTCGAGCTCGAGATTAGGCGGCACGGTTCCTATTTCTCCCAGCGTTTTCCAGGCGGCCGCGATCCCCGGAGCCGGTGACGCCTCTTCGTCGTCGTCTGTAACGCCTGGTGTTAGGCCAGCAGAGTGTACGGGTCGACCTTCGGCAAATCCGGCGTGCCTGAAACAGTTCACAATTACTGAGCGCCCCAGTGTGCTCCAGGCAGCAGACATAATCTGCAGTGCCACGTACAAGTCCACCTTCGTGTCTCGGCCGGTTTCAGTGTTAAAAAGCAGCCGCTGAATTAACCTCCCGCGGTAAGCGCGCTTCAGGCTAAGAATCACGCCCTGATCGAGAGGCTGTAAGACAGACGTGCAATTGGGAGGGAAAAACCTCAGCTCCGTGTTAGTGAGCTTGACTTCGTCGGAGTGATGCGCTGAACAATTGTCCAAAAGCAAGCAAACTTTACGGCCCTGCCTCTTCATGTCGCGGTCGAATGCCATCATCCACTCGGTGAAAATAGCGCGGGTCATCCATGACTTGTTGTTCGCCTTGTACTGCACAGGTAGGCTACGAGTTCCCTTAAAACAGCGCGGCTTGGCACTTTTGCCTATGACTAACGGCGGACGCTTGTCCGAGCCATCCATGTTCGTGCAAAGCAGCACTGTGATGCGTTTTTTGCTGTGTTTGCCGCCGTGACAGCGCTGCCCCTTGAAGTCGAGCGTCCTAGCCGGCAACATCTCGTAGAATAGCCCGGTCTCGTCGGCGTTGTAAATGTCTGCAGGCGCGAAGTTGCTTAAAATTCCGGCCATGTTACTCGCCTTCCAAGCAGCTGCTCCGTCCACGTCTGCTGACATTGACTCGCCGCACAACACTTTTCCAACGATGTTATGGCGGGCCTTGAAACGGTTTAGCCAGCCAATGCTGGCTTTAAAATCATCAATGCCAAGTAGGCATGCATAGTTCAAGGCTTTCTGCTGGACGATGCTTCCGGACAGGGGGACGTTGCTGGCTCGTGCTTCCACAAACCACGCATGCACTGCTTTGTCCAACTCTTCATGGAGGGGCCGCGTCACCTTTTTGTGCTTCGAGGATGTGCCTGAAACAAGTGCCATTCTCACGCTGTCCTTATTGTCTAGAATCGTTGACAGCGAACTTGCAGGAATTCCGAAGTCTTCAGCAATTGCCGCTTTCTTCCTTCCGCTTTCTGCTTGGGCGATTATTTGAGCTTTTTCCTCAAGGGAAAGAGTTTTGCGTTTTTTCACTTGCGTTGCCATCGTGTCCTGCGGATGAAAACTCGTCGTTGTCGAAGAGAAAGGCAGCGAGTGAGCAACGCGACCACGACACAAAGCCAAAATGGCGGAACTGCAATCACGTGATTTCATGCTTAATGTGGCTTTGGATTTGACTTGGACTTCTTGCCAATAAAACTAGTTTCGGTTTCGATTTTGAACGCGAAAATTTCGTTGAAGCGGAAACGCTCTGCAAAAATGGTTCGTTGTGCAGAGAAATTTAGGCCATTAATTCTTATAGGATACTCGCGGGGAATAAAAAATTATTCGTTGTCGCGGAAATTTCATTGTGGCGGTATTCGTTGTGGCGGCATTCAACTGTAATCACTATTTATCATTTTGTATATCCTAATAATGTTGCGTACCTGGGATTCATACTAATCTTTACATGCCCTATCAATAAGATAATAAAGTATCTGTCACGCACATCTTGAAGGCCTGCTTGGACCTCGCGAAATTGTGCAGCACTAAAAGCAGAAAACATTTACAGATGGTCCCGAAGACATCTGCACCGAGCAACGTTCCGGGCTCACTTCGACAGCGGTTACGGACACCAATATTGAATATGTACGTACTTAAGCGAACTTTGATTGATGCTTATGACAGTAGGATTGGAGGAGCGGTAGATGTTCTGAAAACATGACGCCAGCAATTTACCATCAAACATTGGCGAATTCTAACGGTAGGGGAAAAATATTCCCAAGACATCTGGATCATGACACCAAGGATTCTGCACTGCTAAAACACTGCGCCACAATGCCACTCGTTGTAAGAGAAGCTTTGTCCGGATGAGGCATAATTACCCTTCGTCAGCCACATACAAGCTAATCTTTCACGCTTTCACGTCTTCTTTTATTCGAGAATGAAATACGCGTTGAAAGAATATCCGTATGATATTGTAGCTACCAGCTCAGCTACTTTGGTCATCTGATGAGAAGAGAGGAGTCGCTGGAGAAAGCTTTGATGTTGGGAAAGGTTGAGGGTCACCGGAGAAGGGGTAGGCAGCGAACGCGATGGTTAGATGGCATCCTCGAGGCACTGCATATGAAGTTTGTGATGTTAGGAAGATAGTGAGAGACCGGAAAGCGTGGCGTGAGATGGTCCATAGGGTCACGAAGAGTCGGACCCGACTGAACGACTGAACTGAACGGATTGTAGCTACCGTGGATACAAACATATTTTGAAACGCCCAGAGCAAATACAAAACTCTCTTCTCTCGCTTGTTCGATGCTCAGGACTCTTACTTTAAAGGATATAAAGAATAACATTCCCGGGGCATCAGCGCTGCTATTGCTCAGCAATAGTCAGCCGATACGCCGGCGCGATATACGGGAGCGCAGCTTCCCACTTTGTCTGAAAGAAGCAAAAAAGAAGAACGCAGAGCGCTTGAACTCTGCTTAAAGAGAATAAGTCGCACCACGGGCCTGTTTCACATAGACCGGCAAAGATTGGCTCGGTGCTTCAGCACTAACAGACTGGAACAGAATGGGCGAAGTGTTAAAAGTTATTATACGTTGTATTTTGTGAAAAGAAAAGGCATAATATTGCTCTCAATTTTTTCTCGGTGTCTACACTTGTCCGTGCAACAGGGGCAAAAAATGCTGAGGCTTAGCTAAGGTTAAGCCTAGTCAGATGCGAAGCATATTGGTGGCTAGGCTTGGAAATGCAAGGTTTTTCCTTGGGTAACCTCGGAAATATGCGGTTTTTCCTTGGTTCAACTCTGCAATAGCATGACTCGTTCACCTCGAAATATGGTAGTATAACTGTGTTACCGACACACAACGAACATGACGAACCCCGGGCCAACGTTGATCGATTACCACTATGCGAATATGTAGGCGTGCCAAAAGCTCTTAGAACATCGACGTGCTGAAGGGACCAACGATTATGAATTTTTCGGCAACAACACGGTCATATGGGAAAGCCTCCCCGTAAACTACCCATGTCCAGCTGGCTTGACATACAGCAACGGTCGTTTCGTCTTCACTAGGCATGGTTGTGAGGTCACGTCATGTATACCCTTCGAGCCATATCACCGCCACGGTTGTCCGTCAATTTACACCACCGAAGCCCATAAAGCGGTCCTTAAGAAAACTGTTCGAAATCGAATCACGCAATTTGTTTTGTCACCTAGACGTGGAAACAATAGGTAGTGCATACGAGCACGTGCCTCGCTATAAGAATGCCATTATGAGAAAGAAGATGAAACTGCCTGCAAACGATACCGCTACCAATGACATACCCGATACACAGATGCACAATTGGTTCAAACTGAAGATGACCGACGAACGGTGGAGGTGTTACGCAGACAACCCGGCTATTTACAACTTGGCTACAATGTACAAGTTACTCCTGGTTCATCTCGATAGTGACTCCGAAACGTCAATCAGTTCAGTCGTTCAGTCGTGTCCGACTCTTCGTGACCCTATTGACCATGTCACGCCACGCTTTCCGGTCTCTCACTATCTTCCTAACATCACATAACTTCATCCGAAACGTACGACAAGCTTTATCGTATTTTGGATGGAGTCAATAATTCAAGCATTTATTACGGCGTAACGCTACCTCACTTCAACGAACGGTATTGCAAGCAGCGGGTAGTCATATCATACGACCCGGAAATTATGGAGTGTTACCGAACGGCAAGCAATATCGGAAGATTTTGTGATGGGTACTCTCGTAAGGGAATTGTTTGTCTCTGTACACGGTTTCGATGGTTGACACTACCCAGTACCCAGTCAAGTCGCTGCCGTCGCTCTTCAGAAGTTTCCCGGGCACGCCTAATTCGTTTCGTAGCATTCCAGCGTTCCGAACTGGTAGAAGTATTGCCAGACTCACTGGCCGCACTAGTGGAAGCATTGCTGACAAGTTCCTCGATTGTTCTTCAGTTGTTGTAGAACATTGTCGCCGAGCCGCATATTGAGCACGCCGCTTGGCTAGGCGTTCTTCACGCTCTTCATCGGTCTCTGTAGCACGCCGCAGCTTTCGCTTCTCATTCCAACGGGCATCCCTGTCTTCAGGAGGCAGCTCAACCTCGTGTGTGCCTAGCAGAAGCAGACGCACCCTCCTTATATAGGCCTTTTCACGACCCTGGCAGAAACTGATTTGACTGTGTTGTGAAGCAGTCTTGAGAGGAGAATCTGTAGCTTATTCATGTGTTATGAGCACAGCCCAGTCTCCAACATGGCAGCGCCCTTTGGCCAATTTTGAAAAGGTCTATACCGCCGCTCCGGCCTCACGCGTTCACTACAGCGCACCTAACGGTAGAAGTGGGAAGCGCATTGGTAGCGACGCCGCGCTCGACCGCGCGAGCCGGCGGCGCATCTCTCCTCTGCTCTGACGTCAAGCCTCACGTGGTACTCCTTGATAGCGACGCCGCGCTCGACGGCGCGAGATGCAGCCCGGTCTCTCCTCTGTCGTGACGTCACGCATCACGTGGTTCTCCTTGGTGGCGACGCCGCGCTCGACGGCGCGAGATGCAGCCCGGTCTCTCCTCTGTCGTGACGTCATGCATCACGTGGTAGGTCATGAAAGGTCAATGTTGGCGACACCGCCGCGCTCGAGGAGCTGAGGCTTAGCTCTAGTAATATGCTTCGCATAATAAGCAGCGCCAGAGAGCCAGTCTATGGCGTCGTCAATGCGAGGCAAATGGTATACATCCTTTTTGGTGATAGCATTTAAAGGGCGATAGTCCGTGTAAAATCCTCACGTGTCGTCTTTCTTGCGAAAAAAAGTCACAGGAGCACACCAAGGGCTGGACAACTCTAGAATTACCTTACTCTCAAGCATCTCTGAGACTGGCTTGAGGATTACTTTGCGCTCCGGAAGCGGCACACGATAAGGATTTTGACGAATCCAGCGAGACAAACCGGTAACCATAATGTGGCGGGTACGAGACTTCAGAATAGAAGGTGGTCCAAGGGGCGAACCGAAATCGAAGAAAGCCCAGTACTGCGGAAGAATGTCTGAAAGTGAGTGGCGTTGAGTGGTGCTGAGCATTTTATTATCATGCAAAGAACTGTGCGGTCAGCGCCTGACACTTTAACGGGTTGAGCCGGGCAGCCGCGACCGACGCCACAGGTGGAGGCATATCGGGTCTACTTAAACATGTTTTAAGCCACTTGGCAAGAAGACGCTCTCCGATGGTGAATTAGGTGTTCACAATCACGCACTACCGTTAACAAGAGATACCACAGAGTGTCGCACTATAACATTGCATTTCAAGCTGGTTGAAGGTACTGGTTCCGCAAGCGTTTCAAAGTTTCATCTTTTCCAAGAGCAGCGAACACCAGATCACACACTGCTGCCAGGAGACACAATCTAGGGATATACAAAGCACCATTATGGCGTCGCATACAGTTTCCATCGGGCTGGGTAATTTCATACTGTTAAAATAAAGCTCCCCATTTGTGCCGCTGCTCCGCAGAGCTTCACTAAGTCTTTTCCTAAAATGGCGTAATTGGTAGGAGTAAGGATACCGACAAATTCTGCTTGATAAACGGCTCCAACCAATCAAACTTCAAGGTTTCGCACTCTCACAGAAGGCAACGGCTCGCCACTCACGCCACAAGACTGAGATTTCATCGCACTTGAACATCACTTTGCGCCTCATCAGGCATTTAAACCCCATACTAATAACAGGAATAGCTGCACCAGTATCACGAAGAGCTAATGTAGATATGCCAATAACTATACCGCATAGGCTTTGCTCTTAAGCATTGAGAGAGGACGAGGAATGTCAGAACACAGCAAAGTTCCAGTGGCCTCACCTCCATCGGTCGCGCTGGTTAGTTTTCCGGGCGAGATGACGAGGACCGGCGAAAGGAGACAGAGACCTGCCGCGAGCGAAGCACGGGAGGACGAGTGACACTCCAATCCGATGCTGGGGACAAATTACGAGGGGTGGTGTTCCGATGTTCTGTTGAACGAGATGAGTATGCATTCAAGGTAAATTCATACTGGTAAGCCGGTCGCACTGGAAACATTGGTGCCCATATCTATAAGGTCGACGGCGGTTGCAGAATCCCGCGATATGGCCTGCACTACCGCAGCAAAAGGAAACTGCAGGTGAACGCTCAACTGTCCGTGTCTGGTATTCTTGGTCCGAGCGATGAAAGATCCATGTCTGGTAGCGTTGATCGGGGCCGGGTTCCATTGCAAATGCACCACGCCGTCCCTTTTTGTCGTGAACGGGCGGCGGCCGCTCATAGTAGGTTTAGTTATGATGCGACCTCGGAGTGTTGTGTGCCGAGAATAAAGAAACATGCGATGCGTACGAAAATCCGCGGCGTTGATGGCAAGACTCTCCCGATCGCTGCCTAGAAATGAACATGTCATCACAAGGGAATGGATGGGAGTGAGACAATTCTCGAACTATCCGGCGGATATTGGAGACAAAGATGAGTGGCTTCGGGAGTTGTGCCAGTTTCAGCAACTGTTGTCACTGTCTCCAAGCGACCAACCTTTGTGTTATTCGGTCGATATTCAAGATCTCAAATGATCGGTGATGCCATACCACATCGGCGACGGCGTTCAGGTTTTGCTTACTTCTAGGGAACGTGTAGATAACCTCAGCGAAGCCCATGAGCAGAGGTCCTGCTTTCTCCTCGTAGGACATAGGAGCCGAGGCGACCTTGTGGAGATTCAGTACTGCCTCAATATACTGTCTACACGTCTCATTGGGAAGTTGAGCACGATAAGCCAATGTCTGCTGAGCGCTCTTCTTTTACGCCGCGGAATCACCTAAGCACTTTGTTAGTTCTTCAACGAAGAGAGGCCATGATGTCAAGATAACCTCGTAATCCGCCTTTTGCGCAAGTTTTCTGCGCATGCGCGAAGTCGTAGCGGCGACCGATGGAAACACGTTGGACGGCGTCGACGGCGTTTCTCGGCGCCGCAAGTGCACGGGGCTGGCGGCGCCGGGCGGCACGGTGACCGTCACAGGCTTGGCAAAGCGATGCCAACCACACCTTTGCGTATGGTTGCCACTCTCTAGGCGTGCCGAGATACAAGACGCGGTTTTTCAGGTTTCTTTCTGCGAGCCGCGAACAAGGACGACGTGAAGCTTGAATTAGGGCCACCAAGCGTCAAGTTGTGAATGGCCGACCTTAGCAACTGATGCGTACGCTCGACTGTGCGAAAAACACTTCGTTACAGGTATGTATGCATCTAAAGGAAATGTGCATCATGAAATGTATCTGCCGGAGTTTGCACCAAGCCTGTAACCCACCAGTGATAGCCGCAATGATCATTTGTTGCGGCTAAAGCAATCACGCACCGAAGAAATCCTGATTGCAGCTATCACTGGTGCGTTACAGGCTGGGTGCAAACTCCAGTAGGGACTTTTCGTCATGCATATTTCCTTTAGATGCATACATACCTGCAGTATCTGTGTGTTTGCCGCTCAGAGCATATGATGCACTTGACCCTCTTGCACGACGCACAGTATTTTTTTTACCTTAAAGGCTCGCCTTCGTGCACGCCAAAGCATTCGGATTTTGTTCCTTTGGTGTACGCAATCAGAAGCAATTCGTTATGAAGCTATCATCGTCTTCGTCTAACCGTTTGCAACGGCAAGGAAACCGCCCGGCCAAAATGAGTCTCCTGGAGGGTTCATGCTCGTCACTTGTAGAGTGGATCGCTCTTGACGTAGAACGGGGTTGGTTTCTGACCGAGATGCGCATCCGATATGTAGAAGACGTACAGGTGTCACCAAGTCGTTGATTCCGCAGAAATCGCGGCGGAGGAAGAAAGGTTGTGGATTTTTTCACAACAGAATGACCGTTCGATGTGCACTGAGAACCTTTTCACCACTGCGACCACATCTGTTCTGACTTCTGAGGGTAGAAACCGGCTACAGCGCTGAATCATCCATTGCCAGAAAAATGCTACGCGTTTCCTGCAGGTGTGCATTCCGGCCGGGACAATGACTTTTTCAGAGGGCGTGTTTAAGTGCCTCTCTGCCGAGCTTCGTAGATGAAATCCTATAGCTGCACGATTGTAAATGACGCGAGGAGGAAGCGACGCACCATGCCGGCGCCGCAGTGACCGCATTGTGCTTGGTAACTCAAGACACCCCGCGCATATGCGCCGCTCGAAGTCACAGGAGACGATTTCACCTAGCTCTACAGCATCAACAGACCCCTGGCTGCTTTACCCTTTGAGATCCCTCTCTCTGTCTCTCTGCCTCCGCGCTCTCCTGTCTGCCGAAAACCTGCACGCTGAGAGCGTCTCATTCTGTCACGTCGAACACGGCCTGCGCTACACGCTCTTACAATACGAAGATAGTATATGCGTGCGTTATGAGTGGATTGTAAAAACGCTGTACATTCCCCCATACTGCGTGAACATGATATACTTCAATCACTGTCACTACTTTCTGCCCCGAGGCCAAAAAAGGGGGAAGCTTTCCCTTTCTACCTGCGTTGGCGTGGCCTTTTCGTATGGTGCTCTTTCGGGTCGTCTGCTGCACTGCCGTCCAATGTGTTTCTCGCCCGCTCCCGCATGATGGCGCACATCCTCCCGCAAAAGGCGGATTCTCAAAACTTATGAGGGCCGTATCTGTGAGCATGAAAACAAAGTTCGCCAGTTGACCATTATTGTCATACTTGTTATAGAGGCTCACTCGTTGGTAGTGGGTGAGCCATTCGTCCACATCATCACCAGCTGCTCCCGCGAAGGAGCGGGGCTCTCGATAATGCGGTCCGTAACTGCTGGGTGCAGGCCTAAGTGTGGCTTCTCAAATCCAGATATATATCCAGCACTTCAGTTGGTAGGCCGGCGAGACCTCAACTCCGATGGGGCTCGGCTTTATCCTTTGAGGACGTACCCCGCACTTCCACCAAGATGTTACGAGGTGAATTATGTCTTCACACAGGATGGGGTAGAGTCAGGCGTGGAAAGTCAGAAAAGGGGGAAAATGTACAGTTGCCTATGGAAGATGAACTGGGACTTCAGTTTGGCTTTACTACATCAGAGTTTCTACTATATCCGAGTTTACTATAGCGGGGTTCTGTATTTTGTATTCAATCGTATAGAGCACCCAGACTTCAAATATGTGTCTGGATAACTCTTGAGAAGGTGAGTTTGGATCTTATGGGGATATATGCTTGTCTTCTGTGCAGATCTAATTTGTAAGAACACGGGCCAATCTCCTGAACAAACTGTTCCTGAATGGTTGTTTCCTGCGGGGTGTCCAGCTTACTACCTGGGCCATGCGCTTCCCTCGCCCCCTGAACCTCATCACTTGATCCATTGACCCTTCACTGCCAACTACCATGCTCAACACAGTCCACTGCCATTTTCCATCCATGGAGGACACTGCCCTGGAATGCACGCATGCTCAGCCTCCTATTCCTGCAACGCCTCTCGCACTACTGCTCAACATGTCCAGCCCCTTCCATCATGACCAATGCACACTGCACCCCATCACCTCTCCCTGCACTACCCAGTCATGTGCTGCTTAGTGCCCTGATTCCAAATACACCTACTAGCCTATCCCATAGTAACCCTGTACCCAATGCCTCCTTTACTGCATTTTGGCCCTCTGATGTCCTTGTGGTATATGAGCTCTCAATAAAATGTTTTCGGAAAATATTTTGCTTGCCTCATTTAATTGCATTGTTTTTATGGCTCCTTAGGGAGATGACATGCAAGGTGGTATTGGGAAATGACTGCATAAGAAAGCCACAATTGTCAGACTGACAGTTAAGCAAATGGCAGCAGTAAGGGCAAGCGCGAAATAACTGCACGGCTAAAGGTGGCTTAACCGTGGCAGTGCCAATGCCACGTGTGCCGACGAATATTTTTTGCATGCCAATAAATACCAATATGTGATACTAGCGGCACGGCCAGTTTATTGCCAATGTCACATGTGATATTGAGTACAAGTGGCATGCCAATACGTGACAATAGGGGCAAGGCCAGCTGATAGGCTATGTTGGCAGTGCCAATACAGGTGCAATATTAGCAGATAAGCCGGACAAATATATAAAAATGTAGTATTTTCTCAAAAAACCAGTATTACGCCAATGTTGGTACCAATTTTTGTCGATGTTGGCCCGGGGTTGGTGCGATGTTGGTGGGCTGTCTGGGTGTGCAATCGTTCTTTCCAACCTTTATTTGTATTAGATGTTGCCCTATTTTATTATTATAGATGATTTGTATAACAGTTGTTGCCATTTTAGTCGTTAGAAATTTTTAAATGGCTTTAGTTCACGCGCTCATGCAAATTTCGCTTAAAATACTAAAACATGCTGATTGCTAACTGTTGCTCATTATGCGGTTGCTGTGGACAGCATGCAACTCTCATAACAATATTGTTATTCAAAACACACATCTCCATAACATGAACAAGATGTACATAACGTAATTTAGTCTAGATTAATGTTAAGAATTATTGTAATTTAATATTAGTGCTGTTTACAAAGGGCCGGCATGTACAAAATAATTACTTATGTGCATACATATTGATTGGGAGAACTTGGACTAGGGCATCCCATCAATTACCTGCGTCGGACCCCTATGAGAATAAGGTGAACAAGCCCAAGTGCGGCTTGTGTTATAGAACCCAAATCGGTCCTGTGTCTTTATCTGAGGGGCTAACCGAAATAAAAAAATAAATGTTCATCAGTAGGATGCTGATTTGGGAAAGTTGGTATAAGTTCATTTTCGAGGCGCTCGTCTGTGTGCTCTTGCTACTTTGTTCTTCGTCCTTTTGCGCTGCTTTTCCCATCCAAAATAAATGTTCATCCAGAGCGGCTGCCCCAATGTGTCCAAAGTAGGACCATCGGGGGGAGTTGGCGGGATGTGTCCTTTTGGCAATGCGGGAAAAATGTGGGCAGCCCCGCAAGGGCTGCTGCATCGGTCCCTTGTCCGGCCCATCGGGGCTTTCTCGACAGCCCTCTTCAGGCCTACGGTTGCCCCTCTTGCAGCAACCATATTGAGCGCACCGGGGCTGTCCTGCATTGCCTACATCGGACCTACCGGGGCCCCACCTTCATAGCCCACTTTGTGCTACCTGGGTATGGTATTGCAGAGCGACTCCTATATGAAATTGTTCCTATTCCTGGCCTTGCAACATATGATTTAATAAAAAGTGAACTAAAAGTTCAAAGATCATGTCTTCCCTCTTGACGTCATTCCTTGTTATAACTTTAAAATAATCCTTGCACTGGAAGGCTGACAGTAACATCCTAAAGTAGAGAGCGGCGTGAATATGCATTGACTGAAACTTCGGCGCATTATTTATAGGAATTAAAATTAAAACAGTAACTCGATGATACGTTGGTGTAATTAATTCGTCCAGAGTTGAGTTTTGATGTATTCGTAATAACGGCACCTATTACAATTTGTTAGTCATAAAATGCTGTCACCTGTCAAGTTTTTCTATTTTTAGTATCCCCTCATATTATTATCACAATTATCACTAAAACTGCTATGACCAACTGCTCCGATTCAAATGCTCAGTATGCTCATCTAGAATACCATGTAAGTGTATGATAATGTTAGTGAGCCCAGGTCCGTTCAGAAGCTCTGGACAGGCTCGAGATCACGCTCAAGGACACACGCACGCATTTCCTTTTTTGACCATTAAAACACCACCACGCGCACACAGCCTAGCCTAGATCTAATGGGCATGTCCAAAAAATCGTCTTAATGTCGTTTAGTCTCTGGTTGAGTCGTTACCGGAGCAGGCTACCCCAACGGTGCCCTGTAGTCCGGTTGAGGTGCTTGCCTGCCAGCAGTAGAAGTTCCATTTCCTGCCATGCTGTGCAATAACCAGGCCCTGGATCTGGTTCCCAGAGACCAGCGGCCACAGTATGACGCTGGCCCTGTTAACAACAGGCGCCCAAGTACCTGGTTCTGCTGCGGGCCACGTCTAGGCGTCCCAGGGCTCGTACTGCAGTGGGTTAGATCCGGGTACTGCGAGTGCCTGAGGGTATTGCGGCGGGTCACACTCGGGTATTGTAGCTAGTCACGCCCGGGTAATGCAGCAGCACAAGTGTGGCGGTCAGGTGCGATAGTGAAGTCGAGCTGCCTCCGGGAGCTGTCCACAGGATAGCAAGCGCTGTGCGGCACCAGACCCCGGACCATGTGCCCGGCAGGTACTGTCGAGCCGGACTTTGACGCCAGGCCCACAACGGTGAAGTCAACCGCCCAGCGACGCTCTGGAACATCCATCGCGCTCCCCTGGCTCGAACAAACTCACGCGCACTGGCTCTACCCGCAAGCCGCTGCACCTCACTTATTTTCCACGAGCAATCCGCGCTCTCGCACGCACGATCAACATCATCACAGGATTATGTGAGATCAAGACAATTTAATATCTATCCGAGAGATGCTTTTGATGTCTTCGATGACTATGATGCATTCGTTTTGATATGCAATTATAAGTTGTCCAAACCGAGCGGAAAATACATTCTTTGGTAGGAAAATGTCTGGATTTGTAAAATGCTTTTAGAAGGGAGATAATAATTACTACAAACTATTTCTGTGTTCCTGGGTGTTTTGGGCTTGTATATTATTTTCCCATTTTCTAGCTCCTAATAGTTACAACGATTAAGACTTCGATAAGGGAAATAAAGTTATGCTGGAAACATCATTGAGGAAACTTACAAGAGAGAAGTAACACTCTTTGCGGGAGAGTAGTGCAAGCACAACTGAAGCCTTAAGATAAGCAAGAAGTATGATAGTTGAGTGTAAGATGTCTCCCAACTGGAGTGTCAAATTTAACACAGTAAGTGCCTTAAGGTGCGTTGTTTCCGCCTTTTTGGGAGACATTTCTTCAAGTAAATTGCAGAAAAATGCTGAATCAATGGCTGCATGAGGTTTCTTCTGTCGTGCAAAACAGTACATTGAGAATGTAAGTGTAAAGTACAATACTTGTCACTTTGTGATATAATTACTGGGTCACAATTCAGAATTACCGGCTCTTCGAAAAACTTTTCAGTGATGCTATGTGTAATTTGTGAAAAATTTTTTGCTTTTATTGGTATAGCAGGGTGCTCTGTAGGCAGGGCTGCCCAGCCCCTCAGAGAACAAGCAATGATGAGCAAAACAGAAAAATTTCAAGTAGCATTTGTGAGAAACACAAAACGAAGTCTGGGAAACGTTTTTGTTCTCAAAACGTCTAGCGAAAAGATGGTGTACTTGCAGAATGAAATAAAACTTTTTTAAATCACGTTACTTGAACTATTTTAAAATATCAATCTCCGTTTTCTTAAGTTCTGCTCCGACAACTAAGCTGTAAATTTTAAATTTGTATTTCATTCTGCTTTCCGCAGCATGCATATAAAAGGTCAGGAATGTTACTCTCTTATAAGTTTGAGAAATACCGTTGGGGTTACATGTCTGTGTTTGATGGATTACAAATTATAGTGTCATCATTATTCATCCACTAAGGGTACACAAAGTTATCAGAAAGATTTCGGAATTTGATCGAACAGTTAAATGCATAATAGGAATGTATGTATATTACCGAGCGTGTGTGCTAGAGCACAGACTGGCATATAGAGACCGGATATTGGTTTTATCTTCGGTCTGCAGTATTGGCTAGGTCAAAAGCTAACGCATGTTTCCAATGCAAACGGTTGTTTCGTTTCCATATCCTTGGCTAAAGTTAGCTGGGCTCCTATATACATTTAGCTACTGTGGAGGCATTTCCAATTCATCTTTCGACTGAACAGTTTCATTTCTTAAGCAGGTTATAAATTATGTGCTTTCTTGGAATTGACTGCTATGATCATTCTGTTTCAGGCATGGAAACGCGATAAGCTGAACAGCCACCTCCACACTAACGTATGAGGTATAGTCAGATGCCTTGCTTGGGAACAATTGTGTATAAGAATTATGAAAAAAAAATACCTTAGTCTCTGGTGATGTGCGGACTAGATTGCCTTGTATGGCAGCTAAGTGATGAAACTGCAGTGTATTATCAGTGACTCTGATGGTGAAACATAATGGCAGGTGTAGAAATTGATGCAGAGAAAACTAAAGCACCATTTAATACTTCCCGAAAGCGTATCAGAGGCTTACCACAGATAGGGAGAAGCTAGTATTTCCAAAGGGCCACAATGAATTTTATTGGGAGATAACTATCACCACTGGAAGTATCAGATATATGATAATAATCCTGATGTACTGCCTTAACATTTATGAAACAGTTGAAAACAGGTGTGTTATAGAATAACATAAAGTATCACTGTCGGCTTCACTGTTGCAGCGGGAATCGACGTGTAACAATATGGGCTCGCATCGTCTTTTAGAAAGAAAGGTGACGTTGGATCGGCAGCGACATGGGGTATATGCAAAACACGCAGCGTGCCTACACTGCGCCAAAGGACGCTGCCTTCAAATCAAGTCGCGCTTACGAATATTCTGAACCACAAGCTTGTTTTGCGCGTAGACATAATTTGATTTTTCCCGGAGAGTAGTTCATCGTTTTTTCGGCCGACTACAACTGCAATTACGATGTTAGAGGGCGCATTGGCTTCCTTCTCCGTGGCCTCAGGAGCGTGGGTACAGTGGCCGACTTAAGATAAATGAAAAACGAGAAAGCGCAATGTATAAGAAAAACATCAACTTACACTGAGCTTTCTAGTCTGCACTGTGCAACTCCCGGGAAAAGCGCTTGCAGGGAGGATGAGGATATAGTATATGAGTGACGACAAGTGTGTTTTTTATATGACGACACTTTTGATCGGAATTCTGCTCCTCCAAGAACCTTTACTCAAGAGAACAGTATTACCGGTAACTATAGTGAACTGGAAATCATATTTCCAGCCCAATTTACCGGAGAGTTCACTCATAGGTTTTCATTGAACAAGAACTCCATATTTTAGTTCTCTAACTGCAACATTCGTTATAGTGTGCTGCCAGCTTGTTTTACCCTGCTCGGTGAAAGAGGCGTTTGAGTCGCTAGTCAAGTTTATTCACAAGTCAACAATATATGCATGAAGGCCCGTAAGAATGTTCTCATTTTGTTCTCTTTCCTCTATAGGAGAGGTTCATGAGCGCAAATGCCACATTAATTCTCCACGATCACTTGCAACGAAATATAGGCTACCTCCTGAGCTTTTTAATACACTCCAAATTTTTATTTCAATTCCTGTCATTTTATTCTGCGTATTTTTCACCCTTCAAAGCCAATTCCACTTTGGCACACTAAGCTCCATATACATATATCATATATACTTATCTTCTGTTATGAGAGTGTTTTACATGGATGTTTAATTCATTCGTCAGGCTTATAACGACCTTCATCATGAAAATTTAGACAATATGGAAAATTGTTCGCCGCGTGATTTTCTCGAGATCATAACGATGCTTACTAGTCTTCTAGGGCCGGCGATGAAGGTCAGTCGTTGAAACTCGTGAAACTGAAAACAAAGAAAAGTGTGCTACTTTACAAGTCCGGGCCTATTTCGGCAATATCGCGCTGAAGGGAACACTCATGTAACTGCAGTCATCTTGGAAGCAGCTTTTTTGGCCTTTCCTCCCCGAACATATCCTCTGGCATTACTGCAGTGGAACGGGATCTCACAGAGCGGTTTCCGTGCGTTCGAAATAAGATCACACGCACATGGTATCGCGTCTAAACTCCATATAACATGAGGGTATACAACAAAACATGCAACAGCTGCTAGTGATTGTTATTGCGTTATTCGCCACATGGGCGAGAAGCAAGCATAAAAATTGAGAGTTGCAAACGAATTGATCAAGTTTCAATGCAGAAGTGGAGCGCACGCATGTTAGCCTCGAAGACAATAACGGTCTACTTGTCAACGCCACCGCCCTTCACTCATCTTTATGCGACAAAAAGAAACATTTGAAAACAGAAGCCATTTTCTTCTTCGCGCCTCGTGGGCCAACCAACCACACCACATATTTCAGGAATATCGAGAATTATGCTCGAAAATACAGCACGTGCCGCGCATCGAAGGCAGACGGCCAGGGTTTTGGCCTGCACCGCGAGTGTTACTGCTTTCGCAAGTGCCACCGCATATCCGCTGACGTCACGGGATAACGCTTGTGTATACAGTATTTTATTTGAGGCATGTTCTTGCAAGGTGAAGCACGAAAATATTTTTTCGAGGAAACGAGTCAGCTGTATTCAATCCCGCAGGTAGCGCGGTGTTCTCGAAGCAATTTATGAGGACACACTATCGCTATCCAAATGGGCCGAAATGAACAAACTGAATGAGGCTGCATGAAAATGAACGCAATGACGTTCTTTACCTGCGGTGTATTTCCTGACATTAATGGAAAACCATCAGAACAGATAGAACCTTTAAAATGCTAGTCGAGGCATTCTTCAACTCAGATATTCAAATCCACGATTCTGGCAGACGTGATCGCTATGAACGACGATTGTTCCAAGTAATACAAAGTGCACTGTTTCGACTCTCACGTATATTGGGCGTGCTTTTTGTCCTGAGTGTTATATTTAGTAGCAAACGAAATGTTTTCAAAAGCTTGTCTTCTGTTTCTTGATTTGCTTCCGAGATGAACTGGTGACCGGTATAGCTATCCCTTTTGCCACAGACGAAAGTGAACTGAGTGAAGGCACAAGCACTCCCACCTACCTCGGACCAGCCGCGGCGAGCAAGGTATTTTAACCGAGTTCGCTCCACAACTGAGTCCTCACGATGGTGACATTCCCGTCGCAATGGCGACTCCACCCAATGAACTAAATGATGCTCCAAGTGTTCCATTCGTCGTTAACACGCCACGAACGCCAAGGAGTCACCATCTTGGTGACTCCTCAAAGGAGTTATCAAGATGGTGACTCCTTTGGAGACGTCAAAAGGCGAATTGATCAGTATGAACGCATCTCCGATCATAACAAGTGGAATCACCACGATAAGTTGGGGAATGTATACTTCGTATTTAAGCAGTTCGTAAAGGAAAGATTTGAGAACCATCAGTCGACATCGTAACTTGGCAGGAATTTCGCACTTAGCTCCTTCGGGAAAATGGCAGCCTTTAACAAAAATAAAAGCCTGAATAAATAAATCAGTGTATGTTACAGCTGCCGACGGCCTCCATATGTTCGTAGAGAACATGACATAGTCTTCGGAGCGCTGATATGATCAAGGCCGAAACCAAAAAGGTGCATTACTTAGTATATGGCGGAAAGGCACAGCTGTTTGCTGGTCTGTCTCCCCGTCCACCCACCTTCATGACCGTCTGTGTTCGCGAAATTATCGGCATGGTCCAGTTGCCGCAGCTACGACCCATTTCATATGACCACGCTCCTAAAACCTCACCCACTGATAATATTGGCCTGGCACCTGGGGTGAACGACCATGCACACCAGGATCTGGTGCGCCACATGGTCTAGAGGTGTTGGAAGACCTTCACACTGTGGGCCTCGAGGCAAATCTGCCGCCGTTTCAAAGATTATCCACGTTGCGCTAGGGAGAGAGTAGTGCCGCCAGTATTACTACTGCCTCCGTCCCTCTTGTCCTTTGGTGCACTGAAATACCGCGCTCTTGTGAGGCTACCACGACCCGCCTTTTTTGCAAAAACCTGAACCACACGCGTGGTTCTACAAGACCCCTGCATCATACGACCAGACTTGACAGGCTTCACGACTCGAGACCATTTGGTGACTTCTAGTAACCGCGGCCCTATATTTATTTTTGCTGAAAGCCGCATCACCTCAGTCGCAACTGCTTTATCGCCGGCTGAGCCTACAGGGTTTCACGCCAGGCGATCCTCGTAGTCGTTATAACGAATGCCTCAAAGAAAATCTCAAGGATATTACCTCTTCCCCCCCTTTCACAAATAGTTGCAAATATGTACTAAGAGCGAGTGAGGCCAGGGTTGCCGAGTCCACATCCGAAAACAAAGAAAAATGACACCTCTGATTGTTGGCGAACCCCCTTGAACTCTTCGGATGCCTTGCTATGTGGAGCTTGACGCTCCAACCGTTCCAATATATTGTCGGATACAAATGGAGCCAGAAGCACTTTGATGCTGAGTGTATGTTGCAGGCCTAATACCATCCATCTCGCCTAGTGTCGATCCCGACGGCAAATCATTCCTTGGAGCTGTAAAAATGTCAACAGTTGTTTAACTACAGCGCGGCGAACCTGAACTATTCCGCGCATTGTATACGTTGATGGCCGTGCGTCGCAAGCACCTCGTCATTTTTCGCGTTCACTGGTGTCGGTTTTTCAACGCAACAATCCTTTACAAACAAGCCATCGGAGCCTCTAAGGCCATGCACATATCAGTGGTGCCTGTAGTTGTTTCGACGTGGACGCTCTTCGATTGACAACGTGGTGGACCTGGTATCATCTGTACAACACCAAAACATTTTGAAGCGCTTACCCGCGGCGTTGTTCCAGGATATAAAGAGCGCATTTAGAACGTCACTCACCACGCCATTTTGGATGCTCTGGAAGATCCCGAGCTTGGAGGTGGTGTTTTTTGCTGGATACGCAGTTATTTATCCAACAGATCTCAACTTTTGCAGACTGAGGATGGCCCAACATGTTCTCATTTCACTTCCCGTGGAGTCCCACAGGGCGGAGTACTAAGCCCAACGCTTTACAATATTACTCTTGTCGGGCTTGCCGACTTAATACCACAATCGGCGCAACTTTAAATATATGCAGAGATCTGTACCTGGACATCAGAAGTTACGCGCCCACAGGTTAGAGCGAGGCTTCAAAAGGCGGCAAGTGTAGTTGCGACCTACCTCTACCTGCGTGGTCTACAGATATCAACTGAAAAGTGTTCTCTAGTTGCATTTACACACAAGAACATGTCACCTTACACCGTACACATTGATGGGAAAACAATAGCCTACGAAAGCAGCCATCGCTTTCTGGGAGTTATCATCGACCGCAATCTTTCGTGGACTCCCCATATTTCATTCATGAAAAAGAGACTGACAGCAATTACTCACCTACGTGCCTTTATTGGGGGAAAGTCATGGGGAGCGTCCGTGCGGTCAAGCTCCAAATATACCGTGCATTATTTATGGGATTTATTCGGTACAGCTTACCTGCACTTGGAAATATCAAGAAAACCAACTTAAGAATTCTACAGAGCGTTCAAGCTCAAGCTCTGCGAACCTGCCTGGGATTGCCGAAATATGCCTGTACGGCTGCTACCATTTTAATTGCACAGGAGCATCTCATATCTACCTATCTAACAGTTGACTGCCTGAGGGCATATTTCCGACACATCTCTCGGGTTCCCTGTCATAATTTGGCCAGTCTTCTCATTACCAGGCCGCGTACATCGTTTACAAAGACCGTTGATGCGCATCGCGCTATAACTGCCGGCCCAGTTTACACCCGCATCTATACCGTTCTCTCCACAATGTAGCCTGCATAAACCACACGTGCTTCTTTCAATACCCGGCATCAGGAAGAAGGTCGAGCTATCGACGACAGAAGTGAAACAAATCACTCTTGAATACTTCCATGAGTACCATGCAAGTCGTTTGCACATCTACACCGATGGTTCAGTGAATGCCGTGAGTTCTTCAGGCTCCATGGTCATACCCTGAATTATATAGAAATAAAACTAAGGATAATTCACCACACAACTTCAACAGCTGCCGAGCTAACCTCTCTTCGTGTCGCAATTAGGCATATCAGTCAGCAGAGCCACCAGTGGTGGTCTATTTTCACAGATTCAAAAGCAGCCCTGCAAGCATTAAAAGCGGCTCTTCGCGGTGAAGGTCATGAACAACTCTTTGCTGAAATACGAGAAATTCATCACTGTGCAATTATTAGAGGACATGACATCATCTTCCGGTGGCTTCCAGGACACAGCCGCATAGCGGGCAATCTACGGGCGGACGAAGTCGCACGAACAGCCCACCAAAACGGCGATTGTGTGTTGATTCCTTTTTCCAGGGCAGACGCAGCGGGCAGGCTTCGTGCACTTGCGTGGGAACACACACTGTCCTTGTGGAATTCTGGCCAGTTTGCGAACTGCCGCTTAAAATCCCTGAACCCTGACCTGAAGAGTCGCATTCCACCTGGCCTACCCCGACGCGAAGAAACTTTGCTGTACCGCCTGTGTGTTGGTGTAGTATTCACAAACACGTATTCGTTTACGATAGGCATGGCAAACAGCCCTACGTGTACAAACTGTGGATGCGACAAGTCTACAGGCCACATACTTTGTGAGTACCCGATATACAACGAGGAAAGGGAGCGCCTGTGCCATTCGCTGGAGCATCTAGATGGACGGCCATTGAGTGAAACTAAGATTTTAGGTCCCTGGCCACTTCGATCGTCTTCGGTGAAGGCCTCCCAGGCGCTGCTCCGCTTTATGAGAAGCACAGGCCTAGTCTAAAGACTATGAGTTTGCTATGACATGAGTGTAACCTGATGTGATGTGGCGTGCCTTTTATGTGACTGTATTAACTTCAACTATCCCTCTCTCACAACTTTTATATCCACTCATTCCCTTCCCCCAGTGCAGGGTAGCAAACCGGTTGCTTTTACTGGTTAACCTCCCTGTCTTTCCTCCTCATCTTCCTAATCCTCCTCCTCCTCCTCCTCCTGTAGTTGTTCGCGCCGAATTCTCCTCCAGTTATCATGATCTACCAACGTCAAGAAAATACTTTCACTCGAAAGCTGGCCCTAATCTTTTCAGAAGTATTACTGGCCCGAGGTTGCGATCCAAAGGGAGCCAGTATGCTACATCCTGCCGTGATTGCCAGTGCTAAACGATGTTCCTCTTAAACCTGCCTATTTCAGCCGACCTATTTATTCACTGAAAGCTCCTTTTCAGCTTAGTGGTGTCGACTTATTGGGGACGTTTCCTACATCACTCCCCGGGCACAGGAAGATTTTTGTGTCCAGCGATTATATATAGCATTATTGCGAAGAGAAAGCATCCAGCAAGGTACTGCTGCTGAAATACCTCAGTTTATAAAAAATATTGTGCTTTGTCATGCCGCTCCAGCTGTTATCACTGATCGTGGAACCGCATTTAGTGCGCAGCTAGTGAGGAAGTAATGCAGCTAAGCAGTGCGACTCTTCATAGGACTACACCCTATCATCGCCAGATGACCGTACCCAAGGTATACCTAAACAATACAGTAACCGATATAATCTCCATGTACATCAACGTTGAACGCATGACATGCTGTCCTTCCCTACATCACGTTAGCAGATATAATACCGCAGTAAAAGAAACTACCGGCTACGCGATTTTCCACCTTGTTCATCCCAGTCGAAAAAAACTACAGAACTGTGTCAAAAATACCACAAAATATCCTGTAGTTCTGTCGTAACCATCAGACTTTTCTGTAGTTCTGTGGTTTTCCTGTAGTATATTTCTGTTGTCTGTAGTTCTGTAGCACTTTTCTGTTGTAACTTCAGAAATTTCTGATGTTACGACAGAATGTTCTGTTGTCACAACAGGTTTCCCGTCAAAACCCGCACAGAAATTCTGTCGTACCATCAGAAAATTTCTGTAGTTTTTTCCGACTGGGATGTACATGAAGTGAAGGCGTTTGATGCTTTGCTCCTACCGAATAGAGCATAGGCCTTCGTTACGGCTGCAGAAAATCTCCTCACCTTCCTAAGGAAATTCGTTGGCTGGCCAGGCTTTACTTTTGGCAGCAGCAATCCGAACAGCGCCAGCGATACAACCTCCGTTACCGGGCAGCCGAGCACTATCAAAATGAGAAAGGCTGGGTGTAGACGGCTAATCGCCAGCGTGGTCGCTCCGAAGAGCTTCTCCATCCCCATTTTGAACCCCTCAGGGTGCTTGGCAGAGTTAATGCCGTTTTTTTTAGTCTTTTCTGAATTACGCTCCGCTCATCGCCTAGCGCTGCTTAGTCTGACATTGTGCGTATCGTCCGACTGAAATCTTACCAATCACGATAGATGAACGTTCGCGTTCACCTTTATCCTGCTTTGTTTTTGCATTTTCCGCCATCACATTTCATCTTTTCTTTTTTTGCTTTTAGATTGGGGATGTCTCTTCGCCTAAAGAGGCAGTAACACCACTTGCATTGCAAGACTTTTGTCACCAGCATAGTTTGGTGGCGTCGATGTTGCACCTCTTTAATAGACCAAGAGGGGCAATGGCATGTGTGCGCGTAGACTACCGAACCGGCTGTTGATGTGCACGGTTTCACCCGTGACAGTAGGCATGGTTGGATAGGTTGCGAGGCGAAACTGAGACAAGAAACACGCGCAGAGAAATTTTTCGCTGAGACGCTGTTAGATTCTAGCGTGCAATTTCCAAAAACTATGTCTTTGTTGTAAAAACAAGGTTCTGCATTAACCCTAAACCGGAAAAAAACAACAACGCCAAACAGCATTTTTCACACAGAATAATGTCCTGTGTACGCAATGAACGTCGGGAATATGCGCTATTTTTGTGATGCATTCTTCTAGCGTCGATTATGAAAGCGAGGCCCTTTGCATAGACAGCTCATATACGTCATAAAATACACGGATTTCGGGAATATGTAACATTATTTCAAAGGTCACAGAATAGATATGCAAAAAGCGAATATACTTGCCGACAATACTTTAGTGCCTGAAACATTAATCAATTTGTGACAAAAATGCTTGTCTGCTCAGTAGTCAAGTCAGACAAAAGCAGTTGTGGAAACAAAATTTGAGAGCACAAAAAAAAAACATTGTTAACGAAATGCC
The DNA here is from genome assembly GCF_055883805.1 of Amblyomma maculatum. Classification (NCBI taxonomy): domain Eukaryota; kingdom Metazoa; phylum Arthropoda; class Arachnida; order Ixodida; family Ixodidae; genus Amblyomma; species Amblyomma maculatum. Next base: position 10,209,304 of record NC_139351.1, on the reverse strand, counting down.
CTGACGCCGCAGCCAGGCCATCTTCTTCTCTGCAAAACATTTATTCATATTGCTTTCAGTGAACATTTTATTCATTAACAGCACAATCGAGGAGTGAACTACAACATTTTCACAGCTGAGCTGACATTTATTAAGCAAGTTGAGAATGTGCGTACAGTACTTTTTTTTGTTTCATCATTGAAAGCTTCGGGATCGCAATCGGTGCTTTTTTAACCCGTGTATTTCACCCAAGATATATTTCAAAGATTTTGAATTTATTACAGTTAAAGACGAGGAACTTGCCTGGATATGTGTTCCCATTATTCGCTAGAGAGAGCAACCCTTGTCGTGAGCTGCGTGGGAAAGATCGCGTTAAAACGTCTTGAGTAGCGGATTCTTTGCGATTTTATTATGCGTGAGTCGCTGTGTTAAATATCTTTTTTCAAAATTGGCCAGTTCTTTTTTCACATAACTCAAAATAGTTAATTTAAAAGGCGAATTGTAATCTGACGAAGACTACTTCATCCCAGCCTGCGCTAAAGATACAGCGGAGGGTGCACTCATATCTAGGCGCATATCTTTGTCATCTCAATAAACCAAGCTGTCACGTTCTGTGACATCAGTATTCCTGAATTCCTGAATTAATGATCGGAAGGTGCATCACATATCGTTGATGACATACCTCGCAGTCGTAGATGGAATTGTTCCACGAGGGGTACTAATCAATAATTCTAACTCTACGGATGAACTCTGGTGTATAACAGGAAGGGAACGAGGCAGTGATACGAAAAGAGTAGTTCAAAAGGTTAACATAGAAAGTGCTACTCAGTAGGCGATTAATTGCTTCCAAAGAGATGTTTCAGTTAAATCTTCATCCGATACAGTGGAGATAAACATATGCTACCATTTATTTTAATATTTCTGAAAATCTTTACAAGACGCAGGTGGTCTGTGATATTTAAACATTCCGCGAGTCTCAGTTGTCTTAACATTCTGTAAAGAAAGAAGCCAAGCTATTATGGTAGAATGATGCACACATAACAGGTTTTGTTAATATAGAATTCTGGTTTACACAAATAGCAAACAAATATCTTTACAAAAAAAAAAACAATTTTTGTTTCAGAAAATTCCAAGTGGCAAATGACTCTTTAATGCGTTTGATATCACATGGGATGTAGAGCTACACAAAATCTTGAGAGCTCTGCAATGTGGTCATTCTGAAAATAACTATAAAGCCTTGGATATAGTGCACGCGTACTGTTGCACAACGTATTTGTGGCCGCGTATGAATACTTGCCACAACATAGCTGAGACAATTCTGGGTAGTGTGTTTAAGAACGCGTCTCAGTGCGTGGAGTGACTTAAGCTGAACGGAGTGATCCTGGTCACTTGGCGAACATTTGACATGCTTTGGTGAAGACGGCATTACTCTGCGGAAAGTCTTAGTCTTTTTTGAGGCTGTTCCTGAGTAGTAAGAGAGATCATCTGCGCGATAAGCACCTCCACAGTTTGAAATGGTCGGCGCACAAGGAAAATATATATCTTCTTCCAAGAAATGAAACACAGCACGTTGTGCAGCGCATCGTATTCTGTTTAGGGCGCATATGTGCCTAAGTTCAAGGTGAAATGAAATGCTGTATTCCTGCGCTTTGGTTGGGTAGGCTAGGCAGCGGTGCATTGTAATCTGTAGGCTTTGGCTTTGAAAAGGGGTCACTCGGCCCACGCACAAAAATGAGCACAGTGAATGTGCAATTCAAAAGCCTCGTCGAAGTTTAGATTTTGTGCTGCGACGATTCGCGTGATGCAGTTCACAACGCCCATGCAGGGGCAGTCAGCACCCGTTGGAAATGCTGTTTATGATTATCTTGTTGCTGGATTGTTGTTGTGACTTAGGAATGCCAGGTGATGGAGGTCGGTGAAAATAGCGAGGGACATAAGATACTCAGGAAGAACGTGGCAGGGCACAGGGCCGCCGAAAGTCAGAGCAACAATCTTGCATCCAGAAAAGAAGCTTGTCTTTGGTTTACGTCTTGTACGGACACTGTCCGTCTCGATTGCGCTACGAACCAAACTTGGTTACTAAGGCCAGACGACATACCAAGAACAATAGCGATGGCCCTCAAGCGGCACAACATTGGCCACGTCGCTGCTCCCGGCAGCGCGGCATTCTCCGGCGAGGACTGCAGCACCCAGGGAAGGCGTGTTTTGAAGTTTGGGAGTCACACAATTGGCCATTGTTAAGGTAGTACGAATTGAAACATGGCAAAGGTAAAGCGCATAACCAAGCTTACAACTAACGTAAAAGTGTTGCGCGAAGCTAAGCCTAATGGGCGGCAAAGACAGTATGAGAGCTGGGTCAATCCCCCAGACATACTCTGCCAGAAATTTGATTACTAATCAATTTTTTGTTTAAATAATATTTCCCACATTGATATTACCATACAGTTTTAAGGTACTGCGCATCAGAAAGAGGACTCGACGTACTTAGCTCAGATGTTTCACCGTACGAACGTGCTTTGCGTGGCCGTGGGGTGCCATGACCCACTCGGAGACAAAGGCTGCCGGAGGGCATCCTCCTCGTCTCATGCATGTTCCTCTCATGGAGCTGGAAGATTTAGTAGTTCCTGCTAAATCGAATATGTCGTGAGGCATCGTAGCTTTAGAGAACCGGTTGGTCAATTGGCCCGTGATCAAGCAGCCTGCAGGGTTTTGAGAAGAATGGGCCTTGGAGCGCTCTCGCGGTAACTAATCATTATATTTCTTATATGTTACAATATTCTCAGGAGCGGTAAGAAGAGGATGCACGGTTTATTATTTCACTTATCTGCGCACAGGAAATAAAAGGTACTTATCTTCAACAATTCATGATATATAAATTGGTATGTCATAGCTTTATATGTTTAAAGGGCCGATAGATATGCTGACAAAACAAAAATGATTCATGCGTGATAATTTTCTAAAATACATTAACTTACATAGTTCAAAACATGAACAAAAATTCAATTTTAACACGTATACTAAAAATTAAGCCCACAACAATTTGATCTCAATGTTGAAACAAAATATATGTTGTATTTCGCCACCCTCAAGCTAAAAACTGCTCTAAGCATGCATTGAGCAGCTTTTAATCACTATAGCTCCGCTGATGTTTCGGGAGTGAATATGAGAGATTTCTGCAGCTGCGCTTCAACGCACTGATCATATAAGGAGCCCTACGCTCTTTGCCTATTATTTTTCATTTTTGCACTGCCTATAAAGGACGCCTCTTCAAGGCGACGCGTTCTTATAGCGATATATTTTATGCCACTATTTTATTGCCGGTCTTCACAAACGTTTTTTTTAAATCATATAAACTTACGTTTTCAGGGCAGTTTACAGGGCTTACCGTGTAAACCTAATGGCAGTCAATTAAGATAGTTTGAACAGTACCAAAAATTTACCGCGTTTGTTTAAAGTTTGCCTGCTGCAGTAAGAACAAAAGCGGCATGCTATATGTTCAACTGCCCAGTTCCTCTGAAAACAGCTGCAAATTATGCCCGGTTATGTACTGATCTTACCTTCCCATTCCCCACCTAACTTTCTCGCTTAACTCTGAGCTTTCCTACTCCCTCATGCTTATATGGCTCCGGAGCGGTTTATTTAGAGAAAAATAAGATATGCGTTTCCAAAGCATCATGGGAAGCGGAAAGATTGTGCGTTTACCTTAACACGTATGGTTGAACTTCCGCAACCCGTGCGGCAACTTCCGAAAACATTTGCAGTGATTATTATATATTCACGCACAAATGTACACACAAATGTATTTCCGCGGACTTCATTCAAAGGAACAACCGAAAGGCGCTTTAGAGTTCAAGAACATGACCCAGTTTATGAGGAACACACGACCATTCGCTTCTGACCGCGTAACAACTCTAGTGCACACTACCGCTTTTTCATGCGTTTTGGGGAACAAAGTGCGACCCGCTTATGATACATAAACTCTGACCAATACATTTATATCAGCAGCAGCAGCAGCAGGTGTAACTTAGAAGTCACGCCTCTTTTCAAGTTACGCATACGCGCTCCCTGAGTTTACTAGAGAAGATAAATACGCTCGCCCATTAAGGAATGATTTGGGGAAAGAGCAGCCTTGAGCAGTGCAGGCTTGATACGCGATTATTATTTTCCACTTCATACGCAACGGTATAAACGTTCTTAACCGAGCTATTGTTAGTGGGCATCTAAGCATTGACCTTCTTATCGCTACCCTTCCTCGCCGCACACTTTCCGACGGAGAATCTCGCCTCAGTTATCACTTCCTCAGTTGCAACGAAGGTTGTGAGCCTTTCCAGCTAACAATACAAGCGCTTGTGTTGCGTTGTGAAACGCCAACTATGGATACATTACTTCGGAGTGTCGAGCGCATAGCTGTCGCATTAGAACGAACGCTTTAAGTGAACAAGACGCGCACTGATTAAAAAAAAAAACGAACTTTCGCTAGCACTCAGCTTTTAATCACTGTCAAGTTAGGCTGCAATTAATGTATATATCTAGAGAGCGTCATAGATAGAAAAAATTCACAAGAAAATCTTTAGAAATATCAATTGTTCACTTCTTTCTTTCTTTTTTTTTTATTACACGCAACCAGGTTATAAAATGCGAGGCGAATTCACACTCGGCGTTCTCAAGACCGCATTAGAGGTATTACGAAGAACTGCATTATGTGCACCTTGCTTGTTTGTGTGGGCATTTTTGTACTGTTCGCTGCACTGCACTGTGACGGAAGGACGAGCCGTACAAATTCTAGTGGTGGTAGGTTCATTTTCGTCCTATTTTATTGGAAAACGACTTTGTTCGTCATTAGACTCATTTGCTAAGCTTCCTTGTTCTTGATGTTGTCTTTAACCGAGGCGCTTAAGTAAATTATCTCTTTCTCAAAACATAAAATCTTCTGACAACCTGTCTAAAGCTGTAGCCTCTAGGTGCTGCACTATTTTTGTTCTTGCTTAGAATTTCAACGAGCAGGGCTGTCAGTAAAATTTCAAAAATGATCGCGCGAGTCCCGATAAGACGACGAGAAAGGCATCTACGCAGAATTGTATATGTGCTGCGCTTCACTCAGTGCATCCGTCAAACGGTACAGTGTGTGAATAACATGAAACCTTCTTAATATCACTGTGTACGCAGATTTTTTAGGCCGCTTCCTTACAGTTCACCATAGAAGAAAAGAAGTTAGGTTGTAGGATCTCTTCAATTATTCGCGTGAGCTGCAATTTTGAATCTGTAACCTTTAGTTTCAGCACAGTATCCTTTATTGGGGGGTGCATATTTTTGAAATATTTAAAACCCAGAATCATCTAGCCTCTATTGGATAAGCAGTTAAAATCAGGTATTATATGTTTTACTTCTTTTAAAAGCATATCCAGTAAAATACGTGCATTTCATTGACTTCAAATTATTTCGACTAAAATTAGAATAGTATGTTGTAGCTTAAGAGCACTAGTACTAGAGCCCAGATTTACCTCGTTTGCAGTGCGTGTCAAAAGCCGTTACGAAATTGGACACCAGCTGTAAAATGAGAATTCATCCACCAAGCCAGTATGATTCCGAGCAAGACACGCTAATCCTGACCAATTGAAGTATGTTCATATGGGATAGTTTAAACAGGATACATATCTGTATTGCATGGTCTGTCGAGTAATGTGGTAGATTACGGCTGTATTTTATTGTGTTTGTGCGACTCCAAAATAAAATGGCTACAGAGCACATAACTTGCATTTAGCATAAAATGATAAGCGGCCTTCATTTTTTTCTAATAACTGTTTGAGAAATATAGTGAACGATGTCGATGTTTTATTACTATTCGAACCGCCAGTGCGACAGATAAATCTTAGTGCGACGACAGGTATCTCCTAGCGCTAAGTAGTCACTCGCATCAACAAATAAGCGCTCTACACAATGATTATCATGGCAAGCTACTTCTCCAAGTCTCCGGAGAGAATACATGAACTCCTGTATCACCACCTTTTTTTATGCAACACCTCTTGTCGACATGAATTTATACACTGCCACCGTCATTCGGCACCTAGGCCCGTATTCCGAGTTTGCGTTGTTATTGAAGTGTCGCTATCTCACGTGACCTCAAGTAATCTGATTGGTCCAAAAGCCGGTACCACTACGGAACCGGAAGAGGTGGCAACATCATGTTCCGGCGTTTCCACCAATCAGATGACTCGAGGTCGGGGAGATAGCGACACTTTCGATAACGACGCAAACTCGGAATACGGGACCTAGTCAATTATTTGTCAGTGCTAACAATGCCTATAATATAGGTATATATGACGTTAAAATTTCTTGGTCGTGAACTATCCTACTTGTAATCTCACGCAATCTTCCTTGCGCACCATTATGACGGTCAAATATCATTATGCCCCACAATGCTTATTGCGTATTGAGTATTCTGTGATCATGACTATCTCTAACCACGTAGTAGCCGACATATGTGGTTTGTATATGCGGTGTAACCTCAAATAACTTCACCTCTAATTACGTGGATGTTCAAGTATCGTTCAATTATGTTTCAAGATTGTAAGCCCGCAGCCGGCACCCCATTCGTTGCTGCCGCTTCGACCTTAGCTCAATTCTGCTCTTGGGAAGCATTCGACTACGGGATAGTCTCGGTACGGCTGTGGTGTCTGTCCTAAACGAGAGAGTGCGTCCTGTACTCCCCGCCTCGTAGTTTATTTCTCTGTCACCACGCTCGCATACTTCAGCAGCACTCAGCCAGAGTGCTTATGTGTATGAAAAAATTGCCTGGGTTAACTGAAGTAGTGGCGCAGCTGAAACCTCGTGAAGACGAAGATACTTGCTTATCGAGAGTGCCTTGCTATTGAACTTGGCGATGACGACCATGTTTGCTGTACAACGCGAGTTAAAAATCAAAAGTTCAAAGATAGATGACACGGGGCTTTTTCATGGGAGAAAGAGACCTTCAGCGCTAATACTGATTAGTATGCGCGTCGACTAACTTGACAGCAATGCCGACAGCTGACAGGAGGAACCTGCAACCACAAGTTTTTCTAAGTTGCATAAAACGGTCTCCTCGTACTCCTGACAGCATGCGGCCTCGACTCGTTTCCGCGGAAGGAAAGCTCTAGCATGGGGCGCGGGTAATTTGTGTTACGTTCATAGCGATCATACGTGTTTAATACAATGGCGACGTGGGCTGGTTGAGGCAGTTTTAGCTAGAAATTCATGCCCATCATGACATAATGTATAATAGGGCTCCTAACCGCGGTTCGCGCGGCTTCAGCGTAGGTCGGTGACTGGGCCGAGCGGGTGCCGGCGAGCACCTGACAGCCCTTTCAAGCGCCGGTGCTCTGCCACGTGGCATTGGGGCACTGAGGTAAAGCATCCCATGGAGGCAAATCAGAAGATGCCCTGATAGCCCGGCGCCTGCGCCCAGCGACAGCGCCCCGTTCTTTCCCCCCCTCGCGCCGCGGCAGGTTCAAGGCGATAAGATCAACGCGCTCGCTATTGTACCTCTTGTGCCGCTGCCAACGTCTGCCTCTGTACTTGGCAGTTGAAGTGACAACGGTTTCCTGGCCTATAAAGCAAGGCCCGCTGCCGCTTGTCGAGTGAGACCGTCGAAAGCACCTGTCCGGTGCTGGGCTGCTCGCCCTGAGAGACGTGACGGAATCTTCCTGGCCAGCGCTGTGCAAAGTTAGTCACATGTCTCCAGTATCTTTCGGACCCCGCGCCGATCTTTTTCTTTGTACCATGACTGTAAATAATGTATAAAGTCAGCTTTTGTTCGCCCTATCTCGTGGATCTGCAGCATCGATACCAGGACCCGAGTCGAGACAGCTGGTTGCTAGCGGAGGAATTGTCTGCGCGCTGTTCTTACTTGCGTTTGGTGAATGTATAACCTTCACTATCTAGTATAGTGAGGCTTGATGTAAGGTGTTCTTCCTGTTAAAGAAAATTGGATCTACACTGCGTTCGAATTCGAACCTTGATTTGCAACAACGCACTCCTGAAAGACTCCGACAAATATCGGGCCGTCATGGACCGGCGGAAGCTAAGAATAACGGACATAATCTCAATATGCGATAAATTATGTCTTGATTGTTGGAATTGAAGAAAGAAACAGGAAATTGCCAGAGCGACTAAAGGCGATACCTTGCAGGATGAGTATATTGTGTAATGTTGGGAAGAGATAAAGCGGAAGAGGAGAAGCGGAAAAAGGAAGAGCTAATGAAGAAAATGTGAAAGGAAATGGAGGAGCGAAAAGAAAATAAAAAGTGGAGGAACAACGACTAGAAATCAAGCGATAGAAATTGAGCTTAGTGGAAGCGCAGGCGGAATTGGCGAAAGCGAATGGGGCCCTGTTGCAAGCCCTCAGACAAACAGCCGCCTAAAATGAAAGACCTGATGTCAGCTTTAACAATGAGAGAATATCGGGCTCCTTCTATTCCATTTTCAGAGCGTAGGCAAAAAATGCGGAGCTCTGATCCAAGTTTTGCCTAGATTATTCAAAATTTGTTTGCATAAACAAAGTAGGGATTATGAAGAAAGTTAGCTTGATAACATTTGCGGTGTTTTACTATTGCGCAGAACGGCGAGTGGCAACTGGTGATAACTGTAGTAATACATGTAGTTCATGATAGTAGTGGCTTGAAGAGGGTTATTAGACTACGACGGACAACATGTGTGTGAACGGTGCAGTGACCGTGTAGACTTAAACTATATGCTGTGTGGTTGTGCATCGAGAGACGCCTACGCCAAGAACAAGGAACGTTGGGACAAAGTTTTAAAAAGTGCTTCACTACATGATCAGCTTCGGGCTGTCCAGGAGGCCCGCGCAGCGGCGGAGAGCTTTGGGCTCTCTGTTCCGACGTGGGAGCTGCCCTCTACACCTGGCGCCTAGCCGAGTGTCCTCCAGGACCCCTACTGTGGGAAATAAAGTGTTGCCAAACCAAGCCAAACCAAGAGGGTTATTAACAGTTTTCACCCCAAACAGTTCGCGCATGAAGACTGGCAACCACTGTGATTCCTCGGCATCAATATCAAAATCACCGCAGATGATGAAAGGAGCGTCATCTTGCGCAGTTAGCTTTCTCGCGTGCCTCTTCTGAAGCCATTCGCTTTCTCGTAGAAAGCTTTCCCGGCGATCTGCAGCTGCGCTCCTGGACGGTTCTGCCCATTTAGGGCGTGAATGTGTGAGATTATAGCGTCTTAGCAACACAGGTGGCAGTTTATGGGTGGGATAAGCAAAGGGCAAAATGATCGTTCATTCGCGAGCATATGGCTATTTTTGGGCAAGTGTCGCCATCTGGCGGCAGTGACGCAATAAAACAAAATTTGCACGCTAACCGCGCCAGAGTGCACTACTAGCTTACTACAAGTTTATTAGGAATAAAAATCATGTACAGGGTCATCCACTTCTAGCTGTAACACTGTCACCGCTTTCAAAGCAACATTACGTCCAACCCAGGTGCATATCGATGCAAAGGGATGCAAGAACACAGGGACCCGGAAGTGCTGCTTCACATAGACTGCCAGTTAACTTTACTGTGCGGACGATTCGGACGTAATGGCGTTTTGAAAGCAGTGACCATGTTATAGCTAGAAGTGGACGAGGCTGTACCTTGGCAGTCTCAGCTAAGTGTAAAAATACTATTCACAGTTTGAACCTATTAGCCTGGCAGTATCAGCAAACCTTAAAAATACTATTTACAGTTAGAACCTATTTACATGACATTATTTTGACGTAACACTTATTACAACACAGGAGGATTTCTAGAATTCCTTTGTTAGTAACAAGTCGTTATGGCGAGGTCGATCAGCCTTTGTGGATCGAACCGTGACGGACAATGGGAGCTGCAAATGTAGTCAATAAATACATTGCTGCAATAAAAATGAATGTTTTTGTTATGTTGTTTCCTTAAAGTTTCCTTGTAAGAACGAAATTCTTCGTTCCACTTGGCCCCAGCACCTCTTGACAGTTTTACTTTTGCGATGGGGCCGACCTTCTTGCTCAGTTTACCAAAAAGAAAGCGAATAATTACAAAGGGTAAACGCAACATTGCTTAAGAAGTATCAACTGACTGCTGAGGCCTTCTGTTTATTGTGCATAAAAGCATGGAAATGGCCTTGTTGCATTTTCTGGGGTGTTCGTACAATCTGAAGGCAAGTTTGATCGCATGGCTCTAGGCCACTGGAGTCTAAAATGACCCGGACAAAGTTGTATACGAAGTATGTCTTGAACATTTTTACAAGACTGAGTAAGGAAATGCAGCTGTGAGTACAAGCAGTCCTAAAGAGATTATAGCAATGTTCCGCTGAGCCGGCAAGAGAGTTTCAGCTGAGGAGTAAGTCAGGAAACAGCTCGCGGGCAGTCGCAGCTCACTGCAGTGCTTTCATAAAGCGGCCATCGAGGATTAAGAACAGAGCACCCGCCATGCGTGCAGTGAAAGCAAGTCAGCGAAGAGGACAGCAAAAATGACACAGCCGTGAGAAACGATGTCTGCAAATAAAACAGAAAAAAGAAACGTGGTAAAGGTAATAAGAAGAAAACGCTGACCTATCTGCTTCCGCTGTAACGCTGCCGGGCATATCGCAAGCGGCTGTAAAACAGAGAAGGTCGACTTTTACTCCGCATCTTCGACGCAGAAAGCGTTGATGTGCTGGAGTAGTACACGTGCGAAATGACCGGAAAGTGGAACCAGTGTCATGTTCGGTGTAATATTGCTGCCATATTGGATGTGGCGTTTCCTGTACTTGTTTGTTCTCGGGATTTCACCAGCGAGTACATGTGGATCATACAGGTGGCACTAGAAGATAGTGTTTGTCTGCCTGTCGCGCGCGTCACAATCAAGGGCTTGTTTCGCGTACTGCTAACAAAGGCGGCGGTGCCGGTGACCTTGTCAGAGCAGTTGCCTTACCTCTTTTCTAAGTTTTCAGAGCCTTAGCTGCAGAAGAGGGGAGGGCTATATTGTACGGATCTGTTCGCGCATTAATGCTTTTGGAAGCCTTCGAATTCGAGGACCAGTTGAAACATTCAGTTCAACCTGAAGATCGTGCTCTATGCGAATAATATGCTAACTTAGAAGCAGCGAAAGGTGCTTTCAATATCGAGATGGCCTCCACGCCACCGAGTGAATATTGGTCTGTGTACAAATCATTTGAAACCTCTCCACGCCCTCCAAATTGGATGGCCTACCCGAGCTGACGATGATAGAGGGGGTGCTATAGCGGCTGAACAGGCGAGCGATGACAATCTGCGACTTCTCAGGCCTCCTGCTAGCGAAGGAATGACGAGAAGCAACGTTGTGCTAAATGAGCGCGGGAGCAACTTCTCGGCCACAGAATAGAGCCATACCGCGTCATTTTGAGAAAAAGCACGAAAAGGCAGGACGCGAATCCGAAGACGGCGTTTAAATGTAAGCGCTTTAACAGGGTACAGGGAAGCATGTCACATGTGTTTCACCATTCAGGGTAGCTTTTTAGCTATGTTTTGGAATGTTGGAGAAGAAACTACTGGGTCATTCTTGACTAGTTTAAGGTATATTGTTTAGTGGCTTGGTACAGCTCTTGAGGCGGTATATATATAGGAACCGTGAGGTATTACCACGAAACGTAATGTTGATGGTATACCATTCATTGTTCACTTCTCGTCTGAACTATTGTCATTTAACATGGGGTACAACAACAGCAGGAAATCTTCAGATGCTGCAAGTGTTACAGAAAAAATTCCTAAGGATTCTTGAAAATGTTCCGCCAACTTACCACACGACACCTCTTTTCTTAAAGTACAGTATACTTCCAATAACCAAGCTTTATGACAACTGCTTAAGAAATTAAGGATTCTTGAAAATGTTCCGCCAACTTACCACACGACACCTCTTTTCTTAAAGTACAGTATACTTCCAATAACCAAGCTTTATGACAACTGCTTAAGCAAGGCTATAAAAAACGAGGTCTCAAACAACACTTCTTTCCTTTGTAAATTAGCTGGGCTAGAAAAACGAGAGTCATCATACAATAGAAGAAATGCTGAGCAGTGGAGTATAAAAACTTACAGAACTTCGTTTAGTGAACAAACATTAGCTAATAGACTACCCCGACTGCTTAACAACTTAGCACAAAGCAATATCTTTCTTCCTAGGGCTGCACGTCGGAATTTGTTTCAGTACTTTGTGCATTCAATAAAACGGTTTTGTTCACGACTGATTTAACCTGTTTTTTTTTTACTCGCCGTAAGTGTGGGCTTCTATCTGCTTGTTTTTATTGTATACTTTGCGTTCATAACTGCACACTGACAAGAGCTGTATTTATTATTTCAATGTTTCCTTACCTTGTGTTTAAATTCACATGACATGTGCCTTTTATATATGCCTGACTACTGTGGTGCTGCCAAAGTGGGGGCCCGTGGCTCTCTCAAGCTGTCAAACGGCAGCTTTTACCCCGGGCTCCCACCATCATTTGTACCAGGATGGCAAATAAATTGAATTGAATTGAGTTGAGTGTCCTTGCCTTGTCGGAGTGGGGATATTGATCAGACATCCCTAATGCCCTACCTGAGACCCTTCGGCCTGCAGACATCTTATTTGTGGACAGAACCGAGGAACGAAGACCAGACCACCTTAATCGGCCCCTTCAATGGACAACAATGGGCTGTGACCCCGTTCGGGATCTCCGCGTGCTGCTGACGAACTGCTATGATCAGGCTCCTAGCTGTCATTCACGCTATCGACTCACCAAGAGAGTGCCGGCGAGCGCCTGAGTCGTTTACAAGCTCCGATGCTGCGTAACAAAGCACCACCGCACTGAGGGGAAGCCTTAGCGGTGGGCATGCCAGAATGTGTCCTACATAGTCCGGGGATAGCGCCCTCTCTTCTTCCCCTCGCACCGCAGAAGATTCGAGGCTGGCAACCAACGTGCTTGTATTGGACCTCATGGTTTCTGCCATCTGTTATTTTTGGATTATACAGAATGGCAAGGATTTCCTTGCCTATAAAAGAAGATCGGATATGCAGTCTCTTGTCGAGATCTAAATCACTCATGCAACTTCAACGTTTCAGGGCTCTCATACAGAATAATTGAAGCAAGAAATATTTTAAGGCTCTCATACAGAATATCTGAAGCAAGAAAAATATATATCGCACTGTTCGCCTTAGGGCTGACTCCTTCATTAGTTAAGATTTGGAGGAGGCGATATTATGCACCCCCTCGCACTTCTCTCTGCCAAAAACAATGAGAAAACATAAGCGTAGACCTTCATTCATGTTGTTTTCCAGAACTTGGAAGAGTTTAAATATTCGACGGGGTTTATATTACCAGGTGCCACAAATCAGGCAATTTCACATTTAGGTGCGCTGAATATAGTTGGCGTTTTTGTTCTTAAAGATAAAATAATGATGAAAAAAAGGAGTACAGATGTCGCCTTCATCGCTGCACCAGCTTGAAATCCTGAAGGTGCGATTTTGCTGCTTTCTTTGCTTTAGACTGCTTTGTGCTCACAACATACCTTTTACATTTGGAAAAGGCTATTGGATGCACGCCCGACTGAATATACGCGTTTTTTTTTATTAGTACTTAGCTCTACATTCTGCACCTGGAGCACCACTTAGTAGAACCATTTTTGAGTATAAATGAATCGCTCTAAACGCAAACTGAAAGCTTAAGAGGGGCACATACATGTTGTTTATCTTCCGTAGTAGTGTTGAACTTTTCGATACATATTAGAGAATCTGTTATAAGGGTATTCGGTCAATATTGTTTCTGCCCATTGAACTTCTATTTGGAGCGGAAAGGTTATTGCGAAAAGGAAACTGAATGAACAAATAACTGAATGTTGTTTACTGCTTCCATAAACAGTGCTTTAAAAACAATTTCTTCAGAGGACATGTTCCAAATCAGCCTTTGTTAGTATGTAATTGCAAGTTTAGATAACAAAATAATAAAATAGTTTATTATTACCTTTGTCTTCAGTAATGCTCAAGCGTCTTTATTGACATACTTGTTAGCCGATAAATATTTTCACACTGCGGGCTATAGCTGAGTGGAATTAGAAACATGAAAAAAAAGCCAGCAATCTATAACATTTCACAGGCAAAACATTACCAGGCGATTAGACTTGTACCATTTGAAGCGCATATTTATAAAGACATTCCTTATTTCATCAGGATGCAATTACGGAAACCGTGACTATGCTAATGGCACGACAAAAACCACAAACGATTGTACACGAGTCACATGCATTAACGGCAACATAACAGTTCAAAAGTGAGTATATAGACAAACATTATTCAGTACATCTTAAATATTAACGTAGATATTAAAGAAGTTCTTGAACAAAAAAAACGACGCCTTTGAAGTTGGAATCTTTCGACAAGAGTTGGTTTCAAACCCTGACTGTTCAATGAGTCATGGTGATAAATGTTATCTTGCTATATTCTGAGCTGAATTCTCTAGTTTAATGTTGTAATGATTGCTTTTGAATTTCATTATGATAAAAGCCAGCCCTTGAAATAACTGAATTTCATGCTTGCAGTTTTTGCAGGGGGCAAAAGTGCGTTTTTAACAAACCTGAATTATTGGCCAAATGTAGAAATGTGTTTCTAAAGCTAGGTACACCTGTGAAATCTACCACGTAAACTATAATATTTCGGCGTCGTTTTTGATTTAATATTACGTGCATCTCTAAAATAGCATGGAAGAAGCAATTTTTCTTTATGCTAGAAGGATGGGGAGGCGACGTCCCTAAAGGATATGAGATGATTCACAGCGATGGCGAAATTAATCGCAATCCGCTTCACTACAAGTGCGCACTGCTAAATAATTAGGGTGGCAAATATTTCGTTTCTATAAAATAAATTACTGGTCTTGCGGGTACCGCTTTTACGCTCTCCGACATCTGATAGCATATCATAGGGTTTAGCGATATATGAGGCAGCAATGTGCATGCAGTGTTAGTGTGCAGGCAAGTCCAGATAAGAGTCTTGGTTAACCCGCCACGCCAACAAGGTGCGAAAATCCTGATATATAGAAATATAGCGTGAAATATAGACAAATGGTTTGTCATGGATATCACAGTGGCAAAAACTATATCTGGCCTTCCTAAGACGTTCAAATGAAAGGTTCATAAATCCAAAAAGGACGACAATACTCCTGAGTCCTAAAGCTCATCGAAGCAATCGGATTGTAAATCATAAAGCGAAAATACACTATGTATTACTGATGGCTACTTTTAGGCGTGATCATGGGAAATCATGGTGTAGGCTTTGTGAAGACCAGCGGTGCATATTAGCTGAGTTTGCAGATCGAAATGGTCTAAGGGATATAGACGTTTTGTTCATAAAAGGCATTATCATAATAGGATGCAGAAGGTAGGAGACGAAAATATACATTTTTTTTGTACAAATCTTGGCATATTGCTGGATGTGAGGGGCTAAACGCGATGCATTGTGGTGACCGCAGCACGATAACAGATCAGAACATCACAAACCTAAATAGGTAAGCGATAAAATGTAAGAAGTAAATCCTTAAATATGTGAGAAGGAAGCGGGAACGAAAATAAATTAATAATAAAAGAATAATTACTCACTGACACCTACACAGCCATAAGGCTATAAAGGAAGGTATAAAACTTTCGGAGGAACTTTGAATTTAAAGCAATAATCCTATTGATTCGGAGATCGAACCGGCCATCACTGTCTTTCCAGGGTAGTAGCACTACCAACTGAGCTAATTAGGACGGCCAGCACCTGAGATGGGCGAGAGTGAATTCATCAATAACTCGAATCTCAATTCGCTCTCGCCCTACCATATGATCTGCTGGCCGTTCTGGTTAGCTCAGTCGGTGGTGCAACTGCCCCGGAAAGGCGCTGGTGCCGGAATCAATCCCCGGATCAGGACGAATTTTTCTTTAACTACGAAATTTCCGAGAAGACTATAGCTTTTTGCCCCGCCGGGGTGGCGCAGTGGTAAGACGCCCGACTACTGTGCCGCAGTTCCCGGGTTCGAACCCGACCTCGGCGGCTGCGTTTCGATGGAGGCGAAACGAAGTGGCGTCCGTGTGCTGTGCGATGTCAGCGCACGTTAAAGATCCCCAGGTGGTCGAAATTACTCCGTAGCCCTCCACTACGGCTCCCCTTTCTCTCTTTCCACTTTCCCTCCCACCTTCCTCCCTTCCCTTACGGCGCGGTTCAGGTGTCCGCAGAGCAAGTGTGACAGATACTGCGCCTTTCCCTTCCTGTGAACCAACCAACCAACCAACCATAGCTTTCCTTTGCAGCCGTATGTCTGCACTTGCGTGGATGTCAATGAGTAATTACTCCCTGATTAGAAATCGAAAGACAAGTGTCGCCAATTTAGGGAAATCCCCCAAGGCGGAGTAGATTTGTAATAAGGGAGTTATTACGCATTCATATCTTGCAAAACATAGCGATATGTCTACAAGGGAAAGCTGTATATCTTTCCTTGGTTGCCGTATGCCTGCCTTTGGGTGGACTTAAATAAGTAGTTAGTCTCTTATTAGAAATATGTATCACCTCGTTGTATTTGGCAGAATATTCTAGTAAAATAAATTTCCGACAACCCACAACAAAAAATATATCTGTAATCGAAGGGCGACGACATTTGTGGTTAAGCATGCAGATAATCACTGTTTCACAGACATCATAACTCCAAACGCGAACGCTTTACACCGTACGACATAACCAGTAAAGGTAGTGTAAAGGTGTGTCAGTAAAGAAAGTATCTGACAAAATATGTGTTACATCACTAAAGGACTTAACACTAAATTTCATTTGGAACTCTATAAGCGCATTTTTAATAACGCTTGGTTATTTGTAGCTTGTAGCATAATATAAGCAAACCTACATTATTATTCAAAGAGTAGAGAATGCTGAACCTGGTCATGAGCGAGCTAAAGGCATTAATGAGATATATGCCGTCACAGCAAATTTCCGTACAGTTATTACTAACTTGCGTGCGATAGGTGGTAGCCAGGAGAGAGAGTGAAATAGAACATAAAAGAGGGCAGGTTAACTAGGCGATACCCAGTAGGATACGTACCCTACAGGTGGGGACGGGAATAAAGGAAGACAAACGAAAGAAAAAGCGGCCAGGAAAGGAAAATTTCAGCAGCGCATGCCACACGCGGACAGAGGACAAGAAAACGCACACACGAGCGCTCGTTTGTGTGCTTTGTGGTTCTCTTTCAGTGTGTAGCATATGCTGTTGAAATACATAATGGAAAACCAGCTAGCCCGTCAGTTTACTCTTTGCTCTTTACTCTTAGAGACTGTCCAGAGATCTCTATTAAAAGGAGTAAAGGGCATGCACTTAAAGCCAGGAGATTTAGCTAGTACTATGCGCAAGGCAAAGTGATTAGGATGATAATGAGACTAGCAGTAGTAACAGCAATTAGTCATTGTTTGGGAAACGCAGTGGACGTAAAGAATGCTCTTTAAGAATCCAAAGGAGCAAACAGCTGCTGGTGGTCATTTAACAGCATATGACATGAGAACGGTAGAACATTTTCTCACAAAACCTGATTACCATTTTCTAGTGACGACACGAGCGTGCTGCAATCTTGGAGAAGTCCTAAAACTTCGAATATTTAGCAAAGGGATGTCAAAAATTGTTACAATTACGAAAATTCTCTGCTCCTTTTCTTTGTATGCACGGCATTTACTAGAAATCGAGATAAACCTAAGTCTCAAATCCCCCCTTACCATACAGTCACTCTTAAAAGAAACGCTGCGATGGATAGTGTTCACACAACCAATAAGGCTGTCGACAAGCGCGTTAAATCAAACCAAACCTTTACTCTGCCTTCATATAATGCGACACGCTCTTCTAAGTCGAAGTGCAAGAAGACTTGTATGAATCACAAATGGTGTAGAAAAGAAGCACACAAATATTTATAATAATATGAAGGTGTCGAAGCTCCATTCATCGTCCGAAGTGAACGTGATTTACCACCGGTCAAGAAGAGATCTAGCAAGTAGTAAAATGTTATTCCTGCTTTAAAGTGTGCATACAGATGCTTTCATGTGCGATACCTCATCTCTGCAAGATTTATCTCTCTGTTCAGTTGTGATGTCACGGAGGCAGTTGCGTGATCGTGTGACACGAAAAACAATTATTTGCTCTCTGTCTTTTTGCAAGGGGAAGTGTTCCTCGTACGGACCGTTGTGTATGCTGCCGAATATGCCACAAGTAACACAGAATAAAGCACCACATTAATCAAGCCATACTAACATGCCTGCACGTCCTAGGACCAGTGCGTGGAACTGGAGATCGAAGAATCCTCGAAGTGTGGATTGAAATGCCATGATCCCGGCTTAGTAGCGAAGCCCTTGTCGTCAGCGCCTGCCATTTTGGCGAAGCATGCGGCCACGTGACGTACCATAATACGCTGATTATTGGCTTCCTATCAGAGACACACTGTTAATCGAAATATATGCTGTGTAAGTTGCCAGGAATGACAAAGTCCCTTTATAAGGAAGCCTTAGTAAGATCAGCCTGTATACCTCGGCACACAAAGGCCCTCCCCCTGGGACGGGTAAACTAGTTTTGAATGGTCCCCCACGCTTTGAAATTAGTAGGAGAATAGATCTTCAAATTGACACTGACAACGTATCCGGATCATAGGCCTAATGCACCAAACTAAACATTAACCGAGCTGAATAGATTATACAGCTGCCTCAAACAAACAGCATTAATCTAGTTCATTTGCCTTACAATGCAGAAAATATGAAGCTATCTAAACTATTTAATTCAAACGACCAATTATGGGAAATAAAATCATAGGCCTAAGTACAACAAACAAAAAATGATCACATTATCGGCAAAAAAATAATATTAAGGTCCTGAATCAATTATGAATCGTTGTTTGGAGTGTATGTATTATGAAGGCTAGGTAACCGATTGCTATAGTAAGGGCAGCGGACTGCATTTTAAGAGTAGGAGGAGGAGGAGGAAACAACTTTATTTAACGCATTACATTAAGCGTTAAGAATGTCCTGGGCCAGGGTCACCAAGGCCAACTGATCTTGCAGCTGGTCAGAGGCTAACCAAGCCCGCCACGTTGGGGGAGGAGGGTGTGGAAAGTGAGGAGATTGGAGGGCGACAGGGCATGAAAATATGCAATGCTCCAAGTTTGCATAGTGTTCTGGGCAATTTGGGCATGCAGGGGAATGTATCATTCTGTATAGAAAAGATCGGGCAGGAGTAAGCAGTGTATTTAGTTGTATGCGTCTAAGAATGCGGATTTGCGTGGTAGTGAGAGATTTATCAGGAAGAGGAAGTGTACGGAGAGTTTCTCTAATGTTGTCGTAGTGAACGTTGATTTCTTTTTTGTAGTGAAGAGTAGGGTCCCACGTTGGTGGATAAGGCCAGGGAATCCCAGGCGCCCGGTGTTGAAGTTCGCGGGCGAGGCGATGCACTACCTTATTGCCTGGGATTCCAGCGTGACCAGGAATCCACCTCAGTGTTACAGTGTGGGGACGTAGTTTGGTAAGAGCTCCGTGTAGATCATCGTGTAGTTCTTAAGGAATGCGACCAGTGTGAATGGCGCGTATAGCTTGTATTGAATCAGTGTATATGGTATATCCTGAAGGGTTAGGGGGTGCTTGTGCGAGGTCTTGAATACTGGTAACTATTGGTAGGGTCTCGAGAGTCGCTGTAGGAGGAGGATCTATGTAAGGACCGAGGGTATGCGTCACTACATCGCTACAGCTCTGAATTGAGTAAGCAGCCGCTCCGACGTTAGTTCGTGATGCATCTGTGTAGATGATCGTGGAATCTGTTGGATGAACATGGTTGGAAACGCGAGCGGACCGTCTGCCTGTGTTAGTGTCGGGTGCAACGTTTTTTGGAATGGGGATTATTCTGAGGTTATCCGGGAGCGAAGAAGGAAGGGTAATTATAGGGAGGTCTATAGGTTTGAGTGCAACCTGCTGTAGTATCCAATGTCCTTGTTTGGTGCTAGAAAGACGTGCCATTTGCCGGTCGCGATGTTGTTGTATGAGGTCTCCCAGGGGCTTGAACAGCCCCGTAGAGTATAGGCGCTCCGTGGACGTATGTACAGGGACGTTAAGGGCGGCCTTGTACAATATGTGAAGCGCAACCTCAATCTGATGTCTTTGGCGACACGTTAGTGTAAGGTAAGGAATCGTATATAAAATTTTGCTAAGTGCTAATGCGTGGACAAGCTGCCTGACTTGACCCTCGCGTAGCCCGGCGTGCTTATTGACTATGCGGCGAACTAGATGCGTAAGCTGATTGATTGCAAACTTTAACGGTTGTAGATACATTGGCCTGATTGGTTGACTCATGGATATGAAGTCCGAGGATCCGGCAGGATGATACACGCGGGATGGGGTGACCTGCCATTGTGAGATTGATCAGCTGGTTATGTTGGCGTTGATAGCGAGTTTTTGCAATCAGCAGCAATTCGGATTTTTCAGGTGCGGGAGATAGCCCTACTTTATCAAGGTAACTAACGACTGCATCGATACCTTGCTGTAGGGTCTCCTCTACTGCTCCAGGAGACCCAGAAGTGCACCAAAGAGTAAGGTCGTCTGCATAGTATGTGTGTTTTAGGTTTGGGATAGACGCTAAAGTACGAGATAGGGGAGCCATTGCAAGGTTAAAAAGGGTGGGTGACAGAATAGCGCCCTGAGGAGTACCACGTGTGAGGGGCAAAGGATCAGATATCGAATCAAGGAGACGGAACTTGGCCGTTTGGTCGCGGAGAAATGCTGTGAGGTAGCCATACATCTTTGGAACACAGCCAGTAGAGGCAAGGATGTTTAATAGAGGATCGTGGGCAAGGTTATCGAAAGCTTTTCGCACATCAAGGGCCACTATGGCTTGGATCTGGGAAGTGGGCAGAGGGTCAAATTCGTGCATGAGGAGAAAAAATAGGTCCTGAGTAGACACACCTTTTCGGAAGCCAATTTGTTGAAGGGGAAAGAAATCTATGGATTCAAGATGAGTCTCGAGCCGATTGAGCACCATCCGCTCCATGGTTTTTCCCAGGCATGATGTTAAAGAAACTGGGCGGAGGTTTTGAAGCGCAGTTTTTTTGCCTGGCTTTGGAAGTAGGGTTATAAGTGATTGTTTCCAAGATGCTGGGAGTGTGCTTTCTTCCCAATGCAAGTTTATAATGCTCAGAAAATGTTCTTTGTCCTTGTCAGAGAGATTTCGAATGAGTGAGTATGTAATCTGGTCTTCACCTGGGACTGACTTCCGCTTTAGCTGTTCTAGCGCCCAGTCGAGATCGCAGAGGGTAAACGGCTGTCGAGTTCTACATTGGAAGCACCAGTGTACGGAGTATAAAGGCTGGGTAGGGGAGGAGGAATGTAGAGATCGCGGAGTTGGGCTGTGAAGGCATCCGCGCCTAGTTGAGAATAGTGCCTCCCGAGAGTGGGAACAGGCGCCGGTTGAGGCCCGAGTATTTCTCTGAGTAAATGCTAGGTTCTTTTTTGATTTAGTGTGCCGTTAATGGTGTTACAAATTTTGTTCCATTGATTGGTGTCAAGTGTAACGCAGTGTTCTTTAACCTGTCGCGTCAATTCGGTGACTTGGTCGGAGAGGCGAGCATTGTTAGGCTGGGTGCGAAGAGTGCGCAAGAGTCGTTTCCGCCTCTTCCAGATGCGTACAAGGTAAGGGTCCGGATTATCTGACGGGGCTGAAGTAGAACTCTCCTGCGTAGCTTGTTTCTGAGCATGTTTGAGTGCTTTTGTTCAGCTCTGAAGACTGCCAGTAGTATGAGAGGTGTCGCGTATATTGCGAAAGGTATTCCAGTTTGTGTGAGAAATTTAAACGTTTACCCGGGCGGGTACGGCTAGGGACAGTGATGCTAATAATGTAATGGTCGCTGAGCAATTTTTCATCTGTAACTTGCCAGGTCACCTCTCGCAGTCCGCGGCCCACTGTGAGGTCTGGCGTGATGGATTGATGGTTCCTGTAACCTTCCCGGGTAATGGAGTTTGGGGCGTTATAAACAGTTAATTGAGCTCCGTTTAATGCGTCGTTGAGTATACGGCCAGGTGGGAAGGTGTGTGGGTAACCCCAGATATCGTGCGGGGCATTAAAATCCCCACCTATCAAGAAGTCGGAGTCTCGAAACAATCTTGAAGTAAAGTGCAATAGCGGTTTGAAAAGCGTGTACTCTGCAGGAGGGTTATAAAACTTTGGAATCGATAAAGGGCGCGATGAGTGATCAGAATACAGTGTAAATGCAATAAGGTGACGTTCAAGACGACTGGGGACTTCAATGGCCTCAAATCGGATGTCCCGACGAATATAAGTGCTCACTAATGGGGCACAGTCGCTGTCATGCGCTGCACGCAGGGCACGGTAGCCCGGAATACCTTTAAGAGCACGCGATTCTTGAATGAGAATGACTTGGGGCTGCGAGGGTAAAGTCAGGAGCCATTGGATAAAGAGTGTTCGATTTGTACGCAGGTTTCTGCTATTTCACTGTACAATGTGTATGAGATTGTTCCCTGCCATTCTTAAGCTACGTTAGCGCGCTTCTCGGGAGGGACAGAAGAGGATGCAGCAGTTGCTTCAGGGGATGTAGATGGACGGGGCCGTTTAAGAGAATGATTTAGGAAATCCATGCGTTCGTCATCCTGCAGGAGATTGCTAAGGAGGGTATGCATGAGTTCGAATGCTTGGCGAATGGCGGAAATTTCTTTTGCAAGGTACAAGATAATAGGGTCATTTCGATCTTTTATGTGGCGCATATAATTCTCAGATGTGATAACTGGTGTGGAATCGGAAGATGTATAAGACAAAGGTTTGGGAGGGGAAATGGGAAGTGGCGGGCTCGGCTTACCCGGTGGTGGGAGCGTAGCTGGCTTGAGAAGTGGACGTGGGGCAGCTGGCAGTTCTTGAACTTCTTGATGCCAGACATTGATCCGAGGGGGTTGTGCCGTCTCTTGATTTGCATGTGACAGAGGGGGGAAGTCCTCGCGAGTCGGAGGAGTAGGTAGCGAAAAGAACCAGCTAGTAGACGGGCGAGTTAAAATATGTTTTCGGGGGTAAGCCTGGCTGAGTTGGCGGAGTGGGCATACGAATGTGGCCGAGACCTTGCCTTGGCGGTGGGCATAGGCTAAGGTTCGTGTGCACTGAAAATTGAGAAGATTCTGAAAAAGAAATGTTGTCATGAGCGTTATGTTCAGCTTACAGCTTACAGCTAGTTGTAGCACAAAATAAAACATGAACAGGATAAGTCGCATTCATTTGTCACCGAAGTTTTCTTGCGACACTTTGCGGCTACGAGCCAAATAAGTGGCCAATGATTATTTCTATCAAATATTATAAAATTCACGTAGCCTGCTATATTCACACGACTCTATAATGCTAGCGTCTAATATGGTATGTTACTGACAGATTTTTTCAAAGAAGTGCTTACAATATCCATGCGGGAACACTGTCCAAGTAAAGGCCTTCAATATAGTATCAGATTCCCATGGATCGGATTAGAGCGAAGAACGGTCTCAGTGATTATAGCAGGGAGATTTTGCTATCGCGAGTTCAAAATTCCTAAAATACATCAAATACTCTGATAGTACACGTACCTGCCGATTTACGAATTCTTCATTTATGCCTAGTTGCACGGACGGTCCGTGGACAGTGATTGAAGAAAGACATGCTGGACATACCATTGAGGAATTTCCTGACTGCTGTCGGCTAAACGGGGTTTCTCAACCCTGATAACTACCACTGGATACTACTGCCGGTACAAAGGCACACGAAGAAAAAACTTCACAAAATACATCGAAATAAATGTTGAACTGGAACTTGACTCGAACTCTTTTTTAAATCTTAAAAAGTGGAAAAGCGAAGAACCATGGAAGCAAAATGCCTCTGCAAACTCTATTAGGAAAACAATAAAGAAAAAAAAAACAATGCCTTAATGCCAAATGAAGATCATGCACATCTGCTCTAATATGAATAAAGGTAAGGGCACAGATCAAGGCCTAAGTCAATTTAGTACTTGAAATTCCCCCTTGACTGGAAGTGCGCCAGCTCATGAACGTGCGGGGTCGTTATGCAAATATACTGCATAATTGGTGTATAGGTGGAATGTTCGCGCGCAGAGTTCTACAGGGTGCCTGCTGTCCTTTAAAAAAAGACATCCGCAATTGAGAATGAACCGATAGGGATAATTGTTAAGGCGGCAAATATTGGTAGAATCCCAGATAATTTTAGGGATCCACAGTGAAAGAGACTGACGGGGCCTTACCTCTGGCTACAACAGCCCTGTTCAAAGAGTACAAAACGAGCAAGGGTTGGATGGTAGTCCTAGCTCACTAACCACACCTTCGAAATTTTGATTCAACCATAGCTTTGTCAATATCTCAGTACAAATCTGCCACTACAAAAACTTGCCTGCAGGCTGTCGCCCATGAGGATTTCACAGTTTGTTTCCTTTTTAGCCATATCAGGCTGCTTTTTCTTTAGCCAGAGTCAGCTATATATAAATGTTTGTGCAACCCTCTGGAGGTACCTGATTATGTATTAAATATTTCATCTAAATGAATTTAGTCATCCTGGAAACCATCCAAAAGAGGGAGGCTCGTTTCATTACGCTTATTTCCCTATGAGAGCTTAGGAAATACTAAATTTGCTCTCTCTCTCTCTCGAGGCATTAAATGTTGATCTTTCGATTGTTGTTTTATGTCTGTTTACTGTTTAGTAAACATAATAATAAACAGCACGAACCAGAATAATACACATGAACACCCTGTTATCTCTTGTAGTTTTCGTAGCACCTTCCTCCATGGAAGGTGCTTTGGCAGCAGCAGCGGACACGTGTACAACCAACTCAAGCGGCTATCTACCATTTTTTCAGGTTGGTCCGGGCTACATTTGTAGGTTTCCTTTTTTCAGTGTCTCTGCTGCTGCTGCCAAAGTGTGACATGCCAAAGGCAGAAATACTGAAAGTTCTTAAATATTTTAAGGAAGACGTTCGCGACTTCCTTAAAAGTGACTTGCAGCAACAATTTACCGACTTGCGTAACTCTCTTGAAAGAGAACTTCGAAAAGAGCATCGTAACCTTAAGCAGAGCCTTGACTTCCTCAACAAACAGTATGAGGAAATGTCAACAAAATGCACTCAACTCGAGGAAGAAAACAATGAGCTTAAGGCTCATAATGAATCCCTAGTTACTGAACAAGAGAAGCTTAAAACACTTGCTGCTGAAACAGACAAGAGAACTACCACCCTCGAGCAGTACTCACGTAACAGAAACATCGAGCTGGAAAATGTCCCCAACACTTCCGATGAAAGGCTAACAGAGGTCCTTGGAAAACTTGGCGAAGCTGTAGGCGA
This sequence comes from Amblyomma maculatum, assembly GCF_055883805.1. Lineage (NCBI taxonomy): Eukaryota > Metazoa > Arthropoda > Arachnida > Ixodida > Ixodidae > Amblyomma > Amblyomma maculatum. Next base: position 10,183,980 of record NC_139351.1, on the reverse strand, counting down.
ACCGATACAGGAAAGCGATATTGATATTTGTCACCGTGTTCTTGCCAATGATGCCCTTTCCCCGCACATAGTTGTACAATTTCACAAGTGGTCTAAACGCGATGCAGTGTTGGAAAAGGCGCGAAAAATGCGTCTATCTGCTACCGATGTCGGCCTCTCGGACAAAAACGCCCATATGCGTTAACGAGCATCTCTGTCCACAGCTGAAAGAGCTGCTAGGAATGACAGTGGCAAGAAAGAAAGAGATGAGCTGGCTCTGGACTAAAGACGGAAAAATATTTGCCCGCAAAACTGAAAAATCTGGAGTGCTTCAGATAACGAGCAGCAGTGAACTTGAAAAGATTGTTTACAGGTTTGGGTGACGCCCTAATTGCTTGATGACATATAGTCTCATACCAGATGGCACCACAAGCATCGCCCTTGTCCCTTGTTCGAGAAAAGTACACATTTCTCTCTTGCATATAAATGCTCAGTCTGCCAGAAACAAAGACGAAATAACTACACTTTTTGATTGTTTTAGTTTTAAGTTTGATGTAGTGATGGTAACTGAAACTTGGTACCAGGATGATTCAGAAGCACTTCGTGTGCACGGCTATCAAACCTTCCACTTGAATCGCAATGGAAGGATAGGGGTGGTGTAATGCTTTTAGTTAAAGATAAATTTCAATGCGACATTGTTGGCTCTTTTTCTGTTATAGCAGATGATTACGAAATGCTAGCTTTGAGATATAATATGACTATGTTTCTGTGGCATACCGGCCGCCTAAAGGTAGAAATAGTGTTTTTTTTTTTCGTTTCATGACGCATTTCTAAGTTGGGTTAACGAAAACAACTGCAAACTAATTCTCGGCGGAGACTTGAACATTCACCTTCTGCATTCGTTCTCACAAAGTGAAGAATTGTGCTGCACTTTAGAAACTAATGCGTTCACTCATCTCATAGAGCAACCCACTCGTATACAGCACGGTTCATCCACACTCATAGACATTTTGACCACAAACACTATAAATGGGCCTATAAGTTCAGGAGTTCTTCAAACACGTATTAGTGACCACTTACCTATATATTTTGTGCTTAGTCATAAAAAGCTCCAATTAAATCACGCCAATCAGAGTGGTAATACATATCGGCAGATAAATGAAAGCACTCTGGAGGTTTTTTATAATTTACTATCTAAGATATCCTGGGAGAGCGTTCTTTCGAGCACTGATGCTTACAACACCTTCATACACAAATTTATAAATGTCTATAATGATTGCTCTCCCTTCAGAAACCACAAACGGCCACGCGAAGCACGCAAACCTTGGATTACTGCAGAATGTATCAAAGCTCTAAAGCTGAAAAATGTTATTTATCAAAAGTTTTTGAAATATAGAAACAAAACCGATTTAGATGAATTCAAAACACACAGAAACAAAACACACAGCTTTTTACGGAAAACTAAAAATGAGTACTTTGAAACCCTTTGCATCCAGGACACGAAGAAAACTCCATAATTCATTTGGAAAAAAATTAAATACGCTCCTAAACCGCCACCCTTCAGTACATGAAATAAACGAAATGAAATGATAACCCCAACGAGATAAGTGTAAATGGTACAACTCTTACTGGAGAAAATTTAGCTGTAGCTTTTAATAATTTTTTCACATCAGTAGGAAATAACCATCACCACCCCAGCTGTACAGATTTTATGCACCAACGAACAGAAGACAGTGCATTGTTATCTCCAGTAACTGCAGATGAGGTCGTGTCTACAATCATGTCTCTAAACAATTCTACTTGTACTAATATAGATGCCTTACAGATTCGGCCACCTAGGTATATTGCTATTATTATACCTCCAGTTTTAGAGTACATCATTAATCAAATATTTTCATGTGGAAAATTTTCTCGCCGGCTCCAAGTGGCTAAAGTTACTACCATATTTAAAGGTGGTAATAAATGCAACGTGTCTAACTACAGGCCTATTTCAATACTCCCTGTTTTCTCCAAAGTCGTTGAAAAATGAATACACTTTCAAATGAGCTCTTTCCTAACCAAGCATCACATCATGACACAATATCAGTTTGGGTTTACAAAAAAATTGATCCACAGAAAGCACCTTGCTTGCACAAAAAGAAATCATTCTGGATGCTTTTGGGCGTGAATTTTATACACTTGGAATATTTGTAGACTATTCAAAAGCATTTGACAAAGTAACTCACACCACACTATTAAAAAATTGGAGTATTATGGTTTCAGAGGCTGGTTTCTGTCTGTCATTAGGTCCTACCTACAACACCGCCAACAAAGGGTACACATAAATAGCTCTTGCTCCAGTTTCAAACCATTGCTACACGGCGTTTCGCAGGGAACCATTTTCGGGCCGCTGATTTTCAACCTATATATTAACCAAATCGTTAACATAGATTTAAACACTTCATTTGCTATTTATGCCGACGATACAAGTTTATTTTTCTCACATCACAGTTTACCACTGCTTATTACAAGAGCGAATGAAGTGCTTGATGTACTGAACACTTGGAGTCAAATTATTTCAACTATAAACGTCTCGAAGACTAAACCAGTTCTTTTTCGGCCTAAAAATAAGCCAGTTAAATCCAGTATTGTGACATATATGCCCTGCATCGCTGGACGCTAAAGAAGACAACGATCAGAAACAGTTTCACAGAAGACGACACAGTGCTAGCAACGTTTAGTGCTAGAAGACGGTTAACGCTGTAGTGATTCTGTGTTTTGTGTGCTGCGTCAACCTGGACTAACCATCGTGCACTAACCTTGCCACGTATCATCTTGGTGGAACTGACTAAAGATCCCCGTGTGCACACATAAATTCATTTAAGCAGCCGAAAGCTTGATTTACGCAGTGGTCGCCACCTACCTGGGATCACAACGTCAACAACGGCCACTATGACCTCTGAGGCAGCTTCTACCACCGCAACAACATCGGCGCAACCACTCGTCCTCACAAAAATCCGCCACCCTCCCATCTTCCATGGTGAAGACAAGACAGATGTTGACGATTGGCTGGATGAATACGAGCGATGCAGCCGGAACAATCATTGGGACGCGACCATCATGCTGGCCAATCTGATATTCTATTTGGCGGGAACCGCTCGCACATGGTTTCAAAATCACGAGCATGAGCTGGGGACCTGGGAAATTTGCAAGCAAAAGCTTCACGACTTGTTCGCGAAGCCCATTGGACGGGCTCTCGCAGCCAAAACCGAACTTTCGTCTCGCGCCCAATCCACCACGGAGTCCTACCTGGCCTACATCCAAGACGTACTCGCGTTGTGTCGCAAGGCGAACAGCTCCATGCTGGAAAGTGAAAAAGTAGGGCACATCCTCAAGGGCATCGCAGATGACGCGTTCAACATCCTCTTCTGCATGGATTGCTGTACCGTCGAGTCGGTGCTTCAAGTTTGCCGAAGATTCGAGCAGGCTAAACAACGACGCCTGGTACATCGCTTTGAGCGCCTTCCGAACACGGCAGCCACATCATCCTATGATGATCTGGCTCCTCTGCAACAGCCTTCTCAATCCGCAACAATGACTCGTATGGTCAGGCGAGAACTCGAGGCATTAGTTCCTGCACCATTTCCATCTCCAGTGCCTAACACCGTGGCCATGATACAGGCTGTTGTCCGACAGGAACTTGCCAACGTCGGTCTTTCCTCCGACGTCGTACCGCCCTCGTCACCATCGCATCCTGTTCCTGTAGCGGCTGCTGTAACCACTAGCCAAGCTCCCCCACGTCGCTACGTTAATCGCAATCCTGCAGAGTGGCGCACCTCAGATGACAGGACAGTTTGTTTTATTTGCTGTCGAGCCGGCCACACTTCCCGTTATTGCCGCAGTCGCACCTTCCCCACACCTCGTTTCTATTAGAACGCTTACCATCGGTACTACTACGGACCTCGACGCTTCCCTACCCAACCGGAACAGCTCCGCCCCATATGATGGACCTGGACACTTCCCTGCTCACCCAGATGAGCCTCACACCGAAGCCGTCTCAAGTGTCCGTCACTCCAGCCGATCTCCATCTCCACGGTCTCGTCGATCTCGTTCACCGCTGCCTCGTCGCAACTCCTCCCCATCATACGCCGGCACCCACTCGGGAAACTAGCGAGTGCAGCGCCCGGGAGTGACGCTGCATTACCGATCCGGACTGTCAACTCAGAACTGACCCTCGCACCGAGACGTAACCTCATTGATATTTTTGTGGACGGAGTCTCAGTTTCTGCCCTTATTGACACAGGCGCCCACATTTCCGTCCTCAGTTCCTCGCTCCGTCAACGCCTCAACAAAGTCCTTACACCCGCTTCCTCATCTGCCGTTCGTGTTGCTGATGGCAATACAGCTACTGTGATTGCTATGTGTACTGCAAGAATTTCCATTGCCTACCGCCATATCCCTGTCCTATTTACAGTCCTCACCTGTTGCCCTCACGACGTTATATTAGGACTCGACTTTTTAACTGCACATTCCGCGCTCCTTGACTGTTCTTCTGGACTGCTTCATCTGGGTCTGCCACTCTGTCCTGACAAACAAGCCTCTGATACTTTAACGCTCCGTCTCCACTCCTCTACATTTACTCGTCTGCCACCAGAAGCTGCAGTGTATGTGCTCATGTCGCCTTTCCCCTCCGTTCCTGATGGCGACCCTACGTTATTTGCCCCATAACCGACGTGACACTGCAGCGTAGAATCGCTCTCCCTCATAACATCGTGCACGTAGAAAATAACAACGCTTATATTCCAGTCTTGAACTTCGGCCTTTTTGTGCACGTTCTTCCTGAGGGCATTACTCTCGCCGAACTGACCCCACTGTCTGACGTCACAGTTGCCGCTCTTTTGCCTGACCCTACTGCTAAAGTGTCGACACGACATGCACCGTCCCCATCTCCGGAGGCTCGCATATTAGGAATGGTTGCACCTAATTTGCGCCCTGACCGTACTACAGCACTTACGAGTCTTCTGAATTCGTACAGCGATATTTTCGATTTTGGTGACCGCCCCTTAGGACAAACGTCCCTCGTTACACATCGTATCGACACCGGAGACGCCCGCCCAATTCACAGAAGACCTTATCGAGTCGCCATTTCTGAACGACGCGTCGTACTAGATGAAGTGGACAAGACGTTAGCAAAAAACATTATAGAGCCTTCGAGCAGTGCCTGGGCGTCGCCTGTCGTGCTTGTTAAAAAGAAGGACAATACCTGGAGATTCTGCGTTGATTACCGACATCTCAACAAAATTACAAAGAAAGACGTTTACCCGCTACCCAGGATAGATGATGCCCTCGACTGCTTGCACGGTGCCAGCTATTTCTCTTCCATTGACCTTCGTTACGGTTATTGGCAGATCGCAGTCGACGAACGGGACCGGGAGAAGACCGCCTTCGTCACTCCCGATGGCCTGTATCAATTTAAGGTGATGCCTTTCGGCTCGTGTAATGCGCCCGCAACATTCGAGCGCATGATGGATTCTCTCCTGCACGGCTTGAAATGGACGACGTGATTGTGCTATCTCGATGACGTCATTGTATTTTCTTCTACATTCGAGAGCCATCTCCATCGCGTTGATGCCATTCTTGGCGTCTTCCGAAGAGCTGGCCCTCAGCTGAACTCGAAGAAATGTAGCTTCGGCCGTCGTGAACTCAAGGTGCTCGGTCACGTGGTCGACGCCCGTGGCGTTCAACCCGATCCAGACAAAATACGGGCTGTAAGTGCATTTCCTACACCCCGCTGTACCAGTGACGTGCGTAGCTTTCTTGGGCTTTGCTCCTATTTTCGGCGGTTTGTACCTACCTTTGCGGAGACAGCTCGTCCACTCACCAATCTTTTGAAGAATGACGCTCCATTTTGCTGGGACCAAGAACAATACCAAGCCTTTTCTGCGCTCATTGCAGCCCTCACCAACCCGCCCGTCCTGGCACACTTCAATCCTTCGGCACGAGCGGAGGTACACACCGACGCAGTGGTCACGGTATTGGTGCCATACTCGCCCAGCTGCAGATGTGTCGCACTCGCGTCATTGCTTATGCCAGTCGCCTCCTTTCTGCGGCTGAACGGAATTACTCGATCACAGAACGTGAGTGCTTAGCCTTCGTGTGGGCCATTACAAAGTTTCGCCCTTACTTGTTTGGCCGCCCGTTCTCAGTCATCACCGACCACCATGCCTTATGCTGGCTTTCTATGCTGAAGGACCCTACTGGTCGCCTGGGTCGTTGGGCCCTCCGCCTTCAGGAATACACTTTTTCTGTCGTCCACAAGTCTGGCCGGCTGCACGCTGACGCCGATTGCCTGTCCCGAAACCCGGTAGATCCCCCACCTGCGAGCGAGTGCGACGATGACGCATGTGTTGGCCATTTCTGACCTTTAAAACATTCGCCATGAACAGCGCTTAGATCCCAAGCTTTGCAGCATAATCAATCGCCTCAGCACTGATCAACTTGATGCTGCCCTTGCTCTGTTTGTGCTCAACAACGGCACCTTATACCAACGGAATATGCGACCAGATGGCGCCGAGCTCCTGCTCGTAGTCTTCGAACACCTGCGTACCACCGTTCTTCAACAGCTCTCGCCCACAGCCCACAGCGGGTCATCTTGGCGTATCTCGTATGTACGATAGCGTCCGCCGTCGCTTCTCTTGGCCAGGCCTCTATCGCTCTGTTCGTCGTTACGTTGCTTCTTGTGACCGGTGTCAGCGACGGAAGAAGCCCTGGCAATGCCTGCTGGATCCCTGCAGCCGAGCGACATCCCAGTAGACCCGTTTTCCCGAGTTGGCCTTGACCTCCTCGGGCCTTTCCCACTTTCTGCGTCGGGGAATAAATTAATTGTAGTGGCCACGGATTATACTACGCGCTACGCTGTCACCCGAGCGATACCCAGTAGCTGTGCAACTGATGTGGCTGCGTTTGTTCTCCACGACGTCATCCTGCTCCATGGTGCTCCACGCCAGCTGCTCACTGACCGTGGCCGTTGGTTTCTTGCTCGAGTAGTCGACGAAATTCTTCGGTACTGCTCCATTAAGCGCTATTTTACCATCGCTTACCATCCACAAACGAACGGCCTCACCGAACGCCTCAACCGCACGCTCACGGGCATGCTGTCTATGTATGTCTGGGATGATTACCGTGACTGGGATATTAATTTGCCGTTTGTAACGTTCGCGTACAATTCCTCTCGTCACGACACAATGGGCTACTCACCGTTTTATCTTCTATACGGCCGCGACCCTCCCCTTCCATTTGACAGCGTATTGCCTCCCACTGCTAACGCCAGTTGCTACGTTCATGACGCCATCTCCCGAGTTGACGCAGCCCGTGTTACTGCTCGCCGACGACTGGCCTCCTCCCAAAATTCTCAAAAACGGCGCCATGATTCTCGACACCGGGACGTCCACTACTCTCCGGGCTCTCTCGTCTTTCTCTGGACTCCCGCTCGTAAAGTTGGGCTGTGTGAGAAGCTCTTGCCACGCTACGCAGGACCCTACCGTGTTTTACGGCCAGTCACCCCTGTGACATACGAGGTCGCCCCTGTACATCCGCCGCGACAGTCCTCTATGCCACGCATCGAGATTGTTCATATCGCTAGAATGAAGCCGTACTACCCCTGCAGTAGTTCGTCCTAGTGCGCACGGAGACTGTGCTTTTCGTGGCGGGGTAATGTGACATATATGCCCTGCATCGCTGGACGCTAAAGAAGACAACGATCAGAAACAGTGACACAGAAGACGACAAAGTGGTAGCAACGTTTAGTGCTAGAAGAAGGTGCGAACCTTTTTAAGAGCACTGGGTCTCTGTCTGGAGTGGCTTCTACAATTTTTATTACACACCAATCTCAGTTTCTAGATTAGCATTGGCCGCAAAATGAGCAACCACAATTTGTATTTACTCAGTCCTTGCTGTCCAAAATTGCAGTTTCGCTTAGGTCAGTAAGACGTGTTGGCAATGTTCAAGCTACTTCCACACTGTGCTTTGACCAGTCGTTGCCATCTAATGCAAAACACTTGACTACCACGGTAATAAAGGGACACCTTGAAGATTATCTATTACAATATTCACGACACGTAGCTATTTTCACAGATGCCTCACAACGAAATGAAAAAAAGCAGCAATAGGGATTTACTCCCAAGCACTTGATTGGAGTTTTTCTGTACGGATCCCTGATTACACACCAATATTTACTGCTGAATTGCTTGCAATTGGTTTGGCCCTTCAAAAAGTTCCCGGTAATGTTACTCACGTAATTATACTCTCTGACTGCCTGTCAGTCTTAGCAGCATTAGAAAGTCCGAAAATGCGTCTTTTGAAACAAACCCTGATGTTTTTCCTTCCGATACACTTACAGGGAGTACGTTTTCAGTGGGTTCCGGGACACTGCGGCATTGCTTCTAATACAATGGCGGATTATTTAGCAAATTCAGCTCTCAGTGGGCCTGTTGCCGATGTTGTACCCAATATTATCTTGCTAAATATATCCCGTTTTCAACGATTTCAAACGTTAAACTCTTTGAGCCATGAGCCACTCCTTGCGACTACGGATTTTAACCATTTAAATTTCCATTGGAATGTCCGATGTTGTACCTCGAGGCAATGTGAGGTTTCCATGACGCTCATGCGTTGTAGAATTCCTTCCCTCAATCTTTATTTATGTCGCTCTGGATTCACGCCGTCGAATCTTTGTGCGTCATGTAATGACGTGGAAACAATTGAACATTACATCCTCTCCTGCCACAGGTATGCTACTCAGAGAAGAAATTATCTAGAAATACCTCTTACTCGGCTAGGATTGCCATTTACAGTTCCTCTCCTCCTCTCCTTTCGTGCAACCGTCAAAGGGTATGCCCTAAAACCGGTGTGTGACTTACTTCATAATTATAATATTGCTACTGGAAGATTTGTGTGTTAGCGCTGATCTGTCTGAATTGTATTTTTCTTCTTATTATTATTTTTAGTAATTTACAATTTTATTCCTTTTTTTCATTGCTTTCTATTACATCGCTTCAAAATTTCAAGTTATTTCAGCAACACTAGCTCCTAATTTTTAGGTTATCTATATCATACAGAGAAATCGACATTATCAAAAATATTATGTCACTTACAACGAATTCTGGCCAATCCCCCACTGTGGGTATGTGCCCTTACAACGAGGGAGAAGAAGAAGAAGAAGAAGAAGGTTAACGCTGTTGTGATTCTGTGCTTTGTGTGCTGCGTCAACCTGGACTAACCTTCGTGCACTAACCTTGCCACGTATCAATATTGTCCTTCGACTAGGTCTTTCGGTCATAGATTTGGTACCAGTTATAAAAACGTTAGTTGTTCTTTTTCGTGAGAACATGCAGTGGAGCGCGCATGTTGATCTTGTTCACTCCAAACTTTCGCGAATAGTAGGTTTTCCGGCACGCTTTCGTTATTTTTTGTCAAAACACCTTAAATTGGTCTTATAACTCCCTTTTCATGTTCACGCTATCGTATGGTTATTTGGTATGGGGAACAACAACCTACACAAAGTCAAAAATCTATTGACTACAGAAAAAAGCTGTAAGAATCATTTCTAGTGAACCCAATGACGCACACACAGAACCTATACTTCATGACCTTAGAATAAAACCATTACCGAACCTGTTTGACGCAATTCTGTTAAAACGTTATCATGCTTATCGCATAAATAGTGACCCTATGGCACATGAAGTATGGCACACAAAGCAGTCAGGGTTGGAAGATTCCCCATACCCGTACCAACTATGGCCGCCAAATGTTGATGCGCATGCTACCACAAGCTCTTAATTCCCCTGTTAACAAGTCCAGGTAATCTATACAACAGTATATGTCCTCAAATCAAAATATTGTTAACACGTGCAGTTTTGTACCACCCAATATTAGTCCTATTATCTAAATGTACTTTGTAATATATAAAGCCGTCGTTATGTTTATATTGGCTTTTTCATGTTTTGTTGCGTTTTTGTCCGCTGCTGTATGGCACTTTAAGCGGGATGCTAGCCTTTGTCAAGCCATCGCAGGCTTTTTGCTAGCCCCCTGCAGCATCACGAGTACTGTGTAATCACTGTTGATGCTAAATAAAATTATTTGTGCTTGTATTACACACTGCCGCCTTAGTTTGTATCACCTGTCTCTCGTCTTTTCACCATAGATGGTGTAGTGATTGCGCTCCTCAGTTACTTTAGGAAAACTTGATTTAAATTTCATCAAAATCTAATAGAATAAATTCCGGCTTTGAATTAGTCCACACATAAATGCCAATTTTTGTCTGGAATGATCGTGTCGATATAAAAGCATCCCACTGCAACTAAGGAAACTGAAGTATTTGCTGCAGTAACCTTCCCCCAGAAGCTCTACTCTCATTCTGACAGTAATTCTCTACCACAAAGCTTGTTTGCTTTTACCTTTCTTTCGATAATACTTTTTTGTTTTTGCGCATTTTTAAAGTAAATGTTTTACTTGTGAACAGTCCCTTTTGTTTAAATCTGTATTTGCGATTCGCGACACAGATGGTACAATTTATTTTATCCTTTTATATATCTGGTAATTACGTATATGCGCTAACATGGTTTCAGTTTTTAGTATATCGTTGTACAAATTGTCGTCTTGTATCTGGTATCAGCGACAAGTGTTTTCATTTGGTACTTTTTAACTTTTGTCCTTTTTACTCAATAACCTTTGGTGCCCTATGGTATATTGACTTGGTTTGTATGATTTGAGGCCCGAAAACTGAGTCACGACATTGTTATGAGAAACGCGTGACCGATGAAGTGGTGCGTTCACACGAAGACGACGATCGAGGAACGCTTGGACGACGAAGTGTTCTGGAAGACGACGCTGCGAGTGCGGATGCTGCACGGCCCCTAAAGATTTGCGTCGAGTTTCGCCCATCGCAGTGCAAGCTACATTAAATACATCTCCGTAACATCTTGGTGGAGATCGTGGGCTCGACACGATCTGAGGCTGGATCTCCGCAGCGGCCGTCACCTCGGAACCATCACAATGACAACCGACGCGGCTCCACCTACCTCTGCATCTCCTACTGTCGTCGTGGCCCACCCCTGCGATCCTGGCCCATTCTGCGGTACCGATGAGGTGGATGTCGAGGACTGGCTCTCGCTTTATAAGCGTGTTAGCCAGCACAACAGTTGTGACGCCACGCTGATGGTGGCCAATGTTATCTTCTACTTCACTGGTACGGCACGCGTGTGGTTCGAAACGCACGAAGCAGATATTCCTTCCTGGTATGTTTGCAAAGAAAAACTCCGATACCTGTTTGGAAAGCCTGTTGGCCGTCAGATCGCCGCCAAGAGGAACCTCGCCACTCGGGACCAGACATCAACCGAGCCTTATATCGCCTACATCCAAAACGTTTTGGACCTATGCTTAAAGGTTGATAAAGACATGATGAAAGCTGATAAGGTTGGGCACATCCTCAATGGCATAGCCGACGATGCCTTTAATCTTCTGCTCTGTCGGGACTGTTCTAGGGTTGACTCCGTTCCACAGGTTTGTCGACGCTTCGAGCAGGCCAAACACCGACGCATTGCGCGTCGCTTCGACCGGCTCCCCAACATCGCCCCTAGCTCCACGTGCGAGGATCTGCCGACCCTAAGGCGGCCTTCAAACCCTAAAAACGCTACCTCCATCGGGCGTCGTGAACTGGAAGCGCTCGCTCTTGCTGCACCCAACCCGCTCATCTTGGACAGCAACATAGCGAATATATCTCGTATTCAAGCCGTCGTCAGTCAAGAGGTTGCCAAATTGGGTGTCCCCTGTAGCCGCAACGTAGAACACCAGAGTTCGAGCCCCGTTCCTCCCATGGTCGCTTCTGCTACACCCCGCAACGCCTACAAGTCACGTTACCAATACCGCAATCCCGATGAGTGGCGCATCCCTGACGACCGGCCAATCTCTTTCACGTGCTTGCGTATGGGCCATATCTCTCGCCACTACCGCAGCCGTTGGTCTTACACACCTCGACCTTTCCCTCATTTTGAACGCTACTCAGGCTACGGCCCCCGCCGTTTCTCGCCTCGTTGTGAAGCGCCCCACATCGAGACCACTCCGCCTCCTTTGTGTTCTTTCTCTCGCTTTCCTCACCAGCCCGCCGTTCCCGTTCACCTCTTCCTCGTCGTAGTTCCTCACCGTCCTCCGCTGGCCACTTCATGGGAGACTAGCTAATGCAGCTCCAGGAATTGACGCTGCATTAGTACCCCGACCTGGAAATCTTCTACCGCCCATGTTTTCGCCCTGTAACCTCCTCTCCCTGTTCGTGGTTGGTGTTCCTGTCTCTGCCCTCATTGACGCTGGCACCCAAGTCTCGATCATGACGTCATCTTTTTGCCTCCACCTCAAAAAAAGTACAGACCCCCGCAACTTCCCCCACCATTCCTGTTGCCGCTGGCAGTACTGCTGCCGTCGCTGACCCATGCACTGCACGAGTCACCCTTGCCGGTCATCACATCCCTATTTTGTTCACCGTCCTCAATCTGTGCCCTCACAATGTGATCCTCGTTCTTGACTTATTAACGGCCCACTCTGCCCTTATCGACTGCTCCAACGCCCTCCTTTGTTTGGACGTACCTGTCTGCTCAGAACATCCTCAAAATACGCCCCGCCTTCGCTCCACCGAGTTCACTCACCTGCCCCCCGACTCTGCTGTTTACCTACCTCTGTCCTTTTTTCCGCCTAGGCCTGACGGTGACTATGTTGCTTGCCCTATCACCGAGGTCTTTCTCCACCGAAATGTCGTTCTTCCTCATCTCATCGTCCGCGTTACCCAGACTAGCACCTACTTCGCTATCCTGAACTTCAGTCTGTCGCCCATGTTCTCCCCGAAGGAATATTCCTTGCTACCTTGTCCCCGCTCACAAACTGCACCGTTTCTGCACTCACACCTGGCCCGCCTTTAAGAGCACTTCAAGCACACGTATTCCCGACCACAACTACCGACCCTTTTTCCGCGATGATTGCCTCCGACCTCAGCCCAGAACACAATCAGGACCTGTACAATCTTTTGTTGTCCTTTACCGCATATTTGACTTAGCCACCGGTTCTCTGGGCGAAACACAAGTTGTGATTCACCGCATTGACATCGGCGACGCAAAACCTGTACATCGGAGGCTTTATCGTGTGTCCCTTCCTAAGCGCCAAGTCATCCAGCAGTAGTATATACGAGAAATGTGCAACAACTTAGACAGGACACAGGAAGAAATACATACAACAGTTCACGTACGCTCGTGAACTATTGTATGTGTTTCTTTCTGTGTCCTGTCTAAGTTGTTGTGCATGTCTCTTATATACTATGCAGAACAAACTAGCCCGACAACACGCTCTTCATCCAGCAGGAGGTCGACAAGATGTTGTCAAACGAAATCACCGAAGCTTCGAACATCCCCTGAGCATCTCCTGTTGTGCTCATTAGAAAGAGAACAGTTGGCACTTTTGCGTCGACTATCGACATCTGAACAAGATTACAAAGAAGGATGTCTACCCGCTTCCGCAAATAGACGATGCCTTGGATTGTTTACATGGAACCCGCTACCTTTCCTCCATCAACCTTCGTGGCGGATACTGGGAACTCTCTGTTGACGAACAAGACCGTGCAGAAGACAGCTTTCGTCACACCCGATGAACTTTACCAATTTAAGGTTACGCCTTTTGGACTTTGTAACGCCCCTCCCACGTTTGAACGGATGATGGACCCTTACTCCATGGCTTCAAATGGACACTATGTCTCTGTTACTTAGATGATGTAATTGTCTTCTCGCCCTCATTTGAGAGCCAGCTGCGTCGCCTTTCGCTCATCTTGGCAGTTTTCCGCCATGCCGGTCTCCAACTATACTAAAAGAAGTGCCAGTTTTGGTCGCGGCGTACTTAAAGTGCTTGGCCATTTGGTGAATGCCACCGGTGTGCAACCTGATCCCGAAAACGTTCGCGCTGTCAGTACTTTTCCATCTCCCCGTTCCCCTTGTGATGTCCGCAGTTTTATAGGACTGTGCTCTTATTTTCGCCGGATCGTCCCAAACATTGTCGCCGTGGCTCGCTCTCTCACCAATTTGCCCAAGGAAGACGTTCCTTTCAATAGGGGACCAGAGCAGGCTACCGCATTCTCCAACCTCATCGCTGTTCTCACCATTCCTCCTGTGTAGGCCCATTTCAACGCTTATGCCGCGACGGAACTCCGCACCGACTCCAGTGGCCACGGGATTGGTGCCATCCTTGCACAGCGACAACGCGGACAGCACTGCGTGATTGCGTACGCCAGTCTTCTTCTGTCTTCAGCGGAACAGAAGTATTGTATTACGGAACGGGAGTGCCTGGCTCTCGTTTCGACCATCGGAAAATTGCGACCCTACTTCAATAGCGGACCCTTAACTGTTATTACTGACCACCACGCCTTATGGTAGCTGTCTTCCCTCAAGGATCCTGCTGGCCGCCTCGGCAGCTGGGCACTGTGCTTGCAGGAGTATACTTTATCGGTTGTACACAAATCCGATCGGCTCCACCACGATGCAGACTGTCTGTCCCGTTATCCCGTCGATCCTCCTTCCCCTAGAAACCATGACGTGGACCCTTGTGTCTTCTCTATATCCGAGTTTTCCTACACAGTCGCAAACAGCGCTTGGACCCTACATTCAGTTCTCTTATCGACCGCCTCCGCACACACAGCCGTGACTCCTTCCTCGCCCTGTTCTTCCTGCATGGGAACACGCTGTACCGCCGCAACATGCGACCTGATGGCGCTGTGCACTTGCTAGTCGTTCCCCAACACCTACGCCCTGCCATTCTCGAACAAATGCATCACGCCCCTACAGCTGGTCATCTCGGCCCCTAACGCACCTACGACCGCGTGCGCCGGCCATTCTTCTGGCCTGGACTCTACCGCTCCGTAAAACGTTATGTAGCCGCCTGCGACCTCTGTCAACGTCGGAAGAAACCCCCTGTTCTGCATCCTGGACACCTGCAATCGATTGCTATCCGACTGAGCCGTTTTCTCGTGTTGGCCTTGACCTGGTAGGCCCCTTCCCGAAGTCCTTGTCAGGAAACAAATGGATCACTGTGGCCACCGATTATGCCACGCGGTACGTGATCACTCGCGCCATTCCAACTAGCTGCGCCACTGACGTTGCTGACTGCGTTTTAAACAACGTAATACTTCACCATGGTGTTCCCCGTCACCTACTTACTGACCGTGGCCGCTGTTTCCTTTCCCGGCTGGTTGACGAAATACTTCGTTCTTGCTCTGTTCGGCACAAGTTCACCACGGCGTATCAGCCTCAGACGAACGGCCTCACGAAACGTCTTAACCGCGCACACTTACCGACATGCTCGCCATGTACGTATCCGACAGTCACCGCGACTGGGACATTAATTAATCTTCCATTTGCCACACTCGCATATAACTCTTCGCGCCATGGCGCTGCTGGGTACTCTCCGTTAAATTTTCTCTTTGGAAGAGACCCCTTATTTACCTTCGCCACTTTGCTTCCCGCTGCTGGCCCCGTCACAACTTATGCGCGCTATACGATCACCGAGCCGATGCAGCCCGGCAGATTGCTCGTCACAACCTCTCTGCCTCCCAAGAAGCACAAAAATACCGCTATGACGCTCACCACCGTGTTCTGCATTATCCTCCCGGATCTCTGGTACTGCTATGGCTCCCGTCCCGCCGTGTGGGGTTGTGCGAAAAACTTTTGCCCTCTACACAGGTCCTTATCGCATATTACGCTCTGTTACTGACTTACCATATGAGATTACACCTCTCCGCCCAAAGTCCCCGTCCTCTACACCGACTTCCGAAATAGTGCATGTGCCCCCCCCCCCCCCCCCCATCTCAAGAAATATTATTCCTTCTCTACATCGCACGCCTAATACGCACCGGGACGTTTCGTTTTGCCGAGGGGGATAGTGTTGCCGGGAAACGCGTGACCGATAAAGTGGTGCGTTCACAGACTAAGGCGACAACCGAGGAACGCGTGGACGACGAGGTGTTCTAGAAGACGACGCTGAGAGTGTGGATGCTGCACGGCCCTGAAGACTTTGCACCGAGTTTCGCCCATTGCAGCGCAAGCTACATTATATACATCACCCTAACAATACGAAACGACATAGTAGAGGAGAACGGTAATTTAGACCACGGGCGCAATCAATTCACACAGTACAAGGTCACCTTCCTTTTCGCTACCCAATCGAAAAACGGCCGCCATGGCAGAAATTCGGTCTATCGTCCTTGGGTTTGCAATCGGGCGCCCTAGCAACTAAGCGACCACGACGATGGTGTGTTATATATTGAATATGTAAGAAAATATGTTCCAGAGTACATGCTTGAGAGAAGCGCTCTGCTCCGAGAAAATTAAAAAAAAAACCTGACCAATCTCTCTGACCAAACAAGGACTGAAGTGAACAGGTAAAAGTCCTATCAGTGGGTGATCCGACGATAGCATTGTTATTATCGACGTTGAGATCGAAAATCATGTGCATGACTCAGAAAGTGGTTGTCAGGCTTCCTTTGGTGGAAGGTTGCGTCACATGTGGTGCCTCGCGGCGATGAAAAACCAATTTGGCTAACTACAACCATCCAGTTGTTTCGAATGCTTTTTTGGGTCCATTTACTAGCGATGTTGTAGCGAGAAGCAGGAAAATAAACAAGCCATAACTTGGAATTTTTCTATCGTAGTAGATGGTGCGTTTATCGATTTATGGCATCCCCGCTGGTGTGCATCGACGTACCTTTCACCCGCTTATGGAGCCTTCGGCGCCCACTGGACAGTTTTGAAGATCCGCCTTCAACCTCCATAGTCGAGAGTGATACGGCGCATCATCTAGGGAATACCATATATCTAAAACACTTCCTCGCTAAAGATCACGCTTGCTAAGCTTGTTGACAGCAATAGCGTAGACCAATGGGCGAGTTGGTACATTCTAGGAAAAAGCATCGCACCAGCGCAAACACGATGGAGGAAGAAACAAGAAAAAGTGCTGACCAGCAACTTATTGCTTTATTCACAGCACCTCTGCTTAATTACATGTGGCCACTTCTGATAAACGATACAGGAAAAAAACAGGAAAACATGGCAACTCTGATCAGTCGCAAGGCAATAAATTCTACGATGATTCAAGAAACTCATTTCTTTTTCTTGATATGGCGATGGACGCAGTGCTAACGCACACCAGACCTAGCTTCGCAATCTTTGAAGCATCAGTGATCTCTCTTGTGACCATATCTTTGTGATAGGCTACAACTTCACATTTCTCGTCCAGCAGATGGCAAGCACAATCCCGGCAATGAGTCCCGATATTGTGAGCAGCATTTCGACATTATTGCAGTGCTTCCTGAGTCTGTGCGTAAGACAACGACTAGTTTGACCAACCTAGTAGTTTCCACAGGAAAGACGAAGAGAGTAAACAATATTGCCTTTTGCAGGGTACAAACTTGTTTCAGAGGATCTTCATCGAGATGGTAGCAGTTTTTTTATGCTTTTAGAGTAACTTACACGTGCGCACATACTACCAAATCACAGGGGAGCCTAAAATACAACTTCCACTCCCGCTTTTTTCCCAATTCTTTTAAAATTGTTAGAAACGACATGGAGATACGGAATACCCGCCACATTTGTTTTACTGGTAGGAAAGGTAGTGCCACAATTAAACGTTTTTAACATCCCGTCAGCTACAGAGGCGAGAATATGAATGGGATAACTAGAAGCCATGATTGAAAAATTGTGAGTCGTTATATGCATACAAGATTTCTTGAGGGCAATGTTAAAGCAGGACGCAGCAATGCCTCGTTTTACAAGTCGGGATAAGCTGGAACAGTGCGGTAGTAAAGGATTGCCTCCCCTAGGTTTGAAGGCCCGCCACATATGTTGAGCACTGAAATAAAGAATCAAATCAAGGACCTTGAAGCAATCAATGACAGCTACTTCTTGAGTAATGAGAAGTGGCTGAAGGACTTCAGTGAGAACAAAACACATCGAATTCGCTTGTACGTAAAAAACTGCACGGTCACAATCAATTAAAATCAAGTAATCATGAACAAAACGGAAAATCTTTGGGACGTTGGAACCCCGGAGAAAATCTTTATTTTTTTATTGTACACAGTTAGATACAGGTCACTGAGCAACGGTGCGATGCAAGCGCCTATGCTGATGCCTTCTTTTTGGATGAAGAGGCGGACATTACATTCTGCATAGATTCAAGATAGGTTTGCGGCACGTTTAAGAAGTCATTAACGGAGAGGCCTGAAGCATTCTGGAAAACTACAGCTCCGTGACTGTCAATCGCCTCACTAAAGAAAATCATAAGTTTGTTAAAAGGAATAGAGTGATATAAATATTTACGTCAAAAGAAAAAGCACATAACCGCTTCTTAGACCTTTGACGGCGCCAAATACTTGAAAGAAATGTCCCTATTACCCGAAAGGTTTATCGGGCCACAAAAAAATGTCCTAAGCCTTTCGTTTGGACTGTGATCACGGCTATATTATGGTGCAGCTCACATTCGCTCCATCATGAGTATGTGCAACTCTCCCCGCTCTATTGTCATTTACACTTCTTTCTAGAAAGACAACATATCTGCTTGACAGCGGTGGTATTGATCAAACATAATTGAGTTTATAGCACTCATTTGCTGTCTTCGAATGGTATCGCGGGGTTTGATGTCACGGCAGAGGTACGGAATGAACGGGGGTTGATTACGTAAAAATACATTTTGTGAATCAAACGATGGTTCTTCAGAACGGGAATCAGACGAGCTAACTCCATGCCAGGCAGGTACGCCTTGTTACTGCTTGGTAGTGCGACGTTTTCAGTATATTTGTTATATGATATATTATACTGAACATTTTGAGTTTTTGCTAACAGGTGAGTGGAAGATAATAAAGGCAGAGATAAGGTATTAGAGAATGAGTTAATAAAAACTGCACATGGAAGAAATTGGATCAGCAAGGGATGAAAAGGAACAGGAGCCACTAACGCTGTGACGTCATGCCCTAGACGTGGAGGTCTAAAGCATACAATATTAATTTTGATGATCGCTTAATCATTGATCTTCACATTTTTCCTAAGTTATCTCGTGCTTTCACACCAGCATACAGTGCTAATCTAAGTAACCTGAAAGAACATCAAAATAATTACATATCCTCTGTCCAACGAAGCCGTATGAACGTCCAAGGCCCCTAGGTGTCGCATGTCAGCTCGGGATGCAAGCGTCGCGGACAAGATTACCACCTCACTCTCCGTAAGCCCTGAGCGACTCGGCCCTCGGTTAGCAATACGCCTTGAATAGGACTCGTTGTGTCACAGCCTTACGCGCTTGAGCAAAAAAAATATTAACCTGTTGCAAACTCATGAGCAAGAAATCATGTCAGACTTTGCAAAATGCTTTCCCTGGTTAATCTGACTTTGTGCTGCCTGGTCAGTCTGATGTGATACTGTCTCCAATCACAAACGTGAACTATGGATATGTGTTTGTACACTGAGCTCACTAATGCTACATGCCTGGGGCATACATAGGCTTGTGACAGCCAGCTGCACGCGCCCACGAAGACCCTTAGAATTATGATCTTCTTGGAGACGGAAGCTGACGATACCCTTCAACAGACTTCAAGCGATTAGCGTCTGCTTTCTGGTGTCAATACAGTATGCCCAGAATAGAAAGTGCGAGTGAGAAACACAGCATAATAGAGTGCTCAGAAAACATCCCGCTAAACATGTGCAAGGCAAGGCCAAAATGTTTTATAGAACTCAATAGTATTACCATTCGACCCAGGGGATATGTGAGCCTGCGATCATAAATAGAAGGTTTATCCTCGTGCGTCATAGCAGGTCCCTCCGGTACGGCACTTTGTTCATCTTGCAGTTAAGAAAACATCGAGCTGCCGGTGCAATCTGATCTCCCATTTTGGCCCACTCAATTAAAGCTTTCAATTGTCAAGGTATCAATGATTTCAGGTGTGTAAGTAAAAATAAATTTCCATATAGAATTTTCAATATTTCTTTTACAAGGCTTGGACAGTAAACATTTTATGACTAATTGCCTGTCGAGATGACTATTCTGAAACCATACTTAACTTAGACCTTAATGAACTTCCCCATATCTCCCAGTTGCAAATGACCGAAGGCCCGCTTTAGCAATCTGCATAGGCACCGGGACAAATTGTTCTAGCTCATATAACTCAATTAACGTAGGCCCTACGTCAAGAAGTGGATGTCTCTTCGAAAAGCTGTCTTTGATGAAGTGTAAAAAGCCAACTTTTTTGTTTCTTGTTTAAATAAGTCCTACCTTTGTAGAACAGAGACATCCATCCGCACCCCTGTGTCTTTCAAACAAGTAGATACAGCGTGCTGGAAACTTCAAACTGACAGGATACAGCGATACATTTTGCACAGCTTTAAAAAGGATGCATTATGCACTGACAGTACTTTTCTAGCTGGAAAGACACCACGCATTGATCCCTCAACAATATCGGCCGCTTCCAGTAACCAAAAACGGTGCCTAACCAGCCTAGCGTTGCATAAATCTTGTGATGCCGAGCGCTGGAACAAAAATGTAAATGAGTAAAATGGATATTGTCACCATTATCTTGTCCAAAATCTACGAGGCTGAGTTCAGAGACTAAATCAGCAAGTAAAGCAGTAGTCCGTTCATAACGCTTATTTAACACTGCTCAGTCTTTACCCTGGAAGCACAATTGAATTTTGTGCAACTGGTTAAACAATGACAGATAAATAGCTTTCTATTCTGCTGCTTTACTTGGGCGTAAGAGCGCATAATTCTGCACTGAACACCCGAAATTGCAAGGTCAAAGCATATAAGTCGTCCTTCACCGTCTATGCTGCGTGACATCGTTATAATATCTAGTCTGGTAGCCAGTAATCGCATGAAAAACAGAATAGAATAGCAGGAATAAAATAGTAGGAATAGCATCATCGATAGAACTGCGGCTGTATCTTCCCACTGTATGAAGATATTACACAGCGGTTCTGGAGCGGATTCTGACTTTGCACGCGCTCAACCGCGAACGGCTAGCTAGGCCGGGACTGACTGAATTCACTTTGGCACTGCAGATGCTGAACCCAGGAGACCAACTGTTGTACGGAGTCTACCGCTGTTCGGCGGAGACGACTTCGTTCTTCTATCTGTTCGGAACTCATGGCTCAACTCACCAGGATCATCCACAACATACGTCAAGTCCATATTCTCCATATTCAATTCCCACTCCACATGATCATCAATAGTCTCTTGGAAGTTGCTCAATCTCGCAGCAAATCTCAGTACGCAGCTTCCCACTGCATGTTCAAAGCAAAGGAACTCAGCGCATCGAGAAGCGTGGCACTAGCTTTGAACTTGCCCAACCCGTCGCATCGTAGACTCGCCGGACATCTTCATGGGATTATATCTTATGCCTATACTCCCAAGATAATAAAGGTATCAGATATGGTACTTGTGGTGACTCCGTTCTTGAGCATCAGCGAGGTTTTCCTGTTTTCTGTTTTGCATGTGCTCCATCTCAGGACATCGCTGCTTCTTGCGCTCCACAGTCTGAAAAGTTCCAAAATGCTCCAAAGCCTCTATAGTATTCTGTGTTTTATATATTGCGGGAGCTAACACAGTTTAACTTAGATGTTTTGTTTTCAGGTAAAAACACCGTGAACTTCAGAAATTTCACAGGGAATCCTGATTTATCAACAAGCTTCTGCTTTGACTTAGTGTTGCCGCAGGAAACAATCTAAACGTAGCCCATTTTCACTTGTCAATTCAAATAATTACACGCAGGTCCAAAAACTGAGTGACTGCGTCGCTCCAATGAGGACACAATACGGGTGACCTTGGAGGTCCGCATGCAGAAAAACGGTGTTGAGAACAAGTCGAAGGAGGACAAATTTTGTACAAGTCTGCTGTGGAATTTTCACATGTCAAAAGACCTCGGCGAATGACTGGTACGTTGTTTCCCGCTTAGAGCATTTCGTTTTGTTGTTTTCGAACACATCTGTTCGTAACAGCCTCATTCTGTTCGGGTACCAGTCTACATCGGGCTCGTGAGAAACAAATTCGTTAGTCCGCTTGCAAATCTCCTTGGCGAAAATGAACATCACTTGGGGGACAAAAGTGAGGTTCCGCGGAGGCTGCGTGCGGAAAAAGGCAGCACATGGTCGCGCGAGCGATGCCAAAAACACGGTCCGCGCATTCTGTTAGTGACGAGCATTCCTTTTTTTATTTTGTCTCTCTGGCTTACAGTTCCATTGTTACGTACCATTCCCAATAGGCTGAGCAGGCACGATATATCACTTCTCATTATCGGTATTAGCTGATAGAGTCTAATTGGTGGCGCTGAGGCATATCATCTCGCTAATACACTTCGACCTCGGTATGCTCGTGCGGAGATTAACAGTAATGTACGATCACTTCGTGCTTTCCAATCGTTGTGTTTTAATGGGACACATGCGATATGTTCTGGTGCGATATTTACTTTTCCGTTTCTTAACTAATATGTTTGTCGGTACACTGATACCCGAGTCAACATGCGATTTAGTCCGGTGTTTTAACCTTGTATGCTATCGGATCACATAGGCCATCCTGCAAGATTATTGTTCCCGCCACGCTATGCAGGCTGCCATAGCGTCCGGAGAGGGGCTGCTCATGACAGACCGAGCAGATCGTTAACCAGCTAAATGATTTCTGATAGATAATGTTCGTTTCATGATTCTCGCTGATGTTCGTTCCCGTAGCTATGAAATGGCTGAGGAGGCAGTCGAGGACCAAAACATTCAATGGAATTTAACGCTTACATCACTATAAAAACAGGATAGACCATAGATAGAACAGGATAGGCCCAACGTTCAGCCGCGAATGCCGGTGAGGAATAACCCATCTCAGCCAGCATTCGACGCGAATTAGCTTCACTCTAATTACCCCTCAGGTATATAGCCAAGGCGGGAGGAGCTGCGAACAATTTCTGTTGATAATAAATGTTTACTCCTCCTCATTGTCGATTTTTTAACACCTGGCTCTTCGTCATCAAACTTCACCTCCAACGCCATTAATGAGAAGAAACAGGGAGCTCTACTGTGGAGATTCCAGCTGCGCCCTTCCAGATAAATTGAAGCTGTGTAAATATTTATATCTTACAGAGTGCTGGAGCACCTACATAGAGTTTTTTCAAGGCACTACATCGCTTTAATAGGTAAAATAACATTTATATGATTGTAAAGTTTACGTCACTATGAAGAACAAGATGGATCACAAATGCATAGCCCAATGTTCAGCCGAGGGTGACACCAAAGAGCAACGCATCTCGGCCAACATTCGAGGCAGAGCGCCACTATAATAACCTCTTAGGCATGAAGCCGAGGTCTAATGAGCTGCAAACGATTTCTGCAGGGCAATACATTTTTATTCCACGTCATTTTCAAAATGTTCAACGCCTGACTCTTCATCATGCAACTTCGCCCCCAACACCATTATTGTGGAGAAACAGGGAACCTCTACTATGGAGATGCCAGCTTCGCCATTCGAGAGAAATCAGAGGTGTGTTAATATTTATATTTTACGAAGTGCTGGATCATCGGCATAAAGTTTGTTAAATGTGCAACATCTTTTTCTTAGGTAACGACAAATTTATCCGAATGTACAGTTTAGGTCACTGTAAAAAGACCATTATTGCCTGGCCCAATTTCCAGCCAAGGATGATGCCAAAGAGCAACGCATCTCGGCCAGCATTCGAGGCAGAGCGTCATTCTTTTTACCCGTATAGAAAACTGGGCGAGTTGAATTGGATTCATCCTAAAGCAGCGCGAAAACACAAGACAAAAAGGAACAGGAGACGACACAAGCGCTTGTGTCGTCTCCTGTTCCTTTGAGTCTTGTGTTTTTGAGCTGCTTTAAGATGAATCTATTTACCCCTCAGGCATAAAGCCGAGGAGGAGGAGCTGCGAACGGTTTCTGTTGGCAATAAATTTTTATTCCTCCTCATTTTCAAATTTTCAACGCCTCACTCTTCTACATCCTACTTCGCCTCCAACCCCATTGATCCGAAGAAAGAGGGAAACCTATACGCTGGAGAGGCTAGCTGCGCCGTACCGAGTGATTAAAGGTGTAAATATTTATATTTTACGGATTGCTGAAGCGTCGACATCAAGTTTGTGTGAGGCGAAATAAATGGTTTCGTTTGGTTTGTGGGGTTTAGCGTCCCAAAGCAACTCAGGCTGTGAGAGAAGCCGTAGTGGAGGGCTCCATAAATGTCGACCACCTGGGGTTCTTAACGTGCACTGACATCGCACAGCACACGGGCGCCTTGCTTTTCACCTCCATCGAAAAGCGGCCGCCGGGGCCCGGATTCGATTCCTCATCCTTGGGGACAGTAGTCGAGCGCCGTAACAACTGCGTCACCTCGGCGGGGTCAATGAATGTTTTCTAGGTAAAGAAACATTTATTCGAATTTAAAGATTACGTCACAATAAAGAAACAGGATAGACCATAAATGCCTGGCCCAGCGTTCAGTCAGGTTGTCACCGAGAAATAACCCAGGCAGCACAAAGTGGGCTATGAAGAGAGCCTTGGTAGGTCCGATGTAGGCAATGCAAGACAGCCTTGATGGGATCAATGTGGGTGCTGCAAGGGGGCCGACAAAACCCCGATGGACCCCACTTGGGACCTGTACAGGGAGCCTCTGCGGGGCTGATCACATTTTTCCCGCATTGCCAAAAGTGCACATTCCGCCTTCTTCCCCCGATGGTCCTACTTTGGACAGATTTGGGCAGCAGGTCTGGATGAAAGTTTATTTTTTTTTCGGTCAGCCCATCAGATAATGACATAGGACCGATCGGTTTCTATAACGCAAGCCGCACTTGGGCTTGCCCACATTATTCTTATAGTGGTCCGACGCAGATAACTGATGGGAACCCCTAGTTGTTCACCGCCTCAAATAATGATCTAAGACCGATGTGGGCTCTATAGCGTAAGCCGCACTTGGGCTTGACCACGTTATTCTCATAGGGGTCCGACGCAGATAACTGATGGGAACCCCTAGTTGTTCACCGCCTCAAATAATGACCTAAGACCGATGTGGGTTCTATAGCGTAAGCCGCACTTAGGCTTGACCACATTATTCTCATAGGGGTCCGACGCAGATAATTGATTTGAAGCCCAAGTCCAAGTTCTCCCACTGTAATCAAACAATTAGTTTATACCTGCCCGTCCTTTCTAAACAGCTAAAATATTAAATTCACGATAATTCATATGGTTATTCTAGCCTACGTGACTTCATGTTCATCTTTTTCAGGCTGTGGAGTTTTGTTTTGAACAGTAATATTGTGCTGAGAGTAGCAGGCTGTCAACGACAATACCATAAGGAGCAACAGTTTGCGATCAGTATGTTTCAGTATTTCAGTGCAATTTCTATGAGCACGAGAACTAAAGCCATGTATTATTTAAAAACCGACTAAAATGCTAACTGTTATACAAATCATCTATAATAGTAATTTAGGGCAATATCTAATACACATAAAGGATGGAAAGAATGCTTGCACAGTAGTTTGCGGAAACGCCTGAGTATTTTGCCCCACTGCGGCCAATATAGGACCCACAGCGGAATTGATTCGGCAGCCCCTTTGGCCTAGCACTGTTTCTTGTGTCACGAGCTCGCATTTACGTTCCGTCAGCAATAATTCTTAACAAATGTGACGAACCTACGGAAGCTCTACTTTCTATGCCCGCCAAAGCAAATATGGGACCTGAAGCTGTTTTGTGTGGGCAGCCCTAATTCGGCTGGGTGTTGTTGTTTTTTTAACCTAGAGCCCATCAGCTGCTGAATGTGATTTCAAATTCCCCACAACGGACCGATTGAAGTTTCACGCAACCATGCCCGCCTTCCTACCCCATTACGACCTTTGTGGGACCTAAAGCGGCTTCGTGTGGGCAGCCCCAGTTGGACTTTGTGTCGTTTTTGAACTTAGAGCCCACTTTCTCTTGTACAGCTAGAAGCAGTATGAAAGGAAACACGATAGCGCGTGGCCCTCAGGCTTTCAAATGCGCTGTCACCGACAAGGGATAAGAATCAGTAGTAAAGACGCATCCAAAGTAAGCTTGGCCGGCTGCTCTCCCCGAGCACCCCATTGGCGCCGCCCATTCTCGGGTTGCGTTTTTGGCAGCGATTTTCAAAGCACAGAGGCCACGCGCTCCCGTGTTCCCTTTCGTATTTCTTCTAGCTGTACGTGTCCTCAAATTCCACTCAAGGAATCGGTTTTGGTATCATGCAGGTCCGCCTGCCTACCAGCGCGCAACCTTCGAGCCGCATTACGTCCGATGTGGAACCCAAAGAAGTTTTGTGCGGCAGCCCCAATCGGGCAGGGTGTTGTTTTTAGCCTAGCCCATCTGTTGTTGCAGGTGCCTTCAAATTCCCCACAAGGTACCGATTTTAGTGCCATGCGGGCCTGCGGTCCCACATCGGCCGCCTTCTAGCCCCAGTGCGGCCGATATGGGACCTAAAGCGGTTTGTTTAGGGCTGCTTCATTTGGGCTTCACGAGGGCTTGCCCAAATTGAGCTCTTATTTGTATTCCATCTGCCCTCACGTAACCTACAAGGGGCCGAGTGGGGCAGCATGGGGGCATGCCCGTTTTCCTGCTTCAGTACGGCTGATGTAGGCCCCAAAGAGATTTAATGTGGGCGCCCTCATTTCTATCCTATGAGCGGGTCCCCATAAAAAGCCCACATTAATTTTGGATTGCTCTCAAATATCCAACAAGGAATGCTTGTATTTTGATGTAGGAATGTACTCTTCGTTATCCCGAGCAACGCCACTATGGAACCCGCGTAGCAAAAACAGAGGCAAGCACAAATTGGACATGCCCCATTTTGCCCCATCGGGGACCGATGCAGTGTTTATGATGGTTGCCCCAGGCCGATTTGGCTACAGCGGACCTACTGGAGACCCACATTCTCTGCTACCTGAGAACGCATCTAAGTTAGCATTCGGGGGGATGCGTCACTCTAATTACCCCCCAGGCGTAACGCCGAGAGTGGATTAGCTGCGAACAATTTTTGTTGGCAATAAAAGTTTATTCCTCCTCCTTTTCTATATTCA
The DNA here is from genome assembly GCF_055883805.1 of Amblyomma maculatum. Taxonomy (NCBI): domain Eukaryota; kingdom Metazoa; phylum Arthropoda; class Arachnida; order Ixodida; family Ixodidae; genus Amblyomma; species Amblyomma maculatum. The sequence goes on along the minus strand of NC_139351.1, from coordinate 10,156,885 downwards.
ACGCATGACTCTTCATCATCCCACTTAGCCCCCTACACAATAATGCGAAGAAATGGGGAACCTCTACTATCGAGATGCGAGCAGTGCCGTTCGAGAGAAATTGAAAGTGTATTAATATTTACAGTTTACTGATTGCTGGAGCATCGACATGTAGTTTTTTTAAAGACGCTATATCTCTTTTCTAGATATTATACATTTATTCGAATGTCAAGTTTACGTCATTAAAAAAAATAGGATGGACCATAAATGCCTGGCCCAATCTTGAGCCGAGGGTGACGCCCAGGAGCAACGCATCTCTGCCAGCATTCGTGGCAGATTGTCACTATAATTACCCCTCAGGCGTGAAGCTGAGGGTTGAAGAGCTACGAATGATTTCTGCTGGCATTCAAAGTTTATTCCTCTTTGTCACTTTCAAAACTTCACTCTTCATGATCATACTTTGCCCTCAACACAATTAATAAGAAACAGGGAACCTCTACTCTGGCAATGCCAGCTGCGCTGTTAAGAGAGAAATCGAAGGTGGATGTTAATATCTAAATTGTACACAGCCACAGAGCATCGACAAAAAGTTTGTTTAAGGCGAAATATCTATTTTCTATGTGAAGTAACATTTAATCGAATGTAATGCTTACGTCATATAATAAACAGAAAAGACCTTAAATGTCTGACCCAACGTCTGCATATTCTAGAGCTCTATAATATAGCTGCGGCGGACATGTCACCACCGTCGTTTCGCCAGCTGTGCATGCGCAATAGATTGGAGAGGAGGTAAGGCGGTTGTAATAATCATGGAGTAAAAACCTAAGGAGGGATAGCGCGGCAATACCCTTGAAGCCAGTCATAAAAAATAAGAGAGGGAATAATAAGATGAATCGGCATGGTACCATGCTCGCCACATGTAGACAGCCGCGCACCCGCACTAGGGCAGACACGCGCACTAAAATATATCAACATCAAAACATTAAGAACCGACTTGGAGAGCAAAAAAAGGAGGAGGGAACGGCTTTCACGGCGCTTGGCTTGAGGACATTGGCAGCGTGACGACACCAAGGTAGATTCCATGGTAGCGAAACTTGCATACACCCCATGTGTACCTACTGATTGAGGCAGGAGTGTGTTTGCACTGCGATGCCCCCTGAAAGTAGTTTTAATTACTAGTGCTAATAAGAAACAAAAAACATGACGTCCCAGCGACGTATGTTTGGCGCGGATTTTGATTTTTTTTCTCGTATACGTGAAAGACAAGGCCAACAACGGTGAAGAATGAACGATGCTCGGCCAAGTCGGTAAATAATTTACCCCATAACTGTACTGGAAATTTATTTGGGCAGAAAATTTGACAGCCAATTTAAGGAAGCTCTTGATGTTGAACAGGTTATATTCTTAGCCGACTTGTCCAATCATCGTTCATTCTTCTTCGTCGTTGGCCCTGCCTTTCTGTGCGATTGATGTATAAATAAGCAGCTTTGCACTACTAGTTACATCAACATTCATTCCTCATGCATGCATTGGCCTGATGAGTGACAAACGCGCTTTAGTGCTTGCACACCACAAAAAACTCAAAGGCAGAATGGAGTATGGGAGAAGCAACAGCAAATTTATGTCAGCTCTCGGACGTGATCAAGCAGCAACATGGTGCAGTAAGTGGAACTGAAGGTCTTGAAACAAGATGGAATATACAGCTCCAGTATAACACAAATTATAGCATGTCACATCTGCAGTACAGCCAAGCTTAACGATAAACCAGACACATAACAAAGCGTGTACTATTAACACATCTTTTTTTGTATGTATACGTAGTTATTTACGCGATAAATTGTGCAAAGCTTCGTGCATACAGAATCAAGGAATACAAGTGAAGGACAGCCCGCACCGAAATAAACGCACGGAAGTCTCCACAAATATTAATGACAGCCCTCTGTACCAATAAACTATTACATGAAAGCGTATTGTACTTGGTGGAATGATCAGTCTACAAATAGCAGCCAGCTTGCACACATCGTGCCTAGGAAGTAAGATTCTCAGCAACCCAAATATTACCCAACTGAAATATATGCATGCAGCAAAACAACCGTTCACCAGCAACCACAATAAAACGTCGGAATCTAAAATATATTCAAGAACATAGCCTTTGTGCCTTTTTACTGCCTTTACATGAGCACCCACGCAACAAAATGTGGCCTTTCTTTGCCGCGCAAGCCAATGAAGCCTATTTCGTGTGAGGAAAGAAAACATTTTCTCATACACTGCCATGAATGTTCTGCATTTTCATTAAGAATGGAACAAAGCAAGATATTGACCGATATTTTCGTGAGACACAAGTCTCTCAATAAACGCCTTAAAAATGCATTCACGCGCACCATTCACGCGCACCAAATAAAGGTGATAGCAGCATTGGGGCACAAACAAGAACAGCATGTAGAACAATGCTTCTTGAAATACGAGCGTCGGCGTAGGCTGCGCACTCACTGCTGGCTACCATTACTACTAATAATAATACTAATAATATTCCTTTATTCACTTCAATAAAACAATACAGGACGCGGACGCGCCAAAGCCACAATTGGGCTTGTAGGGTGCAGTCCGGCACCAGCAACAACCTCTGTTACCAGATCACAGTATTATTTTTTTTTCTAGAAGAAAGCAGCATGAACTAGAGCTACTCAAGCTCGGCAATAGCATCCTGTAACTGCCTTCGAGTGTTCAAGTTGAAAACGTCATTAGGCAGCTCATTGAATATACATGGTATATAATATGACCTCACAGACATACAAAAATGAGTTCGCACTGTATACGCACAAATCGAGGGCTTTTCCGTAGTGGTATAGGTTTGCCATTTTGCAACCAAAATTGAGAGTTCCAGAAATATCTAAGTACAGTGATTTGTTTGAACACAGTGTCAAAGGATGACAGACCTGAATAAAGGAATACACTTCTCAGTTTATGGGGTGCTGAATAGATGACACATTAGCCATATTCTTGAGAATACAGTTTATCCTATTTTTCCACGTTGTAGAGCAGTTAAAGAAAAAGCACATGCCATATCTCAGCAAAGAAGATATCAAAGACTGTGCAATTAAACGTCTTATGGCAAACGGCAGGTAGGCCCTTAGAGCATAGAGCAAGCACGCGACGCCTCTATGCTTCCTACTGAGGTGGGTGCACCGTGTGTGTGCTCCAGGATAAATTGCTGACCATGTAAATTCCAAGATATTTCACGGACGAACACATGTAATGGGGTAGCATGAACATGCAGTGCACCTGGAGCTGTGCAAAACAATCGCTGGGTTTTTCGGGATTAGTTTGTGTGCATTGTTAAGCATATCAGTTGAGTTTTTTGGTGGTTTATTTTAAGGAAGTTATATTGAAACCATTCATATAGCTTAGTGACATCCTCTTCAAGTTGTCGGAGTGAGCACGAAAAATCTGCATTAGCTGAGATGAGGGTGTCATCTGGATATTGATACATGTATGATAAAGTTATAACACTGGGAAGGTCATTAACATAGAGGAAAAATAAGAGAGGAGATAAGATGGATCCCTGAAGAACACCACTATATAAGTCTAGAATTATGCTTTGCACAGGTCCAAGTTCTACCATTTGGGATCGCTGAGACACATAATTCTTGAAGACATAGCGCAAAAAAGACAGGGACAACTAACACAGATGTAGACAGTACAGGCGCTAACTGACAACGTTATTTTCGAGGAAAACCGCAGCACAATTTATGTCAAAACTGACGTGAAAATCAAGGGGCCTTATACTACGACCAGATACACTTTAACAAAGGGCGGCCGACAATCTTGACCCGGAAAAACCATAAAAGAAACAAGGGGGGCCGGAAAGCTTTATCAACAGATTATATAAAACTCATTGTGAACTTAATACAACACAGGGGGTGCGAACAACATCGTGGCCAAAGGACGGTGCCAAAGAACCCAACCACAGCAACGAGCGAGCCTAAAAGGGCCCAAAACAAGGGAAGTAAAAGCAGTCATAGGTCAAAACCAGAAAAAAACGTGCGAGGCAAAAGCAGAGTCACAACTAAAAACAGATAAAACGTGCGAAGCAAAAGCGGAGTCATAAGCTAAATCAGACGATACGTGGGAAGCACCCACGTATCAGCAGTCATAGGTCAAAACCAGAAAAAAACGTGCGAGGCAAAAGCAGAGTCAGAACTAAAAACAGATAAAACATGCGAAGCAAAAGCACAGTCACAACTAAAAACAAATAAAACGTGCGAAGCAAAAGCGGAGTCATAAGCTAAATCAGACGATACGTGGGTGCTTCCCACGTATCGTCTGATTTAGCTTATGACTCCGCTTTTGCTTCGCACGTTTTATCTGTTTTTAGTTTTTGACTCTGCTTTTGCTTCACGCGGTTGGTCTGTTTTTACTTCATGACTCTGCTTTTGCTTCGCACAGACTGTTCTGCTTTTAGTTTGACTCTGCGTTTCCTTCGCACGTTTCGTCTTTCTTTAGGTTTTGACACTGCTTTTGCTTCGCACGTTTTATCTGTTTTTAGTTGTGACGCTGCTTTTGCTTCGCACGTTTTATCTTTTTTAGTTCTGACCCTGCTTTTGCCTCGCACGTTTTTTCTGGTTTTCACCTATGACTGCTTTTACTTCCCTTGTGTTGGGCCCTTTTAGGCTCGCTCGTTGCTGTGGTTGAGTTCTTTGGCACCGTCCTTTGACCACGATGTTGTTCGCACCCCCTCTGCTGTATTAACTTCACATCGAGTTTTATATAATCTGTTGATAATGCTTTCCGGCCCCCCTTTGTTTCTTTTATGGTTTTTCCGGGTCATGATTGTCGGCCGCCCTCTGTTAAACTGTATCTGGTCGTAGTTTAAGGCCCCTTGATTTTCACGTGAGTTTTGACATAAATTGTGCTGCGGTTTTTCTCGAAAATAACGTTGTCAGTTAGCACCTGTCCTGTCTACATCTGTGTTAGTGGTCCCCGTCTTTTTTGCGCTATGTGTTCAAGGAACTGCTACCAACTAGCCCAAACCAAACATCTGTTGAGACACATAATGCCTTAGTAACATTTGAAAAGTACTACCAAACCCATAGCAATACATTTTGTCACTGATAATGTCGTGGTGTACAGTATTAAATGCCTTCTTAACATCAAAGCTAACAGAAGGAAGGCTGTGCAGTATACCACGTCCGCCCAGAAAGGAACATAAATGCTTGCTTGCTTTCCTTTCGAGTAAAGTTTCCAAAGCGACGCGTTCGGACGCTGCTCGAACAGTGCATGCCGCCGCTTGTCGCGACGGAACTAAACACTGAAGCGACACCGCGCGAAAAGCTCTGTAGAATACGTGGTTTACCGCAACCAACACGACGACGTGCACCTACGTCTGACATATTAGAAACTGCGGTAATGTTGTGTGCCGCTTCCAAAGGGCGAGAAAAAGACATGAGGATACGATTCCTTCATCCGTGTGACAATAGAACGAAGACACCGCTGGACCGCCACTTTCCCGCACTCAAGCCCATAGCGTTGTGGAAGGTTCCGCTGGGCTGTACTATTATTACTGCTCAATAACTGTGCTGTGTTCTTTTAAAAAAATTTAGAAGCCAAAATTCACCAAAATAAGAACGTAAAGATGTTATTTTGTTTTTGGTTTTTCACAGTTGTTCCAAAATTTACAGCTCCATTTGAAGATGTTCTTCAAGAGATTGTTGTCATTGGCAATGGGTTTCTGTCCCTGTTTGGTTCCAAGTAACGCGACCATGAGATGGACTTTGACATGGCACTCTCTCCTTAGTTTTTTTTTTATTTCCATGCATAAAAGAGGCGTTTGGACGTGCAGCCACGGCTAGAGATGGACGAGCCGGCTCGGCTGAAGGAAGCCAGAGACCGCCGTTGCAATGAAACCAGGTGAAGGCGACGTGCAGAAGGGTCCAAAGAAGAACGTGCCAAGCGCCTTGAGAAGCGTCCCAGGGACGACGCAGCTAAAAGGGGCCACTCAGTATCCGACAGCGATTCTAGGACGGCCGATGGAGATACCGAGTCAAGCTCTGCATCTATGAAGGAAGCTAGGCTCAGAAGGTGTGAACGAAACAAAAAAGAAACGACATGCTGAAAAAGCTGAGCAACAACGTACAGAACGGCTCGAAAAGAGACGAAGAGCGATTCAGCTAGAAAGACACGCTTAGCCACTGACGTTACGAGCAGCACTGATAACCACCGCTGCCGCTTCTGCGTCCCCATGGTTAAGTTATGGCTTCACACTAGGTTTAACTGAAGCTAAACCGCAGCCATTTTTTCCTCCTGCTTTCATTTTTCAACGCCTAACTTCTCATCATCGTAGTTCGCACCCAACACCAATAATGAAGACAGGGAATCTACTCTGGTGATGCCAGCTGCGCCGTTCGGGAAATATTGAAGGAGTGTTATTATTCATATTTTAGGGGGTGCTGGAGCATCGAAAGCCAGTTTGTTTAAAATCAATATCTCTTATAAAAAGAAAGTAACTTATAATGAACTGTAAAAAAGATCACTTCTTTATAAAAAAAAGGATAGACCATAAATACCTAGCCAGACGTTCAGCATACATGCATTGTGTTAGAACATGCATATCCTGTGCTGTATATTTGAAGATTAGTATTGCGTTGCGCACGTATACGCTTGATTGGAAATCCCGTGTTGCAGCAAGGCGTGGAAAGCTCCAGCTTCACAAATTGAAGAACTCGGCTGACTTCGAAAAAACCGAAGTGTGCGCGCATACTTGAACATTTACCAATGTTTTGTCGCAACGTTTAGGAAACAAAAGATTGATTGTTGCGACAGCGTTACGCGGTAATGATTTTTGTTAAACTAAGTACCCTCTCTGCGTGCACTTTTTTCATGATTAAGACAGCAGACGACAAAGATAAATTGAGCAGATAGCGAGCGTTCAAAAAATTAGACGGGTTTCACTTAAGGTTGAACCAAGTTAGATATGCGACAGCACGATTTAATTTGGTTTAGCTGTTGGTCGGTATATGTTTTATTTTTTATTTTTTGCTCTAAGCGGCAATATTGTTGCGCTCTAGGATATGCACGTATTAGGCAGTGTGTGTACGTTTACAGCGTCTTCCGTCCCGTTCAAACTGAGCCCGCCAGACATGGCGGGCCTCCTCGGCCTATACACTAGAAGGACCAGGCTCATTCGCCATCCTGGCGTGGTCTCACACACTATCAGTTGCCTGCGCGCCTATGCAGGTAACCATGGCGCGCAGCAAGCTTTTATTCGATTTATTTTCTTGTTATTTTAGTTACATCCTATACTTTTCTCCGACTAATTATTATGCACTGTTATTTCATTATTATTTGTTATAATTGCCTTAATCCCTATTTATCATTTTGCATACCCTAATACTTTTACGTACCTGAGATTTTTACTAACTTTTACATTCCATATCAATAAGATAATAAAGTATATGTCATGCACATCTTGAACGCCTGCTTGGACCTCGCGCAATAGTGCATTAGTACTAAAAGTAGAAAACATTTAGATATGACCGCGAAGACATCTGCATCGAGCAACGCTCCTGGTGCACTTCGACAGCGGTTACAGGCGTCAATATTGAATATGTACGCACTTAAGCGAACTTCGATTGCTGTATATGACAGTATGAGTGGGGAAGCGGTAGCGGTTCTGAAAACGTGATACCAGCAAAGTACCATAAAGCATTGGCGAATCCTAACAGTACGGGAAAAAATATTCTCAAGACATCTGGATCACGACACCAAGGGTTCTGCACCACTAACACACTGCGCCACAATGTCACTCGTTGTAAGAGAAGCTTTGTCCAGATGAGGCATAGTCACCGTTTGTCAGCCACATACAGGCTGACCTTTCACGCTTTCACTTCTTCTTTTATTCCAGAATGAAGTACGCGTTGAAAGAATACCTATACGATATTGTAGCTATTGTGGATACATACATATTTTGAAATGCCCAGAGAGAATACAAAACTCTCTTCGCTCGCTTGTTCGATGCTCAGGATCCTTACTTTAAAGGATATTAAGAATATTATTCCCGGTTCAACAGCCCTCCTATTGCTCAGTAATAGTCAGCCGCTACGCCGGCACGTTATGCGGGAGCGGCGCTTACCGCTTTGTCAGATAAAAATAAAAAAAAGAAGAACGTAGAGCGCTTTAACTCTGCCTAAACGGAATAATTCGCGCCACGGGCCTGTTTCACATAAATCTGCAAAGATTGGCTCGGTGCTCCAGCACTGAGAGACTGGAACAGAATGGGCGAAGTGTTAAAAGTTGTTATACGTTGTATTTTGTGTAAAGAGAAGGCATAATATCGCTCTCAATTTTCGCTATGTGCCTACACTTACAATGAACGGCATACAAAATATTTAGGCTTAGACGGTTCGAAAGACTATTCAGAACTCATCTTCAACTTAACTAGAAAGCGGATGCTAAATGAGACGCGAAATATTCTGGAATTATTCTGAACGCTGCAAATGAGCACTTTGGTCACTATTTTTGGGCAGAGGAAAGAAAAATATGTGTTATATGGAGGTCGGTTAGTGATATGGTGCGTGGAAACAGCGCGCCAAATGTGGACGGTGGGAGGGGCTTAGAATATATTGGGGCACATGTGCTTGCCTTCGCTGCACAGTTACACTTCTCTGGTTCGCCAACAGGTGACGTAGCAGTTATTATCGACGTCAGAGAGGTACAACAGAGATTTTCGCCGGTCTATGATGATAGTATGACTGATCAGGCACTAATTATGTTGTCCTTTGTCAAAAATAGGCCGAGCTCTAAAAAAGAAAGGAAAAAAAAAGGGCCACATAACGGGCTGTTGCCGCGCAAGGCGGACTTATTGTTGTCTGATGACGGAACGAATCACTGCCACATAGACGCAACTATTTGGGCCGTGACCCCTTTTCTCAAGCATTTCACCCCAGAAGAGCCGAGCACCAGGCCGGCGGAAAGCTTGTACCCCTTTAAAACCGGTGGGTAACCGGCGGCACCAGGGACAGAACCCGGTACCTCCCGAATGTGAGGTTCGGTGGCCTTGTGGTAATGCGAGGCGACGTGAAGAGCCAGAGGTCAACTATACGGCCCCCAACATGCGCCAGAATGGCCATGACTAGACCAGCCTCATACATTGAGGAAAACAGCGTACGTGATGCAAATTCCAAATGAATATCTATCATATAATTTATTGCTGAAGAAAAATCCTTGCAAACAGTTCAGCTGCATTGCCTTGTTATTTATCTTCTGTCCTTGTAATTTCTCGATCAAGAAAATAGTGCCTCAGAATGTCTGATTCCGACCAAACCTAGCTTCATCCTCTGTAATGCTGCCTTTTGAAAAGCACTAAACGAAGTTTCTTCAGCACGTCAGCGTTCTTTAGCCAACTGAGGTAGGTGTGAGTTACCTACTTGTCATCTAAATGATACATTATCTGAGGCATTGCATTCAGCGCAAAAAAAATGCTATGTTAAATTCTGGTTTCGTTTCTGGCAGCAGTCACTGCAGGAAAAACATTTTCTCGAGGAAAACGTTAGTGAAAGTGACAATGCATGGTATGAAATATATATCTGTCCTTTCACCTCAGGCCATATACCGCATGTATTGTAAGGCAATCTTGGGCTTTCTTATTATATAAAGCAGGTTTTTCTGACCTGCCCCGCAGGCTGCTAGCGCGCTCCTGCATGGATTTATGGAATGGATGGAATATAGGAGCGTCCCCTTTGAAACGGGGTGGTAGCAGTTACTATCGTGCTCGTTTTTTTCCTTATATCTTAATTATTGTTCTAAATTGGTTAACTTTACCAACATTCTTTTTATTGAATTTTTGTTTCTACATTACTAACATTGTGTTACTTTCCTGCTTTTAAGCCACCAAACTTCCAATCATTCTTTGCTAGCTTCCACCACAGGTTCTTTCACTCGGCCACGAGTATCTCTATAAACACCAGGGCCTCAGGAAGAGGGACTGCGTCTGCATCGACTTCCCGATGGATACCATCACATTCGAGTATCAGATGTTGAAAGGTTTCTACGGATTTACCGCTTACTGCACACTTATCATTTTCTTGGTTAAATTTCTTTTTGTAGCTGCGTGTTCTAAGGCACCCTGATATAGCTTGAAAACGTTGGTCACTGCCTCTTGAGTTATCAAAGAATCTTCCTTCCTGATCTGCATTTTCCACTTTCGGTATAATTCCACACTGTGTTTTTTTTTTCCATCGAATTTATCCAATTTTTACCTTCTGTGTTTTTCACCTGTTGCTTAATGCTCTTTATTTCTCCGTCCTTGTTACTAGCATACTTACACTATTTAGTTTCCTAGTTCTTTTCCTCCATTGTGAGTCAACGCTTTTTAGGTACAGGTATTTAAATACCTTAGCTGCCCATCTGTTACTGTCCAATTTCCTCAGGCGTTCCTCATATAATATTTTACTCTGAGCTTCCCGTACTTCGAAAGATGCCCAGCCCATATCTCCCGGTACCGCCTGATTTGTAGTTTTGCCGTGGGTACCCAGTGGTAATCGTCCGATGGCTCTCTGATTTATTTCTAATGTCTACTCTACCTCGGCCTTTAGGCAGAAAACCGCATTTCCGAAACTAAGTCCGGGCACCATAATTCCTTTCCAAATACCTCTCAACACCTGATACCTGTTGTATTCCCTCAATGCCCTATGCTTCATTATCCCGGCATTTCTTCGCCCTTTTGCCTAAGTGATTGCTCATGCTTTTGCGGATAGTGCTGTCAAACAGGGCTGAGAGAGCAGCATCTCCACGGTGTTCAAGATGTCTTATCAGTTCATATTACCAGCACGTCATTCTATCAAACTTTCGTGGCTGCTGCTTCCGTCTTCGTCGCTTCTCACGTTGGCTAGCGGAACAAAATTATATTTCCCAACGATGTCAGTAACGTATACACGATAACGGGGGAAATAACGTCGGAGCAATAGTTTTAGATATATTGAAGCGCTGCTTGATGAAGATAATTTCATGCACGTGTGATCTCCAGCAGATGACAAAACACTACCTATATGTGTAATTGGATCCTGTGTCGACGTAACCACCAGTCTTCCCTATAGGGGGCTGTCGTGTGGCTTTCTCGCATATTTGAAGTGACGGTGCGTTCATGTTCGGAGAGGCCGAAAGCGAAACTTGTCCTCATAAATAAATGCCTGATAATTATTTAAGGTGTGCCGTGCATTTTCGGGTTCCAGTCCTTCCCTTCTGGACAATCATGGATCGATTAAAGCAAACATCCCGAAAGAGAAAATGTACACCTTTAACATATCGCAGACCGAATTATCACACATTCTTCCAGATATATCGATGTCCTCGTGGTATATCCTTGGGCAAAGTATCGTACAATTTGTAAGATGACCGTACACTATAGACTGACGATGGCTTCTGATTATGCTATCAGTAGCAGATGGGGAAATAAATCTGCAACCCGAATCAACAACCTCATTTCTCAAAACTCGCATAAACAGCTAGCCACTGGCTCTCTTGCTTTGAGAAAAAAAGGCGCAAAGATTAATCAAAGACAAACAATACTGGAATATAACAACATATCATTGCGGCATGCAGTATGAGTGACTGGGCAAAACGTTATATATTAGGATCAGACGGTTCAATAATAAATATTGGAAGAAAGGTCCCAGTTGATAAGGTTTTAATAACATACAACTAAAAAGAAATGCCACACAGAGGAACTACCAAGAGCGCTATGAGTATAAGAGGGGGGGGGAGGTATGAATAATGGTAATGTCAGCAAGAATAAGCTCAGAAGTGAGGAACTATAAGGTGACAGAACTGTATAAATGGCGGAATCGCAAAAAGATTAAATAAATAAAAGCGAAAGTTTGAAATAAAAACATCTGATGCAGACACAGACATTAAAGATAAGAAGTGCGCAACAAAATATGCAATGTAGATTAAAAGGTAAATGCCAGTGCAGTAATAGCGTCGTGGTCTAACATGGTACCTAATCAGCTCCAAAATTAAAAAACAAAGGTTGAAAATGACCTTCTAGAGAAGATATTTCATTTGGAAGCATTGAGACAGACGACGTGCTGACGCTTTTGTCGCTATATTGAATAATGTAAATGCTTCTATAACCTACATTTTGGCCTGAACTTTGTATCTAGAGAAAAATGGCGTGTTGTTTGAAGACCAGTTGGAAATGAACTTTTTCTTACCTTCAGGTACGCCGTTATATCTCTTTCAATGATGTAATCGCTAACCTTATGAGCAATTCATTCGTGGCCGCCATAGTTTCCGCGCACATTTGTTGATTTCCCCTCTTGCCTCCGCAGTATCGTGTTGCGCTCGCCTTCTATTTCCTCAGATGTTGTTGTGGTTGTTTCAAATAATCTATTCAACGTTCTTCTCTTTCCAACTTTTAGTCTCGCTGCAAATAGCTACTATCATAATCGCATTTTATTTGTGCCTTATTAAAAAGTAGTACTTGAATTCATGATCTCCGATTTCTTCTTTTGGTTCATGCTGTTTCTAAAATGGCTACATGAAAAACTACGATTCGTGATCATGAGAAATTGGCAAGGATATTAGCGTGTTCGAGTTCCCAGACTAGAGGTCGTCTGATTTTAGCAGCAATAAATTGGTTTGGTTTCATTTCGGGGGTTTTACGTCCTAAAGCAACTCAGGCTATTAGAGACGTCGTAGTGGAGAGCTGCGGAAAGTTTGACCACATGGGGTTCTTTAAAAGGAAGCTTCACCGGTTTTAGATTTCGATGAGTTTCGAATGTTTGAATGATTTTAGGTAGCACTTAAATCATGCGCAATTCTTGGCGCTAGCATTTGAAACAACGGCGCAATTATCGACTAAAACCACGACGGCTATCAGGCTTCACCGCACTGCACAGCGACAGGTGGAGGACGCATGATGACGTCATTGACGGTACCGGAGGAGGAGGAGAAAACATTTATTTATGATGATTTGATTTGGGAAGGGAGGTGCGTCTTGTTGTGGAGCTGAGTGGAAGACCCTATTCCGGGGCGCCATTGGCCGCCGCCGCTGCCCGAGCTCTCTGAGCCAGGACACGAGGCGCCTCCAGGTCCGAGCTAGACAGGGCCGCCTGCCAGCCCTCCCTAGTTGGCTGTTTCATTGCTTTTAGTTTTGTAATTTGCTGGCAGGCCCACACCATGTGGTACAAGTCAGCATACTGCCCGCAGAATTTGCACCTACCCGTGAACGTGGGGTCCATGTGTTTTAGTACGGCGGGATTTGGAAAACATCCGGTTTGGAGCCGTCTAAGTTGGCGCTCCTCAGATCTGTCGAGACTTTTGGCGGGTCCCGGGAGTGCCCTCCTGCAGAGGCGTAAATAATTTGTAATGTCCGCATAAGTTATGAGCGGGATTGGTATGCTTGCCTCGGTAGAACCGGAGGATTGAGTGGAACCCCGGGGGAGGAACGCTCGGGCAGCCGAGTGAGCGGTCTCGTTCCCCTCCACCCCCTGGTGACCGGGCACCCATATAACCGGTACGTTTCCTGCATAGACGCACTTGGTTTGAAGCAATAAAAACAAGGCTGCCGAAAACAAAGCCCTAGAAATGTTCATTAGCATCGTCAGAAAAGGCGCAGCAGGACGTGGGCGAAGGCAATCAACATCACAAATATTACCGTCCGTGACGTCATCACCGAGCTTCTCCGCAGAACTTTAATGCTGTGAGGAGAAGCTCGAGCCTTAATCGCCAATTACGCCATCAGTTTGAATGCTAGCGCAAAACCACATTACATGCATCACCTACAGCCTATGTAGATTTGAATACGAAGAAATTTGAATAGATATGAAAAATATTTCAAAAATTATCGACCTATATTTGTACTGTCTACCTTTTCGAAAATTATAGACCGTGTTACTTATTTTAGACTTTCATACTTTCTAGATAAATCAAAAATAAGTCAACGTATTGTATTTGAAGGAAAGACTGATAGAAAACATTGAACATAAACTATTTGCAGCGGGAAACTTCCTTGATATACGCAAAGCATTTGACTCTGATAAGCACCATATTTTGGTGTCCACTGCTAGTTGTAGGGTTTGTTCTATTCCGGCGTCATTTCCTGATGTGACCCACAACGTTATGTCGTCGGCGTATAACTTATGGGGCAGATTGGGCATACGGTTCAGTTCGTCCGGGAGTGATAAGAAGGAGAAGTTAAAGAGGAAGGGGGAGAGCACGGGTGAGTGTTAGAGATGCTTTCTTGCTGCTGTAATTGTTTTCCAAAGAATGTCCCGAAGAAAAGATCTAGCTCAGGCTGCAAAATGCGGTTTAGGAGCATGTCTTGTGACTTCTTACGTTTGCTAATTTCTCTCGGTTTGTCGACGGTGTGCTGGTAAATTTTTAATTTTGAACGGATGCAGGAGACAAATTAATTGAGGGTCAGTGCTGGACCATGGGTTCCTAGTTGTTGCATAAGCGCTGGTCATCAGATCTTCGCCCCGGTGTTAAGCGGTTCATTGCGTTAACGCACAAAAATTTGTTATCAGTTCGAAATTTAAAATGTGTGAGAGAATATGAGATATAGCCTGCGGTCGTCGTCATAATAAATTGTTAAATTGGTTTAGAGGAAAGTAAAGGCGCATGTATTTGTAACACGTGGACACTTAAACCGCGCCACAAGAGAAGAGAGGAAAGTGGGAGTCAAAGAATAAAGGTGACATCGTGGAGGGATTGTGATAATTTCGACCACCTGGAGATGTTTTAACATGCTGGGTTTCGATGGAGGCGAAAGGCAGAAGCATCGGTGCGATGTCAGCACACATTAAAGATGACCAGGTGGTCGGACTTACTCCGTAGCACTACACTACGTCTCCTCTTTCTCTCTTTCCACTTTCACTCCCCCCTTCCTTCATTCTATTACGGCGCGATTATGGTGTCCATAGAACAAGCGCGACCGATACTGCGCCTTTGCTTTCCTGTGAACCAAGTATATTACATTATAATGACATCGTGCAGCACACTGACGCTTTTGTGTTTTGGCTCTATGGAAACGCTGCCTCCGCGGCTGGGATCTAGTCCTGGTACTCCGGCTCTGAACCTCTGAGCCACATTTGATGGCGTGAGTGGAATTCTTGGGACTTAGGACAACTTCCGACCCCCATGTGCTTATGATACAATAGGGAACTACTTTAGACTTAGTGTTTCCGAAGTTTGCTAATCGTGGGGGAAGTGTGAAAATAGAAAAAATATTCTCTATCACAAACGATTTCACCGACCACCAAGCAGTCTCTGCAGTAGTCAAAAGGTGTATTGTTGATGAAGAAGTTGAAATCGTGGATGAAAGCAATAAAAGTGTTAAGTGTTGATGTTTGACCACGAATGAAGCTGTTACAATCGAATGTTTATCGATGGAGAATGTTAATGCTTTAAGAAGTTGAGTGTTTAAATATGAGGTAAAATCGAAAAAAATATTCCAATTCATACACGGTGTCATATTTAAAAAACATAATTTAATCATTCAAACATAACTGCTGATGCTCTTCCATTTGAAAGCCTCTCGGAGGTGGCTGAATGTTTTAAATACTTAACCCAGCATGTCAGGCTTTTTACATCTTTGCCAGCATCTGGAGCCCTGCGCGATCTACTTGGCGAAGTTGAAGAAAGGAAATCATCTGAAAAAGCTTGAGAGCTCGGCTATATGTGCTTGCAAAACCGGGCAACAATTTGGACAACGTTTTGTTGAAGTATGTTATAAGCTTAAACACAAGAGCACCTATCTCTCCAGCGAACAATGTAGGGGCCCTGAAACATTTGAAACTAATACCTACCGTTTTGCATGAAAGCAGCGAAAATTCATTGGTTTTCTCTGCTAATAAAACCTCCGGCTCATTGCTTTGAAAGCCACCTCTCATTCAACAAATTGGTTATTGATCAACGTCGGTTAACGAGAAGCGTGTAGTACTTGTTGGGGCGTCTTTATAGAACCGTTTATGTTATCAGAAGCCGTAATCTGTAGGTTGGCGTCGTTATAATGGTGGAACACTGATTCAGGTAGTAAGCAGCCTCGCAGATCCTTCTTGCGCGTCAGCCTTCACAAAGCAAAAAACTCACATTGCTGCGGATTTGCGATGTTTTTTTCGAATTGTTGGTGTCTGAATTTTGACAATTTTCTGGATTTCCTAAGAAGAAACAAAAAGCTAATAGAATACTAAATTCAGATTTCTCAATAGAACCGAAACAAATTGAGAGCCACATGAGGGCTATCTGGTACTCAAATTTTCCTATGCGAGAAAAAACAATTTTGAGGAAATAAAAATCTAGCATGTTATGAAATGAAGAAAACGCTTAAACAATACAGTAGTTCGCTCCATGATAACAAACGTTTTCTCTTGACAGCATATCTGGAGCAACTTTTTTTTAGTTCCAATTCTATGAAAAAAATATGCTCTAAAAGCACCTTTGGGCTGCCTATAGGCGACAGTTGTATCTGCGGTTTTTTGTTTGGTGTCGGAATCTCTAAATTTAGAGGGAAACAAGACCATTTATTGGGCAAATTTAAACTTTTGAAAGCGAACGTACCTTTATAGCTACGAAATACCGTAAAACGAGAGCTCGTAATGTCATAGAAAATGTTTAGGCGACAATTCAATGCCACTGGCAATTCAACGGCGACTGACATGACAAAAAATCACAGAAAGGCTGATGAGCAAAGTTCCATGCGCATTTCCGTTGTCAATAAATAGAATATGATTCAATTGCTTCGTGCTGCAGCCTGGCACAGTCTTGGCATATCTTTATTTTATTTCATCTTTCTTGCTTTAATGCCGACCAATGCGTCATTCAAGGCCCAGGGTACAAATAAGCGACGTGGTTAAATCTACACCGTATTTTCGTAGGTAATTGTTTCTCACGGACAGCGGCGAGATGCAAGCAGTATTTTTCTTGCTCGCTATTTTCCTTGACTCCGTAGTGCTACACTGTGAAGGAAGGTGGGGCTCAAGTAAGTTACATTTTTTAGCGGTTTTTTATTAAGCGAAAGTTATAGTTTGCTTGGCACTTGGCATCTCCTGAATGCCGGGCGGACTTTCAATCCCTAGTCCACAGCTTCGGTTTTAGGCCTCAACACATCACTCTGCCTCCTCCGTGTCGTCGTTTCTTTGTCATTCGTTGGTTGGTTGGTTGGTTGGTTCATAGGAAGGGAAAGGCGCAGTATCTGTCACACTTGCTCTGTGGACACCTGAACCGCGCCGTAAGGGAAGGGATGAGGGTGGGAGTGAAAGTGGATAGAGAGAAAGGGGGGCTGTAGTGGAGGGCTACGGAGTAATTTCGACCACCTGGGGATCTTTAACGTGCGCTGACATCGCACAGCACACGGACGCCACTTCGTTTCGCCTCCATCGAAACGCAGCCGCCGAGGCCGGGATTCGATCCCGGGAACTCCGGCACAGTAGTCGGGCGTCTTACCACTGCACCACCCCGGCGGGGCTTGTCATTCGTGCAAAATGGCAATTCACCGTCGAGATAAATAGGCGAAATGGTGAGCTCCCTATTTTTAAAGTTCGAAAATTTTTATTCGATGGCGTGCCTTCTGACCATATCATTGAATTCTCATATCATCATCTGGGTCAAAACAAGAACGTAAGTAGCCATATGGCACCCCGTTGAGAAGAACTGGAGGTTAAATTACCTTAGCGCAATATAGAATTATGCACAAACTTGCGCTTCTGCGCCGCTCACAACGCTAGCGCTAGTCTCACTTATTTTTCATATATACATATATATATATATATATATATATATATATATATATATATATATACACGTGAAATCGTTTTAAAGCCAAATATTACAATAACATATATTCCCGTTAGCAGACTACCCTATCAATCGTCCGAGGTAGCACAGTATAGAAAAGCATCGGACAAAGTAGCTGCAGCTAGGCAAAAAATAAGTATAAACCAGGGGAAAATAACTCTCGTTTTTCTTTTATGTCATAGGTGTCAGTAAGAGATTCGCGAATTGATTACAATTTGTCCTATTTAGACCACCTGGGGTACTGTAACGTGCTCTGATATCGCACAGCACACAGGCACTCGCATTACGCCTCCAGTGAATAGCAGCCGCAGCAGCCGTGATTCGCTTCCAAATCCTTGGGTCAGTAGTCAAGCGCCCTAATCACTGGGCCACCCCTTGCGGGAGTAAATGCGCCTTACAGTACCCAACTGTAAGTAAACAGTGCAATATCACTAGTTCGTCGTTGTACAGTCATCCTAGGCCACGAGACATAGATATATAGGACTCACGTTTCACCCTTCACAACTATATAGTTAATCATACATTGTCGTTAGCGAAGTACGGCGTCTCGGTGGCCAGACCTCAAATTCATGCCATATCATGGACGTACCATCGCCGTACAAATCAGTGTCTGATCATCTCACCTGTCATCAACAACCAGCGAGAAGGCTTGAGATGTATGTTGTGAAGTTGGAAGAGTGATACGTTTATAAACTGCGACTTTAATCACGCAGCACATCGGTGTCGGCATGGCGTAGGAGTGGAGTGTCGGGCTCAGCATCCAAGGACTTTGTCAATTTCTATATGAAATGTTATGGTCAAGTTAAGAAATCCTGTTAATTTTTCTACTATGTGAGGTATCTTCTCATCATAAAAACAGCCGACCATTCAGTGCTCTGCCATGCCGACTGCCAACTTCATCCTACATCAAGCTTTTTTTTTTCGAGGAGTTTGTCATTAGGCATAGTGAAAAGGGAGCGGGAGTAGGAGGAAACTAGAAGAAGGAGTGCAATCAGGTCTCCCTTAAGTGATCACACAGGCTGCCGATAGACTGATTGTTCAGCGTCCACTTCCTGTAATCACATCCTGCTACCAGCTACCAGCTACTTGCTACCAGCTACCAGCTACTTGCTACCAGCTACCAGCTACCAGCTACTTGCTACCAGCTACCAGCTACCTGCTCCCAGGTAGAACAGAATGTGGGGCCCCAGTAGGTCCGATGTAGGCAAGTGGGGCTGGGGCAACGATCATAAAACCTGCATCGGTCCCCGATGGGGCAAAAGTGGGAAGCCCCATTTGAGCTTGCCCCTGCTTCTCTTGCATGGGTCCCATAGCGGCGTTTCTTGGGCTTATGCAGAGCACATTCCTGCATCCAGACCACAAGGGTCCCTTGCCGGATATTTGAGGGCAATCCAACCTAAATGTGGGCTTTTTATGAGAAAGCACTCACAGATCCGAAACGAGGCCGCCCCCAATAAATCTTTGTGGGACCAACATCGGCCGTAGTGGGGCAAGAAAACGGACATACCCGCATGCTGCCCCAATCGGCCCCATGTAGGTTACTTGAGGGCAGGTGAAATATGAATAAGGGCTCAATTTGGGCAAGCCCTCGTGAAGCCCAAATGAGGCAGCCTTAGCTAAACCGCTTTAGGTCCCACATAGGGTTTAATGGGGCTGGAAGGCGGGCGTACCCGCATGGTACCAAAATCGGTCCTTTGTGGGGACTTTGAAGGCCGTGCAACAGCAGGTGGGTCTAGGTTCAAAAACAACGTCCAGCCCAATTGGGGCTGCCCACATAAAACTGCTTTATATCCCACATGGGCCGTATGGGGCTGGAAGGCGGGAGGGCCCGCATGATACCAAAATTGGTGCCTTGCGGGGAATTTAAAGGCATACACGCGCAACAGCAAGTGGGCTTTAGGTTCAAAACCAACAACCAGCCCGATTGGGGCTGCCCACACAACCGCTGTAGGTCCCACATCGGCCGTAATGGGGCTAGAAGGCGTGCGTGCAATTGCGTAATCATTGTTTCCAACCTTTATTTGCATTAGATGTTGCCCTAAATTATTATTATAGATGATTTGTATAACAGTTGTTGCCATGTTTAGTCGATTAAAAATTTACATGGCTTTAGTTCTCGCGCTCATGCAAATTGCGCTACAAACACTAAAACAAACTGATTGCTAACTGTTCCCCCTCATGTGGTTGCTGTGGACAGCCTGCAACTCCCAGCACAATATTACTGTTCAGAACACAGAAGTCATTTCGGCTAGATGAATGTTATGAATTATTGTAAAATTTAATATTGCAGCTGTTTAGAAAGTGCAGACATGTATAAAATAATTACTTATTATGTGCATAAATATTGATTGGGAAACCGTGGACTAAAGCTTTCCATCAATTTCCTGCGTCGGACCCCTATGAGAATAATGTGGGCAAGCCCAAGTGCGGCTAGCGCTATAGAACCCGCATTGGTGCTATGTCATTATCTGAGGGGCTAACTGAAATAAAAAAAAATGTTCCTCCAAACCGGCTGCCCAAATCGGTCCAAAGGGTCCACCGCGGGGAGTTGGCGGGATGTGCCTTTTTAAAAATGCCGGAAAAATGTGGGCAGCCCCGCAAGGGCTGCCTGCATCGGCCCCTAGTGGGGCCCATTGGGGCTTTGTCGACAGCCCCCTTCGGGCCTACGTCGGCCCCTCTTGCAGCACCCACATTGAACACACCGGGGCTGTCCTGCATTGCCTACATCGGGCCCACCGGGGCCCACCCTTCATAGCCCACTTTGTGCTACCTGAGATTCACGGTCCCACCGCAGGCCTACCTTCCGTAGGTACCACTGTCTCACAGATGCTGTAGCTGGGCAGGAACCACAATAGATGCTTCGCATTGCACAGTTCCGGTGCAGCACCACAATAAGGGTACTTTTCGGTCACTTGTAAGCGTTGGTCACGCCACCTATGACGCACAGAAGGGGTCGGGGCCGCTCCTGCCCAAATCCGGCCCACAGATACCTCCTCCTCCCGAGTGAGATTATGGGAGGGAGGGTACGCACACGGAGGAATTAGAGCGCGTGTTCGCTGGCGCAAAGATTATTTCTTGGAAACATGGGACATGAGCAGACCTGGGGGAAGAGGGGAAGGTGGCGGGAGGTCTGACCATCATCAGGCTAGCACGTAAAAAGGACAGTCTCAAAAACATTCCCCTGCCAAGCCACGTGTAAACCACGTCCCAAATCAAAAAAGGCATGCAGGACGCCTGTTCCTGAATTTTAACCATACATGTTCGCAACGACGGCTCCTGTTATAATCGTGCTAGTATTGCTTTCCCAAGAAACAAGCGAGCTGTATTTTAATGTTACAAATTGTGCGAATCGTTTTAGACAGAGGCAAACACGATTTTTCAGAGTTAGGTGAGCCGCGGTCACTGGCAGTCAGCTCGCCGCTGAAAAGCATGAACTGATTTTACCTGACTATAATGTTTGCTCGCTAAAAGTGTTTTTCTAAAACTTATAGCGACGTTTATCCGCCTTGTCCCTTTGTCACATTGGCTTAAAATTGGTTTCTGATTAATCGAGTGCCTCTTCGTTTCTTCGGCACGTTCACTTTGTGATTTCTTTGATTGCGTGTATTAGCGCGCTCACTAGAAATAGGGAACAGGAGAGTATTGCAACGATGCTTCAGGAATGCCATTGCGCCAGACGGTTAGAAGTACAAGATGGGTGGGCCGGGAAAGTTGCCATTGATGATGAGACTAATTCGGAGGCACTAGAAAATTTCAGTTTGGTACTTATCCGCCGTTTTTTTTTTCAATAAAACAATAAGCGTTGTTTTGTCCCCGGGCTTGATTATTAACAACGCGATGCTTATCAATTTTAGCATGGCGACATCTGTTGCAGAGCTGAGCCTTAGTACCTTAAGTTTAGTTGCGGTGTCCATTAATCGCTATGCCTTAGACTCAGTTACTCATAAATTCCGACGTCGGCGCTGTGAGCGAGAAATTATGACACTGGCTATTCTATAGCTCATGTGGCTTAACGAGACCACAAGCTATCACAAAGTTGGAAAGAGCTGCCAAGAAGGGTTGCGCTATGGAAGGTGGAATAAAAATAAACCAGTAATTTTGGGTGCCGAGTGAGGCACGCTTCACCCAGGCTAGACCGGCACGTTGCTAGGCTGCATTAAAGCAGGTCTATCTATGTCGGGTGGCCGCCTATAGTAAGGTTTAACACCTTTAATGACGGTGCTGATGTGGTTACGTTTCTCATAAAGTGTTTACGGTGTTTGACTCTGTGACTAAACATCTCAATTTGTAGGTATTGACTGCTGTTAAAAGAGTTAGTTTTTGTTATCTATTCAAGAGTATCATCAATACGCCTTCTTAGAATGAAAGAACGACTCATTAATCATACACCATGAAGACATATTTATGGGATGTCATAAAATTTATTTGCTATTTGGTAGGCGTTTGGAGAACAATTGTTCATAGTTTGCAGTTCGGAACAATTCGTTATTATCGGTACAAATGATTATCAACTATAATATGCATGAAAGAGATAAGAAATATCCACCCTCTTTTGAACTGAAAATACCATCAAAAACGGCTTAATCTGTGACGTCATTTTACGTGTCAGTGAAATATTTCTATGAATCAAATTTAAAAAGACAAGAGAAATGTGTGGCTAACAATTTAATGATGAGTGTTTCATGAAGAACTATGACTCTGTTTATGCAATGATGTTATGTGCTCTAACATTTAATAGTTGGAACAACAGTATAGGGGCTTGATGAAGGTGAATGCACAAGGCAGCATTTGATATAAGGGGCACCATTGCAAAGAGATCAAGCAAATTCTACCCCCTAAATTTCCTTACATACACTAACATCCTAAAGAACGTCGACTACTTGTTTTGGCTCCAGATAAACTACGACCCTACTGCCGGGCTCAACTTGTGGCACTTGGACACGGTAGTCAAAGCCTTAATCACTTAGCCGATGCTGCAGGACGTAGTGATTACTGGTGAGCTATATCCTTGAATACGCCTTGCTGATCATGTATGCTATTGAACCAATCACTGCCTGGAAACTCAAGCTAATAAACTTGGTTTATCATACTCAGGTTGATCTTTCAAAATTACAGAAGTACACCGTTTGAACCATCTATCAGCACTATTAACCTATATGTTGAGAACAGCTTGGGTGATAGGAAAGGCATCTTAGGCCAGCTCATATGTGTAGTTCTCTGTGGTTGTCAATAGCACTCAATGAGCACAATCAATTTAACTTCATTACAGGAAACTGCTACGAAGGGTGGACTACCATATATAATGGCCACCACAAAAACATAAGCAAACCTTGTGCTGAAAAGCTGTGCACTTACGGTAAACTTTCAATAACCAAAAAGTGAGTATCTCGACTCAAATAAAAGAATACTAACGCCACGTTTGGCAGTGTTCTTTGTTCAACCTGCATCTTGCAAGGTAACAACAAACGGATAACAGGAAAGAAGAGCACTTTCAGTTGACATTCCAAAGCCAAAACATCTCAATCTAGAAGTGGATGCTATAGGAAAGTTCTTAGAAATGATCAAATTTCACTCTTTTTCAGAAACTCGAGAGAGCAGATAGAAAAATCACAATTTGTTTGAAGTGGTCTAATATATGATTGGTCCTAATACTCACAATATTTTTTCTGCGTTCTTGTCCTAGAGAACACTCTAAAAGAATAAAGTGGCATGGGTCCATTAATCGCTATGCCTTAGACTCAGTTACTCATAAATTCCGACGTCGGCGCTGTGAGCGAGAAATTATGACACTGGCTATTCTATAGCTCATGTGGCTTAACGAGACCACAAGCTATCACAAAGTTGGAAAGAGCTGCCAAGAAGGGTTGCGCTATGGAAGGTGGAATAAAAATAAACCAGTAATTTTGGGTGCCGAGTGAGGCACGCTTCACCCAGGCTAGACCGGCACGTTGCTAGGCTGCATTAAAGCAGGTCTATCTATGTCGGGTGGCCGCCTATAGTAAGGTTTAACACCTTTAATGACGGTGCTGATGTGGTTACGTTTCTCATAAAGTGTTTACGGTGTTTGACTCTGTGACTAAACATCTCAATTTGTAGGTATTGACTGCTGTTAAAAGAGTTAGTTTTTGTTATCTATTCAAGAGTATCATCAATACGCCTTCTTAGAATGAAAGAACGACTCATTAATCATACACCATGAAGACATATTTATGGGATGTCATAAAATTTATTTGCTATTTGGTAGGCGTTTGGAGAACAATTGTTCATAGTTTGCAGTTCGGAACAATTCGTTATTATCGGTACAAATGATTATCAACTATAATATGCATGAAAGAGATAAGAAATATCCACCCTCTTTTGAACTGAAAATACCATCAAAAACGGCTTAATCTGTGACGTCATTTTACGTGTCAGTGAAATATTTCTATGAATCAAATTTAAAAAGACAAGAGAAATGTGTGGCTAACAATTTAATGATGAGTGTTTCATGAAGAACTATGACTCTGTTTATGCAATGATGTTATGTGCTCTAACATTTAATAGTTGGAACAACAGTATAGGGGCTTGATGAAGGTG
Source organism: Amblyomma maculatum (assembly GCF_055883805.1). Lineage (NCBI taxonomy): Eukaryota > Metazoa > Arthropoda > Arachnida > Ixodida > Ixodidae > Amblyomma > Amblyomma maculatum. The sequence goes on along the minus strand of NC_139351.1, from coordinate 10,132,540 downwards.
AATGCACAAGGCAGCATTTGATATAAGGGGCACCATTGCAAAGAGATCAAGCAAATTCTACCCCCTAAATTTCCTTACATACACTAACATCCTAAAGAACGTCGACTACTTGTTTTGGCTCCAGATAAACTACGACCCTACTGCCGGGCTCAACTTGTGGCACTTGGACACGGTAGTCAAAGCCTTAATCACTTAGCCGATGCTGCAGGACGTAGTGATTACTGGTGAGCTATATCCTTGAATACGCCTTGCTGATCATGTATGCTATTGAACCAATCACTGCCTGGAAACTCAAGCTAATAAACTTGGTTTATCATACTCAGGTTGATCTTTCAAAATTACAGAAGTACACCGTTTGAACCATCTATCAGCACTATTAACCTATATGTTGAGAACAGCTTGGGTGATAGGAAAGGCATCTTAGGCCAGCTCATATGTGTAGTTCTCTGTGGTTGTCAATAGCACTCAATGAGCACAATCAATTTAACTTCATTACAGGAAACTGCTACGAAGGGTGGACTACCATATATAATGGCCACCACAAAAACATAAGCAAACCTTGTGCTGAAAAGCTGTGCACTTACGGTAAACTTTCAATAACCAAAAAGTGAGTATCTCGACTCAAATAAAAGAATACTAACGCCACGTTTGGCAGTGTTCTTTGTTCAACCTGCATCTTGCAAGGTAACAACAAACGGATAACAGGAAAGAAGAGCACTTTCAGTTGACATTCCAAAGCCAAAACATCTCAATCTAGAAGTGGATGCTATAGGAAAGTTCTTAGAAATGATCAAATTTCACTCTTTTTCAGAAACTCGAGAGAGCAGATAGAAAAATCACAATTTGTTTGAAGTGGTCTAATATATGATTGGTCCTAATACTCACAATATTTTTTCTGCGTTCTTGTCCTAGAGAACACTCTAAAAGAATAAAGTGGCATGGGTCAATATATTTCACTATACGTTTAAATGAAAATTATCTCCTCTCTTAAAGCCACTATTCCGTACCCTGGTAGAGCAATGAAAACAAACAAAAAAAATGGTCACCACTTTTGTTCTTTAGGAAGTACAGGAGTAAGTATTCCAACGTTCTCACTTTGCTTCATTATATTGTGCGTCGTTAGCCTTGGTTAGCCTTGACCGCCTAGTAAAGAGCAGATACATTAGTCTGCCAACCAAGATCCGTATAACTCGTGCTATAGTCTTTCCAGTTGTGATGTATGGATGCGAGAGTTGGACTGTGAAAAAGGCTGACCGCCGAAGAATTGACGCGTTTGAATTGTGGTGCTGGCGAAGACTCTTGAGAGTTCCTTGGACTGCCAGAAGATCAAATCAGTCGATATTGTCGACCATAAACCCTGACTGCTCATTGGAGGGTCAAATTCTAAAGTTAAAGCTCAGCTACTTTGGTCATCTGATGAGAAGAGAGGAGTCGCTGGAGAAAGATTTGATGTTGGGAAAGGTTGAGGGTCGCCGGAGAAGGGGTAGGCAGCGAACACGATGGTTAGATGGCATCCTCGAGGCACTGCAGATGAAGTTATGTGATGTTAGGAAGATAGTGAGAGACCGGAAAGCGTGGCGTGATATGGTCTATAGGGTCACGAAGAGTCGGACATGACTGAACGACTGAACTGAACTGATTGTGCGTCGTGTTTCGCAAATGTTACCGTGCAGAATGGGCTATTTTTACGAAATATGAAAGCATGCTGCTTTAATATTCCGGTCAAGATGGAATAAGGAGCTCATGGAAGAGTTTCGTTATATCTGTGTCCTTCAATGTAAACTTGTTTTGGTTGCATCATTTTTTCGTTTCTATGGCATCTATCCTGCAAGATAAATGCTGATATAGGGATTATAGGGATTTGCACCATCTGCTAGGAATCAGAAAGGTCGTGGTTTGACTCTCGATGGAAAGAAACTTTTCTTTATTGTCATTTTATGCGAACATTACCGCAGCCTTGATATATTATCTCTTCTCAGATTTCCAATAAATACTTATTTAGAAAAGCAAAGACCTAAAATCCCCGTTTAGGCGTAAAACGTTACAGCGTTATTCTTTATATCTTCAGCTCCCTTGGGCGGATCATAATTTAACAACATGGTCACATTTTCTCCATAATTCCGCAACACTGTAAATAATAGTTTTTATCTTCCATTTACTGACCAGCATATTGGAAGATAAAATTGAAACTTCACCGCCCATATACACCAAGTGCCCAAACTGAATGTAACAAAGCTTTGAAAAATGAACCCTGTATGATGAATGGAATCCAGATTTTCAGAGCCTCGCGGACTATTCTTAATTCTTTATCGAAATTTTTATAATAAAGCAAATATAGGGTTATAAACTTATAACGTGTTAATCTGCAATTGTTCTTGAAAACTAAACAAAAGAAAACAATTTTATTACTCCGGGAACTTGAACGAAAGCAAGGACCACTCGGTGTATTCGTCCTATTTAATGTCCGAATGACCTGGGCAACATTTTGCTGCGACTATCGAACTGGGCGCTATCCATGCCACTCAATTTTGGCCAACGTCTTAATAGGTCGAGGTCAGCCTTGGTATGACAGAAGTAAAACTTTGGTGGCGGCCCGGGCCAAAGATGGTTGTGAGTATTGAACTAAGCGTAGTCCATTGCATTTTGCATGTCAACTGTACTGCTCCATGGTCTCGATGTGATCACTTCGGTGGATATGGCACACCACGCAGCAGTTTCTCCTTTATTACTAACACAGGCTGTTTATCTGGTACACAAGATAAGGCTTCCCATCCACCCAGATTTTTGCTGCTTTGGTTGCCCAGTAGACCTTTTGCGCTAAAACGGCTAAGGCGTTTCTTTCAACATTTATTTATTTCTAAGTAATACTTGTATCATTAGGATGTCTTGTTGGGCTAGCTGGAGCAATATTGTGCGAAAAGGACACACAAGAAAGGGTACGGGACGATCGCGAACTGATAACTGATTTTATTGTAGATACGCTGCACATATCTGAGCGAAGCAAGACACGCTTAGAGCATGCACAGCCAAAGGTCCTGCAGCGCTGCAGTTTTTAGACGTCCACTAGATCTTTTCGAACAAAGATGCTTGTTGGTTGTACCGCCCCAGGACCCAGAAAGGTTTGTCACCCTATAGTTCTGCGCACTCAGAAATAGTTAAGAGATGCAATGCCACTCAGTGCCTAGAATCTGCACTCCTGAAGTCCCGCTAGCACAGAATGCAACAAAGCTTTATTGATTAGGTGGGCAGGCTCTCCTTTGCCGATTTCTGTTGTGCGATCGTGGCGGCTTGGCTGAGACGCTGCAGGAAAAGATGAAGGGAAAAGCGCGGAAAAATGCATAAAGCAAAGAAAAACCGGTTTCCATGCCAATTGTGCACAAAGTGCCGCACAACCTGAAGAATCGGGCGGCCAAGTACAAAGTGCCGGCGGTGTTTGCAGCACCGTTGAAACTGGCAAATCTATGCCCCCTATGAGCAAACAAGGAGCAAAGAAGAGCGGCTGAAGCAACAAGCATGCTAGGCCCTTTGCGAATGCGCCGTCGGTAGTTGTCTGAATTACCACTGTCTTGGAAAATGTATGTAAACCAGACTGGTCGCTGCGTGACCGATCGTGCATGGGAACATGAGTTATAGTTAACAGCGGAGGAAGGTTTTAACTTGGTTAAGCACTGCGGGGCCTGCCAGGGCTGCCAGCCTCGGCTGAATGAGATTAAGATTCGGGGCAAGAGAAGCAATTCACTCGCACGTGAACTATTGGAAGCATATCTTATAAAGATATAACCTCTGTATTAGCCACTCCTCTGCTGTTCTGCAAAGCAATGAGATAGCCTATCTTCACAACATGACCTAAATTTTGAGGCTTAGTGTGCGTGATCTTTTGCTGCGCATGCTGTGTGTCGTTTTTGGCTCAGATGTTTGCAGCGTTGTGCAATAAAATCAGTAGTCAGTTTGCGCTTGTCCCGTACCCTGTCGTGTGTCTTTTCGTGCTACTATCAAGTCGGAAATTCTTGTATTTTAAACAAGGAACTATAAGCTCTCTCTGTTCAAGTAGACTAGAAGTTCCCTGTGCGTAAAACGAATACGCATGCTTGTGTACTGGTAACAATAATCAATGCTTAGAAACAAGCAACGCTATGCTACTGAGATGAGGGCTAAGAGGCAAGGTGTAAATCTCCACACACATACTCATGTGCGAATCTTTCGAGTAGCCGTGACAGTCGGTACGACCGACAGTCGGATTTAGCACCAGTCTAGGGTAGCATGACTCCAGGAGTTGGGCAGGCAAGGATCACATTGGATTTAATCCAGCTGTATGAAGCAAACCTGCTTAAAGAGTTAAAATTTTCAGCTCGGTCTTGGGTTTATTGGGCTACGCTAGTTATCGCAGTCGCTGGGTGCATTGTGCTGAGCTTGCCGAACTGCTCATTTTTCATCAATAACACAGGATTCATGTGGTGCAGAGATCCGCAAGAAGTAACCGTGCGCACACCATAAGAGCAGGTTTCTTATCATCCATCGATTCGTACCCAGAATGTGTTTTTAAACTACTGTCAGCATGATCATAGATGGCTGGAACTTTGAGCTCGCTCATTATTGTTCTTTCCATCAGCATTATGACGGTCGTTTCAAAAAATCATCTTATTTTGCTTCATCAATGGTATCCAGCGCGTGTGTGATCTCTAGTTCCTATACAAATTATTTTGCGTAGAGGGAAGAAATTGCGGGTACTCATCAATTCAGTTCAGTCGTTCAGTCGTGTCCGACTCTTCGTGACCCTATGGACCATGTCACGCCACGCTTTCCGGTCTCTCACTATCTTCATAACATCACATAACTTCATCTGCAGTGCCTCGAGGATGCCATCTAACCATCGCGTTCGCTGCCTACCCCTTCTCCGGCGACCGTCAACCTTTCCCAACATCAAATCTTTCTCCAGCGACTCCTCTCTTCTCATCAGATGACCAAAGTAGCTGAGCTTTAACTTTAGAATTTGACCTTCCAATGAGCAGTCAGGGTTTATGGTCAACAATATCGACTGATTTGATCTTCTGGCAGTCCAAGGAACTCCCAAGAGTCTTCGCCAGCACAACAATTCAAACGCGTCAATTCCTCGGCGGTCAGCCTTTTTCACAATCCAACTCTCGCATCCATACATCACAACTGGAAAGACCATAGCACGAGTTATACGGATCTTAGTTGGCAGACTAATGTGTCTGCTCTTTACTACGCGGTCAAGGCTAACCATTGCGCCTCTTTCCCAGAAGCAGGCGTCTCCTAATTTCATGGCTGCAGTCTCCTTCCGAGGTAATCTTGGAGCCTAAGAAGAGAAAATCTGTCACAGCTTCCACTTCTTGTCCATTGATGCTCCAAGACTTGATAGGGCAAGACCTCATGATCTTTGTCTTTTTAATGTTCAGTTTAAGCCCAAACTTCTCAATCTCTACTTGTACACGCATCAGAAGTCTCCTGAGTTCCACTTCACTTTCTGCCATTAAAGTGGTATCATCCGCATATCTAAGGTTGTTGATACGTTTTCCAGCAATCTTCACTCCAGCTGAAGACTTGTCCAGACCGGCCTTCCTCATGATGCACTCTGCATATAGGTTAAATAGGCAGGGTGACAGTATGCAGCCTTGCCTCACTCCTTTCTCGATCGGAAACCAATCAGTAAGACTATGCCCAGTTCTGACTGTGGCCTCTCGCCCTTCATACAGGTTCTTGAGGAGACAGATGAGGTGAATTGGAACTCCCATCTCTTGGAGAGCTTGCCACAATCTGCTGTGATCTACGCAGTGAAATGCTTTCGCATAATCAATAAAGCAGAAGTAAATGGGTTTCTGGAACTCTCTTGCTTTTTCCATGATTCAGCGAAGGTTAGCAATTTGGTCTCTAGTTCCTCTGCCCTTGCGAAACCCAGCTTGCGCGTCCGGAAGCTCCCGATCCACATACTGCTGCAATCTACCTTGGAGGATTTTCAACATCACCTTGCTAGCATGCGAAATAAGCGCGATCGTGCGGCAGTTGGAACAATCTTTAGCACTGCCTTTCTTTAGAATAGGGATCTAACTGACCTCCTCCAATCCTGTGGCCACAGCAGGGTTGCCCAATTTTCTGACATAATGTATGCAGAATGTTAACAGCGTCATGGTTGAGGTTTTGAAGCAACTCAGCTGGAATGCCATCAATTCCGCTAGCTTTGTTCTTAGCAAGGCTGGCTAAGGCACATTCAACTTCACTCTTCGGGATGCCCGGTTCGAGATCAATAATCACAACCGTCTTATGTTGGGTTTGCACATTCGGGTCCTTCTTGTACAGTTCTTCAGTGTATTCCTGCCACCCCTTCTTTATCACTGAGGCTTCAGTGAGGTCCTTGCCTCGTTCGTCCTTTACCACGCCCAGCTTAGCACAGAAGCTTCCTTTTATATCTTTGATTGTCTTATACAGAGCTCTTGTGTTCCTTAATTGGCTGTTGTCCTCAACTGCTTGGAAATGTATGTTAAGGCAGGCATTCTTATCTCTCCTTGCTATTTTCTGAAAATCTGCATTGAGAACCATGTATCTTTCTCTTTCCCCCACAACTTTTGCCATCCTCCTTTCCTCAGCTATTTCCAAAGCCTCTTCAGATAACCAGTTTGCTTTCTTGCATTTCTTTTGCTTTGGAACTACCTTAGTAGCAACTTCTTGTATTATATCACGAACATCAGTCCACATCTCTTCGGGCTCTCTGTCTTCTAGATCTAATTCTTGAAATCTATTCCTCACTTCCACAGCAAATTCTAATGGAATTTGATACAGATCATACCCGAAAGGCCTTCCAGTTTTCTGCGTTTTTCTCAATCGAAGCTTAATTTTGGCAACAAGAAGCTGATGATCGGTGCCACAATCGGCGCCAGGACTTGTTTTTACTGCTTGTATAGCGCTTCTCCATCTCTGCCGGCAAAGAATATAATCGATCTGATTCCTGTACAGACCGTCCGGTGAAGTCCATGTGTACAGGCGCCTCTTGTGCTGTTGAAAATGAGTATTCGCTATGGTCAGGTTGTTTTCTTGACAAAACTCTACTAGCCTCTGCCCAGCTTCATTTGGCTCGCCAAGACCGAACTTGCCTATAATTCCGGATATTTCTTCACTCCCGACCTTAGCATTCCAGTCTCCTATGAGAAAAACGACATCTGATGATGGGGTGCGGTCTAAAAGGCATTGTCAGTTTCAGTTTAGTCGTTCAGTCGTGTCCGACTCTTCGTGACCCTATGGACCATGTCACGCCACGCTTTCCGGTCTCTCACTATCTTCCTAACATCACATAAGTTCATCTGCAGTGCCTCGAGGATGCCATCTAACCAACGCGTTCGCTGCCTACCCCTTCTCCGGCGACCCTCAACCTTTCCCAACATCAAATCTTTCTCCAGCGACTCCTCTCTTCTCATCAGATGACCAAAGTAGCTGAGCTTTAACTTTAAAATTTGACCCTCCAATGAGCAGTCAGGGCTTATGGTCGACAATATCGACTGATATGATCTTCTGGCAGTCCAAGGAACTGTCAAGAGTCTTCGCCAGCTCCAAAATTCAAACGCATCAATTCTTCGGCGGTCAGCCTCTTTCACAGTCCAACTCTCGCATCCATAAATCACAACTGGAAAGACCATAGCACGAGTTATATGGATCTTGGTTGGCAGACTAATGTATCTGCTCTTTAATAGGCGGTCAAGGCTAACCATTGCTCTCATACCCAGAAGCAGTAATCTCCTAATTTCATGGCTGCAGTCTCCTTCCGAGGTAATTTTGGAGCCCAAGAACAGAAAATCTGTCACAGCTTCCACATCTTGTCCATAGATGCTCCAGGACTTGATAGGGCAAGACGCCATGATCTTTGTCTTTTTAATGTTCAGTTTAAGCCCAAACTTCCCACTCTCTTCTTTTACGCGGATCAGAAGTCTCTTGAGTTCCACTTCACTTTCTGCCATTAAAGTGGTATCATCGGCATATCTAAGGTTGTTGATAGGTTTTCCAGCAATCTTCACTCCTGCTGAAGACTCGTCCAGACCGGCCTTCCTCATGATGCACTCTGAATATAGGTTAAATAGGCAGGGCGACAGTATGCAGCCTTGCCTCACTCCTTTCTCGATCGGAAACCAATCAGTAAGACCATGCCCAGTTCTGACTGTGGACTCTTGCCCTTCATACAGGTTCCTGAGGAGACAGATGAGGTGAATTGGAACTCCCATCTCTTGGAGAGCTTGCCACAATCTGCTGTGATCTACACAGTCAAACGCTTTCGCATAATCAATCAAGCAGAAGTAGATGGGTTTCTGGAACTCTCTTGCTTTTTCCATGATCCAGCGAAGGTTAGCACTTTGGTCTCTAGTTCCTCTGCCCTTGCGAAACCCAGCTTTCACGTCCGGAAGCTCCCGATCCACATACTGCTGCAGCCTACTTTGGAGGATTTTCAACATCACCCTTCTAGCATGCGAAATAAGCGCGATCGTGCAGTAGTTGGAACAATCTTTGGCACTGCCTTTCTTTGGAATGGGGATATAAACTGACCTCCTCCAATCCTGTGGCCACTGCAGGGTTGTCCAAATCTTCTGACATAATGTATGCAGAATGTTAACAGCGTCATAGTTGACGTTTTGAAGCAACTCAGCTGGAATGCCATCAATTCCTCTAGCTTTGTTCTTAGCAAGGCTGGCTAAAGCCCGTTCAACTTCACTCTTCAGGATGCCCGGCTCGCGATCAGTAATCACAACCGTCTTATGTTGGGTTTGCACATTCGGGTCCTTCTTGTACAGTTCTTCTGTGTATTCCTGCGACCTCTTCTTTATCTCTGAGGCTTCAGTGAGGTCCTTGCCTCGTTTGTCCTTTATCACGGCCAGCTTTGCACAGAAGTTTCCTTTGATATCTTTGATTTGACAGACCTCCAGTGTTTCTTAATTGGCTGTTGTCCTCAACTGCTTGGCACTGTATGTTCAGGAAGGCATCCTTATCTCTCCTAGCTATTTTCTGAAAATCCGCATTGAGAACCTTGTATCTTTCTCTTTCCCCCATAACTTTTGCTTGCCATCCTCCTTTCCTCAGCTATTTGCAAAGCCTCTTCAGATAACCAGTTTGCTTTCTTGCATTTCTTTTCCTTTGGAACTACCTTAGTAGCAACTTTTGTATTATATCACGAACATCAGTCCACATCTCTTCGGGCTCTCTGTCTTCCAGATTTAATTCTTGAAATCGATTGCTCACTTCCACAGCATATTCTAATGGAATTTGATCCAGATCATACTTGAAAGTCCTTCTAGTGTTCTGCGTTTTCCTCAATCGAAGCTTAATTTTGGCAAAAAGAAGCTGATGATCGGTGCCAGAATCGGCCCCAGGCCTTGTTTTTACTGCTTGTATAGCGCTTCTCCATCTCTGCCGCCAAAGAATATAATCGATCTGATTCCTGTACAGACCGTCCGGTGAAGTCCATGTGTACAGGCGCCTCTTGGGCTGTTGAAAATGGATAATCGCTATGGTCAGGTTGTTTTCTTGACAAAACTCTACTAGCCTCTGCCCAGCTTCATTTGGCTTGCCAAGACCGAACTTGCCTATAATTCCGGATATTTCTTCACTCCCGACCTTAGCATTCCAGTCTCCTATGAGAAAAACGACGTCTGATGATAGGGTGCGGTCTAAAAGGCATTGTAGGTCCGCATAAAATCTCTCAACGTCAGCTTCTTCAGCAGCAGTGGTCGGTGCATAGATTTGGATAACTGTTATGTTGAAAGGCGGACCTTGGATCCGAAGTGAAATCATTCGGTCGGTTTTAGGGTTGTACCCTAGCACTGCTTTGCCCATTCTTCTGTTTACTATGAGAGCGACCCCATTCCTTCTTTTGGATTCGTGCCCACAATAAAAGACATAATGGTCGCCGGAGCTAAATTCTCCCATTCCGGTCCACTTGAGCTCGCTGATACCCAAGATATCAATGTTCAATCTGTTCATTTCTCGCTTGACGGCATTCAGTTTACCTTGCGTCATAGATCTTACATTGCATGTTGCTATGTGATATATCTCCTTGGAACATCGGACTTTCCGGCCGCTTCCCGACACATCCACAACTGAGCGTCCTTTTGGCTTTAGCCCAGCCGCTTCATTCGTCCTGGAGCTACTAGGAATCGCCCTTTGTTCATCCCCAGTAACATCTGGGACGCCTTCCAATCTGGGGGGCTCTTCTTCCGGCGCCATATCTTTAACGGTATTGTGACTGGCCATAGGGTTTTTTTTGAAGGAAATACTGGACTGGGTTGCCATTACCTTCTCCAGTGAATCACATTTTGTCAGAACTCTCTGCCGTGACCTGTCTATAGGCCACCTGTAGGGCCTATAGACAGGTCACCTGTAGGGCCACCCAACACAGCAGAGCTCACGACTTCATCGAGTTTCGCAAGCCCCTCCGGCACGACAAGGCAGTGATCCATGAAGGGGGCGGGTACTCATAGATTCTAATTATTATGTAATATCGGTTAAAAGCACAAAAGCGTCATGCATATAGATTTTATTCAATTCAATACCACAGAAATTATGAGATTGGGAGCGGTTATTCAATGCCTCTTTGTATCAATTTATAGAAAAGCGCCCTCAGAGTCCAGAAACAATGCCTCAAATAAACTAGCAATACCATCCATACCGTGTTAGATAACCAGACTCATGTAGTTCGCATTTTATATGTAACCTGAATCATACGATCATTCGCAGTATATTATTCTACATAGAGAACATACCGACGCCCCGTAGTTGACACGAATTACTGAAACCTTGGCTTAGACGGCCGCCAGCGTCGCTAAGAGATAGTCTTCGGGCGCCCTCGTTACGATCCGGCTTTTGTCGATAGCTGGTACGCAGCTAGCTTCGACCGCTCTGTCGACTGTATCCGTTCATCACTTGTAAAGCGCGCTTGTTATATTGGCGTTAATCCTCGCTTTGCTCGTCTATGCGGCCTCGCGCCCCCGGGTAACGCGTAGCAGTTTTCTAACCCTGGGAACCGGAAATGGCTCGCCAAGCTTCCACAGTTTTCGCGCATCGTAGAAAGTACGGGAGATATCATATAAAGGTTTTATTGTCAAAACTTACTGGCTGCTCTAGGTCGTTTTCCGAGTTGTTTTCCTTCTGCAATATTACGTCACACAAATTAGGGAGTTTTAGAATAGGGGGACCCAAGGCTTGGGGCCCCCAAGGAAATAGCGCGCGGAAGCGCAACGTGCTAGCCGAGTGGCGAGATTTAGAATAGGGGTTTTCCCGACGCAGCGGAGCCGGGCTTGCGTTCGTCGATTGCAGCGCCACGACGGTAGCCAAGGAAACGCATTTTAATATATTAAAGCCAACAACGCTATCTGATTCATCAAAAAGTACTATTATTGTGCAAAAACTATCTTAAGACTACCGGTTATATAAACCGTTTTCGTCAGACAAGGCGAAATCGGCCAATCGTCAATCCAGGCCGAGACCGGGAAACCTCATTTGAACCTTCCGGGCTTTCCGCCGTCTGGTCCCCATGGCAACCAAAGGAGGCAAACTCGCTAAGCCTAGCAGCTCGGCAAATCCGGAAGCAATCTGAAAATATAGTGCGTTTTATCGCTAAAATTTGACTGTGCGGGCATCATGAGACATAGCATAAGCTTCGTTGGCCTTTCGTTTTCCATGAACGCGTGACACCATGGAGCGGTGACGACGAATGTGTGCCGAGGCGAGCGGCCGCCGCTTGGCCGAACGCCGCCATGTTGCCGTAACCCAAGCGACCCAACGGCGGCTTGGGGCGAACGCTATTTCCGAAAAATAGGGGCCGCCCCTAGCGTTAACCCAAGACCCCAAGCGCGCCTTAAGTTCTGCGCATGCGCATTTCGACGCCCCAAGCTCCTTGGGGGCCCCAAAGCTTGGGGCCCCCTATTCTAAAACTCTCTATTGTGTCGTATTGTTACGACACAATTAGTGTGACGGTCTTTCAGTTGAAAGAGCACGACCTTCCCCAGAAAAGTTTATTCATTAAATACGGAGCATTCGCACAGAACGCGCGAGGCGCGTGATGTGCAGTTGCTAAGCTGTCAATTTTAGGCTCGAGCGGTAGAAAACTATCGCGTGTGATATCGTCCGGACGTGTGATATCAAACGTTCGAGCAGGACGCGTATATGCCCTCTGTAACGAACGCGCTGTCTACGTAGTGATCGGGCACAGTCAATAAAGCCATTAAAGCTTTCTGCACACAAGTAATGGTAGAAGGAACCCTTGTATAAGCAGTCGTCCTCAGCCGTGAGGGAGCCGAAAGAATTATCTCGTATCCGATGGCTAGCATGCCAAGGCGCAGGTGGTAGTCCAAAATATACTGATAGCAAGGTAATAATGATTTCAAAGAGGCACGCACGCGTAAAAGAAGCTCAGAAGAAGGCAACAGGGAGCGGGTTGTACCAGAAAGTTCAGAGGCAAAACTAAGTTAGGAAGCAGACAACAGCATAATGGCAGTGAATTAGCTCGGCTATAGCAGGATATACGTACCGTTAGCTATGGTGAAGCGGTTGGCTACTAGGCAACGCGGGCACACAGCTGGACAAGCGCCGGTGCCAGTGCGTCTGCTGCGGCTAAAACTTCACTCCTCTGGAATGTGTAGACCGGCGAGGCGCGCGGGTGTCAGTGCCGGACCGCGTGGACTGCGTCACACTTGGCTGCTACGCAACGGAGGCGCACAGCTGGGCAGGCGCTTGTGTCAGTGCGTCTGCCGCGGACGTCATTCCTGCGTAATGTGCGACCGGCGAGGCGCGCGCGCGATGGTGGCGGAGCGCGCGGCTTCGTCCTGCCAGCTGCGTGCTTTGTGACGTCACTACTCCTTCACATGCGCAGCACGGCTCTCCAGGAGCCAGGTAAAACTGCTCAACCTCGGCCAGTGTAGCTAACGCTTTAATAAGCTATAAGGCCGCTGTCGTCAGTCCATAGTCTGCTTCGCGACCATACGTGGTCATGGAGCCGAGAGCAGGCAGTAAACTATTGGAAAAGTAGAGTGCATATTTTGGCAGCGTAAAATTAAAGACAGGACTAAAGGAGAAAGACAAGGGACTCTACTCTACTTATCAAGACCAACTAGCCCGTCTGTCTACGTTATTGGAAGAGGTTTCTCTATAGAGATTAAACTCCCAAAAACTAAAGGTATGAGATACGCCGTAACAATTGGTTCCGGAACAATCGACCCCCTGGCGTCTTTTAACGTGCACTCACACAACACAGCACACGGACGCCTTGCCTTCCTCCTCCATCAAACAGCGGCAGCGGTGGCCGCAATTTGGTTTTTCATCCTTGGGCGCAGCCGTCGAGCGCCCTAATCACTCACCACCACGGCGAGGCGCTCTATAGGAAGAAATCACTCCACGTTATGCTACAGGATGCAAAAAAGAGAAACTACCGAGTGGCACAGTGACTAGTGGACTAGTAGAAAAATCAAATATGCAAGCCTAACATCGCAGTCATATTGATTGCAGGAGTCATGCATTGATCACGCAGTGGTGAGCGCTCAGTTGAGACGTTCTATGAGATCGTTTATCAATAGCTTGTAGGGTTCAGTGAATTCATGCTACACAGAGCCGAAGCTGAGAATTTCGTTAATGACTTGTAATGGAAAGCAGCGGCCTCAACCGGTGAAATGTTGACTGTGAGCTCCTGGGCGACATACAACGCCGAGAAAAAAGTCAGCAACATAATTATCGCAGCTAGCCAGGATTTTCCGTGCGACAGCATGGGGCAACGTATGCTGAAAACTCAATTTCAGTCGCATACATTGCAAGACCGCTCAGGTCCACGCCACCACGTGAGCTGATCGGTATAGCAAACTGGAGGTTTCTACATGGTAGGTATCACGGTGTCTGCCGGCGTTGACAGAGGTGGCAAGAACTGAAGTAGCACTGGAGAGAGCAATGATGGCATAATAAAAACATACTGTTGAGTAAGCTGCTATGCGTATGGGGGCACACAGGTGACCTGAAGTTCCAGCATTAAGAATCTGTTCGAGAACACTAGATTGCAGCTGCTTAGGGATGGCCACCGAAGCTTCCAATATTGCACCAATTTCAATTGTTTTTATGAAGCACGAACTTAGCGACGAATGGCGGTTGACAGTGAGGCAGGCGACACGAGCAGAGCGAGGGTTTTAAGCGCAGTTTGTTGGTAATAAATACGAATTTTGAAATGAGCTAGACGTGAATGTCCGTGTAAGAACTTCATAAAAAAAAGCGAATTCATGTATTCTGGCATAGCAGCCGGCCTATTGGTGCAACCGGTTGGTCTGGTACACGATCGAAAATATATATTATTGAAGCATGGAGCCATATGAGCCTAGCCGGTACTTGAGCGAAGAAAGTCAGCGCAAGATATGGCAGTCCGTGATAAGGGAGACAGAATAGTCTAATTCGTTGTGGCGAAATTTATCAGTTACTGAAACTATTGCTAGGTGCTCCTGGTTCATAATAGAATTGTTGCGCGTGGAGGCCAAAATGCAGCGAGTGAAACAAACAAAGCAAATTTTTATCGGCTTGCCGCTGAGAAAGATGGGTGCCATTTCTAACGCCGCATAAATTCGTTCAAATATTTTTGGTTGATGACGGAAACTAGCCAAGTATAGCGGTGATGACATTGATCAATGTCAAGAAGACTCTAGCTTAGCCACAACCTCCACAGTAAAAGGGCAACCTTCTTGAAATAATTGGTGGGCGGTCTGTGCAATGTTCTATCTGAACTTCCGAAAATATAAAAAGAGCCCAAAAGCTCCTCACGTCACTCAAACAATGCCGAAATAGAATACAATTGACACCTTTCACATATTTGCGTAGAGCTAGGCTCCAGTGGAATTAATCATGGGATTAAGGTCTTTGTACATGCGGCGACCGAGGCTCATGTCTGTGGGTTCACCTTAACTTCCGTGCTGAGAAAGACAGTGAGCAACACACGGCTTCGTTGCAGGTGGCTTCCAAATGTTGAAGAAAATATTGTTACCAGATTTGTAGATGCACCCGCCCCCTTGTTATCACGATGTAGGTGCGGACCGAAGTAAACGAAGCACGCTTTTCCGTTCAAATTAAGATCACGGATTCTGGACTCGTAATAAGAAAACAATAAATGTCGAATTAAAAGAGCACTGGCATCTGCTACCACTTTGTCCATACCAGGACTGCTGGTTTTAATAATGCAATGCATGAAAAATTTTAGAAGCAAATAACGTGCTCCGTTTACTTTTGTTCGCAGGGGTAGCTATTCGCAGTGGCGTCGTTAAAGGCAGAATACATTACATTTAAATGGTACAGCTTGCAGAGTGCGGTAAAAACAGTTTACTCATGGTCGTTTTTTACGAAAGCTATCTTCCAGAAATAAAGCCCAGATCATTATAGAAACGCGAATATTAACCTATATCATACCATCGGTCGCAGCCGAAGTCACTGCTGCCGCTTCGATCATGACTTACTAAAGCATCGATTTAACTCATTCTAATCACCATGGCTGATGACATATGGACACTGAGTCATACTGAAGATCCAAAAGATCCTGAAAGGCTCTATTCTGAGATCAGCCTCCCATTCTAAAGGCGAAGCTCCCGAGGCAGACACAGTAGATTCGTCTATGAAGTCGCATCATAATATCGCAAAATACGATGATCTGTCAGTTAAGTGTCATGTCAGCTGTCAGCTGCCATCTGCTAAATCTCTGCGCATGATTTTTACTCGCAATGTCGAAGGCGACAATGCTGACTCCGAATTTCATCCTTCTGGGGAATTTAGAGCTCCGGCATTAAAATACGGTGTCCCTGTTGGCAACCGATAGCATCATCGATTCTTGGTAAAGGGTACATGCGTTTACGGCTTCACGAAAATGGCACCAATCGACGCTGAACAACCAGTTTTGATCTTGACGAGCTCGGCAAGGGATTGTGAGGTACTATTCGGAAGCTTGGTAATGTTTTGCACAAGCACATTCTGCAATGCTGCCGCGGTATAGCCGCGCTGAGAAAGAAAGAGAGAATAGCGATGTTAATAAATGGAGAGTGTCAGGGCGATCGAAGATAAGTTATTAGACGCCATGGACGTTAACCGCAATTGAAAAATGAGATACATACGAAAATCTTTGAGCGGTCACTGAACACACAGGAATTCGCCCGGAACACCTCGAAAATATTCTTCGCAAGCGAGATTGGCACGACAGACGTTCTAAGTCAGCAGTACCAGGATCAGCAGGTAGGGCAGATCTGTGGGCGGATATTGGGGAAAGATCACAAAATATTCTGCATGGAGAGCCTTTGGTGCCACAACGCAGGGGCGGTTCAGTGTAATATGACAAGTTACGACAGAAACGAATGTAAGTCGCAGTATTTTAAAACAGTAATAGAGCAAGTGACGTAGCTGTCATCCGGGAAGGAATGAGAAGGCTACTTGTAAATTAAAACGGTAATTTTAGACAGAAGACCAGCGAATTCTGTCAGGCGAGCCCGCGTGAGCAGGTCGGGTTGTCAATGCAGAGGAAGTCGCGTTGTGAGGAAAGGCATCAGCAAAACTTGGAGGCCTAAAGTGGTCGACTACATGATCAAGTCGAAGATGAAGTTCACAGGGCGCCATTGAAGGCGGCGAAGTATCTTGATACGCCGACTACCACTGCTTCTCACGCGCTGCATATACAGGTTACGAGGGTTGGCCTGCCATCTGCAACATGAGTGGCGAACATTGCCGGATTGCGTAATTGCACTCAAGAGGCCGCGACGCTAAAAAACGCCGCTTAGGACAGGCACTCGGCACAAGTAAATGTGATTCAACCCGCTAGACACAATTAACTTAGCCGTCGAGAATATTCAGTCAGCAAACATAACGTTAAGAAGATAAAAAAGCCGACTGAGTCAGTCATGGAGCGCTACAGTTGGAGGCGCCATGAGCTAGTTCCCAAAGAATCATACGGCTTGAGACCGAGAAACGTTGTGGTGATACAAAGGCGAATGAAAGCTGCGGGCAAATGGAGAAGGCGAGAAGCTGCATTCGTCAGGTTGGGATAGTAGCCAGGGTCAGGAAGATCTTGAAATAGCCAAAGAACAGTAAGGTCGTAGTCTCTAATATGAGCTTCTCAGAGATGGGCTCAAGGAGACAAGCGACAGACATTGGAAGTGACAGAAAGGCATCTGGCTTGGCAGCAAAGTAAACGTAGAGGTGGTCATGCCACTCAAGCAGAGAGCGGAAGTGCCAGCTATTAGAGGAAATCATGGAGTAAGGAAAGATCTTAGTAGAGGCCCTGACGCCACATTTTTGAAGCCGACACGGCCGCGCCGTGACCGGACGCTGCAATGTCTCTCCTCCTCCTTTCAGTTCAGTTCAGTCGTTCAGTCGTGTCCGACTCTTCGTGACCCTATTGACCATGTCACGCCACGCTTTCCGGTCTCTCACTATCTTCCTAACATCACATAACTTCATCTGCAGTGCCTCGAGGATGCCATCTAACCATCGCGTTCGCTGTCTACCCCTTCTCCGGCGACCCTCAACCTTTCCCAACATCAAATCTTTCTCCAGCGACTCCTCTCTTCTCATCAGATGACCAAAGTAGCTGAGCTTTAACTTTAGAATTTGACCCTCCAATGAGCAGTCAGGGTTTATGGTGGACAATATTGACTGATTTGATCTTCTGGCAGTCCAAGGAACTCTCATGAGTTCCTCCTCCTCCTCCTCCTTTGCCATCCGCATTTGCTATCTCCGCGGCGCTCACGTACCTCGAGCCTTTAGCAACGCTGTTGCTGGTTTCCTGACTTTTCATAGCAACATCGATCCGTTGCTAATGGCCCGACCTCGCTAACCCTAAATTTTGACGTCACTTCCGCCACACTTTCTCCAATGCATTGGGAATGGCAAGCGCCTCTCCTAAGTTGTTTCCATCCTCCATGGGGCAAATCCACAATACGTGCCCTGAGAGTAGCAATGGGAGCAAGTGGGAGCAAAATTGAATTAGGAGTGGTGCCGGGGAGCAAAATATCTATGTATTCGAGTTGATCGTGACCCATGGCTTGCATAAGGGTACTCCAAGCTTTCCGGCGCGAAAAGCTGAAAGCAAGAAAGGTGAGAAGCTGAAATGATGGATTGACAATGCAAATAAACTTGATTGCATTACGCAGATGGTATAAAGTTGGCATGGCATTACACAAGAAATGTGTAAAGGAATGTGTAAAGGCAATGGACAATCTTTTGGTTGGCCCGCTTGAGCTTAGGGCACACCTAATCAACCTTTTGAAATATGTCCCAGTTCTAATAGAGTTGCAGAATAATGGCTTTTTTGGAAATGTTTTCACATATGGCCAGCTCTATTTCCAGAGAATGAAGTTGCCCACCTCTTGCCATAAGAACAGGAATTATTGAATATGAGGAAGATGGGACTCCATGGGTGACTGGGTTCGAGGAAAAGGTGTTGCTTTATGACGGGGTTCCAAGAATTGCAAGCGTCGAAAATTATCTGGAGCTGCAGCTGACGTAGTTCTCACCTTGTTGCTTTTACACGTCTACACTAAATACGCGAGGTATCAATTTGTAGAACATAACGTCGCCGCCCTAATTGTCGCGTTCGACCGCATCTATTTGCTGAAGCTTTCATGCACGGCTTTCCAATCATAGACTTCTTTGTCCCTATTTCCAAAGAATGTTTTTTTAGAGCTACACAGTGACACCAGTCGGATCTGGGGTACTGGAGAGAAAAGTGTTCCATCAGTTGCTGATCTTTGCTGCACAAGATCTCACCACTGCAGATATCTAACCTATATATGATGACATGTCGCGATGTGGATCGTGTACCATGCGGTTGCAGGCTGATGTTCGGTGAGCATTAAGGCTGATTCCCTCAAAGTACAAGATGCTTTTTGCTACATGACAAGAAATGGAGAGTCTGTTTACATGGACGCACGTAAAGTGTTTGTCAAAAGTATACGGCCCAAGGATTTTGTTCTAAGCCCTGTAACGAGGCTCGTAAAGCAACTGTCGCGTTTGAAATCTCGTAGAGGACAAATCTCACCCTCATTCTCCTCTAGTTTACATTCATATTCTAGTATTGCTGCCAGCAGCCGCGTTACAGTGCTTAGAAGCGAACCTGTTGGGCCGTATACTTTTGACAAAGACTGCACATCACCATCGTTGTTCTAAACGCCTAGAACCTAATAGTCTCTAAAAATTTCATGTAGCAAAATTAGTACCGTCAATAATCTTGTAGAAAAGGCCGCATAGGTTAATCAACGCTTATATGTGCTCTTCATTGTTTAACAGAAAGAAGTTGACCCGGTCCAAGTGCCGGCCGTTATGCAGGCAGCCAGGAGCCTGAGTATAGAAGAGATATCAATGGAAATAAACATTCGAAGGAATATGCAATGACTCAGATACCTATATTCTCCTATTATATAAGTATAGTGCGCCACTGTAAAGAAAGCAGATAGGGGAGAAACATACCAGTCATCCGCTGAATTCATCCCATGTGTATAGGAGGGACTGACAGAAATGAATCGAGAACCTCTCTGATTCCTATTTATGAAGAATACAAAAGTAATATGCAATTCGCAGATGATATTGCTTCTATAAGTAAACGAAAAATCTGCAACCCAATACCATTTACTTGAGAGGCTATTCTGAAAAAAGCCGGAATTATTACTAAAAGTGTGGGCTGCTTGCAGCTTTGCAATAGGCAGTGCTGTGCTCGAATCGCTAGGTTGTACGTAGTTCAGGTAACACTACACCACTAAAAACGACTGTTTTAATAAAATGCAAGGTTGGGAATGGGATAAATCGTATATGCATAAGAAGCACCAGGACTACAGAAATGCTAGTTTACATTAGAATCAGAAATGCCAGGGTTAAAGAAAAGTGTATAATTGTATATTTCTAGCAATTGTGTAACTGTACATAATTGTATATTTTAGCAGTAGTCGCCTATGGAAAGACTACCTAAGTTTGTGAAAACGTTACATTTGACAGCACAGTAGGGTATTTCGACGTAAATCATAAACAAAAGGCGGCTAATCGATATAATAAAAGCACCTAAATGAAAGCGCCGCCTAGATAAAAAAACGTAAATGGTGATATGCGTCGGAGGCAGCAGAACAAAGACGACAGACAGAAAGTCATGAGAGTAGCACAAAAGGAATAAAAACACAGAAAGGGTACACAACACGGGCTCCCATGTCATGTGATGGATCACCGTTACCGACTAGCCTAACTTTTCATTTAGACAGAAAGTATTTGATGTAATTGATGGATACAAAGACAACTCTTGCCTAGCAGGGGCGGCCTTTTTTATGTTGGCAGATTAGGTTCCAAAGTTTGCAGCTAAAAGTTATCCGAACCAAAATGACGAAATGCTATTTTGAAAAACATCTGACAGGTTTTACTCTGCGGTATGGCTAGTGAAGATAGCTTGAATTATGAACTGTTCCAATATTTATCTTTTTTTGTTCAGGAAGCGTTGAACTATACTTATCAATTACGTCCGCTTGGCACAGACTATGTCTTTCTGCGGGAACAACGTGTATGCCGAAAGATGTTATAAATGCTTGTGACAGTACGGAGGTTTACGATTGAAGTAGGAAAAACTTTGTTAAGGTAGTGTGCGTTATCATTCTCGCTGGCAATAGGGTGGAACTTGCACAGTTATATTTTGCCTCAGCAAACATTCAAACCTTCAAAAACGTTGCAAGAAAGGTTCAGACCAGATATAATCTCTCTATCCCTAATATAAATAAGTGGCACGAAATGATTTTACTGCTGAGGAAATATCAGTCAGTATCGCTCAAGAGGAAAGTATACAACAGTTTCATCTTACCTGTACTCACCTATGGGGCTGAAACGAGGAGGCTAACCAAGAGGATTCTGCTTAAGTTGAGGACACCCCAGAGGGCTATGGAACAAAAGATGGTAGGGGTAACATTAAGAGATAGGAAGCGTGCAGAATGGGTCAGAGAAATAAATCAAGTTACTGACATTCTAGTGGAAATTAAGAAGAAGAAATGGGCATAGGCAGGACATTTAGTGCGAAGAGAGGATAACCGATGGTCGCTCAGGGTAACAAACTGGATTCCAAGGGAAGGAAAGCGTAGCAGGGGGTGGCAGAAAGTTAGGTGGGCGGACGAGGTTAATACGTTCGCAGGGATCAAGTGGATGCAGCTAGCCCAGAACCGGGTTATACGGAGAAATATGGGAAACGCCTTCGCCCTGTAATGGGTATAGTCAGGCTGATGATGACGATGATGATGATGATGATGATGATGATGAAATATCAGTCGAACAAAGCCAATAACCTAAGTCCATGAGAACGACCACCACTTTTATTCAGGAGCGCTATGTCATATTTAAGGTCACGTATGTTCTCCAGAATAGAGTAGGAATCAAGATAGTGCGCCATAATGTACGGCTTGATTCACTTCGCACATTTAAGGTGGCACAAACTCCTTCGGTGCAAACCATAATAGAACTAGTAAACAATAAAAAAGTACAATAAAAGCAACAACGTATTCTCGCAGGCACCTCGTTCACGTAGTCATCACTTAATAAGGCTACGGGTGCAAAAAAAAAAAAGGCACCGTCTGTATACAAAACGCTATCAAACGTAAAATCTAGTAGTCCTAGCCGCATTACCATGGCATGAGTGGTGGTTGATGCCTCCGCAAACCTTCCCATAATTTCGTGCATATCGGAAACAACAGCTGCCCTTTGTCTCTCAGTGCTAAACTGCTCATCAGTAGAGGCGGATGTTTCAAACTAACTATTCCAAGAAACATTTAGGCATGCCAAATAATGCACCAACAAGATGAACATTATGAACAGTCGGATATAAAGCTCTAGGGCGGACCTCCTGCTCCAGCACTTCCATCACATCTATGAGGAGCGTTTTTTTCGAGAATTTTGGGACCTGAAGAGAAACAGGCAAAACTACGTGCAAGTCCACGCCGAGCACGCGTAACGATAGTGATGTCAGTGACGGGAATGGTGCGAATGCTGTCCCTGTTTGCGCTCACTAAATATTTTCCTAATTTAAACCCCTATTCTTCATAATGGTAGTTGAAAATAAGATGTGTTCACGGACAATTCATTGCTGCTGTGGTAATATCAGGAGCTAGAGAAAAGTGATGTTTGTATTTTGGGCCACTCGGCACCCGCAGGTATTTAGAAAAACTAGAAAGCTCGGTGTAGATTTTGAAGAGCTTACAGGCAGTAGTTGGCTTCAGTTTCAGCAAAATGAATAAAATGCTACAACAAATTATGGTACTTGTATGTTATTTATTGGCCGGTTGTCGTATTATGAGCATAGGATAATATCCTACCATGATTATTTTTCAGGACGATGTGCGGTGTTCTAAGAAAGGACAACCCAGGGCCTATGGATTAATTTTTGATTCAGCAATGTATGAGATACACACAATGAGGAACATTCTAATTTCGATAACGCTTTGTTGTATGCTAGTAAAATGACACCCTAAATAAATTTAAATAAGCGCTTGTATGAGGTGCCTAAGGAATTAAAATAACCACATTCTTTTTCTGGTCTTCATAATGTGCGCTGTTCTAATTTGTCTTTTTGCGCAGCTGCACATATCCGAGACGAGTCCACGGAGAACGCCAGTTTGGAAGACTTCGAAGCCCCAATCCCCCTTTCCCGTATTGCTGCCCGTAATTTGCTCAACCGTGACGGCGTGTAAATTCCCATTACGGGAACGAAGACCACCTAATAAAATATTTTCGTCATATCTTGCCAGATAAGGGAGCGCACTGTTGCCAGTACAACAATAAATAACTCCTAATATTGATGCGCTTTCAGTTTCCTTTATCAAATGTATCTTGTGCAAGGAGAAATGAATCAGAAGAGGACATGGCAGGACGCCATGTCCATGTCAATCGAAGCAAAACGATTAAAGGTCCCCAGAAAGCGGTCACCAAGAAGGGTAAACAACGCCATAGCACTGATAGTTGTTGAACCACCCATCATTCTCCCGCAAAAATTTTCGATCTAGCTTCTGCAACACCAGAGATATCGGCGATTAAAAATGACCCTTCCAATTTGCCCTCTCAACTCGTACGCCGAAGGGAGCCATAAAAAAAAACAAAGAATACAAGCAAGTTCAAAGCTCCGCCCAGACATACGTCACTTCGACGAACTTCCGGTTGCCGCGCGCTCGCTCGCGGGCGTACTCCGCCAACCCGTCCTCGCTTGCACACGCCTGAGGAGTTCGTCAGTTCGCGCAGCGACGGTTAGTGTAACCGCGAACCCCTGGTTATCCTATGTTACACGGCGGACCAAACCATGGTTGCACCACTAACCGCGGTTACCGCAAACCGAGCTTGACGACCTCGGTTTGCGTCGTTAACCGAGGTTATGACGGCGTCTGTTGACGGAAGCTACTCGTCGGCGCCCGAGTGCGCGAAACGTACGAGCGGGTCTGCTTCACAAAGTTATTCATTTGCCCACTGTATCACGTTTAAAGATCGATGTATAGATTATGGTGCCGCCCGACGTATTCGATTACGGCTGACAGCGCAGCGACTGCGTACTGAAGCCTTGTCGTGCCTACAGTATCGTTTGAACGGCTTGTTGCTGAGCAGAACGCCAAAAAATACGCGGCCTTAGCTATGAAAGTACACGAGTTTGCAACGCTTGCAGCACGGGATGCCGCGAGCAGGCTGAGGTACGTTACACAATTACCGCGGGGGTGGAACGTGCGAGCGCGGCGAATGCCGGCGCCGTGCGTGACCGTCCCTAGTCGTCGCTAGGCCTATTGTTTCGCGTCGAAGCCGCGGCGGTCGACGCTTTGGAACATGATCAACGCTGTCGTAAATCGTCTACTTATGAAACTGCCTTATAGTCATTCCTATCCTGTCATAGTAAAATAATTATAGGATTAACTCTGCCGACGCATTAATCGCAGAGCTAGTGCGAGCAGATCGGATCAGCCGAAATGCACCAGCGGCAGCTGGCTTGAGCAGAATCTAGCTTGTATCACGGCTATCGCTCTTACCAGCAATTTGCTGCTGGTCAGCGATTCTCACGAGGGCTTCATACTTGATATTCGGCTCAATATTCCAGACGCCAACAAATTTTAGCACGATTTATTTTGGACATCGGTGCTAACAATCCGCCGTGTGGTTCGCGAACGGTATGCGGGAGGAGGGGCCACAGCGGCGATGTTTACGGCGGTCAAGGAGGTGCTGCCATCGTGCGGTGCTTGACCGTGGTGTTGACGCCTCATCGGACGACACTCCGATACTCCTGAAACCACGTTATATAAATAAGATATTTGTAAGTGCAGCTTCGTTCTGCCGATCCCTGCGTCGCTTCGGTTGTTGCACTTAATGGGCAATGGCCACCTAACCGATAAGGGCGGCGAGCTGTAACAGCCCGCACAGAGTTCGAGCAGCGTACGAGCAGACGACTTTCGCAGCTACCGGAAGTGTGTTCGTGACGTCGTGGTTGCAGTGACCGCAGCGAATGGCAGCTTCTAGCAAGCCTTGCCAGTCAACCGACCCGTGACGTCACGGGATTAGGAAATAGTTCCATGCGACACCGCCAAGAGACATTTCCTCTGCCCGCGAATTTCAAAAAACGCTGTTTTTAAAAATTAATAATAAATCGCTGGCTTTGTTCCAAGGAGTTATACTTTGCGTTAATGCTCAAAAGGATGTGTTCTACACACTGAACACGTTTATCAGTGGTTTCTTGGGGGCCGTTTCCGTGGACCTTTAACTATTTCTGTGTTTCAGATAATTGTGTTTAATGTAACAGGGCAACTGACTTGTGTGGAAAACCTCTGCGGATGGTTCGAGCAATTTCAACCACTTGGAGTTCTTCAATGTGCACTGGCCTCCCGCAGGTAAACGCTGACGCCATGTTTTCGCTTCCAGTCAAAATAACTAGCATGGGCCACATCCATCCGCGTTCTCGGTTTCAGGAGTCCATGGTCCACAACATTTTTTTGATAGCATAAATCTCTTTGTCACGGTTGGTTGGTTTGTAGGTTTTAACGTCCCAAAGCGACTCAGGCTATGAGAGACGCAGTAGTGGAGGACTCCGGAAATTTCGACCACCTAGGTTATCTGGGGTTACCCACACACCTTCCGACCTGGCCGTATACTAAACGACGCATTAAACGGAGCTCAATTAACTGTTTATAACAACCCAAACTCCATTACCCGGGAAGGTTACAGGAACCAACAATCCACCATGCCAGACCTCACAGTGGGCCGCGGACTGCGAGAGGTCACCTGGCAAGTTACAGATGAAAAATTGCTCAGCGACCATTACATTATTAACATCACTGACCCTAGCCGTACCCGTCCGCGTAAACGTAAAATTTCCCACACAAACTGGAATACCTTTCGCACTATACGCGACACCTCTCATACTACTGGCAGTCTTCAGAGCTGGACAAAAGCACTCAAACATGCTCAGAAACAAGCTACGCAAGAGAGTTCCACTTCAGCCCCGTCAGATAATCCGGACCCTTACCTTGTACGCATCTCTAAGAGGCGGAAACGACTCTTGCGCACTCTTCGCACTCAGCCCAACAATGCTCGCCTCTCCGACCGAGTCACCGAATTGACGCGACAGGTTAAAGAGCACTGCGTTACACTTGACACCAATCAATAGAACAAAATTTGTAACACCATTAACGGCACACTAAATCAAAAAAGAACCTGGCATTTACTCCGAGAACTACTCGGGCCTCAACCGGCGCCTGTTCCCACTCTCGAGAAGCACTATTCTCAACTAGGTGCGGATGCCTTAACAGCCCAACTCCGCGATCTCTACATTCCTCCTCCCCTACCCAGCCTTTATACTCCGTACACTGGTGCATCCAATGTAGAACTCGATCAGCCGTTTACCCTCTGGGATCTCGACTGGGCGCTAGAACAGCTAAAGCGGAAGTCAGTCCCAGGTGAAGACCAGATTACTTACTCACTCATTCGAAATCTCTCTGACAAGGACAAAGAACATTTTCTGAGCAATATAAACTTACATTGGGAATAAAGCACGCTCCCAGCATCTTGGAAACAATCACTTATAACCCTACTCCCAAAGCCAGGCAGAAAACCTGCGCTTCAAAACCTCCGCCCAGTTTCTTTAACATCATGCCTGGGAAAAACCATGGAGCGGATGGTGCTCAATTGGCTCGACACTCATCTTGAATCCATAGATTTCTTTCCCCCTCAACAAATTGGCTTCCGAAAAGGTGTGTCTACTCAGGACCTATTGTTTCTCCTCATGCACGAATTTGACCCTCCGCCCACTTCCCAGATCCAAGCCATAGTGGCCCTTGATGTGCGAAAAGCTTTTGATAACCTTGCCCACGATCCTCTATTAAACATCCTTGCCTCTACTGGCTGTGGTCTAAAGATTTATGGCTACCTCACAGCATTTCTCCGCGACCGTACGGCCAAGTTCCGTCTCCCCGATTCGATATCTGATCCTTTCCCCCTCACACGTGGTACTCCTCAGGGCGCTATTCTGTCACCCACCCTTTTTAACCTTGCAATGGCTCCCATATCTCGTACTTTAGCGTCTATCCCAAACCTAAAAAACACATTCTATGCAGACGACCTTACTCTTTGGTGCACTTCTGGGTCTCCTGGAGCAGTAGAGGAGACCCTACAGCAAGGTATCGATGCAGTCGTTAGTTACCTTGATAAAGTAGGGCTATCTCCCGCACCTGAAAAATACGAATTGCTGCTGATTGCAATAACTCGCTATCAACGCCAACATAACCAGCTGATCAATCTCACAATTGCAGGTCACCCCATCCTTCGTGTATCATCCTGCCGGATCCTCGGACTTCATATCCATAAGTCAACTAATCAGGCCAATGTATCTACAACCGTTAAAGTTTGCAATCAGCTTACGCATCTAGTTCGCCGCATAGTCAATAAGCACGCCGGGCTACGAGAGGGTCAAGTCAGGCAGCTTGTCCATGCATTAGCACTTAGCAAAATTTTATATACGATTCCTTACCTTACACTAACTTGTCGCCAAAGACATCAGATTGAGGTTGCGCTTCACATATTGTACAAGGCCGCCCTTAACGTCCCTGTACATACGTCCACGGAGCGCCTATACTCTACGGGGCTGTTCTTGCCCCTGGGAGACCTCATACAACAACATCGCGACCGGCAAAGGCACGTCTTTCTAGCACCAAACAAGGACATTGGATACTACAGCAGGTTGCACTCAAACCTATAGACCTCCCTATAATTACCCTTCCTTCTTCGCTCCCGGATAACCTCAGAATAATTCCCATTCCAAAAAACGTTGCACCCGACACTAACACAGGCAGACGTTCCGCTCGCGTTTCCAACCATGTTCACCCGACAGATTCCACGATCATCTACACAGATGCATCACGAACTAACGTCGGAGTGGCTGCTTACTCAATTCAGAGCTGTAGCGATGTAGTGACGCATACCCTCTGTCCTTACATAGATCTTCCTCCTACAGCGACTCTCGAGACCCTACCAATAGTTACCAGTATTCAAGACCTTGCACAAGCACCCCCTAACCCTTCAGGATATACCATATACACTGATTCAATACAAGCTATACGCGCCATTCACACGGGTCGCATTCCTTAAGAACTACACGATGATCTACACGGAGCTCTTACCAAACTACGTCCCCACACTGTAACACTGAGGTGGATTCCTGGTCACGCTGGAATCCCAGGCAATGAGGTAGTGCATCGCCTCGCCCGCGAACTTCAACACCGGGCGCCTGGGATTCCCTGGCCTTATCCACCAACGTGGGACACTACTCTTCACTACAAAAAAGAAATCAACGTTCACTACGACAACATTAGAGAAACACTCCGTACACTTACTCTTCCTGATAAACCTCTCACTACCACGCAAATCCGCATTCTTAGACGCATACAACTAAATACACTGCTTACTCCTGCCCGATCTTTTCTATACAGAATCATACATTCCCCTGCATGCCCAAATTACCCAGAACACTATGCAAACTTGGAGCATTGCATCTTTTCATGCCCAGTCGCCCTACAATCTCCTCACTTTCCACACCCTCCTCCCCCAACGTGGCGGGCTTGGTTAGCCTCTGACCAGCTGCAAGATCAGTTGGCCTTGGTGACCCTGGCCCAGGACATTCTTAACGCTTAATCCAATGCGTTAAATAAAGTTGTTTCCTCCTCCTCCACCACCACCTGTGGTTCTTTACCGTGCACTGACATCGCACAGCACACAGGGGCCTTTCTTTTCGCCCCCATTTAAAAGCAGCCGCCGAGGCCGGGATTCGATCCCGCACCCTTGAGAACAGTAGTCGAGCGCCGTAACCACTGTGCCATCCCAGCGGGGCATCTTTGTCACGGAAAATCCGGCGTCATAGGCATCACTGGCATCGCCAAAGAATGTTTATTTTGTTACCGAAAAGACCGCGAAGCATAAAAAAGAGCTGATATAATGGTCCATAGAAAGCGAGTACCTATGTGTTTAGCGGTTCCCGTAACATATAAGCAAAAACTGATTAAAAAATAAATAATTGCCGTTAATAAGGGGGTAGAAGGTCAAACTTATGTCGTTTTTTTTATGAGATGAACACGGCAAACATTGTCGTTTTTGATAATATTAGTTAGTCATTTGACCACGCTGGCTCGGACAGACGTGATTGAAGGAGGTCTACAAGAACTACATTGATGCGTCATCAATACTACATTAAGCCAAAGTAGATAATATCAGTGTAGCCAAGTTTAAAATTATTGTTTGAAGATGCCATTTTACTTTCTAACTTTGCGCACATTGGTTATTTTGTAACGCGCAAAACATGCGCTGAATGCTCTTTTTAATGGTTTACATTTGTCTTTGAGCTGCAATCATGCGCCAAAACGGCGCGGTTGCTTCGATTGATTTTGCAGGAGAGCAGGCATGATTAAGAGCAGCATTTGAGTGTCATTCATTTACAACGGCCCTTATAATAGCACCGCGCAGACCGTAGTTTTAACCTGCTCTACCACTCGATAAAGGAACACATAAATGGGGGATCACGGCGGACCGGAAGGGTAGTGAGAAATAACACTGTATTAAAATTACCATACAGAATGAGATTTCACCCGTTTTTAAAATATTTCAGTGTTTTCTAGTTTTAGGTCGTTGGACAGCTTCGGAACCTGCTTACGTTTCTAGGTAGCTAAGTGCAAAATTCAAACACCCGATATTTATTTACATAAACTGAGACGAGAAAAGGAGGAATACGACAGGTAGCCTAGAGAACTTGGTGTCCGCTTCAGTTAAAATTAGGATATCGCTTCGAAACACACTGTCAGTACAGCACTGGTACAAACGTCTGATGACAAGCTGCCAAAATATTTCAACTATGTGAGCTCTCAAAAACTGAAAACCTTGCTTGGTGTCATCAAAGCAGGACGCAATTTTGGAATGCCTGAACCGAATAGGGCGATTTGCGTCATGCCAACATAGCGTTTCAAGTGTCTTTTTCTTTTCTCCTTGCTTTACACGAAACACATACACCCCGTTCGGTAGAAAAGGCATCACCTTCGACCTCGCATAACCCAAAACTGAGAAGAAAAAAATTACAGCGGTGTTCCTAAGTCTCCTTGTGTACAGAATTGCAAAAATATTGATTGTTTTGTACTTGGTTTTGTTCGAAAGTATAAGTACCGTTGCTTGGTACCATTCATCAGTGGTGATTTCTACTGGCAGGAAACGAAGTAAATATTTAAGGACCAGGAGACTAAATTTTGGAAGTTATCCACCGAAGTTAAGAAGTCACCGATGAGTTGTCTATGCACAAATAGGATAGCCACAATGTTTGGCTAAATTTGGGTGAAGCAAAGATGGTCCCCGATCGAAAAATGGAGGCTGTGGCATCCAAATAATCTATCGTAAGGTAGTGAAGGCAGCTTGATTTGTCTGTGCAGGTTTTAAAGTATACCGCATGTAGGCTTCACAAATGAGTATTGCACGGACGCAGTGGTAAGAAAAATGTGTCGATGTTCGGCCTGCTTAGCGAGAGCGAACGGCGGGAAATATGCATGCGCATGGTACCATAGTAACAATCCTGTGGATTTATATTTGACCCCCCCTGTACGCGATTGGAACCATGGGATCGTCTGGGTTGTGTGGACTCGGCTGAAAATCCGCAGAGGCCCATTCGTCGGTACGGGCAGAGGGGTAGAACGTAGCAGGTCTCACCACAGTGGAAGAATAATGGGCGGTTGTGCGCCGTCCTCAGGCGTCGCTCTTCATGGGGCTTGGGGATTATTGGTAGGCTTGGCGGGCAGGAGCCAAGGGACGGCTCTCAGGAACATGACGGTAGCGGCGAGGGCTTGGAAAATCACGTAGGGGCGCAAGAGGATATAGTGAAGCAGCGTAGTTTATCGCTGTTGTTTCTTGTTCTCGAGTCGTCAGAGCTGTCGCTTGAGGAACACCCGGCGCCTACTGGACTTCTTCTCGGACGATGTCCGCCAGCGTCGTGACCTGGAGGTGCTAGAATGATGGTGGTAACAGGCGAAGTTCCTCTCGGACGATCTAACACAGCTAGCACAGCGATCTCATGAGCGCTGTGCTACCGGGTTTCCGTAGCGCAAGGGAGGGCCGCCTGCTACTGATCCTCTTTAGGACGTTTCATGATCTCCCTACCCCGTGCCGCTTGGGTTGCTATCCCAAATTGGGAAAGGTCGCCCTTCGCGTATCTGCTGGGGCGCGATTGGAGGGGGGGGGGGGGGACAGCGCGCTGCTACAGCACTATCGAGGGGCTTGACGCGCCATTGTGCCTGGCAATCGTGTCCCGACCTCTCCGACTACCAGGCCTCTAGTCAGTGCCTAGTGTCATGGGGGCCCTGAGGCTTGTAAAAGGGTGTCAGGCGCTTGCCAGTAACCGATCTACTCTAGTCGTCGACCGCTGTAGGAGCTGCGTGAGGTGCGGCTATGAGCTCGATCTTAAAAGGATGTAACGTCGCGATGAGACTAAGGCTATCAGGGGCGCCTTAGTCGAGTCCTCCGGAAATTTCGACCAATTAGGGTTCGTTAAAGTGCGCTTGCATCAAACAGAATATGGGCGCCTTGCTTTTTACGTCATCGAAAAGAGGGCCGCCGCGACTGGGATTCTACCCCGCATTGAAGAGCACAGCAGTCCAGTGGCGCCATATCCAATGCAACACCACGACGGGGACAAAGACCAGAATTCTTTCTGCAGATGTTGCGCTTAAAATGCTAGTACTATTCCATCAACCCCATTCATGGATCACTGCCTTGTCGTGGCGGAGGGGCTTGCGAAACTCGATGAAGTCGTGAGCTCTGCTGTGTAGGGCCACCCAAGATAGAGAGGTCACGGCAGAGGTTTCTGACAAAATGTGATTCACTGGAGAAGGTAATGGCAACCCACTCCAGTACTTCCGGCCAAGAAAACCCTATGGCCAGTCACAATACCATTAATGATATGGCGCCGGAAGATGAGCGCCCCAGGTTGGAAGGCGTCCCACATGTTACTGGGGATGAACAAAGGGCGATTCCTAGTAGCTCCAGGACGAATGAAGCGGCTGGGCTAAAGCCAAAAGGACTCTCAGTTCTGGGTGTGTCGGGAAGCGACCGGAAAGTCCGATGTTGCAAGGAGATATATCACATAGCAACATGGAATGTAAGATCTATGACGTAAGGTAAACTGGATGTCGTCAAGCGAGAAATGGACAGATTGAACATTGATATCTTGGGTATCAGCGAGCTCAAGTGGACCGTAATGGGAGAATTTAACTCCGGCGACCATTATGTCTTTTATTGTGGGCATGAATCCAAGAGAAGGAATGGGGTCGCTCTCATAGTAAACAGAAGAATGGGCAAAGCAGTGCTAGGGTACAACCCCAAAAACGACCGAATGATTTCACTTCGGATCAAAGGTCACCCTTTCAACATAACAGTTATCCAAGTCTATGCACCGACCACTACTGCTGAAGAAGTTGACGTTCAGAGATTTTATGCGGACCTACAATGTCTTTTAGACCCCACCCCATCATCAGATGTCGTTTTTCTCATAGGAGACTGGAATGCTAAGGTCGGGAGTGAAGAAATATCCGGAATTATAGGCAAGTTCGGTCTTGGCGAGCCAAATGAAGCTGGGCAGAGGCTAGTAGAGGTTTGTCAAGAAAACAACCTGGCCATAGCGAATACTCATTTTCAACAGCACAAGAGGCGCCTGTACACATGGACTTCACCGGACGGTCTGTACAGGAATCAGATCGATTATATTCTTTGCCGACAGAGATGGAGAAGCGCTATACAAGCAGTAAAAACAAAGCCTGGGGCCGATTGTGGCACCGATCATCAGCTTCTTGCTGCCAAAATTAAGCTTCGATTGAGAAAAACGCAGAAAACTGGAAGGCCTTTCGGGTATGATCTGTATCAAATTCCATTAGAATTTGCTGTGGAAGTGAGGAATCGATTTCAAGAATTAGATCTAGAAGACAGAGAGCCTGAAGTGATGTGGACTGATGTTCGTGATATAATACAAGAAGTTGCTACTAGTAGTTCCAAAGCAAAAGAAATGCAAGAAAGCAAACTGGTATCTGAAGGGGCTTTGCAAATAGCTGAGGAAAGGAGGATGGCAAAAGTTATGGAGGAAAGAGAAAGATACAAGGTTCTCAATGCGGATTTTCAGAAAATAGCAAGGAGAGATAAGAATGCCTTCCTGAACATACAGTGCCAAGCAGTTGAGGACAACAGCCAATTAAGAAACACAAGAGCTCTGTATAAGACAATCAAAGATATCAAAGGAAGCTTCTGTGCTAAGCTGGGCGTGATAAATGACAAACGAGGCAAGGACCTCACTGAAGCCTCAGAGATAAAGAAGAGGTGGCAGGAATACACAGAAGAACTGTACAAGTTGGACCCGAATGTGCAAACCCAAAATAAGACGGTTGTGATTACTGATCTCGAGCCGGGCATCCTGAAGCGTGAAGTTGAATGGGCCTTAGCCAGCCTTGCTAAGAACAAAGCTAGCGGAATTGATGGCATTCCAGCAGAGTTGCTTCAAAATCTCAACCATGACGATGTTAATATTCTGAATAAATTATGACAGAAGATTTGGACAACCCTGCAGTGGCCACAGGATTGGAGGAGGTCAGTTTACATCCCCATTCCAAAGAAAGGCAGTGCCAAAGATTGTTCCAACTACCGCATGATCTCGCTTATTTCGCATGCTAGGAAGGTGATGTTGAAAATCCTCCAAGGTAGGCTGCAGCAGTATGTGGATCGGGAGCTTCCGGACGTGCAAGCTGGGTTTCGCAAGGGCAGAGGAACTAGAGACCAAATTGCCAACCTTCGCTGGATCATGGAAAAAGCAAGACAGATCCAGAAACCTATCTACTTCTGCTTTATTGATTATGCGAAAGCGTTTGACTGCGTAGATCACAGCAGATTCTGGCAAGCTCTCCAAGAGATGGGAGTTCCAATTCCCCTCATATGTCTCCTCAGGAACCTGTATGAAGGGCAAGAGGCCACAGTCAGAACTGGGCATGGTCTTACTGATTGGTCTCCGATTGAGAAAGGAGTGAAGCAAGGCTGCATACTGTCGCCCTGCCTATTTAACCAATATGCAGAGTGCATCATGAGGAAGGCCGGTCTGGATGAGTCTTCGGCTGGAGTGAAGATTGCTGGAAAACGTATCAACAACCTTAGATATGCGGATGATACCACTATAATGGCAGAAAGTGAAGTGGAACTCAAGAGACTTCTGATGCGCGTACAAGAAGAGAGTGAGAAGTTTGGGCTTAAACTGAACATTAAAAACACAAAGATCATGACGTCTTGCCCTATCAAGTCCTGGAGCATCAATGGACAAGAAGTGGAAGCTGGGACAGATTTTCTCTTCTTGGGCTCCAAGATTACCTCGGAAGGAGACTGCAGCCATGAAATTAGGAGACGCCTGCTTTTGGGAAAGAGAGCAATGGTTAGCCTTGACCGCCTAGTAAAGAGCAGAGACATTAGTCTGCCAACCAAGATCCGTATAACTCGTGCTATGGTCTTTCCAGTTGTGATGCATAGATGCGAGAGTTTGACTGTGAAAAAGTCTGACCGCCGAAGAATTGACGAGTTTGAATTGTGGTGCTGGCGAAGACTCTTGAGAGTTCCTTGGACTGCCAGAAGATCAAATCAATCAATATTGTCGACCATAAATCCTGACTGGAGGGTCAGGAGGGTCAAATTCTAAATTTAAAGCTGAGCTACTTTGGTCATCTGATGATAAGAGAGACGCCGCTGGAGAAAGATTTGATTTTGGGAAAGGTTGAGGGTCGCCGGAGAAGGGGTAGGCAGCGAACGCGATGGTTAGATGGCATCCTAGAGGCACTGCAGATGAAGTTATGTGATGTTTGAAATATATTGAGAGACCGGAAAGATTGGCGTGACATGGTCCATAGGGTCACGAATAGTCGGACACGACTGAACGACTGAACTGAACTTAACTGATTCCATCCACGGTTTTCAGAAGGTAGCGGCAACGTATATAACGACCTTTCAACAGCCGCTGGTGTCATCAGAAGGCAACCTTAATTTTTCGGCACACATAAGTATTGATCTATAACTAAAGAAAGAGCCCCAACCAAGGACGACAAACAAAGATAAGAAAACAACCACGAGAGCTTGAGATGGGACTGTTTCTTTTCTTTTGCCGGTAGTCCTTGATTTGAGCTCTCACTTCGCAGCTCCTTATCTGGCTGATTTGCTAAGTTCTGCGCGCGGCTGCAGAAAAGCAGTTATGCGCTGTCATTATTAGAGAACATAATCATAGCCGTTTGCGGCCACTCTGATCAGAAGCAGATATTGAAGTTTTGTATAATGCAGTGAGTAAATCTACTATAGTCGAGCAGATTATAATCCTACAAATAGCTAGAAACAATATTAAAATATTTCGTGACATATATACCCACGAAAAGAGCAGCTGTAAACACGTAAACTGAAAATTTTCAGCGTAAACAAATACGCCTTATTGACCTACTGGCCATTAACACCTTTTCCCTTCTGAAAACATAGAAGTTGCTTTTTGTAAGAAAAATGAAAGATAGCCAGATTATTTATTTCGACTCCACTTTAAAAGAAAACTATGAAGAAGAGCATTTTAAGGCGCCTTGCAAAAAATACAGATTGAAAAATTAGAAAAACATCTGTTTTTCTCACATATGTGATGTCTCTGTTCCTAGGTCTTATTTAACGTTTCAGGGGACAAATTATCTTGGTAAAAGATGTGGATTCATAAACAAGTAGCCAGAATCATCTGAAGGCTGCATATTCAAATAAGCAAGCCTCTTTACCTCTGACATATACGTAAAGCACTGCGCTAATTTTCATAATTGACCTTTCAAACCATACGCAAAGCCGCTCAGAAACTACCGCTATTTTAAATAGTAGCCAGAAAGCATACAAGATTTGTACATCGGAGTAAAGCTTTTGGTTCGGATGTTGAGGGGTGACTGGATGGTGGAGCAAGCCAGTGAAGTTGGTGGAGCAACTTGGTGTACAACGGGAGAACTTTATACAAAAGAATAAGAGGTACAACAGTTATATTCACAAAGGAAAACTAGCCGTGGTCGGCCGCGCTACCGCTAAACAGAGCGACAAGGGACTCCGAGTCCCCGCAGTCGAGCTAGCGCCTCTTACCCCAGCTCCAAAGCAACCACTAGCTACTCCCGGCGCTCGCCAGCGCGAGCGTCCTAACGCAAGGAGTAGCTCCAGCAAAAGACACTCGGGGCCCGTCCCGCGCTCCAGAGGTGAGCCGAGAGCGCGCCCCTTTCCACACGTAAAAACATAAAAACACAGTAACTGTAGCTCTTCTCCGCGTATGTGGGCCACTCTTCGCAGCCTGTCCGACCGTTTCACTTACTGACAGTCGTGCACTAGCAAGCTACACGTTATGCAGCGGGACGAAAGCCAGACCCCTCTCGCGGGATTTATGGCCCCCGGCCGTTCTCACTCGGGCGACGGGACCGCGGGGGGCCGCGTTAATGAGGTCCGGCTCGAGGGAAGCGGAGGGTCTCTCCCGTCTCCCGTAACAAAGGGACACGTGCGGCGGGGGTCCGAACGAAGAGCCTGCGCTCTTGAACTAATGGTCTCCTTCTAGGAAGTAAGCGTTTGAAAACAGACCAGACACGCAGTTCGCACCACGGCACCCCGCCGAGACATTCCTTCCCAGCCAAGGATGTCAAAAATACAAACGGCAACGCGCTGGACCTTACACCTTCCCCCCAAGACTCGGTTGATCTATTGAAAGATAAGCCGAGACAAAACAACAAGAAAAAGGTTCGGCAAGTGGCGGTTGAGTCCTGAAGCTCACGCCAGCTATGGAAGCCGGTGAGCATGGCTGCGCCACCCTTCATCACATACATACACAAACACATGATGCGAAAAAAAAAATAAACACACACAGATGGTCCACAGGATTACTGAGTTCGGCCTTGGCGTGCACACTTCGAATCCAATGATTCCAGTTTGTTGCTTGCGCACCATTCCCTGGCCAACTGTCCCCAGCGGTCACTGCGGGATGTCAGCCGGTGGCCTGTTCCAACAAGCGTTGGGGGCTTCAGACAAGGCATCTGCGAGCAAGCTGCGCGCTTTGGGGCATACTACTCGTAAGGAATGAGAGGATGCTATCGGTGACAACGTGTACGGTGGCAGCAAACACCCACGTCTCAAATTTCTTTAACGCCCATATTATGGCGTAAACCCCCCTTTCGATTGCAGCCCATCGCATTAGAGCGAACTTGTGACTGGCGAAGGCTATGGGCGCCTCCGTGTCGTCGTCAGAAAGCTGCGCCAAACAGGCACCGGCAGCCACTGCCGACGCGTCCGTTAAAAGCAAATACGGCTTTCGCGGGTCTGGAGTGGTCACCAAAACAGCCCCGCATAGAGCTTTCTTTAAGGCGCTGAAGGCTTTGTCCGCATCATCTGGCCACGGTATCTTATTCGGTGAGCCTTTCCCCGTTAGGCGTGTCAGTGGCAGAGCGATATCTGTAAAATCGAGAACACCCCCCTGCGGAGTATACTCGACTTCACCAAATTCACTGTCATCCTGAAATATGACTCTGCCGATGTAGGGACATAACTTATTTGCATGCACTAGCATGCGGCGACCGTCACTCATTTGTACATAGTACGAGTGCTCGCGGTATCTCTTTTTCACTAACGCCGGCTCGAGCCACTTCGGGTACACTTTCCTTGGTCTCTTGTCATCAAAGACGAGAACTGCCTCACCTTCACGAAAGGTTTTCAACATCGCGTGCCTGTTGTAGTGAAACGCGCGCGCCTCTTGCTGTTTGCTGCTCCTTAGCTCCGCGATGTCGGCCGCGATCTCGAGCTGCGGTTTAAGGTTTTTCAAGCAGTCATAGGGGGCCTCCGATAGCTCCCCAGGTACCTCGATATCTCCTGTCCAGATCTGTTTGCGTGGGGGAGGCGCTATCGGTACCCTGTCGGTTTGCTGGCGGTCGGACCGAACTTTACAACTGTGGCAGCTGTCGCAGTGTTTGCGGATGTCCGCCTCCATGCCAGGCCAATAGAAACTTAACTTTAGGCGGGCTTTAGTCTTCCGAAAGCCAATGTGTCCGCCCCAGTAGGACTCATGTGCTAGGCTCAGTGCGGCCTCGCGTCGTGATTTTGGCAGTACTAACTGCTGCACCCCCTGACCTAACACCTGGTCTCTATGACACAAGACTCCCTCTACAATTGACATGCCAGCCTTCCCTTGCCTAGCATTCTGCCAGGCCTGACGCAAGGTCTCATCCTCGTGCTGCTCCTCCTGAAACCTCCGCGCCCCACTATGCTCAGCAATCACGTTGTCATTTTGTGATTCCTCCACCGCATTAATGACCACTGTCTGATCCGGCAGCATTTCATTCTCTGACACCAAGACGGGCTCCGCGCCAGCGTCCACCGGTACCACTGCCTGCGCGCGACTCTCGCTGCCAGTTTCGCCCAAGTCCTGCAGCTGTTCCCAGGCATCTGCGGAGATTAGGCAATCTGTATGCGTGAGCTTGTCGGTGAGCGCGCACTTCACCAGTGTCGAATATTCCCCGGTGTCACCCGTTAATAATAATGGGGGTATTATTAACGATGCGCCCTTAACGGTGCGCACACTCCCAGACACCCTTAGAGTGAGTGGGGGTAGCTGTTCCGGTCGCGAAGGAGATGCCCTCGACTTGCGTGGCAAGCTCAGCCGGAATCCAACTACCTAGTAGTGACAGAAGGGGGTGGCCGTTTGGTGCCCAGCTGTCGCCGGTTCAACCCAGAGTAAGGATCGGAGTCAGAAGTAACAAACAAAACACAATTTACACACAGCAAGAGACGATACAAAGGAACACACAAGATCACTTGAAATACAACAGGCGAGAGGTTCACAGAACACAGACGCTAAGCATGCAACTACAGAATGATTCAATAACACAGAGGCTTTCCAACAGATCAAACACGAGAGAGTTACATAAACAAACACCAAATTGTTCACCGGGCACTGTTGCAGTCCGACGCCTCAAGAGTCACGATGTGGCCGCCATACGAGACGAGCGCCGCTCCCTTGAAAGTCCGTGGGCTTGCCAGCAGCGGGTGATCCCCGGGAGTCCAGCCGAAGCACTGGCGAACACGTCGCAAACACTGACGAACTGTCTGACTGACTGACTGACTGACTGACTGACTCAACAAGCGGCGCGGTCGCTTTAAATAGGGCGCGCCGCGTCTGTTTGTTAACACGCGCCAAAGCTAGCGCGCACACACACATAGCTTCACTGGTTATAGCTCCCTCTTCTCCTCCCGTCGAGCCGCGCGTCTTCATTGGCTAGGTCCCATAGAAGATGCTCGATTTTTCTGGCGCATTCCAGGCCGATGAACCACCGTCTTCCCCGGGCAATGGGAAAGAGGGTCACGGCAACGCGTACAAAGCTACACGCTCTCCCGCGCGGGGAAGGGGTCTTTTCTCTACATGCTTTCCACGCGACGCCGCGCGGGCCTCGCGCCATGCCGGCTTGATAAAAATGGGCGCCGATTTCGTGACACTGCTCCTCCCTTAAAGAATATTGTCCCACAATATTCACAACAACCACGAACATCGCGCGCACATGCATGCGCTCACAAATATATGGGGCAAATGTCCACATCACACACATTGCACCAATTTCACAAACTGTAATAACCCCTTACAAAATTTACACATCGATGCCATGAAATTCACAAACATAGCACACACTGTCGTCATATACACATAGGAATCAACAACACACAGCTCTTCAAATGCGAAGCGCACAAACCTAAATTCTGAGCGTAATTACAGCCCGCGATCAGTGCGTGACACGCTTCTGTCCGCCAGGGATTCTGCCTTCGCTCTAGGCTCTCGCATTGGAGACTCTTCTATGTTCTCCGATCGGGCTACTGAAAATTCCCTGAGGCAGGACTTATCCTCTTGCAAATCACACAACCAATGTGTGCCGATAATTGCCCCTACAACCAGTAGCGCCGACGGATACACGGGAACCTGTGTCAATGCGCACAGACCGACAAAAAGAATCACTGCAATAGTGTTCTTTCCTGGGCACCGGTATTCCTTCCGCTGAAGGTGAAATATCCCAAGTAACGCCCCCATAAGTAGGACAAACACTTGGGCTACCTGCATCAACGACGGCCTAGGCATTGCTGACTTAATTTTCTGAGCCGTCCCTTTCTTTTCGGTTTCCTCCTGAGAGGCTTCCTTTTGTTTCTTCATGTCTCGAGGCTTTTCTTCCGGCTTCTCATGGCCTTGCTTTCCTCGCCTTGCCTTTTTCCGTTTAGATTCCTTGCAGCGCACAGGCGCGGGACTTTGATTAGGATCCTCGGGAAATGTCGCGCCCTTGATATTTCCCAACACCAAATCGTAGATAGGGCGTTCCATGCACAGGGCTGTCAGTTTTCCAGAATAGTATGGCGTCTGCACTTCCAATTTTGCCTCAGGTAGCCATTGTATTGAGCCGTCAATTAGCCTCACAGGGCATTTCTCTCCAGTCAGATCATTCTCCTGAATCAAACTGCGTCTAACGATTACGGCACTACTACCTGTATCTCGTAGCACAGAAACTGATTTTCTTCCTATCTTTCCCCTCAAAACCGGCATACGATTCACCGCAGCTCCAGGTTGCGCGTGTACTACAGCGTTCACCACCCGGATTTTCTTGTCCTTCCTGTTAACCCCTCTCTCTGCTTCCTCCTCCTCTAGGTCGTGCACCACGCGGACCTTCCTGCCATTCTTAAGCTCAACAAAGCCATCGGCATCTTCTTCCTCCAGGCGATATTCCGACTCTGACGGAGTCCTCGCGCATGCCGCCTGCGGTGCTGCCTTGTCAGCGTCGGGACACGACATTGCCTTGTGGC
Organism: Amblyomma maculatum; assembly: GCF_055883805.1. Taxonomy (NCBI): domain Eukaryota; kingdom Metazoa; phylum Arthropoda; class Arachnida; order Ixodida; family Ixodidae; genus Amblyomma; species Amblyomma maculatum. The sequence goes on along the minus strand of NC_139351.1, from coordinate 10,092,154 downwards.
CCTTCTGTCCGCATTTCCAACACGAGGATGGATTGTTGGTTGCGAGTTTGCGGCAGTTAGGTGCATAATGGCCTAGTTGTCCGCAGAGATAGCACCTCGGGGGTGACTTTGCGATAGGTTGTGTCTGTCGGAATTCGGGCTTTCGAGGGGTTTCCAAATTTACAATTTTGCTCAAATTTTCGCCTCCCTGGGCTTCCAAATACTGGTCTGCGAGCTCCATCATTTCATCCAATCTATGTGCCTTTCTTTCTTTTAAATAAAGCGACAAACCAGGGTGACAGCTACCCAGAAATTGTTCCTTAATTAGGAGTTCGCGAAGTGCGCCATACTCTAGTTTAATTTTTGAGAGTTCAGTCCAGCGGTCGAAATAATGACTCAGTCGCGCAACATACTGTGTTGCCGTTTCACCGTCCATAGGTTTTCCAGTCCTGAACTTCTCACGAAACCCATCCGTCGTAAATCTAAACCTTTTAAGTAATGAAGCTTTCACTTTGCTATAGCTGCCTGCATCCTCAGGAGGGAGTCTTCCAAACACACTTGATGCTTCGCCACTAAGGCAAGTGCTCAAGATGGTAGCACATTCACTGTCTGTCCAATTTGCATTTACGGCGATCCTTTCGAAACGCAAGAGGAACGCGTCGAGATCGTCTCTTCTCTCGTCGTACTTCGGGATCAATTTGCTTGCGTCTATCCGCAAGCTGCTATGTCCTTCACTGGCGCTATGCACTTCAGCTAAACCGCTGTTGTTCCCTGAGTTTTGGAGCTGAAGTTTCATAGTAAGTAATTCCTTTTCTCGCTGAAATTCCTCTTCACGCTCCTTTCGAGCCTTCTCTCTTTCTTCCTCGGCTTCTTTTCGAGCCCTCTCGTTCCTCCTCGGCTTCCTTTCGAGCCCTCTCTCGTTCTTTTTCTGCTCTCTCTCTTTCTTCCTCGGCTTCCTTTCGAGCCCTCTCTCGTTCCTTTTCTTCTCTCTCTCTTTCTTCTTTTTCTCTCTGGCTAACCCATTTGCGCAGTTCGGCACCGGACAACCCCAGCTGGGTGCCAGCCTCAATCAACTCTTTCAGATTCATATCTGAAGCGCGAACTGTTTGGGTGTAGCTTTAAGTTTGCTTAGCGAACCTCGCCTAAACGCTTCCGCACGGCACAACCTCTCGCTATCGCTCTGCTGCTACACAGTTTACGAGCTCTTCGTAAGCTCTTCTAACTCTTTCTCCGTCCTCTGAGCCTGAGTGCACCAAACGTCCTGTCGCGGACGCCAGAATAATTGTCACCCGTTAATAATTATGGGGGTATTATTAACGATGCGCCCTTAACGGTGCGCACACTCCCAGACACCCTTAGAGTGAGTGGGGGTAGCTTTTCCGGTCGCGAAGGAGATGCCCTCGACTTGCGTGGCAAGCTCAGCCGGAATCCAACTACCTAGTAGTGACAGAAGGGGGTGGCCGTTTGGTGCCCAGCTGTCGCCGGTTCAACCCAGAGTAAGGATCGGAGTCAGAAGTAACAAACAAAACACAATTTACACACAGCAAGAGACGATACAAAGGAACACACAAGATCACTTGAAATACAACAGGCGAGAGGTTCACAGAGCACAGACGCTAAGCATGCAACTACAGAATGATTCAATAACACAGAGGCTTTCCACAGATCAAACACGAGAGAGTTACATAAACAAACACCAAATTGTTCACCGGGCACTGTTGCAGTCCGACGCCTCAAGAGTCACGATGTGGCCGCATACGAGACGAGCGCCGCTCCCTTGAAAGTCCGTGGGCTTGCCAGCAGCGGGTGATCCCCGGGAGTCCAGCCGAAGCACTGGCGAACACGTCGCAAACACTGACGAACTGTCTGACTGACTGACTGACTGACTGACTGACTGACTGACTGACTGACTGACTGACTGACTGACTGACTGACTGACTGACCGACTGACTGACTGACTGACTGACTGACTGACTCAACAAGCGGCGCGGTCGCTTTAAATAGGGCGCGCCGCGTCTGTTTGTTAACACGCGCCAAAGCTAGCGCGCACACACACATAGCTCCACTGGTTATAGCTCCCTCTTCTCCTCCCGTCGAGCCGCGCGTCGTCATTGGCTAGGTCCCATAGAAGATGCTCGATTTTTCTGGCGCATTCCAGGCCGATGAACCACCGTCTTCCCCGGGCAATGGGAAAGAGGGTCACGGCAACGCGTACAAAGCTACGCGCTCTCCCGCGCGGGGAAGGGGGCTTTTCTCTACATGCTTTCCACGCGACGCCGCGCGGGCCTCGCGCCATGCCGGCTTGATAAAAATGGGCGCCGATTTCGTGACACCCGGCTTCGATTAACGAATTACCACGATACAAACTCAACGGGACGATGGCCAGCTTCGCCTCTACTCTCTCTCCGAAAGCAGAAATGAGATCGATTGTCCCCTGTGCGGTTACAAACTCCTCAGGCACCACGCTCTCACGCAAGACAGTAATGTCAGCGCCAGTGTCTACCATGGCGCTGATAACAGCTTCCCGACAGCTGAGTTTAATGTCCCTGAGCGCAGGACGCGTGGTTTGCTCATCGTGGGTCGACACGCGTGCCGTTAACTTATCCTCGCGTGGCGGATCATCTCGCTTGTCAGCTTGGTTCTCACCACTGTATGGACAATTCGCAACAAAATGTTTCCAGCTCCCGCATCGGAAACAGCCACTCGATCGCGATGGCCTTTTCCTTTCTCCTCCTGTCCTGCCTCCAGTTCTGTCTGCTCGCTCCGACCTTGAATTCTGCAAAGGTGCGGCATCGGTTCTGGCCCTTGGACGCGTGTCAGGGGATTTAAAGCTGTCGTCTTTCCTCTAAGCGCTGCCCTTTCCAGCGGCTTCCTCATATGTTTGTAGCAGCGCGGCTATCTCGTCCGCATTCAGCCACTTCTCTCCTTCGCGCAGCTTTACATATTTGTTGGCTTCCTCTGACAGCCCCGCCTTGAGCTGATCGGCTACCAATAGCCTTACAAGTTCATCGAATGATGACACGCATCGAGACTTTAAATAAAAATTTAGATAACTCTGGAGGCGGGTGACAAATGCCTTCCAGGTTTCTTCGCGGCGCTTGGTGGCCCCAGAAAACCGCCTTTTGCACTCTGTGGCTGAAAGTTTTAGCTCCTCTAGGACCACCGCCTTCAGCCTGTCATAGTCCCGGTGCTGCTCGGCGGTGAACCGAGTTGACAAGTAGGTCACTCGCTCGGCCAGCATCGGTACACGAGCTGCGCCCAGTGTTCCTTCGGAACGCTGTAAGCCTCGAGCGAGCATTCCACCGACTCAAACCAGACCGGCACTTCACCATCTGCTGGTAATTCGGGGAACGCGCCGGCGAGTAGCTTAGCGTACTGCCTCAGACGATCGTCCTCCGAAGGCGCCGCACTTTGCCCTTTAGCCAACATGAGTTGCATCTGGAGCTCTAAAGCCCTTATCTTCTTTTCATACAACTCTAGCTCCTTTTCAACGTTTCGGCCACACTGAGGTCTCGGCGCCTCAGTGCTGCCCTTGTCGCCACCGTCCCCCTCGTCACCGTCACTATCCATTGTCAGTGCCTTGTCGGGGTTATGATGCCTAAATCTGGTCAGCATTAACTACACCAGCCACATCAAACAGTGAACGCCAAGAAAAACAAAGGGACCAGGGAACTCACTCTGTGCTGCCCGCCGGGTCCTCTTTTCGGACTGGATTGGCGTTGATCGTCAGAGTGACGCCGCTTGAAGTCGTCCGCTGTTGTCGCTACTCGAGGGCTCCGCTCGCGTCCGTCGACGGCCGCATCCACTTGCGCTTGCTAGCTTCTGTGTCACTCGTATCGCTGCTCGTTGACGTCCTCGTCTTCGGCGCCTTGACGCCCGATGCCTGACGCACCCTCTTGTACCTGCTCGTTGTTTTCGGCGTATCGACGCCCGATGCTTCACGCACCTTGTCTCTCGGTTGAGCTGCAGCACACCAATCCTGTCGCGACTGCGCCAGTAAAGTTTTTGGTTCGGATGTTGAGGGGTGACTGGATGGTGGAGCAAGCCAGTAAAGTTGGTGGAGCAACTTGGTATACAACCAGAGAACGTTATACAAAAGAATAAGAGGTACAACAGTTATATTCACAAAGGAAAACTAGCCGTGGTCGGCTGCGCTACCGCTAAACAGAGCGACAAGGGACTCCGAGTCCCCGAAGTCGAGCTGGCGCCCCTTACCCCAGCTCCAAAGCAACCACTAGCTACTCCCGGCGCTCGCCAGCGCGAGCGTCCTAACGCAAGGAGTAGCTCCAGCAAAAGACACTCGGGGCCCGTCCCGCGCTCCAGAGGTGAGCCGAGAGCGCGCCCCTTTCCACACGTAAAAACATAAAAACACAGTAACTGTAGCTCTTCTCCGCGTATGTGGGCCACTCATCGCAGCCTGTCCGACCGTTTCGCTTACTGACAGTCGTGCACTAGCAAGCTACACGTTATGCAGCGGGACGAAAGCTAGACCCCTCTCGCGGGATTTATGGCCCCCGGCCGTTCTCACTGGGGCGACGGGACCGCGGGGGGCCGCGTTAATCAGGTCCGGCTCGTGGGAAGCGGAGGGTCTCTCCCGTCTCCCGCAACAAAGGGACACGTGCGGCGGGGGTCCGAACGAAGAGCCTGCGCTCTTGAACTAATGGTCTCCTTCTAGGAAGTAAGCGTTTGAAAACAGACCAGACGCGCAGTTCGCACCACGGCACCCCGCCGAGACATTCCTTCCCAGCCAAGGATGTCAAAAATGCAAACGGCAACGTGCCGGACCTTACAATCGGCTTAATGCTCGACCCTATTACCCGTATCACCGCACTCCTTGCTTCATGAAAACTGTATTTTCCCTTTACCTCTACTTTGAAATCTTTGATTTGTCTTGTTTCGGCCGCAACTGTATAGGTTCTCGAATTCTTTGTGGAATATCATATTGCCTCGAACCATTAAAAACTTTATTTCTTCTTTTTCCGACAGCCACCGGCATGCGGGCTTATCACTGCAATTCCAGCGCAAGCATCGATTATGTATTCTTTGTTCGGTTCATTCATTTTGTAGGGAGAAGTAGCCTTATTATTGTATTTGTCGTGAAAGGTGCGTCGCGATATATCTCGAAGATTCTAGCCATTCGCGTGTGTTTCTACAATGTTCTAGGGTATGCTAGTCCCCCGTTGCAGTTTTATCTTGATCTCTCTACGCAGCCTTTAAAAGTAGCTCTGACGTGCGAGACGGGCATTCATAGATCGCCGGCCGCCGAACAAGTTTGTTACCATCGCCGCCGCCGATTGCTTAGTTCTTTTGGGGGCGCAAGTCAGGCCAAATAACGAATTTCTTCGGGTGAATCTCAAGCCTCTTCATTTGTCACCAACGGCACTGTCACCAGTACGTGACATCGGAGCGGAGTTGCTGCCCTTCGTTTACAGGTTCCCGCTGGACAGGCCGCCATTGGAAACTGACCCTGGCAACGTTTAACGCTAGAACCCTAGCTAGTCAAGCTAGTTTAGCCATGTTGTTAGAGGAACTAGAGGGTATGAAATGGGATGTCATAGGGCTTAGTGAGGTTAGGAGGCCGAATGAGGCATATACTGTACTGAAGGATGGGCATGTACTGTGTTATCGAGGTTTACCAGAGAGGCGACAACTAGGAGTAGGTTTCCTTGTCAATAAGCATATAGCGGGTAATATAGATGAATTCTACAGTATTATTCAGAGGGTGGCAGTCATCGTAATTAGGCTTAATAAGCGGTATAAACTGAAGGTTGTACAGGCCTATGCACCCACATGTAGTTATGATGACCGGGCAGTTGAAAGCTTCTACGAAGATGTAGAATCGGCAATGCGAAAAGCAAAGACGCAGTATACTGTACTAACTGGCGATTTCAGTGCCAACGTAGGGAAAAGGCAGGCAGGAGCCCAGGCAGTAGGTGAATATGGAATTGGTTCTAGGAATAGCACGGGGGAGTTACTCGTTGAGTTTGTAGAGCGCATTAACTTAAGAATCATGAATACCTTCTTCAGCAAACGTAACAACCAGAAGTGAACCGGACGTGGACAGGAACCGGAAGCTCTAATCGATAACATATCAATAACTCATCGGTAACATCACATATTCATCAATATAAGTCAAGTACATAGAATAAATGATACTACATAGTCAACTTTAATTTACCTCCCTCCTTTCTTTCACCTCTTATCCTTCCAGAACCTTTCTGCAAAAAAAAGGAAAAAAAAGAAAACGGAGCGGGGGGCCTGGGGGTGGGGAGAGCAAGCCAACAATAATACAAATGCTCACTAATTCAGTCAACAACACCGCGCGCAGCTCGCCTCCGGGACGGGCTCCTTCCACCAACCAGTCCTTCTCAAGTATAGCCAAGGGATCATTCCCGCAAAATAGCCAGTAGATATAGGGAGCAAAATTTTAGGGGACATCGGGGGAGGAAAGGGATCCAGGGTGACGGGGGGGGGTTGCGCAGAATTTAAATGGGGGGGGGGGGGGGGACTCTAATTCTCACTATACCATTCCAGAACTCAACTGAGCGGCATCAAACAACATCCAAGGAAGACCCATCTCCAAAGCAAGTCCGGATAGCGAAAACCTCAAGCAAGCGCGGACTCATCCAACTAAATCAAAATATTAAGATCAAGAATCATGTAAATATCTAAATCAAAATGTTAGCATCAAGAAGCATGTAAATAGTAACCCAACAAACCCAATCATATAAAGCAAATCGAATAAATCCGCTATTGGCTGGCCCGTTCCCGTGGCGGCGGTTGGGCTGGATAGTAGATTTTTGTTTATTTTTTTTTCTTCAATGCAAAATTGTTTATCGGAATAATCCCTATTCATTTTTATTCTAATTGGATTAAGCCCGTTATACTTTGTGGCCCGGGCAGAGGCTCTTTATTTTTCTTTTCTTTTGCATGCCTGAGCATAAAATATGTATGTCTGCTGCACCCGCTCGCGCAAACGATGTTTGGCGCGAAGCTTGCGGACCGAAGGGCGACCGAAGACGTCCACAAATCTGGATTTGAACGATGCCCAAGTTGGAATGTCAGCCTCGTGATTTGTCAACCACAACTTTGCTAATTGTGTCAGGTAGAAGATCTCGTTAAGTTTCAGGATGTCATCCCACTTATTGTCGGTGCTTACGCGTTCATACGAAGAAAGCCAGTCCTCCACGTCCTGATCTTCGGTACCGCTGAAGACCGGCGGGTCCAGCTGTCGAAGCACCCCGGTGCATGAAATAGAAGGGGCCGAGGGAGCGGGGTCGGTAGTGTTGGCGCTGGAATCGGTCATTGATGTCGGAATTCGGCGGCTGCGGAGCTCCAGGGCGAGGAAATAGAAGATAAATCCCGCGACCTCCACCAAATGTTAAGCGGGGATCCAGGCACTGGTAGCGGGCACTAGTAGTGAGCAGAACCGGAGCGGTGGCGGCTTAACACCATTCAGCAATCAGCCTTTTCAAAACAAATAGAATTCAGTCCCCATAAAAGCAAATTCCTTATCATTGGCAACAAAAATCAATCAAGGCCCCCTAAAATTAAATTCTCAAATTAAAACCTAAGCCACAAAACCACCTTAAAGATATTAGGCATAACATTCGATTCAAAACTCTCATTTCTCCTACACTTAAAGGACACACATAAAAACGTATCCACAATCACCACAAACATATCAAGATTCACCGGACACTTAAGGGGGATGACACCTAAACACTTACGAGACATCTATATAAGGGCAACAGAAAGACTAATACTCTACTCTTCCCCAATTTGGTGTACACCTGGCTCTGTAATGTTAAGAAAACTTTAATCCATCGAAAAAATCTCCCTCCTTAAAATAACAAAGGCCTTTAGAACATCCCCGAATATCGCTGTCCCAATTCTAGCCAACATTCCTTCATTACATCTATCGAAAAGGAGAATACACTATTCAACATACTACACAGCAGAACATCATGTAACACAAGCGAAGGAACCTTCAACTCAGGTAACATTACCACTAAAATCGACCTCAGACGAATACACCCAGCCAAATTAACTACCATAAACTATAGTAAAGAAATTCCAACAGATGCAGGTCTATACATATACACAGAGTTCGCAACTAGCACAAATGCAGATATTATTATTTTAAACTCACATCACGAATTATACCAGGAACAAAATTTCAGATTACCAAATTATTCATCAAACTTTGAAGCCGAAGCCCCCGCCATAACACTAACACCAAAAGCGCTATACTGACAGACAGCCTATCCCCTCTACAAGGACTAAAAGATTCCTGCAACATAAATCATCACATATCCACTGGGGGCGCTGGCACCCAGTGTAACTGGTTTTTGCAATACGAAAACCCACCTAATAACTAAAAAAAGGAAAAGGGGGAAGGGGAGAGGCGAGGAAAGGGGGGAAAATGAGCCCGGCGGTGGGGGGGGGAGGGTCGGCGCGCGCTCGCGATATCGGCATCGCAGTTTGGGACGGGGGGAGAGAGAGTTACACCAAAATAGCCGCATGAAGCTCTCAACAAAGATCCGGAAGAGGAGGGAGAGGATGAAAGGGAATTGATAATTAACACACTCCCTCAAACAACTTCTAAATAAATCTACCAATCCGAATTCATATCATCCCCTTGACTCCCTACATATTCCTAAGATACCTTCATGTACGTATATATATATATATATATATATATATATTGTAAGGTAACGCGAAGGTCGGACTTGGGGGATCAGGCTTTATTGCAGACCTGAAGCCTTGGTCGCACACTGCAGCCAAACACACTCCGCGATGACGATGGGTATCTACAAGAGGGAGCAGGATGAAGATGAAGCAGCACGTTCAGTCGTGTGGAAGATGAAGCGCCACACAGTGCTCACACTATTTCGCCCGCGCAGTTAAAGCGGCCAGCCTGGCCGCAGTTAGTCCGCAGGATTGCGCCGAATAAAAGGTTTCAGACGTGAAACGTGGACAACTTCAGTGCCACGGTAACGACTGTCCGGAGGAGGGTGAACAGGGGAGACGCGATAGTTGACCGGGGAGGTTTTTGCAAGAACTGTGTAAGGACCAATGTAACGGTGCTGTAACTTGTCAGAAAGGCCAGGAGTGCGTAATGGGGTCCAAAGTAACACCTCGTCGCCGGGACGGAACGAAACTTGGCGATGGGTTGCATCATAGCGGCACTTGCGGTCTTCCTGGCTGGCTTCCGTGTTGACGCGAGCAAGCCGGCGAGATTTGGCCACTCGGGAAAGGAACTGGTCAGGAAGAGAGGGTGAGGAACTGGCATGTGTAGAAAGGAAAGAGGCGTCAAGAAAGGTAGCAGGAGAACGGCCGTAAACGAAGAAAAACGGGGTGTAACCTGTGGTCCGCTGTACAGCCGTATTGTAGGCGAACGTAACAAAAGGAAGTATTACGTCCCAGTTTCGGTGGTCCTGGTCTACGTACATAGACAACATGTCAGAAAGCGTGCGGTGGAACCGCTCAGTCAACCCATTGGTCTGGGGGTGATAGCTGGAGGTCAATTTGTGATGTGTGGTTGAGGCCTCAATAACTTCGGCTACAATCGTCGACAGAAATGTCCGACCACGATCGCTGAGAAGCACTTGAGAGGCCCCATGGCGTAGTACGAGCGATTCCAAAAAGAAGGTCGCGACCTTGTAATGTGCTGAGCCATTAGGCAGAGCAGCGGTCTCAGCGTAGCGTGTTAGGTGGTCGACGGCGGTGACGATCCAGCGATTACCTCGTGCGGACAATGGAAGTGGCCCGTATAAGTCTATGCCAACAACGGCAAAAGGAGTAGCTGGGCAAGGTAGCGGCTGTAGTAGGCCAGCAGGAGGAGAAGTGGGCCGTTTGCGGCTCTGACATGGCAGACAAGAGGCGACGTATTTTGCCACACTTGAGGCGAGGCCTGGCCAGAAGAAACGGCTTTTCACGCGGTGGTAAGTTTTATGAAAGCCTAAGTGACCGGCTGTAGCATCATCGTGGAAAGCCGCCAGGATACGGGTGCGAAGCGCTCTCGGAATAACGGGGACCCAACGGGTGCCTTCAGAGCAATAAATATAACGGGACAGCACGCCGTTGTCAAGTTTGAAATTTTGGAGTTGTCTGCGCATCCTAGCGGTAGGAGGGTGAGAAGCACCGGTGAGAAGGTTGATTAGGGAAAGACAGTAGGGATCGGCTTGCTGGTGTGAAATAATTGCGTAGCGATCTGGAGCAGCGGCAGGAGTAGCACAGGGGATGTTTGGAGCTCTGGACGACATTGCGACGCCGAGGGTGCACGCAGGAAGGCGCGAAGAAGCACTAGGTGGAGATTCTGGGAGCGGGCAGCGGGAAAGAGCATCGGCATCTCGATGTTTGCGACCTGATTTGAATATGACATCAAAGTGGTATTCCTGCAAACGCAGAATCCAACGGCCCAGGCGTCCAGTCAAATTTTTGAGGGTTGATAACCAGCACAGAGCGTGGTGATTGGTAACGATCGTGAAATGGCGGCCGTAGAGGTAGGGGCGAAATTTCTGAACTGCCCACACGACGGCGAGGCACTCTTGCTCTGTGATAGTGTAGTTGCGTTCCGCTGGTGTTAGAGTTCGACTGGCAAACGCAATTACTTTTTCCCGAGAAGCGGTGTCACGTTGCAGAAGTACGGCGCCGATACCGAGGCCGCTGGCATCGGTGTGGAGAATGGTAGCAGCAGTGTCGTCGAAGTAAGCGAGAACAGGGTCCGAAGTGAGGGCATTCTTTAGGGTTTGGAAAGCTTTTTCGCATTCTTCGGACCAATTGAAAGTAGTACTGTCGGTAAGGAGGCGGTGGAGCGGTGCAGCAATGGTAGCGAAATTGCGAATGAAACGGCGAAAGTACGAAGACAGGCCAAGGAAACTGCGTAGTTCCTTAGTCCGCTGAGGGCGTGCAAAGTTCAAAACTGCAGCAAGCTTGTCAGGGTCGGGTCGAATGCCATCGCGGCTGACGAGGTGGCCCAAGATCTTGATTTCTTTCTTGGCGAAATGACACTTTTTTGTGTTCAGCTGGAGACCGGCGGATGCCAGGCACGTTAATACTTGATCAAGGCGGCATAAATGATCAGAAAAAGTCGCAGAGAAGATAACTATGTCGTCCAGGTAGCACAAGCATGTTTTCCACTTAAGTCCTCTAAGAACAGTGTCAATCATGCGCTCAAACGTAGCGGGGGCATTACAAAGTCCAAAAGGCATGACATTGAATTCGTAAAGCCCATCGGGAGTAGCGAATGCGGTTTTTTCTTTGTCGGCTTCGTGCATCGGTATCTGCCAGTAACCGGAACGCAAATCCAAAGTGGAGAAATATTCGGCGCCCTGAAGACAGTCGAGGGAGTCGTCAATTCGTGGCATAGGGTAAACATCTTTGCGAGTGACTTTGTTAAGTGCGCGGTAATCAACGCAAAAACGCACGGACCCATCCTTTTTTTTGACCAAGACAACCGGAGATGACCAGGGGCTAGCTGAGGGCCGAATAATGTCTCGTCGGAGCATATCATTCACATTATCTTCTATGATTTTGCGTTCTGATAAGGAAACACGGTAAGGGCGGCGCCTAACAATAGAAGTACCTTCTGTAATAATGCGGTGCTGTGCAGAAGACGTTCGGCCCAAGGTCGGAGAAGTGGCATCAAAGGAGGCTTGGTGTTTTCGAAGTAATTCCTGCAAAGCTTGGCGGTGAGTCGCAGGAAGGTCAGGATTGATGGTGCCAAAGAGAACACAGAGAGAGGCATCGGAAGAAGCTGCTGGTGAGGAAGAGGGGGCGGTAAGGGTGGTGAGGGACACCGGATGAATGTCCAGGGCACAAGGAAAACATGTCCCTTTAGTCAGCACAATGGGCTCTGGAGAAGTGTTCGAAGCAGCGACAAGCGCTGTGCCATGCTCAAACCGGACAAGACTTGGTGGTAGCGCGATTCCACGGGTCAGATGGCGATCAGAAGGCACGATTAGCACATCTCCGTTATCAATGTCAGTAGAAGTAAGCGCGACAAGTTGTTCGCATCCAGGGGGAAACACTGAGTTAGCAGCGGCAAGCAGGCGATGACGGGGCACGGGAGGTTCAGAAGACGGATCGCTCTCGTTCATGTAGATGACCCTGTCGCGACACGAAATGCTGGCTGATGCGGCAGACAGAAAATCCCAGCCTAAAATAATGGGGTGAGCGCACGGTGACATCACGGCAAATTGTACGTGGTGGCGGACACCATCAACAAAAACTCGCACAGTACACTTAGCAAAAGGCCGAATTATTGCCCCATTAGCTCCACGGAGTTCGGGTCCATCATAAGGCGTTTTCACTTTTCTTAAGCGGGAGCACAAGTCAGTGTGTATCACAGAAACAGCGGCGCCCGTGTCAACCAAAGCCTCAACAGATAAACCTTCAACCCACACTAAAATAATGTTCCAGGGACGTTCCGGAGGATTTTTGGGATGGCCGAAGAGTGCAGTTTTCCCTCCTAAAACTGCAGTGGTCAGTTTTCCGATAGGCGGGGGGTCGTCAGAGAAGCTTGACGGAGAGGCGAGGTTGAGCGGCGAAAAGGCGAAGGAGAACGGCGTCTTGAAGGCCTGTAACCAGCAGGCGGAGCGGGGCTTTCTGGCGGGGGTGATGAACGTTGCGGATAATCAGGGAATGAACGGGGGTTAGAGCCGGAAAAGCGAGGAGGGTAGTCTGCTTCAAATGTGTCGTAGCCGCGGCGTTCATTCTGGAGCCTGCGACGACAGAAGCGGGAAATATGGCCTCGGTACCCGCAGTAATAACAAACAGGGCGGGTTGGGCGCCAGTTGGGGTAGTATGTCGGCGCCGCGGCAGGTGGTGCCAATGCAGCGACATGAGCAGTGGTAGGCGCCGGTGGCGTAGACGCTCCAACTGCAGGCGGTAAGGTCGTGACCTGGGCGTACGTTGGTACCTGACAGATGGTGGGAGCGACCGATGTTGGGGGCGAATAGGTCATTGAGGCCAGCTCTTCTTTGACAATGCTACGCAGGCCGGCACTTGAAGGATGTGGCTCAGATGCAGGGCGGCACAAATTACCTTGAGCCGAGAGCTCTTCACGAATTAATTCGCGAATAAGTGCACGGAGGTCAGCGTTGGCAGTGAAACCAAATGAAGTGGGATCGGGCTGCAGGCGTATTGACTGTAGTTCGTCAAGGCGTTGACAAGTGGATATGATGGCATCGATTGTGGTAGGGTTCTGCACGGCCAGGGCGTTGTAGGCGAGTGGCCCAATACCTTTAAGGACGTGCCGAACCCGCTCGGCCTCTGGCATTGTGTCATTGATGCGCCGACAAAGTGAAAGTACATCTTCTATATAAGAGGTGTAGGTCTCATTGGGCCGCTGAAGTCGGGCTTCTAGCTTCTTCTTGGCGGACTCCGTCCGAACAGTAGGAGCGCAGAAAATCTGCCGTAACTTTTGTTTAAAGGTAGCCCAGTCCGGAATCGTCGATTCATGATTTAGGAGCCACGTTTTGGCCACATCCGTCAAATAAAAGGACACATTAATTAGTTTAAGCGAATCGTCCCACCGGTTGAAAGCACTGACCCGGTCGTAGCTGTCGAGCCAGTCATCAGCGTCGTCGCCTCGGAGACCGGCGAACATCTGCGGGTCGCGCTGACGGCTGCTGACAGTCCAAGTGGCAAGGGGAGCTGGAGTCGAGTTGGTAGAAGCCGAATTAGCGGAGTGGCCCTCTTGAGTCATGACGATGGTGGTCGGGGTCAAACGGCGGCCAGAACGAAGCTCCAGGTGGATGCAGGTGACGAAGCAGCGGGGAAATCAAGGCGCACCTCCACCACGTGTAAGGTAACGCGAAGGTCGGACTTGGGGGATCAGGCTTTATTGCAGACCTGAAGCCTTGGTCGCACACTGCAGCCAAACACACTCCGCGATGACGATGGGTATCTACAAGAGGGAGCAGGATGAAGATGAAGCAGCACGTTCAGTCGTGTGGAAGATGAAGCGCCACACAGTGCTCACAATATATATATATAGCATAAGTAAATAGACGTACTTGGTTGCTAGAGGTTACATAAAAGTGAAAAATTGCTTCATACTGTTTCCAAGTTTATTTGTAGTCGACGTTTCGGCAGGAGCCCTGCCTTTCTCAAGACTCAGGGCTCCTGGCTCCTGCCGAAACGTCGACTACAAATAAACTTGGAAACAGTACGAAGCAATTTTTCACTTATATATATATATATATATATATATATATATATATATATATATATATATATATTGTTACGGGAACAGTACGGCAGTTGTCCACACCACTGAGGATGATTACAGCCCAGCACTCGCACAGCACAGCACTCGTCTGCGTCTTCTTCTTCTGGGAGTCTATCGCACTTCTTTTTCGTCAGCACGACCAGCGAATACCGCTCAATAACACTACCCCCCTCGGGAAAAGCACAGTCCCGGTGCGTTCTACGTTTGTTAAACAGAACGTGCATAATAGGACTTCAGGCGGAACACATGCACTATTTCAGAGGATGGCGCTCTGGACGAGGATTTCGGAGGCATAGATTCAACTTCGTATGTGACGTCTGTCACGGGGCGCAAAACTCGGTAAGGGCCTGTGTAACGGGGCAAAAGTTTTTCACACAAGCCCAATCGACGGCACGTGAGCCACAGCATGACGAGTGACCCAGGAGTGTAGTGGACATCACGGTGGCGACTGTCGAACCGGAACTTTTGAGAGTCTTGGGATGCAGAGAGCCTGGCATGAGCTATCCGGCGGGCATCATGAGCGCGGGCTACGGCATCACTGGCGTAAGTACTGGTGGCGTCTGCGGTTCATCCCCATCCTCGCCTTGCACCGTCGAAGCCAACCGTACGCCGGGTCCATCTGCCGAAAGCCCGTGGAGATTGCCGCTCAGCTCTGCCCCAGCCCTTTTTGCTCAGACCCGACCAGCCGCTGACCCCAGCCTCGTCCCCAGCCCTGACCACAACACAGGACGACCAGGAAGAGCCCAAAGCCGACCCTACCGACTCCACGACGAAGCGACCTCAAGACCACTCGAGCGAAGACAGCACTCCCGCCCAAGCCGTTCGGTGTGTCCATAAGCCTTGGCCCTCGGCAAACGGTGAAGATTGGACTTGATGCTCCGGTGCAAGCATTCATCCCATCTTCGCATTCATTGTGGTGTCCAGCGTTTCATGTCGAATCTAGTGTCTGTGTTCATCGTCACTTCGTGGAATGAATTTCTAGCAATCGATCGGGACGATCACTCGGTGGCTCCGGGTAGTGCTACGAAAATGACGAAGCGGGCAGGGGCGCGGGGCGGGGCGCTCGCGGCAGGCCCGCTGGCCAAAAAAGCATATTTCATCGTCATGTCAGCACGTCGTTCTGTTCCTGTTGTGTCGCCGTGTTTCATCGCTTGTCACGCCACCACGTAACAATATTACTACATATCCAATTTTAATTACCCTCCCTAATATCTGTCAGTTCCCTCCCATCCTTCCAGTCTTTCTTCTCAAAAACAAAAAAAAAGGAGAGGGGAGCTTGGGGGAGGGGAAGGAAGGAAAAACCATGTTCCAGCTAACTTAGCCACCAACACCGCACTCATCTCGCCTCTGAGACGGGGTCCTGCACCAACCAGTCCTCCTCAAGTACAGCCCAGGGAGCATTTCCGAAAAACACAGGAGATATACTGAGTAAATCCTTAAGAGACATCAGGGGAGGGGACAGATTCAGGAAGACGGGGGAGAGAGGCAGAAAAGAAGAAAGGCGGGGTGGGGGGACTCTAATTCTCCCCATAGCATTTCAGAATCCAACTGAGCGGTACCATACGAACAATCAAGCAATGGAGAACCATCTCCCAAGCAAGTCCGGATCGCGAAATTCGCAAGGAGGCCCGGACTCATCCACCTAAATCAAAAATGTTACCATCAAGCAAGATGTAAATAGCAACTCGTCATCTCAACCAAAACCAATTACAAAAAGCAAAGCAAATAATGCCGCTACTGGCTGGCACGTTCCCGTGGCGTCGGTTGAGCGGGATAATAAATTTTTCATCATCATCATCAGCCTGATTATACCCACTGCAGGGCGAAGGCCTCTCCCATATTTTTCCACTTAACCCGGTTCTCTTTTTTACATTTTTTTACATTAATATTATTAATTTATTTTACTTCATTGTGAAATTCTTTATTGGAGAAATTTCTATTCATTTTTATTTCAATTGGATTAAGCCCGCTATACTTAGTGGCACGAGTAGAAGCTCTTTATTTTTATTTACTTTTGCATGCCTCAGAATAGTATGTCTGCCGCACCCGCTCGCGCAAACGGTGTTCGGCGCGAAGCCTGCGGACCGCAGGGCGACCGAAGACACCCACAAATCGGAATCTGAACGAGGTCCAAATTGGAATGTCAGCCTCGTGATTTGTAAACCACAACTTTGCTACTTGTGTTAGGTGGAAGATCACATTGTTAATTTTCAGGATGTTATCTCACTTATTGTGGGTGCTTACGCGTTCATACGAACAAAGCCAGTCCTCCACGTCCTGATCGTCGGTATCGCTGAAGACCGGCGGGTCCCGCTGTCGAAGCTCCCCGGTGCATGGAATAGAAGGCGCAATGGGAGCGGGGCCGGTAGTGTTGGTGCTGGACTCAGTCATAGAGGTCGGAATTCGGCGGCTGCGGAGATCCAGGGCGAGGAAATGAAAGATAAATCCCGCTACCTCCACCAAGTGTTAAGCTGGGATCCAGGCACTGGTAGCGAGCAGAACCGGAGCGGTGGTGGCTTAACCTGGAGTCAGCCGGTCCGAAAAAGCACTTCCTCTTCCTGTTTCTCGGCTATCTGTCCGCTTAATCGGAACTTCTTTGCAATATATATATATATATATATAGATAGATAGATAGATAGATAGATAGATAGATAGATAGATAGATAGATAGATAGATAGATAGATAGATAGATAGATAGATAGATAGATAGATAGATAGATAGATAGATAGATAGATAGATAGATAGATAGATAGATAGATAGATAGATAGATAGATAGATAGATAGATAGATAGATAGATAGATAGATAGATAGATAGATAGATAGATAGATAGATAGATAGATAGATAGATAGATATATAGACAGGCAGACAGACAGACAGACAGACAGACAGACAGACAGACAGACAGACAGACAGACAGACAGACAGACAGACAGACAGACAGACAGACAGATAGACAGATAGATAGATAGATAGATAGATAGATAGATAGATAGATAGATAGATAGATAGATAGATAGATAGATAGATAGATAGACAGACAGACAGACAGACAGACAGACAGACAGACAGACAGACAGACAGACAGACAGACAGACAGACAGACAGACAGACAGACAGACAGACAGACAGACAGACAGACAGACAGACAGACAGACAGACAGACAGACAGATAGATAGATAGATAGATAGATAGATAGATAGATAGATAGATAGATAGATAGATAGATAGATAGAAAGATAGAAAGATAGATAGATAGATAGATAGATAGATAGATAGATAGATAGATAGATAGATAGATAGATAGATAGATAGATAGATAGATAGATAGATAGATAGATAGATAGATAGATAGATAGATAGATAGATAGATAGATAGATAGATAGATAGATAGATAGATAGATAGATAGATAGATAGATAGATAGATAGATAGATAGATAGATAGATAGATAGATAGATAGATAGATAGATAGATAGATAGATAGATAGATAGATAGATAGATAGATAGATAGATAGATAGATAGATAGATAGATAGATAGATAGATAGATAGATAGATAGATAGATAGATAGATAGATAGATAGATAGATAGATAGATAGATCGTCTCTGCTTGTACTTTCATGTATGGCTCGTCTATACTCTGATTTCGCAGTATTCGCATAACCTCAGAGGTTCTGCTGCTTCCAATGCTTTTTTTTGTTGTCAATGAATGTTACGTTAAGGGCTGATTATATTCCGAGTATTGTTCTATCACTCAGTTGATGGTATTGATAGGATCGATAGTAGAGTACCGTAAGGCCGTGGTGGTCTATTTTATAATGTTTCGGCGCGCACGCCGGAGAAAGCTGCGTAGATGGAAAGACCGAGTGGCTTCCCGACTGAGCCGCGTGATTTTGCGCAAACCCGGCCAGCGCACTGTGCCAGCTCACCCCCGTTGACATGGTCGAAAAGGCACGCTGGCAGGCATGCATCCGGCAGAGCAGACGTGATCCTCCTCACTTCGTGTCATTCAGAAGGCCGCGCGTGCTGACCATGGCTTCTAGCAAATTCCAGGTCTTTCTAGCGAGACAGACGAGGGGAGCATAGCTTAATCAGCGCCACGCTGTTTCCGCTCCTCCGGATCTCGAACATTCGGCGCCGGTTATTTGAGAACGCGCCGCGTGGCCATCGGCGGTTCTTGTCTTCGACGAAGCTACGATAGCGGCAGCAGGCAGTTGCCGGCTTAGAAGTCGTGAAGAGAGGTATGAGCTCCTGTTACAATTAGCCTGCCAATTAGCTGCTGTTACTTTTCGTGCAGTCTGTTTTATTAGGTGTGGCTGTCTCTCGGTCTTTTGTAAATAACTTTTCTGTGCATTGCGGGTATCATATATAAAACGTTAAGCTTTGTTCTTTTACAGCAAGATCACTGTCCTTGGTCTCAGTGTGTGGGCGTGTGAACTAGACGTCGCCCCCTCCTTTTGACGAGCACCTTGGAGAGGTGCTGACCTCAACAACACAAAGAACTCGGCCTTTGTGAAAGCCTGCCTAATTTTAAGCTTGGTTGCAGTGTAAGGTTGTCCTAATTCTTTCAGCGATTACCTTAGTAATGCCATTATATTTAACAGAGAGTAAGCCGATTGGTCTGTAATTTTTCAGATCCTTAGCGTCCCCATTTTTATGAATTAAAATGTTTGCGTTCATCCATGGTTCCGGTACCGTTGATGACACTAGGCAATGCGTATATAGGGTGGTCAGTTTTCCTAGCCCGATATCCCTCCCCCTTCCGTCAGCAAATCTACATTTTACTAGTCCTCTCCAACTGCTTTCCCCGTTTTCAAAGTTTCTAATGCTGTCTTAACCTCTTCCTTCATCACTGACGGGATCTCTGATTCTTTACTCTACGGAAATTCTCAATATTATCCTGAGCACTTTGGCTACTTTAGAGAACAATATAGTACTCTTCGGCTACTTTGACTATTTTGCATATATTCGTGATGGCATTGCCCTCCTTCATCCTGAGCCCAGAAACAGATTTTTGCCTATGCCCAGTGTCTTTTTAACTGCTTTAAGGCTTCCCCTATTATTTACAGCATGCTCAATTTTCTTCATGCTATACTATCGTATATGGGCCACTTTCTGCTTATTGATTCGCTTTGATAACTCTGCCAATTCTATCTGGTCTGTTGGATTTGAAGTTTTTATACTTTGGTGTTTCTTAATAAAATCTTTCATCTCCTTAGACAGCATACTGGTATCCTCTCTATCTATCTTACCGCTTACGTCTACAGCGCACTCAATAAGGATATCTCTGATATTATTTTTCATTGCTTCAAGGCTTTCTTCATTCTCAGTTAGACCTTTATCCTTGGTTAGCGAGATCGTGAACTCTTCTGCCCTCAGTCTTATGCTGTACTATGCTGTAAAGGCATTATGCTGTAATGTACCGTGCAGAGCAGTGCTAAAACATTTTGACTACTTGGAGTCATTTGAAGTGTACGTGGATAGCTTTCCACATCAGAAAAGCTTTCCACGTCTGCATGGTGTTATATCAGTGCATATTAAACGACTCTAAGTAGTCAAAACTTTTTTAGCCCTTCACTGCAGCGTACCTTACAGCATAAGTCCATCTGCGACACTAAAGCGCATAAAGCAATGTAAACGCATTTGCTGCGACTGTCCAACGATATCACTCTTGTCAACCAGATGACACAGAACAACCATTTGCTTGTTACTGAGGCGGTAGTTCTCATAGGTTCGCACAAGGTCTGCTGTTTGATGCTGCCGATGACAAGTCCTTTACAACATCAGGTACGGTAAATGTACTTCCTAATATAAAAATGTAATCTGAGAACAATTGCAAACTTTATTAATCACCAGGTTCGAAAGTGTATTCATAATTCTTTAACGGTAACATGAGCGGCGAAGAGGAAGAAGCATATCATAATAAATTTATGCCATCGTCTCTGTCATTTGGGCATGTAGGGACCTCCGAGCATAGAGACCGCAAGTCAACGGAAGAAAAGCAGGAAGCTCAGTGGAGGCACCGGACGGCATAGACAAACAGCGGAAGATGCTAAACACCGTTGGATAACCGTGTTACGGCGATATTAGTGGAATACATTGAATCTTCTAGCATCAACGTCTTTTTCAGGAGTATCAAAGGCATCGCACCAAATCTTGAAAATTTTAACTCCTCCATTATGCCGATAGAGAATTTATTTTCAGCTGCGTGGCAGTAGACGTTCTTTGGATATACCGCAAAAACTTGAGCTGCGTTATTCGCCTCATCTATTCATTGTACCTTGAACAAATGTTATACTAACCAAATATTTTTGTCGTACGTGCCGATGCAACTGAAGCCACAAGGCTACAAAGTAAATATATTAAGTTTCCTCAGAAACTGTAGTTTAAGGTAACTTTTTTATTATCCAGGTTAACAACTCAGGAACATATCCGATGTCTATCTATAGTAAGGATATTATGATTTCAACAAGGTCAAAGCATAAATGGCTAAAATGCAATGTTTTGAGACTCTCCACACGGCATATACTTAGCGCATGTAATGGCTTTCTAGATGACGTAGCTTTTCTTCGTAGCCGTGGCGTTGAGCATGAGTGAGCGCTAATTAGTAATTAATTATAAAATTCAAATTGCCTCCCACATGGAGCCATCCCAAATATTATTTAATTCTGCCCAGAGTTCAGATATATAATTGTGGCTTTATCAAAGATACGTCTTGAGACGCGATATTCTTCCGACGAAAACCACTTTGCCAAAACATCGCTTACGGTGCAGTACTCCAGAGTAAAAGTAGGCGTTTTAACGACGCGGACGTAATTCATACACTACCGCAGAGGAGGAAATTAGGAATCAGGTATTTAAAGTGAATATCAAATCTAGTTTTGCTGAAAATTCTTGTGACTCAGTTATTGTTCAAGGTCGTTTTTGCTGTTATTGGACAAAATGTTGCCAATTACGCGCCAAACAGGTCAGCTGATCCATAAGGGTTGCATTCTATTGATTGGTAAATACTTCAAAATATTAGTGAAGATCAGAAACTTAAAGACAAGATCTTTGCAAAAGAAAGCGCTGACAGCGTGTTTTCGCTGTTGCTATATATAAAAGAGCCGTTATGTAAGAATATTTATTCAGTTCTCTAGAAGGCATGATCCACGTCTCCGGTTTCTAAAACAATCCGCGAAATGAATTCTTCACTTTTACTTATATTCGCTGCTCTGAGAAAATGACGAACTTCACAAATGTAAAGCGTTGAACACGAAATAGCATAAAAACATTCCACACTAAACAGCCTAGGAACAAATGCACAACATTCGGCTTTTGTGGCGTGCACTCCACGCGAACGATTTCACCTTTCAGTGCACCATCAAAACATAAACACCAGCCAGCTGCGTATTATTTTCCTTTGGGGGAAGCCCTCAATTCAGGTGAAAATAAAGAAGTATCGCGTTCGCAAGACAGATAAACAATCGTCCTCTGAGTCATACAGTTAGGTATAATGGGTGTCTGGCATAAACAAAAGTGTTAGTGCCAAGTTGGAACTCACGCGCACAAATGGAGGAAACATTGTCTCACAAACGATACTCACTATGGGCCTTTAATGCAATGAAAACCTAAAATACAGAGCTTTGACCACGGGTGCAGAATGATGTATTGCAGAAAAGATGCCCAAACACATTCGGAAATCATTTTACTTACTTATGGTCCTAGTTTTAGATGGCCGGCTTTTCTGTTTCGATCCGCACGGGAATATGCATACCCCGATTAATATTCACAGGAGGGTTCGGTGAGAATGTTTCTTAGAAATTTGAAAAATGGTGTTTGTGAAAGCGGAATAAGATATTCGTCTCACGCATCCTTGTACACACAGTGCCACAGTCGATCGCCTATAAACAATAAATATACTCCCTGTCTACGCGTATGATAATATTTGACATCGTAGACCTGTGCATTCGCCAGGATTGTATCCAATCGTCACTGACAATGTGGGCTTCATCAACCTATATACTGTTACGGAGCGGCAAGCCGATGAAAACAGGAAAACAGAACAAAGTGAAGATGTCTGATGATGATAAGAGTAGTTTAATGAATGCCGGCTGGTCTTGCGCTATAGCAATCCTTCCCGTGCCGCTGCCTGCCAGCAAATTCCAGAAGGAGGTCTAGGAGTCGTCGCCGCTCAACCGCCGACAGATTGGGATTAATGTCCACAGTTGATAGAATATCGTGTGCATTACACCTGGTTGGCGACGGTGGCGCCAGAGAACAGATGTTCCCTGCCCAAATAAATTCGGCAACATACGCGATGACCGTTCCTTTCGCAATGTGCTGAAACTCGGTCCCGACATTCGTAATCCAGAGCTTCGCACAACCATCCCGCAAGCGAACAAGTCCTCTTGCAGCGCAGATACCTTTCTCAAGAAGCAGGCCCACGTTCGTCTCTGCCAGTACGTCTCGGTCGCATGGTGAGTCGCTTTCTACCAAGACCATAATGCTGCACCGTGGCAGGACCGTAACGTCAGTGGCTGTAATACGTAAAGCGGGCGTTGATGAACCGTCGACGCTAGATCTCGCAATGGCTTGGCTCAGCGAAAATGTCACTCGTGATTCTTGCAAATTTATTATCGCACCATTAGCCTGTAAGAAGTTCAAGCCGAGTATGACGTCTCGCGAACAGTGGGTAAGAACAACGAAGTCGCAAACATAAATAAATCCGTCAATTGCAACTCTCGCAACGCATCTTCCAGCCGGGGTAATAAGGTGTCCCCCTGCAGTGCGGATCTGGGGCCCAGTCCACTCGGTTAAATATTTCTTCAATTTCCTGGCTAACCCACTGATCATAACAGAATAGTCCGCCCCCGTATCAACTAAAGCTGTAATGAGAAAATCGTGGATAGAAACCGGTATGTTCGAAACTGCGCACTCAGGTTCAGCGTTACATGACGCCGTCTGATAGCCGTTATCTTGTACTAAACTTGATGGAGGATGTTCAGCACTTCACTAGTCAGCGGCCTCACCTCCGCAGGTCGCTGTTCCTAGTTTTCCCGAAGGCTCGGGGAGCGGGGGCTCGTCGAGCGGCTAGTGTTGTATGTAGAGGGCCGTGGACTTGGAGAACGATAATGGGAAGAGGTAATGACGCGGCACCCGTATTGTGGGACGTCTGAATGATTCGTATGCGTCGACAGGTACTCCTCGATTTCGGGTGGTCGTTCACCACTCCGAGGACATCGTGCACGCGGTTGGAAGCCACGAAGTCCGGCGCGGCGGTACGGACAGAACCTTAACATGTGACCGGCCTCACCATAGTGGTAACAAAGGGACCGATAGGCAGGGACACGCCAGACGTCAGTCCTCCTAAATCGTGCCTCGGCTAGAAGAGGAGGATGGCATGGGCTTGGATCAATAGTAGGGTGGTTCACTCTGGCTCTGGGAGAGTCGTACCCACTATGTTGCTGGTTTGGATGAGGCACAGTGGGGTTCCCTTTTGGAGTATCAGAAAGGTTATGCTGCTAAAGCACGCACGCGTACGTTGGCACACTCGGTGGCGGTGGCTGCACACCAGGCACAGACGTTTCCGGGACGGCTTACCTCACTTCTTCGCGAACGACCTCCGCGAGTGATGAAAGCCTCGACGACGACGTTACACCCTGTAGCTGAATGTGTCTCAGCTCTTCTCTGACCAGAGATCGAATAAGCTCTCTTAAGGCATCATCAGAACCGTTGAAGCCGGAACCATAGACGACCGGTGACATGGCGGACACGTTACGGTTATAGTGCTGAGCCCTGTGTCGAAGTGTTTGTTCTATCGTGGTGGCCTCCGTTAGAAAATCTGATGCCATGCCAGGTGGATTGCGCACAAGCCCAGCAAATAGTTCTTGTTTTACCCCGCGCATTAGGTGGCGTACTTTCTTCTCCTCTGACATATTTGGATCATCCCACCTAAAAATGTCCTCGTAGTAAATTCCAATACTCTCGTTAGGGGCTTGGATGCGAGATTGCAGCGCCGACTCCGCACGCTCTCTTCGGTCGTTGGCGGTGTAGGTCGCCAACAGCTGGCGTCGAAAGAGGTCCCATGTTGATAGTGTCGTTTCGTGGTTCACGAACCACGTCCGCGCTGAATCTTCGAGAGCAAAGTAGACATTATAGAGCTTCCTTTGCTCATCCCAGCCGTTGTAATTGGCGACCCGTTCGAATTGGTCCAGCCAGTCTTCAGCGTCCTCATAAAGCTCACCATGGAAGGACGGTGGCGTTCGAGGACGGAGGCCGACGAACTGGGTTAAAGACTCTCCGTTAGCCGCAATGTTCATGTTGTATCTATGCATGTTGGCCACAGGCGTGCAGGAAAGAGGCCCGAACTCTGGCGACTGACTTCGAAGGCGGCCGCTGCAACTGCAATGGACTTGTGTTGGACCGGTCCATCGCAGTTGATGGACCGGTTGAGGAGTTGAACTCAGCAAAAAGGAAAATCGTACCCCGCTCCTCCACCAGACAATGTAACGAGTACAAGGCAGCGAATACTGAACCGATCAGTTTCACACACTGCACTGTTTCGTTCTCTTCTTTCTCGGTTCCGCGAGGCACGCGGCAATATGTCTGATTTCTAGCGATGCTTCTAACAGCAGGCATTCCCAGAAGCAACAAGAGATTAACGTGGCATAATCTCCAGCACGTTCCCCCCGAAGCTCACATATATAGCTCCGGAACTTTCGATTTATTTGTTGATCCAAAAACGCCAGTAGAATCGTTATATATATATATATATATATATATATATATATATATATATATATATATATATATATATATATATATATATATATATTGTTACGATACGGCAAGCCGATGAAAACAGGAGAACAGAGGACAGAGAGATGGTCGATGACAGTGAGATGACGTTTAATGAAAATGTTGCCGGGCCTAGCGCGAGCGGTCCTGTCCGCGCCACTGCCCGCTTTTTCTTCCTTGATGTCGTCCGTAACATGACCCGGGGCCACCGAGCGATCGTCCCGATCGTGGACGAGAAAATGCACGATGTTGATGATTCCATGGCATGATGATGGGCGTGTCTAGATGCTTGAAAAAGAAGAGGAAGACGGAAGAATAGAATGGCTTGCCGGCACGATGATTCGCGATGAACCTTGGCAGGACACTCTCGGGCCGCACGTTGCCACGACTCGATGACGGAGGCCAAGGCACGCACCGCATGGCGTAGGCAGGGGAGAATTAATGTCTTGAAGTGTAGCGGTGTCTTGGGTCATAGGGTCCTTGGTCGGCACATCAGGTCAGTGGGGTCACATTAGGTCATTCGGGTCTCTCCTGGTGTCTTGTGGTCATGTGTGGCGTCTCGGGTCAGTATCTCCTTCGTCGTGTCTTGTGGTCGGGGCGGGGGGGGACGGGGCGGAGGAACGGCAAGGTCTTGCTGGGTCCGACAGGCTAGGGAACAGCCATGCAGTGCCTCCTAACCTTTCGCCGATGGCGCAAGAAGTCGCAGGGCGCTGATGCTCCGGACCAGGATGGGGGGGGGGGGGGGGTGATGATGAAGTACCAGCACCTCCAACCAAATGTTATATATATATATATATATATATATATATATATATATATATATATATATATATATATATATGAAGGAAAGAAGCCAACAGTCGGCGAGGCCAAGGAAAGCATTAGGAAATGTAATTTATGTCTTTTTTTTTAATTTTCTTTCTGTAATCACATAAATTAGTAATGTATTCTGTTCAGGGGAAAGATAATTAAACGCAAAGTAGAAGAAAAAATATATTTATATATTTTTTTTTTGGGGGGGGGAGGTGGTTAGTTGACTAAAATGTTTGCACGAAGCTAAATGTCAGTTTTCTATACCAGGACATTTTGTTGGCTTTAAAACATAATTCTTAGAATAAAACAAACCTTCCACTTGACAGCGGCACTATTTCAGAGTTCGAAACGTCGTTGAGAGAACAAGATATGATCTTCCATGCTGCTCTAAAGTGGATAGCAATTTGCACACGTACAGGATAATAATCTGTAATTATAGTCGGACACGTCATATTTTTTGTGGACGGTAAATAAAGATAAGTAAATAGGGCTTTCGTGGAAACGCTCTAACAAGAAGATTTTCCAAAGCGATCATATTCTTTTGAATGAATTGTTAGGACCCAAACATTACTAGAATAGTATTTTTTGTTTTAAAGAGTACCAAGGGGAGCAGCAGTATGCTAGCATTAAAAGTGTGCCGTGAAAAAACACCCCGGCTCTGTACACTGTTATAGTTCTAAGAAAATCGCTGTAAACAATCCTAATGAATGTATTTTAACGCAGTGCATACACGCCAAAAATTCACCGCACGCGGGTTCTACAAACCAGTCCATAATTTTCGTGCAGTCCAAAACGCTAAGGAATACGTTAAATGTGTTTCATAATATACATCGCCCTAGAGAATATACAGAAAACAATCATTGCATTCCGAATGCAGGTTTAAAATGCTGCGGCAAGAAGTGAAGCAGAGCTGCGCAATGCGGAAGATGATTCGCATGACACCCATGAGCACCTCCAGCTAATACGAATCAGAGCTTAAGAGGTGTGTTTAAGCATAGAGTCAGATGTGTATTATTCCGCGCGGTTACTGTATTGATTGCGGAACTTTCTAAATACTGTTATCACTGTACAGCTTGACATCCTTTGGGGGCAATACTTTCAAGAAAATATATCGTGCTCGGCAGCATGTTCTACGGCGAAAGGAGCTTACTTAAGAAGGTGAAGCAGCCAATGGCTAACTCGACGAAATTACTTGCCTCGTGGGGAAAGTGTCCCGTCGGCGAGATCTGTCCGCGGGATTCCGTGGGATATCGATGAGGTTCTGTCTAACCTATAAATAATTACTGCACCGGGAATCGAGCCCCTGCCACTCCGGTTCCGAAACTAGTGCGTTAAATGACTATGGCATGCCGGGCACGTGCGAAGCATCCTAGGTGTCCCTGTCTAGTTTAAAGGGGTTATGACAGCTAAATTTTGAGCATAAACTGGTTATTGCATTTCCCTTCATATACGTGAAATCATAATGCCTCGAAAAATGAGCCCACTCGGTGGAGGAAAAATATTGATCTTGACTTTTTTATTATTTCGAAAGCAGCTTCCTGGTCTGGCAAGCATTGGCCGCTGATGTCACAACGACAGATCATCCCCATGTAGTATTATAATAGGGCTGTTAGCTGCATTCTTGCATGCATGCCGTGGACGGCTGTCGCTGAGAGCTTTTGTTTCGGAAAAATAACGTATACGTTTTGTACAGCCGAAGCGGAACAAAGCCATCAACAACTTCACTATCGGATAGTTTCTAGATTGTAGAAAAACAGCGATGAATGGTGTTACAGTCCTTCTATATATAGTCTGTACACTGTCTTTATACAAAAGGAAATGATTTTTCTCAAAACGAGTGGGTTGCTGAGTGCTGAGGGGTGTATAACGTGTATCGAAGGAATATCGCGGCCATTTTTATGGGGAAGGACAACTTTTTTTTGCTGTCTCACGAATCGCTGGTGACAGCCGAGCCGCCAAGCGAAAATAGAGGTTCCGCCTGAATGAATTTGACTATCTTTTGACTAGCTCCCCCTGTCCACTATTCCTATCGCTCCCCTCTCTACTTCCCCTCGCTATCCTCTCCCTATCCCCTTTTCCTTCCCGCCGGCCGCAGCTCAAGTGCTTCAGTTTTTTAGATAGCAGTTGCCGCGGCCGGCAATACTCTTTTCCTTCTTTTTGATTATTAAAAAAAATAAATCAACCACTACCACCACCAAGCCTGAAGATTGTATATGCTGTCACTCGCAACTGTCGTGGCAGCTTATCAGAGCCCGGCGAGTCACAGTCGCTTCCTGGGCTTGATTAACGATTCCGGCTTAACGATGAAGGCGACCTAACACCAAACCTTGATCTGCAGTTCGTTATGTTTAATAGTGCGCTTCTAACACAATCCGCCTGTTCTCTCGCGCCCCAATATAAAAAGTTCAACGGCAGAATATTAAAAAAATGTGACTTTTTCATGTTCGTACTATAAGACCGGAAAGATTATATAATTTACTTTATATTTTCCTATAAGCCCAACTTTGGCAACTCGAGATTCAAATTAATTGTAGTGAGATGGCATCAGATCTTTATTGACTAAATGTTGTGGCTACCATGCGCAGTTACGTAAGATGCTGACGCTGAACTCAGAACCTAAATAGTAACGGTTTTACAAATTACTTTCTTTTATCATTTACAGCAGCGGGGAGAAAGAGATGAATATTTGTCTTATTCTTCATGGGTTGTTCGCCTGCTTGGTCTCATGATGGCGTAGACGCTCGCCCCTATGTCAATGATGAGGCAAGAAACCTAGGATGGTTGATAAGTAGGCCAGTTGTTAGACGTAACGATCAAAAACCCGCAACAGACACAAAACAGAGGGATACGACGACACAGGTCGGTACTTTCAACTGAAATTTTATTGAAATGATAAATGGCCTCTCTCAGCAGTATGCGCATGTGATCTTACAATCACGTAATGTAAGATAATGAACGAAAAAAAAACACGCAGTTTTTGATATCTTAAGACAATGACTCGCACGTCAAAGGTAGAAAAGCTCATTATTTGTGATACGCGTTGTTCACAGGACCAGTTCCAGCTCAGTCGTTCAGTCGTGTCCGACACTTCGTGACCCTATGGACCATGTCACGCCACGCTTTCCGGTCTCTCACTATCTTCCTAACATCACATAACTTCATCTGCAGTGCCTCGAGGATGCCATCTAACCATCGCGTTCGCTGCCTGCCTACACTGCCCAAGAAATAAAAACATGAGCGATTGACACCGCACGTTGAAGCAAGACAAGAAAAACGTCTACAGAAAAGAACCAAAACGATATGAAAAGGAAGTGAACAATGTACGCAAAATGTCACGTTACAAGGAAACCCAGTTCGCTTTGAAGGATGGCAACATGCTATCGCGAACTAATTATAGAAATCACCTCTGAAATCTGTATTTCACGTTGTCATCCTAGCTTGCAATAGGATGAATGCTATAGCTCGCCTTCCGTTTCAATCCTCCGAAATAAATAGGTTGTTGTGTTGTTGTTGTTGTGGCTGTAGGAAGAAGGAAAAGAAAATGCACGGGCCTGCTATTGGCTCTGTAGCTGAGCCACCTCCGATGCCTCGTGCAGACAGAAGCGAAAATAGATAAGAAAGAAAAGGAAGAGGGAAAGAAAGACGCGCGCCGCAACAACAGCCGTCGTCCACCACCAGCGGTGGCGTGTGCAATGACGGCCTAGAACAGATAAAATTCGGTGCCAGGCTAGCCCTCGCCGCAAGCGGCGGTGACCCACCTGCACCAGCCCCATCAGGGGAGGCCTAAATAGGGTTTGCTATTGACGGGACGTTTTGGTATACTTAATTTGTTTTCAATATGCATTTGTATTCTTTCTGGAGTGGTTTTCGTGTAGCGCTTCCAAGAGATGTGTCGATCCTCAGGATTTTATTTCGTTGACACTTTTCCGTGAACAGCTCGTATCGTATGTGCTGAGCATTTTCTTTATTTCCACTTGCGCTTGTGTGTTCATGGATAAAGTTTCATTTCATAGCGTTTCAATCCCTTATGTATTTATTTTGTTTTCTGTGGCTGCATTGCAAAGGGATAATAGAAGCAAATTTATTATGTAATATGTTTTTACTTCTAGAAACGTAATCGCAAAAAAGTTTAGGCTCTAAATCAATGCGTAAATACATCTACGGAAACGATTCAAAACAAATAATGCGGAATGGAAAACTCCATCATTTCTAAAAAACGAAACAACACAGAGCGAAGGTTGGGAAACATTTGTTTTCAGTTTAACTCCTGTTGTCCACAAGTTGCATGATGGAAATTTTGATTACAGTGAGTGCGCTAGGAATATAATTTTTAATATTATTTTCCTGAGTTCATTGATATTTCTTCAGCCCTGAATCGGGGTATAAATAGGATAGGGGATCCTCTGCGTCGCACTAGTGTGAACACGAACTGGTTGACGATCATCTGGAAAATGCGAACCAAATTTGACTTTCTTGCCATTTTTCTGGCGGCTGCGGTGCTTAACTGTCAAGGGAGGCGTAGCATGTGTAAGTTCGGCTTTTAAACGGCTACTTTTTCAGATACCACAGGTCACCCCTCAGTGCGATTCAGCTAATTGTTTCTGTTTAGAATGGGGTTGCCCCCGGCGAAACGATTCATTTCGTAGTGGCAAGCAGAATTTTAGTTGTGCTTGATATTCTTATACTCGTTACCTATTTTTATAATGTTCCCATTTTAGCCATCTCAAGATATTACGCTAAGTTGCTGTCGTGTCGAAACAAGAAAAATGTGGCCTATTCCAATCCCTGTGGCTGAAGCGACAAAAACATTTTTCTGATCGTGTATATCCTTATAGTCCTCGCGTCGGATATAAATCTATGAAACATTTAGCCACATTATGCATATCTCACTATGCTCACAAATGGCTACCAATAATAACAGCATTTTGGCGTAGCAAATAAAAAGATGCCACATTGCCTTTTACAAGTGTGGGCTCTCGAGTTTCAGCGCACAAAATTTTATTACAAGATGTGTTACAAATTATCGTGTGCAGCTGCCGTCTCTCAAATTACAGATCTTCGTTGTAACATTGCAGCCCGAATCGCGCAGAATACGCAACGGACAGGGTGACCACAGGCAGATTTGATGGTTTCCAATGACGATTGAATAGATTTATACTTCTGCATCTTTGTTTCAGGGTTGCACATGGCGTCCACTGATGTAACTGTATATCTAGAGGCGCAAAAGCGTGGTGACGTGGCGACGTGAACTCTTTCGAGCGAAACTGTCTTCGCCACAAAAAGTAGCTTGACCACCATTTCACAAGAGGCATGGTTCGCCAACAGTAATTTTGAGAGAAATTCCAGACAAAGTACCGTGGCGATGGTTAGGTGACGGAAGTTGCTACCCGATAAAAGGACTCTACTCGTCACGGATTAGGTTTCTGTCTGGTTTCGGTTTCTGAATATGTTTCTTAACTTCATAGCAATGAAGGCTCGCCAGAAAATTGCCGTCAGCGTCGGCTCAGTAAGCGATAAATCACGGTAATGTCTGTGCTAGGTCGTATATAGTTTTACATGACAGGTCGTCAATGAGTGATGGTCGGATTGTATGATATCAAGCGTCCATATTACATGGCCGAGTAGGCAAGTATTGCCAAGTCATAATTCTCATTTTAGGCGGGAGGTTGAGATCGCAAACTAGCGTTCAGTACTCGTAAATCTCAAGTTACACACTGTTGCAGAGGCTACAGACACGAGTCCTTGGGGATTGGGGAAAGTGGCGGTTTATATCGATGCCGAGTGGTATTTCACATGACGTGGCATCGTACGACCTATGATAATAAGTGATAAAAGGAGCTTGAATAAAATATTACATATTAACAAAGTAGAAAAGTGAGGTGACGGAACGAGGATCCGCAGGGATAGCCGGGAGTCAGAAGCCCTTAACGCTGTCATTTTGCTGCTTTACGAGAGGAACTAAAGTCCCCCCCCCCCCCCCGATTCTTTCCACGGTGCATTACCAGCTTCGGGCCAGATACTCGCGTAAATCTAATGACTCAGAGAAGGTGTTCCACTAATATTGCCGCGGATCGCGGGCAGTACATTGCCGTTTACAATACTTGTGGACAAGGCGCAACAAAGGTGACACAACAGATCATTTTTTAAACGTTTATAATCACATATCTAGGTTCTAAAAATAATTTATAAAAAACATTTCTCACTAGGGTCTCAACTGTTACAAAGTGTGAAAACTGAGCCTACGTCAAAACTGTTATAAATTGACGTTTTTAGGACATCAATTAGGACAAAGCACTTTACGGTACCAAGTAGCTCTTCTTGGTGGAAGTAGTATCAAGCACAAAATCACAAGAATTATAAAATAGCTTGAAATGCCGTAGTCGTACAATTACGTCCCGTATATAAAACCATTGTAGAATGCTGGAGCTTCTCCAATCCTGCTAAATCACTGACTCTATTTGCTTAGTGCCGATTTTGAAAAACGGAACTCATAACCATAAGCCAGGGCCCGTATTCCGAGTTTGCGTCGTTATCGAAGTGTCGCTATCTAACGTGGCCTAGACTCCTCTGATTAGTGGAAACGCTGGAACATGATGTTGCCACCTCTTCCGCTTTCGTAGCGGCAACACCCGGTTTTGGCGTTTCGACCAAACAGATCACTCGAGGTCACGTGAGAGAGCGGCACATCGATAACGACTGAAACTCGGAATGCGATCCTAGGTTTCATTAAAGTAGACTAATCAATAACTAACACTATACGAAAGGCGATAAATGAATCACTGTGCTGAAAGACATAACTATTACTATTGTTGAGAGGTTATGGCATTTTTCTAGCCTAGCTTGAATAATGAGACCCTGAAAAAAGGAAGCGAACCCCCGAGAAAGGTGATTCTACAATAAATAGCCAATTCGTTCAAAACGGCTGTTGCTTCCATCAGATGACATATACTTTGGTTCCTTTCACCACATGCCTGCGCTACTGATATGATTTGCCACGCGGCAAAGAAAGCGGTATAAGACTTCCGCGTCAAATTGTGCATAACTTGTCCAGTTGTGCATTTCACTGTTTGTTTTCTAATTTTTGTTGTCCAATTAGTAGCCCATTTTAGGCTTCGTGAGGCTCAGCGCAGCCAAACTTTGCACTATATCCTAAGCAACTTCCTTAATATGTAGAACGAAATCACAACTGTGTGCAACGGCCTTTATGCTGATCAATGTCCGAGGTCCCTCCGCCCGTTGTTCATGATTCATTGAGTGCAAACCCTAAAGGCGTTGTCTCGGCTATGAATTTTGATCTTTAATGGGTATTTTCAACTTCACGCATTTTGTGATTTGCTTGGTAAAACATTAAGAAGGTTGTCTCATGGGCGCAAAAATGGCCTCCTGTTGTAGAGTTAGCAGAATACAAGAAGAAAAAAATACTAAAGAAAGCACAAAATAAAAATTAAAGAAATCCTTTAGGTTCGCCTTACGGGTAAAATTTAGGTGCCCTTCTAACAAGCTTTGTGCCAACGACCCTTCGTGGCATTGCGTGTGCGTCTGGCATGTAGTGAACCTGCGTTCTCACCTGAATGGAGACACATTTATTTTATTGAATTGCTTCCATTGCCTAAAACGCATCAATTACTATCGCCAATTTTGGCTTCATTTGGATCGTTTCTATTTTTTTAGCTTTATTTTGTCTGTGAAATGTTTGGTTTGTAATTCCCGCACAAGAATATGTCTTGGTGAGGTCATAGCCAATCAGATCCAATCAGATTTTCAAGTGCGAACATTTCTGACTTGCGGTTTCGACATCGACTCCTACGCCGACAGCTTTTCGATCGAACGAGCTGTATACACTTCGCGCAATTAATCAGGCATGCGCAGTCAACATCCAAAATATAAGGTTTGAGAAGGCAAGCTAAATTACATACAACGATTCTGATGCGTCATTCACGCACTCCTAGTCTATGCTTTTTAAATAACTCATTCGTGCATTTTTTTCCTTGAAGGAAGATGGTGATTCATAGTGAAATCAGTGCGGGAAAACGAGACGAACAAAGAAACACACAACACAAATTCCGCTAACAGGCCATAAGGTTAAATTGGGACAAACCTCATGGTATTTGAATCAACATTTGTTTGAACACGAGCGCTGTGTTGTAAATGGCATTGGCTAGAATATAGATTATCGTTGCAATGAATTTACACATCGTTGCAATGAATTTACACGCATGCCTCGCCTAGTTTAAACTGTGGTAGAAGGAAAATACTGAGATACCATGCCCCACGAATTGAATAAAGACATAAAACTAAGGAACTTAGAGTGCGTCAGTGAGGCGTCAAAACCATTGTACGGTAGTGAACATGGGATTCTAAAAGAACATTGTTAAATTTTGGATGTTTATCGCTTATGCCTGTTTCGTTTATAGTCTCTGTTTTGTTTTGCACATCTCGTCCAATGTATCTCATTTCTTTTCCAATACATTGTACGTTTTCATCCTCATTCGCCTTCTATGCATTTTTATCGCTTTAACGGCCCTTTACAACATGTGACATATATATTGTTGACGTTTTGCTCACTAGTCTCACATCCGCGGGCTCTGCCATATCCCTTCTTCGTTTCGCCCCTGGACAACCTGATCCGCTGACTTTATTGATGTCAGTAGTGGATATATGGAGGATACAGACACCCAGGTGAAGAGAGCAGTAATGAAGCGAGTAGCAAACAGAATGTACGTCAATGGGGTTCCAATAGGCCAAGAGATAATGCGATCATCCTATGCCTGAACCACGAGCTCAAAGTGTCCTGCATTTTTTAGGGGACTGCAACTTTGCAAGGACTGCAATCAAAAATGGCGAAAGCATGGAATTCTACAATCCTTGTGTGCGGGTCATGTGTGAGGATACAGTAGCTAGAATCACCCACAAGTAAGTATATCTTGAAATGGAATAGGATTCATGTGAATGCATTGAAAGTTTTATAAATGTATCTTGATAGATGTCTGCAAGGCAGTATTCACAATGTTAAAAAGCCAAGAAAACATCTCGAGAGACGTTCGGGTGCTGAAGCCGGGCTGGAGATTGATTTTGGGAGTGGTCAGATCTTTTCTCTTCCACTACCCGAGAAGATTCCCAAAATAGCGAATAGATGTTTTTCGACTGCCCAAGACAGCATCCATGGGAAACTATTTTTAAACTATGTCAATAATAATTGAACCTTGATGCATGCTAAAAAAACACCCTCATCGTCGTTATCTTTTGAACTTTGTTAGACCAGCCAGCTTTTTTTCTTTCATTGAATAGCCCTTCTACGTTATTTTCACATTTTTTGAAGCCCTGAGGCTATAAACAACATAAAAAAAGAAAAAAACGTCCCATTGCCTTGCACCAGATTGTTTTTTTTTTTTTTTTAATTTCGCACTACAACTGCTTCTTGCAATTAAGACGAGGCTTCAAAAAAAAAACATACTCTAGGGTTTCGCTACTTGACATGGACATGATTTTATTTAAAGAGGTAGATGTCGCGACAGTTTACGCAGTACGTAGTTTTTCTGTAGGGCTCAACGCAATTGAATTCTAAATAATAATTAAAAAGTCGTTTTTGGCACTGTCGTAGCGTCTGTGCACCAAAGAAGATTACAAACATCTTCTGCGGTAATATATGCGTATTTCTCCAAATTCATTGGCATACCGAAGTTTATCGTTAGCTTCAGTTGTTACCAATAATAATGGCGGGAAAAAAACTACATCCACTGTTACATAATAATCGCTTTATTATATTTTTCCTTGTGTTATGATGCATCAGGAAACCGTGTCTAACAAAGTATTTTGCAAACCTGAGTTGCCTCCACTTAAGCGAAATATTACCCGCGCCGCTTGTTGGTTCTCTGGGTTGTCGACGTAGTTGAATACTGAAAAGGCCATTCTACTTTGCATTATGGCGCAACCAGAGTTGGCGGTAGCCCTTATATGAATATTTCTGTTCTAGTCTAATAAAAAAAAGCCATCAAAATCCTGTGCGCTGTCGCAAGTGGCTTCTGCCTCACGTCTTGTTTCTTGTCGCCAAAGGCACCAAACATCTTAAGGGAAGATTAATAAATGCAAAAGAAGACAGCCTGGAAGAACTAGAGGTCCTGATTGAGTGATATGAGGGCCACCGGTTTTGTTTAGTGAAGCGGCTGGCAGATGGTGAATTCAGAAGGCCACAGTTTCCATCAGAAATAGCATTGCAGAAGCAATTTCGGCCGTTTCCGGCAAACGGACCGCAAAAAAGCTGTCGGCAGTCTTGCCAACCCACTTCCTAAAACATAATAGACTTTTTGCAGCACACATAAAGCAGGAACACTGCTAAGTGCCTAATTTAAAATCCTGTTTCCACCGCGAATCGAACCTGCACTGCTCAGATTCTCACCTGAGCGCTTTAACTAACAACACCATGGCCGGGACTATTTTCTTTATTTCCGGTCAACAAAAGGTCAACAAAGTACGTACAGGAATAAACTCGCTGCCTACCGTTGGTTAAAAGGATACATTAAATATTTTTCATGTTGATCAATTCGTCGATCACATCCATGTACTGAGGTTGCTCAGGTCGACTGCGGAGAACATCTTTGAGAAAGGTTGCACTTTCAATGAAGTTGTCCCTGACATTTTCGTTATCGTGCCTAATGCCATCCGTGTTTTCCAAATGCTGTTGAGGCCCACCGCTATAATCAGGTCGCACGGGACCACGCCATATTGCACGGATAGAAACAGGATGTCGTAAGGAATAATGGGTAGTTGTTTCTTTCTGTAATATTTCTTAGTGAACCACATAAACCCAACAGTCTATAAAAACGTGACCGATGGTCTCGGTTTTTTTACACATTGTGTATTTGAGTATCCAAGGTACAAATATGTCTCCATCATTCGGCCAAATTTTTGCGGAAAGGGTACCATACCGAGAAAAGCATATCATACTTCCGCTTGTCTACCCAGAGGATAACGGTAGCGAGAACATTGGCGCTGTAATTAGTGATAATGACAATGATGACAGTAGTAATGATAACGAGTGTGCGTTTAACTGACAATAGTAATGAGAACAAACGTGATGCACCCTGTCAAGCAGCAACGCTCCGGCGTTCGTATTTCTGCTGTGTGGATTTGAATAGTGCCTTCGGAATTTTTCCAGCTGATGTCGGAACGATCAGCATCGCCGTTATGTGATGACATTGCATTGAAGACAGTGCCACATTCGTTGAGTAAAACAGTTATTAGCCTATGGCAAGAACGTTTAGAGAGAGGATATAGATGCCCGCATGGCGGCAATATGAAGGAATGTGTAAAGCATGTCGAGAAACATTTTGCGAGTTTGCCTGCTAATCGTATGATGTTGCGAATTTATTTTCTTGCGCAGCTGCACGTATCCGGAGATTGTCCATCGAGAACGTCAGACGGGGAGAACACGACAGTCTCATCCCTCATTTCCTCAGTGCTGTCCTTAATTTGTCCAAATGAAGCGATCACAAAAACATGGGAGGATGTCAATCGCAA
This sequence comes from Amblyomma maculatum, assembly GCF_055883805.1. Lineage (NCBI taxonomy): Eukaryota > Metazoa > Arthropoda > Arachnida > Ixodida > Ixodidae > Amblyomma > Amblyomma maculatum. Next base: position 10,054,819 of record NC_139351.1, on the reverse strand, counting down.
GCCACGTACATCATGCATCCACGGATAAAGAAACCTTCATCACCTTCAAGGAAAGCAGACATGTGCTCCCAGAACGGCCATAAATTATTTATTCGTATATTTGAACCCCCTGTTTTTCTTTTTCCTTTTCACAATACTTCCACAGAAATTGAGAACATCTTTAAAAACGAGCACGCGATTTACCATGTTTGTGAAAAACTGCTCAGAACAGGTGTCCAATTGACCGCGTTTCGTTTATGTGGAACAGACTTCAATGATGCATCAGGTTACAGTAGTGGATCAGGTGAGTGTAGCCCAGACCTCACCGCGAATTGTTATCTGTAAGACATATTGAGAGAATCCAACTGATTTTTTTTATTTTTAGAAGACACGAAAAAGAAAACGTAAACAATGAAAGAAAGAAATACTGGAACCACTAACATGCTCATGTCAGGTAAGGTTTTGTCTATAAACGTATTCTAGGGCTTTATCGTTGGTGAAAGTAATAAGGAGAGATCCTTCAATCGAGAACATAGTCTATTGACGGTGAGAGATGTGAAAGCATGGAAATTTCATTGTTTCACGCATTAACTCGGCTTTCGGGATCGTGAATAAACAATTTAGGAATGAATCAGAGTAGGTAACAAGTATGAGAAATTCAGCAGAAATAGTAAAGTAGCTGGAAAATGTGATGCATATTCATTTAATTGTTTGCAATAAAGTCTGCATGGGTACGGGGTGTACGTCAGAGGTGGGCTTGAGACTAATAAAAAAAGGTGGTTCACACGCGGATTAGACCTAGATTGGGTTGGAATTAACGGCGATCTCAGCTAGAAGATAATTCCACAGTATGGCTGCCATTACAATAAAAAAAGAATAAATGAGTTATTCCGGAATGTAAAGTTTACAGGACAAACTGCAAAAACGCTTTTTCAGCACTGGTGGTATCCGGAATTCTTTCAACTATAAACCAATACGCTTTGTTTCAAATTTTCTGTAAATTTTGGGCAATACTCTAAATATAAAAACTGTCATTTTGTGCATTTTTTTTTATATGCCACTTTAGAATTTTAAAGCAGGTCACAAAAGTTCAGCTACTTTGTTAAGAAAACACAGGCGTCATTGCTGTTTTTTGGATATTGAATGCGATTGCGACCGTAGTGCCTGTTCAACCATGAGTGTTTTGTTTTTTTTTGCGATAGCAATACTGCGCCAGGTTTCGGCCCATTGCGTCATCCCGGAAATGGCCACGTTTGACCTTAAACTGCCGCGAAGAAGAAGAAGGAGAAGGAGTAGAAGAAATATGGTTTGTCTGGTTTGTAGGGTTTAACGTCCCAAATCAACTCAAGCTATGAGAGTGCCATTGTGGCCAGGGAATCGAGCGGACGTGCCTTCCATGAGCTCCGCCAATTTCGGTTACCTTGGGCAAATCATCTGCACGGCGTTTTCGATTTTTGTGTCGAATCGACGGAACGCATCAAGAGGACCACCGGAATACCAGTTTTTCCAAGGTGGGACTCTTGTTGCCGATTTTTTCGGACTTTTGTTCGGTGGACTACGTGCTGAACCTTGGCCTAACGTAGCCCAGCGTCTCGCGGCAGCCTGGGATCACGGCGGCTACGTCGGGTACCCACCCCTAGCCTCGCGAAGCCGACTAAAGCTAAAAAAAAAGGAAATTGTCGAAGGAACGCCGGTAGATCCGGAGGAACTTAAAGTGCCTGGCCAATGGTATACCACCAAAAAGAAGAGATACGTGCCGCTCGAGAAGGCCATGCAACAAGTTGAGAAGCAGCAAGCTGCTGAGAAGCATGCTGGAAGAAAAATAGCTGCGAAATTGGTGGAAAAGCAGCATGCTCGCTAACCCGATGGCTCCGAGAAGATCATTTTGAGGCCACGTGGCGGCCTCGTGCGTCTGCTGAAGTTGGCTGACGCAATAATTGTGGCAGCTGGTATCCCCCCGGGCGAGGCCTGGGAAGACGTCATCTCGACGAATATTAAGCAGCACTCGATCCTCGTGGCAACTACAAGCGCCGAAAGAAAGAGACGCTACGCGAGCCTAACCCACCTAGTGTTCGAGGGGGAGAAGATCGAATTGACAGCCTACGTGGCGACGCCGCAAGATTGCGGCAAGGGCGTGGTATATCGCTTATACCGACGAGATCATCCACTTACTTATACCGAGATCATGCCACTTACTTATACCGACGAGATCATCATGGAGAGGCTGAGAATCCACGGCAACCCGCCAGTTTTGGGTGTGTGGATACTCGCAAAAATTCCAGAACTGTACTAATTCTCTTTGAAGAGAGAGAAGTACCACGATGGGTTCGCCTGACTCCGACGGCGCAGCGGTGTCAACTTTACCGCAAAAAATATGAAATATGCAATGCCTGCGGAAGACTCGATCACAGGGAGGACGTCTGTCCGGACCCGAGCAACCTCAAGTGCAGGAGCTGCGGAATGGAGAGGCCACCACAAGGTCACCAGTGAGAGGCAAAATGCCAGCTATGCAGCAAGGGCCACCTGTTTGGTGACCGATAATGTAAGGAAATATACAGGACTCCGTACGAGGTGAAGAAGAAGCAATGGGAGCGAAAAGTCAAGGAGAAGCCAGCGCACGACGACAACAGAGGGCGACCGATAGTCAAGCAAGAAGGAGGAGGAGACTTTCGGCTTAGGGAAGACTCCTTTCCAAGGCTAGAATCCACCGCCAACGAGACGCCACCGCAGAAGCGAGGGCGTTCCAGTTCCCTCGGGGAGAAGGAAGAAAAACTACAGGAAGCGGCCTCCTGTGTACAGAAATATCTCGGAGAAAGAGGACTCGCATGCTCGACTGAGAAATCGGAACTGCTTCGAGTGTGGAGAGGCAAACAAAACCGGACCGTCCCAACCAGTGAGAACCTGAAACTCAACATCTACCTGGAAGGAATTCCCATCCCTGAAAAGACAAAAATAAGAATATTAGGTATGTGGGTTCAATCGAACCAACGCAGTAGTCACACTTTTACCATGCTCAAAGCAACAACGCTACAAGTGACACGCATGATCACCCGCATCACCAACAGGCGGCATGGCATGCGCGAAGAGGACACACTAAAACTAGTTAGAAACCTGGTAGTGAGCCGAATTATGTACAGCCTGCCCTACCAGTGCCTCAACAAGAGTGAAATACAACAAGCTGATGCCCTGCTACGCAAAGCGTATAAGACGGCGCTCCGATTACCGCGCAACACGTCTACAGAAAAGCTCATGGCGCTTGGATTGCAAAACACATTCGAAGAACTACGCGAGGCGCAGCTTGAGTCGCAAAAACTCAGGCTGCTGCAGACAACGACTGGAAGAGCGCTCTTACAGAGACTCGGATACTGTGAGCAGATGCGAGAAATAGCGAGGACGGTAACGATCCCCGACGAACTTCGCAAGTCCCTCAAGGTAGCTCCAATCCCGAGAAACATGGACCCTAACCTCCACCAAGGTAGAAGAAAAGCAAGGGCCAATTTTATTCAAAAAAACATACGCTCCTGAATACACGACTGTGTATGCAGACGCGTCCTCGAGAGGAGGACAGAACAAAATTGCAGTGGCCACGGTGGTCAATTCGTCTCTACGCGAAGTGACCAGCGCCTCTATCCGACACTGCACAGCAGCAGAGGCCGAGGAAGTAGCCATTTCTCTAGCGGTGGCGGAGGGCTATAGATCTGGGCGGTCGCTAACGATACTCACGGATTCTCAAACAGCCTGTCGAAATTTCATGAATGGTAGGATTGGTCGTCACGCGCTTCGTATACTCCTCGAAGCGAGCGACAGATTTAAAAACCACGAAGAAAACAAGACCAGACACAAAATTATATGGGTACCGGGGCACATGGGGGTGGCAGGGAACCAAGAGGCTGACAGGATAGCTCGAGCATACACTACTTTCCGAGCATCCGACGTGTCCGCGGAACTTTTGCCAGCACCCAAGGCATACTCGGCCATACTAGAAAACTATAGAGGAAGAAGAATGCGATATCCCCCACCGCACAGTTCTCTCACCAGAGAGGAAGCTGTCATATGGAGACAATTACAGACGGGTTCATACAGAAACCTACACATACTAAACAAAATGCACCCTACCATATACGCTGACAGATGTCCGTGGTGCTATGAAAAACCAACACTATATCACATCACATGGGCATGTCAAAACATAGATGTGGTCCCCAAAATTCGAAACCCGAGTGCGGAGCAATGGGAGACTCTGCTGTCCAGCGACCGCTGCGAAGACCAGCAAGGTCTGGTACAGCGAGCCCAACGGGCGGCAGCAGCCAGCGGAGCCCTGGACTGAGGGCAACCGACCATTGTAAAAGAGTGGACGAAGTTGACGGAGAAGACTCTTGAGGGTACAACAAGCAGACATCTCTGAAGACGTCCAAAAACCGCCAAATAATATAGGACTAAATAAAGTTTTTCCTCCTCCTCCTCCTCGCACCATGGGACGCTCCAGGTCTGGGTCCAGGAACGCTCGAGTTCGAGGGACGCGGCCAACCCATGGACCAAGCAGAACGCCAGCGGAGACTGGAAAAATGTAAGCTTCAACAGCGGGGCCTCCCAGGCTAAACCTAGGAAAGGTAAAGAAGAGGAAGTTGAAATTCTTAAAAAAGAAATTAAAGAGCTTAAGGGGGTGATTAAAAAGCTAACGCAAAATCAAAATTCGAAACAGCATACGGAAAAGCAAGGGCCTCCCACTACCGCAAAGCAGCTGCCACCTACTCAGCCGGTCGCCCCGCCACAAGCGGCGCCACCGGCGAAAGGGGATGCGCAAATGGTGACTGAGGCGTCTCGCCCGCCCGCGGTTAAGCGCAAAATTTATGAAACAGACCCGTTCCAAGCACTCGAAAATAGGCTTGACGAAAAGTTGAATTCATTCTTGAGCCAAATGACCCAATTCATGAACCAAATTCAGAGCCAGGTACAGGCACTTGCAGGGGAAGTGCAAAGAGTTCGAACCGAGCTAATAGCCGTCAACACGTGGCAGCAGAATGTCGAGCCAACCCTATCCCAACTGCAAAATGGCCAGGGGCGTAAATGAAAACCAAATTTGGCAGTAGAACTGTCGCGGCTTCCAGCGCAAGAGAGCGCTGCTGCAGCAATACCTTCGACTCATAACTGAGACCCCCTCGCAATCGCCCTTCAGGAAATAGGGAAGGGAGCCAAACTAATGGGATATCAGGTGGTCAACAGCGATAGAGGCGCGAAATCGACGGTGGCGACCTTTGTCAAGCGCAACGTAGCGGTGATAGAACACGATTTGAATTGGAAAGATATCGAGAACGTATTTCTCGAGATATTAGCGGGACGAAAGAAGGATCCCAGTATATTCCTTCTTAACATTTACAGCTCGCCCAAGCAAAATAAAATTTAATTTAGGGCCCTTATGCGCAAAGCCATCAAGGCGGCCGGGAATAATACCTTGATGATCGTTGGTGACTTTAACGCCAGACATCAAGAATGGGGCTATGATATACAGGCCACCAAAGGTAGGCAGCTATGGGAGGACACGCACGAGCTAGGTCTCCCCCTCCATACGGATCCCCATCATCCAACGAGGACGGGTAACAGCGTATGCGCGGACACATCCCCAGACCTGACATTTTCAAAAAACTTACAGGGTTTAGACTGGCAAAATTCGCAGCAAAATTTTGATAGTGACCATTTTATTGTCGTTTCGGTTCTGAAAGAAGGCGTCAAGACGCACATGGCGTGCCAACCGGCCGTTACGGAATGGGATCAATTTAGAGAAATTAGGGCAACCGCGAAATTAAAACGGATTGAGAACATTGATGAATGGACGGAGGCGCTCAAACGCCACGTTGGTGAGGCGACAAAGACGCTGGTAGGAGACGACGCTCCTTGTATAGCAGATAGCTGACTACTCCACATGTGGGACGCTAAAAAAAAGCATGGAACGCAGGCTGAAAAAGCAAAAGTGGGACAAGAATCTTACAAGACGAATCGCGAGGCATAACAAGGAAATTGAAAGCTATATAAGCGATCAAATTGTGCGAACAAAACTGGCTCAGCAGATGCGACGAAATGGAGGGAGGCATGAATCTCTCCAAAACGTGGGGCATGCTCCGGCATCTGCTGGACCCAACAAATTCAAAAACTCAATCGGGAATAAGATTAGCAAAAGTCAGCCCCCCCTTTGAAGGAGACCATGTGGCGTTTATGAACAAGTTAGTAAAAACGTACGTTGCAGACAACCGGCGTTCCCCCCTCCCGACCTACGGTGGAACGCCTAATGAGGCGCTTGACGCCCCCATCACGGAGGCAGAGGTAAGGCGGAAATTGTAAGACTAAAACTAAATCAGCCCCGGGCCCCGATGGGATCACAAATACAATGCTGATGAATCTGGACGATGACTCTATTAGTCTTCTAACGGAATTCATTTGCAAAGTTTGGGAAACGAGCCAGTTGCCAGATCAATGGAAAACGGCAAACATAATACTAATACTCAAATCGGGGAAAACCCCTGCAAATGAAAAATTTGACACCAATTTCCCTAACTTCATGCGTAGGGAAGTTGCTGGAGCACGTAATACAGACGAGATTAACGTGCTTCATGGAGCAAAACAACCTGTGGCCGCACGAAATGGTCGGTTTCCGACCACATTTGTTGCGTGCAGGACGTAATGCTCCGACTAAAGCATATCATAGATTCGCGGTCGAGAGATGCCAAAGTTATCCTGGGCCAGGACCTCACCAAGGCCTTCGACAATATCAGGCACGAGGCTATCCTCGAAGGGCTCGAAGTGCTCGTAGTAGGGGAGAGAACGTACAACTACATAAAAGACTTCTTATCGGGCAGAAAAGCCTGCATGATATTTCAAAATTTAGAATCTCCTACGATAGAGTTAGGAAGCAAAGGCACACCGCGGGGCTCAGTGCTTTCGCCTTTCCTATTCAACGTGGCAATGAGAGGCCTCCGGGGTAAACTTAACCAAATCAAGGGGCTAAATTTTAGCATGTATGCGGACGATATCAACCTCTGGATTAACCATGGGAGCGATGCAAGTACGGAGGAACGCCTGCAGGCAGCGACCGACATCATTGTCGATTACGCGGCAAGAAGGGGATTTTCGTGCTCCCCGCATAAATCTGAGTTGTTCGTTTGTAACCCAAAGCACCTTCGCTGCAAGAATAGCGGGGAGTTTCATATTCAGGTGGAGGGCAAACCGGTGCAAAAAGTAGATTAGATCAGGATTTTGGGGATGGTCATTCAATCCCACAGCCATAACGGAGATGTCCTGAAAAAATTAGACAGCTACGCGATGCAAACCATCGGGCTCTTGAGGAGGGTCGCCACCAAAGGAAGAGGTCTTAAGGAGAGAAATTTACTATAACTAATCCAGGCGTACGTAATAAGCAGAATCAGATACGCCACGCCCTACCTGGACATGAAAGCCGGCGAAAAAGAGAAGTTAGACTGCCTGACTCGAAGATGCGTTAAGAAGGCGCTAGGACTGCCCATGGGTATCTCGAGCGAACGACTGCTCGGACTCGGTGTGCATAACACCTGGGAAGAATTGATGGAGGCAGTGCGAGTCTCCCAGTTAGGGAGACTAAGCACGACCGAGACGGGCAGGGTAATCCTTCCAAAAGTAGGCCTCAGCCCAGACAGAGGAGTTAAAACAAAAGTCACAATTAATAGTGAAATCAGGAATGCATTGGTAGTCCCCCCCCCCCCCCTTCCCTAAAAATATGCATCCAGACTTTAATGTCGAAAGAAGGGCCAAACGAGCCGAAGCTCTAGAGCGACGGTTCAAGAACATGGGAGCAAAGGAAGTAGTCTATGTTGATGCGGCAAGTGGCAGAACAGGTGCGGCGGTAGCTTCGGTAGTCGATTGCCGAGGGGCACCGGTATTCACGGCAGCCGTCAGCTGCCGCAACATAGAGACTGCGGAGGAAGTTGCGATAGCGCTAGCTTGTGCAGGAACGGAAGCCAAGTTCATAATTAGCGACAGCAAAACTGCCATTCAAATTTTTCGGAAGGGGAGGTTATCGCCGGACGGGGCAAAAATTCTCACCCAAAGAACGCTGACTAGGAAAATTCAGTTAATTTGGAGACCCGCTCATGCTGCCGTCCTGGTAACGAGGCGGCTCACGAGCTAGCCCGAGCTCTCTACTTCCAGGTAGCCGTTGAGCCCCCCGAACACTGGGCATACGACGAGCGTCTGCAAAATTGCGGGGAAATCATCGACCATTATAAATTGGGACGTAGACTGGTACCCCCGCCAGATGATAGACTTAATAATAGAGAAGCTGTCGCGTGGAGGCGGCTACAAACTAATACGTTTATGAACCCGGTCTGGGCGTTTCACGCGCTACCAGACCTTAGGGACCATGATCTGTGCAAACACTGTGGGGCGAGAGGGACCCTCGACCACATAATTTGGAAGTACCCACAATCTCCAGGTAGAGGACAAAATATTACAAGTAGATGCCTGGGATACCCTGCTGCGAAGCGCGGACCCTGCGATCCAGCACCGCACCGTCCATCTGGCGGAAGTGGCCCCAAGAAGCCAAAGGCTACCTGCCAGCCTCTAATCCGCGGGCGCACGACTCCCCGTCTTCCCCGGCACGCGTGCCGGGGGCGGGGAAGAGGAAGGCCATTTCCGATGGAATTAAAAGTTGTATAACCAACCAACCAACTCAAGCTATGAGAGACGCCGTAGTGGAGGACTCAGGAAATTTTGACCACCTGGGTTTCTTTAACGTCCACTGACATCGCAAAGCACACGGGCGCCTTTCTTTTCGCCTCCATCGAAAAACAGCCGCCGAGGCCGGGATTTGATCCCGAACCTATGGGAACTGTAGTCGATCGTCGTAACCACTGCGCCACCCCGGGGCGGCTGGTAGAAGAAAGAGGAGTAGAAGAAGAAGAAGAAGAAGGAGGAGGAGGAGGAGAAGGAGGAGGAGAAAAGAAGAGAAGTAGACGAAGTAGAAGCAGAGGAAGGAGAAGAGGAAGAAGAAGAAGAAGGAGGCGAAGTAGAGGAGAAGGAACAAAGGAGAAGAAGAAGAGGAGGAGGAGCAGAAGAATTAGAACAAGAAGAAGGAAAGAAGGAGATAAAGACGGAGAAGAATACCACTCGGTCATCGGCAGCTAATGCTCTCGTTCCGCATTCGGTTCAGGAGCATTGAACCCTTCGCATTTATATGTGGGCTGGGAGCTTACGCTCTCGCGTCATACTCTTAAAGGATGAGCTTAAGTGTCCCCAATAATGTAGCACCTTACACTGATAGGGTATGATAGGGTAATAATGCAGCAGGGAAAAGAAGCGTCCGCCGTTGCTATCGCAATTCTAGAATGGTTAACGAGAGTTAAACCAAAACCAAATTTTGTTTTAACGCTGCAGTATGTGTTCCTTTTGATATAAAAGTATGCTTCGCGAGACTCAAAACAGGCGCGTTTGGGCTATGTATGGCCGGCAATAACTCCTTCCCTTGCGGCCATCTGCGGTAACCCGAGATAGAGGGTCCAAGATGCAGGCAACCGGACCGAGTGGGAGCCGACATCGATAAGTTCGCCTTTTTCGAGCTCTGGCTCCCTCCTAACGAAGGTGCGCCGGTTTCATGTTTTGTTCTGAAATAAACGAATACCAAAATTACCGCGTCTGTTTCCAGCACTAACAAAAGTATGGCAAAATGTTGCAGAAATCCTTGCACTAACCTCGTTCGCTGAAGGCAACCAGCTATCACGTATGGCTCTTTACACTGCTCAGGGCAGACCATTGTGCTGTTCAACATATCTTTACGCACATCTCTTCTTAGGCGTCCGCTCACGTCAAGCGGAAGCTCCAAGTGAAGCGTAGGCTTGGCAGCCGGGGCGCAGCGGCCGCAGGAAGGCATTTGTTAGTCCTCTCAAAAGCGAAGGCGTTGGCCTACAAGAGCAATGTCTTAATTTTACATAACTTAAACACGTGAAAACAGGCAAGCTTGAAGAGAAACAAGAAGCGTAAAATCAGCACATAACATGACGGTGGGTCTCCAAGCGGGAAGGACTGCACTTGTATAGCCTCCGTGTTGAAGAAGAAATTGGGAAGGCGTCAAAAGAGGCAAACGTGTTAACCCACGGTTCGGCCTTAGCTTGCATCGCCGAGGAACATACACACTAGTGTAGAAAGAACCTTTCCACATTGGCCAGAGGTGCAGACTCTTATGTAGACATGCCGAATTTAGCAAAATTTTGAACGCTAAAATAACAAGTCTTTCGAAAATAGCAGAAAATTTTGAGCAATATCAACTTTTAATATTTTAACCTACATGTATATTTAAATTTCAACAGCGAACTAGTTTTTTTTTTCTTTTTGTCAAGTTTTACGAGGTTTTAAGAAGACATTGCTTACACCTTTCATCCCAGGTAGCACAGAATGTGGGGCCCCAGTAGGTCCGATGTAGGAAAGTGGGGCTGGGGCAACCATCATAAAACCTGCATCGGTCCCCGATGGGGCAAAAGTGGGCAAGCCCCATTTGGGCTTGCCCCTGCTTCTCCCGCATGGGTCCCATAGCGGCGTTTCTTGGGCTAATGCAGAGCACATTCCCGCATCCAGACCACAAGGGTCCCTTGCCGGATATTTGAGGGCAATCCAACCTAAATATGGGCTTTTTATGGGAAAGCCATCATAGATCCGAAATGAGGCCGCCCCCAATAAATCTTTGTAGGACCAACATCGGCCGTAGTGGGGCAAGAAAACGGACATACCCACATGCTGCCTCAATCGGCCCTTTGTAGGTTACTTGAGGGTAGGTGAAATATGAATAAGGGCTCAATTTGGGCAAGCCCTCGTGGAGCCTAAATGAGGCAGCCTTTGCTAAACCGCTTTAGGTCCCACATAGGCTGTAATGGGGCTGGCAGGCGGGCGTGCCCGCATGGTACCAAAATCGGTCCTTTGTGGCGACTTTGAAGGGCCGTTCAACAGCAGGTGGGCTCTAGGTTCAAAAACAACGTCCAGCCCAATTGGGGCTGCCCACACAAAACCGCTGTATGTCCCAAATCGGCCGTAATGGGGCTAGAAGGCGTGCGTGCAATTGCGAAATCATTGTTTCCAACCTTTATTTGCATTAGGTGTTGCCCTAAATTACTATTATAGATGATTTGTATAACAGTTGTTGCCATGTTTATTCGATTAGATATTTACATGGCTTTAGTTCTCGCGCTCATGCAAACTGCGCTACAGATACTAAAAAAAACTGATTACTAACTGTTGCTTTGGACAGCCTGCAACTCGCAGCACAATATTACGGTTCAGAACACACATCTCCATAGCCTGAACAGGAAGATGTACATAGATGTACATGAAGTCATTTCGGCTAGATGAATGTTATGAATTATTGTAAAATTTAATATTGTGGCTGTTTAGAAAGTGCAGACGTGTATAAAATAATTACTTAATTATGTGCATAAATATTGATTGGGAAAACTTGGACTAGGGCTTTCTATCAATTTCCTGCGTCGAACCCCTACGAGAATCATGTGGGCAAGCCGAAGTGCGGCTAGCGCTATAGAACCCGCATTGGTCTTATGTCATTATCTGAGGGGCTATCTGAAAAAATAAAAAAATGTTCCTCCAAAGCGGTTGCCCAAATCGGTCCAAAGTAGGACCATCGCGGGGAGTTGGCGGGATGTGCCCTTTTAACAATGGCGGAAAAATGTTGGCAGCCCCGCAAGGGCTGCCTGCATCGGCCCCTAGTGGGGCCCATTGGGGCTTTGGTGGTGGTGAAAACGTTTATTTCATAACGGGAGGTTTGACGCGGAGCCTTTAGGGCTTGGGCCTTATAATACTGGGTGGAGACCCTAGTCTGGGACCCCATTGGCTGTTGCTGCCGCCCGCGCACACCGCGTTAAGGCCATTTGGGCCTGTAGGTAGCAGCAGCCGAGCAGGGTTGCCTCCCAGTCCTCCCGGGAAGGGTTAGGGATGGGGGAAAGGATGAGTTTTGTTGGCAGGCCCATACCATGTGGTAGGTGTCAGCAACCTCCCCACAGTACTGGCACTGTCCAGTGAATTGGGAGTCAAAATGTTTAAGTACTGCAGGGCACAGCATTGTGTTAGTGAATAGGCGCAGGACCAGCCTCTCGTTCGCTTTTTCTAACCCTTTGCAGGGGTTAGGGTATTTGCGATGGGAGTTTTGATAAAAAATTACAATATCTTTGAATGTGTAGGCCGGATTGGAATCGATGTCCTCAGCCGATTCGAGTCCCGAGGAAACTGCCCGGAGAGAAAGCGCGCGGGCGGCAGCGTCAGCTGCCCCGTTCCCTGCAAGACCCTGGTGGCTAGGATCCCAGACGAGATATCGGCACGCGGAGTCCGTGTTCCGACAGCAATTTTGAAATATTCTATAGGCTAAGGGGGTGGTCCACCCTTGGGCGACGTTCCGGCAAGCCCCTCGTGAGTCGGTGATGATATATTTAGAAGTGTGGTCTGAGGCGGCGAGTACAATGGCTACCTCTTCAGCGTGTGTTATAGATTTGGCCTTGAATGTAAGGCCATCGATGGTGTTCCCGTTGTGATCGACAGCGGCCGTGTACCAGCCCCCCAGATGGGGGCCCGAGGCATCCACGTAGAACCCACCTGATTTGTTGCCATAATGGCGGGCCAAGGCTTCCGCCCGCGCCAGGCGCCGCCCATTATGGTCTTCTCGTGACATGTTGGCAGGGAGAGGCCGCACACTGAGGGCGAGTCTCCAGAGTTCTGGGATGCGGAGCCTGTCCTCTGTGAACTGTTTATATGGAATGTTCAGCCGGGCAAGAAGGCGGCGACCCGACACTGTTTGTGTGAGGCGGGTATATTGGTTCATCAAATGTGCTTCCCGAAGCTCCCTTAAAGTGTTCACCACCCCTAGGGCCATGAGCAGACTGTTGGAGGTGGAGACTGGGAGGTCGGGGGCACGTTTCATGATTTTTCGGAGGATCCCCTAAAGGGTATCCTCCTCGTGCTTCCGCAAGTGGAGGTAAGGAGTCGAATACAGGATTCGACTGGTTACCAAGGCGTAGCCAGCCGCAAGGCATCCTTACTTCGCAACCCCCCGCGTTTGTTAGACACCCGGCGGGCCATACGGCCCACCTGGCCCCCACCTGGCGGAGCTTGGCTAGTGTTGTGTCAGGGCGTCTTTGGTGATGGATAAAGAGACCGAGTACTCTGATCTCTTTTGATTCATGAATTGGACCGCTCGCAAGCAACAGCGAGATTTGTGTACTGCATCTCCGAGAGGGGCGGAGATGCAAAAACTGTGATTTCTGGGGGGAACATTGAAGACCACAGCGCCGGGTATAGCGGTCCACTATGCTCGCCGCTGTTTGCAGGCAGGTTTCAATGTCGCCCACACTGCCCTGCGTTGCCCATAGGGTGATGTCGTCGGTGTAGGGCGCGTGCTGCACGCCTTCGACCTCAGCCAGCTGGACCGGCAGACGCAGCATGGCAATGTTAAAAAGTAGCGGGGAGAAAACTGCGCCCTGAGGTGTGCCCCGCGTGCAGGGCATAAATGGTCCGTGCTCCTTGTCTTGTATTTTGATGTATGATTGTCGGTCTGTAAGGAATTGTCTTATATAATTGAACGTATTGCTGCCACAATGTGTTTCACTTAGATGGGTCAGTATGACTTCGTGTGTGACGTTATCAAAAGCGCCTTTTAAGTCTAGGGCGAGTACAACCCGGTCATTGTGGGGGCGTTCAAATGGGTTGAGAATTTCTCTGTTAAGTTGGAGAAGAACATTCTGTGCGGATCTGTGTGGGCGAAATCCGAACATGGTGTCCGCGAAAGTGTGCCTGTGTTCAAGATACTCGGACAGCCGATCGCGCACCATAGTCTCTATTAGTTTGCCCACACAGGAGGTGAGAGAGATGGGGCGGAGGTTATCCGTGTCTATTGGTTTGCCAGCTTTCGGGATGAAAGTCACAAGTGCCGTTTTCCAATCGAAGGGGAAGGGGGTTTCCCCTGTCCAGATTGCGTTAATATATTCGAGTAGGCACTGGTACGTCGAGTCAGGCAGGTTCGCCAAAAGCTTGACGGTGACCTTGTCCTGACCAGGCGCGGTGCCTCTCTTCATTTTGACTAGACTGGCCCGAAGATCGTGAAGCTGGAAAGGTTTGTCCAGCTGCGAGTTCTCCTTGCCTGCATAGGAGTAGACCGATCCTCGGGGGTCTTGAGCTGTGCACAAGTAGCAGTCCCGAAGCGATTGTGCCAGCTGCATAGTGTTGCCTCTAAAGGAGTGGATTGCTCGGTGTAAATGTTTTTGGGTTTCGGTTCGGGTCTGCGTAGGATTGATGAGAGCTCGGAAGAGCCTCCATGTATTACGGCTAGACATTTGTCGGGCCGCTGTATTGCAACGATCCACCCAGTTCGAGTCAGCGAGCTGGGCCGCGTACTTGGCGGCTCGGTGGGTGATATCGGCAATACGTTCTTTAAGTTTGCGGTTGTGTTTCTGGCGACGCCAGCGGCGTGTAAGGCTGCGGCGAGCTTCCCAGAGGTGAATGAGGTGATTATCCACGTCCGTTATTGCCTCAGTGAGCTGGATCTGCGTTTCATGTGTGCGAAGGTGTGACATCAGTGACCGGGACCAGTTGGTGTACCCTTGCTCTGCTATGGCAATGTTGGTAGTGGCGGGAAAATTTTGTCGGAAGGTAGTCCGCACCGCAACATAAGCAGGTGAGCAGCTGGGCAGGGGTTGCCTCCTCTGCTATCCCTTCCTCACCTTCCTTCCCTCCCGCGGTCACCGCCGTAGACGCCGAGAGTCGCAAACAAATTGAGCTGCTCAGGGCACAGAACGAGCAATTTCTCGCTAAAATTCAAAATTTGGAAGCCAAACTCACAGCCGCGTCGAGTCCCCAGAGCTCAGACGCCATGGAGAGTGAGCCGGAGCTGCCGGCCGCGTTTGCGTCAGCTATGGCCGCTGTGGAGGCGCGTCTCGCCTCCTTAAACATAAACATAAACCTTAAACATATGTCCCGTCTCTCAAAATACTCCCGAATTATTGCGGATTCGGATAACGAGGACTCCAACCCCGCACCTACTTCAGGTGCCGGCTGCGGGGTGGCGTCTGTACCAGTCTCACTAAATATCCCTAATGGCGGGACAGCCTAACCAGCAGCCCCTCTCCCCCAAATCATGTCAATCATTATTGGTAACGCAATGGAACTGTAGGGGCTTCAGGAACTGTAGTAGTTGCGCGCCTACTTGTCTTGCGCGCCACGCCCCTCAGTGATAACGGCTATATATGCCGCCGCGCCGCGTGCTGCTGCGCACTTCGCCCTGGCTTATCACGGACAGCGCCCAGCTCTGCTGGCGCTCGCCAGTAACTTGTTTCCGGGAATAAAGAAATTCCCACCACGTGCTTCACGGCTGCTGTCTTCGTTTCCTGCCTGCACGGAAAAACACCACATAATGGCGACGAGAATCAACGCATCGACTGCGGGACCCTGGAGCTAAGCCCTGGTGCCGATACTGCAAGATGGCCTCCTAGCTCGGACTAATAGAACCTTTTGACGACTCGACGAGTGACTGGACGTCATACGACGAACGCCTCGCATCGTACTTGAAGGCGAACAAAGTTCCGGACGACCTTCAAGTCGACGTATTCGTGAGTCTCATCGGTCCCAAAACTTACCAACTTTTAAAGTCTTTGACTGCTCCTGACAAGCCTACTTCGAAGTCACTAACCGAGTTGAGGGAAATTTTGAGCAAGCATCTGTCACCGAAGCCGTCCGTTATTGCTGAGAGAGCGAAGTTTTATCGCGCCGTGCAGCGTGAAACGCAGACGATAGCCCAGTTTGTGGAAGATATACGCAGGCTGTCTCAAACTTGTGAATTTGGCTCTTTTCTGGACGATGCGCTTCGCGACAAATTTGTCTGTGGCTTGCGGCGAATTGACATTCAGAGGCAGCTGTTTGTTGAGGACAAGCACCTAACATTTCAGAAGGCAATTGACCGTGCTTTGGCCGCCGAGGCTGCAATGAGCAATGCAGCGACAGCACATGACTTATCGGATAGCGCTGAAAATGTTCACCGAATGCAGGGTGGGAAACAGAAGCCTAAGTACGCTAGCAAAAGTGGCAAATCCCAGCCGTGTTATCGTTGTGGTTCTTTCAAGCATGATGCACATGCATGCCCGCACGTACGAGCTACTTGCTTCGAATGCAACCGACAAGGGCACTTGCGAAGGATGTGCAAATCTAGAACAGAACAGAAAAAACAGAAGCAGTGCATGCGCACGCTTGAGTGCAAGTCTCAGCTCGACCTAACTAAGCTAAATAGTGTCGACGTGTCCAGAACGTCACCCATAATGGTTGGAGTGAATGTAGAAGGAGCTACCATACGTATGGAGCTTGACACGGGAGCAGCAGTGTCGGTTATGTCGCACCATCAGGCTAAAGAGTGCTTTCCCGGTATCCGTTTCCAACGTACAACAATGCAATTGAAGACATACACAGGGGAAACTGTAAAACCTGTTGGCGTAATGGATGTGCTCGTCCGCCACAACAACCAAGAGGCACGTCTGCCGCTGTACATTCTTCCGCAAAACGGGACACCGCTCTTAGGTCGCAACTGGCTACAGCATATTAGACTAGACTGGAGTGGAATTCAAGGTCTTTGTAAGGTGTCCGCTACACCAGGCAGTCCGCCGGCAGCATTGGAAGCGCTGCTACGGAGAAACGCAGACTTGTTCAGTGACGAGCTAGGAACCATACAGGGAGAAAAGGCAAGTCTCCAGTTCAACGATGACCAAATACCACGTTTTCTGAAAGCACGAAGTGTACCTTTCGCTCTTGTGGAACGGGTAGAGGCAGAGCTAGAAAAGCTCGAAAGGTTGAGAATCATTTCTCGCGTCGCCAGTAGCAGGTACGCTACACCAATTGTTCCTGTGATAAAGCGTGACGGATCAATTAGAATTTGTGGCGATTACAAGCTCACTTTGAATCCGATTCTAGACGTCGAGACATACCCGCTTCCTAGGTTGGATGAGCTTTTGGCAGCATTAGCCGGAGGTCAGAAATTCTCGAAAATTGATCTCAATCGGGCTTATCAACAAGTCGAGATGGACGAGGAGTCAAAAGCCTACCTAACCTTGAACACGCACAAGGGCCTGTATGTTGTTAACCGGTTGCCTTTTGGCATCGCCTCAGCACCGGCGATCTTTCAGAAAATCATGGACAATATATTGAAAGGACTTGAAGGCGTTACTTGCTACATCGACGACATAATGGTCACCGGAAAGACTGAAGAGGAGCATCTAAGAAATTTAGAGGCAGTATTGAAAAGAATGTCTGAGAGAGGCATCAAAATTAAGAAGGAAAATGCGAATTTTTCAAAGACAAGCGTCAGTACTTGGGACATGTCATTAGCGCGCACGGAATTGAGCCGGCTACTGACAAGCTAGAAGCTATAGCACAGGCTCCGCGTCCTACAGTCAAGCAGCAATTGCGTTCGCTGCTGGGCTTGATCAACTACTATGGAAAGTTCGTTCCTAACCTGTCAAGAGTTGTTTTGCCCCTCAACAGGTTGCTACGCCTCAATGTTCCCTGGTCCTGGAATGACGAGTGCGAAGAAGCCTTCTCGAACATCAAGGAGCTGCTGTCCCAGCCACCAGTTCTCACTCACTACGACCCCGGTGCGCCCCTGCAGCTGTCGTGTAATGCATCGGCATACGGTATTGGAGCTGTCATCTCTCATGTGCAGCCAAACGGTCAGTGTCATCCTGTGGCGTACGCATCTCGCACCTTATCTGCAGCAGAAGTCAATTATAGGCAGCTAGAAAAAGAGGCACTAGCTTTAGTTTTTGACGTGAAACTCTTCCACTATTACCTCTTTGGTCGTTCTTTTGTATTAGTTACGGACCACAAGCCCTTGCAGACAATTTTTGGTCCCAAAACGGGCATACCAACTATCGCCGCAGCACGACTGCAACGCTGGGCTTTAGTTTTGTCAGCTTACAACTTCACTCTGAAGTGTAAGCCATCGTGTCAAAACGCCGACGCAGAGTGCTTATCTCGACTGCCTCTGCAACGTGAAAGCGAAGAATGCTCGGATGATCAATTTTATCTCCTACGCTTGCAGTCCTTGCCAATCAACTATCGTCACGTTGCACGCGAAACTTCCAGAGATCTGATCCTTAGACGCGTCATGCAGCACGTAATGAACGGGTGGCCTGAGCGCGTTGACAGTGAAGAAATGAAACGTTTTTTTCACAGACGCTGTGAACTTTCCTCACAGCTAGGATGTCTCGTTCTTGGTATGCGTGTCGTTATTCCTGCTTAACACCAGCCTCAGATGCTCGATGAATTGCATCAGGGACACCCTGGAATCGCGAAAATGAAAGAGCTGGCACGCAGTTACGTCTGGTGGCCAGGAATTGATCGCGACATTGAGACTAAAGTCCGTTCGTGCAATGCTTGTTTAACGCAAAGCGCAATGCCTTGTCCTGCCCCTTTGCACCCATGGGCATGGCCAACCAAACCATGGCAGCGCCTGCGCATCGATTTTGCAGGACCCTTCAAGGGAACCATGTTCTTGGTGGTTGTTGACGCTCACTGCAAGTGGCCGGAGGTGTGCCAGATGCACGACACATCTGCGGAAAGCACAGTCAATCGACTCCACGAACTCTTCTGCAGGTTTGGTTACCCTGAAGTCTTGGTATCTGATAATGGGCCGCAATTTACCTCAGCGGTGTTTTCAGAGTATCTTAAGAGCATTGGCACGCGGCATGTACGAACATCAGCCTACCATCCTAGTAGTAATGGACAAGCTGAACGATTTGTCCAAACTTTGAAAGCGGCACTACGGAAAAGTACTGCTGCAAGTTTAACCAGAACATTGGGAGAGTTTTTGTTGTTTTAAAGAAACACCCCACACCGGACGACGGGCGAGGCGCCGGCTACTCTTCTGCTCAACAGGCGACTGCGCACCCGGCTGGACGCAGTCAAGCCCTCGCTGCAGCAGACTGTTTCGACAAGGCAGTCCGTGCAGACAGTGCGTCGCAAGCAGCGCACACGTGAATTTTCTGTTGGTGACAGTGACCTAGTGCGCAATTTTAGGCGGGGTGAAAAGTGGTTGCCTGCTGTCGTGTTAGAGCGAACAGGACCTGTTTCGTACCGACTTCAAGTGGAAACCGGTCAAGGAGTGTTCATCTGGAAGCGCCACCAGAACCACATCATTCAGGCCGTGGGCTTGGACTCTCGCTACACTCCTGAAGAGCAGGGTAACTCTGTGCAGCCACGTCCAGCGACGACGCCGGTTCAGCCAACTTCGTCCCGTCCTACATCCACGACACAACGGCGGTATCCGGGAAGGCAGCGCCGCCCTCCAGACCGCTATGTGCCTTGAACTAGTCTGTGGTGATTTTTCTTTGTTGATTGTATGCACCCTATTCAAATAAGACTGGGGGAGTGTAGTAGTTGCGTGCCTACTTGCCTTGCGCGCCACGCCCCTCAGTGATAACGGCTATATATGCCGCCGCGCCGCGTTCTGCTGCGCACTTCGCCCTGGCTTATCACGGACAGCGCCCAGCTCTGCTGGCGCTCGCCAGTAACTTGTTTCCGGGAATAAAGAAATTCCCACCGCGTGCTTCACGGCTGCTGTCTTCGTTTCCTGCCTGCACGGAAAAACACCACAGGAACCACCAAAAACGCGCGAGTCGGCGCCTCTACTTAGAAACACTCGAAACTTTGCCCGGCGTGGTCACCCTCCAGGAGCCAGGAGCGGCGGCCAAATTAACAAACTACACGACGTTCCAGCGAGACCCCTCGTCCTGTCTGTTTGTACACAAATCATACACGGCCACAGAAGTGGATCTAGACCTAACACTTCCTTATTCGTATGTCATGGTAACGATCTTACCCCTCCGCCGCTCAGATCCTCCCGTGCACATACTGAACATATACTGCTCCCCCAAACTAAAGCAAGTGACGTTCGCAGACATCTTTAGCCGTGCGCTGAAGACAGCGGGTCGAGACCCCCTCCTGATATTGGGTGGCTCTAATGCCCCCAGTCAGCTGTGGGGGTACCGTAAAGAGGAGGTGCGAGGACGCAAACTGGCGGAGCTTGTGTCCACACTGGACCTCACCCTCCACACCGACCCTGTTTACCCAACACGCGTAGGTAACTCCGTGACGCGGGACACGTGCCCGGATCTTACCTTCACTCGCAACATACGACACGCAGACTGGGTTAACACGGAGGAAACCCTCGGCAGCTACCACTGCCTTCTTAATACCAGATCTACACGCGCCCCCTCAAGCGTCCTACCACACAAGCCCACATCCCTAATTGGGGCTTTGTCGACAGCCCCCTTCGGGCCTACGTCGGCCCCTCTTGCAGCACCCACATTGAGCCCACCGGGGCTGTCCTGCATTGCCTACATCGGGCCCACCGTGGCACACACTTCATAGCCCACTTTGTGCTACCTGGGATGGTTCAAACGATTACTTTTAGCTATTTTGACTATAGCGTTTGCAAGCGATGGCATTGAAATGAGATATCTTTTATTGGACCCGTTGTGAAACTGCACTTGCCCTGTTCTACATTCCACTCAAAAAGTGAATAGCTAGAGGGACAACTTTGATGCATATGCAAATGGTCGTCGATTAAAGAAGTCGGCAGAAGGTGTCTGCAATTGTAAAGACAAAAATGTTTTATTTTATTCGTTTCGTTTATGTCAAGTTTTCAGTTAGCTGTTGCGCTATTATACAAAATATATATCGCATAATTTTGTTTTCGCGGATGATTGGCCGGGCGTTGCTTTTTTTTTTATAGTCTTTAATTTGTTACTTGAATAAAAATTATGCTATGCACTGAAGTATCTCCACTTCTGATGATCACACTACTTCCAAGTTCGGGACTTATCTGGCTTTCGCATTTCAATCCATGCTGGACTGTAAATTTAAAGTGCCGAAACCTAACACTTTCTAGCCTGCCCTGATGCTGGCGTGCGAAGTTAGACGTGTTGGACCGGACTCACCGTCGTCGTAAGACATCCTTTGAAAAGTTCTTGAGGCACTTAGCCCCCTTTAAAGCGATAAGGCGAAATCATTTGGGGCTGGTTCTATCGTAGCCTTTATTGGACAGAACTCCGTTGATCCCAAAGTGCAGGATAGATAGCGGCCTCTGCCGTGCTGGATTCGAGGTGGGTAGCTCCGCTCGGCGGCGGTGGCGCGTGCTTGTTGCAGCGCTCGGACTTTGTAGTTGGCGGCAGATGGCGAGGGACACGGCCCCCCTGGAGACTATGGCGAAGGCATCCTCGTCGCGCCCGTACGTTAGCGTGGAGACAGCAGCAGAGAAGATAACTTTCTCACGTATCCGGCGCGGCGTAGTCGGGTAATGCGCTCAGCTGGTGATGAGAAGGGTAGAGCTGCTGGACTCGAGCCCACGATTTCCACGCGTCTCAAACCAGCTACGCAATTGAACCATCTTAACTCTGCCGGTATACCGCGAAATCTCGCTTGCAGATCACGCCCATGCAAGATTTTCCCCATGAGCGAAACAAGGCTTTCCCCTTAATATTTCAGTGAACTTTGACGCCCTGAACAAAGACAATGGACTGGCGGTTGTCCAGTACTGCCGCCTGAAGTATGAGATTCTAAACGTGATGCACTAGGAAGCAATATGATTGGATTCGCAATTTCCTCACTAACCGGCAGCAATTTGTTCCAGATAATAAATACTCATCCTCACGTACATCTGTTATGCCCGCAGTTACCCAGGGCGCTGACCTGGGGCCTCTGCTTTTCTTATATATATATAAATGACTTACCACCTATCATACGTTCTAACAGGATGTTAGCAGATGACTGCGTTATTTACCGTCCTATAATTATTAGCAATGATCCCCGAACTCTTCAACTGGACATCGAAAGCGCAGTAAGCTGGTGCAATAAATGGTTATTGTCATTAAACACGAAGAAAACATCATTACTATTTTTCCATCGTCGTCGCTCCCTGCCATCATAAAATACTCTATCTCCAACACTGAAATCTTCGCTGTATTAAAATGTAAATATCTAGGCATTTTTTTTATACCGCCATCTCAATTGGTCCCATCATATAACGCAGGTAACAACCGAAGCTAATCACGTGCTCAGCGCAACTCTCCCATTAGTTATGTTACTAGCTTATCTAACATTTATTCGTCCCAAAATAAAGTACGCACGCGCTGTCTGGGATACTTACTAAAGTAACTTTTCCAGCATACTAGAAGCAACTCAAAATCGCACGGCAAGATTCATATACTCGGCTTATTCCTATCATGTAAGTGTCACTGAACAAAAACAAAATGCTTACCTTACTAACCTAGCACACAGACGCACAATTGCTAGATTTTTGCCTTTTTTCAAGTTTTACCATCAGTCACTGCTCAAGTCTGTCATCAGCCCCGCCCACCATACTTCCTGCCGCACGCACCATGAAAAGGCCGTTTACCTTCCCCCCTTCGCCCGGACATCTGTGCATCTGCCTTTTTTTTTTTGTTGGCACCGCACGGGACTGGAATGACTTCCCAAGCGCCTTCGTGCTTCATTCCGACTCATCAACCTTCAGATCATTCATCTAATGATTCATGTACTCGTCACCCACTCCCTTATGTAACACCCCTAAATGGGGCCTTCGAGGTATCAATAAATAAATGAATAAGTATTGCTAAATGCGAGAAATCGCTCTTGGATTCCATCACAATTCATGCACAGCGACACGTCAAGTGCTGCAACTGAGTACTGCCGTTCCAGAAGTTCTTCCACTGAATTTATGAGGCAGATAATTCGCCATTACAAAATGACCGAATGGCGGAGAAGGTGGAGGCTAGGCCACAAGCAACTCAGCAAGTCATTATAAAGACTCTTACTGGTCTCACATTAAGGCGTCATAGTAAGCTTGATGATGCCGTAGTTCGAGCAGAACACAACAGTGAAATAGCTTTGTCACTGACGAAGAATATTTTCACCCTGTAAGCTTTCACACTTAGCCAGCAAAATGCCGAATCCAGTGTTATAAAGCGCCGTGTAATCTGAGCAGCGGACACACTATAGAGTTTATAGCGTAATAAATTTATAACGTAATAAAAAACCTTGCTTTGCATAGCATAAAAAAATTGAGCCACAATTTAAAAAAAACTCTGCTTATATGAGCTAGGATAGCGTTCATCTGAAGGTATGTGGACAATTCTATTGCCAACGACAGGCAAGGAGAAAGCCCGTGGAGGGATATAAAACAAAGGATGTTATTCCTCACATGTCAGTCCGTGGCTGAGGTCAGAGAGATTCCGATTGGCAGCCGACATGAGACGCTCTAGAAAACATCAGCAAGGATGAAGCACGAACACAACCTATGCGACAGTGCGCCTCGCTCTTATACCCCGCGCGGGGACCGATTGTCGCGACACTCGCGGGACAGTTCTATGCGTGGAAGTAGTGCGAAGTCCAGAAAATCCGGCGACATTTAGTTGCTTGGCCCCACATGTCCCGCCAACCCTCAACGTTCCACCGGGAATCCGGCAACAACCAGGACAGTATTCAAGGCCGGGTCGGCATCTAATGCCGACTTGTCGGCTTCCACCTATCTTGGGATCAACTGCCTGTCTAATTTATTGACCACATGCAGGCTAACGTCAAGGAACCTATCAAAAGTGTCACTAAACAGAATCCCGAAAACGTCGACTGGTATCATGAGCCAGTGCCCTGGTAAGGCTCACTTCGATTTCCTTGTTCAGCTAAGTCCAGGAAGCGAGAAACAGCGGGCGAGGCGCATCACCTCCTCCATTCGATATGCTGTGGTCTATAGAGAGGCGACGTCTTTAATATACGCCAATACACGACGTTCTGCTTTGCCTGGCGTTAAGGCCGAGAAAACAACCTGACCATAGCGAATACTCATTTTCAACAGCACCAGAGGCGCCTGTACACATGGACTTCACCGGACGGTCTGTACAAGAATCAGATCGATTATATTCTTTGCCGGCAGAGATGGAGAAGCGCTATACAAGCAGTAAAAACAAGGCCAGGGGCCGATTGTGGCACCGATCATCAGCTTCTTGTTGCCAAAATTAAGCTTCGATTGAGGAAACCGCAGAAAACTAGAAGGCTTTTCAGGTATGATCTGGATCAAATTCCATTAGAATATGCTGTGGAAGTGAGGAATCGATTACAAGAATTAGATCTAGAAGACAGAGAGCCCGAAGAGATGTGGACCGATGTTCGTGATATAATACAAGAAGTTGCTACTAAGGTAGTTCCAAAGCAAAAGAAATGCAAAAAAGTAAACTGGTTATCTGAAGAGGCTTTGCAAGTAGCTGAGGAAAGGAGGATGGCAAAAGTTATGGGGGAAAGAGAAAGATACAAGGTTCTCAATGCGGATTTTCAGAAAATAGCAAGGAGAGATAAGAATGCCTTCCTGAACATACAGTGCCAAGCAATTGAGGACAACAGCCAATTAAGGAACACTACAGCTCTGTATAAGACAATCAAAGATAAGATATCAAAGGAAGCTTCTGTGCTAAGCTGGGCGTGATAAAGGACAAACGAGGCAAGGACCTCACTGAAGTCTCAGAGATAAATAAGAGGTGGCAGGAATACACAGAAGAACTGTACAAGAAGGACCCGAAAGTGCAAACCCAACATAAGACAGTTGTGATTACTGATCTCGAGCCGGTCATCCTGAAGAGTGAAGTTAAATGTGCCTTAGCCAGCCTTGCTAAGAATAAAGCTAGCGGAATTGACGGCATTCCAGCTGAGTTGCTTCAAAACCTCAACCATGACGCTGTAAACATTCTGCATACATTATGTCAGAAGATTTTGACAACCCTGCAGTGGCCACAGGATTGGAGGAGGTCAGTTTACATCCCCATCCCAAAGAAAGGCAGTGCCAAAGATTGTTCCAACTACCGCACGATCGCGCTTATTTCGCATGCTAGCAAGGTGATGTTGAAAATCCTCCAAGGTAGGCTGCAGCAGTATGTGGATCGGGAGCTTCCGGACCTGCAAGCTGGGTTTCGCAAGGGCAGAGGAACTAGAGACCAAATTGTCAACCTTCGCTGGATCATGGAAAAAGCAAGAGAGTTCCAGAAACCCATCTACTTCTGCTTTATTGATTATGCAAAAGCGTTTGACTGCGTAGATAACAGCAGATTGTGGCAAGCTCTCCAAGAGATGGGAGTTCCAATTCACCTCATCTGTCTCCTCAGGAACCTGTATGAAGGGCAAGAGGCCACAGTCAGGACTGGGCATGGTCTTACTGATTGGTTTCCGATCGAGAAAGGAGTGAGGCAAGGCTGCATACTGTCGCCCTGCCTATTTAACCTATATGCAGAGTGCATCATGAGGAAGGCCGGTCTGGACGAGTCTTCAGCTGGAGTGAAGATTGCTGGAAAACGTATCAACAACCTTAGATACGCGGATGATACCACTTTAATGGCAGAAAGTGAAGTGGAACTCAAGAAACTTCTGATGCTCGTACAAGAAGAGAGTGAGAAGTTTGGGCTTAAACTGAACATTAAAAAGACAAAGATCATGGCGTCTTGCCCTATCAAGTCCTGGAGCATCAATGGACAAGAAGTGGAAGCTGTGACAGATTTTCTCTTCTTGGGATCCAAGATTACCTCGGTAGGAGACTGCAGCCATGAAATTAGGAGACGCCTGCTTCTGGGAAAGAGAGCAATGGTTAGCCTTGACCTCCTAGTAAAGAGCAGAGACATTAGTCTGCCAACCAAGATTCGTATAACTCGTGCTATGGTCTTTAAAGTTGTGATGTATGGATGCGAGAGTTGGACTATGAAAAAGGCTGAGCGCCGAAGAATTGACGCGTTTGAATTGTGGTGCTGGCGAAGACTCTTGAGAGTTCCTTGGACTGCCAGAAGATCAAATCAGTCGATATTGTCGACCATAAGCCCTGACTGCTCTTTGGAGGGTCAAATTCTAAAGTTAAAGCTCAGCTACTCAGCTCAGAAGAGAGGAGTCGCTGGAGAAAGATTTGATGCTGGGAAAGGTTGAGGGTCGCCGGAGAAGGGGTAGGCAGCGAACGCGATGGTTAGATGGCATCCTCGAGGCACTGCAGATGAAGTTATGTGATGTTAGGAAGATGGTGAAAGACCGGAAAGCATGGCGTGACATGGTTCATAGGGTCACAAAGAGTCGAACACGACTGAACGACTGAACTGAAGGCCGAGATTAAATTCAATTTCAATCTTTTTTTTTAATTTTCCCCAGAGCAAAATACATCCTGGAGCGGTTCAAGGGCCAGAAGCTGATAGAAACAGCTGGATAGGGGTCCACGAACCTCTGAAAGTGGCCGTTAGCATAGATGTGGAAGCTAAGATGGAGTGTCATAGTAAATCAGGACATAGAACAAAATCTAGAGTGGGCATGGGGTACCCCTGCTGCACCATCTTGCTTGTGTTAATGGCGCACCTGGCTCTACTTTGAGAAGAATGGATGTTGTCTGAGCGAATTTAGTTGTCTAGCCATTGAATCAGCTCGTTACTGAACTGAGAGAAACAAAGTTTCTAAAAGGTAACATCGGTCCACCTATGGAATGCTTTCCTGAAATAGAACTGGATAACGTCAAGGGGGTCCATTCTGAGTGCCGCCTCCTCGCAGATGACAATCATTCGGTGCAGATTTGTTTGCGCATAAAGCCGCAGGTTAGGGACCACCCACTGTACCTCTGAAAGCCACCTCAGAAAAGTGGCTTAGAATTCGGGCAAGACTCTTGTAGTCGGTGGTGAGGATATATGCTAATCGGCCGGAATTCCACGGCATTTAGGATGGCGTCGTCGGACATTTCGGGTGTAAGGACAAGGTTGCTTCGATGCACTGAAGGAGGGAAAAGATTCTGATTCCAGATATCTTCGTATACAGCCGCCAGTATGGGATTGAGCTCGTTGCTAAATGTGTGATAACATTCTGAAATTATGCCGGCCAGTCCAGGAGCCCTGTTTTAAGATTTTGATCGTCCGTAGACAATCTACCAGGGCATCAAATTTGTCTTAAATCTCTGAAAGATCTTTTTTGAGGTAATCGGTATGTTCTGCTGATATGGTGTTATTTATCTGGATCTAGAAAATGCGGAGAAATAATTAAATGATGCTGTAATGGCGGCTAGTTGGTTTTCTAGCATCATGTAGGCGTGCTGAACTTTAGCTCAATACAATTCACTAACACAAGACAAGACTGGTATCGCGCACGTACCTGTCTTGTCTTGTGTTAGTGAATTGTCTTGAGGTAAAGTTCAGCACGCCTACATGATGATAATTAAATCAGGTTTGAACAAACTATTTGCGTTCTTTGGCGGTAATACCGGCGTGGCACACTTGATCGATATTGTTGCGTACCACCCACTCTCTCTCAAAGGAGTCACGACACTTTAAGTGGTTGGACCTCGTACTCTTCCCTCAGCTTTCGGCTTCATACCAAAGCGCCCCAGTTGGGCTGCTCTAGGTCATCGTGAAGCTCTTATCTGGTAGCTTGTATGTCATATCAAAATTCGCCTTACTGCACTTCCACCAGTATGAGTTCACAAACTGTGCTCATGAGCTGCCGTACCTTAGCCTGCCTTTATGCCGCTTCGCATTGTCCCATTCCAGTACCAAGTAATTTATTTATTTCTTTGATCAGCTTCCATGTAGCAAAGCTGCTGAGAGTAGAATTTGTGTGCCCTATTGTTTATTTTACCCGCTTCATGAATTCCTGATATGATTAAAAAAATTCAATTGGTAATCCAGCGTTCCCGTCCAAGCGACTCCGCACGTTTTTTTTTCCGAACTTAATCTCGCATTCCACAAAGCCATATTCATAAAAAAGACAGTCACGCTATAGCCGATCATTTGCGACAGGCTCAGGTTCGAGACGCAAATCCGGTTCATGTGAGATTGAGATATCGTTTTCTCTATTGTAACGATCGGTTGACCACGAACCCAATTGCATCGCATCAAACAGGTCACAGTCGCGAAGAAAATTCGCAGCAATCGAACCGATGCATCGACGCCACCATGGCTACATGCAAGATCAGTCGCCCTAATGACTGAATTGACTTGGAGGATAAACATTATTTGACAAAGTCAGGCAAGCAGGAGCTTCCGCGTTAGATGGCCAGGAGCCCCTGAGCTCTGGCGACCTGGGTTGCACGCTCGATGACCCGCAGTTGGATTACCGCGTCCGAGCTGAGCAGAGTGGCCTCCCACTGCTCGCAGTTGGAGAGCTGCAGATGCCGCGAAGGGGGGCCTCGTGGGCATGCCCATAGTATGCGGTGTAAGGTGGCCCTCTGGTGGCATAAGTCACAGTAAGGGGTGTATAATGCAGGGCATGCATGGGCGTAGGTGACTGAATTTGTGAAGGAATGCCCCTGTAATTTTTGCCAGACGACCTCCTGTGCATTTGTAAGAGATCTGAGGCCCGGAGGGTATAGGGTACGTGTTTCATGGAAGAGTAATGTAATTTCTTGATAGGAAACGATACGGTCCCTAGCCAACCTCATGAGGGGTCGCCCGGCAGTCGCCCGGCTGACGAGTCCTCGGGCGATATTGTGGACAGGCTCATTACCAGGAAGGGAGAAATGTGCTGGTGTCAAGATTAGCTGTATTGAACGGTGAGTTGTTTGAGAGACCAGCAGTAAATTGAGTCCATAGGGGATATCCTGCCTTTGCTGTAATTTCTTATTGCGGTTTTCGAGTCGCTGATTTTATAAAGGGCTGAGGCTGAGCTTATCGCAAAGGCGATCGCAGCCTCCTCTGCTTCCTCCGGTTTATAGTTAATGGCCGAACACGCCGTGAGTTGTTGAGCCTGATAATTTACAGTCACAGTCGTGAATGCATTGCGGTCCGCGTGTTCGGCTGCATCGACATAAACCACGTATTTATTGGACTGGTATTGCTTGTGTAGGGCTTTGGCTCTTTCTACTCGCCTGTCTGAATGAAATTCAAGGTGCATATTCTTCGGAAGAGGTAGGCTTTCCAAGCGAGTTGGCAGGCTTATTTGAAGTGACTCTTTTTTTTTGTCTTGTGGCGGGTTAACCTAGTGAGAGAGTGTCAAGGACAAATTGCCCGGTCGGTGTCTGGGTTAGCCATTCGTATTCACAAGTGAGGTGGGCCTCTACCTGCTCGCTAAGGGTGTTGTGGACTCCGAGGGCACTGAAGCGCTCCGTGGAGGCGTTTATGGGGAGATCAAGTGCGGACTTGAATGCCCGTCTGATCAGGCAAGAAAAAGGGTGTGTTTCTGCTATGGTAAGTTTGAAGTAGGGTAGCCTGTAGGTAATTCTACTAATAACAAATGCCTGGACCAGGTGGATGCGATCAGTTTCCTTCAAACCCGAATACTGGTTAGCGATTCGACGTATGAGACGCACTGTCTGAGAGACGCCAGCCTTACGGTGATTGAGGGACTCCGTGTTTAGGCTGTTGTTGTGGATGTAAATTTGAAGAACCCATATTACGGACACCTCCGGTATAAGGTTTCCCTTAATGTGCACCCGGATTTGAGTATGGTCCCCTGTGCCTGGTTTACAAAGCATGAGCAGAAGTTTTGGTTTTGTTCAGGAGCAGGATAGACCCGCCCTCTCTACGTATTCGCTAATGGTGTCCGCTACTAGTTGTAGGGTGTCTTCTATTTCTGCGTCATTTCTTGACGTGACCCACAACGTTATGTCTTTGGCCTATCATCATCATCAGCCTGATTATACCCACTGCAGGGCGAAGGCCTCTCCCATATTTCTCCACTTAACCCGGTTCTGTGCTAGCTGCATCCACTTGACCCCTGCGAACTTCTTAATCTCATCCGCCCACCTAACTTTCTGTCGCCCCCTGCTACGCTTTCCTTCCCTTGGAATCCAGTTTGTTACCCTCAGCGACCATCGGTTATCCTCTCTTCGCACTACATGTCCTGCCCATGTCCATTTCTTTTTCTTAATTTCCACTAGAATGTCGGTAACTTGAGTTATTTCTCTGACCCACTCTGCACGCTTTCTATCTCTTAATGTTACCCCTACCATTTTTCGTTCCATAGCCCTCTGGGTTGTCCTCAACTTATGTAGAACTCTCTTGGTTAGCCTCCACGTTTCAGCCCCATAGGTGAGTACAGGCAAGATGCAACTGTTGTATACTTTCCTCTTGAGCGATACCGGTAAGCTGCTAGTCATAATCTGCGAGTGCTTGCCAAATGCGCTCCATCCCAATCTTATTCTTCTTGTTATTTCCTTTTCATGGTCCGGATCTGCGGTTACTACCTGTCCTAAGTAGACATATTCGCCTACTACTTCCAGTATTTCGCTACCTAATGTAAACTGCTGTTCCTTCCCGAGGCTGTTGAACATTATCTTAGTCTTCTGCATATTGATTTTCAAGCCTACCTTTCTACTTTTTCTGTCTAGGTCATCAATCATTATTTGCAGTTCATCCCCCGAGTTGCTTAGCAAGGCAATGTCATCAGCAAATCGCAGATTACTGAGGTATTCTCCATCTACCCTTATCCCTAACTGCTCCCATTCCAAGTCTCTGAATACTTCCTCTAAACACGCCGTGAATAGTACTGGGGAGATTGTGTCTCCTTGCCTAACACCTTTCTTTATGGGAATTTTGTTACTTTCATTATGCAGAACTATGGTTGCTGTGCAGCCACTATATATATCTTCCAGTACTTTCACGTACGGCTCGTCTACCCCCTGATTTCGCAATGCCTGCATCACCGCCGATGTTTCAAATGAGTCAAATGCTTTTTCGTAATCAATGAATGCTATGTATAAGGGCTGGTTATATTCCGAGCATTTTTCTATCACCTGATTGATGGTCACCTGATTTTTCTATCACCTGATTTGGCCTATAACGTATACGAAAGATTGGGTATATGGTTTAGTTCGTCCGGGAGGGATAAGAGGGACAAGTTAAAGAGGAAGGGGACAGAACGGATTCCTGTGGGTGCGGCGGCTGCCAAGTGATATAGTGTCAGATTTGAGGGTTCCAAAAATTAGTTCGGCTCTTCGAGCTGTGAGAAAATCCCTTACATAGTTGAAGGTCCTTGGACCGGGATTTATTGCGTGGAGGTTGGTAAGTATAGCTGTATGTGCTACATTATCGAATGCTTTAGCTAAGTCTAGACCTAGGATAGCTTTATTGCTATAGCCAATCGGCGGTTGTATTATGTGGTGGGAAAGTTGCAGCATGAAATCTTGTGCTGAGAGTTGAAAACGGAAGCCCAACATTGTGGGTGGTAGGAGATTGCGATCCTCGACATAGGTGCTCCATTAGTTTTCTATACATGATGTTAGAAGATGGGCCTGAGATTTTTAGGGTTAGCCGTTTGCCCGGTTTAGGTATCAATGTTACCTTCGCTTGCTTCCATGCTGCAGGAATTCGCCGTTCCACCCAATATTAACTCGCGTAATTTGTAAGTGCTGTAATTGATACATCGTCCAAGTTTCGTAGAGATTTATTGGTAACACCGTCAACACCGGGGACAGAGTTTGCGCGAAGCTGTGTTATGGAGAAGCGTACTTCGGGCTCGGTGATGGTGGCGTCAAATTCTGGATTGGCAGGGCCCGCATACGTTGGAAGGATGACCGAGGGATGGGAGACTATGTATATTGTTTGTAGGTATCGGAGTAGATCTCCGTTGCTTCCCGGGTATTTGTGCATTAGGGTTGCCAGGATGTCGCAACGACAGCGCCAAGGGCATAGATTTATGGCTACATTTACAACAGCTGGGCTTCACGCTGGTTAGTGACCCTTATACCCCGACCCGGTTGGGTAACAGTGTCTCCATAAATACAATCCCCGACCTTACTTTCTGCCGAAATATACATGTAGAACAGTAGAAATATAAAGGGGAAAATCTCCGAATTGATCACTACCTTATATCTACTACCTTTGCCTCCGAATTTTAATATCCTCTCGAAGGGTGGCAACCCACTCTTCCAGGTTATCGATTGTGAATGGTGCTGTTTAGTCACGGCAGGTGCGGAATCTGTCCCAGTCAGTGAGGAGAGTTTTATGCCATTTTCTTCGGTAAGGTGGTGGTGGTTTGTGGGGTTTAACGTCCCAAAGCGACTAAGGCTATGAGAGACGCCGTAGTGGAGGACTCCGGAAATTTCGACCACCTGGGGTTCTTTCACGTGCACTGACATCGAACAGCACACGGGCGCCTTGCTTTTCGCCTCCATTGAAAAGCGGCCGCCGAGGTCGGGATTCGTTCCCAAGGACGCGGGATTGAATCCCGGCCTCGGCTCTGTAGCTGAGCCACCTCCGCTGCCTAGTGCAGACAGAAGACAAAAAAGAGAAGAAAGAAAAGGAAGACGGAGAGAAAGACGCGCGCCGCAGCAACAGCCGTCGTCCACCACCGCTTCGGTGGCGGGTGCAATTACGGCCTACAACAGACAAAAATTTGGTGGTAGGCTAGCCCCTGCCGCAAGCGGTGGTCCCGGTAGATGCTAGTCGGAACAGCCCGTTTTCTTCGTCTCTTCTGTTGCTTTGTCCCTTGCGGAGCCACCGTACCGAGCAAACCCAAATACGCGTCCCAGCCCCGGGGCTGGGACGCGTTGTGGCTGTAGGAAGAAAGAAATGAAAATGCATGGGCCTGCTATTGGCTCTGTAGCTGAGCCCCCTCCGCTGCCTTGTGCGGATAAAAGAGAAAATATACAAGAAAGAAAAAAAGACGAGGGAGCGAAGGACGCGCGCCGTAACAACAGCCGCGTCCGCCACCACCGAAGGGGTGGCGGGTGCAATGACGGCTTATCTGTGGGTGGCTAGCACCCGCCGCAAGCGGCTTTGACCTACCGTCCCAACCCCGTAGGGCCAGGAACTGCCACCCTCTACCACCTCGCCTCTAAATCGGCATTCGTTATTCAAGTAATGGAATATCAAACTTTGGGTGGCACTTTTGTGTCACCTTGAAGGAATAATAATAATAATTGGTTCACAGGAGCAAAAAGGCGCGGTATCTGTCACACTTGTTTCTGTGGACACCTGAACCGCGCTTAAAGAAAATGGAGGAAGGTGGGAGTGAAAGTCGAAATACAGAAAGAGGAGCCTTAGGGGAGGCTACGGAGTAATTCCTACCACCTGGGGATCTTTAACGTGCGCTGACATCGCACAGCGGTGAGTAGAGGTGGTGAAGGGTGGCTGTTCCTGGCCCTATGAGGCTATGACTGGTAGGCCAACACCCTTTGCATCAGGGGTTTGCCAGCCACCGAATTTTATCTGTCTCGAAGGCGCAGGAGGTCACCTGGCAAAAATTACAGACACATTCCTTCCCAAATCCTGTCACCTACGCCCATGCATTTCCTGCATTATACACCCCATATTGTAAATTATGCCAACAGAGGGCCAACCTAGACCACATACTGTGGGCGTGTCCACGAGATAGCCCTCCGCGGGATCTGCAGCTCGCCACATGCGAGCAGTGGGAGGCCGCTATGCTCAGCTCTGACCCGCAAATCCAACTCCGGGCCATCGAGCGTGCAACCCAGGTCGCCAGAGCCTAAGGACTCCTGGCCACCTTGAGCGGTAGCCCCTGCTGTGTGACTTCTTCCTCGTCAAATAAATGTTTTTCCTCCTCCTTATCTGTTGTAGGCCGACATTGCACCCCCAACACTCAGGTGTTGGACAACGGCTGTTGCGGCGCGCGTCTTGCTCTCCCTCTTCTTTTTCTTCCTTCTCTCTTCTTTCCAAACGAGGCAACGAAGGTGGCTAAGCTAGCCCCGCCGGGGTGGTGCAGCGGTAAGACGCCCGACTACTGTGCCGGAGTACCCGGGTTCGAACCCGACCTCGGCGGCTGCGTTTCGATGGAGGCGAAACGAAGAGGCGTCCGTGTGCTGTGCGATGTTAGCGCACGTTAAAGATCCCCAGGTAGTCGAAATTACTCCATAGCCCTCCACTACGGCTCCTCTTTCTCTCTTTCCACTTTCACTCCCATCTTCCTCCCTTCCCTTACGGCGCGGTTGCGGTGTCCACATAAAACAAGTGAGATAGTTACCGCGCTTCTCCCTTCCTATAAATAAATCAGGTGGCTCAGCTACAGAGCCCCGCGGAGGTGGCACCGTGGTAAGACTCCAGAATACCCTGCCGGAGTACCCGGGTTCGAACCCGAGCTTGGCGATCGCGTTTCGATGGAGGCAAAGCAAAGAGGTGTCCGTGTGTGTGCTGTGCGATATCAGCGCACGTCAAAGATCCTCAGGTGGTCGAAATTACTCCGGCCAAGGGTGTCGTCCGGAAATAGAAAAGGCGATTTTTTTAAAATCTGGTAGAGATAAAGTTGAGCGAGAAGTAGTAGAGGCTTATTTCATCAAGAAAGTAGGAAGTTTGTGCGTTAGCAAGCCGTCCATTTCAATCAGCGACTCTGAGGTGGCTTTTCTTGAAGGATTCCTGTAGATTTTATACTTTGGTTTTATTTATTCTTGATAGGTGTTGTCGGTTGTTTTCGTTTTACGTTGACGATGAGGTAAATCCCTTAGCTTTTAAACTTATTTGCACGTTCTTTCCGAGTTTCTGTTGGTCATTTTTGTTTCCATTGTCACCTGTTCAAGCCTTCTTGTGCATCTTTTTTCGGCGTTTCTGGGGAGGATATGGCGGTTGAAGCAGTCGGACACGCGTCACTTCGGCTCCGTACATTTTGACCGATTTCACTGGACCAACGCTTTTTCGCCACCGGATTTCATTCGGAACTGAAAGACATCAAGTGCTGGATCCCCTGGATGCCATATTTCAAGCGGTAGGACCATTTTTTCGGATCTTTACCGGACTTGAAAGTTCCAAAGCGGGCGCCAGTCCGCTAACCCTGACGGGACGCCCAGCTCGACATCGGGAGAGCATGGGACGCTAGGCTTATTGACGACGGCGGCGCCTAGCACCGACGCTTCTTCAAAGAGAGACCATATGGCAGGGCCAAGCCAAGCCCCAAGTGCGTCGCCACAACCACCAAATGCCCTCCTTGAAGAATTCCAAGGGATGGATAAAGACGACTTTGGAGACGCCGAGTCAGGAAGCGAAGACGGAATCCCGTCAGATTCCTCATCGGAGCGCGTCGGGTACAACAACGATGCCAGTTGGGAGCTTGTTCAATCCAAGCGCCAGAAAAAAAAACTTCAGAGACAAGGACAACGGAAAGGCACGGGAACCGGCCCGGACGCCCAACCTCATGGAAAATCACTAGGTAATGCGACCGGCTGCAACAAGACCGGACAGGTGGAGCAGAGGAGGCCTAGGCGAAGACTGCCGCCACTCCCCAAAAATGATATCAAAATAATTTTTCGACCCAAAAAAGGACTCATGGTGAAATCACTCACCACACACCAAGTAGCGCGCGCCGTTATCATGGCGTGCGGCCAACAATGCAAGGACGAGGACATACTTGTAAGGCTTCGTACAGGATCAAATATCATTATCGTTAGCACCCCACATGAAGAAACGGCTCACCTGGTGCGGCGCATTACCCGTCTTAAATTCGGCGGAAAGTCGTACGAGGTCAACGCTTACGTGGCAGCTCTGGAGGACGTCTTTCGCGGCGTAATACACGGTGTTGACCCAGGTACGTATCGCGAAGAGCTGAAAGCACACCTACGAGTCAGAACTCAAGGAGTAACCATTCTCCAGGCAAGGATGCTTGGAAAATCCAAGACCGCAGTGATCACGTTCGACGGCCCGATCTTGCCGAAATTCGTAATATACTACGGAGGTGAACTACCGTGCTACCAGTACCGCCCCACGAGGCAAGTGTGCTACGTCTGTTTCCAGCAAGGACACCGCTCCGACGTGTGCCCCACACCGGACATTATTGTGTGCGGACTGTGCGGAGATAAAAATCCGACGAAAGACCATGTGTGCGAGCTCAAGTGCCTAATATGCGGTGAGGCACATCGCACCGGATCCAAAGAGTGCCCCGAGAGACTGAAAAAGGCAAGACCAAAGCCCAGCGGGGAAAGTGGGTGCAGTGGCCAACGCGGGCGACCACGCAAGCGATGGTTCAGCTCAGAAGGAGAGACCTCGAGGAGCCGATCAAGGTCCAATTCCTTCCCACCTCTGTCGCCGGCCGGTTCACAGGAGGGGAACAAACAAGAAAAGCAGAAAAAGAAGCTTTGCCAGCAAGGCGGCAGCAAGGTAAGTTGGGCATCTACCATTGATCCGCACTCGGTAGACAATAGTAACACAAACAATACAAACAACAAAAATATTCATGTCAAAGAAGCTAAAGACGCGAGCAGTGATGAACTCAGACGCGAGCTTGAACTCGCTCGACTCAAACAAAATGAGCTCGAACGCAAGGTCGAGGAACTAACAAAAGCACTAAAGGCACAACAGCGGGAGCTTGAAATCACTAGAGCCTTTCCAAAACAGCCACAAGCATCCAACAATGGAGAACTTGAAACACGAATGCAACAGATGATGCAGCAGATGATGCAGGATATGATGCGGCAAATCCAATCTCAAATGCAACAGATGCAAGCACAATTTCAGGGGCAGATCTCAGAAATGAAAAGTGCTTTTCGAAAACAAAGACATAACGAAAACATTAGGGAAAGAGCGTACAACCGTCCAGCGTTAACGGCGTTCGCTGTCGAACAAGGCAACAGCACGAACACGTAAACATGACCAAGACGCGTCAGCAAGACCAAGAAAACTTAGAAATTTGGCAATGGAACTGCAGAGGCTACCGCAAAAAACAGGCCCTACTAAAACAATACATAAACACACAGCTTACACCCCCCGATGTGATTGCGCTCCAAGAGACTGGAACCAGGCCCTCTTTACAGGGGTACGATGTTTACGAGAGCCAAAACGGGGGTAAATCAGCCGTTCTAGTCATAAAGCCATCACCGCAATCAGGCACGATACCATCGCCGACACGGACATCGAGCACGCGCTTGTCGAAATCATTCCGAAAAAGCGAAAGGGAAGGAGCACATTCGTACTGAACATGTACAGCCCGCCAAGACAAAGAAAAGCCAAATTCTTTGAACTCTTCCACGGAGCGCACAAGCTGGCCAAAGAAAATGCACTCATTATCGTGGGAGATTTCCTTGTCGAAATCATTCCGAAAAAGCGAAAGGGAAGGAGCACATTCGTACTGAACATGTACAGCCCGCCAAGACAAAGAAAAGCCAAATTCTTTGAACTCTTCCACGGAGCGCACAAGCTGGCCAAAGAAAATGCACTCATTATCGTGGGAGATTTCAACGCCATGGACACGAGTTGGGGATACCGGAAGCAAGATATCAAGGGAAGAACATTAGCGGACGTAGCCGAATATTTTGGCTGTAAGCTAATCACAGATCCCGCGACCCCCACGAGAATCGGTAATAGTGTGAGCACGAACACTTGCCCAGACCTCACGTTCGTAAGGAAGAGCAAGGAGTCACAGTGGGAAAACATGATGGAAAACCTAGGTAGCGATCACTTTATCCTCCGGACGCGAATAGCATCGGAAAGGATAAGATGCCGGATCGGACATGCAAAACTCACGCACTGGAACGCGTTCCGCGGGGCTTGCAAAAAATCTGAAGGCGGCATTCAATCACTAGAAGACTGGAGCGGCATGTTGACAGAAACGCGAGACAAATGCACAAAAAGTGTAAGACGAACAACAACAACGCCCGAAGTAGACGGGCACCTTCTGCGCCTATGGGAAGCCAGACGCAGTCTCACCAAAAGATGGCGGAAGCAAAAACACAACAGGAAACTAAAACTAAAGATAGCAGAAGTTACGGCAAAAGCTGAAGAATACGCAGCGCTACTCGCGAGACAAAATTGGGAACAATTCAGCGACTCGCTTAAGGGAACCTTAGGTACGGCCAGAACCTGGAATCTCCTAAGAGCACTAATCGATCCGACCAAAACAAAATCAGAAAACAATAAAAGTATCCACAGATTCATCCACTCCTTCGAGGGTTCGGACACCGACCTTTTAGAGAAGGCACGAAAGAAATGTTTCGGTGATCGCAACCCCTCACGATACCAAGGAACCTATCGCGGAGCCGAAAACGAGAGACTCGACCGCCCAATAACTGTGGAAGAAGTTTATGCGGCCATAAGGAATACGACCAGAAACACGGCAGCAGGAGCCGACAGAATCGACAATGCCCTGATCCGAAACCTGAGTGATGACCTCATACAAGAGCTCGTAAGCTTTCTAAACAAACACTGGGAGGCGGAGACGGTTCCCGAAGACTGGAAACACGCCGAAGTAATTATGATACCTAAACCTGGCAAACAGCTCAAAATTGAAAATCTCAGGCCCATCTCGCTCACGTCGTGCCTAGGCAAGCTTTACGATCGGGTGGTGATGCTCAGACTGCAAAATTTCATGGAAGATAATGAACATGTACCCCATACCATGTTCGGCTTCAGAGCAAAACTCTCGACGCAGGACGTGCTGCTTCAAATACAAGAAGATGTGCTCCGCAACGTACCCCGAACAGGTGAAAATGTCATAATGGCCCTTGACATCAAGGGAGCATTTGATAACGTCAGTCACGAAGCGATCCTTAGAGGCCTAGACGACTTGGACTGCGGACGCAGAATCCACGGGTACGTCAAAGCCTTCCTGTCAGATAGAACTGCCACCATCGGCATGGGAGACCTTCGATCGAACAAAATTCACGTGCCAAACAAAGGAACACCACAAGAATCAGTCATTTCACCTATCCTCTTCAATATAGCTATGATAGGTCTAGCACGAAAACTAGAGAAGATCGAAGGCATCAGGCACGCCATGTATGCAGACGACATAACAGTCTGGACGAACACCGGTTCCCTCGGGGAGAAGGAAGAAAAACTGCAGGAATCGGCCTCCTGTGTACAGAAATATCTCGGAGAAAGAGGACTCGCATGCTCTACCGAGAAATCGGAACTGCTTCGAGTGTGGAAAGGCAAACAAAACCGAACCGTCCCAACCAGTGAGAACCTGAAACTCAACATCTACCTGAAAGGAATGCCCATTCCTGAAAAGACAACAACAAGAATATTAGGTATGTGGGTTCAATCGAACCAACGCAGTAGTCACACTTTTACCAAGCTCAAAACAACAACGCTACAAGTGACACGCATGATCACCCGCATCACCAACAGGCGGCATGGCATGCGCGAAGAGGACACACTAAAACTAGTTAGAAACCTGGTAGTGAGCCGAATTATGTACAGCCTGCCCTACCAGTGCCTCAACAAGAGTGAAATACAACAAGCGGATGCCCTGCTACGCAAAGCGTATAAGACGGCGCTCCGATTACCGCGCAACACGTCTATAGAAAAGCTCATGGCGCTTGGATTGCAAAACACATTCGAAGAACTACGCGAGGCGCAGCTTGAGTCGCAAAAACTCAGGCTGCTGCAGACAACGACTGGAAGAGCGCTATTACGGAGACTCGGATACTGTGAGCAGATGTGAGAAATAGCGAGGACGGTAACGATCCCCGACGAACTTCGCAAGTCCCTCAAGGTAGCTCCAATCCCGAGAAACATGGACCCTAACCTCCACCAAGGTAGAAGAAAAGCAAGGGCCAATTTTATTCAAAAAACATACGCTCCTCAAGACACGACTGTGTATGCAGACGCGTCCTCGAGAGGAGGACACAACAAAATTGCAGTGGCCACTGTGGTCAATTCGTCTCTACGTGAAGTGACCAGCGCCTCTATCCGACACTGCACAGTAGAAGAGGCCGAGGAAGTAGCCATTTCTCTAGCGGTGGCGGAGGGCTATAGAGCTGGGCGGTCGCTAACGATACTCACGGACTCAAACAGCCTGTCGAAATTTTATGAATGGTAGGATTGGTCGTCACGCGCTCCGTGTACTCCTCAAAGCGAGCGGCAGAGTTAACAACCACAAAGAAAACAAGACCAGACAAAATTATATGGGTACCGGGGCACATGGGGGTGGCAGGGAACCTAGAGGCTGACAGGATAGCTCGAGCATACACTACTTTCCGAGCATCCGACGAGTCCGCGGAACTTTTGCCAGCACCCAAGTCATACTCGGCCATACTAGAAAACTATAGAGGAAGAAGAATGCGATATCCCCCACCGTACAGTTCTCTCACCAGAGAGGAAACTGTCATATGGAGACAATTACAGACGGGTTCATACCCAAACCTGCACATACTAAACAAAATGCACCCTACCATATACGCTGACAGATGTCCGTGGTGCGATGAAAAACCAACACTATATCATATCACATGGGCATGTCAAAACATAGATGTGGTCCCCAAAATTCGAAACCCGAGTGCGGAGCAATGGGAGACCCTGCTGTCCAATGACCGCTGCGAAGACCAGCAAGGTCTGGTACAGCGAGCCCAACGGGCGGCAGCAGCCAGCGGAGCCCTGGACTGAGGGCAACCGACCATTGTGAAAAAGTGGACGAAGTCGACGGAGAAGACTCTTGTGGATACAACAAGCAGGCATCTCTGAAGACGTCTAAAACCGCCAAATAATATAGGGCTAATAAAGTTTTTCCTCCTCCCCCTCGGCGTTTCTGTTGGTCTTTCTGATAATCTTTGTCACCTGTTTTTGTTATTGCGGTCGAAGGGAGGATTACAAACACGTGCCGTGTTTGTCTTGGGCACGAGCGTATTGCATTGTGTGGTTGATTTCAATTTGTGGTTGATATGTTTGTTTTGTGTGTTTGTACACTCCGATAATCTTAGGACTCTTTCGAACAGGTTGCTTTTATATATTTTTGGATAGCGTGCCTTACTGTGATAAAGTGCTATTATTTGTTTACTGGCTGATTACACTGTGAGGTTTTCTTGTCTGTGACCAATACCGCCGGTGATCTCAGTGCTCCACGTGGATGACTTTGTGATAGGCCTTTGTGATACGGTTTGGGTGCTTCATAAATATGAAAGGGTTTGAGCAAATAAACATCAGTTGAAAGTTGGCGCCTGTCCTGTTATTTTGGTGTTCCTTCCTTGTCCTCGTCGCTTTCGCGCCGTCTTCATAATCCACTTCAACCATGAACCAACTAGCCCAAAGCAAAGTACTTCTTGAAATTACTCCGTAGCCCTCCACTACGGCTCCTCTTTCTCTGTTTCCACTTTCATTCCTACCTTCCTCCCATCCCTTACGGCACGGTTGAGGTGTCCACAGAAAA
This sequence comes from Amblyomma maculatum, assembly GCF_055883805.1. Taxonomy (NCBI): domain Eukaryota; kingdom Metazoa; phylum Arthropoda; class Arachnida; order Ixodida; family Ixodidae; genus Amblyomma; species Amblyomma maculatum. Next base: position 10,013,767 of record NC_139351.1, on the reverse strand, counting down.
ACAAGTGAGACAGTTACCGCACCTTTCCCTTCCTATAAGTCAATCAATCAATCAGCTACAGAGCCAGTGCATTTTCTTTTCCTCCTTCCTACAGCCACAGCGACATCGCACAGCACACGGACGCCTCTTCGGGGTGAAGGGTGGCAGTTGCTGGCACTACGGAGCTGGGACGGCAGGTCAACGCCGCTTGCGGCGGGGGCTAGCCAGCCACCAAATGTTTACTTGTTGTAGGCCGTCATTGCACCCGTCACCGCTAAAGTGGTGGACGACAGCTTTTCTTCCTCTTCTTCTGCCTTGAATATATGACAACAGCTGTTATTGCGGAGCGCGTCTTCCTCTACCTCTTCTTTTTCTTTCTTCCCTATTTTCTCTTCAGTCCGCACGAGGCAGCGGAGGTGGCTCAGCTACAGAGCCAGTAGCAGGCCCGTGCATTTTCTTTTCCTCCTTCCTGTTGCGGTGGCTGTAGGAAGAAGGACCGCTTTGGTGGCGGATGATGGCTGTAGCGGCGGTGCGCGTCTTTTTTTCCCTCTTCCTTTTCTTTCTTCTTTATTTTCTCTTCTGTCCGCCCAGCCGGGGTGGGCCAGTGGTAGGACGCCCGATTGCTGTGCCGGAGTACCCGTGCTCGAACCCGACCTCGGCGGCTACATTTCGATGGAGGCGAAACGAAGAGGCGTCCGTGTGCTGTGCGATGTCAGCGCACGTTAAAGATCCCCAGGTGACGAAATTACTCCATAGCCCTTCACTATGGCTCCTCTTTCTCTCTTTCCACTTTCACTCCCCCTTCTTTCCTTTCCTCACGGCGCGGTTTAGGTGTTCACAGAAGTCAAGTGAGGCAGTTTCAGCGCCTTTCCCTTCCTATAAATCAATCAATCTCTTCTGTCCGCACGAGGCAGCGGAGGTGGCTCAGCTACAGAGCCAGTAGAAGGGCCGTGCATTTTCGTTTCCTTCTTCCCACAGCCACAACAAAAGGTTTGGTTTGGTTTGTGTGGTTTAACGTCCCAAAGCAACTCGGGCTATGACACACGCTTTAGTGGAGGACTCCGGGAAGTTCAACCACCTGGGGGTCTTTAACGTACACTGACATCGCACAGAACACGGGCGCCTTGCTTTTCGCCGTCATGGAAAAGCTGCCGCCGATGCTGGGGTTTGATCCCGCGTCCTTGGGAACAGTAGTCGAGCGCCGTAACCACTGCGCCACCCCGGCGGGGCCACAACAAAATATTTGATTTGATTGGATTTGTGGGGTTTAACGTCCCAAAGCAACTCGGGCTATACAGTGAGTCATATTGGAACCAGCAGGTTTTAGAAGTACGTGAGAAGGCCGACAGACAAAGGATTCAGTTGATCTATGTTTGCACGTGCTACGATTTGTAATTTATTTCTTGGTACCAAGATATGCTACGTGGTAGAAGTACTGCATTGTTCTCGTGTGAATGTGGAGAGATTTCACCGTGTGTTCGCCATGTTTGTGTGGGGAAGTACTTGGGCGATGTCCCAACGACGTCAACGTACGTAAAAGATCCCCAGGTGGTCGAAATTACTCCGTAGCCCTCCACTGCGGCTCCTCTTTCTCTCTTTGCACTTTAATTCCCACCTTCCTCCCTTCCCTTACGGCGCGGTTCGGGTGTCCACAGAGCAAGTGTGACAGTTACTGCGCCTTTCCTTTCCTGTGAACCAATTATTATTATTATTATTATTATAAGTACTTGCGAGCGCACCCGCCGAACCAGCTTGTTTCATCGCGTCCGCTCGGGAGGAGTTGGTTTAGCGCATTTGCATTTGCGCCAAGTGGTTAACTGTTTTACGTTCTTTCGTGATAGAAAGGACCCATATTTACGAACTGTGTGTCAGGTTAGATTGAACAGAGCGCTACCAAATTTTGTTTTAAGTTCGGCGAGAATGCAAGGGAAGATTTTCGGAATCCTTAAAGAAGTGTACATTTCATGTCGTGTATTGCAAGCCCGTTTTTCGTTTGAATATTTATCAACTTGTGATGATGGTGATTGTGGCGAGTGTGCGGGTGGCTCGAAAGGAAGTGAAGTGCGGCCGCGTGCGGGGCGTGCCAGTGCGCGTGAGTTTGTTCCGGCAAGCGAACGGGTCGGACGCTCCTGGGCGTCGCTGGCGGCGGAGTTCATCGTCCTGGGCCTGGCGTTCAAGGCCGGCTCGCCAGCACCTGTCGGGCACCTGGTCCGAGGTCTGGTACTGCCCAGCGCTTCGCCATCCGGCGAACAGCTTGCGGAGACAGCTCAAGCGCTCCAGCGTGCCTGGCCGCCGCACTTGTGCTGCCGCACTGGTGCCGCACTTTGCAGTACCCGGGCGTGACGCGGTACCCCGCGGTACACCGCAGTACCCCGGACTGTGAAGCAGACGCCGGATACAGACTCCGGAGCGTGGCCTGCCGCGCTACCGAGTCCTTGGGCGACTGGAAGTCCCAAACCAGAAGTAGGACGGTTTTGTGTTGGGACATATCCTATTGGGATAAGCTAGGCTGTATGCATGTCTGTGCCAGTTACGTTAATTGGTCAAGAAAAGAAAAGCGTCCGTGTGTCTGTGAACCTGCTCTGCTACCTGCCCAGAGCTCCTGAACGGACCTGGGCCCATATATAACATCGCAATTTGGCGAGCCTGCCAGGATCCTAGAAATTAGTAGATTCAAGGAACTAATCATTCAGAGAGAGGGCAGAGAGTCGAGGACGGGTTCACACGCATCGCGACGTTTGAGCAAAGATGAAGCTCGAGGCGTTGGTGCTGATGAGCGAGCAGTTAGGTATGACGCTTAAAGAATTCCTCGGCTGGTACGAAGAACAGCTTAGCATTGACAAAGAGGAATTAGAAGCGGACTGGGCAGAAACGCGAATGGATGGGCGGCTTACGCCTAATGCCGAACCCAAGCATTTGCATGAGGTTACAGAACTCCGTGAAAGAGAACAGTGGTTGAAGGCGACCGAAAAAACACTATTAGAGCTTCGAAAACGCGTGACAGCGGAGGAGAAAAACGCCTCGTTTCATGGTGTTGGACGTTACATAGATAGAGCTACTGGGTTGGATCAGAGCAGCCCTGACAAAGTGACCCTACTGTTTAATGAAGCACATGGGGCATTACAGGCCGCAGCACCTGCTAGTAGTGTAAGATCACATCTAGAGCATGAGTACAAAGCTGTGAAAGACCTTACGAAGCCTTCAGCGCTACATGTGCTCTGTTTTGACATAGATACAGTTGGACACCGTCCTAATATGTTCACCTCTGTTCTTAACGAGGTTAAGAGCTCCATAAGGACATATGTCTGCATGGAAAGGTGCCTTACTGACTGTCACGGTAATACTGAAAACGTAAGCACCTTGATAAAGGATCACAGGGAAGGACTATGCATCCATGAGAAGGTTGAGAATAAAGTCGTTGTGAGCAGAAATGTGAGCATGCGTGAAGATGAGAAATGCATAACGAGAGTTTAAGAGTCAAGACTGTGGCTGGCCTAGGTTATATAAGGCTGCTACGAAATGTTGAGCGTGAGAAGCTCGCAAATGGACTGTTGAGCAGCACTGGAAATTCTCCGGAACGTCGAGATGGCTATCTTACTTTAGATACAGCTGCAGCGACTCACACGCCTGGAGAGGATCGCCGCCGAAAAGGTGGGCGACCGAGGCATACCAAGAAAAGTACATATTCTGATGTTTCTAGACTATCTGGAGAACAGGCGGAGGCGAAAGACTGGCCGCAGATCTTCCATGTTCCCAAAGCCGTAAAATCAGTGATGGTTCATCTCAAGAAGAATGTTGGTGGCCGGAAAGAACACCCCCTACGAGAAGCAAGCTGTGCGAGAAAGTGCAGAAGTGCGCGAAGAGCCTCGACGTGCAAAGCTCATTCCGCAAGCACATTCGGTTTAAGCCAAGGACGGAAATGAAACCACATGCCATAAAACAGTGGCATCGTACTCACTGCCGGAAAAAAGCAGCTTGTGAAATAACGGAGGATGTTGCGTCTTAGAATTATCGAGAAGTCGAAATCTCTCTACCATGCGCCAATTGTGTTTGTTAAGATGTCAGACAACGCATACGATTGTACAGTAACTTCCGGGAGTTCAATAACGTCCTGAAGTCTGACTGTGGGTTCATTCCGCGCATTGATGCCGTCTTCATCCTTGCAGGACAGAAAACGTTTTTCTCCAAGTTCAATTTTACGAAGGGTACGTCATTGGAAGGTCACTATGGTTGCTGGAAGCAGAAAAAAAAAACGAATTTTTCCAGTATTTCTGGACTGTACCACTTTCGATATATGCCTTTTGGCATCAAAACACCACCACCACCTAGAAAGGGCTCGCACAAAACAAGACATACTACGACCGCAAGAGTCGGCCGGGGAAGCTACAGCCTGGAGAGAAAGTGCTCATCTTCCTTCTGGCCTATTCAAACAAACTATTCATGTAATGGCGAGGTCCATTTGAAGTTGTGGGCGTGAGAAACGAGGTTAACTACCTCACTGACTTGGGAGGTGCAAAGGAACAATTCCACATCAACATGCTGAAAAAATATGAGAAACTGCGTACCAGTTTCCCCACCGTGGCTGTCGCCGCTGTAGAAGGAAACATGTCAAACACACATACCATCTGTCGCAAGAAATGTGACTACAGTGACTGTATCCCGCTATTAAGTTTGTGCCACGCAAGGACTACCATTGATGCTTAGGTGTCGCAAACTATGGGAACTTGCTTCCATATGAAGTGCGTAAGAGTACGTCAAGGAAACTGACAATGTGGGCGCTGACTACGTAAGCCGTGTGTGAACTTGAGCCTGCATTCTGCAGCCTTGTATTTCTTGTGTTAGTGTTTAAGTCATGTGTCTATGTTACATGAGTAGCGTGTGAAAGGTGTGGGAGTGTGTTTCTGGTGTCCGAACAAAAATTAAAAAAAAACGAACTCGTGTGTTGCATTGTGAAGTTTTGTGTGCTTCTGATTTGGGTTTATTATTGTTGTAGTTTGTTCTCTCCCCGCCACGTTTTCCCCCTCCCCGGCGCCAGAACAGTTGCAAGAAACTGTCTTGAAACGGGGGGAGGTTGTGATGATGGTGATTGTGGCGAGTGTGCGGGTGGCTCGAAAGGAAGTGAAGTGTGGCCGCGTGCGGCCACACTTCACTTCCTTGCGCTTGCCAGTGCGCGTGAGTTTGTTCCGGCAAGCGAACGGGTCGGACGCTCCTGGGCGTCGCTGGCGGCGGAGTTCATCGTCCTGGGCCTGGCGTTCAAGGCCGGCTCGCCAGCACCTGTCGGGCACCTGGTCCGAGGTCTGGTACTGCCCAGCGCTTCGCCATCCGGCGAACAGCTTGCGGAGACAGCTCAAGCGCTCCAGCGTGCCTGGCCGCCGCACTTGTGCTGCCGCACTGGTGCCGCACTTTGCAGTACCCGGGCGTGACGCGGTACCCCGCGGTACACCGCAGTACCCCGGACTGTGAAGCAGACGCCGGATACAGACTCCGGAGCGTGGCCTGCCGCGCTACCGAGTCCTTGGGCGACTGGAAGTCCCAAACCAGAAGTAGGACGGTTTTGTGTTGGGACATATCCTATTGGGTTAAGCTAGGCTGTATGCATGTCTGTGCCAGTTACGTTAATTGGTCAAGAAAAGAAAAGCGTCCGTGTGTCTTTGAACCTGCTCTGCTACCTGCCCAGAGCTCCTGAACGGACCTGGGCCCATATATAACATCACACAACTGTGACACGAAACAAACTTTACAATGACTTGTGCGATGTCTTTCTCCCGATCCCATTGTACAGATCGCTGTACTGTGCAGGTCCATGGAAGTCAGTCCTTAAACGAGTAAAAAATATGGCTGTACCAGGGGGAACAAAAACTTGCTTTTTCAAATTCCATAGCAATACACTAGGATTTAAGACTTATTTAGAAATGAACAGATTTTTTGTACCTTGGGGAAATCACTGCTTCATATGCCGCAAACCGGAAACTGTCAAACACGTTTTCTTAGACTGTTGGGAAGCCTTTTTCTTCTGGGACATTCTACAACGAAAAATTAAAAAAGACCTACCCGTGGATGCATTCGGAATTCGATTTTTACCTATTGAAGATGATGGGCTACCGCTGGACATGATCATGTTATTCGGTCTGCACAGTATCTGGCGATCCAGAATGGCTTTCAGGTATGCAGACGTTGATGCGAGGAAAATACGGCAGTATTTTCTCGAAGCCGTTGCAAGTGGTATTGAAGTTTTCAAGACACAAGACGAAGTGCCTGAGTGGCTTCCGAGAATGGAAGTGTTACTGCAAATGACTGATTTGTAATGGATCACGCAGCCCAAATCGCATGGTTTAACCCATGTAGTGTATTTGTCGCGTAATATTCGCTTTGTGTGTGTGTATGTGTGTGATGTTCTATATATGTAAACTGATAATAAATTAGGCAATAAAGAAAAAAACTCAGGCTATGAGAGACGCTGCTGTGGAGGACTCCGGAAAGTCACGAGCAGAATGTGCTACGCGACTCCATTCCTAAATATCAACAAGACCGAAGAACACAAATTAAACACCATAATTAGGAGATGCACGAAGTGCGCTCTAGGACACCCCATAACTACTTCTAACGACCTTCTAGAGAAAATGGGGTTGCATAATGAGTGGAAAGAGCTGGCTGCGGCGGTCAGGCTGTCCCAGAGAGAGCGACTCGCAGGAACTGCGGCGGGTAGGCAAATCCTCGATTGGGTAAACCTACTAGCGCCCGGGGAAGGCGAAAGTGTCAGAGAAAGCATAGATCGAGAAATCAGAAAGCATCTATACGTCTCGCCCATACCGAAGAACATGCACCCCGTACACGACGAGGGGAGGAGAAAAAGCAGAGCTAAGCACCTCGCTAACAAATTGGACAAACTCCCGCCGGGATCGGTCGCCTACACCGATGCAGCGATCGGGAAAGAAGGCGACGTAACCTCGGTCGCCCTATTGGACACTGGGATCGCCATAGGAATAGAAAGAAATCGAGATCTACCGCCGGTAGAGGCGGAGGAGATTGCCATAGCCATTGGCATTGCACGACCAGGCGTGAAACACGTCATCAGCGATAGCAAAGCGGCGGTTAGAAATTTTAGCAAGGGTAGAGTCAGCAATCGTGCTGCAAAACTTCTGAACGAGTCGTCTCTCGCCGAAAGCGTAACCATAATCTGGACCCCAGCACACGCCGGTCTCGCCGGCAACGAGGCTGCCCACATGCTCGCCCGCTCCTCGCTACCTCGGGGTGCTGCGGACGCCTCCACAACATCTAAAACCAAAGAATGTATAGGTACCTTTAGGGATGTAACCGACAACTTGAAGAAAGACCGGAGGATATATCCGCCACCGGTTAGATCCCTGAGTAAAAAGGAATCGTACGACTGGAGAAGACTCCAAGCTCGAAATTTCTTTTCGCCCCTGTGGAGGAGTTGGACGGGTGCCAGAGGGCGGAAGAGGGACGGTGCAGAAACCGAAATTTGTAAATTTTGCGGCCACGTGGCAACATTAGATCATATAATATGGAGATGCGTTCGTGCCCCAGGGCGCAACGCGATTAAAACTAGCGATGAATGGGAGACCACGCTAAGAAGCTCCGACGAAAAAACACAGCCATTCGCCGTCCGCCTGGCGGCCGAGGCTGAAGACCTCTTCTCCTAGACGAGGCCGGGTGTCCTCTGGCCGCGGTGTGACAGACTGCCTCCCCGGACGCCTGCGTGCGGACTCGTAGGTGGCTGCTGCACCATATTCGGCGGAAATAAATGTTCTTCCTCCTCCTCCTCCTCCTCGACCACATGGGGTTCTTTAACGTGCCCTGACATCGCACAGCACACGGGCTCCTTGTTTTTCGCCTGCATGGAAAAGCGGCCGCCGAGGCCGGGATTCGATCGCGGTTCCTTGTGAACAGTAGTCGAGCGCCGTAACCACTGCGCCACCCCGATTTTTTTTCTTTATTGCCTGACTTCGGCAGGAACCACAATACACAAAACCACTTACAGGGCACAGTGAGCAATCATTAATACAACAATCAGCCAGGTGGGTTGTGGCGTCGTGATGCTAAAAATTCTCTTAGTGTCACTAATGTCTCCAATCTTCCGAGCCACTCGGGTGCTTCAGGAGCAAGTTTCTGAATTTCAAAATATCTATTCATGCCTTCCCGAAAATACATCCGTACTAGCCGTGCGTCAGGATCGCAATGGTATCCTGCCATTCTCGAGCGCCAAATACAGTAGAGGGCCATTAGCAAAATAAGGTCAAATGGCACCCCATCCTCATTCTCTACTGGCAAGTACCTAATACCATGCGAGTCTAATGGAAATTCCTTTTTTAAATTCCTTTGTAAAATATCCCAAAAGTATACCCCTTCCCAACAATGTAAGAAAACGTGGTCTATAGTTTCTGGCTGTTTACAAATTAAGCCCCCCACCCCCCAATGCGAACCCCAAGGTAAAAATAACTTCTCCCCTTCCAAGAACTTCTTTACTGGCAGTGTTTCCGTAACTTAAAAGCCCCGCCGGGGTGGTGCAGTGGTAAGACGCCCGACTATTGTGCCGGAGTACCCGGGTTCGAACTCGACCTCGGCGGCTGCGTTTCGATGCAGGCGAATCTTTCTCTCTTTCCACTTTCTCTCCCACCTTCCTCCCTTCCCTTCCGGCGCGGTTGAGGTGTCCACAGAAAACAAGTGAGACAGTTACCGCGTCTTTCCCTTCCTATAAATCAATCGGCGGAGGTGTGTAACTTAAGAAAAGAGTTTTTGCATTTGACGGCACCTGCATCGCTTCACCCGACTAAGTACGTCGCGTCCTGGTCCTCCACTGTATATGGCCCTGTACATTGCTACGGGAAGAACTACGTCACACAAATCCTTGTACAGCTTCTTCCTGCTAACACAAGATAAATATTCATAAGAAAATCGGACAGACAGGAATCACACACTCCGCGACAACTTCTCTAAAATAACCAAATATGCGTCCCGATACACTTTAGGTCGAGACAACAGTCCGGCAGTGCATTTCCGAGCCTTAATTAGCACACAGTACGCAAAAATAAATCTCTTACATCGCGAAAAAAAAGGCATCTGCTGACAATCTGTCGTAGAAATAAATGCCCCAAACCCAGTTCACCGTCCTTCACCCGCCTAAACAAAGTGGTCCGACTACATCGTTCCCGTTCTGCTGCTCACACAAAAATGGCAAATATCCGGCGCAGTCTCTGTACGTTCATCCTTGCACAATGCAACAAGTACCACAGCTTTGACATAAAAAAAAACATATTGCACACTGTGGCCCTGGCGAAAACTGACAATTGTTGCCCTTTCCACCCCTCCACCGTTTTCCGCGTGGCTTGAGTCTGTGCCCTCCAGTACGATTCGCTATCGCGATAACTATTTAGTGGGACGCCCAAGTACTTTACTGGTGTTGTCACCCAGGACATGTTTGCGAACATCTCGGGCGTCGATGGCCATTCTCCGTGCCAAAGTCCCAGGGACTTTGACCAATTAACATTACTGCCGGAAACCTTTGGGAGTTCTTTGGGGTCACAACAAAAGAAAATGCATGGGTTCTGCAGCTGAGCCACCTTCGCTCCCTCGCGCGGACAGAAGAGAAAATAGAGAAGAAAGGAAAAAGAAGGAGAGAAAGACGCGCATGGAACACCAGCCGTCGTCCACCACCGAAGAAGTGGCGGGTGCAATGACGGCCTACGACAGATAAAATTCGGTGGCTGACTATACCCCGCCGCAAGCGGCGTTGACCTACCATTCCAGCCCCGTAGGGCCAGGAACTTCATCCCATCACCACCTCTATTTTTATCCTTCTTGCTACAGCCACAACAACAACAACGCCCCTTCGTTTTGCCTCCATCAAGGCGCAGCCGCCGCGTTCGGGATCGAATCCGGGTATTCTGGCACAGCAGTCAGGTGTCTTGCCACTGCACCACACCGGCGGGGCTAAGGAAGGGCTCGAAAATTGTTATTGCCTCCCTCGAGTCTTCAGTCGTGTAGGTGTAACTTGCTAATCGCTGTATCTGTAATTCTTTCCGTGTGTATTACCTCGAGCATAATTATATACTCATTCTAAATTATAGGCGCCAAAACAACACGCACACACACAAGAAAAGAAGAACGGGCCAGAGCGGGAGGCGCTCTGTCCCGTTCTTTTCTTGCGTGCGTGCGTGTTGTTTTGACGCCTTTAATTTAGAATGAATAAACTCCAACGAGCCCAACAAGACGTTCTCTTAATAATTATATACATAACGTCCTCACCAAGAACCGCATTTTAAGGAAGGTTAATAAAGCTTAGCTGTGCCGCGCAAATGTGCCTGTGGGAACTCGAATGTGTCGGTATGCTTCTGATTCAAGGATTGCGAGGCCACTTATTCCTTTTCGACTCTGCTTTCTAAAGGAGGCAACCCTTTCTCACAGGTCCGGCAAACCGTTCTGTGGTGATTTCGTCAGCCCTCCCTCGCCTGATATATTATCTCGGAAGTTTCGCTGCTGTCAGCGTGATTTAGAATCTACATTCACAATCTGGTATATCTGCGATATCTGGAAAAGAATGTTATTAACAAAACTCAGTATACGATCCCTAACAAGCAGGACAACTGAAACTATTTAGGAGACAAGATTTAGATCAAGCACCTTCCGTAAACAGCCTCCCCGTCAGCTGATGATCATAAAATCCTCAGAAAAAAAAACTTTTCGGTGGTGTTCACGCCCTCCTGGACTACAGAAATACGCATCGGCTGATGATGCGCACGATGATGAGGTTTTGAGTACCTCCGTCAGAAATTTGCTACGTTTTATCTAAGCATTAGCAGGTCGCACTTCTAAATATTGTGGAGGTTATTTAGAATGCAATTCTTTCATTTCTCGCAAACATTTATTTTTGCGTAGAAGAAAAAGAGAAGAACCTCCCATGATTAGTCCTGTTAGGTTTGGATCGCGTGGGTCTGGGTATCGCACCGCTGCCAGCAGTTGTTAGGTTTGGGTCGCGTGCGCCTGGGTAGCGTACTGCTGCCAGCAGTTATTACGTGCGGCGCGCGGCCCCTCGGTAGCGTTGGCCTGGCGGCTCCGTGGACGGCGGACGGCATCAACGGTTCCACCAAAGGCGAGGCGTCTTCTAACGAAACAACCTTTACTGCAAAATCATGAAGAAACGGGCAGTGAAGCTGACCCGGGGAGATTACAGACACTTTCACACAGCTGGTGTCTAGCGTCGTGCCAACGGCGCGTCAAAGTAGTCTCTGTCTCAGCGGAGTCGGCCGCTGCTTTGTATAGGTTTTCCAGTTCACCAGGAAAGGGTAAACCCTCACAGGAAAGGGAGAGCCAAACACGTTTGGGCAAGATGGGATGACTCAATCGCAGGTGGTCCGAACGCATCTCCTCCACCTCCTGCAGACGGGCGAGGGCGGCGCACTCTCTCACAAGCTCCAGGCTTGACCGGCATTTGCACACACACGCACGCACACACATTTGGCGCGTGGCTGGATAACGCTGAGACTTGTCCGCGGGAGGAAGCGTTGCGCGGCCGAAAAACGGCGTCGAAATGGCCGATCCGCTCGCGGTTCTGCCTGTTGCTATGCGGTGGCCGCGTCAGCTGTCCCACTTGTCGGTGGAGAAACGCACCAGACTGCCCCGCCGGGGAAGAGAGATCCCGAAGGGCAGCGGACTGCATCCGCTGTCCGGAGGGATCGGGATGTTGCTGCTAGCCGGGGTCGTCCGACTCAGCTTCTCTTGAGCCCAAACAGTCTGAAGAAGTCCTTGGCAAGTCCGGTTTCCAAGGCACTCTGCAACTTGTCTTCAGGAGAGTTTGCTGACAACCCATAGCGTCACAACCACGCTAAAACCTCAACCGTTCAGCCAGCAAGCACGGCACAATATTCATTAAGTCATGCCAGACTATTTCCCTCTTATGCCCCCATCTATATTAAAGGGCAGCTCAGCAGCACTTGGAACGCGTCCACAAATTTGAAAATTGCGCTTTCAAAAACGTCCCTTCAAACAAAAATAATGCAATACAATATGTTCAAAATCCTATGTCAGGAAGAAAAACAACTAGCGAATAAAGGCTTCTTCTCACATTATGGGCTCCGACTTAAGCCATCGGCGTTACCATTGAGATCACCCTTTTCACTAAAGCTTCGGTTGTCCGTTTCACGGAACAACCGTACCTTCCTGTTTCTGTGCAAAGAAACGCATGAGCCCGAGTCGCTCACTTTTCTAAACAACCTATCCCTCTCCTTACGCTTGGCGCACCAGTCACGCATTTTCTCGGCACGGGCGCATTTGTGCCGCTGGGATAGTCGCTTTTTCTTTCGCGATAGCTTCAACTTGCACCATTCTTTCTCGCGCCTGCCTTTCCGTTTTTTTCTGCGGCAGCACTGGAACACATGATTTCTGCTTTCGTTTCGCAATCGTTTGACTTTGCTCCCCTTACGATGGCAGCATTCTTTCTCGCGCCTGCCCTTCCGTTTTTTTTGGTGGCAGCACTTGAATACTCTAGTCCTACTTTCTTTCGGCGCGAGCTCTGGCAAGCTAGCAGGCAACGTTCTAGCGGTAACCGGAGCTAGCAGGACACCGGGGTCGTCAAAGTGGTCAGATTGCGGCGGCGTGTCTGCACCGCGGCCAGCAGCGCATGACTCACTTTCAGTCAATTCCGAACAGCAACGGCTGACGTCAGTCGCATCAGTCCCCCTTCCAGGCATTTGCTCTGGCGGCTCGCCACTCAGTGCGTCGCCTCGCTCAGAGCTAACCGGAGCACGATCAAGCTCCTGCGACAGCTGGGGCGCTTCGGATTGTGTGAGGGCTATAGGTGCTACGTCCGCGTTTGCACTGGGGTTGCTTTTCTCGTGAACACAACGTAGCGTGGTATCAGGGCACGAAAGATTCTGACTGCTCTGGTCGTTCACTGTCGCCTTTGCTAGTCTCGCTCTCTACAGCATACGCGCACTCCTCGTCGGTCTGCCCTGGCTGATCACAACTCGCAGGCTGCGCAGTTTCCCTGATCGGCACTTCGTTTTTCTGCGTGCCCTGCTCTACGACACAGCTGATTCCGGAAACTGAAAGTTTCTCTACTCCTAGCTCATTTCCATCTCTGTCGCGCTCTACACAAGCTTCTGCTTTTAACTCGAGAGGCGGTTCAGTTACTACCAATTCCCCACACTCATATGATGGAACTGTATCTCCTACAGCTACTTGGGTCGGCATGCAGTACACCTCGCTTAACGGCGTCACTTCGGACTTCTCGCCGATTAAGCCTGAGCTAACCGTCTCAGCTAGTGGCTCGACCAAGGTAACACGATGCTCTTCTGTTCGAGGATCGGTCAGCTCACTACTGCGGTCACGTTGCTCGGCCGCTTCCCCAAGCTGTGTCTCACACTCCGGTGCAAGTTCGATTTGCTCCGGAACTTCCGCACTGTCTAGCCATTCGCTTACAGCGGCTTTCAACTGATACGCCAAATCAAAGTACGTCGTGTTACAATGTTTCTCGCTCTCATATCTTTTCCGAAGATCCTAAGGCGTTATCCGATATCGTATCAGCAATGACTTTTAGTTAATCGTAATTTTTCAAGCGGTCGCCAACCAATCGCTTGATTTCTTCCGACGCTTCAGCGGAGAGAAGAGCTACCAACCTCTGCGCCCAACTATCTCGCTCGAAGCGTTTACGTCTACAGACACTCTCAAAGTCTGCCAAATACTCTTTCATATCCTCGGCGATGTGGAACGGTGGTAGACCATCTCATGGTATTGAACCGTTACACCGCATGGCATTGTTAATGACATTGCAAAGCTTTTCCGCGATCATTTCATGTGCTGACACCTACAGCTGTATCAGTTTCATTACGCGGGCAGACTGCTTTTCTCTCTCCTCGCGACGTTCCCTGCGTTCACGTTCCTCTTCCTCGTGACGTTCGTCAATGATCTCAAGGCATTCCGAAAGCTCGTCATCTCCAGCTTCCAACGCAAGAATAGTCTTTAACACTTCTGGTTTTTTGAGTTTGCCTGACAGATTCAGACCCAACTCCTTCGCAAGCTCCAGCAATTTCGGTTTCCGCAACGACTTCAAATCCAAATCCATGGCTGTTCCGAGTGCTGCCTTCTCTACTGCCCACTATTGCCTTGCTGCACTTAAACCAGCAACAACGACGACACAATTACCAGCTCTGTTCTCTACTTAACAAAAGCCTGGCAAAACTCAGTAGAAGAAAGTTTCGCACTCACCAAACCTCGCAGCCAAGAATCCAACGCAGTCGTTCCGCTGCAGGCAACCAGTCATCACACAGGGCTCGTTGCACTGCTCCCGACTTTCCGCTGAGCTGCTTTGATTCACGAGTCACGCCTGTGACATCTCCGCTCTTCCCACCAGATGTTGCACCTCGGTCAGGCCTGGCTCGTTTCACCGACCACGGTCACTGCTTGGTCGTCCTCGTCTCTCCGCTGTTCACCAATTGTTGGACGACGGTATCGCCTGGCTCGTCCCTCCAACCACGGTTACGGCTTGGTCGTCGTCATCGTCCCACCGACCCCGGTTACGGCTTGGTCGTCGTCGTCCCACCTACCACGGTTACGCCTTGGTCGTCCCACCGCTGCCTACCAGTTGTTAGATTTGGGTCGCGAGTGCCTGAGTAGCGTACCACTGCCACCTGTTATTACGTTCGTGGCTCACGTGCTCAGCCCACCGCTGACGGCAGTTGTTACATGCGGCGCGCGGCCCCTCGGTAGCGTTGGCCTGGCGGCTCCGTGGACGGCGGACGGCATCAACGGTTCCAGCAAAAACGAGGCGTCTTCTAACGAAACAACCTTTACTGCAGCATCATGAAGAAACGGGCAGTGAAGCTGACCCGGAGAGATTACAGACACTCTCACACAGCTGGTGTCTAGCATCGCGCCAACAGCGCGTCAAAGTATAGTCTCTGTCTCAGCGGAGTCGGCCGCTGCTTTTTATAGGTTTTCCAGTTCACAGGGAAAGGGTAAACCATCACAGGAAAGGGAGAGCCAAACACGTTTGGGCAAGAAGGGACGACTCAATCGCAGGTGGTCCGAACGCATCTCCTCCACCTCCTGCAGACGAGCGAGGGCGGCGCACTCTCTCACGAGCTCCAGGCTTGGCCAGCGTTTGCACACACACGCACGCACACACATTTGGCGCGTGGCAGGATCACGCTGAGACTTGTCCGCGGGAGGAAGCGTTGCGCGGCCGAAGAACGGCGTCGAAATGGCTGATCCGCTCGCGGTTCTGCCTGTTTCTATGCGGTGGCCGCGTCAGCTGTCCCACTTTTCGGTGGAGAAACGTAACAGTCCTAAAAAACCCCGGCCCTCCGTCACCAGCGGCGGTCAGACCTGTGACGCAGCGCAGGGTGCTATAAATCTCTGGCTCCGTTGGACAGGCCGCCGTTGGAAACGGAGCCTGGCAACTTTTAACGCTAGAACGCTAGCTAGTGAAGCTGGTTTAATAGTGCTTTTAGAGGAACTAGAGGGTTTGAAATCAGATGTCATAGGGCTTAGTGAGGTTAGGTGGCGAAATCAGGCATTTACTGTACTGAAGGACGGGTATGTACCCTGTTATTGAGCTTTACCGGAGAAGCGAGAACTAGGGGTAGGTTTCCTTGTCAATAAGTATATAACTGGTAATACAAATGAATTTTATAGCATTATTGAGAGGGTGGCAGGCCTCGTAATCAAGCTTAATAGGCGGTATAAACTGAAGGTTGTACAGGCCTCAGTTCAGTTCAGTCGTTCAGTCGTGTCCGACTCTTCGTGACCCTATAGACCATGTCACGCCACGCTTTCAGGTCTCTCACTATCTTCCTAACATCACATAACTTGATCTGCAGCGTCTCGAGGATGCCATCTAACCATCGCGTTCGCTGCCTACCCTTTCTCCGGCGACCCTCAACCTTTCCCAACATCAAATCTTTCGCCAGCGACTACTCTCTTCTCATCACATGGCCAAAGTAATTTTAGAATTTGACCCTCAAATGAGCAGCCAGGGTTTATGGTCGACAATATCGACTGATTTGATCTTCTGGCAATCCAAGGAACTCTCTAGAGTCTCCGCCAATACCCCAATTGAAACGCGTCAATTCTACGGCGGTCAGCCTTCTACAGGCTGACCGCCGCACCTACAAATAGTTATAATGACCAGGCAGTCGAAAACTTCTATGAAGTTGCAGAATTGGTAATGCGGAAAGGAAAGACGCTGTATACTGTACTAATGGGCGACTTCAATGCCAAGGTAAGGAAAAAGAAGGCAGGTAATAACCGGAAGTGGACATGGAAAAGCCCTAACGGATAGACTAACAATGAAATTGACTTCATAATGTGTTCCAACCCGGCCGTTGTGCAGGACGTAGAGGTAATCGGGAAGGTGCGATGCAGTGACCACAGGATGGTAAGGTCTCCAATTAGTGTAAATCTGAAAAGGGAACGAAATAGATTGACAAGAAAGAAGTTCATCAACGAATTTGCGCTGAGGTGGAGGGCAGAAGAGTTCAGGATCTCGTTATAGAATAGATATTTAGCTCTAACCAAGAATAAAGACATTAGCCTTGAGCAATGAACAATAATTTCAGATGCATCATTACTGAGTGCTCTGTAGAAGTAGGCCGTAGGACAGTTAGAGAGGACACCGGTTAGCTGTTTAAAGAAACAAAGGATTTGATTAAGAAACGCCAAAGTATGAATGTTTCCAACCCAACAGACCTGATAAAATTGGCAGAGATATCAAAGCTAATCAATAAGCGCAAAGTGTCCGATATAGGGAAGTATAACATAGAGAAAATTGAGCATGATGTAAAGAAAGGGGGAATCCTTAAAGCGATGAAGAAGAAATCGGGCATTTGCAAAAATCAGATGTATGCGCTAAGGGACAAGGCGGGAAATGTCATCACGAATATGAACAAGATAGTCAAAGTGGCCGAGGAGTTCTATACTGATCTCTACAGAAGCCAACGAAGTCACGGCAATAGTGAGATTGGCGGTAGGGAAATGCAGTCAAACGTTCCGTTATAGACGAAGGACGAAGTTAAGAAAGCATTAGAAACTATGAAAAGGAGGAATGCAGCAGGAGTGGATCAGGTTACTACATATACGCTGAAGGACGGGAGGGGGGGGGTATTGTGCTGGAAGAACTGGCCACCCTGTATACGCAATGATTGCTGTCATCGACGATACCGGAACATGGAAGAACGCAAACATCTTAATTCATAAGAAAGGGGAAGCTAAGTGCTTGAAAAATTACAGACCAATTACCTTACTGTCTTTTACGTATAAGGTATTTACCAAAGTAATCGCTAATAGAATATGGGCAACTTTAGACTGCAATCAAGCAAAAGACTAAGCAGGTTTTCGGAAAGGATACTCTACTATCGATCATGTCCATACCATCAACCAGGTTATAGAAAAATGCTAGGAATATAACCAGCCCTTATACACAGCATTCATTGGTTAGCAAAAAACATTTGACTCAGTAGAAACCTCGGCGGCCATACAGGAATTGCGAAAACAGGGTGTAGACGAGCCGTATACGTGAAAGTGCAGGGCGATATATATAGAGGGTGCACAGCAACCATAGTTCTGCATAAAGAAAGTAACAAAATTCCTATAAAGAAAGGTGTTAGGCAAGGAGATACGATCTCCCCAGTAGTATTCACAGCTTGCTTAGAAGTATTCAGAGACTTGGAATGGGAGCAGTTAGGGATAAGAGTAGATGGAGAATACCTCAGTAATCTGCGATTTGCTCGTGGCATTGCCTTGCTAAGTAACTCAAGGGATGAATTGCAACGAATTACTGATGACTTAGACAGGAAAAGTAGAAAGGTAGGCTTGAAAATCAATATGCAGAAGACTAAGGTCATGTTCGACAGCCTCAGGAAGGAACAGCAGTTTACATTAGGTAGCGAAGCACTGGAAGTAGTAGGGGAATATATCTGTTTAGGACAGGCAATAACCGCAGATACGGACCATGAAAAGGAAATAACAAGGAGAATAAGACTGGGATGGAGCGCTATTAGGAAGCGCTTCCAGATTATGACTAGCTGCTTACCGGTATCGCTCAAGGGGAAAGTATACAACAGTTGTATCGCACATGTACTTACCTATGGGGCTTAAACGTGGAAGCTAACAGAGAGTTTACTTATGTTGAGGACAAAGCAGAGGGCTATGGAAGGAAAAATGGTAGGGATAACGTTAAGAGATAAGAAACGTGCAGAGTGGGTTAGGGAAATAAAACTCAAGTTACTGACATTCTAGTGGAAATCAAGAAGAAGAAATGGGCATGGGCAGGACATGTAGCGCGAAGAAAGGATAACCAATGGTCGCTTAGGGCAACAAACTGGATTCCAAGAGAAGGAAAGCGTAGCAGGGGCGGCAGAAAATAGGTGGGCGGATGAGGCTAATAAGTTCGCAGGGGTCAAGTGGATGCAGCTCGCACAGAACCCGGTTAATTGGAGAAATATGGGAGAGGCCTTCGCCCTGCAGTGTGTATAGTCAGGCTGAAGATGATGATGATAGAGCCATCAAGGAGTTTAAAACGAAAATACCAGCATGGTAACGAAAGCGGAATCCTATCTTTGAAGTGAGCATGTCTAAGTGCAGTGCATGTGCCAGCCCTGCCATTGCCTCTAACAACATTCCCTTAAAGGAAGAATCCTACAAAACATTACATCAAATTTTCTTTGTTCCTTAGCTTCAGCGATAAGTTTGTAACCGTGAATTATGAGGCCACATCTGTGGCCGCACAGAGGTGTGCGCATATTATAATTTGTTATGATGAAAATCTCTGCGCGGAAACTAATTTCCATTCAAGGTAGAACTGAGCTTGTCTTTTCAATATATGACAGTGTGCCAAATTCAACTAAGAAATAATCTCCACTCTCTGCTCAAGGACTCTTTTGCACAGTATGCATATAGAATATGTATATTTTATGATATTTTGATCGGGCAATATTAATAGATTGCCGTCGAGAAGCTATAATGCAACTTTTTCAACGATCACTAAAATTGTGGGCTTCTTGAAGTTCGACAACGTCGGATAGCATTCCAGAGTGGTTGAAGGATTTTCCATTCGGATTGATTGAGATATGGACATTACGGAGAAATTTGACCATTGTGGGTAAATTATTCAGTTTCGTTTGTGGGGTTTAACGCTCCGAAGTGACTAAGGCTATGAGAGAGGTCGTGGTGGAAAGCGCCGGAAACTTCTACCATTTGGGGTTGTTTAAAGCTCACTCATATTGCACAGCACACGGCCGTCTTGCTTTCTGGCTTTATCGAAAAGTTGCAGTCGCGGCTGGTATTCAATCCGGCATGCTTGGGCAAGTAGACAAGGGCCCTAGCCAATGCACCTCCGCGGCGTGGCGAGGAGGTTAGAGTATAGAGTAATATAAAACCCTTTCACGACCTTCCGCTGACAACATCAAAACACAGTTTGTTCCTTTTTCAGAGTGCTCAATAGATTTAAAGTTCGCCCTGTTTCTTTGAGAGGTTATAATACAATGTAAAATGGACATGGGCAGGACATGTAGTGCGAAGAGAGAATAACCGATGGTCGCTTAGATCAACAAACTGGATTCCAAGGGAAGGAAAGCGTAGCAGGGGGCGGCAGAAAGTTAGCTGGGCGGATGAGATTAAGAAGTTCGCAGGGGTCAAGTGGATGCAGCTAGCACAGAACCGGGTTAAGTGGAGAAATATGGGAGAGGCCTTCGCCCTGCAGTGGGTATAATCAGGCTGATGATGATGATGAATACAATGTGAATATAATGAGAATATTTCAAAATAGCATTTTGAGCTGATGTTCTTGCCATTTATGACGTTTGTAGAGGGTAAAGACCCACCAAAATGCGACAAACCATCTTCTAGGTAAACTATCTTCTATGAAAAGAACATAACAAGAACAATAAGATTGCGATAGAACGCATTTGGCAAGCACTCGCAGATTATGACTAGCAGCTTAACGGTATCGCTCAAGAGGAAGGTATACAACAGTTGTAGCTTACCTGTACTCACCTATGGGGCTGAAACGGGGAGGCTAACCAAGAGAGTTGTACTTAAGTTTATGACAACGCAGATGGCTACGGAACGAAAAATGGTAGGGGTAACATTAAGAGATAGGAAGCGCGCAGAGTGGGTTAGAGAAATAAAACTCACGTTACTGACATTCTAGTGGAAATCAAGAAGAAGAAATGGGCATGGGCAGGATATGTAGTGCGAAGAGGGATAACCGGTGGTCGCTTAGGGTAACAAACTGGATTCCAAGGGAAGGAAAGCGTAGCAGGGGCCGGCAGAAAGTTAGGTGGGCGGATGAGGTTAAGAAGTTCGCAGGTGTTAAGTCGACGCAGCTAGCACACGACCGGGTTAACTGGAGAAATATGGGGGAGGCCTTCACCCTGCAGTGGGTATAGTGAAGCCGATGATTATGATGATGATGATCTTCTAGGTGCATGTCCTTACCAGAGGAGTATGCTCCGCGAATGCGTCACTTACAGCGGCAAGAGATCTTGTGAAAGGGTTGAGTGCGCTGGCGGTACTTTGACATTTATCGCAAAGTAAGTATATCAACCCAAAGCATATATAAAAGGAATTTATTTTTGCTGACCTACACACCGTATTTCCGAAATCTACACACTAACTCAAGCCGACATGCTGATAGGGTGTGATGATGCAAAATATTTTTAATAGAGTGTCAGCAATTATCGGCGAGAGCTTGTTCTTGTGGCAGGCAGTGGAAGGCTTTTAGAAAGCCTTGAACTTTTTTTTCTCATGTAGTGAGCCATTGGGACGGGGGTAATAGTGCTTACAAATTTGTTCAAGGGTGCCTACAAACTGCTTATTGTGTACTTCGCGACTGTGAAACAGAAAGATTTCTGGTGATAATTTAAATCGCTTTGCACATACATATTTCTATCATTAGCTTGATAAAATCTATATGGGGGTTTTGCGACTAGAGATAAAGACAACAAAAAAAGCCCAAGCGCCACAGCATCATCGTGTTGCGCGAGTGAACGGAACTGATTCTAGGAAATGCTGCTAGCGACATGTTTAAAATGGGAGTAATTACTTTTTGACATCCGCCCAAGAGCAGCCATATGGCTGCAGGGGAACGTTTTACCACATTCAGAGACATCATAGTTAAAAAAATAGTTGCCGTTGAACTCTGGTTAACCCTAGTTGAATTTAGATAGCAACGGCCGTAGCTTCTTTTGTCCGCTACATTAGTTCCATATCACGGCCTATCAATGTAAGGTCTACATTACTCTGGTTAACCCTAGTTGAATTGCGATAGCTACGGCGGAAGCTCCTTTTGCCTGCTACATTATTCCCCTATCACGCCCTATCAGTGTAAGGTGCTACATTAATGGGGACAGTTAAGCTCATCATTTAAGAGTGTGACGCGAGGGCGTGAGCTACCGGCCCACATATTAATTAGAAGGCTGCCGAACCGAATGTGGAGCGAATGCATTAGCTGCCGATGACCGAGCGTTCTTCTTCTCCGCGGCTGTTCAAGGTGAATCGTGGCCCTTCCCGCGACGACGCGACTGGCCGAAATCTGGCGCCGTGTTGCTATCGTAAAAAATTAGTTATTGTTTAGCACCAGCCCCCATATAAAGTCAAGCTTCAGCCAAGCCGTATGGACGCACCTGCGTGTCGTAGTGGTAACGAGAATGCAAATAGTTCTGGCAGGCTAATTCTGATATCACCCTCCCATATGAAAGGTGGTGGTGGTGGTAGAAAACATTTACCGTCCCGACTTGGCAGGTCCTGCCCGTAGCAAAGAGGTAACGTCATCTCATTGCAGGCTGATTCCCCCGAGGCGAAGCGCACTTACATCCGCGAAGCGTCACCTCTGCTCCTCTGCCCGCGGCGCACACATCCCCCCCAACCTACCCCGCGGGACGACCGTGGAGGGAGCGCGAGGGAGAGAGCATAAAGTTTCTTGCGCTAACTAGAGGGAAAGCTGAGGGCGCTGCTCTTCAGCCACCATGGGCGCGCTAAGAATCATGGGCCGGTGTGCTACTTGTTGCGGGACAGTCGGTTTTTCTCGGGTACGTGGAGTGGCGTTACTATGATGTTTTTTTTCATCATCATCATTGTCTCGAGGTGCGTACATAGACCGCAAAAGCCATAGTAGCGAAGTCGCAAAAGCAGACGTCGCCAATAAAAGGTTTCTGTTTCCTAAAATGCCATTAAAAACTTTCTTAAGTAATTGCACAACCATAAATATTTCCGAAACGTTTTTTTCTTCTTAAAGTGTGCCTATTAAGCTTCGAAATATTGGTATTTGTGCTACTCAAAACTAAGCCAATAGGAGAAAGAGCCACCGCTTATATTGGATAAATATCACACTGACATGCTGTTTCTCTCTCTTTTTGAAATTTATAGTCACAATATTGAATTATAGGTCATTATTTACGGTAGAACAACGTCTATCTTTGCATTAGTTTTGGCCAAAAATTGCAGTTCTGCACTCGGTAGTTCTCCGGCCCATGATGCTCTGAGCGCCCATGGTGGCTGAGCTGGTAGTCTGGAAACTCCATGTAAACTCCATAGACGGCAGCAGAGCTTTCGCTCTAGGTAAGAGTAAGAAACTCAATGGAAGAGAGAGGCGAAAGCGAGAGAACATCATCGTGTTGCTACGACAACAGCGTTGCCATGGCGACGGCGCGCCATCAGTGAAGCGCGGCGGTGGTTCAAGGTTAAGAGGCGCGCGGTGCCATTGACAACTGGCTACTGTTGGAAACGGTTTTACCTAGCATACTGTTGCTTCCTCGCTAAAACGTGCCTTGTGCGGAGTGCGACACCCAAAGTACCACTATTCAGGAGTAGTGTCTCTATCAACTAAGCTAACCAG
Organism: Amblyomma maculatum; assembly: GCF_055883805.1. NCBI lineage: Eukaryota > Metazoa > Arthropoda > Arachnida > Ixodida > Ixodidae > Amblyomma > Amblyomma maculatum. The sequence goes on along the minus strand of NC_139351.1, from coordinate 9,990,939 downwards.
GGCGGTTGGCATATATGGTCGGGTTAAAGAGAATTGATCTGTTGAAAGCTTGGAGTCTGACTTTTCCTGCGAATCTCCTCTTGTGCTTAATTTTCATTCTTAAATGAAGTGTTTCAATTTTTTTCTCGGCATGTGCACGAGATCCCTCTCATGATGAATGGAGAAAAGAAGGTTTGTTGTATGGTGTAAACGTTATATCATACAAAATAAACGTATTATATAGCAGCCAGTGTAAACGATGTCTCAACTTCGCGAACACGGCAGTATTGATTGTCGCTGCTGAAACATTTTCCATGCCGAGCATGCCGACCATCCAAAATGTAGCCAAATAGCCGCATCTCTTGCACACATCTAGAAACAGCTGGTAATTAAGAACAGTAGTTTTAAACTTATATCTTGAGAAACGCAAGCACTTGAGAGATAATTAGCGCTAACATTGTCCTAATATAACTGATTTTTCCAGCTGCTGCTAAATGTGACGAATAACATGTCTCATGAGTTGCCGCCAACTGCCCATGACAACCGTAAAAAAAATTTAAAGCTAGGGCACAAGTCTCCTTTGTGCTGTAAGGCGCAAGCACACACCGGCGTCTTTCGTTGGCATTGGTTCGCTTTTTATGTGAATTGTGGATTGCATTGTTGATTATCCTATTTATTAGGGGTAATACTAATGTCGCATGTCATTAGACATCATTAGGGCTTTATAGCCATTCAATCATTGCTTTTATAGCCAACAATCATGAATGGATTTGGTATTGGCTTGTTATGTGGATTCTGGGTTAGATTATTGGCTATGACTTGAAATCTTAGCTATGACATGGGTTAGGGATATGACTAATGTTTCAAGTTATTACACGCTGTCATAATGATTTATATCCAATTAATGAAGACAAGATTCGTTACCGTTTCGTGCGAACTCCACATTGCATTCTTGTCTATGGCTTCGATTCCGGCTATGAGTAATGTGGCTTGTCATTCATCATCATCATCATCATGAGCCTGACTGTACCCACTCCAGGGTGAAGGCCTCTCCCATATTTCTCCACTTAGCTTGGTTCTGTGCTAGCTGCATCCACTTGACCCCTGCGAACTTCTCAATCTCATCCGCCCACCTTTCTGCCGCCGCCTGCTACATTTTCCTTCCCTTGGAATCCAGTTTGTTACCTTAAGCGACCATCGGTTATCTTCTCTTTCCCCTACATGTCCTGCCCATGTCCATTTGTTCTTTTGTAGAGCTTATCATGAGAGCTTGCGGCCGATTACTGCACCAGGGTGGCCAACTGTTCATAACAGGAGTGGCTTGTCATTATGCAGAGTAATTAAGGCATTATATCCAAATTAATCATGAATATATTCGGTATTGGGTGGTTATGCGTACCAGATTTTATTGTTTGTTATGACTAGACCTAGTGTTATGAGTAATGCGACTTGTCATTGCGTAATGTCAGTACGGAATTCTATCCAACTACTCATGACTAGATTCGGTACACTCTCGTTTTTGGCTTATGTGGATTGTGCAGGATTAGCTTTGAATCTTTTTTTTTTCGGCAAGCGTTCTGCAGACAGCGAGTTTCTACTCACGCCACTTCATTAGCCAAGAAATGCTTTCGCATTAATAAAGATTTCACCAAATCCGCAATGTAACCAGAAAAATGTGGAACCTTAGCGCCACTAGCCGCACGGCTACAACCTCAAAAACTTGTAAACTATGCTTCGGATTTGCTGGGCTTGAGCACTGTATTCGGTGCCGCTCTCAGGAAAACAGAAAATAGGTTTGGGATAAATTGCATAGTGCTGTTCACTGTCTAATAGACGGTCGTTGTTTTACATGCCTTCCTTGACAGAACAACAAAGATTGCTGAGGTGCTACCGTCTTTTAATAATGTCGTTTATTGCCCCAGGACATAAAGGATTGTATAAAAGAAAATAAAGGTGGTATTATATGAAAGAAAAAAGGTTAGCGGTTTTATTAAAGCTCAAGTGGCAACAATGATAAGGCCGTGCGTCCGAAAAATGTAAGAAGATGGGTTGTTCTGCGAAAGGCCCATTCTTTTTAGGTGCCGGATTCTCGTCTGCTTCAATGCCGGGCAAACCCACAAGTGATGAATATCTTCCTCATTATTTTGTGAGTTGTAGATAGGACATCTGGTAGGTACTAGAGTTTGTAATATGAAAAACAATCTGTTGAATGTCTTATTCAATTGTCTTAGATTATCATCACACGCGCTTGGCAGCAGAAATTTCAGGATTTTAAAGAAATTTGTACAGCAAAATATTAAGAATAAATTCATGCTGTGTGCTAGTACAATGGCAGTATAGGAACCTTAAATTGGTGCCCAAATGTGGGTAACTGAGCCAGGAGCGCTTAAACCTAATGAAGATATTTGGAGTCCCATTGCTAATTCGGCGATTTTTTTACGTGTATCTTTACGAGGCCTTCGCACTGCTGGGCGAAGGCCTCTCCCATATTTCTCCACTTAACCCGGTTCTGTGCTAGCTGCGTCCATTTGACCCCTGCGAACTTCTTAATCTCATCCGCCCACCTAACTTTCTGCCGCCCCCTGCTACGCTTTCCTTCCCTTGGAATCCAGTTTGTTACCCTCAGCGACCATCGGTTATCCTCTCTTCGCACTACATGTCCTGCCCATGTCCATTTCTTCTTCTTAATTTCTACTAGAATGTCGGTAACTTGAGTTATTTCTCTGACCCACTCTGCCCGCTTTCTATCTCTTAATGTTACCCCTACCATTTTTCGTTCCATAGCCCTTTGGGTTGTCCTCAACTTAAGTAGAACTCTCTTGGTTAGCCCCCAGGCTTCAGCCCCATAGGTGAGTACAGGCAAGATGCAACTGTCGTATACTTTCCTCTTGAGCGATACCGGTTACACCCCACACCGAAATGTTGTACACAAACCACTTTTGTCGTACCAAGGTTAACGTACTCAGCGAAATATTGCAAAATTAATCATCAGGCAGGAACAAAAGTTCTTATCGAATTAAATATGGTCTTCTGGGTTACGTGGTAAGGTACGGCAGTATGATATCGGGGATTTTCACCTAAACATAGGTTGCGTATTCAGCGACGTATTTTGATTCCGATGACGAATAAGGCTCGGTTCCAATAGTTCAACACAAAATACAAGAATGCTTTTTTCCGATACACATATACATTTATTTTTAACGCCTAATGATCATTCACCATGTTTCGCACCATCCTGCAATCCTACTGAAGTCATCTTCTAATAGAACGCAGTTACTCTCACCAATGCAGCCCCTATACTACACAAAATCAATGACAAACAATCAAATATTAGAGACAACATATGCGCAAAGGCCATTCTTAAAAATTTACTATAAAAAATTCCAGGGACCGATAACTATCTACACTACAAAGAAACACCACATTATCATAAAGTATTATCATTGGTTCCAAACCTCAGTTTCCTCTCTTGACTGCCGCTTTCCAAGCGAGTGGTCTCGTTGGTAAAATCTCCTTGGTTGGTTGGTAGATGCCAGACTGAAATAACGACAAACCATGCAGCTTTAAAGGATAACAAAAACAGCGTAATCAGAGCGTAATAAAGATCATTTTTACCGTTTTTTCGTGCCATCAGTTGCCCATGCGTCGCACTGACGAAATTATGGTATTCAGCATACAAAAGGTTCAGGCTAAACTCGAGAAAACAGCGAAAAAATGCAAGGAGCACTACTATACATGTTGCCCACTTCGCGGCAGTTTCTTTAACGAAGTTGCCCAACAGACAGTCGACTCTGGTTTCAACAACAATCCTGAAACCTCGATCATTAGTCTTCCTGTTACTTGCCTTCGTCTTGCTGCACAACCCCGCGGACATAACCGCACTCTCTTCACCACAATCCATGACCTCGTGTGCCCAAGAAGTTGGAGAGCACAGCACAGCTTCTGCCTTTCTGGGCCAGGGAAAGCGAAAAAGGCTCCGTTCGACTTTTACGTCCTGACTCAAAGGCATTCCGGGCCACATAACATTGAGCACTAAGAATCTCGGCTTTCTGCATGCTACAGGCCGGTGTTAATGCAGCGGAGAGGCGAAGATGTCTGAACTACTGGACAGCAAGCCAGGATCGGTAGTCACGGACGGCCAGTATAGCAGACGTCCAAAGCGGCGCTGGACGAATTCCCAATAGCGTTCTATCATCGTTTCCCGGTCAGTTCCACACCTGCGAGATGAATTGTACTCGACGCATTGGGGCCGTGATAGAACACGTAATAGAGAGGGAATGTCGGCGAGTGAACAAGGCGCACCTCGAACCTCCAATTCAACACTGATTTGTTTTTTCTAATGTTCATCTTGTGGCGGCCAATGGTAGGGCACGTAATAGGTGGACAGTAGATAATCATAGCCAATTGCCCATATAAGTCTCGCCTTTGAATACCGACTGCCTCGGTAAGACAGCCCAGGAAAGATTTATGCATGACGCTTAGGCACATTGAAAGATTTCGAATGCGGCGCGAGCGGTTGGGGATGGAGAACAGTTGACTACGCTCCCCATGCCGGCCCGGAAACTGGGATGCGAGAGGACAATCGTTATTAAGAGAGAGAGAGGGCAGAGAGGAGGCAACTGCGATATAAAAGATTTCCCTGGCACAAAGAAAAGCAGTGCCCTCCTTTCAAGTGAGCAGTGTTTTGTAGAGGGATAACCATGATTACGCGACATTCACGAGCCCTTCTGGGCTCACACGTTAGTCGGATAGAAGATAGATTCAAGTGACGAACTGCCCTCGAAATGCAATCTTCATTCCAATTAGCTTGGTCAAGAGAAAGCCACTAGACAACGACTTAGACGTACGTATCAAAACGGCTTTGTTGGGAGGTGCAGCAGTCAGTGCGTCTTCCCTGTAGTCTTATTTTCAGACAAAATATATACTTATCGGCTTTGCCTTAACTGCAGCAGTCTGTTTGAGGGATAAAGTGATAGCGCCACTCTGTGACAAACCCCAATAAATTCGACGCAGGACAAGCACTTGCCCAGCGTCGGTCTCAGTTTGGCGCTATTACTTCGTCCCTCAAATAGTATGCACCATCTAGTCCGAATGAACGTTCATTTAGACCGCTGACTGAACGAGGTCGAGGCGATGGACGTGTACCCTCTACAAACCATTTTTTTCTACTACAAACCATTTTTTTCTCTATAGTGTCCAAGTGGGGCGAAGTACTTTAAAACGTTGGATGATCACCCGGGATATTTTCTGGTTAAGATGAATAAACGGGACATGATAAAGACCGCTTTGCTTGTCACAGCTAGATGCCGATTCCGGTTCAACGAAACATCATTTGACTTCCTAGGAGCACCCGCGATTGATTGGCGCCTATAGACTATATTCTGTCCGATGTGAAATGGCAACATGTACGCGATGTACTCAAAAACGTGGTGTACTCAAAAACGTTTGAAGAGCACCAGTGCCTTGATCAAGGGTGAAGTAACGTCCACTTTGGCCTTCGAATCAGGTCAGCCGGCGAGGGGAGAAACTGCGGAGAGAAGCGTGCCGCGTGAAATTTTTTAGGCCTAATGTTTTGTCATGGCTCGAAAAAGGTAACGGGAGCAGAAAAGGGAGCACTGACTGCTCAATTGATTGCGGCCGCTCTCCATCTCTCTTCCCGCCTCGCTCACCGTGCATTTTGGGTTTCATCGCGGTATTCTGCGCCAACCGCACAGGTTGGGTTTGTGCCGCTTTGTGTGTGATGTTTTCATATTTTAAAGTTTGGCACCGCAGCAACCACTGTAATTACGCACACACAGTCGCTACAGTTCAGAAACATGACATCACGCCTCGTCTAGAGATGCTTACTGTCTTGCTTGCCAAACTCTTGCTGCCGCTGTTATTTGGCGACTTTGGCGCCTTTTTTCACTCGACATATCGCTTTATTGTGTCATCGCGCCATTTAGATTTGCGCATTGCAGAAATGATGACGAAGATGACCAGCCTCTGGGTAAAACATTGGTCTTAGTGGTTAAATGGTTGATCATTAGAAGGGGGTTGATGTGGATCAAGTGTTACAACTTGAGGCAGTAATATTTACTCTCCAAAGGATCATATCTATGGGCAAACTGTTAATCCCGATGGTGCAGCATCTACTCTCCTTGCTATCATTTTGGTGGATGAACTGTTAGTCTTTTTGGGGGGAATCTGCAAGCAGGACCCGTTACTATTGCAGGAGATAGCCCTTTAGAGACTAACTGAAAATGATTAACGGTTGTGGCAAACCAGCTGGTTTTGGAAATAGCTCACCTAGCGACCACTCTTAAATTTTTTCTTCTTAGATTTTTGAGCTCCTGCGGTCCGCGGAAATCAATGTCAACCCGGAAAAGACAGATTCCCGGGAATCAAATTACACTATTAGAATTTACGATTGACAAAGGCTGCATACTGCATGTGAGGATGAGTCTGCGCGATTCTTAAGTATCCTTCGCAGACAGATGTAGCGAATCTTAGATGCTATTCGGTCATGGCTATCTGCTATTTGCAGTTCCTCCCGGACTGCGCAGTTATGCAGTTTCATCCACTAGCAATAGACGGCACTGTAAGTGCTAAGCAGGGTGCTTGTGGACGCAGTTGAGTCACGGCTACCCAAGCTAAACTTGGAGCTTGTGATTTATGCAAGCCTAAGCCACCTAGAATTAGGAAGTGTTGCTTCAGGGGCAAGATGGCTTTTTGAGCCGGTAGCGCTCGCGAACCGTTGACACAGCCGGAGAGGAAATACCCGATGACAAAGAAAGAACGACTCGGGACAGTTTTTGCTCAGTGGAAGTTCAACTACTGGTGTTTGTGATAGGCTAATCATGATTCGCCGACATGGCTGAAACAACACACCGAGCCTAGTGGCCGCCTAGCGCATTGATTCTTGCTGTTGCCGCGCTACAACTTCACCACTTCACCGTGCGCTGTCGGAAAGAAAAAATGGGCGTGACCGATGCACTCTCGCAAGCGCCAATTGACAGAGAGGATGGTGACGTGACCGACAGCCCAAAAGCAAGTGAGTGTGAAAGGAGAGATCTGAGCCGTAGCCCAAGTAAGGAACGCGGACCAGCCGTTGATCTCGGGCGAGAGCGTCAATCACGAGAACTACGCCATATTTTTGACCAACTGTGCTCAGCAAAAAGGAGCAGCTCGAAGCTCAGCAAAAAGGCCAAATTCTAAGAGAGGCGTTCTATTGCATCCGGGATTCGGCTTGTGCGCATGCGGAGGCAGCTGTAATGCCACCGTTGCGAAGCGCTTGGAAGCAACTGTTAAAGCGGTGAGCACGCTGGATTTTTATCTGCTAGATTCCGACGGCACCCTCCTGTGGTATATCCTCTCCTAGAATAACATAAGAGAGACGTTGAAAGTGGTGGTACTTCAAGTGCTCAGAACGGCACCATTGTGCTACCTTCATGCCTCAGACACCTAACGGCATGCGAGCGCCCTAAGAATTACTCGACATCTTGCTACTTTCAATCTTTCACTCGACAACTTTCACTCGTCAACTTTCTACCTGGGCTGGTAAGAAAAAGGATATAATTTCTTACCACCGTTCATACAGTGGTATCTAGGCTTGTAGTGAGCATCATGTCACCGTAAATTGTAGCGTCGGGCATCGCTACTTTGCGGGTCTATAATGGTCACCCGGACGCCTCTTCGGACTTTCTGTGCGTGTTGAACATAGGCTGCAACGTCGACAATACCTTGATCTCTGACGTGAGTGGGCAATGCGTAGAGTGCTGTGTCATACCCAAGTCATGCCCAAGCCTGTCATGACCAAGTCTAGAGAGGTCTACGTGTCTGGTTCATGTACAGTCGTGTTATATGCGAAGGTGAGGTATGCAAGAAAAAGCTCCAAGTCTTAACTTCGGCGTCGACAATAGTTTTATTTAAACGCTCTCTGGGGCTGTTGATCTGCGGGTGATATGCAGTATCATCTGGTGACATGCCTAGCTCTATTTCAAGGTAGCTAGCATGTGCTCCGCCGTACATGCTGTTCCACTGTCGAGGATTATCGCTTGTGGCCAGCATGTCGCAAGCGAATTCACTCGATGAAAAACATCGCGGCATCTCCAGCGGTACCATTTGGTAGTGCTTTCGAATCGGTGTAGCTGGTAAGGTAGGACGGTGATTACGATGAGAAATGAGGTTGAGAAAAGGCCAAAGAGATGATTCCAATCTATTGATTGGGGCTTTGGGCGGGGTTGTACGGAGTCAAGCGCCAAGCAGGTCAGATAGGGAGAATTTTGCCTCTCTGACGCTCGCGGCATTTTTTCCCGCAATATCATACTTGGACGCCTATTTACCTCTAATGATCCTTCACTTGTTTCTGGCACAACGTGTGCGGAAACCCGAGATGGACTGCTGGTAGCACAATGTGATGCTTTCAGAATGATCGTGGTGATCGCTTACTACATATAATGATCGATCGTGTAGATAAACATAGGCGTAGAAAGGGAACAGAATTATCGCAAGGCATTCCTCGTTCGTTGAATATAGATGACCTACTAACGTACGCAATAACCTTCTTCAGTGTAGTACTCTTCTCAACGAGAACGGCGCAGAGAGTCACACTGCTTACGTTGTTATGAATTTGAATCCTGGCGTTTTCTTCAAAGTGCCCAAAGAAAGGAGTGAGCTATAAGCAGCGCTTAATTTTTTGAAGGCGTCTTCTTGCGGCAATTTTCACTGAAATGGCATATCTGCCTTTGTGAGCTTTGTCAAAGTTTTGACAGTGCGCCAAACATTCCTCGAAAATGGCCTGCAATACGCACACAGTGCAGGGTAGGCGCACTGTAAACGTGTCGCGAGTTCACACTGGGTGAACGCCGCCTTGTATATACATTGTATTCCAGAAACAACCGCTCCTGTTTAGCGAAGTGGCACTTCTCTGTCTTCAATTTTAACCCTTATGAATTCACTGCATCGAGCCCTGTCCGAAACCGTTCCAGGTTCTTGAAAGGTCGAAGAGACAATGACGTCGCATAGGTATACAAGACAAATTTATCACTTCGTGGTGTCCAGTACAGTATTCATTACTCACTGGTGGAACTAGAAGACGCCAACGCGTGTGACGAGCACTGTCTTCTTGCCCTTTCTTGATTTTCTCGATCTCAAATTGGCGCTGCGCGCTCCTCAGGTTAGCAGTGAGAATTACTTTGCGTTGCAGAGCCGAACAATGTATAATCGAAGCGAGGAAGGGGGAAGACAATATTTTTCATTATTTAGTTGAAACGCCGGCAATCGACAGAGAAGCGATGTGCACCGTGGTTTTTACAAGAACGACTGGGGCCATGCACGCGCTTGCCAATGGATGAATGATATCGTCGCGAAGAATTTTCTCCACTTATCGGGCATGGCCTGACGTTCTCCTAGTGATATATTGTAGGAATTTTGTTGCCGACTTCGGGTGTGTTTATCACAAGCAGGGATCTGACGATCTGTGTCTGTAGCTCTGAAGAGGACTGAAACTCTTATCTTGTTTACTACTGAGTAGGGCAAGGTTTATGCCATAAGTGGGTTGACGGCATTTAAACTGTGATTTGGTACATCATCTGGAGTTTGGTCGGGGAGGAGAAAAGAATCGCGAATCTTCGCCACATTTTCCAGAAAAAGCAATAGTCGTGCCTTTTTATGAGATGTCGTTATTCCTTAGAGGATTTTGTTTCATTACCCGAGCTTGTCCGTTTCGGATACGGTCGATACCTCTTACGGTGCCCAGTGCTCAATCCAAGGAAAACCGGGCGTTTCCATCGACAAAGAATTCAGTGGTTTCGATACATTCTGCAGCCATGCATACGATGGCAACTGGTCAGGGTTGTGCCCTCAAGGTGTCGTCGAGGACTTTTGGGAGAGCTTCATGTTTCTAAGGTGTAGCAGGTATGGCTTTTGCTCTCGACAGCTAATTACTGTTTACCGAAGGTGGATAACCATTCGGTGTACCTGCTTAACGACAATAGCTCAAATCACGTCGCGCGAACACTGCTGCAGAAAAACGAAGCAGGTTGGATAAATCCGCCCATTGACTAAAACTCTAACGGCACGTCACGCTGATGTCTTATTAAGGTTATCTCCAGCGTTTCGCATCGTCAGCGGACCATTCTAAGTGGTCGTTGCTTTATTTATTTATTTATTTATTTATTTATTTATTTATTTATTTATTTATTTATTTATTTATTTATTTATTTATTAAGGAACCCACAGCGCCAAGGAATTACAGAGGGGGGGGAGGGGGAGGGGGGAGGGAATTTACAAAAAGAAGCACGGCTCACGGCGAACGGTCTACACTGTAAAAACAAAAACACCTTTTTGGATATTTGTTTCAATAAAAAAACACACCCTGAGTGTTGTGTGTTCGAGCCATTGCAATTCACGTTTTGCATAAAAAGGGGTGCTTTGGCTGGAGAATATGCCTTAGGGTGTTATGGGCAAGCAATATTACCTAACATGAAGGGGGTATACGGCTGCGTAACTTCGTAGCCTTTTATACACAAGCGGCGCTGCTAGTATAACCCAACACCTAAGTAAAGAACCAAAAAGTACGCTAAAATTAAAATTACACACGAGTGCTTTCTAAAAATGAAACTGAACCTGAAACAAAAATTCACCGCCAAGAGGCCCCCGGCAGATACGCACGCTGTTTTCAAATTTCACAATATGCCCGTTAGCATGGTGGGGAGCGTTTTGACCACGTTTCGGCGGATGCTGAATGTGCTTCTTCGATTGTTTACCCTCGTGAAATATGTTGCTATTCGCATGCATATGTGTTACAGAAGTGCGTACGCTTGTGAAGAGCCTTCTACATGTGGTGTTTAACGCAGACGGGCGTTTATCGTGCCGGCAAGTGTCCGGGTTTCTTTGTGCTTTGCTCAGGCAGGACTGCTGCACCGTGTCATGTTTGAGATGTTCGAAAGAAGCAGGCATGCATGAGTTTTTTTCTGCGTGACTAAAAGGTATATGCGCCGACTACATTGCACTCGCACTGAAATCGCAATGGTTGGTTCGATGCCAGTAATACGAATGCGGACAGCGTACTTCACGGCTGAAGCAATCGCCGGTAAAGGTAAGCATGTTCTTACGCACATGGCGCTTTGTAGGAACAGTGTCCTACCAGATTGCTGCATTCTGTGTCTTTTTTGCCGGAACGCTCCGGAATGGACTAAAATGAAAAAGTATGAAACGCGCTTGTTTTCACCTGGCTGCAAAAATGACGTCGCACATGTGGTTAGATGTCGCGACGAGTTACGCAGATTTCTCGCAAGAACATCAGTCTCAACGTTCTTGACCAGAAATAATGTGTGTACTACGTTTCCTTGCAGTTTGTACGCGCAGGAGGTTCACGAAGCAATTTTCGTTTCTTGACAGTTTGATACTTGCGCTCAGTTCGCAACGACTCGGTTTTGTTCTACCGTTCCCGTTCGTGCGGTAAGGTCTGTGTTGGCGTACCTTTATTCTCCTCGCACCCTCGACTCCCTCCTCCTCCCCCTATATCTCTTACACTTCGCGCTCGCCTTACACTTCCCACTCGCTCACTTGAGAGAGAGAGAGAGAAAACTTTATCGTTGAGAGTAGTCTTACTGGGTCTTAGTGGAAGAGCCAAGTGGCCGTTAGCTGGTGACGTGCGGTGACTTCCTCAGCGCGGTTTACGGCGCCCAACTGTATATCGGGGCTCGCGTTACGCAGCACTTCCTCTCAGGATTCAAGCGAGGGAGCTTCTATGAGAGCCTTTGGAGGCGGGTCCTATGAGCAATCCCGCAAGATATGATTAGGGTCGGCTTTCTCTTCGTACTTAGTGCATGATGAGCTTATGCTGTCCGGAAATATGTGAGTAAACAGCTAAGTTGGGAAAGGCGTTCGTTTGTAGATTCCTCCAAACAATTTCTTGTTTTCTTGTTAGTGATTTGTGTGGTGATGGATATACTCTCCTAGAGAGTTTGAAGTGTTGTGTAAGGTCGCAGTAATACGGTAGTTCAATTTACAACCCATCACGTAAAATACAAGGCAGTAGTTTTGCCTTTTGGCCTGAATTACCAGTTTAGAACATTTTAATTTGTTACCATGTTTATAACAATTTTTTCCTGTTGAAATCATGTGAATGTTGTTAGGAGTGATAGAAATGCAGCTGGTATTTTTTCCTACTGCATACGTTAACAAGCTATCAGTTATTTACATTTTTAACTATCATGTTAAACATTCCAGTTCATGTGAAATAAAAAGTTCATAGGGCAGCATGAAAGTTCTCTAAAACAGGTGCTTTTGATGAGTGTAGCCATTTTTATTTGACAAAATAGCTTGCATAATCTAAAACTACCATGCAACAGCATGCTGCATGAATCAAAATGGGTTTATCATACTTGCTTTCATTTATGATTTGATCAAGGACGGCCAGCTTTGTGCCTCTTGAACCAACGAAAGCAGAATACTCTGCATGGTTAATTGTGAAATAGCCACCAGTGGTTTCCGATGGGGCCCTTTTCCAGCACACTGCTGTACACTAAAGGGGCATTGGTGTAGCCTAACTATCGAGTAGAAAAATAGGTTGAATTTTCCTTTAGACATGCCCAGTGCACATTTATACAGCTGCTCTCCTATGCACTTCGTTCACGCCGTGCATCGGATATACTGGGAGCAGCATCAAAGAAGCTGAAGAGCATTTCCCCTTCACTGAGCAGCGGAAGCTTCTTCGAGTCATCGACTCTACTGAGGGTATTGTTGCAATAATGGATGGATTTTGGCTGTTCAGTCTGGCATATGACAAAGAAGGATGTTTACACCCTCCCTCGCATTGACGACAAACTTGACCGGTTCTGCAATGCGAGGTACTTTTCTGCGATGAGCAACTGACTTGAAGAGCGGATATTTTGGAATTGAGATTGATAAGATAGATTGCGAGAAGACCGCGCACATTACACAGGTCAGCACATTCATGCTCGAGGTGGTGGATTTTGGCATCTGCTCCGCACCAGTGACGTTTCGTCGACTAAGGAACTGTAACGGCAAACTTGAAGTGGCCGGTTTGTTTTGTACACTTGAATGATGTCTTTGCCTTCTCCTAAAGCATTGGAGAGGACTTAAAAATGCTTCCAACAGTACTAGAAGCGATTTATAGTCATCGGGCCTAATGTTGAAAACAGCGAAATGGCATATCGCCTACGAAGAACGGCGATTGCTAGATTATATTGTTATCAAACATTATGTCACCCAGACATGAAAAAAATAGCTGCAATCGCACTGTTTCCACCGCCTGCCGACAAGAAACCTGTGCGCATATTTCTTGGACTGTGTGCATACTATCGACCTTTTGTAGAAACGTTTCGCGTTTCGCATACCCGTTGACGCAACTTATAAGGGTGACGTTCCATAAAAGTGGGCAGTGCTGTAAACAGAAGCTTTTCATGAGCTTGAGCTCCGCCTACAGTCCCCTCCTGTCTTAGCCGCTTTGAAGAGTACGCCCCAGACTGAAATACACACCGACGCGAGCAGTGTTGGCCTAGGCTCTGTTCTGGTTCAGAAGAGCTACGCTAGAAAAACCCCGTCAAAAGCCGAAGCCACTCATTTGACGACCGAGAAATGCCTCACGATCATCCTGGCCATTTTAATAATCCGTCCATACCTATACGGTTGACCATTCGAGGTGGTAAGCGATCACCACGCGTTCTGCTGGCTGTAAAATTTGAAAGCACCCTCCGGTGGCCTAGCACGATGGAGCCTACGTCTTCAAGAATTTGATCCATAACAACAGCGCGACAGACGCGACGTGGAAGAAAGGACAACAACACAGAGCGCTGACTCACAACTGAAACGTTTATTAACCACCAGCCAGTATAAATACTGCCCTGGTGCCAGAAAGGAAACAGGCACGCTTGACTTGCGTGAGATTATGAACGCCAGTACATTAGGCACATGTCAATTACAGGCAATTGTCATACCTGGGAAAAACCTATCAGCATACCAGCAGGCACACGTTAATATTCACAATTTAAATAGCGATTTTCTTTATCTGAAAGCGCTACAGAGGGAGCACTGATACATTGATCGCTATTTAGATTGTGAATATTAATGTGTGCCTGCTGTTATGCTGACAGTTTTTTTCCCAGGTATGACAACTGCCTATAATTGACACGTGCCAAAATGTACTGGCGTTTATAATCTCACGCAAGCCAAGCGTGCTTGTTTCCTTTCTGGCACCAGGACAGTATTTATACTGGCTGGTGGCTAATAAACGTTTCAGTTGTGAGTCAGCGCTCTGTGTTGTCGTCCTTTCTTCCACGTCCCATCTGTCGCGCTGTTGTTATGGATCACCGTGCACACCAACTCGCCCAACAACTGGTATTGAAGAATTTGATGTTCTTGTAGTCTGGCCGCAAGCATTTCAATGCAGACTGCTTATTCCGCGCTCCCTTCGATGCTCCATTACTTTGTTGCTGAATATGCTTCGAGATGTGTTTTAAAAGATTCGAGCCACGCGTGTGTCTTTCTATAATTTTCGAGGGTATACTCGTCACTGTTTGTAGTTTTATCTCGATCTATATTCGCCGCTTTTAAATCGAGCGCTGAACAGTGCAACGGGCATTCATTGTTCAACGACCGACGGGCATATTCGCTGCTATTGCCGTCGCCGAGTTTCTCAGTTCTCTAGCGGCCGCAAATGAGCCCAATAAAGAGCTGATTTGTGTGCTATTTCACTGTATTCTTTTTTGTGCCTGTGCCCTCTCGCCACCACGTGATAATAATGACACAAAGTGTTATCTAAACTGTTTAATATATATATATTGCCATACCGCTGCCCATCTTCTAGCGCCACCGAGGGGCCGAATGTCTTGGCGCGTGGCTGAGCGTCGTTATCGTCTCTCTCGAGCTTCGCTTGATTAAAAAAAAGGTAGCTCGTTTGTTCTTGTGTTTACTACGAGTGTTGCTGACATTTGGTGGATTGTGCAGGATAAGATCATATGTACGCTGCCCCCGAAGACGTCAGGGACGCTGCCCATCGACACTCAGTCGCCACTTCCATCCATAAAGCGAGCCGTCGCCTCCGAGGCCTATAACCTGACTTGTAACCACTGACCACACCTATGCGAGCCATGATATCTACGACGGGCAGCCAGATAAGTCAGCATTCCAGCAACGCCCCACCACACGTCCTTCTCGCACCTCGATCACCGCCATCATTATACGGTGACCGGTTCAAGGATGTCGAAGACTGGTTGGCCAATTTTGGCTGTGTGGCCGCATTGAACCAAAGGGACGACGAGCGGAAGCTAATGAATGTGTAATTCGCGCTGCAACACTCGGCCAAGACGTGGTTTGAGAACCGCGAGGCGTCCTTTGTCAACTGAGCAGTCTTTCGCCGTTAGTTGCTCACAACATTCAGCTCGAGTGCGCGCAAACGCAGAGATAGCAATTCGTTAGAGGTCTCAGCAGTAAAATGAAAGCGTGGCCATGTTTTTCGAGGACATGACGCGACTTTTCAATCAGGCCGACCTTACCATGCCTGAGGCAACGAGAGTACGGCACCTTATGCGCGGGGTGAAGGAACACTTGTTCGCCTTGTTCGCCGACCTTATTCGTGACCCTCCAAAAACTGTCGCAGATTTCGCGAGAGAAGCTACCAGCATGGAACGTTCACTGCGAGAACGTTGTACCCAATACGGCCGTCAGGCAAGCGTAGCGGCCACTCCTTACTGCCCGTCCGTGCCAGCAGCCAGGGACGAGGCATTGCAGGAGCTTGTGAGGAGCATTGTCCGCGAAGAGCTGCAGAACCTCCATTTGGATGCACCACCTGCAGTGAATTACTCTACCGGGGACGTCATTCGTGATGAAATCCGGCGAGCGGTGCAGCCGCCACCAGCACCACAACCGGAGCCATGCATTATGACTTATAGTGATGCCCTACGTCGACCTGCCGCCGAGCCACATTCATTCCGCCCCGTTGCCCGACCACCGCCTCGCTACCCTGCGCCTTGTTGAGCAGCAACAAGATCAGCGCTCCGTCGAGCCGCAGCAAGACCAGCGTCCCGCTATCAGCAAGGCGCACTTGTGGCGCACGCCCAACAGACGGCCGCTCTGTTATCACTGCGGCGAGCCTGGCAACATTCTTCGCAATTGCCCGTACCGGAGAATAGGTTTAAGAGGATTTCCACCAAACACGCCTCGACCTCGCTATGGCGAAACACCCCAGGAGATTGAGGAATACCTGGCTGCTAACAAGATGCACCCGACGTCACCACAACGAAAGTCGCGATCGTCATCCCTGAGGCGTTTTGCGTCACCCAGTCGATACTCCTCCTCTGGACAATTCAGAGCCACGTCCCCTCGACGGGAAAAATAAACACGGCGACCTCCGGAGGTGAGGCCACCGCTACGTCTCAGTTTAAACAGCCTCCACCCGACGATTTCACGCGACGGCCCTAGCTGCGACGACCCGATCCGCCGAACTTACCGACGTGCTGCGAACGCATTGTTTCCGGGGAAATTTTTGTAACCGCCGACAGTTGGGATGTGACCGCACTTGTGGATACCGGCGCCGATTTTTCCGTCATGAGCAGCCAGCTAGCCGCGGCACTCCGTAAGGTTCTAACGCCTTGGTCTGGGCACATGATGTGCACTGCCAGTGGCCTTGTGATGACGCCGATTGGCGTGCGGACTTGCCACATAGAGATCTGCGGTTTTACTTTCACTGGCACCTTTGCCGTATTACAAGACTGCTGCAAAGATTCGATTTTAGGCATGGATTTTCTTCAAGAGTATGGTGCGATTATACACTTTCGGGAACAGCTCATGGTATCGTTTTCAACCAAGCGAGCCGTTGATAGCAGCACGGACTTCCGGAAAACGAGGTTGCGCGTCTCTGACGACCACATAACAATCCCTCCGCGGGCGAGCAAGTTCATCACAGTCGAATGTGATCACAGCACCGGCATGCGTGGTATTGCCGAAGCTAACATGTCACTGCTTCTCACTCGTCAAGTTTGTGTAGCTCGGGGCCTTGTCGAACTTGTCCATGGGCAAGCAGAAGTGCTAGTGACCAACTTCACGTGTGAACCCCAACATTTGACGGCGAACACGACGGTCGCTTATTTTGAAGAACTTGGAGAATGTGCAGGTCAGTGCGCTTTATTCAATACGTCAGACCTCGACAAAGCGACGTCTACAGCCATTCAGACCAATGTGAACCCACAACTCTTGCTGAGTCAGAAACGCTGCATAGAGAATCTTGTAAATTCTTTCCGCGGTTGTTTTGTATGAACCTCCAAGGTCCGACAGACGCCCCTAACGAAGCACCGAACTATAGTTGCCGACGTTCAACGTCCATTATGTCAGCGTCCTTACCGAGTATCTTCAACAGAACGTGACGCCAGCCGCCAACAAGTAACAGAAATGCTCCAGGAGGACATTATCCAACCATCGACAAGCCCCAGGGCTTCGCCTGTTGTCCTCGTTGCGAAGAAGGATGGAGCCTTGAGGTTCTGCATGGATTATAGACGCCTCAACAACGTCAGAAAAAAGGATGTGTAGCTCCTACCGCACATAGATGACTCCCTCAATCGCCTTTGCCATGCCACTTACTTTTCGTCACTTGACCTCCGCAGTGGATATTGGCAAATACAGGTTGACGAGCGAGACCATGAGAAGACCGCTTTTATTACGCCGGACGGTTTGTATGAGTTTAAAGTGCTCCCGTTTGGCCTGTGCTCAGCCCCTGCCACATTTCAACGAATGATGAACACCGTGCTCTCTGGCCTGAAGTGGAAGTCATGCCTCGTATATCTCGAAGACGTTGCGATTTTCTCGGACACGTTCAACGAGCACCTGAAACGTTTAAGCGCTGTTTTCGAGGCCATCCGATCTGCCGGTCTCTGTCTAAAACCCGAAAAATTCCACTTTGCTTTTAATGAGCTGAAATTTCTCGGCCACATTGTCAGCGCTCGAGGTGTTAGCCCAGACCCAGAAAATACGGCCGCTGTGGCTTCATTCTTCAAACCAGAAGATAAACGAAGCTTGCGTCGATTTCTCGACCTCTGCGCGTACTATCGTCGCTTTGTTCACAATTTTTCCAAGATCGCTGAGCCTCTGACCCGCCTGACAAAAGACGCCGAACCGTTCGTTTGGGACCCCAACCAGGAAAAAGCCTTCACAGAACTCAAGTCCCGTCTCCAATGTACGCCTATACATGGCCACTTCGACGAAGAGGCCGATACGAAACTACACACGGATGCCAGCAACGTTGGCCTCGGGGCGCTCCTTGTTCAGTGGCAGGACGGTGCAGAAGGTGTCATTGCTTACGCCAGTCGCACTTTGTCCCGTTTCGAAGTTAATTATTCAACTACGGAAAAGGAGTGCCTCGCTGTTGTGTGGGCAGTAATGAAATTTCGTCCGTACTTGTACGCTCGTCCGTTTCGTGTCATGAGCGACCATCACTCACTGTGTTGGCTGGCCAACTTGAAAGATCCATCGTGTCGGCTTGCTCGATGGAGCCTTCAGTTGCAATAATTTGACGCTACTATCGTATACAAGTCTGGCAAGAAACAGTGGTGCTGACTGTCTGCCCCGCACCCCTACTCCCTGCCACACGGACGACACCGACGACGATTCCGCTTTCCTCGGTGTTATCACGACGTCCACCTTAGCCCGAAAGCAGCAGGCCGATTCTGAACTTTTGCCCCTCATCGAATACCTCAAAGGAACCGTGTCGTCTCTTCCTTACCTCTTCAGGCGCGGACTGTCATCATTTTGCTTGCGCGATGGTGTGCTCTACAAGAATAACTACGGTCCAACAGAAACTGTTTATCTGCTAGTAGTACCCACCACGCTTCATGACGAAGTTTTTCGTGCGTGCCACAACGACCTTTCTTCCGGCCATCTCGGTTTTTTTCGCACATTGGCACGGATACGCCGAGAATACTACTGGCCCAGGCTAGCGGCCGTTGTGCACCGCTACGTACGTACCTGCTGTGAGTGCCAGCAGCAGGAAGACACCGTCCATTAAACGGGCTGGGCTCCTGCAGACTATCGATCCCTCAAAATTCCCATTTCAACAGGTGGGCATGGACTTACTGGGCCCATTCCCGAAGTCCTCCATGGGTAACAGGTATATAGCGGTTGCCACTGACTACCTCAGCCGCTACTGTTGAACCAAGACCATTCCCCGTGGTACCGCAAATGAAGTTGCGCATTTCTTCATTCATAACAATGTACTCTGTCACGGTGCCCCAACAGTCGTCTTAACTGACAGGGGAACCTCGTTTACGTCGGTACTCACGAGCGAGGTCCTTCGACTCAGTGGCACCACCCACCGCAAGACAACTGCCTATCATCCTCAAACTAATGGACTAACTGAGCGGCTTAACAAGATAATTGCCGATATGATTTCTATGTATGTAGACGACTATCATGGGAACTGGTACCGAATTCTGCCGTAAATCATGTTCGCATACAATACTGCGCTGCAGGAAACTACACGCTTCACCCCATTTCATTTGGTCTATGGACGCGAACCTTTGACTATCCTGGATGCCATGCTTCTTCCGGATTCTGCTCCCTCCACTGTAGTGGGGGCTGACCACTTTATCCGTGACGCAGAAGCCGCACGCCAACTTGCCCGGCAGCTAATTCGGCACCAACAAGTATACGACGCCCAGTGCTACAACCTGCGACACCGAGAGGTGATTTACACACCCAGCGATCAAGTCTGGGTATGGAGCCCAATACGGTTGCGAGGGGGCTCCGAAGAGCTTCTGCGCCGTTGCTTTGGACCCTATGAGGTGCTCCGCCGCCTCAGCGCGGTAACTACGAGGTGCTACTACAAGGCACTGTCCGCTCCTCTCGGCATCCAAAGTCTGAAATAGTTCACGTCGCCAGAATGAAGCCATATATTTCAATCGTTAAACCATTTTAGGGTCCAAACCAGAGCCAGAGACTCCCGTATAACTTGCCCCGATTTTCGATTGTTCCCCTACGTTTGCGGCATCGGGTCGATGCCTCTTGGAAGCGGGGGAAATGCCACACCGCTGCCCATCGTCTAGCACCACCAAGTGGCCGAATGTTTTGGCGCGTGGCTGAGCGTCGTCCTCGTCTGTCTCGAGCTTCGCTTGATTAAAAAAAAAGGCAGCTCGGTTGTTCTTCTGTTTGCTACTAGGGTTGGCGACAATATATATATATATATACATACAACTGAGCATTTTTCCTGAAAGTTTTCAGGATTCTTCCGTACATTTTTGGCGCGACGCAATGAGGTGCTGGCAATGAATATTTTTATGTGTATTATTCAGGCCTCCTTCGTCCAGAAAAATGTTTCAGATCTAGAACTCTGTTCTGGCACCATATTATTTCGAATTCGGTCAAAATACAAAATTATCAAAAATGGAAACAAGTATCGAATTCAAATTACAATGGCATATTCAATTTTTTTGTAAAGTAATAAACATTATCACTATTTCATAAATATCAAACGTGAACAGTCCTTTCATTACGGAGGCTAAAATACAGAAATAGATGTAAAACTCAGCATTTGTTTTTATTCTGTGGAATTCCTTAAGGCTTAAACTTAAGAATTTGGGCATAA
This sequence comes from Amblyomma maculatum, assembly GCF_055883805.1. NCBI lineage: Eukaryota > Metazoa > Arthropoda > Arachnida > Ixodida > Ixodidae > Amblyomma > Amblyomma maculatum. Next base: position 9,970,382 of record NC_139351.1, on the reverse strand, counting down.
GAAATTTATTTTAATTTTGCTGAATCAGTTACATCCCCTATTATTCAATATTCAAAGCCTTCAGTCTGCATACAAGATCGATATCTGCTTTTGCCAGGGTGACGATAGCTCAAAATGTAATAAATTCGGTATTTCTCACAATTTTTTTAAACATTGCCAGAAATAGCCTTAATTTTTCTCGATCATTCATTTCTTTTTAGGGCAGTGGTTTTCTACATAGGTCTTAATTTTCTTTTTTTGTGTGTGTTTTTGAAAAATTGACAAGGATAAATGTTTGGAGACAATTTTCCTAAGGTGCGCCAAAGTACTATCACAAGAAGAATGCATTGCAGCATGTTACTTTTGGTGGAGTTTTATATTTCTTTTTGGGCGGCAAGAATGGGTCGATGTGATAAATATTCTTGTCGACAGAGCTATACATCCCAGAGACAACGCGAGCCAACATGGATCGGGCTCGCCCTCCAACTCACCTGCAAAGCCCTGCCGGTTAGGTGGGTGGCAGGATGCCGAAGTTGTGCCGCGCTTTCCCATGCTGGTGCTGAGAAGTAACACCTTACCCAATTCTCCACCACGGGATTCATTCCATGAACATACAAAGGCTTTCTCCTTAAAAACGCTCTAGAGAGGCAAAGCGGAGTTATTAGCCTACAATAACATTCAGGAGACTATACTGATGTTTGACAGCCTCGGAAAGAGACAGCACATTACAGCAGGTGGAGATGCAGTGGAAGTGATATGGAAATACATCGAATTAGGAGAGGGCGGTCTCTGGTAGATAGCGTCAAAGCAGGACCAAGTAGAAGTGTAAAACAGAGAGATGAAATTTGGACCACCAGCGAGAAGCGCAGAAGGTGGCGATGGGGAAGTAGGTAGTGTGCGCATCACCAGTTTTTACGTCTTGTTATGATCTCTTGTGTATGTGATGGACAATGCAACGCCAGGAGTCATCAGACTCGAGCTCTCTCTGAGAAAAGTTGGCTTTCGCAGCAGCAGCGTATCATTAAGATATTACCACGCAAATTGTCTAATCCGCCTCACTGCACTTGGTGGACGTGCTGGGTAAAGGCAGCCCAGGTTGGGTCGTTGGTTCATGATGGTAGAGTCGAAATAGTAAAGAGGGGCCGTGATGGTAGAGTTCTGTGCTTGGTAACTGCGAGTCAGATCTCTGCTTCGGATCAGTGCGCTGATGTGTCACTTCCTAACAACGAATGTATGAGGAGGGAAATTAGAAATGAAAATAATCAATGCTGATTGAAAATGACAAAGTATATGATAATATTTGATACAGTTTATGAGTAAGGATAATCACTCAAGTGATCATAAAAAACTAACAATGACTGCTGAACGACCAGTATATCAAACGACTTATAATGACTGCAACTGATTAGAAATGAGTAATCGTATTTAGCAATGAGTGGTAATAAATACAATGACTGGGCATAACTCAACACAACTCAGAATGACTAAGGAGCGACCAGTATGTCAAATGATGAGTTGTAATGACCAATACTGACTGGAAATGAGTGCTAATGATTGAATTATTAAGCACAACTGAGCACGACTACAGAGCGATTAGTATGTCACAAGGCGACCTGTAATGACTGCAACTTACTGTAAATGAGTAAACATGTTTATCTATGAGTGGTAACGGCTACAATGACGAGGCATGATTCAGCATTACTCAGCATGAATATGGAAGAAACAGTATGGCTTACGACGACTTGTAATGTCCGCAGCAGAATGGAAATGAATAAATATGCTTAGCTATAAATGGTAATTACTAAACATAACTCAGGATGACTATGGAACGACCTTTGTATTAAAGGACAACTTGTAAGGGCCAACGCGATGAGAGCCAAACGATGAGAGCCAAATTATAGGATAGGAGGGGCAGGGTTTCGCTGTTCTCCTCTTAGGAGATATCTACGAGACCCTGTAATCTTTTTCATTCATTGCAGTTTCATCCACTAGATTTATTAGCACAGCAATATCATGCGCGAATTCTATACATTTGTGATGTTTTCATCATCAATTTTCGTTAACTCTTCACAATTCACCTAAAGAAAAGGTTTCCCCTAGCAACTAACGGCAACTAAAACTTGCTAGCTCGATTATGTTTTTCCTCCTCTATTTAACATTATAGGGGAGAAATTGTTCTCTTTCTTAACGCTTATCGTTCCTAGTTTGATAGTTCTATAGTTTGTTCATAAAGGACTTCGGTTGGAGAACAAACATTGTCCAGTGCTTGCGCATGTGGGAGGTGTGTACAATATTTCAAAATGCCTGCATAATGACTGAAGTTACGAGAGTCAGTTATTGAAATACGCTGTGAGTCGAGTAAATTTAATGGCAGATGCATTATCTTTGTCGTTTATATCTTATCGGTAGCTTGTTGCTTTTTCAATTTTCTTTAGGAGTGTTTTGCAGCGGCAAGCACATTGTTTTGATACTATGGGAAGTTTCTTCAGTCGAAAGAAACACTGAGTGAGCTGGGTGGTGCTACTATGCAGTATACGTTTAAGCATATAAAAGCCGCTAATTTTTCTTTAAAGATTGAACAAGGCATTTCTCAATTTTGCTTGCCTTTATTCGCAGGTGTGCTCGGAAATGCCCTCTGCATACTGAATCACGCTTTGGCAAGAGCGTGTGTAATTATTTGTTACAGCCTTCCTAACAGCATGTTGCATGTTGTTTTATGGTTTGTATGGGAGAAACATAGGTGGAAGATAACAGAACCTTCTATTTATTTCGTCACCAGAGACAAAAGACGAAGACAGATGGTAGAAAGCACAGTAGAAAAGCTCATATAAAAATGTGTGCGTGAGTCATTGGCATTATGTCGTCTACTCTGTCGCCGTCTTTTTTCGTCTACAAGAATAAACGTAACGAAGTACTGCGATTTCTCATCATTGTAAACCTTTTGACTTACATAGTGTATTGCGTTTCTCGTGCCTTCTTGTCGAAGGTATAGAGATGATATTTTCAAAAACCTACATTTTGCTCTAAATGAGACAGGCACAAAGAATATAAACCGAGTTGAAGCAAATTTTGTTCTTGGGTAATAGCCGCTTAGGTGTCCTGAGATATGTACTGCTGATCACACTATTAAAGAAAGGGAGTCAGCCGTAAGGAATCATAACAATTTTTCTCTCGGCTTCTACTGTGTGACCTCTTTAATTGAAAGGAGTCGTAAAAGAAGTGCGTGTCGCAACCCGTTTTGGTGCGGGCAGCTGATCCCCCGGTGGCCCGAAGAGAGTCGTGGCCAAAGACGTCATGTAGGGCTTGAAGCGGCAGCTAAAGATAATCTGCAAGAAATGCCTCTGAAATGCGTTGATAGGAACACGCACTTGATTTATCGCACACTGCTAATAAAAGAATGTATTGTTCTAATTACTGACATCAAAATTTATTTATCGAGCTGCCGCTAGCGCGTTACGGTTGAATGCAAAACTAAGATTGCGTAATAGGGGGCATTTATCGATTTGGGATACGCCCGCAAAAGAGCTAAGTGATTCGCAGGCGGCGATAGCAACAATCGTGCTCGACGATCGTCGAACAAAATATGGCCGTCGCTCCTGTTAACACTCAATTTAAAGGCTGCGAAGAAACGACGATACAAAGCCGCAAACGGGGACTAGCACAACTTCGAACATTTCAGAACTACAAGCGAGTGGTCGGAATCATCGAAAAACATCTCGGCGCATCTTGCGCGACAGAATGATACAGTATCGTCTCGGGACAACAGGCATGAATAACAACATATAACTGGTTTGGTTTGTAGGGTTTAACGTCCCAAAGCAACTCAGGCTATGAGAGACGCTGTATAATGGAGGACTCCGGAAATTTCGACCACCTGGGGTTCTTTTACGTGCACTGACATCGCACAGCACATGGGCGCCATTCTTTTCGACTCCATCGAAAAGCAGCCGCAGAGGCCGGGATTCGATCCCGCACACTTGGGAACAGTAGTCGAGTGCCGTAATCACTGCGCCACCCCGGCGGGGCACAGTGGTATAACATATAACTGATACGCGCGCTAGATTCAAAGTGATAAGGCCGCGTGCAAGCGGCTGTCTAAGAAGAATAAACAGAAATTCGAATGATTCGCTCCTATAATGAGCTCATGTGGAGGGGGGAGAGATGTCACAGATAGCATGCTTTCAGAAAGCACTGGAGAGATTCTCTGCGGAGCAAAAGAAATATTTCATGCAATGATGCACATGCTCGCTTGCTACACCGTGAGCACATACGGGAGGCACGTAGAGCCAAGAATGCTTGGCAATAGCGCTGGAGAGATGCTCTGCGGAAGAAGCAATATGTGAACATCGTACTGCGTATACATACAGCAAGATAAATGCTTGCATACCAGAGCGACTTCAGATCATCATCCTCTAGACAAGTAGGACTTGAGCAAGCACACAGCCCATAACACAGCTTGAGTTGAATAATTTTGTTTTTGCTTCTTCTGAGCATTTCCGCACTCGTCGTCGTGACTACAACGCTACTGATAGCTGTATTAAAAGTTATTACATATATGCGGGTGAAGCTGCACAAAACTAATAAAAAATAATATGCCTCTGCCCTTGTATATGGTATTACAGTCGTAAATGACTAATGCAGGCTTATAGAGCCATGCGGCCATGCATCTTCCTTAAGCACGCTTTTGAGCGTTATACTGTGCAATGCCTAGCAGCCAAGTTGAGATAATTTCAGTATAATTTTTCTCTTTACATAAAACGTTCTAATTTTAAGAGGCACATTTATGTGGTCACAACAGGCGTACGGTGAAAATCGAACAAAACTTTTATTGTGAGAACAAAGGATTGTAAAATAGGTATTCGGCTCTGATATGTTCAGCGCCTGATGCTCAAGAGAACGACGACAACCATGTTCACGTCTGACAGTCAGGAAAGACAACGACGACTACGCTCGCTCCGACGCTCGTGCGTGTGCTGACACAAGCTGTACTACTGATCGCCGAACGTCCCCTTGACTATTCACGGCTAGCGCCTTGTTCCCGGCCTTGTATTACAAGTGGCAGAGGTGACAGCAATTCCCTCAACCTGGAGCTTCGCAGTCTAGCTTTGACTACCACTTCCGCTATGCCTGAGACCGCCAACTAATCGCCAACCTCATTGCCTATCATCTGTCCCGACGCAGCGCATCAGCGTGACCCAGCCATCTTCAGCGGCTCCGATCACACGGATGTAGATGACTGGTTGGCGTCGTATGAACGCGTAAGCGCGCACAAGTGGGACGACACCGTGAAGGTCACAAACGTCATCTTTTATTTGAGCGACGTTGCCAGTCTATGATTTCGCAACCATGAGAGTGACATCTCTACCTGGATGGCTCTCAAGGCCAGCCTGACCGAAGTTTTTGGCCCCCTGCTTTAAGTAAGCTTCGCGCCGAAACACTTACAGAGTCGGGCACAAGGAACCGGCGAGAACTTGACCAGTTTCATAGAAGATGTCTTCGACCTCTGCAAGCGCGTAAATCCAACCATGGGCGATGCCGATAAAATCGGGCACATTATGCAAGTCATTGACGATGACGCCTTCCAGATGCTCGTCGCCCAAAACCCACAAACTGTCTCTGATGTTATCAGTTCTGCCAAAGCTTCGATGAGCTGCGCAAACGACGGCTTTCCACACGACGTGTTGATCTTCATATGGCCACCCTTTCCAGCTTGGCTCTCTCCGGAGATGGCGCCCTAGACCAACATAAGGTAAGATGGAGTCCAACAGTCGCTCATTCAGCACATTCAACAGTTTGTTCATGAGGAAGTCGCACGCCATCCTTAATTGTCTACCTGCCCGCCAGCGCCTGCGCCGCCGCTCACTCCCACCCTTCAGCGTGTCATACAAGAGCAGGTCGCTGAGGTTCTGCCATAACCTCCTCAGCAGCACCTGGTGGCGGCTCCTCTCATGTACGCTGATGTTTTGGTGCGGCCACGGCCCTCCCCTGTCGTCCCTGTGTACAGCCGGCCTCCCCTCCTATACGAGCCTCAGGGACCTCAGCAAACTAAGCAATCTACAGTCCCTGTTTGTTGTACGGTTCTTCGCCGTCGATCACAGCCACAGCCTTCCAACCCCTGGCGCATGCAAGACACCCGACATATTTGCTATGCCTGTGGAGTCGCCGATCATATGGCTCGTTTGTGCCGCAATTGTGGCCGTCGTCTCTACGACTATACACGTGAGCCGACGTAAAATCTTTCCCCGTCCCCCTCGCCCGTGTTCCATGACCTTCCTCCGCAGTCCTCTTCAAGTTACGATCGCCGCTCCAACCGCTCGCCTTCTCCTGGCCGTCGTTCCCGTTCTCCGATGCTCCGCCGCCAATCAGCCGTTCAAACAGAACACTAACGGCCGCAGTTGCGGAGGCAAGAACTGCGTCATGAGGGGCGAACTTAAGACCTCCTTACGTACTAGCAAGCATTATTACCGTATTCATTGAGGGAAATCCTGTCGAAGCACTTGAAGACATTGGCGCAGCCGTTTCAGTTCCTAATTACGCCCTCTATCGCAAACTAAAAAAAAAGATAATGACACCGCTTCCTGCCGTTTCTATTCGCACCACTAGCGCTCAGGACATTCGACCATTAGCCGCCTGCACCGCCCGCCTTGTCATCGACGACGTTTAATACACTATAGAATTCATCGTCCTTGCCCGCTCATCACACGACGTCATCCTTGGTTGGGACTTCCTCTCCAATCATAACGCCATAATAGACTGCGCCCGTGCTCAACTTAAGTTATCACCCCTCAGTGACGCTTCTTTCAACGTATTCGGTGCGACTGTCGCTACCGTGCACATCGCAGAGGACACCGACGTTCCGCCTTTCTCCTCAGTTCTTCTGCCTCTTTTGTGCTACTCTTTCAGACGACACTGTTATCTACACATCCTCGTTACGCTGCGCTGACCAAACATCCGTGTTGCTGCCCATGCTGTGATAATTTTTTGTTGCTCAAGTGCCATTTACGTTTGTAACCCGTGCCCCTGCCCTACCACTTTGCTCCGTAGCCAGTCGCTGGGTAACGTTGCTTTGCTCCATTCCACTGCCACCAAGCCCTTTGTCGATAACATCGCCGGCTCTCACATCAGCGCCGTAACGCCTCTTCCTGTCGCCACTTCTTCTCTCGAAGTTTTTCACCGGTCCATCGACGCTGGTCTGACGCCCTTACAACGAGCCCAGCTTATCGCCATCCTACAACGTTTCGCGGCTTCGTTCGACACCCAGCAACCTTCGTTGGGAAGCAGAACTACCGTTACTCACCGTATTGATACCGGTACCCATACCCTCTTGCTGCAGCGTCCGTACCGCGACTCCACCGCTGAGTGCCGTATAAGGGACAAACAGTTACCGACGTGCTCCAGAGCAACGTGATCCAACCGTCGCACAACCCTTGGGCATATCCGGTCGTCCTGGTCAAGAAAAAAGGTGGTTCCATCCGATTCTGTATAGACCGTCGCCGACTGAACAAGATCACGCGCAAGGAGGTTTACTCCCTCCTTCGTATCGACGCCGCCCCTGACTGCCTGCAGGGAGCTAAGTTCTTTCCTTCAATACACCTTTGTTCCGGCTACTGGCAGGTGCCGATGGCAGAGGCCGATCGCCCAAAAACCGCTTTCGTCACACCCGATGGGCTCTATGAGTTTAATGTCATGCCATTCGGGCGGTGCAAAGCCCCTGCCACATTCAAACGCATGATGGACAACCTACTCAGATGGTTCAAATGGCACACTTACCTATGTTATCTGGACGACGTTGTCATCCTTTCCCCGGATTTTCCATCTCACCTCCAGCGCCTTGAGACAGTTGTGCGGTGCCTGACCGACGCTGGCCTTCAATTAAATTTAAAGAAGTGCCGTTTTGGAGAACGGCAGCTATCCATTCTTGGACATGTCGTCTCAAAGGATGGCGTTCTTCCCGATCCGGCGAAATTGCGCGCTGTGGCAGAATTTCCTAAGCCCACTGGTGTGAAAGAACTCCACAGCTTCGTCGGCCTCTGCTCTTACTTTCGCCGCTTCGCTCGCAATTTCGCCACAATGATCGACCCTCTCACCAAGCTTCTGTCCAGCCACGGCCTTTCAGCCTGGTCGCCGCACTGTGATGATGCCTTCGCGGCACTCCGCCACCTTCTGACTACTCCGCCGATTATGCGTCATTTGGATCCTTCTTCTCCCATGGAAATCCTCACTGATGCCAGCGGCGCCGACGTCGGTGCTGTACTCGCTCAGCGGAAGTCTCGCTTTGATGAGTACGTTCTCGCTTACGCCAGCCGGACACTGCCAAAACCTGAAGCAAACTATTCTGTCACCGAGAAAGTGTCTCGCTATCCTCTGGGCAATCGGTGATCGGTGCCGTGACCGATCATCACTCCCTCTGCTGGCTGTTTTCTTTGAAAGCTCCTTCTAGTCGACTGGCCCGTTGGGCTGTGAGGCTCCAAGAATACGACATTAACGTCATCTATCGCTTCGGCCATAAACATGCCGATGCTGATGCTCTCTCACGTTCTCCCTTGCCGTCTGAAGCCACTCCTACTATATCCATCCTACATCCCACCGACATGCCCACCCATATGGCTTCCGAGCAACACAAAGACGCATTAATTGCTTCACTCCTGGATTTTGTATCTGGTTACGCGTCACAACCTCCTTGCAGCGCTCTCTGTCGCCCGTCTCACCATTTCGCCATCAGAGACTTGCTCCTTCACCGTAGAAATTACCTTCAGGATGGCAGAAAGTGGCTGCTTGTTATTCCGGCCCATCCGTGCTTTGTGATTTGCTCCTATTAAGACGGCGATTCCCAGTGTGCCCACGCCGGCTTATTGAAAACCTTGACTCGCCTGCGACAGCGGTACTCCTGGCGTGGGATGTACCGTCCAGTCCTGCCAAGAGTTTCAGCGTCGAAACATCCCCCTCGCCAGCCCGCCGCTCCTCTGCAGCCGCTGACCTGCGAAACTCAGCCCTTTGAGCGTGTTTTAATCGATCTCTACGGCCCTCTTCCTAACAAATCAACAGGCAATAGCTGGATCATCGTTGCAATTGCGAAGACGCCGGAACGGCGCCTTTCCCATTTGCTACAGCGCAAGACATTGCCTCCTTCATCCTCCATCATATCATTCTTCGCCTTGGGGCTACCGAAGAATTGCTGAGTGACAGAGGTCCCGCCTTCCTTTCTGAAGCGGTCTTCTTAGAGAATGCGAAATCATTCACCGCGGCATCCCCACGTATGCATCCGCAACCAAATGCAATGGTTGAGCGTTTCAACCGCACCATGGGCGACATGCTGGCAATGTATGTCGCTTCTGACCACTCCAACTGAGACCGCGTTCTTCCATTCGTCACCTTCGCTTATAACTCTGACACCCAAGCAACCACCGGATTCTCGTCATACTTCCTCCTGTACGGTCGTGAGCCCTCCTGTACCATGAACACCATTCTCCCATACCCACCGGATTGTTCAGAATTCACGACTGTTTCACAAGCTGCAACTTATGCTGAAGTATGCCGCCAGCTTGCCCAGTCCTTCACTTCTCACTCCCAGCAACAGCAGAAAACCACCCGAGATCAATTTTCCCTTCTTCCTGCTTACCGTACACACTCTTTAGTCTAGTTATGGTTGCCTTCCTCCACTCCCGGCCTTTCATCCAAACTTCTCAGCAAATATCAGGGCGCCTGCCATATTATCAAGCAAACATCCGCCGTAAACTACCTCATCGAACCCCTTATGCCATCCACTGACCACCGTCGCCGCAACCGTGAAATACTACACAGCAACCGCCTGAAACCTTACTACGATCCTGCGATCGTCACATCGTCACATTGCCATAAGCCGCCAGGATGGCGCCTTTTCACCTGAGGGAAGTTGTAAAACAGGTATCCGGCTCTGATATGTTCAGCGCCCGATGCTGAAGAGAACGACGACAACCATGTTCAACGCCTGACGGTCAGGAAAGACAACGACGACGACGCTCGCTCCGACGCTCGTGCGTGTGGTGACACAAGCGCTACGACTGATCGCCGAATGCTCCCTAGACTGTTCATAGCGTAGCGCCCTGTGCCAGGTCTTCTTATTGCAGTTTTCTTTAGTTTCCTTCAATGGGGTAGTATTTCTGCGATGAATGTGAAGGCGAATGTTTAGCGAAAAGTTTCTTCACAATGTTAAGTGACTTCGAAGAAAAGGTGTCTCTTTCCTGCAGTGCGCCATGATCTGGTGTCAGATTGCTTCTGTGGTGACTTGCTTGATCATCAATAAAAGATAATTGCTCTTTTAGGTTTTTAAAAAGTACAGAAAGTCGGAGCCTTGTCAGAAAGTCGGAGCCTTGCTGTCATATTTCAGGTCTGCTGCAGGTTCTGCCACAGGCAAATAAGACGAGACTGTAGATTTTGATTCACTAATTATTTTCCAAAGGTTTACATATGGCTGTGAAGGTGTGTGGTACAAACGTGAGGCGACATATTTGAAAATTCAGAAAGAATCTAGTCGCCTTTTTCGCCTTCGTCATGACATCCCACCTCAAGTAATTAGTTAGCATATGCTGGCCTGAGGATATATTAAGCTTCCGTGGAAGCATAGAAATCGGTCGTTTGTTCGAGCCTTGTTTTTGAAGTTCAAAGGTAGTGCAAGGGCCTTATTGTGAGGTTATGTTTGAGGTCTGTCAACAGTGTGCTCCAAATGCTGTTTCCGGTAGAAAATAAGACAAGCTTATAAATTACATTTAGAGCACTACATCTTGCCAGAATCATAATATATATGATGTGAAGGTGAGGGGTGTAGAATCAGGGTGAGATGGCAGAATACCTTTAAAAGATAAGTTGCCTGGCCGTTCTTCAAGCTGGCGTCACATCTCAAGCAAGTAGTAAACCTCAGCTTGCCCGATAACATTAGATGAAGCAAATAAATCCTAGTAGTAAGCTTGAGCCTTGGTCTTCTCCTTCCCTGTTCTTTCAAGAACATTATTTTGATTTTGTGTTTTACCTCTGTCGATGGATGGATGGATGGATGGATGGAATATAGGAGCGTCCCCTTTGAAACGGGGTGGTAGCAGTAGCTGTCATGCTCATTTTTCTCCCTATATCTTAATTATTGATTTAGAATGGTTAACTAAACCACCATTCTGTTTATTAAATTTTGTTCCTACATTACTAACATTATGTCACTTCTCTGCTTTTAAGCCACTAATCTTACAGTCGTTTTTTGCTAGTTTCCACCGCCGGTTTATTCACCCGGCCACTGTTATCTCTAAAGCCCAGAGCTTCAGGAACAGTGATTGCGCCTGCACCAACTTCCGGATAGATACCATTACATTCGAGTATAATATGGTCAATTGTTTCACTGGAGTTTCCACATACAGCACATGCGTCATCTCCATTGTTAAATTTCTTTTTGTAGCTGCGTTTTCTAAGGCACCCTGATCTAGCTTCAAAAAGTAGGGCACTGCCTCTTGAGTTATCAAAGAAATCTTCCTTCCTGATCTGCATTTTCCACTTTCGGTATAATTCCACACTCTGTTTCTTTTCCATCGAATTTATCCAATTTTTACCTTCTGTGTTTTTCAACTGTTGCTTAATGCTCTTTATTTCTCCGTCCTTGTTACTAGCATACTTACTAGCTAGTTTCCTAGTTTTTTTTCCTCCATTGTGAGTCAACGCTTTTTAGGTACAGGTATTTAAATACTTTAGCTGCCCATCTGTTACTGTCCAATTTCCTCAGGCGTTCCTCATATAATATTTTACTCTGAGCTTCCCGTGCTTCGAAAGATGCCCAGCCCATATCTCCCTGTACCGCCTCATTTGTAGTTTTGCCGTGGGCACCTAGTGCTAATCGTCCAACGGATCTCTCATTTGTTTCTAATGTCGACTCTACCTGTGATTTTAGGCACAAAACCGCATTTCCGAAAGTAGGTCCGGGTACCATAATTCCTTTCCAAATACCCCTCAAAACCTCATACCTATTGTATCCCCACAGTGCCTTATGCTTCATTATCCCGGCATTCCTTCGCCCTTTGGCCTTAAGTGATTGCTCATGCTTTCCAATGTATGCCAATCCTTCGTTTACCCATACCCCCACATATTTATATTCTGCTACTCTAGGTGTTTCAAGGCCTTGTATTTTAAGACCCTGATCAGCTGAGCCGTTGAGAATAATCAGACTCGACATAACGGCGCTGAAACTGAAGCCTAGAGCGTCCCCTTCGTCTCCGCAATACTTAACTAGAGTTTGCAATTCTTCCAGGCTCTCAGCTAGCAGCACAATATCGTCTGCATACATCAAACCGGGGAGGCGCTGCTCTACCGCCTTTCCACCTACTCTATATGACAGGTTAAAACCTAGGTTACTGTCTTGTATCCTCCGTTCCAGGTTTATCATATAAAGCATGAACAGCACCGGTGATAGAATACAGCCTTGTCTTAATCCTTTGCATACTTTGACATCCTCCGTACTTCTTATCCCTTCCCACGTAATTTCTACTTTGTTATCCCGGTATATTTCCTGTAGGAACTCTATTATCTCATAACCGATACCTTCTTTTTTTTTAATATGTTCCACAGGAGTTCCCTGCTTACGTTGTCGTACGCCCCGTTTATGTCCAGGAAGGCCAAATACAAAGGTCTATTTTCCACCCTAGATATTTCGATGCATTGGGTAAGCACGAACACGCTATCATCTAAGCGCCTACCATTTCTAAAGCCGTTCTGAAGTTCTCCGAGTATCTTGTTACTTTCTACCCATGCTTGCACCTTTAATTTCACCGCCTGCTGGGCTAACCTGTACATAACAGATGTTATGGTAATCGGCCTGTAGGATTTTATGTGCATCCTGTCTCCTTTCTCGTTATAGATAAAATTCATTTTATTTTGCCGCCAGCTGTCCGGAATTTGCTTATTCGTTATGACTGTTTCCAGAGCTTTGAACAATATTTCCTTACATTTTGGACCGAGTTCATTAATCAGCTTGATCGGAACTCCATCTATTCCTGTAGATGTGTTTTTAGGAATATTTTTTTCGGCCTTTTTTCAGTTCAGATTGGTCAATTCTAAGCTGCTTTGTATTCTGCTACCTTGTGTTGCTTCCTGATTTGCGGAGATTACCCTATCGTCACTCTTAAATGACTCGGCTATAACTGATGTAATGCAGTTCACTGCGTTATATCCCTTTAAACAATTTCCCTCGTTATCTTGAATCCGATCCTGCTTTCTTTGATTCTTCTTCCCTAGCCAGCTTATATGGTTCCAGAATTTTCTTGCTCCGCCTCTAGAGGCATCGTGTATATCAGCCATCCAGCGATGGGTGGACTGTCTTATTTTACTTTGGACGAGGGCCTGCACTTGAAGTTTCTTTTGTCGATATGATTCCCATTTTTGGTCGATTTCTTCCTGAGAAGCCTGTGCTTTCTTTGTCATTCGGTGTTCCCTTGAAGCAGCCCGTCGTTGTTCAATAGCTTCCCTGATTTCCTAATTCCACCTGCTCCGTGGCTCCCTCTTTTCATTCCAGCGGTTTGCTACTTTAACCTCCTGAATTTTCCTCCTTATGAGTAGTTCTACCTGTTCATATTTCCAGTCTTCCATGGGGCTTTTTTCTATTGCTTCCTCTACGTCTGCTGCTATCTGCGCTATTTGATCGTCGTTTAATTTTGTGTTTACGTTTTGTCTAAGTTCCATTTCTCTTTTCATCAAGGGCCCCATCTGCAGACTAATACGTTTATGATCACTTCTCAGACTACACTCCCCTTCTTCGTCTATTTCCATTTTTGTGACCTTGCTATAAATTTCCTGTGACATTAGACAATAGTCAATGGTCGTCTGCCTGTTGCGGAATTCCCACGTGATTTGGCCTTCACATTTTGTTTCTCTATTTACTATAACTAGATCGTGTCGCTCACAGAAATCTAGCATTAGCTTGCCGTTACAATCCGTGTATCCATCCAGATCGTCGATGTGGCCGTTCATGTCCCCCAGTAGAATAATATTGGCCCCGTTTCCAAACTGGCTTATATCGTCACTGAGACATTCAACAAGAGCCCTGTTTTCTTGCCTGCATTGATTCATAAATAAACTACTTCTAGCCATGTCTTTATGCCGGCAATAGTTCCTCAAAAACCCAGCTATGTTCTTCGCAAGATGATTTAATTCTTTGCCAATTTGTTCCCTGGTGTATCAACATACCTACCCCTCCATACTTTTTTTCCGTTCTCGTTCTGTTGCACCCCTCCCAGACGTAGCCTTCTATAAACGGCGGATCTTCTAGATCCCTGAGATGAGTCTCGCAAAGAGCGTACACACCTATTTTGTCATCCTTCAACTGCTGTTCTATCTTTAGCCATTTCGGTTATCTGTGTCCTTATATCTGGGATTTTCATTCTGCCTTACTTCTCTTTTTTTCGGCGTCTTAGCTGCTTCTAAATAACTCTGACGGTTCGGATCCGCCTGACCTACTTTGCTTATGCCTTTCATGCCAGTGCTGGCCCCAGCCACGTGGCCCGCACTGGAATGTTCGTCCTCGTTGGTTCCAAGGACAAAGTCGGCCCCTTTTTTTTTCAATTTGAGTAAGCTGTCCAAGCAGTTTCTGATTTTCCGCTCTTAACAAACGTACTTCATTTTCTAAATCATCTACACGAGACACTAAACTGCCCCTTTCTTGATCAAAGCTATCCAGACGCGCACTCAGTACGCAACACCGACACAAAAATTCGCTGCCTTCCGCTTCACCTACAGAGTCAAAACGCGTTTCCTTCAGATTAACCTACGCCTCACACTGAGCACACTTTACCTTCTTTTGATTGCACATCTTAAGCGCTCATCGACTGAACTATATCTATTACGAATTCTCAGAATATACAAATTGCCAAAAGAAGACACAAGAAACGACTAGCAAACGCGCTTTAAAAACCAATTCTGCGAACGCCAATAGCCTAGAAAAACATTTTTTTTATGTAAACAAGATAGCTAAATAATGAACGCCAAGAAAACCTAGCTGCCGGCACGAAAAACCAGGCCGCTAGGACCATGAGCTAAAATCTATTCTTTTAGCTGCATCTAACCTAACTAGCTGAAAACGAAATAAAGTTAACAAAGGAAAGAACTCATCTATTTGACGCTTCGGAAGCTCCCGCTGTCGCCAGTTCGTCCGTTTCCGGTAGCCACGTGCAATCGGAGGAGCGATGGAACACGCGTCCGCACCACACAGCTGTCAACTGTCAACAGTGGTCTTGAGTGGGTTGGATCAGGCCGAGAATTGAACAAGATTACACAGGAAATTTGGCTCCATACATGTTACCTCAAACATTTTTGCATATGGCTGCGAAGGTGAGAGACGCAAACGGAAAGTGACGTGCCTGAAAAACTCAGAAAGAAGGTAGTTCTCTGGCTGTTCAATGACATGCTATCGCATTTCATCTAAATGACGAATTCGCGTTGCTCTGATTATTATTTCCACGAATGCTCAAATCTTTATTTATTCTTTTTCGACAGCCCCCGACATGTGGCGTTATCACTGTCATTCCAGCGAACGAATCGATTCTTACTATTTGTATTTTCGTGCTCATTGTCGCGAGACGCAACCTTATCATTTTCTTTGTCGCACAAGATTCTCCCAGTTGTACCTAGAAGATTCCAGCCATTCTCATATGTTTCTTTATTGCTCCAGGTTATGCTAGTTACAGTGTGGCCGGCTTTTATTTAGTTGTTTCTTCACTGCCTTTAAATTTAGCGTTGGCGGGTGCGACAGGTATATGTTGATCGACTACCGCCGAGAACGCTTGCTGCTATTGCTGACGTCTTTTGCTTAGCTACTTTGCGGGCACAAGTCAACCCAATAACAAATTTATTCGAGCTAAGTTAAAACCTCCTTATTTGCTGCCAACAGAATTGTCACTGCTACGTGACATCTGGTGGAGATGCTGAGTCTCATGAGGTATTCGTGACTTCGTGACGCACTACCGAACATGGCACCCATCGAGCAGAAACCATCTTTGGTTTTTTTTTCCAGCCCCGTGAGTCCCCCTGCTTCCTTGGATGACCGGATGAGAATGCGCAGGACTGGCTCGAGCTGTTCGAACGCGTGTCTACGTGCAACGCCTGGATGACAAAACAAAGCTCAGGAAAATGTGCTTTGCTCTTTAGTGATCCACTTGATTCCGGTTTGAGAAAGATGAGTCATTTTTGAAGGATTTGGCCACTTTTAATTCTGAGCTATGGAATGCTTCTGCGAGTAAAATAACAAAAGAGAGAGTCCAGTCATTTCTTTAGTCAAGAATCCAGCTCCCGATTTAGTCAGTACCAGCTTACGTCGAAGTAATGAAGCGCTTATTTCGTCGCGGGCGCTCTGAAATAACTCAAGTATTGACAGTAATGTTTTTAATCCGAGTAATAAAAGAATCTTTTTTCGCTTGCCTCTTGAGAAATCCACCGCAAACTGTGGCCAAATGCGAGTGAGAAGCATCCTCAATAAAACACACCACAGACGCCCGGACTCGACAGCACAACCGGCCTGTTGAAGTATTCCCTACAAAAATGCGACGCCACAGCTACACTTGGGGATAACCTGCGCAAGCTTATCTGTGAGGCAGTTCGGAAAGAGCTGCGCCGACTCCGCCTATCGTCAATGTAGCCGCAGATTGCGTCACTCACGAACGTCATCCGTGAGGAAGTCCAGTGAGCACTGGGATTTCCGCATGCGACGGTTCAGACAGCTCCAACGCAAGAAACAGCGATAAACTATGATGCTGCATTACGCCATCCTGCACCCAGAAGCGACCCTCCAAGCGGCCCTCGACAAAAACAAACTGCATCGGAACTACGCCTCTTTGCCCCACCCACCAAACCTACGAAGCCCTTCAAGCCCATGCCAGTGCGACACTGGAGGACGGCGAACAAACGCCCTCTACGCTTCCACTGTCGTCAAGCCGGCCACATTCTACGCCACTGCCCGTGGAGTTGCATCGGACAGCGCGGCTTCGCCATCGACGCCCCACGACTCCGTCCTCGAAAAAGACCACAGGAAATCTACGACTACCTGAGCAGCGCAGTGTACGCGTCGCCAAGCCACCTATTCCGCGCTCCATCAACATACCGCTTATGATTTGCGTCACCGGGCCGCAAGTACAGCCGAAACAAATCCCCTAGTCCGCGAAGTTGAACTTAGGAGAGCAGCCTTTAGATGTGGGGCTGCTTCAAAGCAAAAACACGATCCTTCGCTGCCAACAACGAGTTGACGACATAGCTGTTACGACGGCGCACCCTATAAAGACTACCTCAACGATCACGAGCCTAGGCTCTCAAGTGAAGCTTCTGTTCCAGTACGTTCGCTGCGATCGACGACAATACCACCAGACTGCAAGCCGACACCGCCACCCCGAAGTGACAATTGAGTGCCCCGGCCGTGAGCTCAATAAACAAAGGAGCCGAGATCGACACCAAGACCGACGCACAACGCAAGGACACCAGCTAGTGCCCTTGAATTGGGTATCGATAGTAGCACAGGTACTGCCTTAATGGACACAAGAGATGATTATTCGGTCATCAGTGGATCTTTGGCCGCCCAGCTCGAGAAAGTGACTAAAACTTGGGTTGACACGGTTATCCGCACCCCTGGTGATAACCTTATTACACCGTCGGGGGACAGATCGCAAGGGTTACATTAAATGAAATAACCCTACTAGCTTGTTGCCAAACATCAGTGCTAGCGCTACGTGATCTCGGCCAAGGATTTTCAGACTGAACATCGGGGGATCATCGACCTCCGATGTAAGCTCATCAAGCTCTCGATGAACAAAGCGATACCTACTTCGCAACTTCGAAACATCACGTAACTCTCAATGCTCTCGATGGAGAATTGGCCGCACCATCCCGATCAATGTCATCTCTTCAGGTAAAAAAGATGTCGCCGTCGCTGAAGGCGTCGACAAAGGAAACACCCTGTTGTGACTCGACAGAGGACTTGGCACTGCGAGGCGTCGCCCATTTCCGGAATAGACAAGCTCAAGTGTTAGTAGCCAACTTTACAGAACAACACCGGTATCTTAACAAGGGAACAATGGTCGCCTTCCCCGCCAATTTAGCGGACATAGAAGACACATTCGCCCTTCCCGACCGACACCTGGAAATGCGCCTGACAAAGTTCGTAAGCCTATGTTTCACACCAACCCAGCATTACCCCACAGCATAAAATACTAGGTGCGCAGTCTTCGAAGCTACAACGAGTATTCTCGTCATCGTGGAAGATGAGACAAACAGCACTTTCCACGCACCGTATTATAACAGACAAGCACGCACGACCTCTGCGCCAAAGCCCTTTTTATGTATCTTCGCGCAAACGCCAAGCCATTCAAGTGGACGAAATGATTTCTGACGAAGTCATCCAGCCACCTAAGAGCCCCTGGGCAGCGCTCGTTGTCCTGGTGAAAAAAAAAAACGAAACACTTCGTTTCTGTGTTGATTACCTCCTCTTGAATAGTATAACGAAGAAGGATGTTTACCCTCTCCCTCGCATCGAAGACACAATGGACCAACTCTGCAATGCAAGGTACGTCTCATTGATGTACTTAAAGAGTGGCACTGGCAAATTGCGTCGACAAAAGAGATCCCTACAAAATCGCGTCAATCATACCAGACGGCCTCTTCGAGTTAAAGGTAATGCGATTCGGCCTCTGTTCCGCACCAGCGACTTTCCAGCCCGTAGTGAACACTGTACTGGCTGACTTGAAGTTGTATATCTGCCTGGTTTACTTAGACGACGTCATTGCCTTCTCTCCGACTCATGAAGACCACCTGCGAAGGTTTCGCACAGTGCTAGACGCAATCAAGTTGCAAAGGCTAACACTGAGAGCAAAGAAGTGCCACTCCACTTAGGAAACCATGTTGATCATGGGCCACATCGTAAGCGAGGATTATGTTCGTTGCGTGCAAGCAAAACAGCTGCACTCACGCAGTTTCCGCTGTCAGATGTCAAGAAAGCTCTGTGCCGAATTCTCGGACTGTGCGCGTAATACCGACGATTTGTCAAGGCGTTTCCGCGCCTCGCAGAACCTCTGGCGAAGTTTACAAAGGCAAAAATGCAATTTCGATGAAAACACCAGAAGCGGCAACCTTCGAGGAACGTAATCACCGCTTATGGTTCTCTTCCATTCAAGGGGACTGCAGCAAAAATGATGAAACAGAAATTCATACCGACGCAGGCAGCATTGTCCTTGGTGCAGTTCTCATTCAGAGAATTCACGGACAGGAAAACTGTATCGCGTACGCTAGTCGTTCACTATCAAAAGCCGCAGCCAATTACTCGACGACCGAGAAGGAGTGTCTCGCGATCATCTGGGCCACGTCGAAAGTTACTTCCTTACCAGTACGGTCGACTAGTAAAGGTAGTAAGTGATAATTGTGCGCTCTACTTGCTCGCCAGTTTGAAAGATCCCTCCAGCCGCCTTTTTTGGTGAAGCTTACGTCTCGAGAATTCGACATCACAGTGGTCTACAAGACTGTTTCAAGCATTGCGACACAGACTGCATGTTCCGGACTCATGTGGACGCGCCTCTAAAAGACGACGATGACGCCATCTTGGGACCCGTAAGTGCCATATGTTTCCCTCGACAGCAGCGCTCGGTCCTCGAGTTCAAAGGCCTATATGACTCCTTAGAAGGAAAGATTGGTTTTCCTTCTGCTCTGTTTAAGCATCAGTTTTCGTCCTTTGCGCTGTGCAACGATGCCCTCATGAAGAAAACGTCGCTCCAATATGACCACGTACGGCCTTGTCGTGCCTAAGGAACTCCGAAAGAGAATTTTGCAGGCGTTCCACTATGAATCGACAGCAGGGCACGTCGGAATGGCGCACATTGCATCACACCAGTTAAACAAAACGTTTTTTAGTGCGTAGCACAACTAGCCGCAATCACCGATTTTGCCGATGACTTTCCGAAGCAGCTCTCTCTCTCTCTCTCTCTCTCTCTCTCTCTCTCTCTCTCTCTCTCTCTCTCTCTCTCTCTCTCTCTCTCTCTCTCTCTCTCTCTCTCTCTCTCTCTCTCTCTCTCTCTTTCTCTTTCTCTTTCTCTCTCTCTCTCTCTCTCTCCCCGTGAATTTGAACATGTAGCGGGGCCACTCTGTGGTTACCAAACTCCAATTAACCAATAAACGTTTCCACCACCACCACCATGGACTTCGGCTCCGAGTTACTCGCCACTTCGTGAAGCCGCTTGTGCTTACCTCCGTGCCTTAACTGACGCTCGCCTTCAAGCGCGTTCGCCTATCTATTTCTCTCCCCCTATAAACCCACTCCAGACCTTTATGTCGCAGAGCAGTGCACTGTAAATGGGTATATTGTGCATGTTTTAGTTCGTGTTTGAAGATGGCGTAAGAAACGCCGAGGACGCGGCTGAGCCGCGCGTTAGCTTCGTATCGCAATCGATCAAGCCGGGCTGTCTGGCACTGCGGCGCAGGCTCGCCTTGCTTGACGCGCTGAAGCACAACGGTTAAGCCGTGCTACGCACCTACTTCGCATTTGATTAACTATGCAAATTGGCAGTAGTTTTCTGCTTCTTGTCTCCTTTACCTCTCGATTCCACCGGACTACGCATGGCTACTTGCTATGTAAAAAATATTGATTTACAGTATGTTCAAGCTTTAGGCTGACTCTCCTCAGGGTGAGGCCTCCATGCTCGGCACCCGAGTCGCATCTCCGCTGCTTGTCGTCGAACTCCTCCTCTTCGGGTCCTCCTCGCAGCTGCCCTTGACCGTCAACTCCAAGCTCCAGGCCCCGCTCGATTCTCGGAGGACGCGTGGCCGTTCCGGAGATCCGCCGCTGCTCGGAGGCGTGGCCTGCGACCAACGATTCTACCACCCAAGAGCGCAGCGCGCACAGCAAGCGCCGACCTCGAGGCGCCGAGCTACAGACTCTTCTGCGCTGCCTTAAGATGGGTCGGCGTTCGGCCATGGTTACAAACTGTGCGCACAGCTCGCGCACGACGCACAAACAGGAGCCGTCCCTGTGTATGTTCTCATAGCACGGTTCGGAGAATTCTTCTACACCTCCCTTCCAAGTGTGCTGCATGCCATCTTATCAGAACATACACACGCCCACACACAGCCGCAGTAACCAACGCACCCCGTGCTCTGAGCGGATGCAGCACCCCCCTGCTCTTGTCTTGGTACGCGTGCTGTCAAAGCCCGATGGCAGCCCCATTCAGGCACACATTGCTACAGCCCTCAGAACAGTAACAATCCTCGCCTCGCCGAAGCTCCTAGTTGGCAGCTACTTGTTGCGACATGGTGTCGGCATTGGCACATTGGACCCCCTTTTAGTGCTCTACCCTTATATCACGCGTCTCTAGGGTGAGCGCCCAGCGAGTAACCTTGGCGCTGTGCGGACTGCTGAGGTCAAGTATTTCACAGGATTATGCTCCGTTATGACGCAAACTTGAGCGCCGTACAAGAACTCGAGTCGCGCCAAGGCCAAAATGATGGCATACGCTTGAAATTTTATAAAAATAAAAATCATTAATGAGAATTAGAAAAGCAATAATTAGAAAATAAAAATTAAATTAGCCGACACATTACTGTTCGATAAGTTATCTGTTATATTAAGAAATTACATCAAAATGTAACTAATTAGAAGTAATCAATGCCGTAAGTACAACTCTGGTGCATATCTAACCGAAATGATCAGCACAGCGAAGGCAGTACATATACTGGAAGCCTCGCTACCAGTGCATCTCTAATCATTGCCGTGACCAATCATAGAAGAGGCGTTTAGCCGGCTTTTGTATTCAGGAATAAAAGGTACAGTTCTAAACATTCTACATTTCTAACAAAAATATATTAAGGCGATCACGGCAGAAAGCTTTTGAAAAAGTTTGTTGCCAGAAATGCCAGAAATATTTGCCTGGAGAGACTTGAAATCCCACTAAATCAGTTATTCCGACAGTACCTTTGGGAGCAACACCCACGTCTTTGTTTTAAAAAGGTAATGGAGAACTTGTGAAATCTTATAATTCAATTCTAAAGAATAGCGTGCCTCTTCTTATATCCAAGTAAATTCATACGGTTAGTCCTACAGATATTTATACGCCTGGTGTCTCCAATTTCATTTCAAGAAGCAGGTAAGCTTACTTTGAAGGAAAATAACAAGAAGTGGTATTGCTGGGAGCTCGCACATGGGGTATTCACGTGACGTCAAAGATGACGTCAGTATGCAGCTGACGCCATCTTTGCGCCCTGTTCTGACTAGTCGGCGGCTTAGGTTAGCTGGTTTGCATCCGTTTGCTGTGCCGCTGTACCTTATGCCAGCACCACTGCAATCAAAACTCACTCGGCATCATGAATGACAGTTGGAATTATCTGTAGTCTGCGCGATGCGGACAGAGACCTGTACAAAAAAAAAAAAAAAACAAAAAAAAAACTTCGGCACCGACCCGTTTGCAGTCGATGTGCGCAACTGCACGGTAAGCGTCGAATGGCGGCCGCGCATAAATATGTGGACATTCATGAGTTCCTTGCGCTATATGGACGAGATTCGTCACAAGAAACCAACTGAAAGGCTACACACTATTTGAAGAACACAACTACGTTACAAACGGCTGGTTAAAGAGCCGCGGTTTAGGCAGACGAACTCGCGCTTTGCGCAATTGCATGCGTGCCGTACAATGCTTATCCCAGCTAAACCGCTGACTCCTTCTAGCTCAAATTTAGCACAGAAAGAGCATTTTTAGTCAGTATTTTTGTACGGAACCTGTTTGGTGTACTTGCCTCATTCTATCAGAAGAAGTTAGATTTTGCATCGTCTGTGGCGGTAACGAAGCAAACGAAACCACTGCCAAACACACGAGGTGGCGCCACCTCGTTGCGTTGCAGACAAAATCATTTTTTTGCAGCAGAACTCTTCAAATACCGTGTTATTTTTTGCCAAACTAAGTTTTGCTTGTTATTATTCCTAAATAATTTTATAGAGCTCTTTAAACCTTCCGCAAAACAACTTCAAGCGAATATGGCTTCGCAGACGACACAGACGATGCGACCGCCCGACTTCTGATCAAATGAGTCGGGTACGCCGAGTTTGTCGAGCCCTCCCAAGGCTTGGATTGTCGCAACACACGACGAGGAGGTGTTGGCGGTGCACTGCATGCGCCTGGCTGGACACGGTGATGTATGTTGTCATGTTGGTGTGCTGCCCTGTTACCTGGAATATGGCTTGCGAGTGCGGGAAGAGCAGCCATGCCCGGATCGTTGCAACAGCTCGCTGCCAGGGAACAGCCGATTTCGACATATATTTCGAATTTTTCGTGATACTACTTGCACGGTTGAACCGTGCCAGCCATACGTCACGTCGTATCTCGGTGAGTTCTTTCGTTCGGGCAGGGTCGTTCATCTGTACTTTCGGAGCCCTAAAATGCCGAGGTCGTTCGCGCAGCTCTTCAGCTTCCGTTGCTTGCACTGTGCACGGCTACTACTGTTTACGATAGCTCAATAAACCACAGCTGCGGATGCCACCACTCGTGGAACCGTATATGGCAGTACTTGATACGTACGTTCGCCCTGTTCGTTCGGTGGACACAAATATGGCTGACTGCGCCTCAGTTACCCACAGTGCACCGCGCACAGCGCGCCAGTGAATACCCCCTATACATGAAACCAAATATTTGGAAGGATACCCGTCGGCTATTATTAATTTTTTGTGTGCGCCATAGGGTGCTTTTTTTTAATATCGCAACTCGGAGCAAGAGTGTCATGTTGCTATGACACCGTTGACTAGAACTCGGTAAAATTGTGCGCTGAAGGCGCCTTGAATAGCAGCAAAGCGTTCCTGTCATGAAAAAAAGTCGATCATTCAAGAATGTAGAATGGCGTTTCAACAGATTGAGCATCTATCACTTCGCTTTTCGCATCGTGAGTTCTCAAAAGAAAAGCTTTTTCTTGTTTTGACCTTGAACCAGAGGGAATACCTCTAGTGAAGGTTGCAAACTTTCACAAAAGGCATTAGCCATTGTCTTTTTGTGTGAACCCAGGTTGAACGTATTGCAATAAAATACAAAGGGGAGACTATCAAGACAACTGCGTTGTTTTTAGGCATTTCATGTTTTCAACTTCTCTACTGGCACCTCGATACATTGTGTGAGTAAAAGTTTTGGTTCAGACTTGATGGATGACTTAATGGTGGACCAAGCCAGTATGTTGATGGAGTAACTGGGTAAATAACCAGAAAACTTTATAGGAGATTATAACAAGAAGTGGTACAAGAGATAACACAAAGAAAAACTAGCCTTGGCCAGCCGCGCCGAACGCAAAACAGAGCAAGCAGAGACTGCACGTCTCCGCAACCGAGCTGGCGACTCTTGCACCAGCTCCAAAGCATACTCTCAGCGCTCGGCCAACGCGAGCTCCCTGTGACAACGAGTAGCTCTAGCTAAAGAATTCGGCGCCGTCCTGCGCTGCAGAAATGAGCTGAAAAAGCGCCCCTTTCCACACATGAAAAATTAACACCCTGTGTAGCTTCTCCCCTCGACAAGCGGAAATGTGCGCTACATGTCGTAGGCTGTTCGACGGTTTCGCACATTTATTTTGGGGCTCTATTAAGCTACACTTTATACTGTGGGACTAAACGCTGACCATTCTCGTGGGAATTTCGGCCTTCGGCCGCTTCCCACTCATGCGACAGGAAAGTGGGAAGGCCACGTTAATGAACCCCACTCCGATGAACAAGAACCATCGCTTGAAAATTACTGCCTCCTTCAAATACACTGTACTCTGAGCCACTCATATTTCGAACAATGCGAAACCACAGTACTGTGCCTTTGTTGGCTTTACAGGGAGCCTGTACTGCTAACGTGTCATTAGAGCTGTGATTAAATGCAATATCTGACAAATCGTTTCCATTAGGTACAATAAAGCATCGCTAAAGTAACCAGTCTTACTATCATGCTTATTCATATCTTTTTAGCCTCTCTTGCTTTACACTTCTTCATTATCACAGCATTTCTCCCTTTCTCACCGAATTTCTTGGCCGTGCTTTTCCATGTATTTATGTACTTTGTACCACGATGTAGTTGTGTTCCGCTACTCTTGGTATCTCTTCCCAGCTGCTATTACCATCTCATCATTGGAGCAGTAAAGACTATACATTTACATTTATAACACAAATCTTAAAGTTATGATACCTGATCGTACCCAAAACTATTGACTAAAGTAGGTAGATGTGTTTGGATTTCACTAATGGTTAACGTACCCTAATTGCAGCTGACCGCTTGGCACCAAAACTTCAAGCTCCGGGTTATGCCCGCACTAAACATCCCTTCTGTATAACCAGTGCCCACTACTGCTCTTTAGTGCGCGCGTATTATTTTACATCTTTCGCACGAGGTTAATATTTTGAAATTGTATGAATGCTGGCTTTGGGCTGAACCCTCGTTTCGGTGTTCAGTTTGATTGGAAAACGGTGAGCATTAAGCAAAACTGCAATGCCCGTTTTAGGCTAATTGCTGCCATGATTTCACAATAAACTTGTCAGTTTCTCCAGTTTCGTGCTCTACTTTATGCTTCCAAAGTCCTTAAAAAGATAATAAGAAATTGAAATTCATATGGAAAAGTCTAAAATCATTGCCTTTATCACACGATGTAGGAGTTGCGTACACCCCGAGATATATGCTTTAGCAAACTCAAGGAAAAGGTCAGGGATGACATTAATGCCTGAAAGGTTGCGCAGCTCGCAATATAATCAGCTGGTCTCTAGTCGCGTAGAAACGCTATCATTTCTGAAGAAGTTTCGAAGAAACTACCGTATTGCAAACGTGCATCATCACATGAGAGCGCCTGAGATTCTTAGAAGCCATTTGCACGCTTCTGATGAATTTTTAGCAGGTTGAGGACAAGGGCGCGCATCAGAGCAAAAGATCGCTAACCACGTTTTCAAATATGATTGAGCGCTTCCGATCAATTTTAGCAGGTTAAGGACAAGGCACGCATTAGAGCATAAGATCGCTAACTACGTTTTCAGAAATGGTTCCAGCGCTGGTCAGCATGGTATGACCATATAACTTATGTTCTCCATTTACTTCTCGGTCAAATGCTTTAGAGAATTTTGAGACTTTTTCTAAACGCTACTTCCATACTTAAAGGCGAAATGTCAATAAGTCTGTATGCAGTTCGTTTGGCGATGAGCACCCCGAAAAAAAAACTTCAACAATAATCTTTGTGTAAAAAAAAGGTTTTTTTATTATAATGTACTTAAAGCTATTAGAAATGCGTGCCGAAGCCCACTGTCGAAGTTATTGTATTTTAATACATTTTAAAGGCAAAAGTGCTTCCGAATACAGGACAGTTAGGACATGTTATTGCACGTTTACATAAAATACATAGTTGGCAGAAACGTTTATTACCAAAAATGAAATCACCAGAACACAGTGCACAAAAAAGAACTAGCTATATCGGCGGTTATCTTCAAAAAACCTGCTTGAGATATTCTAAAAATTTCATCTCTCAAAAAGCTCCTGAATTGTGACCTTTTGATGCAGAAAAGATTATTTACTAAGTTCTACAGAGCTGTTAGTGAGGCAGATGGCTCCAAAAACGCGGGGTAGAGACATGTTTTGGCGTGCTGCCGGTTTCTGTGAAACATGCCAGCCTGGGCTGCGTCGAAAGAGGATGACGTTAAGAGATGGCGCTCCTGGCTTTGGGCTCAATGTCAGCTGGCGCTAAAACATCACGTTCTTGCGATCGTTTCTTGCTTTGGCTTGATTTATGTTGGTGACAAAATGATCATTTACTTATTCCTTTATTTTATTTGTTTATTAGCTCCTCAAATGTCCTCAAGAGGGCATTACACGAGGCGCTGGCTAAAATTATGTGATTTCGGCGTTCCGTTTGAATGAGTCACTGCGTAAGTAACAAAACATGTGCAGTATTTCGCTGTTTTCAGAAAGTAAGATTGAGGTGCACAGAAGTAGACGCTTGACGGAGGTTGATAGCTCCTGGATTGAATACAAGCATCTAGTAGCTATACACATTATTGATAAAGTAACGATGCAGGAGTGATAGAATTCTTGAAAAGGAAACAGTACGGTTATTTTCTGGAAAGATTCTAGGCTTGTAAGATTAGCTTTATTGTGGAATGATGTGACTTTTTTGTCACGTGTATACTCCATGATTCGAAAACTCACCACTCTGCTTTGCACTGAATCGAGTGTTTTTGATTGAGCAGGCATATTTAAGTTTTAGGCATACTGGGCATAAAAAGGCTAACAGTTTTACGTAATGAGGAGCAAGTTTTATGTTTCATTTGAGCTGCAATAGGCACGCTTAGATCCATTGGTGAAGTTTTGCGACACGAGTTGCCGAAGAAAGATGTAGGGTAATGACTTCCAAGATCGTTATATGTAGGCAAACATTTTTTTGAAACCATGTCTATGGGGATCATTGTTTTGTAATATGATATACTACGATCGAATACAGCTACTGTGCTCTTATTTCTATCCGGCGACATTACCAACTTCGTGCATTACATTACCTCTAGCCTCAGTCACTGTTATATATATATTTAAGAATTTTAAAGGAGCGAGCCGTCTATGAGATCAAGGCAAACGTTGGGTTTCTTTTTTTATGTTTATACTGTTTGCATTTACAGGAATTTGTCTTATGGTGATTATTGGGATAAATAACAATAAATGCAAAGCGGAAGGAAAACCATCGGCGCGTCGTCTTTCCTTCCGCTTTGCATTTATGTTTCTTTCTTAGGCCTTAGGTTTCTTTCTTTTTCTTTTGTTCTCCTCCGTATTACTTACTAGGTGCCTTTTACATGCTTTATCTGCCTTATCTGTCTTACCTGTGTATTGTTGCTGCACCCCACGAGCCCAAAGGCACCGCAACTACCTGCGCTCAACGCAAATGGGTACACTCATCGGGACTTCCATCTCTCTCTTGAGTCGTTTGCCACCCATCCTGGTTGTTGATTACTAACTTCGCCACCTTTCCTTTTTTGCGCGTGCATCCAAGCCGATTCCATATGGCGTCGTTTCTTCAAGAAAGTTGTATAGACAGCGTTTACAGTGAAATTTGCATTTACACCTACCGCTTTAACTTCCTTCCTTTCTTTTTTTTTTTTCTTGTTCTCTGTTTTACTTCGTGGATGCCTTTTACAGGCTGTATCTGTAAGCCTTATAGTGCACCTGTGTCTTGTTTCTGCACCCCACCAGCCCAAAGACGCCGCCAATACCTGCACTTAAAGCAAATGTGTACACCCATCGAGAAGCTCCCTCTTGAATTGTTCACCACCACCCTGGTTGTCGATTGCTTGTTTCACCCCTTTATTGCGCGCGCATCCGCTTCTTTGTTGTGGTCGCCTCCTTTTTGCATTCGCGTAGCGGCGAAATGTCCCTACGTTTTCTGTTTCGTTTTCTTTCCCGCCCTTCTTGCCGATTTTGCCCTAAATTTTCTCCCTCTCTGCATTCTGTTGATGTCATTTTAATACATTTAAGAAGGCACCTGAGCGCACTGTAAATCATTCTTGACAAAGGTACTGCTAGGACCGAAACGTTGAAAAAAATGTTAGTTTTTCAATGTGATTCTTTGAACATACTACTTTTAATCAGTTGCTTTGAAAGCGTTCGATATCGCTAATATATATATATATATATATATATATAAACAGGATTTCGCACAACTTTCCCGATTAACTATTTTATTCCAACAGTTTCGGACTGTTACCGCCCTTCTCCAGGGTAGAATGGAGAATAAGTGTGCACATTACGCCACTGTTAAGAGAGGGAGAAGGAATTCTCGCTCTCTGTCTTTGGGGAAACAAACATCAATGAATAGATAGAAAGGGCGAAAATCTCTCGTTGAATAATGCCTGGTAATGTAACAAAGACGGAGAGAGAAAGAGAAAGTAAAAAAAGGGGGGGGGGGGAAGGGAGGCCGAAAAGAAAAAGTGGAGAACCAACGAATGTTACATACGCAAAGTGCTTCCACGAAGACGACACTAAAAGCAAGGCAAATCTTCCTCGGAGGAAGCCAGAAATTGAGCAAAGGTTCAGAACAACATTTAAAAAAAAAATCAACTCCAAAACAGACAACGCGAGCATGCATACCAGGACGGCCCGCTCCCCAGCGGTGCAGCTGTGCAAAAGATCGTTGGGATAAGAGTTATGTATTCTAGACAGAGTTGTTTCACCCCGCGACGCGCCAGCAATCGGACCAAGGGCCGCGCGCCGCTGCGGCGACGAAAGAGCCGTCGGCCAGACGCGCTCTCCCGAAACCCGATCCTGCAGCCGGGCATTCGCGGCAAGTCGGTCCCGCATGCATCGGCGGGCACCTTCAGCTGAGGACGGCCACTCGGATACCCCCACCATCGCCTGCACAACACCGACAGTCAGGTATGATCTCAGACGGCGCTGTGGCTCAGCCCAGAGGGTTAAACAGGACTGACGGGACGGCTAGACGTTCCTACCTTTTAACTCCTCTTCAGCAGAGGCCACATACTCTCATAAAACGTTTTTTAAGTGTTTGAAACATAATTGATAAACAATTTAGACATGAGCTGCACAAAAAACACTCAAAATTTATCTCAAAGCAAATGCTGTCCCTAAGGGACTCCCCATATCTCATACCCCTTCCATGTTTGATCTTTCGAATACACATTGACAAGCATGAAAAGCAGAGCTGCATAGCTGGTCAATAAAACTGCTCCAAATAACTATTAGACACTGTGAAGAAATGCTGGCATCGCTGAAACACAAGCAGAAGTGTGTGCGTGAGGGTATAACACTTTCTTCGTCTGAGTCCGAGGAAGTTAAAGTCTTGGAATCTAAAAATTAGCTGAGATCTCGGCCATTAAATTCTATAAATTTTGACGAGATAACATCCCCTCCGAGTCAATATACCACTCTGCCGCACCAAAGTCCAAGAACTAAAAAGTCAAACTCGGAGACACCAACGAGCGATCCAATACTCATCTTACCTTCCATAATCAAAGATTAGACAGCGATAATCGAAAGGATAACGTAATTAACCTCTCTAAAACATCACTGACCAAGGAGAAGGTATCGGTTCTATCCCGAGGTCTAAAATTTTGCCCAAGCAGAAACGCCTCAATGAATACGAACTACTTAAGGACCTGGATAACTTATCTCGTAAAATCCGATTACAAGAATATTTATTTGACAAACAAAGGCCTGCTAGCTCACTGCCACCACCTCAAGAACAATGGACACCCTCACCGAAGAGATAAACATCTTGACATATATGTATATAAAAGCTGTAGAACAAGATATAATTCACGCTTTCGCAAAACAACCGCCTGGATCACCAAACCTATCAAAAAACGAACGTGATGCTTTAGATGCTTTGAACAAACGAAATGATATCACTATCAAGCCCGCAAACAAATGAGGGGGCATAGTAATTTTTGAATACAGAAATATACATACAGGAAGGAAACCGCAAACTTAATAATACCAAATTTTACAAAGCCCTTCTTGCAGACCCAACCGCTGAATATCAAAATACTATAACGACCACTCTGAACCAACTGACCCAGGAAGGAGAAATAACACCTCGAATAAACAAGGCACTTACAGTAGCCAACCCGCCTCCAGGCCGGTTTTACATGCTCCCAAAAGTTCATAAAGAAAACAACCCAGATAGTCCAATAATTTGTGGCATCGACGCGCTCACGGAACCCATCTCCGCTGACATAGACTCACTAATCAAACACATACCCCTCACTCACCCGTCCTACATACGCGATACTAGCCACTTTCTCGAAGAGTTAACGAAAGTAAAAGTTCCCGAAGGCGTGCTACTTGTAACCCTAGATGTGGTTTCCCTCTACACTAATATTCCACACGATGATGGCATGCAGGCCCTAGTCACATCCTAGAAAAATACAGCAGCTAGGATTCCCCTAGCACGAGGGCAATCATGAGACTCACCAAGTTAATATGGAATCTAAAGTCATTCGAATTTAATAATAGCTATTACCTCCAAACGAGCGGTGCGGCCATGGGAACTAAAATGGCGCCAAATTACGCCAATATATTTATGCATCATATTGAGTCAAATTTCCTTTCCTCAAATCTGTTTAAACTGGCCTTTTACAAGCGCTTCCTCGACGACATATTCATGATATGGATAGACACAGAAAACAACTTAAAGCAGTTTATTTCAGCATTCAACAACGCCGATCCAACTATCTCTTTCACACACACCTACTCCGCGCACCAAATAAACTTTTTGGACCTCACGATCCAAGAGAAGGGGGCACACTACTTTCTAGCGTCTATAAAAACCCAGTGACAGACAACAATACCATAATTTTAGAGCTGCCATCCACGACACTGCAAAACATCTATCCCCTACTCCCAAGCCCTTAGATTTAAACGCATTTGCTCACGCCCTGAGGACTTTGCGGAAAACGCCAACCGCCTACGGACGGTCCTTAAAAACCAACACTATCCGGCTCCCATCATTAACGACGGTGATAATAAGGTTACCAAACTAAGTCGTGAGAATATTGTCAGGAAACATCAAATTGCACCTCCCAATCCTCACCCCTCAAACCTGATTCTAACTTTCACAAATAATCCCCTAATATCAATAAAATGTTGAAGAACTTTAATATTATTGAGCAGAGTGACCGACTCTCCAAACTGTTTCCAAATCCTCCACGCGTAACCTACAGACGGCCAAAAAATATACAAAATTACATAGTTTACACTAAAATAAGCAAACCACTCCCGCAGGTTGCCTTCCTTGTGACAAAAGTCGATGCCAGTTTTGCAAACACATGCAGACAACAAAACAGGCCAGCAGCCGACATTCAGCTTTCAAACACGACAATAAAGAAAACTTTAACTGCGACTCGGTAACGTTGTATACCTACTGGAATGTGGCCACTGCCAGATGCAATATATAGGTCAAACCTACACTCCCTTCAGAATCAGATTCAATAACTACGGCGCACACACCAAGTCACCACCTAACCTTCCCCTATCCGAACACACTAATCAAACAGGTCATGAATTCGAAAAATTAAAAGTTACTCTACTACAAAGCAACTTCTGAACTAATTGTGAGCGTGAGCAGCATGAGTCGTATTTTATTCATAAATTTATTACAGTGGATTTCGGCATAAAGGAACATCCGGAAATCTTTTCGGCCCTTCGGAGTCACTAACCTATCAAAGTATTCCAAGTAACAGTTTCGCTGTGAAGATAACCTTAGCCCTGTGCACCTGCATTTAGTTAACTTCCTTCACGAACAGACACAGCTGGCGCCATTGTCTGAAACCATAGCGAAAGCGGTTTGTCCATTTTCTCCCCATTCAACCCCTTCTCCTCTATCTTTCCTTCTCCACCCGCCCTCTTTTTTTTCTGCTAATCTGCTTGTCTCCTCTTTCCCGGCCTTCAGAATCTTCACGCTCCCCGACTTTTCTCGGTTTGGCCGCCCGCCCGTACTCATGTTTTGTCTTCTCCCTCTTTCCTAGCATTCAACAGATCAACCATGGCCGTCTTTATCCTCTTTTATTCAGTGTTCCTTTCTTTTCTGCGTCTGTACAATTTTCAAACCTTTCAAACTGAAACTCAAGCAATGTAACCACAGCCTAGAGAAAGAACGGGCCCTGGTCGAAGCGTCGACGTCGACGAAGAATACATGAAGTGTTAATCCTCTTCCTAATATATATATATATATATATATATATATATATATATATATATATATTCCTTGACAAAGGCCGGACCCCGGCCGAAACGTCGGGTTAAAGTGTTGTTTTTTCATCGTGTGTCACCTACTTCAAGTTTATGACCTACCGGACCCATTCGAGATTCAACCCCCTCCCTATATATATATATATATATATATATATATATATATATATATATATATATATATATATATATATATAAGCAGATAAATGACGGGGAAATAAGGGTGCTTGTTATAATACGTGACGGAAAGAAGCCAACAGTCGGCGAGGCCAAGGAAAGCATTTGGGATTATGTTTTATGTCTTTTTTTTAATTTTTACTTGGATAATCACAGAAATGAGTAATGCAATCTGCATAGGGGAAAGATAATTAAACACAAAGTAGAAGAAAAAACAACGTGCCGATGGTGGGGACCCAAACCACGACCTCCGAATATCGCGTCCGGTGCTCTTCCAACTGAGCTACATCGGCCGCTGTCCCCCCTGCTACTTTCTCGGGTATTAATGTTGTCTGTATAAGAACCTTGAGAGTGTTCACCAGCGCTACCCTCAACCATAG
Source organism: Amblyomma maculatum (assembly GCF_055883805.1). Taxonomy (NCBI): domain Eukaryota; kingdom Metazoa; phylum Arthropoda; class Arachnida; order Ixodida; family Ixodidae; genus Amblyomma; species Amblyomma maculatum. The sequence goes on along the minus strand of NC_139351.1, from coordinate 9,937,141 downwards.
CGGCGGACGTAGAACGTCCTGTGCTACCGCCAGCGTCACGTAGAACGTGATCAAGAGCCAGGGCGAAAGCTGTGCTAGAACCCTCTTACGCTATCTATGGCTTCAAGACTGCCAGAACCGAGACCCCAGTAAGCTACAAGCAGATAAATGACGGGGAAATTAGGGTGCTCGTTATAATACATGAAGGAAAGAAGCCAACAGGCGGCGAGGCCAAGGAAAGCATTTGGGATTATGTTTTGTGTCTTTTTTTTTAATTTTTACTTGAATAATCACAGAAATGAGTAATGTAATCTGCTTAGTGGAAAGATAATTAAGCACAAAGTAGAAGAAAAAACAACGTGCCGATGGTGGGGAAAGAACCCACGACCTCCGAACATCGCGTCCGGTGCTCTTACAACTAAGCTACATCGGCCGCTGTCGCCCCTGCTACTTTCTCGGGTATTAATGTTGTCTGTATAAGAACCTTGAGAGTGTTCACCAGCGCCACCCTCAACCATAGCGGCGGACGTAGAACGTCCTGTGTTACCGCCAGCATCACGTAGAACGTGATCAAGAGCGAGGGCGAAAGCTGTGCTAGAACCCCCTTACGCTACCTATGGCTTCAAGACTGCCAGAACTGAGACCCCAGTAAGCTACAAGCAGATAAATGACGGGGAAATAAGGGTGCTCGTTATAATACATGAAGGAAAGAAGCCAACAGTCGGCGAGGCCAAGGAAAGCATTTGGGATTATGTTTTATGTCTTTTTTTATTTTTACTTCGATAATCACAGAAATGAGTAACGTAATCTGCTTAGTGGAAAGATAATTAAACACAAAGTAGAAGAAAAAACAACGTGCCGATGGTGGGGACCGAACCTACGACCTCCGAATATCGCGTCCGGTGCTCTTCCAACTGAGCTACATCGGCCGCTGTCCCCCCTGCTACTTTCTCGGGTATAATGTTGTCTGTATAAGAACCTTGAGAGCGTTCACCAGCGCCACCCTCAACCATAGCGGCGGACGTAGAACGTCCTGTGTTACCGCCAGCGTCACGTAGAACGTGATGAGGGTGAGGGTGGCGCTGGTGAACACTCTCAAGGTTCTTATACATCACGTTGTACGTGACGCTGACGGTAACACAGGACGTTCTACCTCCGTCGCTATGGTTGAGGGTGGCGCTGGTGAACACTCTCAAGGTTCTCATACAATCACGTTCTACGTGATGCTGGCGGTAACACAGGACGTTCTACGTCTGCCGCTATGGTTGAGGGTGGCGCTGGTGAACACTCTCAAGGTTCTTATACAGACAACATTAATACCCGAGAAAGTAGCAGGGAGGACAGCGGCCGATGTAGCTCAGTTGGAAGAGCACCGGACGCGATATTCGTAGGTTGTGGGTTCGGCCCCAACCATCGGCACGTTGTTTTTTATTCTACTATGTGTTTAATTATCTTTCCACTAAGCAGATTACATTACTCATTTCTGTGATTATCCAAGTAAAAATTAAAAAAAAGACATAAACATAATCGCAAATGCTTTCCTTGGCCTCGCCGACTGTTGGCTTCTTTCCTTCATGTATTATAACGAGCACCCTTATTTCCCCGTCATTTATCTGTTTGTAGCTTACTGGGGTCTCGGTTCTGGCAGTCTTGAAGCCATAGGTAGCGTAAGAGGGTTCTAGCACAGCTTTCGCCCTCGCTCTTGATCACATTCTACGTGACGCTGGCTGTAACACAGGACGTTCTACGTCCGCCGCTATGGTTGAGGGTGGCGCTGGTGAACACTCTCAAGGTTCTTATACAGACAACATTAATACCCGAGAAAGTAGCAGGGGGGACAGCGGCCGATGTAGCTCAGTTGGAAGAGCACCGGACGCGATATTCGGAGGTCATGGGTTCGGTCCCCACCATAGGCACGTTGTTTTTTCTTCTAATTTGTGTTTAATTATCTTTCCACTAAGCAGATTACATTACTCATTTCTGTGATCATCCAAGTAAAAATTAAAAAAAAGGACATAAAACATAATCTCAAATGCTTTCCTTGGCCTCGCCGACTGTTGGCTTATTTCCTTCATGTATTACAACGAGCACCCTTATTTCCCCGTCATTTATCTGCTTGTAGCTTACAGGGGTCTCGGTTCTGGCAGTCTTGAAGCCATAGGTAGCGTAAGAGGGTTCTAGCACAGCTTTCGCCCTCGCTCTTTGTCACGTTCTACGTGACGCTGGCGGTAACATGACGTTCTACGTCCGCTGCTATGGTTGAGGGTGGCGCTGGTGAACACTCTCAAGGTTCTTATACAGACAACATTAATACCCGAGAAAGTAGCAGGGGGGACAGCGGCCGATGTAGCACAGTTGGAAGAGCACCGGACGCGATATTCGGACGTCGTGGGTTCGGTCCCCACCATCGGCACGTTGTTTTTTCTTCTACTTTGTGTTTAATTATCTTTCCATTAAGCAGATTACATTACTCATTTCTGTGATTATCCAAGTAAAAATTAAAAAAAAGACAAAACATAATCCCAAATGCTTTCCTTGGCCTCGCCGACTGTTGGCTTCTTCCCTTCATGAATTATAACGAGCAACCTTATTTCTCCCTCATTTATCTGCTTGTAGCTTACTGGGGTCTCGGTTCTGGCAGTCTTGAAGCCATAGGTAGCGTAAGAGGGTTCTAGCACAGCTTTCGCCCTCGCTCTTGATCACGTTCTACGTGACGCTGGCGGTAACACAGGACGTTCTACCTCCGCCGCTATGGTTGAGGGTGGCGCTGGTGAACACTCTCAAGGTTCTTATACAGACAACATTAATACCCGAGAAAGTAGCAGGGGGGACAGCGGCCGATGTAGCTCAGTTGGAAGAGCACCGGACGCGATATTTGGAGGTCGTGGGTTCGGTCCCCACCATCGGCACGTTGTTTTTTCTTCTACTTTGTGTTTAATATCTTTCCACTAAGCAGATTACATTACTCATTTCTGTGATTATCCAAGAAAAAATTAAAAAAAGACATAAAACATAATCCCAAATGCTTCCCTTGGCCTCGCCGACTGTTGGCTTCTTTCCTTCATATATATATATATATATATATATATATATATATATATATATATATTCACGAGCTGCATTTTGTGTCTATAAACGCGGTACATAGAGTTCTACAACGTCAGCAAGTCATTTTCTTAATTTTACATGTAATGACGATATAGGATGCACATTCAAAGCAAACCTAAATATATATGTACCATGTTATTCGAATGGTTCATCATAATTTAAATTTTACATTATTCAATAGGAGAACCACAGCACTTCGTCATGAGCGATTGCGTTTTCTTTTTTTCTATCCTCATTTCAGTCTTCTCAAGAGTAAATTGTAAAGTTAGTACAAATGTCATTCCTTTTCTTTACACATCAAACGTTTATTTTAATATCGTTGAGTTTTCGGCAGCCCGACCAATACTTCGCCATAATGCAGGTCTAAATAACATTTCAAATGTATGGATATTAGAATATCATTATTTTATTTTTATATTTACTTTAGCTGACTTCACTGCAGAAAATTTAATAATATTTGTTTGAAAGAGGGAATATTATCTCTTATTGCGATGCCTAATCACATGTCTGACAAGTGGAAGCAAATGCTGCGAAAGATCATTCTTCCGCTTCCGCAAGTTAAAAATACAAATAAAGTTTTTCTGTTCCATATTTAGCGGCTAGTGTCAAGAATGATAGATCTTGGAACCACAGATAACGAGCCTATTAGCAGAAGACCAGTAGTCATGCCGTTAAATATTATTCGCACCGAAGTTTTGTCATTGCATGCCAAATTCAGGATATATAAATTCGTGACTGATGCACGTTTTGTGCAACGAAAAACACGCTCAAAAACTTAGGGGTCTACTGTCACGATGCGTAGCTGGCTATTCACTTTTGCCATTTTCTTGGTGCTAGCAGTGTCTTACTGTGAGGGTGGCTTAGGCTGGGGTAATAAGAAAATTCGTCAAGCTGGGGCTGGTATGTTGGCTTTTCCATCTATTCTCAATTATTTGGTGAATGATTTCATTCCTCAGTGTTTCACAATAACCACTATATATCATTTAGGTGTGATAGCTTGCTTTCGGCCAAAGAGTTTTCTTAACACAGCTTTATATTTGGACATAAGCCTATAGAATTTCCTTAGTGTAAGTGATATATGATAACCATTCGTCTTATCTTGGTGTCTCCTGACATGACACTGTATTACTGACATAGAGACAACCTAAATGCTTACGTTTAGTGAAGGACACAATGGCATCCGCCAGTCGTGATGATGAAATTCACATTAGTCGAAAGTATCGAAGTCTTTCAAAGAGCGACGCCATTGATAACAGAACAAAACGTTGCATAAATCCTAGCTAGAATGCTAAAACTTCAATACGGCGTTTTTAGAGTATTCATGTATTTGAAGTGAAATAATGTGGACAAAAACGAAAGGTGGACTTGCGTTACGATGGAATCGGTCCTGACGCCCTCGGATTCCGAGTGCAACGCGGTAATAAATGCACTGAAAGAAGGTTCTTTTTGACCGGGTTTTTAAAATCCTACAGTGAGTTTTAAATGATCAATTTTAAAGCAATATAAAGGTGACAGGCCCAGCAGTGTAATACAAAACTAATATGATACATAAGTATACTTTCCATATGAAAGCACAGGTGTTTGAAATGAACGAAATAGCTATATCTAATTTCGAAGAATTCTGTCGGTCATTTGAGTCTGCCATAGGTTGTAAAGCCCATGGGAAAACATCTGGCCTGCGGGAGATTTCCGATTCCAAACTGTAGTAAGGTGCCGCGCGCTATGAAAAGGCCATATATTTGCTTCTTTATTGTGATTTTAACGCACCACATTAGATAAACCATCTCTAAAATCATTGAAGTAACGATCATTTGTGTCGGGCAGAAATCGAAAGAAATGATTTGCTGACATAAAAAGCTTATGTTCTTGAAGCCATGTCAGTTTCAGTGGCCAGCTCCAAGTCTGTGTGAATCTTGCACCAATTCAATGTGCCTGCACAGTCGACCTTTGTGTACACCCTACGAGGGCGTAATTTACGAAAAACTCAGAAACATAGATCTCTAAGATAGCCGAGACAAAATGATTGAAGTCAGGTTATTCAAGAAGTTCTTGCTATATTAAAAGCGCATAACAAGATAGACTCCTTTAACCTGTATCCATAAATAAAATGGTAAAGAAAGTCAGAAGAGGGAATTGAAATGCCTGAAAAAGTTATCTACATTCGCCTGCAAAACCGCACGAATAACTGTGGGGTTAAGTATAGCAACAAAACAATCGAAGAACCAATCGATCAACCATTAATATGCACTAAACATATGTTGAGCAGACTTGAGAAGTTAGAAAAGTTATTCTGTGACAAGGATTCGAAGAAGCAACCAGAAATATATTGAAGACACATTATAGCAATGAAGTAGAACCTAGAGCAATTAATATGATTCGGGCAAGTAAGTATTCTTTAGAAAAACATCACCAGCATACAGCCGATCGGGACCAAACCCCACTGCGCTGTTCAAGATCGCTTTGGTGGCTAGATTCAGTGTGTTTCACCCTCACTGTTCAGTTTATGGAGCACAATGCTCACAGTTGTGCTAGAGGATACACCCCTTTCACTTCGCGGATGTGCAAATATAGTAACGCGCAAGAGCTTCGTGGTCGTACGCTCGCGATCAGAACCACGGTCGCATCTTCCTGCCCTAGTCCAGGCGCCGCTCATCTTCTGCCCTGAAGATTTGCGCCAGCAGTACCCTGGTGGCCTTTGCGGAACTAGAGACCACAACACGTAACACTGGCTGGCCGCATAGAAACGGCTAGGTAACCCATAGCCAATTGTACGATGGCATCAAACTAAATGAAGTCATATTCGATCTGGCAGGTTTGTGAAGCTGTAGGTCCGTAACCACGAGGCCGACATCATATTGTGCTCGGCCTTCAAAGCAGTTTTGCTGAAGTCTTATGTCGACCTGCGGTTCGCAGGCTGCGCTGAGTAAGGCATGCGTGGTTGGAATCAACTCCCTTTTTCAGACTTTCGCCGATATATTCTATAATCATCATCAACCTGACTATACCTACACCATGGCGAAGACCTCTCCCATTTTTCTGCAATCCACCTGCACCTGAGCTATAGGCATCTCCTTGACCCCAGCCAACCTAATCTCATCCGCTCACCTAATTTCTGCCGCCCCCTGCTACGATTTTATTCCCTTACAATCCAGTTTGTTACCCTAAGCAATCATCAGTTATCCCCTCTTCGCAATCTTCGCACAAGTGCGAAGAGATATATTGTATATGTAGATCCATACCATCAACCCAGTCAGAACAAAATGCTCGGAATATAACCAGGCCTTATACATAGCATTCATTGACTATGAAAATGCATTTGAATCAGATAAAACTCGGCGGTCATGCAAGCGTTGCGAAATAACGGTGTAGACGAGGTGTACGTAAAAGTACTGGAAGATATTGTCACAGAAGCCAGTGAAACTGGTTCAGCAGGTTTACTAGGACTAAGTAAAAGCACCGGCAAAATCAGGCACGGAACCGACTGGCGGGCGAGCACCGAGAGCGAAGAAGACGAGCGCGTGCCAGTCTCCCGAGCTCGCCACATGGCGGCGCCAGTACGATAGCATTGCGGCATTGCCTGCCCCTCCCGGTGGAAAAGGCATCGTCCCGATGCTGAGTGGCGAGGTCGAGGATAACCGTAGTTGGCGAGGATGCGCGTTCACATCAAGTAGTTAAAGGAAGCAAAGAAAAAAAACACATGTAGCTTGACCTAGCGGGAGTAGAAGGGCTTCATCCTGGCGACATGTACGACTTCCGATTGTGCTTGCCGTCGGGATGAGCGAACAGTTCCTTGCGGGGTCACTTCGTAGGTGACGTCGCTGAGTTTCCGTTGTACTTCTTACGGGCCGAAGTAGCGGCGCAGAAGCTTCTCGGAGCGACCCCGCTGGCGAACAGGTGTCCACACCCAAACCTGATCGCCAGGGTTGTAAATTACCTCCCTGTGACGAAGGTTATACCGTCGAGCATCTTTAACTTGCTGTGTCCGGACTCTCAGTCTAGCCAGCTGGCGAGCGGCCTCGGCATGCTGGACGAATTGGTCGGCACCGGCAATCGATGGGTGGGCAACATCTGGCAGTAGCATTGCATCCAGCATGGTGACAGCTTCGCGACCGTACACCAAACGAAACGGTGTAAAGCGGGTCGTTTCCTGGACTGCGGTGTTATACGCAAATGTTGCATACGGTAGTATCTGGTCCCAGTTCTTATGATCTTCGTCGACGTACATAGAAAGCATATCGGCGATCGTCTTATTGAGTCGCTCAGTAAGGTCATTCGGCTGAGGGTGGTAAGCTGTTGTTCTGCAATGACAAGTGCCACTGAGCCGCATCACTTCCTGGGTTAGAGCTGAAGTAAATGCCGTGCCTCTGTCAGTTAAAACGATCGCAGGGGCACCGTGACGAAGGACAAGATTAAAGATGAAAAAGTTCGCAATATCATTAGACGTGCCGCTGGGAAGAGCTTTCGTCTCACAATAGCGGGTCAGATAATCTGTGGCAACTATAATGTACCTGTTGCCCAATGATGACGTAGGAAATGGCCCGAGCAAGTCCATACCGACTTGGTGAAAATGTACTCGAGGAGGAACAATAGGCTGCAGCAGGCCGGCCGGCTTGACAGGTGGTATCTTCCGACGTTGGCAATCACGGCACGTCCTAACATAGCGCTGAACCATAGCGGCAAGCTTGGGCCAGTAGTACTTTTGTCGTACTCGTGCCAAGGTGCGCGAAAAACCGAGATGTCCGGCAGAAAGCTCGTCGTGGCATGCCTGCAAAACGTCGGTACGGAGCGGCGTTTGGACAACCAGCAGATACTGAATGTCTGTGGAAGCGTAGTTTTTCTTGTAGAGGACGCCGTCACGCAAGCAGAACGACGACAGGCCACGCGTGAAAAGGCGAGGCGGCGATGAGGCGGTTCCTTCGAAATAATCGATGAGGGGCCGCAGTTCGGTGTCGTCTCGCTACTGTTGAGCGAGATCTGGCGTCGAGAGAGCGCCGAGAAAGACGGAGTCATCTGTTTCACTTTAAAGGGACACTAAAGAGAGAAAGGAAGTGGGTTTGCATCGATAGAATACCAGTTCCTGATTACAAAGAGACCACTCTTACTGAAAACAGAGCTGTTATAAGGTAGTAAAGAAGAATAACAGAAATACAGGTCTCGCCACTACAGCCAAACGGCCGAGGCTCGCAACTACAAATCACGTGACGCGCTAGGGATCCCGGAGGCGGACAAATGCGAATTACGTTGCATGTTTGAATGCGGTAGTACGTTTTTTCTCAAACATGATAAAACGCTTTTATCATACGTAAACGACGGCGAAAAGACAACGTAAACGTTGCAAGGCAAATACAAAAATATACTTGGAGGCGCCACAGGCGCCCACTGCAGTTTTGGTTATGCTTCGGCTCAGGCATTTCGTGCGCACTCGGATAGTTTGTTTGAACCTGCAGCGCCTGAATTACGAGCTTGGAGCAGCAGATGCGCCTTGATGGTTCCCATTTGAGCATTCAGAGGCACGAGCGAGCGAAATCCGCTACCGCCGACACACTCCTTCGACTTCTGCGCCAACATATCGCCGCCGTTGCCGCTTCGACTGCGACCTGACCGCTTGACTGCAGCTACGTACGCCACGAAAAGCATACATATGCTAAGTGCCGAAGAAAAAACGCATTATCATTCAATTGTTCACTAAATCATGGCACATCTGACCAACATATACTGCGTCAACAAGACCTTCAACGTGCTATTTGCAGGCGTCGTAAACAAAAGGGGCATACTTGCCGCTCATACCAAGGAGAGCGTCGCTATATTGCGCTCGTCGCCCGGCGAAAAAAAGGGCCTCGGGTAAAAAGTAAAAACTAAAAATAACGAAGCACCAGAAATACATTACAAAAGGTTAAAAAAAAATCGATTTGTAAAAAAAAAAAAAGCCAGAAGCGGTGAGACTCGAACTCGTTACTGCTTGTTCTGTAACGTTCGGCGCTAACCGCTCGGCTACTTTTTTTTTTTCCTTTATTTCCTGACCGAGGACGTACACAAAAAAGACACATGTGACATCAATAACATGACAAAATAAAAGATCAAGCATTGACTTAAAGCTTCGGCCTTCCTTAGCTGAAGTTGTCGGATTAAAAATCCCTCATATGTGACAACCCTTCAAAGCTAACCAACCATTCTGACTCTAGTTTTAACGCTTTCTGTTCATCCACATATGCCCGTATGCTCTCTCTAAAGAGCTGTCTCGCTGAACGTGCATCGACGTCACCATGCTCTACAGCCATTCTGCTTTTCCATATGCTGTGAAGAGCCAGTAGCATCAAAAGATCCAACGGTGTATCATTGTTCGCTTCTACTGGCAAGAATCGAATACCATGTGGGCTTATGGGTAGTTCCTTTTTAAGCGTCCTCTGGAGCACGTCCCATAAAAATACGGCGTCCCAGCACTCGAGAAACACGTGTTCAATCGTCTCCTCTTTCCTGCATATTATGCAGTGGACACCCCAGGGTACAAAAAGCCCTTTTTGTTCCTTCCATTTCTTTACCTCCAATGTTCCGGTGTGCAGCTTAATAAAGAACGTTTTCATCCCTGCCGGCACCATCATCCTCTTCACTCTTTTAAGAACATTTTTGCCCCCGGTAGACGAGTACGCAGCTCTGTACAACGGTTCTGGAAGCACCACATCGCACAAGTCTTTATACAGTTTTTTCCGGTTTACACTCCACAAATAGTCTAAAGTAAACCGCACCATCAAGAACCTGTACGCCAAGACCACTTCCCTTAGATACCCGTGGACAGCTCCTGACATGCGGTCAGAAGAAACGACAATTCCCGGGAGAGCTTGACCCAGTCGTAACTGACAGACCGTACGAAGAAATGGATTTTTCACATTCCTCAAAAACATGAAACGATTGACTAACTGGCGCAGAAACAGATGTGCCAAACCAAGCCCGCCGTCCTTCACCCGGCGGAAGAGATTTGTCCGACTTGTCCGTTCCCACGAAGACCCCCACACAAAGACGGCAAAGATACGATGCATCTTTTGGACATTAGCTCTTGAACAATATAACACTTGAAGCACGTACCAAACTTTTGTCACTAAAAACAAATTACAAATCGTGGCCTTCGCAAACACCGACCACTGCCATCCATTCCATTTGTCCACTCTATCTTTCAATTTACCGACTTGGTTTTTCCAGTATGGGTCACTGTCCCGATACGATTCAAGAGGGGCACCAAGGTAGCTGACAGGGTTGGTAACAAATTTCATGTTAGCAAAAATGCCTGGGGTCGCTGGCCAGTCACCGTGCCAGAAGCCCAGGCACTTGCCCCAGTTAACAGCACTGCCGCTTACAGCGCAAAAATCTTTTACAGTTTTCACAACTTCTACGATGCTTTCGTATTCTACACAAAACATCGCGACATCATCGGCATAAGCCAAAAGCTTCACTTCTGCTTGATGCAGCTTGAAGCCCCGCATTTTCTCATGCTTGATAATGCTTAAACATAAGGGTTCAAGATAGATACAAAAGAGAAGAGGTGAAAGGGGGCAACCTTGGCGAACTGAGCGTTGGACAGCAATACTGTCACCGACAGATTTGTTCACAATTAGTCTAGTTGTACAAGCACTGTAAGCCATAGCCACTCCTTCTCTGATGACGCATCCGACCTTGACATACACAAAAGCAAGTCGTGGGGCACTCTATCAAAAGCCTTTTCAAGATCTATTTGGAGCATTGCTACTCCAAGTCCACCAGCATCGCAACATTCAAGAATGGCCCTCGCGATGTGAATGTTCGTAAAAATGGACCTGTCTTTAATACCGCATGTTTGGTGGTCTCCAACAATATCTTTAATAACTGTTTGCAGTCTTTTAGCTAGTATTTTCATAAAAATTTTATAGTCGACATTGGTTAAACTAATCGGCCGGTAAGAGGTAACACTGCGTAATTGACCTCGGTCCTCCGTTTTGGGAATTAGCACAGTATGAGAAGATGCAAAGGACGGCGGCAGCACATTAAGGTCATATGCTTCATTATACACTTTTTCCAGTACCGGCGAGAGAAAATCCTGGAAAGCTTTATAAAATGCGGCGCTAAGTCCATCAGGGCCAGGCGATTTGCCGGGGTTCAAATTCCCAATAGCGCATTTCACTTCGTCCTCCGTGATGGGGGTCTCTAGCACACGTGTCGTCTTTTCGTCGAGTTGTGGCATTAAAGGCAAATAAACTCTCTTGAAACTCTCGATATCAACTGCACATCGTGCGAACTGCTGACGATAATGCTCGAAGAAAGCTTGCTGGATTTCTTTCTTTTCATTGGTGATGGTCCCTTGGTATTCAATTTCATCTATCTGATTCCTTCGAGCGTGCCACTTTTCTGTGCCTAACGCCCTTTTTGTCGGACCTTCCCCCCTTATCAGCCGTTCGGCTCTAGCTCTGACAAGGGCACCGCGATATCGGTCAGCGTCGAGTAGTTCAAGCTTGCCCTTAAGGGCTCGTATGTCGTCTATGAACAAACCGGGGTTATTGCTTTCCACATCGATTAGACGCTGTAGATTCACGCGAAGGGACCTTTCTTCGGCCCTTTCTTGTCTGGCTATAGCGCTCGATCTTTCCAATGCTGTCATTTTGACATTCTGTTTAAAAACCTCCCATTTAGCCCCTAACTTTGTTACGCCTTTGTCATTCATATTTGCTATATGCCTTTCAACGTCGGCTTGGAAACTGTCATCAGATAATAATTTTGAATTTAACTTCCACATTTGCCAGTCAAATCCTTGACTTTTAGTTTTGTTCCCAGCGATAGTGACGGTGACCAAGCAGTGATCGCTGAACGATACTGGCTTAACGTGGTATTCGTGGCATACAGGCACCAGATCAAGAGATATGTACATCCTATCGAGTCGAGCGTGGCTAGAAGCCTGGAAATGAGTGAACTGTGCCGCTCGTCCACCCTCCAGACACCCAGCCACATCAACAAGGTTAAACTCATTTACCAATTCTGCGAGAACACAGGTGCTGGCATCACTATGCGGCCTTCTACTCGTTTTATGTGATGCGGAGAGTACACAATTGAAGTCTCCCATTATCACAGTTAGCCTTTCAGAGTTGCAATACTGACGAATACCTTCAAAGAAATCGCGCCTTTCGCCCACGCTGTTCGGTGCATAAACACAAATGATGCGCCATTCGTATGAATACAGCACGAGATCGCAAACAACGAAGCGGCCATACGCACAAGTCGTGACAGCTTGAATTGTGACACCAAGGCACTGACGCACAAACAGCACACAACCAGCCGCTGCTCCAACTGCATGACTTACAACGGCATTGTATCTTGAAGTAAAAAGGCTAACCATTCTCCCGGTTTCTTCTTCACCATCAACTTTAGTTTCCTGAATCGCGATGACGTCTAGCTCCAGCTCGCTAACCAAACAAAACAGTTGATTTTGCTTGCGCCTTGCTGCGAGCCCTCGAACATTAATAGTCGCGAATCTAATGGCTTTGTCTAGACAAATCATTGGTGATGAACGAATACCCGGGAGCATGGTCATACCTTTAGTGATGTCTGTGGCCGAGCACCCCTCCATGGTGTCAGGTGTTAAGTCTGAGGTGGGAGCGATGCAGCCCCCCCTCTTTTCTCTAACAAGTTCGACCTAGTCCGATAGGACGCCCGCCGTACCGCCGTGGAAGTCTTTGTCGGCGGTCCTTCGACGTCTGCATTCTCGTGACCTGGTGTTCGGTCCTCCGTGTCGTCGTGTGTCCGCTTCGCTACCGCTACCGCTGCGCGCCACAAGAACCTTGGAAATATTTTTAGTTTCTATGTCATGGCCCCATTCACAATAAAGTGTTTCTGCTGCCAGTCTAAAAATTACAACTTCTTGATCATCGGCTCATGCTGCCTGCTCTCACGTCTTGCAACTAATGTTCTGGATGCCTATGCGCACTATATTGTGCACTGGATCCATTTTAACATGTGGAATTTCACAGCGCTGGCAAATGTAGTGGCGCCGGCACTTCGGTCATGTTCTGCTACCGTGGACGTAATTTTCGCTGAACACGGTGCTGTAGCACAAACCTTGAAGGACAAAAGTGCGACGAAGCTTCAAAACTGACAAGCGCAGCAGCGAGGACACTATTTTGCTGGTAACTAAATCTTATTTGTATGTAAACATGTCAGGAAGCGTTGCGATGACCGAGGGCTCGGTTTGTTTATACACAGTGCAAGAAGGAGCGCAAAAGCTTGAGAAACATGTAAAGTATTGTGCATTACAAGCGCTCTGTTTTTTTTTTCTTCCTTTGTGGGCCCATCGCTCGGTAAATTACTCTCTTCATCGTCTTATTTATTTCGGCTGAGGCCGTCATTGCGAGTACGCTGTTGACTAGTTGGCCCTTGAGTGATGCGACGCCGTGGGCCGCGCCGGCTATCACGGAGTCTCCGCTTACGTCATACTGTGCGTCACTCAACTCCAACTACGTAGTTGGAGGCCACAGTTTGAATTCGACCGGCGGGAACAAGAAAAAACCTCAACTTCTTATCGCAATATCTCAGCAATTATTCGATTTTTTGCTGCCGGATATGCGGCGACAGTGTCACCAAATGTAGTTTATTAGATTTTCATACCATCTTTGGCTGTCTTTAGTGTCCCTTTAAGAACACGGGATAGGGTCTCGGGATAGGCAGTCAGCGTCACTGTGTTTCTTTCCGGACTTGTACACAATAGTGACGTCGAACTCCTGTAAGCGGAGACTCCAGCGGGCTAACCTGCCTGAAGGATCTTTAAGGTTCGCTAACCAACAGATTGAGTGGTGGTCGCTGACCACTCTAAACGGCCGACCATACAAATACGGCCGAAATTTTGTTACCGCCCACACAACTGCAAGGCACTCCTTTTCGGTCGTAGAATAATTCGCTTCGGAACGAGACAGGGTGCGGCTGGCGTAAGCAATCACCCGCTCAACGCCTTCTTGCCACTGAACGAGAACTGCACCGAGGCCAACGTTACTGGCGTCGGTATGCAATTCTGTGTCGGCCTCCTCGTCGAAGTGGCCAAGTACGGGCGTTGTTTGAAGGAGCTTGCGAAGCTCCTCGAAGGCCCTTTGCTGCTCGTCGGCCCAGATGAAAGGCTGGTCGTCCTTTGTTAGACGAGTCAATGGTTCCGCTATTCGGGAGAGGTCGTGCACAAATCTCCTGTAATATGCACAGAGGCCCAAAAACCGACGCACGGAACTTTTATCAGTGGGGGTCGGGAAAGCAGCTACGGCAGCCGTCTTCTCTGGATCAGGGCTAATTCCCTCAGCACTCACGACGTGACCCAGGAACTTGAGCTGTTGGAATGCAAAGTGGCATTTTTCTGGTTTTAGTGAGAGTCCGGCCCCGCGGATGGCATTTAGCACGGCCGTCAATCGTTTGAGGTGCTCTTCGTAGGTCGCAGAGAAAATGACAACGTCGTCAAGGTAGACGAGGCACGTCTGCCATTTCAGGCCGGCTAGGACAGTGTCCATCATTCTTTGAAAGGTTGCGGGAGCGGAATACAAACCTAAGGGAAGCACCTTAAATTCGTACAGTCCGTCAGGAGTAAAGAATGCGGTTTTCTCTCGATCACGTTCATCGACTTCGATCTGCCAGTACCCACTGCATAGATCGAGCGATGAAAAGTATCGAGCGGGGCGAAGTCGGTCGAACTAGTCATCGATTCGAGGCAATGGATAGGCGTCCTTTTTCGTAATTTTGTTAAGCCTCCTATAGCCGACGCAGAATCTGAGTGCTCCGTCCTTTTTAGCGACCAGCACAACTGGTGAGGCCCATAGACTTGTGGACGGCTGGATCACATCATCGCGGAGCATTTCATCAACTTGCGCCCGAATAGCCTCTCGTTCTTTCGGCGATACTCGGTAGGGGTGTTGGCGGATAGGGCGCTCGGTGGGATCAACTATAAGTCGATGTTTGGTTACTGACGTCTGTTTCACTTTGGAAGTGACGGCAAAGCAGTCACGGTAAGTGTCCAGAATTGCTTGAAGGCGGCGTTTCTGGGTAAGAGACAAAGCTGGGTTCACGTCAGTTTGAACAGTATGTCCAGTTCTCTCGGGAGGGTTCTCGTTGGCCAGCGAAAGGGCGCAATGGGCGGATGGCGCACTGACTTCGTAAAAATAAGCGATAGCTGTGCCTTGTGGTAAATGGCGGTATTCGGCACTAAAGTTCGTTAAAAGTAGTTCAGTTCGTTTATTTCTCAAGGCAAAGATCCCCCGAGCGACGCAGACTTGTAGGCTCAACAATAAATTCACGTTCGTTTCCGCGAGGCCTTGCAAGGCGGGGGGGTTGTCGCACTGCACTGTAACAAACAAGCTGGTGCGTGGAGGTAGAGTGACATGGTCGTCGCACACTCGGAAAATTGGCCTGTCTGTGTAGTCGTCACTGTGCTGTCTGTACTCGTCGGAAATTGCGCGGTGAGTGGAGAAAGTCACCATGAAGTCATGGAGGTCGATGACTGCGTCGTTTTCTCTAAGAAAATCAAGGCTGAGAATCAGGTCCTTGGAGCACTCTGCTAGCACAACAAAGCAACACGAGAAAGTTGCGTGGTGAGTCTCGACGCGAGCGGTGCACACTCCGAGCGGCGTTACCACATGCCCTCCGGCTGTCCTTATCGGGGCTCCGTGCCAAGGAGTCAGGACTTTTCGCAGAATGGTAGCAAGGCCATGACTCATAACGCAAAAATCAGCGCCGGTATCTACAAGGGCAGTCGTGTTGTGGTTATCAACGACGATCGGTATCTCGGCGGAATGCAGCTCACCGTCGACAAAGTGCGGTGCGTCAGGGATCGTCGGGCTGACGGGTCGTTCGTTGCGTCGAATTACGGCGTCGAAGGTAAGCTTCTGTGATCGTCGGGAGGTCGTCGGACTCGCTGGTGGTGCGGTGCGTCGATTGGGGGCGTCGGAGGAAAGCTTCGGCGATCGTCGAAAAGTGGTCGGATTGTTCGTCGGAGCGAAGGGTCGGAGGTCGGTCTGTGTGATCGAATCGGTGAGCGGAGGATGTTGGTCGTAGTGTCCATCGACGGCGGCCCTACCCCCGAGGGTCGGCGTCTTCAGTTTTCCCGGTGCGGACTTGGGGACTGCCTGAGGAAAGAACGGCGGCTGATGGAAAACTGTCTCGGCGGTGGTGACCTGGACTGGCGTCGCTGGAGGGACGCAGGCGGGACGTGGTCGCTGAGGTATTGGTCGATGTCCCGAGGTCGTTCGCCATAGCGCGGCTGAGGGGCATCCGGGGAAAATCCGCGCAAACCCTTCCGACGGTACGGACAGTGGCGCCGAACGGGACCGGCTTCGCCGCAGTGAAAGCACAAAAGCAGATTGTTCGGCGTGCGCCACGCGTGTGCTTTGCGAACGGGTGGTCGAGCTTCAGGCACACCAGTCGAAACTCGATATTGGGGTGGAGGACGAGCGGGAGGAGCAGGGTTGCAGGGTGCCAATGGTTCAGGCACAGGGGTACGCAACATGCCGCTGTACGTCATGATGTGTGGCGCAGGCGGCTGGGGCGACGGTACTGATGGTACTGCTTGGCGGAGCTCTTCGCGCACAATATCCGAGATGCCCCGAACACGTAGATGTTGTTCGAGAGAGGGTAGCTTTTGCAGCTCTTCGCGCACGATGCTTCGGATAAGTTCGCGAAGGGCTTCCATGTCGTTTCCGACCATTGGCAAGCGGAAGTCTACGGCAGCGATGTTCGCAGAGCGATCAAAATGTACAAATCGCTGATTCAAGGCACGCTCGATGCTTGTTGCTTCTTTCGTAAAATCAGCAACAGTACGTGGAGGGTCACGTACAAGGCCAACGAACAGCTGCTCCTTGACGCATTGCATAAGGTAGCGCACCTTCTTTACCTTCGACATGGACGGATCCGCCCGGTTGAAAAGGCGAGTCATTTCTTCCACAAACATGGCGACGCTTTCATTAGGCCGATGTGCTCGGGACTGTAGAGCGAGTTCGGCCATCTCTTTTCTTGTATCGTTGCCGAATGTTGCGAGCAGCTGCCGCCGGAAATCCTGCCAGGTGGAAATGGTAGCCTCATGGTTTTCGAACCACATCTTGGCGGCGTCTTCTAGTGCGAAATAAACATTGTGCAATTTTCGCTCCTCGTCCCACGCATTAAACACAGCGACCCGGTCGTAGCTGGTCAGCCAGTCCTCAACGTCTTGGGCATACGTGGAGTATGGCAGATCAGCTGCTGGGCACTCACGGGAAGCTGAGTGGTGGTCTGAATTGCCGCTGTAGTCATCGTGGTTCGCGGTGGGGAAACAAGAGGACCACACTCGGGTGATAAGCCTCTCAAGCGACGGCTCGCCTTGTGCACAGGTGTCGTGTCCACGGTGCGTAGATGGGCGAAGGGGGCAGCCAGAGGCTCTTCGTACATGGGATCTACCAAGCACCTCCACCAAAAATGCCACAGAAGCCAGTGAAACTGGTTCAGCAGGTTTACCAGGACTAAGTAAAAGCACCGGCAAAATCAGGCACGGAACCGACTGGCGGGCGAGCACCGAGAGCGAAGAAGACGAGCGCGTGCCAGTCTCCCGAGCTCGCCACATGGCGGCGCCAGTACGATAGCATTGCGGCAATATATATAGTGACTGCACAGCAACCATAGTTGTGCATAAAAAAAGTAACGAAATTCCTATAAAGAAAGGCGCTTGGCAAGGACACACGGTCTCCCCAGTATATCTTATATCTCACAGCTTGCTTAGAAGTATTCAGGCTTAAAATGGAAGCATTTATGGAGAAGGGTAGAGGGAGAATACCTAGAAATGAGCAATTTTCTGATAAGAATAAGTTGCTGTGTAACTCAGGGGACGAAATGCAAAAAATATGATTGATGACCTATACAGGAAAACCAGAAAGGTAGGCCTGAAAATAAATATACAGAAGACTAAGGTAATGTTCAACAGGCTCTGGAAGGAACAGCAGTTTATGTTAGCTGAGGAAGCACCGGAAGTAGTAAGCGAATATGTATACTTAGGACAGGTAATAACCGCAGATCCGGACCATGAAAGGGAAATAACAAGGAGAATAAGATTGGGATGATGGGAATTTGGCAAACACTACCAGATTATGACTAGCAGCTTACCGGTATCGCTCAAGAGGAAAGTATACAACAGTTGCATCTTACCTGTACTCAACTACGGAGCTAAAACTTGGAGACTAACAAAGAGGGTTCTGAGGACAACGCAGAAGGCTACGGACCGAAAATTGGTAGGGGTAACGTTAAGAGATAGGAAGCATGCCGAGTGGGTCAGAGAGATAACTCCATTTACTAACATTCTAGTGGAAATCGAGAAATGGGCATGAGCAGGACATTTAGTGTGAAGAGAGCAGAAACGATGGACGCTTATAGTAAAAATCTAGATTTCAAGGGAAGCAAAGCGTAGCAGGAGGGGCAGAGAGTTATTAGAACGGATGAGGTTAAGACGTTGGCAGGGGTCACGTGAATGCAGCTAGCACAGGACCGGATTAATTGGATGAATATGGGAGAGGCCTTCGCCCTGCAGTGGGTGTAGTCAGGCTGATGATGATTGTAGCTGTAGGCCCATGCACCATATTTTAAAGGATGTTAACACTTTTCAGATGCTTCTGACCAAATATCCAGCAACCTCGTCGAGGTTCTCAGCGAATGCCAGTGCTACGATGAATTAAGCAAGAGCCGTATTACTAATGCTTCGCTCTCAGGCACGGCGCCTCTGGCGGGTTGTTGTCCTCTTACCGACCTATTGTCCGTGCTACCGTTTTTCAAGTTTTTCTTATAAGAGTGGCCTATTCTGAATGAGAAGATCAACACAAACAAAACCATAATAGGCTGTTGCTCTTCAAAAATTAAGCTAAGCTGTTGAAGCTGATCTTGTGCGTTCATTCAAGATAACAACCGAATCCGCATTTCGTTTATCTATGCCGATCGTCGCTACAGCATCTGCATATGCAACAGCTGCTTCTCATACAATATTGTTACGTGGTGACAAGCAAAGAAGACGGCACAACATGGCGACAGGATGAACGATGATTTAATGTCTGGCCTCGCGCGAGGACTCCTCTCGCGCCACTGCCGATGTTCACAAAATTTCCCGGGGCCACCGAGCGATCGTCCCGATGGTTCGTTGAGGTCGATTGTGACGTGATGGTGTAGATGTTCAAAAAAAGAGAGAAGAGAATGATGCGCTTGGCCACCACGATGACGATGAACACGATGATGCTTGGGTGATCCGCCTCCCCTAGAGCTGTTCAAGCATCCGTCACCAGAGTTCATGGGACCGATAGCTCGAGGTCACGTCGCGCGGCTGGGCGGGGGTTGCATGTACGTGTCTGGTTCCTTTGTGTCTTTCGGGTCGTTAGCCTCGGTTCTGGTTGCTCTATTTGTTGTCCTTGTCTTCAGATCCAGGCTGGCGGCTGGGCGGCGGTAGTTCGTCGGGTCTGGGCAGGAAGGGCTGGGGCGAAGGTGCTCGGCGATTTCCCAGGGCTCTCGGTTGATGGTCCCGGCTTACAGATGTCGTCGATGCTCCAAGGCGAGGATGGGCATTACGTACGCCGCACCGCCAACCGAAATGTAACGTCGGGACAAGCAAGAACACGGCACAACATGGCAACAGGACGAACGACAATTAAATGTCTGGCCTAGCGCGAGGGCTCCTCGCGCGCCACTGCCGATCTTCTTCTTCGCAACAATATTATGATAATTTTGGAGGCGAACGCTGTTCAAAATTAGTTACGCTGTGGACTTAGAGTGCATATTAGGTGCAAAGTAGGCTGCAGTGTTTGCGTTTGTACTACGTAGTAAACGATGACCACCCATTGTGAAAGACGGGCAGTTGCAATTAAACAAGTAAAGCAGTTATTGTAGCAAACGCAAAACACAATAATACAACGAATGTTAATGCCTTTCAACAGCGAGAAGAAAAACTGACAAAACCCGAAATGTTTCACAATGTCAGTTTAAAGCATTGCTAGTTGCCAATAAGAGCCTCAAAAATACAACACTGATTAGAATTATTGTATGGAGGTAAACTTCGCCGCAACGTCCTGCTAAGCCTGGTGAGGTGAGTTAAAATGTAACTTCAGTAACTTACCACAATTCGACCACACTCAAGGAAAAATATAGTCGGTGTGAATTCATATATCGGGCCTGTGGAATTCTAAATTCTGGAACAGTTTAATTTCTTTATCGCTTGAAATAATATAAGGAGAATTCTGCTGAACAATTTGCGATCAGTGCGATACGAAAACGTACCGTTGAAACGTCAAGTACAATAAGGGAAACGAGAAAAATAAGAGACCTATAAAATTCTCCACTAATAACAGCGCACCAAAAGGCTTGAAAGCAGGAATCGTTCACAACACGCTGCAATGAATGAAAACCTGTCGCGCGCAGAACAGGGAAAGAAGAGATACAAAACGCAAAATGGTAAATATTATTTAAAAGTTTACTCCGATAAGGTACAGAAATACCATGCGGTGGCGCAAGTATGATTTGGAGAAAGCAACTGACAAAAATCCCCACTCCAGTCATGGATAATAGTTTCTGAAGCATAATTTAGTTTAGGGAAAAGGCCAGAAAAGTCGAATACTTCCTCTCGAAACTATTTCTACGAAACCAAACACGCGTCTCTTCAAAATAAGCGACCGTCGTGTTCGCCATCAAATGTTGAGGTTCACACGTCAAATTTGGCACTAGCACTGCGGCTTGCCCACGGACAAGTTCGACAAGGCTCCGAGCTACACAAACTTGTCGAGTGAGAAGCTGTGACATGTTAGCTTCAGCAACGCCACGCGTGCCGGTGCTCTGATCACATTCGACTGTGACGAACTAGCTCGCACGCGGAGGGATCGTTATGTGGTCGTCACAGACGCGCAACATCGTTTTCCGGAAGTCTGTGTTGCTATCAACGGCTCGCTTGGTTGAAAACGGTACCAGGAACTGCTCTCAAAGGTCTCTAACAGCACCATACTCTTGAATAAAGTCCATGCCGAGAGTCGCACTGTTGTAATACGGTGCCAGTGAAAGTAAAACTGCGGATCTCTATGCGGCAAGAGCATGCCAATCGGCGTCATCATATTGCCAGCGGCGGTACGCATTATTGGCCCAGATCAAGGCGTCAGAACCTTACGGAGCGCCGTAGCTAGCTGGCTAGTCATGACGGAAAAATCGGTGCCGGCATCAACAAGTGCGGTCACATCACAACTGTCGGCGGTTAAAAAAAATTCCCGGAAACAATGCGTTCGCAGCACGTCGGTAAGTTCGTCGGATCGGGTCGTCGCCGCTCGGGTCATCGGGTCAAATCGTCGGGTGGAGGCTCTTTAATCTGAGACGCAGTGGCGGCCTCACTCGCGGAGGTCGCCGTGTTTAGTTTTCGCGGCGAGGGGACGTGCCTCTGAATTGCCCAGAGAAGGAGTATCGACTCGGCAAAGCAAAACGCCTCGGGGATGACGATCGCGACTGCCGTTGCGGTGACGTCGGATGCATCTGGTTAGCAGCCAGGTATTCCTCAATATTCTCTGGTCTTTCGCCATAGCGGGGTCAAGGCGCATTTGGCGGAAAACCTCTAAACCCATTCTCCGGTATGGGCAATTTTGAAGAATGTGGCCAGGTTCGCCGCAGTGATAGCAGAGCGGCCGTCTGTTAGACGTGCGCCACAAGTGCCCCTTGCTGATAGCGGGACGCTGGTCCTGCTCCGGCTCGACCGGGGCGCAGATCTTATTGTTGCTCGACGGGACGCAGGTAGCGAGGCAGTGGTCCGGCAACGGGGCGGATTGGATGTCGCTCGGGGGAGGACGACGTAGGACATCACTGTAAGTCATAATGCATGGCTCCGGTTGTGGTGCTTGTGGCAGCTGCACCATTCGCTGGATTTCATCACGGATGACGTCCCCGGTAGAATAATTCATTGCAGGTGGAGCATCCAAGTGGAGGTTCTGCAGCTCCTCGCTGACAGTGCTCCTCACAAGCTCCCGCAATGCTTCGTTCCTGGCGGCTGGCATGGACGAGCAGTAGGGTCCCAGTCGGAAAAAACTACAGAAAATTTTCTAATGTTACGACAGATTTTCTGTGCGGTTTTTGACGGGAAACCTGTTGTGACAACAGAACATTCTGTTGTAACATCAGAAATATCTGTAGTTACGACAGAAAAGTACTACAGAACTACAGACAACAGAAATATACTACAGAAAAACTACAGAACTACAGAAAAATCTTATGGTTACGACAGAACTACAGGATATTTTGTCGTATTTTTGACACAGTTCTGTAGTTTTTTTCGACTGGGGTGTGGCCGCTAAGCTTGCCTGAAGGCCGTATTGGGTGCTCCATTCCTGCAGTGAACGTTTCATGCTGGCAGCTTCTCTCGCGAAATCGGCGACAGTTCTTGGGCGAAATCGGCGACAGTTCTTGGAGGGTCGCGAAAGAGGCCAGCGAACAACATTCTTCACCTCGCGCAGGTGGCGCCGTACTTTCGTTGACTCAGGCATGGTAGAGTCGGCCCGATTGAAAAGTCGCATCATGTCCTCCACAAACATGGCCACGCTCTCATTTGATTGCTGAGACCTCGAACGAATTGCAATCTATGCGTTTACTTTGAGCGCACTCGAGCTGAATGTTGTAAGCAACTAACGGCGAAAGATTGCCAGTCGACAAAGGACGCCTCGTGGTTCTCAAACCACGTTTTGCCCGAGTCTTGCAACACAAAGTACACATTTATTGGATTCTGCTCGTCGTCCCATTGGTTGAATGCTGCCACACGGCCAAAACTGGCCAACCAGTCTTCCACATCCTCAAGCCGGTCGCCGCGAAATGATGCGATGATTGAAGTGCGAGAAGGACGAACGGTGGGGCGTTGCTAGAATGCTGACTTCTCTGGCTGCCCGTCGTGGATGTCATGGCTCGGAGCGATGTGGTCAGTGGTTCGAACTCTGGTTGCAGGCCTCGAAGGCGACGGCTCGCTTTATGGACGGGAGTGGCGTCCGCGCGTCGATGGGCAGCGTCACTGACGTCTTCGGGGGCAACGTATACCCCTCCGGACAAAAGTAAACGGAGGGCTTCTAAAATTTTTCACGCATTGCATAATTGAAACTGGCAGCCATGTTATGTGCGAACCGGTGGTAGACACCAGTGCCCTTTCACTTGGACGAATATTGTTTTCTTGTCTCCTGTGCAGAAGGCGTGATTTTATTTTAGACGGAAAAGCGTGCTCCGTTTACTTATGTCCGCGCCTACATGGGATTTTACCCAGCACAATCCACCAAATGTCACCAACACACGTAGTAAGCAGCAGAAAAACCGGGCTTGCACCTTTATTGAAGCGAAGCTCGAGTGAGACGAGGACGACGCTCAGCAACGTGCCAAGACATTCGTCCACTGGGTGGCGCCAGAAGATGGACAGCGGTATGGCAATATGAACCCCGCGGCGGTTGCGCAGGGGTTAAGACGCCCTACTACTGTACAGGAGTTATCGGGTTCGATTCCGACCGCCGGTGGCAGCATTTCGATGGAGGTGAAAGTATCATCCATGTGCTGTGCAATGAAAGTGCAGAGTAGAGGTCTGCAGCTCGTGAAAATTATTCCGCAGGACTCGACTACGGCACTTTTTGCTGACTTTCCACTCTCAACCCCTTCCTTCCTGGCTTCCCTTATGGCGCGGTCATGTGTCGGTGGGAAAATGTGGCAGATACTTTGCCTTTACTTTTATGTCAGCGAATTTTCTATTAATATATAGATATGAAAATGTGACTGGCCTGATTACGACGAAAAAACGTCCCATAGCCCAAAAATTTGATAACACTCCTCACTGGCCTTCTAAAACACACAAAAAAGCGAAAAAACTAACAGTTATCGGTCATGATATGAGGTGCAATGTCAAGCATATATAAAAACTTTGTTTTCTTTTACCATAAGATAAACGGACGTTCTACTGCACGTGTCACTGCTGCATTTCGCAATCTCATGCGCTTCGAAGATTTCTCTTGCCATTTGGCCTTTACCGTTCCCCATGATCATGGTGCGGTTCAGGACGGGAAAACAGTTTTTGCTGCTCTTGAAGTGCTTAGGCAAATTCTCATCAGTTTGTTGACGGAATGAAGAAGTATGTTCACTCAGTCTCACATTGAGGCATATGCCCGTCTGCCCATTGTACACACTCTCACAGCGGAGCTCGAGGGATCCGATAAACAACCCAAGTGGTGCATGAGACGTGCGGATTCTTGTGGTTCTTGTGATGAGCATTTGCCTAAGCACTGCAAGTGCTGCAAAAACTTCTTTCCGCTCCTGAACCGTACCAAGATTTTGGGAAGCGGTAAAGACCAATTGGCAAGAGAAATCTGCGAAGCGCATGAGATTGCCAATTGCAGTAGTGACATGTGCATTACCACACCGTCTGTTTATCTTATGGAAAAAGAAAAAAAGTTTTTAATACGTACTTGAGGTTGCACCTCATATCATGAGCGATAACTGTTATCAATATTTCTAGGTATGCGAAGGCGTATTGTTGCCTAATGATGGGACGCATTTTAGTCGTACATTCCATTCAGATGTAAGTTGTAACTCTGTCCTGTCCTCGTCGCTCCAGTCCTGTCTTAATGCTACGTTTATCGCTGAACTATGTCTGACCAACTGGCCCCGCAGTGCACTCTGTTAAAAATGAGGATGGCTGATGGGCTCGATGTTCACATTAGCTATACTGTGGGTTGAAAAAGAAACTCGGTTAGTAATTAACGATATCCAATAAGAAGGAACTATGGGAGAGGCCTTCGCCCTGCAGTGGGTATAGTCAGGCTGATGATGATGATTAATAAGAAAGAAGCGCAGCAAAATTCTTAAAGTTACCCAGACTACCATGATTATGATGCAGCCTACATTGAGGTTGATACAAAAGCAGAAGCCAGGTGTGAACACTCATAAGATGTTCCCATTATGCTCGCTATCTCACCGAGAAGCATTGTACGTCAGAATGTTTACCTCTGACTCGGCCCTGTCTATACCTCTCATTAGGCTAAGACATTGTAGCAGGTTCTTTCGTCATAATGTAAGTGGGGTTTTATACCGTATTGTGTGATCGTTCAAATATTCATGTCGATACAAATGTGCCACGTGAATCTTAAGAGACACTAATGAAGGGACTAAAGATAAGGCGAGTAGCGAAGCTGACACTGGCGAAGAATGCGCTCATGGGGACAAGGGTCTGGAAGACGTGCCTCTGACAGGAGCCGTTGATGCTGCTACAACATATCCTAAAAGCAGGGAGGTTTGTGGTTTTGGTAAAAGCAGAACAGATGGCGTTCTTTACACAGCTTCATGCGGCGTTTAGATCAAGTCCAAGACAAAGTCCAGCCCATGGGTGTCCACTTATACCGGTTCAATATCAGCGTGGTCACCTTATCTGCACAAGGAGGAGGAGGAATATGAGGAAAGGCAGGGAGGTTAACTAGTAAAAGCAACCGTTTTGCTACCCTGCACTGGGGGAAGGGGATGAGTGGGTATAAAAGTTGTGAGAGAGGGATAGTTGAAGTTAGTACAGTCACATAACACTGATAACAGACACGCCACATCACATCACGTCACCGTCATACCATAGCAAACTCAGATAGGTTTTATGCGCACAAAAAGACGACACAAAAAGACAAGGGAGACAGGACAGAGCGTGACAGAGACGACACAAAGACAAGGGAGACAGGATGCGCTCTGTCCTGTCTCCCTTGTCTTTTTGTGTCGTCTTTTTGTGCGCATAAAACCTATCTGAGTATGAACCAACTAGCCCCACAACGCATATTACTGGAATAGCAAACTCATAGTCTTGATTAGGCCTGTGCTTTTCATAAAGCGGAGCAGTGCCTGGGAGGCCTTCACCGCAGACGATCACCGTGGCCCGGGATCTAAAATCTGAATTTCTGTCAATGAGCGTTCATCTAGATGTTCCAGCATACGGCACAGACACTGCCTTTCCTCACTGTATATCGGGCACTCACAAAGAACGTGGCGTATAGACTCGTCGCATCCACAGTTTGTACATGCAGGCTGTTTGCCATGCCTATCATAAAAGAACACGAGTTTGTGAATGCTACACCAACCCACAGGCGGCACAGCAAAGTTTCTTCGCGTCGGGGTAGGCCAGGTGGAAAGCGGAGCTTCAGGTTAGGGTACCGGGATTTTAGGCGGCAGTTCGCAAACTGGCCAGAATTGCGCGAAGCCTGCCCGCTGCGTCTTCCCTGGAAAAGGGATTCAAAACACAATCGCCGTCTTAGTGGGCTGTTCGTGCGACCTCGTCCGCCCGAAGATTGCCCGCTATGCCGCTGCGTCCTGGAAGCCATTGGAAGATGATGTCATGTCTTCTATTATTTGCACAGTGATGAATCTGTCGTATTTCCGCAACGAGTTGTCCATGGGCTCCACGGCGAAGAGCTGCCTTTAAGGCTTGCAGGGCTGCTTTTCAATCTGTGATAATAGACCACCGCTGGGGGCCCTGCTGACTGATATGCCTAATTGCGACACAGAGCGGTCAGCTCTGCAGCTGTTGAAGACGTCTGGTGAATTGTCCTAACTTTAATTTCTGTATTAATTGAGGGTATGACCATGGAGCCTGAAGAACTCACGGCATTCACTGAACCGTTAATCTGCACAAACATCCTAATGTGCCTACCAATCTATAGTTCAGGGGCATCCTGGAACCTTGCCTTGATTTGAATGCACACTATTACCCCACTACCAGTTTTCACCTCTGCGCATTATGTTCTCTCCGCGTGCCTGCTTCGTGTTTCTGATATTGACTAGAATACCAATAACTGGGGTTGCTTTCCATTTAGTTGCAAACTTGCTGTCTTATTTCTTAGAACCACACCTATTCTCTTCTTAAAATCCTTTCCACTTTGTATGCAATTTTAAATAAACAATAAAGTTATCCGCCATATTTCTACCTCCTATTTACCGAACTTCTTAATGCAGGATCCTGTACTTTTGAAGTCATACTCCAGTGAAAAGTACTGTTTAACGGCCATGACCTCAGACTGTCTATTCAGTCGCTTCCAGTTACTTTCGTTTCTTAAGATATTTCACTCCTTTGCCCCGATTCTATGTCACGATCTGCCATCCGTAAACGTATAGTTTTGCCGTTTTCCTGCTCCACGCAGAGTGTTGCACTTTGATGTCCCCTTCAGACATCGCTAAAATTGATTTCATTTCTTGCACAATACTTTAGCTCATTGATATGATTTGTCAAATCAATTGAGCATGCTTTACCACTTCTACTCATAGTTGGATAACCGTACAACACATTTCGCATTAGACGAAGAAACAATACTTTGCGCATACGCCGATAAACTAGGATTGGTCCAAGGCAGGCATTATAGAAATTCTTTGCCTAAGGGGAGATAACATCATAGGCTGCATGATGATGATCATATTGGGAGTCAATCTTTTTTAACGGGCTTTCAAACGACGGTCACGAATAGGGCCTTCAGGAACCTCTCAGTTTCCAGCCGCAGTGGAGACTAAAACCTTTACGCTTTGTTTATAATTTGACATCCGACATTTTGACCCCCAGCGATAACTGTTATTTAAAATCACGTCGAAATAAACGAGCCTGTTAATTGCGGCCTAAAGCAGAAGGCGAACCTCATATTTCTACATAGTGAATGTACTATGTTGAGAAACTGGTTAGCAACTGGCTCAGTGTAAACCTATAATCATCACCTTTTCATAAATTACGAGTTCTGGCTATCTGTACGGTCTGATTACAATGCGGATAGTGAGAACCGAACTTTCTTAGTGAAAGGAATGAGACTATGGCTTTTAACTGAACCTTAATAAAGGCACAGTTACTGAAATATAAATGAACGCTGAAATAAAAAACCTAAGATGCAGTTTTTGCCAGTTTTTGAGAAGAAGTGCGAAATGAAATTTATTAACATGCGAAACGCAGCACGTAGGCGAAGCCTACATGACGCTCCTTTTTGAAAGCGCCTACATTTGCTGGCCATGAAATATATCTGTTAGGTAAGAGCGACATTCGTTCAGTTTTGTTATATAGCATTTCAGATATTTCCAGTTCTTGTGTTGTCGCTGTGTCGATCCACATATTTCTGCAAATTCTACTGCAAGGAGCGTCTAAGCCTCTGTAGTTATACTTGCACTCAAGAATTACAAACATTATGTGGGTTCATCAGCTTACTGATGTCCTCATTTGGCCTGCAGAAATTGGTCTTCATTGAACGATTTCGCTCGAGGTGTTGTGTCTACGATTTTGTTTATTCACTAATAAATATTGCGAATCACTGTTTCGATATGTAGTTAGACCGAACATTACGTTATTACAATCCCTTCTGCTGTGAAAGGCGTGTTCATGAATTTGTAGTCATTTTGATTATAAGCCGACCATATCTTAACTTTGCATGCTTCAGAGTATGGATGGAAATGATGGTAAAATTTGAAGCAAACATTGGGAGGCTCACAATTGAGCGATGATGGTGCTGGAAGAACAGGGGAGGAAAACGACAAATTAGGAGAACAATT
This sequence comes from Amblyomma maculatum, assembly GCF_055883805.1. Taxonomy (NCBI): domain Eukaryota; kingdom Metazoa; phylum Arthropoda; class Arachnida; order Ixodida; family Ixodidae; genus Amblyomma; species Amblyomma maculatum. Next base: position 9,908,533 of record NC_139351.1, on the reverse strand, counting down.
AAATATCTTGTAACACAGGATCTAATGACTACATAAGAGGAGACTGTGGTACCTTTTCTAGATGCATGAAGTACAGATGCCGGTTGCCTGAACTCCAGACGAAACGTACAGCAACAGAATAAATTCAGTGCACTTGGCGCTTAACAGAAACACTGCATGTTTATTTCAAACACTGAAAGTTTACAGTGGAAATTACTGAGAGGAAAAAATGTTGCGGTACTAATTTACCATGATATATTACGTTCCAATAGCACGCTGCCTTGATGTGACTTTTAGCGCTCTGTCATCATGGATCTCATGTTCCATGACGCACACCCTCACTGGCCAATAAGAGGCACCTGCTTTCTCCTATCCCATCTGCTGCGCCGTTATGGCCCAATGTGAAAGCTCTAATTTCATTTTCGCGGAATCAATTCGAATGTTTCCTGTCGGTCGACGCCATGTTTTCAGCGATGAGGCATTTATACCATTAGAAAATAGTGGAGAAAGGGTGATTATCTCGCCTCAAGTAGAGGAAATAAATTTTTAAAATTTAGCGAAGAAAATACTCTGCATGTCTCACAAAGTGTGGCTTTTTCGTTTTCAAATTCGACAAAAATGGTATGTACCATCACGCAGAAGCTCACAGGAATGATACACTCATGGTGTTTCTAATTAAAGGTAATTTCGTTTTAAAACAATGCATTGGGAAACTGAAATGTCACCAAATTCCAATCAGCCAATTATGTGAAATTTGAAAGTGGTAATGATTTTGTTTAATTCTACTGCTCCTAATTTTTTAACAGAAACTTGTTAACAGAAGCACACTAGGAAACACTTTTCCACAGGTGATTGCTTATACCTCGGAAAAGTAGTTTTCAATGGGGATGTCGAGAAAATGCACAATCCTTGCGTGCAGCTTCATTGTATTCATGGACAAGTGACAGTCGATGAGTGAGTATCAATAAACTTCACGAGGTGTTCAGGTGATCTGTACAGGCATTGCGAAATATTTCTGCGTGTAAATGTTTATGCTCGCTGCTGAAAAACAAGAACCGTTATCGGCCTTTCAATTGCTAAATAATTAGCGTAGTTTAAACCACAGTAAAGCCTAGTTTCATGCGCGGGCGGACGGTTAATTTAACTAAACTTTCGTCTGTCTAAACCAAATCATTTTGCATCCATGAAGCAGATTCTGATTCAATTCGCCCGTTGTAAGTAAGCTAACCAAGCTAGCAGATTTTAGTTATTTTTTGACATTGTGAGGTATCCTTATGTCAGAAAGCCGTCAATGAATGGGTGCTCAGTGATGTGACAAGCCAACTCTAGCCAATGCCATGCTCAAGACATAAATATTGCCGCGAAACCTTCAAACAGTATTTGTTGTTTTTTAACAGCCGCCTGCATACAGGCTTATCACTCTGATTCTGGACCGCGTATCAGTTCCGTAATCTTTGTTTGTTAATGCTCGATGTCGTAAGTCACACCTTTATCAGTTTTGTTGTAGCGAAAGATGCACCGAGATCTGTCTCGAAGGTTCCGGCCACTCGGGTGTCTTTCCACAATGTTCCAGCCCGTGCTGGTAGCTGTTTGCGACGTAATCTAGATTGTTCTGTGCATCCTTTAAATTGAGCGTTGCCGAGTGTGACGGGCATTCTTTGTTCGACGATCGACGAGCACGTTTGTTTCTATCGCCGCCGCCGAGTTGCTTAGTTATTTTGCGGGCGCAAGTCAACCCAAAGAAAAGTTTCTTTAGTGCAATCATCGACCCCTTCATTCGTGTCGCCAACCTCGTCACCACTACGTGACATCTGGTGGAGGTGCTGGGTATCGATCCCAGTACGGTGAGCGAATTTCAAGTGGAATTCCACTGGATTTGTGTCAAATTCATGCTGAGCCAGAGGTGCCGTAATAAATTACTTGCAGCTCAAAAGAAGGATCTACAATGATGAACAGGGGGAAGGAGAAATTTCTGCTATGTCAATTCAGATGAATATTTAACAAAGCCGCATAGTCTAATTAAAGAGATTTGGAATATTGACTCCCAATTCCTCTTAGTTTGTCTCCTTTAGCTAAATTCTGAGTAGATTGAAATATTTTCCTCTACAAAACTACATTACCCGCGGTGACGCACTGTTTAGGAATCGTATTACCTATACTTTACGACCGTGCTCTCCAGCCTTGCTAAGCAACACAAGGGATAAACTATAAAGAGTGATTGATGGCATAGACAGTAAAAGCAGAAAGCTGGGCTTGAAAATCAATATGCAGCAGACTAAAGTCATCTTCAGCAGTCTCGGGAAGTAACTGCAGTTTACATTAGGTTGCGAAGCACCAGAAGTAGTAGGTGAATATGTATACTCAGGACAGGTAATAACCACAGATCCATACCATGAAAGGAAAATAATAAACTGAATAAGATTGGGATAGAGTTCATTTGGCAAGTACTCACAGATTATGGCTAGCAGCTTACCGGTATCGGTGAAGAGGAAAGTATGCAGCCTTTCGACGACTCATTGGCTTAATAAGCTTTAAATATTTAGTTAACCCACATAAACTGTTTTGCGATTTGCATACCTTTCCTCGACGTTCTATCCGATGACACCATTTTTTTCGATATACCAACTAGTTCCTTTTTTTTGCAGCTCCGACAAAGTCATGCCTACGCATAACCCGCCTATTAGCCATACAATGCTTATGAATAATTAAATTACGTTAACTTTATCTTTACCGCGAGTGTAAACATTTTTTCAGACCTGTGTAGTGGCGCATTTAGCGCTGCCCACTAGTCGGTGGTATTGTGGTGGCGCGTTCAGCGCCGCGCAGTGCGAAGAAGAATGAGGAAGAGACACGCAGCGGCTGGAATAAATAAGCTTTGCCTGCGGCTCTTGTGGAAGCAACAACTTCAAATCTAGTGACCATTTACCATTTTACCATTTTATTCGTCCCCTCAAACTGAGAAAAAAAAACATAAAAAAAATTGAGGGGGAGCCCGGACCAGCAAAAGCTTTGCCATGCTTAAACCAATTAAAAATAAATAAAAACGAGCAGCAGCTCGAGATAAAAAAAAAAAACACTTTTTAAAAGCGATAGAAGGTATTAAAAAAAAACAAAAGAAAAAACAAACAAACGAGGTCCATGTCGAAAGGTGGTCCACGCTGGTTTAAGAAGAATAAAAGGAAAACCCCAGAAGGTAGCATCCAGACCTGCAAGTGAAACAAAACACGAACCAGAACCAGAAAAGAAGAGAACAGCAGCAAAATCACCGTCACACAAAATGAAAAATAACAATACGGGGAGAGAGGCAGGCGTACGAAACTCAAAGCATAAAAAAAAAGAGAGACTGGGGTAGAAAGGTAAACAGGACAGTCCCCAACAAAGAAATAAAAATCGGGTGACCAATAGAGAATTGCTGTCTCCTACGGGATTGTAATCGTTGGTCCACAAATTAAAGAGAGAAATACTGATTTTATGAATAGAAGAATCAAGCAAAAGAAAAAAATTAACTTCCGACACCACAGACAAGAGGTAGGGGATGAGAAAGAATGGCAAAACCTACACAAAACATTAAGAGAGAAAAAAAAAACTATTAAATCGAGTCTGATGCGAAAAGACGTCCGTCACTATGCCAGATTATATTAACCGCTAAATGCACGGGTAAGAGAAACGATGGAGGAAGATTCATAAAAAAAATAAAAATACTGCACCACTATACCGGACTCGTGTGACAACCGCAGCAGAAAAGGCAAAATAAGTAAAATGTCAGATATCACAGAGGAACAAGAAAACAAAAAATAACTCTACTCATTTCATAGCAGTATGCATGCTGCCCATACGGACCAGGCTCTGTAGGCAAGAGTGCCTGTAGTCACGGGCACATCCAGGAAAACTTAAAGGCATGCCTTAAGCACTCTGCTCAACACAGGAGCACGGAGCCCTCCCCTGTGCAGAGCGTGGTAGGGGGTCTTCAGGACCCTCCGACGAGACCCTCGCCCCCACCACCATCAGGCTCAAGCACAGGATCAGCAGGTCGTCCGCTGGTGCTTGTAAAAACCAAGATGGAGAGTTGGCGGCATCGAAGGGCACGCCACGACGAAATACCATTGGACACATAGAAACGTGATCCAGTAGGCATAAGTGACCTGCGCACTACAGCCATAGGCGCCTCCATGCAGGCACGTGGGCGTGTCCGTATCAGACAGGCTGAAAGGAAGAGCAATCTTCCTCCTCTGTACTGAGCGTGGTTGGGGGTCGGCAGGAAACTCCGAGGAGTCCCTCATCCCCAGTCTGTGACCTGACACCTAGAGAGCAACGCGACGCCCCATTGCGATTCCCAGGTTTCGCTATCCCACGTCCTCTTTTTTGAAGTCTATGCCATCCGCCGTCCACGGTTCTGGGTGCAACATCCTGATATATGACTTTCACCAGCCGAAACCGGTTTTAGCCTGACGAACATTACGTCCCAGGAGCGCCGGTTCGGCCACTTTCAAGCCTCGCCGCCTGCCGAGGTCGCGGTCGAGGTCCGCAAATTCTAGGAAGCCGCATATCTGGACGACAAATTGAAAGCACCTAATCCGGACGGCCAGTTACCGTTCGACCGTAAGTGGCTGTAGCAGCTCCTTTCCACGGCAGAACTCGGCGACCGGCGTCCATCGCAACTTTTTCAAAACATGCAGGGCTTGCTTGGTGACCAAGCAGCGTTATTTCCACTGAGCTTCTTCAAGAGCGTTCATGCAACGCTTCCGCCTACAGCTCAGGTGTTACTGGCGACGGCAAGCTACACACCCTTTATGACTTTAGCTGACCAAGCACGTAAGACTATGGACGTCGCCGCACTCCAAGAGCCTCCCATCCCTCTGTGGCAAACACATCTTCGTCTGCTCTCGAGCATCTGCTGCCCCTTAGTGAACCACCATACGCAGGCCAGCGGTTTGGTGCAGAGAGTACACCGTCAGCTGAAGGTTTCGCTCATGGCCTACATCGTTGCATAACCAGGCCGAATTCGTGTGCCCCGTGCCAAGAGTGCCGCCTGTCTTCCTGCCATACCTTACGTTGAACGGTATATTCTACTAAAACGAATTGCTGGGCTAGCTGGTGCATTACTCATAAAAATAAAGATTCACAGCGCTGCCAAATAGACAATCCCAATTAAACATAGTACTAGCGCTGACTCCAACTTCGTTTTCGAAACACCACATATAAACTCTTCAAAACAAAATGCCCCCGCACCGTCGGCAACATATGTATGCCAGTTTAGGCCTTCCATATATTAACAAAGTTCGAAAGACAACTTTCACTACTAAATAGTGATGCTGATGAGTCAATGATGCATTCTGAACCTTGTCCTTTTATATAAGAGGCTTCGAGCAACTCACGGGAAAGAGTGTCCTTGCTCCTGCCTAAAATCCTAATTTCTGTTAATTAAAACTTTGCCTTCGAATTGCATGATTGGTAACGGGCAGGTAGCTCTAAATTCAGACTGTTTTTTAGAGAGCGCTTATGCTCTGCAGTCCGATGACTCACACATCGGCCAGTTCAGCCGATGTATACCTTGACACAGTGAAAGCGATTTGATAAATACCCCCGGTGGCACATTTGACGAAGGGCTTGACGTTCTTTTAAAGCAACCTTGTTTTCTTGTTGAAATCCCCCATGACTCCTACGCACATGCCAGCCAATTTTGCGGGGCGGAGAAGACTATCCAGAAATCGTGTTTCCTAGCGACCTTCTTCAAATTATGAGCGACCTTAGGCATATAAGGGGCAACAACACGTCCGGCTGCGACGTGCCTTTTATGATGCCTTTTATGCAAACGATTATGTCCTTTCGTGCTCTGCATCAAGGACTTCGTCATGGCCACTGCTAGGTGTTCATGATAGCCCGCTGATCGAAGCCGCTTTAGCAGGTTACCGAAGCTCGCCTTCATCTCTACGCTCTATGTAGCCGAGGCATTTACCGTGTTGGATAACTGACTTTCAGGGAAAGAGGTTGGAGCATATTTGGCACAGCTGCCATCAAAACTTGTTAGAATGACGAAGTAATGGTAGATGGCCGCGATGGTGGGCGTAAAGGGGTCTGGTTTAGCGAGAGCATAATTAAGCGGAACGAGAGAAAAAAAAACGAAGCGATATCTCTGTTTTCAGCTACAAGGGAGCCTATTGGAGCACGCACGCGTGTCACTCAAAGATACAATGCACACGGAGGAAAGCGAGCCTTCAGCACTAGTACAATCGATCACATCACTTTGAGTCCAGGTCAATTCATAGCTGAAAACAATAGTGTGAAAGCAGTCATACAGCAACATCGTGTCCATGATATACGCAATTTAGGGCATACATGCTGGCACCGTGCACGCAGCCAAGGGGTTGATGCGCTGAGAACTGGACGTACGAAGCGAAAAGGCAAAAAGCGACGCCTGTACTGGCGAATTTTGCGATGAAGGGCATCAATAATGGCGGAGAGGCCACGAAAAACGGCCGCAGCTTTCTGATCGAGACTAGAGCCAAGTCGACCATGTGCTTTTCCTTATCAATGTATGTTAAAGAACAACAGATGGCAGACGTTTTGCGGCCTTCCACTACAGTGTCTCTCCTATCCCGAGTCTCTTTGGGACGTTAAATCCAACATAATCCCAGGCGCGGAGACACTGCTCGGTTCGGTGTTTGCGCACCGCGGGACTGCTGAAGACGTCAGCGAAGATCTCTTGACTATGAACCGTATTGGGAGGTACGCTTCATGGTGAGACGAGGACGCTTCTTAGTTTCATGGAATTATGAAACCAACTCTAAGTGCTCAGTCAATCGTGTACGTTGTGGCCGCCGGTTTTGCTGAACGAAAATGGCTCGTGCGGCCGTTGTGCCCCAGACCAAAGGACGAGGAAAGGGAGGAGCGCCACAGTTGGCTCAGAGCTACTTGCATGGTGGCCGAAGAACGCAACGGGCTGTTTGAAAATTACTGTGTTGGGACCTTTACCAGCACCCGAACGCAGACCGAGACACCAAGGTGCTTATTCGAACCTAATAGTGGTAGGCAATAATTTATTATCGCATCACTCGGACCAGTTCTTAATACCAACCAGGGTTCTGGGTCCTCTTTTTCGACTTCGATTTTTCCCGTGAGCTGCTGTCTGTGAGATGCGTTACAATACAATTGTAATATGACCACTTATCGCTGGAAGCATTATAGTTCGGATAATATTTCACTGTCACCAAGTAGTAAATCCACAATAGTACAAAAACCATCATTGTGTGGCCCATCATGAATGCTCTCGGGGAACATGAAAAAATAGCTCAATTAAAACCTGACAAAAAAACTAAAACGCCGTCTTTCGTGGAACCGAAAAACGTTCAGCTTTGATTAGAGGATATAACTTTTACCTTACTGCACAAGATTGCTCTCATAAATTTCGGCATTTCGGTGTGGCGTTTAAATGCCCATGATTAGTAGAATATCAGAAAGTCTGAAATCCCAAAATCTGTAGTGTAAAATTGTAAATTATATCGTCATTTTACTGTACTCATAAGTTGTACTCATTAGTTTTGTGCCCACTTTGAGCTGCAGGTATCAACTATTCTCTGACGTATTTGCTTATAGGATCTGAAAACCATACTTGACTTTTTTTGCAGTCCATAGTCGAACGACTCACTGCATTTTCAGGCATAAGTCTATTGGCCTACTTGTAACCATCTTTAGGGAGCAGTTTTTATTCTTAACCACCTCCTTTCGCTTTGCAATTATATTTTTTCTTCAGAAAATATAACGTAGATTTTATTTCTATTTTCTCCTAGTTGTCAATCGTACCAGAAGAAGAAAAAAGGAATCAAGGGTCTGGTAACGAAAGCGGTAGCAAGTACGTTTAGACGTCAGTTTCCGCACTGCTGCAATTAACATCAGCTGAAGTGTGGGGCATCGGTATTTTCGGAGCCTGCATATTCGATATTGGCCGCATCAAATGAGTATAAATATATTCAGTAGGTGTTTGGAAATAAATGCCGCGAACTATGGACAAGGATGAAAATAAATCTTTTTGTCTTGTTTTCTATTATCCTTCTAGTCATTTTTAATGCGCAGAAGGTTAGGTAAGTTCCCAAGCACCAATTGTGGGTTTTTGAAACCTGCGTACCGCATTCGGACAAACATTTCCATATTGTGCCTTTCTAGAACAAATTAAGGAAGCTAAATAATTCAGAGAGTTGCACTAAAACCAATCGATCACTTTATTTTTATCCCTATTTCCCCGCTGACAGACTCAGAATAGCCCCTATTCGAAAAACAATTTGGTGCGGATGTGTCCGGTGAAGACCTTTCTGCTCGCGTTTCCAATGATCTCCCTCTTATTGGTCAAGTAATAGTCCGCACATACGCAGCACGAAAGAACGTTGGAGCGGCTACTTACGCAACTATGAGACAGTCTGGTTTTGACACTTATCCTACAGTTGTATCTAGCCTACCGAACGTACTTATGATATCCAGTGTTAAACACAGCTTTCTAGCAGCTACAAACATTTAGGAAATGCCATTTACACTTATTCACTACAAGCCACTAACTGCTCAACCAACGGCTGCAGACACAAGCCATAGAGGCACAGGCGCTGCTTTACGCTAGCACCTGATCTCAGAGCTACCGTTGGATAAAAACATTTATTGCGGCCTGTCATTTCGTGTAGGTTCGCGTTTATCATTGCTTTGGTGAACAAGATGGATTTTGAAGAGTAGGGAGAATAAATAAAACGTGTTATTACTAGCAGGGACAACACATGGTAAGAATCAAAGAACAGTAAGATATAATCTTATGGAAACTAAGAACGCGACAGGCTGTGGGAAAACAAAAGCAATATCTTAACCCCTTAGGAAAATAAACAATCAAAGCATACGAACTATTAAAGACCGCAAGATACAACAAAGTAAAGGAAAAGTCATAAGGGCAGTCAAATACGGCGTACGATGGACGCCAAGGCGGCGCTGGCTTAAAGGGCTTCGACCAGATGCAATTAAAGCCACGCACCCGGCGATTACACTTTGGCCCTAATGGCTCGGCAGGTGGACCACACACCTTCTTCATCAGCGTGCTTCTATACGACTATGTTCAGTGCCTGCGCGTGAAGGACACCGCTCTGTCGGGCCGCGCGTCGAGTTTGCTCGCGGTAAACGACTGGAAGCGGATGTGACTCTGATTCATGCAAGGCTCTTCTCCGGATTGATCACATATAAAAGACGAATGCCTTGCGCTGTGTGGACATGTGTATCTTCCAGCACATGGCGCCAAAATGTTGTTGTTGGCTTTGGTATGTGGCATAGCCCATGTACGACGCTACTCTCCACTATAAAACTGAACTATCTGAAAAACTTTCACGGACGCGGGATCGAATCCCGGCCTTGGCGGCCGCTTTTCGCTGGAGGCTAAAGTCAAGGCACCCGTGTGCTGTGCAATGTCAGTGCACGTTAAAGAACATTAGGTGGTCGAAACTTTTGGAGTCCTCCACTACGGCATCTCTCATAGCCTGGGTCGCTTTGGGACGTTAAATTCTACACACCCAACCAAGTCAAACCAACCACAAACTTTCGAAAACTCCCTCCACTTCCTCTTTCGGAGAAATGTCTCATTACCTCGAAAGCACGCATTGTTGCACGCATGTAACTAAGTGCAATCTTTACTCCAGCCCGATATCTATTCTCCCTTGAAGATTCTCTCCAGCATACCCCTATTGTCCTGATCAATATTCTAATTTCGAACACTAGATTTTCTTTCGCGTCGTTGCAATTCAGTCTGTCATTTCCCAAGCCATTTCCCGCAACGTTGCAGGCTTCACTATTCACGTAAAAGTTGACGGTCATGATTCTTTATTGACCCTGGCTGAAATGCATTCACGGTGCTTATAATGGCATTTCAAAGATATTCTTGCTCGCCCTGAAGAAAATCCTTTCAATTTTTCACGTCGGCTTCAACGGGGACCGTAAGAAGAGTAGTTTGTAAAAATGCTATACGGGTTATCAGCGCCTCTTTATGAAGACGAATTAAAAAAATTGTGCACGATGATGGAGAACTTCGCTGTTATGACAATTATAGCATAACTCGAAAATATAATCAATAGCTTCAGCTTCTTTCACAAGATTCCCTGAATCGGAGTCAGCAAGCTGCTATATATATTGAGATAGTATCAAAGCTTTGGAGATAAAATAGGGTCGGGCTAAACTGAACTGTAACAATGACCACCAGAATGGCTCGGTCAGATCAGAATATAATGCTGTCAAAAACTTAGAACAACTTTACCGAGCAGCCCATGTCGCCACGAACTTATTATTGGGAACATTGCTAACTATAAACTGGAACTTTTGAAATAAATGAAAAGGAAATAGCAAATGTTTACGTAAAAATTAGCTGCGGGTTACTTTGAGGCAAACCCAAGATATACGTGGGAGCTATTTGCACGGCTGCATGTGAAGACATTGCTTTTGCACATCGTAGTTTACTCTATGGTTTAAGCTTTATTTATGTAAGAAGGGGCACTTTTTACCATTGAAGTAAGATGAGGCGAAGGTCTATATCGCGCGGCGGTCCAAAGCCCTCCACAACTGCACTTCTTTCTCTATGTTTTCACTCCCACCTTCGCGATGACACGATAGCATAAGCTACCAGCCAACATATTGCTGCCAGTGTGAAGACGGCAAGGGAGAGAAGCGGAAGACAATGAAGTTCCCGTTTCGCGCTCGGACCATTCGTCCCTGGAGTTCGCCAACACTGGGAGCTCTGTGTTAACTGCCCTGCGGCCTTCAAACGCCTTTTTGCCAACGTGACATCTGGTGGAGAAGTGCTGGGCAGATCTTTCATGTACCGGACACCCCTTTCAAGCTGCGACTGCAGCCAAGGGCGCACTCCCAGGGCAGAAACGCATGTTCGCCAGGGCAGTCGACGACTACGTGGCCCATCTTCCTAATTCAGTCCGCTTCCTGATCTATGGTCTACAGGTACACAAACTATCAGTATGACCACACAAGAGATTCCTGCCAGTGTCCTGCTTCACCAGCGAGACTCCCCTCGCTTCCATGATTTTCCCCATGAAGACGCCGAGGAGTGGCTGGACCAGTTCGACCGGGTGGCCACCTTTAACGCCTGGGACGCGAAAGCGAAGATGCCCCATGTACACTTTGCACTGGAGGACTCGGCGAGGCACCCCGCGGGTTGGCGCAGTGGTTACGGCGCTCGACTACTGTTCCCAATGGCGCGGGATTGAATCCCGGCCTCGACGGCCGCTTTTCGCTGCAGGCGAAAAGCAAGGCGCCCGGTGTGCTGTGCGATGTCAGTGCACGTTAAAGATCCGCAGGTGGTCTAAATTTCCGGAGTCCTCCACTGTGGCGTCTCTCATAGCCTGAGTCGCTTTGGGACGTTAAACCCTACAAACCAACCAACCAACCGACTCAGCGAGGACCTGGTACGTCAATCATGAATCTCGCCTGCAAACATGGGACAAGTTCAAAGAAGAATTTCTTCAGGCATTTATTAGCACATTCCGTAAAGAAAGGGCCGATCTTCTACATCAGAATCGCATCCAGCATCCGAACGAAAGCGTGATGGTGTATGCGGAGGAGATGAAGCTCTTGTTCCGCCGCGCAGATCCAAACATGTCGGGAGAGCGGACGGTGCGATTATGCTCTTCGCCAGCCTCGTCCGGTGTCCGCCAATGACTGTAGATACTTTTTTCGCGGAAGCTACTTCCATCGAGAGAGCGCTTGACATGCGGGCACGGTAGTATGAGCCCACGACCGTGTCGATGCTGTCCACATGTGCTGAGAGGTGCACCGTGTCATGAGGAGACTCACTGCGTCAGACCATTCGAGCCGTTGTGCGCAAAGAGTTGGCGAATCTCTTGCCTATGCAGGCGCAGCCGCAAGTTGCATCGGTCACCGATGTTATTTGCGAAGAAGTGCAACAAGCTTTGGGTGCCGCGCCGCTTCCTGCATGCCCTCCACAACCACCTACAATGAGGTATGCTGCCGTGACAAGCTGTTTTTTTTTTCGCCTTCAACACCACGTTACGAAGCGCCTGCATCCCCAAATGCTACTGCCACCTTCCCAGCCGACTTACCTCCAGCGACCCAGGCGCTTCAGAACTGACATCTGGCGAAACGCGGACTTCCGGCCGCTGTGTTACCATTGCGGCGAAGCTGGGCATGTCTGGCGTCGCTGCACGTACGAGATGGATTTTTGCGGGTTCCAATTCGCTGCTCGCTGCCCGCAGTAGACAGAGCACCCACGGGATATTGTCGACAACCTTTCTAACCCAGACTCAGTCCAGCGCCACCAATCATTTTTGCCCCGCCGCTACGATTCCTCTGAACCGCAGGAACAGTGTAGAAATCCCCGTAGGGCAAACTAGACGCAGCAGCCTCTGAAGGTGTGGCTGCTCGACGACGAAATGTACTAGACACTCCAACGACGAAACCACTTCGCCGACGCCGAACAACCCAAAGACAACTACAATTACCGAGCCACCACGAGACCAGAAGGATAGTCAGCGCTTCCTCGGCTTATGTGCGTACTACCGCCGCTTTCTGCCAAATTTCTCGAAAATCGCCGCGTCCCCTACGTGTCTCACCAAGGAAGATCTACAGTTCCAATAGGAAACACCACAGCAACAGATATTTCAGGACCTTCAACGCCGCCTTCAGTCCGCAACCGTTCTGGCGCACTTTGATGAACACGCTGATACGGAGGTACATACCGATGCGAGTAATTTTGTTTTGGGCGCTATTCTTGCGGCACCGCAAGGTTGAATATCAGACGGGTGATCTTGTCTGGGATTGGTCTCCACTTCGACGATGCGGACTTGGCAAAAAGCTCTTGCTTCGCTACTTCGGCCCTTACCAATTTCTGCGCCTTTTTGCCAACGTGACTGCATAAAGGCCCGCTTTAACTGAGCCGTATGAATGCGCCTGCATGGCCTAGGGATAACGCGAACACAAGGGTTTTGGCAGGCTGATTGTGATATCATCTTCCCATATGAAAGGAGAGACCTGAGCTTGCAGTTCTTGCCAAACGTAATGTTAGGAATCCCAACGTCCAGTTAGCGCTCGGCCATGTCAGCTGCCAGCTACCGCCTCCCACGACTACAACTACTTGTTCTTCAGAAAGACAACAGGCAGACACACACAGGCACGGAGAAATGGCGATACGGTGGCTAGTGTAGCTCTCGCTACAAATCGCTGACCAGAATCAGCGATCTATACATTTTACAGAGTAATGAACTTACGTAGGAACCTCCTTCATTGTACTAGTATCCCTTGAAGGCCTATTGCGTCCATGTGAAATAAAGGGAACTAAAACAATACCAATCACATTAAATTTAACACTCAAAATGTAGAGGCACTAGTGTATTAGGGAATTTTGTCTTCCTCACAAAAGCCCTAAAAAATATCACCGCGAAAACCTGAACGTCTACCTAACGAAAGAGGATAATTTCCTGGCATTTTTGTAACAACAGTTAGTGGCCATGAGAAATACGGTTGGGAAACTGCCTTCGTGGTCCAGCGAGCTCCTAATGCTCTACACCCAATAAAAATACTTTCCTTCTGCTACTTAGAGTTAAGCGCTCAAGCTTGGCACAGTAAATCGTTTGTTGAAACCAATTTTAGTGTTGAATTTTCTTACACTTTCCTGTTCCTCAATTTCGCGGCGTCAACGTTGACAATGTCTCCATTACAGACCTTGAATCGGGACAAGATTGCGCATTGCGCCTTCCAGTTGTTACAAGTATGCTGGTGGCAATGGCCCTCCGTAGCATGCATACATTCTGCATCGTCAAACGCATATTGTGAGCGCAGTTCGCGAACTTTCATCTCTTTCATTTGCATAAATCGATCATCATCATCATCATCATCATCATCGCTCACTGCTGCTCAGAAGTTCACGCGCTGTGTGCCAGGTGGCTCTGAAAGAGAGCAGACGTTCGTTCAAGTGCTGCCTTACAAGTGGCAGAGGTGCGATTCATATTCGCCACCTCTGGCTTGAGACCCACGTACCATTCTCCCTGAAGCTTCGTTGAGGCCTTCGCTTGCGTAAACGGCCCTGTGCTATGAATAAGGGCAACGGTGCACGCTCATCCTCGACGTCTCCTGCTTCTACTGCGCCTGCCTCTGCTTAGACAGTCACCAGCCGCCAGCGCGATCCCCAGATCTTTTCCGGCCTTCGCGGTGAAGATGTCGACGACTCTCTCGACATTTACAGCATGGTCAGGGCATTTAACCGCTGGGATCCAGCTCGCAAACTGCTCAATGTCGTTCATCTATTACTTGGCAGACGTCGCCAAAACCTGGTTCCTCAATCATGAAGACGACATTGCTGACTACCCTACATTCACGGACCAGCTAAAGAACATGTTCTGCACTACGGCTGGTCGCTCAAAGCAGGTCAAGAAAAAACTCAAAGCTTTCCTCCAGCAGCCCGGCGAGTCATATACGTCGTATCTCGAGGACAATCTGGTCTTTCGCGGCTGTGTCAACGCTGCTATGCCTGAACCTGATCGTGTTCACCACATAATTAGGGGCATCAACACTGCCCCTTTCATCGCCTTCGGGGTTCAGAATCCATCGTCCGTGTCTGACATCGTATCTATCTGTCAACGTCTAGACCAGCTACAATCGTGCCGCCTCATACAAGGCGCCGGTGATGGCGGCTTCCTCATAGATGGAAATTTGCGTTTCCTAATACGCACCATGATCTTAGAGGAGCTCCACTGCCTCACAAACCCAACTGCTATATCTCCAACTCTTCCGCCAGCAACCGTGAGTATGCACAGCATTATGAAAGATGAACTAGCCAATTTCAACTGCACTGTGGTACCTGTACCGCCCCCCATCGCCTCCCAGCCTTCTTCGCCCATCTATGCCAAGATTACTTCACGCCCACCCTCATTGCCCTCTCCGACGTGTTTTGCACTCGTGCGCGGTCACGTCGCAGCCATGGCAACATATCCTACAAAATGTAAGATGGAGTTCAAAGACAGACTCCGCCCGCACCACTAATGTATCCTATAGTGCCCCGTCCTATTCCAGCCTGGCGCCCCTCTCCCGTCCAGTGTGCTACTGTTGTGGGATACAAGGCCACATTTCCTGTGTCTGTCGCCGCCGCTGGCAAGACAAGCAACAGGGTTATGCTCCTTTTGAATCTGCCCGCGCGCGCCAGCCTAATGGTTCTACTCTGCCCTACTCAGACTTTTTCCGGCGTTTTTCCTTTCCTCCGGATTTCACCGATGTTTCCCGGCTATCGCGTCCTTCCCGACGCTGATTCCCTTCGCCTTTTCGCAGCAAGTTACCGCTTCGTCCTGCCTCGCAACCCTTCGCACCTGGAGCGGAGAACTAACCAAAGCAGTTTTTGGAGGGAAAGCTTCTTCGAGTTCGAACTTTACAATTCCTCCCGAGCGACCGTCGAATATTTTAACCGTAATTGTTTAAGGACTGCATTTTGAGGCATTCATCGACACCGGCGCCGCTTATTCCGTCGTGCGTTTCTCTCTCTGATCTCACCTGAGCAAAGTTCTAGCCCCATACATCGGTCCGCTACTTCGTGGAGATAATGGCACTCTGATCAAACCCACCGGCCAATGCACAGCACGTGTCCTCATCGATAACCAGCGGCATCATATCGAATGTATTGTGCTCCCCACGTGCGGTCATCTCATAATATTGGGGTGGGATTTCTTGTCGCCGGCGTCCGCCCTCATCTCTAGCCGTGACGCCTCAATCAGGTTGCGGACCGCGGTATATTACCGACTTCTGATTGTTCACCACCACACGTGTTCGCAGCAGTTGATTTCGTTCTGGCCCCAGGACGCGAGCAGCTGATCATCGTGGCATTCGGCTACGCTCTCCATGGCGAGGCCTTCGTTATGCCCGCTCCTCGGTGGACCTCCGACGACCTAGCTCTTGCCTCGCGCCTCTCTCCTTCACCCGCGGTTGCGCGGTGGTTGTGGCCCTACGTACAACTTCCCAGCTATTCTTACTGCCCAGAGGCGCCACTGTTGGATTTATTTTTGACGGCAATCCTGTCCCCTTCAACACACGTTCCTGCTGGTTGCCTGTGTGCCGCCTCCATTTCCGACATTCTCTGCTCTCGCAACCGCCATCAGCCCTGACCTCACATCCGAGCAGTTAACAGCTCTGCTAGATGTCCTCTTGTGGCACCGAGAATTTTGTGATATGTACACCTCAGCAATAGGAAAGACCTCCATCACCTCTCATCGCATAGAGACGGACGGCTCTGCTATTGTTTGGCGACGGCCGTATCCCGTTTCGGCAGCAGAAAGCAAAGTCATTGAGGAGCAAGTTTCCGACATGCTTGCTCGAAATGTCGTCTGGCCATCCACGAGCTCTTGGTCCTCGCCTGTGGCTCTAGTTCAAAACAAAGATGGCTCAGTCCGTTTCTACGTGGATTACGCGGCACTTAACAAGATCACGCGCAAGAATATTTACCCTTTGTCTTGTATTGATGACGCATCAGAGTGTCTCCAAGGCACTGAGTATTTCTCCAGTTTCGACCTTCGTTCGGGATACTGGCAAATTTCTATGCACGATGCTGACAAGGACAAGACTGTCCTTTCTACCACCTACGGTCTCTACGAATTTACCGTGATGCCTTTCGGACTCTGCAATGCACCGGCCACTTTTGAGCACATGGTTGGTACCGTGCTTCGCGGCATGAAAAAGAAAACATACCTATGTTATCTCGACGACATCATTGTCTTCTCGTCAAACTTCTCTTAGCACTTACAGCGTCTCACTGAAGTCCTCAGGTCCTTTGTCCAGGCGGGGCTTCAGCTGAATACCAAGAAATGTCACTTTTCCAGTACGACCATCAAAGTACACCTTGATTCTCCTACTGCTATGATGGTCTAACTTTACCACTATTGTGGCTCTGTTACACAAGCTCGTGTCTTCCCAATTGCTTTACACCTGGTAGACTGAATGTGAAGATGCCTTAAAAACTCTCAAGCAGGCACTCACTTCATCTCCGATGCTTCGGCATTTTGACGCGGACGAGCCCACCATACTTCACACAGACGCCAATTGCCACGGTATTGGCACGGGTCTGTTTCAACGCAAGAGCAGTGTCTGAAGAGCAAGTCGTCGTATACGCCAGTCGTACGCTTACTGCAGCTGAGCGCAACTATACTATTACGGAGCAAAGTGCCTCGCCGTTGTTTGGTCGATTAAAAAATTTGTTTGGGCGCCACTTCAACATTGTAACAGACCATCACGCACTCTGTTGGCTGTCATCGCTGAAGACCTTATTGGTTGACTGGGTCGCTGGGTGCTACGTCTTCAAGAGTGCACCTTCACCATCACCTTTAGGTCTCGGCGAAAACACCTCGACACTGCCGCCCTCCCTCGCTGCCCATTGCTTCCTACTGAGGCGGCTCCGCCTACGGCCTCCCCTCGCTCCTACCATCCGAGTGAGCCTTCTGCTGGCCACCTGCATGTTGCACGCATCCCTATACCTCCGCTCAAGATCAACGCTGATTTCTGGTTCCTGCAGCTGACTAACCCTTGCTGGCGCACAATCATCGCTCCCTCCGTGGAGAATCACTTGTCCCGAACAGTCGCTTGCGCCGTCAGCTTTGTCGCTTCCGAGTTTACCATGAAACACTTTACCGCGACGTTTATCACCCTACGGGTCAACACTGGGTGCCCGTTGTACCTCGCTCCCTTCGTTTTAAAATTAGAGAGGCTTAACACGACGACCCCACTGCTGGACATTTAGGCCACTTTAAAACTTACGAAAGTATCAAAAGCCGCTACTTCTGACCTGGACTTTCTGCCAGCGTCACCAAATGCATTTCATCATATTCGTCTTGCCACCATCGCAAGCGTTCAACATCTCTTCCTGCTGGCCTACTGCAACCTCTACCTCGCTCATCTGTGCCTTGCCCATCGCCATTGACTTGTTTGGTCCTCTTCCTTTGATGTCAGACAGAAACCGTTGGATTTGCACTGCCATCAACCATCTGACGTGGTACGCTGAAACCGCCCCTCTTCGCTCCGGTACCGCCTCTGAATTTGCCGATTCTTTCCTCCATGCGATAGTTTTGCGTCATGGAGCTCCCCGTATTCTCATTAGTGACCGTGTAAAGAAGTTTTTTTCTCAAGTCCTTGAGGAAGTACTGCGTGCAGCTATCACCGTCCATAACACCGTCCAGCTACCACCCTCAGACCAATTTACTTATCGAGCGTTTTCGCTGCACTTTGTCCGATATGATATCAATGCACATTGCTCCTGATCACCGGAACTGGACAACGTTTTACCTTTCGTCACCTCGGCTACAATTCCGCTGTTCAGTGCACCGCTGGTTATAGCCCTTTCTGTTTAGTTTATGGCCGTCAACCATCGACAGTAATCAACACTACTTAATTCTCTGCTCCCTCCTTTATGTCTGAATCTCTAGGCGAAGCGTTTGCCACTCGTATGGCCCAGTGTCGCCAATTTACCCGTTTGAGCACTGAAGAAGCCCTACAAGAATGCAAAGCCCTGAATTATCAGCGCCATCGAACTCTCTCCTTTTTCCCCGGTGACGAAGTTCTCCTGTTGACACCAGTCCGCATTCCTGGCCTTTGTGAGAAGTTTCTAAATCGTTACATTGGCCCGTACATAGTACTCCAACAAACGTCTCCGGAGAATTATCGCGTTATTCCCTCGCACAGCGTCGCAGATCTACGTCGCCGCTCCAAAGAGATCGTCCATATCTCGCGCATGAAGCCTTATGTCCGTCGTCCCTCACCCCTGTAATCAGCGACCAGGGGGCTGCTCTTTTGCCGGGGGCATTTGTGCGAGCATGGTGCGCGAACTTTCACTTCTTTCATCTGCATCGATCCATCATCTTTATCATCATCACCTATCCTTGTCGCGTCCCGGTGCCTGATAGGATTCTTTGCGGTAAAACATTGAGAAGACCTGTTTAAGCGCCTAAATCTGGCAAAGAGGTTCAGTGCTTAATCGGTTCCTTTAAACAAACTTTATGTACTGTAGAATACAGCTTCGTTCAGAGGGAATACAAGAAACCAAAGTGCACCAATAGCAACAGCATGCAAGTAGTGTTCACGCAGCTGTGAGCAAATCGGTGTTGTGAGCTCTGCTGCAACGACAGTATTTGCACACAAAGGTATTGCAATGTAATTCCATCGACGAAATCTACTTTGCCAATAACGTCTCTGCTGTTCACAGCAAGTTTAATCGAATGTTTGGATTTGAGAAGGTAGGCATTAAAGTAAGTAAAGATACCATTCTAGATGTTTGAGAACTGATGGTATTTTAACTGTTTTTCTAATTGATGGAAAGCACGGCCAAATTGACGAAATGTTAAAACTTTTGATTATGAAGAGTGCTCATGTAGGGACGTAAGAGTAGTAATCTGTAATATGGAAAATGGAA
Source organism: Amblyomma maculatum (assembly GCF_055883805.1). Taxonomy (NCBI): domain Eukaryota; kingdom Metazoa; phylum Arthropoda; class Arachnida; order Ixodida; family Ixodidae; genus Amblyomma; species Amblyomma maculatum. Next base: position 9,889,137 of record NC_139351.1, on the reverse strand, counting down.
AGGTCTTTAAGTAGACATTCAGATAACACAGAAATCGAAGCCAACAGCTACCGCGAAAGAGGGCCGACAGAAAATGTGAGAAAAGAAATTTAGGTAAAGAAAATTTGGAAGACAGTTAAATTATTGTATTGTAGCTTGTAAATATTTGTGATGATGAAAAGGGGCTCCATGTTACGTTTGCTGGGATGTGCAGATATTTGTGCTTTCTCTGCGTTCTCCTGCTCATTAGATTTTCGTTACGATCATCACTATTGGACATAGTCTTCAGCTGCTCACTTCACAATGGGGATTTGTCTACAAATTAGGTTCCTGAAATATTGTTACTAGGAAGATATTCAGTCCGATAGCTGTCCACACAACTAACGTTAAAGGCAGCACCAATATCACCACCCTCAGTGTCGTCTTCTGCGAGTGTGTCTCACTTCATTATCCTCAGCACGACCAGCGAATACCGCTATGTAACTCTACCCCTTCCGGGAAACGCACAATCCCGGAACGGTCTACGCTAGTGAAATAGAACGTGCATAATAGGGCTTCAGACAAGACACATGCACTATTTCGGAGGTTGGCGCTGTGGACGAGGACTTCGGATAAACCGATTCAACTTGGTATGTGACGTCGACTACGGAGCGCAAAGCACAGTTAAAGCCTGTGTAATGGGGAAAAAATTTTTCCCACAAGTCAACTAGTTAGCATGAGAGCCACAGCAAGACGAGAGATCGAGGAGTATAGTGGACATCATGGTGGCAACTGTCGCACCGGAACTTTTGAGAGTCTTGAGATGCAGAGCCTGGCACGAGTTCTTTGGCGGGTATCATGAGCGCGGGCGACGGCATCACTGGCGTAAGTACTGGTGGGTCTGCCATGGGGAGTGAGGATTCGATGGGCAGTAACGGGTGTCGGCCAAATAGCAAATAAAATGGAGAATACCCAGCTTTAGAATGGACAGATGAATTGTAGACGAATGTCACAAAGGGTAGATGAACGTCCTAATCGCGGTAGTCGTGAGGCGCATACTTGGACAGCATGTCTATGAGGGTACGGTCTAGATGTTCCGTGAGGCTGTTGGTCTGGGGGTGATAGGCGGTGGGGAATTTGTGGCAGAAAGAGCACGAACGGAGAATTTCGTTAAAAACTCGTGACAGGAAGCGGCAACCACGGGAGGAAGCGGCGGTCACAGTCAGTTAGCAGTACTCGAAGGGCACCATGAGGAAGAATCACATTTTTAAAAGGAAATCAGTGACGTCTGGGCACAGCTGGTCGGAATGGCTCGGATAATAGCGTACCGCGTAGCGTAATCGGTGGCCACGACGATCCATTTGTTCCCCGAGGCGGCATTTGGGAAGAGGCCAAGAAGATCAAGAAGATCAACGCCTATATGGGAAAACGGGTAAGTCGGCATGGGGATCGGCTGAAAATGACCTGAAGGCAAAATTGTGGGCTTTTTCCGGCGTTGATAGGAGGCGGCTGGTACACACCCAGATGGCCAGCCGTGGGAGCATCATAGAACTGTTCAAGGAAGGTGGAACGCAAGTGCTGGTGAACGACGAGCAAATATCTGTGCCATGGGGTCGCATATTACGTCGGATTATCGTGTTCTCGTCGAGCACAAATAAGGTTAGAGATGGATCAGGGCAGTCGGAGGTAAGACGGCGGATAATGGAATGCAGCTAAGGATCCAAGCGCTGTTCGTCAGCAATGTTAGAAAAGGCCGAACGAGACAATACACATGCGTCATCGTCAGAGTCGGTAGGGCTAGGGCAGTCGATAGGATGACGGGAAAAGCAGTTTGAATCTAGGTGAAGCCGGCCGAACATGTAGACGACGGAAAAGGTGTGTTCTAGCAATCGTATCGCCCAGCGCCCGCAACGGCCAGTAGGATCCTTGAGAGAAAAAAGCCAACACAAAGCATGATGGTCTGTTGTAACTGTAATAGGGCGGCCAAACTAATAAGGGCGGAATTTTGTAATAGCCCAAACAAGCGCCAGGCATTCTCGTTCTGTGCGTTCTGTGATAGAATAATTTTGTTCGGGCGTTGATAGGAGGCGGCTGGTATACGCAATCACCCTTGTACGGCCATGCTGTCGCTGAGCTAGTGTAGCTCCTATGCCATGGCCACTTGCGTCGGTGCACAGTTCAGTATTGGCGGGTGGGTTGAAATGAGCCAAGACTGGTGGAGTATTGAGAGCAGTAATAAGCTCCGAGAAAGCTGCAACTTGTTCAGGCCCCCAATATAATGAAACGTCTGTCTTGAGGAAGTGGCTGAGCGGACGGGCAAGGGCTGCGAAGTTCGATACGAATCGTCAGAAATGGGAACATAGGCCAATAAAGCTTCGAATATCGCTGGATGAACGCGGAGTGGGAAAATCTCTGACGGCACGAATCTTGTCAGGGTCAGGCTGAACGCCGGAAACGTTAACCAAGTGACCAAGGAATTTCATTTCTCGGTGACCCAAGCTGCACTTCTTAGAGTTTAGTTGAAGGCCGGAGCGGCAAAAAACCCAAGGATTGTAGAAAGGCGAAGGAGATGGCTGTCAAATGTAGAGAAAACAATTACGGTGTCAAGATAACACACACAAGTGGTCCACTTGAAGCCTCTGAGCAGAGTCTATGATGCGTGCGAAGGTTGCTGGAGCTCTGCAAAGGCCAAAATGCATTACTTTAAATCGGTAAAGGCCGTCAGGGGTGATGAACGCTGTTTTTTGCGGTCTCTCGCGTCGACAGAGATCTGCCAGTAGCCGGAACTAAGGTCAATGGACGAAAAGTAGCTGGCTCCGTTCAAGCTATCAAGCGCATCGTCAATACGCGGAAAAGGATAGACATCATTTTTTATTATATTATTCAAGTGGCGGTAGTCAACGCAGAATCTCTAACTGTTATTTTTCTTCTTGACCAACTCAACAGGGGATGCTCAGGGGCTACTGGAAGGCTCGATTACGTCGTTCGCTAACATCTTCTTGACCTCCGTTTGAAGGACGCGTCGCTCCGCAAGCGAAACATTATAGAGCCGCCACTTATTAGGACTAGCGTCACAGGTGCCAATGCGGTGGCTAACAACTGCACTTTGACCCAAAGGGCGGGTACTGAATTCAAAAAGGGCCCTGTAAGTTAGCAAAAGCTTGTGGAACCGAGCGGCGAATTCAGGTTGGAGATCAGCTGCAATCATCATGTTAAAAGATTAAGGGCGCGATGAGGAGGACGAGAGAGTGGTTGCAGGGACGGCAGTTGGATTATCTGTATTCAGAACTGAAAGTGCACAATCGGTCATCGGGGACCACGCAGCTAGTGAAATTCCATCGGGCCGAACTTGAGTTGACAAGTGAAGTTAAAGACAGGGAGAGCGGTGCGATTCTTGGAGATGTGTACAATGAGATGAGGAAGGGTGACGTGCCGCTGTAGCAGGACATCAGTAATGGGGCACGCGAGATGGTCGCTGTCTGAGACGGGTGGGAATGACGACATTGGGATGTAAACAGCGCTTTGAGGAGGAAAGCGGCAGAACTGTGCTGGTCGAAGGCGGGTTGAGCAGGTGGGGTCTTCAGAACAGAGCGGAAGGTCCAAGCAAAGTAGGCCGGTAGAGCAGTCAATGGAGGCGCAAGGAGCTGCTAAAAAGTTAATGCCAAGAATAACTTGGAGGGGGCATTCGTGTAGGACAGTGAACAACACTGGGTCATGATGGCCAGCAATGGTAATTCGCGCCGTACACATGCCAACCACGGCAGCAAGGCTACCATTTGTGACGCGAACTGTGGACGAGACGACTGGCGTAAGTATTTTCTTGAGGCGACGGCGAAATAAGAAGCTGAGAGCGTACAGTTGGGCGCCTGTATCAATGAGAGCAGAAACGGAACTCCATCCACTAGGAATTCGATACGGTTATTTTGTAGGGCAGGGGTCAGCAGAGGTTTTTCGGTCCAGGTCATAAGTGCAGCGTCACCTCAGGGGGCTGCATTGGCTAGGTTTCCGGTAAGTTGCCAGAATAGGACGGTGACGAACTGTGGCGAGGAAGAGGAGAACGCGAACGTCGTGCTTGCGGGGACGTTGAACGGTTGGCAGCACGCACAGTGGCACTGGGGTCAACACGGGCCTGGTCGGGGCGAGGTGAGGAATAGCGAGGGGCATAGTCTCCGTGACGGTCGACGTAGGTGAACTGACGTGATGGTTTGTACCAGCGGCTACGGCAGTGACGGGAAATGTGGCCAACGCGCGAAGAAGTAAAACAGATGGGGCGATTGTCATGGGTACGCCATTCATTTGGATTGCGGTACCAATATTGGGGTGAGAAACCATCGCTTAATGAGGCAGAAGCAATCACTTGAGGGGCAGGTGCGGATTCTGCGGTTTCGGTAGCGCTTTCAGAAGGGAGGCCCATATTCGCAACCTCTTGGCGAATAACAGCCTGAATGAGGTATATAGAAGCCAGGGTGTTGTCGTGCGTATGCGATAGTGAGGCTGCGGGTGTCATTGCCTCACGCTCTTGGCGGACGATGCGTGTCGAAGTGCTGTCGTTAGCAGGCGGTCGAGGAGTCGGAAGATCAATACAAGGAGAGCTAGAAGCCGCGTTCGACAGCCGGTCGAAACGGTGAATATGCGCCTCTGTTTCGCTTGCTCGAAATGTCGGCACACCTGTAACACAGAGTCAACGCTGGAACAATGCCTGCAACCCAGGAGGTTAAAGGCACCGTCGGCAATGCCTTTTACTATATGGCCAACTTTATCTTCCTCAGGTATGCCTTGGTCGACTTTGCGGCACAGAGTTAGAGAGAGAGAGAGAGAAAACTTTACTTAAAAGAAAGAATAAAGGGGGGGGGGGGACGCAGTGAGTGGAATCTTCAATTCAAGACCACAGTGGACTGGGCTGCCGCTCCTGCCTGAGTTACCAGCATACGCTGGGTCGCTAGGCCAGAGCACAGCAGAGTGGCCTGCCATAGCATAGAGAGAGGTAGGACGTCTGGGATGTAAGTGAGACAAGACTCCGTTGGCGTCCGAGCGCGAGAGGCGAGTGCTTTCTTGGCGGCGAGGTGGCGACCAATAACAGGCTTTCCTAACAGGCCATGAATCTTCCGTTTGCAGATATTCCAAGATGTTAGGTCATTTACGTGGGCTTCGAACCGCACCCACGCTGTCCCAGTCAAGTAAAAGATAACATTCGCGAGCATGAGTGTGTGATCCGACCTGCTGTCCTTGCTTAGGCATTCGTACAGGGCTAGCCAGTCGTCTACATCAACGTCGTTGGTCACGCAGAAGGTTTCGGGGTCAGGGGGTAGGCCCTGATGACAGCAGGTACCGTCGTTTGTAGTCACTGTGGTTGTAGCGACGTGGCGGCCGCTACGCAGATCCAGCTTGTCACAGGAGATCGAATGGACTCGCCTCCACCAGGAGATGTTACATGGACGTTATTCTGTTCCACAGCTGTGCACACAACTAACGTTCTTCTTCTTCTTCTCCCTCGTTGTAATGGCACATACCCACAACAACTAACGTTAAAGGCAGCACCGATCTCACTACCCTCAGCGTCGTCGTCGTCTGCGAGTCTGTCTCACTTCTTCCTCAGCACGACCAGCGATATAAGTAACAATATTTTGCTTACATATTTTTTACAGGAGCCACGTTTATCGGTAATATTACTTTGCGCGCCTGTTGCGACAAATGATGACTGATGATTGCGAACTACCGCAAGAGATAAGGGCTTCAAATTACCGATCGAACGCTTAAACCTATTTCTTTGGTTGTCCAGTTCACTTACTAATTTACATGAATAAATTCTATAATTTTGTGTTGGCTTTCCTCGTGTGCCCTAAATATTGCTTTGTAAAATGTTGTTCTAGACGGCTTGGTAATTCGTACTGAGTGCAAAGAAAACTCCAAATACCAAGGAAGCAAGATGTGACTAGCGCCATCTTGCGCGTGTTTGTCTTAGTGTTTGGCATACCTATACAAATATGTAGGCATTGCTTGGAACATTGGATTTGTGTAGCCACTCATTCAAACATGGAAACTAATCGCTGACGGTAGTCTAACTAAACGGACTATGGTGACAAGGACACGGTACCGCAACAAGCCAAAAACAGAAATCAAAATGATTAGAAGGCATTGACGCTGTGGATCATACATGTTAACATAGAATGAGTGCAACAGTCATCTATGCTTTGAAGTACTGAATTCAGATTCCTTTTAAACACAATAATGCTCCGTTGTCCTGTTTTTTTTTTCTTTTTTTTTTGCTTTGTCTCAAAATATAGAAACATAGCTGTGTGGGAAGAAGGCACAAATGCAGCTTGAACGCTGCACGTCATTTTGCGTGATCACAATCATCAGAGACTGATCTGATTTTATATTTGAAGGAATCAGTTTCAAAGTATTATTTACTAAACTAAAGAACAGTCTCAGAATCGCGTTGGTAAATAAAGCTTGGAGACGTGCGACCCAGTGAAGATCAACACCGCATTCTTTCAATATGGGAAGATGTTAAAGTGTAGCAAACTTAAAAATCAACATCTTCTATTCATGAAGATAAAGTATTTCAGCATGACCGCCTCAGAGGAAGGCAGGCAGGATAAAAATGTTGCATGAAATATTCATATTCCTGAACTAATATAGGTAGCAGAGCTGATGTACCTGATTCTCACATCAATGTTTTAGCAATAATATAAGCAGCTCAGTAAAGCGCATTTACGCGCAACTTTTCAGCAAAGAATAAAATATGTTTTATTAACAACAATGCTATGTGACATTACAAGGTGTACTCACAAGGCTACGCTGAATTCTTTATAAATACGTCGAGCTTTGCGCATAATATTTAACTTGGGGTGTGCCTATTTTGTGCTAATCGAAGGTGCTCGCACAAGGATATTTCCCAAATATCACAATTGCCACCGAAAGCATTTTTTTTAACAGCAGTGACTTTTCTTCATCTCTGAAATTTATCGTAGAAGTAGGCATTGAAGACGTCGAAGTCAAAGATGTGAACAAATATTACGATCATCAGCTAAACTAGGCGGTAGTTCATGTGCCACAAGACCAGGAATAGATCAACCAAGATCAGTATCGTAACGAGATTACATGGCACGGTCAGGTTGGCATCACTTCTCAACTGAATGAGCATCTTTGAGATCAGGGGGTATGTAATATTCAAATAATGTAGGCACCTTGGACCCAACATGGGACATAGTACCTTTAAGCCACGCGGAACATTCGTACACTTGGCTGAAGCGGGTGTGTAAGTCATTGCCGGTTCTAATTTCCCATATTGTGATGGCTAGTGACTGTATGCTAAGGACAGCTTGTAAGGTAATAGAGACAGAAATGAGAAAGTAGCGAAGTGTATGCATATGTATTGAAGTCTCTAAATAAAGCAACGGACAACGTGGAGCCATTCAGGGAGCATTTATTTTGAAATGGCGGTATTGTGGGAAGACAGCTTGAACATATGTTTGAAACAAGAAATCTAGGATATCAAAACATACGGCATGTTCCCGTTACAAATGGTGTTTCTGTGTTCCTTGGTCACTTCATTACAAATGTGCATGTGGGCCCCTTGTTTGAAGCACAACAAAGAATTGAGTACTTCCCACTGCCTCTGCGCTTCACAGAAAATTTCGCGGCCTTCCATATATTGTATCAATACCTCACTCACTCAGTTAACTCAAATAGCTCACAATTGGGTCACTGGCGTTTGAACCTTGTCGGTATCCAGCTAGCAGAAGACTGCTCTACCTAAAAGTAAACTCCATTTGGTTGTTTTTAATTTATACGGTAAACATATAGAATTACAATTATATATATATATATATATATATATATATATATATATATATATATATATATATATACATATATTGTAGGGGTGTGTTTATTTGGCGAACAAGATGGATGCAACTGCTCAGGAAAAACTTGCAGCAGAGCGTCAAGCATGGCGAACCACGCAGACAGCGACCAACTTCTTCATCCTCGGGCATGCCAGCACGCGATGCATGCCAGTGGCTATAACGACGAAGATTGGCACACTAAAGTTTTCCCCTGGTAGACAAGAAGCCATCCTGGCGACTTACGGAGCCGAAAGGACAGGCGGATCATAGTAGCGCTTGATTCCGTTCACATGAACGCAAGTCCGCAGAGGGCGTAACAGGCTCACCTACGTAGTTTACAAGAGAGGTTTGTTGGAGGACTCGGTATGGACCCTGATATCGAGCAAGAAGCTTTTAGGAAAGGCCGGCGGTTGTGGCAGGAGCCCAGAGCCACACCAGGGAGTTAGGTGCATAAAAAGAAGCCTCGCCGGCGTCACGGTGGGGTTTTTGTTCCAACTAATTTTCCGTTATAAGCGAACGAGGGAGCTGACGGCATACTTCTTCATACTGGGTGGCGTACGAGAGTGGCGTCAATTCAGAGACATCAAGGCGGTAGGGAAAAAGCGTGTCCATTAATTGTGCAGGTTGGCTCGCGCCCATAAAGAAGAAAAAATGGAGAAGATCAAGTGGTGGTCTGTGTCGCAGTGTTATACGCGTAGGTTACGAAGGGAAGAACCTGGTGACAGTTGGAATGAGCGTCGTTCACGTACATGGCTAGCACGTCACTCAGAGTACGGTTGAAGCGTTCTGTCAAGCCATTTGCCTGAGGGTGGTAAGAAGTAGCGGTGAGGTGAATGATGCGACATTCTTTCAGCAGTGCCTCAAAAGCGTCGGACAAGAAAGAGCGGGCGCTGTGTAGTTCCTTTGGAGTGCCGTGGCGAAGAATCAAGTTCTTGAGAAGAAACGAAGTGATGTCTCGGGCGGAGGCGGAGGGTAACTGTGATATTTCAGTGCAGCGATCAAGATAATCTACTGCCACAATAATCCTGCAGTTGCCACCGGGAGTAGTAGGAAGAGGACCGTAGAGGTCTATGCCAACGCGGTCAAACTGGTGGGCAGGACAAGGTAACTGCTGCAATGAAGCAGGGGACTTGTTAGGAGCGCTTCGGCACTGACAAGATTCGCAAGCGCGGACGAAATGCCATACAGACCTGTACATTTAGCGCCAATAAAATTGTAGACGGAGGTGCTAGTAGGCTTTCAACACGCCACCGTAGTCACAATGTGGGTCAGCATGGAAAGCAGAGCAAATTTCGGCGCGGAGATGACGTGTGGAGCCATATCCATTAGTCGAGAAAATGTTTGCGGCGATAGAGCAGGCCGTCACGAATTCAGAAATGGTAGACTTGGCGGACGAGTGCTCTGGATGGATAACCGGGTGTAGGACTTTAAAGAAAGTCAAAAGCGCACTGATCCACTGGTCATTCCGCTGTTCGGTGGTCATGTTGACAGTGGCAAGTGACGACAAGGGTCCCAGTGCAGTATTATGACTATGGGACCCTCGTCTGTATTTTTATGCATTTTTTAAATATGTTCAATCTAATAAACTTTCACTTTCATCTTGTAAAAAAAATCGTGAAGGCAAATGTGGTCAGACGATAAAACGCTGGGCAATGGCGTGCGGGAAAGGGCGTCAGCGTCCGCATGCTTCAGTCCTGATCGGTAAATGACATGAATTTCATACTCTTTGAGCCGGTGAGCCCAGCGATCAAGGCGGCCTTATGAGTATTTCAGAGAAGAAAGCCATCACGACGCGTAGTGATCGGTCACTACATAAAATGGTCTGCCATACATATACGGACGAAATTTTTCGCAGGCCCAAATAATGGCCACACATTTTGTTCCTGTTACAGAATAATTAAACTCCGCTTTCGGCAAGTTTCGGCTAGCGTATGCTACCACATACTCGCTGAAACCAGCGGGTTTTGCTACATGAAGACGGCACCGAGCCCTATACCGCTGGTGTATGTGTGAATCTCCGTAGGTACAGTCGGATCAAAGTGACAGGAAATGGTTGGCGAAACCAAAAGGCGACGTAAAGTGTCGAATACGTTATCGCCGCCTTGGGTCCAGGCGGAAAGGTCGGAGCTGCTGGCGAGTAGCTAGGTAAGAGGGGAGATGATAGAGGTGATATTCAACATGAAACTTAGAAAGTAGGAACAGATGCCGATAAAGCTGTGGAGGTGCTTCAGTGTGGTTGGCTTAGGAAACTCGGCAGCAGCACAAAATTTGTTTGGGTCAGGGAGGATGCTGTCCTTAGAAAGAACATGGCCTAAAGTGAGTTTTCTGGTGGAAAAGTAGCACTTTTCAAAATTCAACTGAAGCCTTGCATTGGCGAGACACGTTAGAACATGCTTCAGGCGGAGAAGATGAGAAGAAAAGTTGGTAGAAAAAACTACGATATATAGATAACAATGAGAAGTCCGCCACTTGAGCCCGCAGACAACAGTGTCTATTAATCATTCGAAAGTAGCTGGGGCATCGCACAGTCCAAAGAGCATAACGTTGAACTAGTATAAACCATCCGTGTTATAAAGGCAGCTTTAGGTCATCGTTAGCCATCGGCACCTGCCAGTAGCAAGAGCGAAATTCCAAAGAGGAGGAATACTCGGCTCTCTGCAAACAGTCAAAGTCATCGTCGATTCTTGGCAGAGGATAGACGTCGACACGTGATCTTTAGCCTACGAAAACTGACTGAAAACCGGATGGAACCGTCTTTCGTAGCGACCCGACCAACCGGATACACCCATGGGCTGTTAGATGGCTGCATGACACTCCGGCGAAACATACCGCCCAGATTATCAGCAATGACTAGGCGCTCAGATGCCAATACGCGGTAAGGACGCTAGCGTAAAGGTGCGTTTGTAACGGTGTCGATTGTGTGTGTAGCAACAGACGTGCGATTCAGAGCAGTGTTAGGAAAGTCGACGGAAGCAGTGAAGCTCTTTAGAAAGGCAGCGATTTGATTGCGCTACGCCGGTGGGAGATTTGTGTCATTGGCATGCTGGAAAATTAGTTGTGGTTTAACTCTGGTTAACGCTGGTTGAATTGCAATAGCAACGGCGGAAGCTTCTTTTGCCTGCTACATTATTTCCCTATCATGCCCTATCAATGTAAGGTGCTACGTACATTATTAGGGACACCTAAACGCATCCTTTAAGAGTTTGACGCGAGAGCGTAAGCTACCAGCTCACATATAAATGAGAAGGGTTCAATGCTGCAGAACCGAATGGGGAGTGAAAGGATTAGCTTCTGATGACCGAGCGTTCTTCTTCTTAGTCGTCTTCATCTTCTTCATCTGTTTCATCTTCTTCTTCATCTTCTTCGTCGTCTTCGTCCTCGTAGTCCGTCTTCTTCGGCTTCATCATCTTCTTCTTTGTCTTTTTCGTCTTCTTCACGGCTGTTCGAGGTGAAATGTGGGCCTTCTCGTGGCTACGCGATGGGCTGAAACCTGGCGTAGTATTGCTATGGCAATAACATATCAGGTGGTGTCGAAGTGGTCGCTATATTGCAAGAGCTGAGAACATTAACATCGAAATAAATAGGCATGTCAGGAAGAGTATTTACAAGAGTGGGATCTAGTTCTTCAATATGGACGAGACACTCGCCGCGTAGCAGGACGGACGGGAAAGACAATGGATTCGACACGTACATTGCACTACGGCCATCTTCGAACTTGAAAAAGCAAACGGATGCAGGAGCAGGGATGGCATGAAGCATGGTCGGAAAGTGTGAAAAGACAGTCGAAGTACTAACACTTTCACAGGCGGGTGGAATAAGGGCAGCAGAAAACGGAGGAGTGTCTGTCCCTGGCGACAAGGGGTTTTGCAGACCGGGCAGGGACGTCAGACAAGGTGGTATCAATAATGGCAGCGTTTGGGCGAATTGGTTAGACATCTTAAACCTGGAAAGCGCATAAAAAACACACGGACAACAGCAAGAGACAGACACACGAGCGCTTACCTCCAACTGAATTTTAATTTCATGCGAGAAGCAGAATATATGTCCACTTTAGATCACATGCGCATGCGAAGAAAAAACTCAAACAGGAAAAAATATTATCTGGCTGCACAAGTAAAAGATGAAAGATATGCAATCTCTTCCTCAGACAGCAAAATAAAAATTAAAAAAAATTAAAAGGTGGTATCATAAAGAGGGAAGAAGGCAACTTACGCGCAGGCGGATTCAATAACGGCAGGATGAGTAGAAAGAAAGTCTTAGCCTAGGATGACGTCGTGTGAGCAGTGAGACAGTTCAATAAACTCGATGGTGTATAAAACGTTTTCGACGAGAACACGGGCCATGCACGCCGCCGAGGAATGAATGCACTGTGACAAGGCGATGCAAAGCGAAAAGTTGGAAAGCGTGGTGCTTACTGTGAGAAATCGGCGGCAAAGAGCTTCACTGAAGGCGAATACGGCAGCGCCCATGTCGACAAGAGCGAGTATTTCGACGCAGTCGATAAACATTTGTGTTAAGTTAGCGGGAGAACACAGAGAACATGAAGAGTGTGAACCAAAAGCAGTTCTTGCCCCAGGAACTGTGACTGTTAGTTTCCCTCAATCGCGCCGGTAGAACGTCGGAGAAGCTTAGGTGGTGAACGGCGACGAAGGAAAGGTGATTGCCATGTGGTATACTTGTGAAAGTCGCGAGATACAAAGTCGTAACCGGGCAGATTTTTCGGCGAGGACGAGAAGGTGGAAGGCGTTGGAAGAGAAGGCGTGCGACATGTACCGGCTGCCGGCAATACTAGCAGATTGGCGGGTTGTCCGTGGTACGCTAAGGGTTCGTAGGGCGTTGACATACCTTTGAAACAAGGGCATGGAATGCAGACCCAGCCAAAGGTGAAAGATGGAAGGAAGGGGCCAGCATGTAGAAACCAGTTTCGGATGACGTTAGTGGTGTGGCGGCAACTTGGGCGTAAGTCAAAGGAGTTGTTACTTAAGGTAGCACGGGGCTTGGCGGCAGGACGCCAGCAATGTGACCTTGTAGGACACGCCGTACGGTAGGGGCGACATATGGAGCCATGTCACGAACAAGGCGGCCAGTATCTTGTATTTGAGGAATCAGGAACAGCTGGCGGATGACCTCTTCACTAACGAAGGCGTTGTTTGTTGACTCAAAGGACTGTCATCTTATGGAGGAGAACCGCCCAGATCTTACATAGAGAGGGTTTCGTTCCATTTGTTGTATGTGCTGACACGCTCGTATGCCGACAACCAATCGTCTATGTCATATACGGCAGTGTCACTGAAGAGGCAGGGGTCACAATGTCTAAGAACACCAAAACACAAGACCGTCGTTGGGACAGGCGGAGATGTCGATGTGGTCTCATCCGGCATTGGATGCATAGGGCAATGTGCAGCCTCTTAGCTCCTGAGTGGATGGGAACGCATCCCGCAGCACCTGCAACAGTTGAAGGAGTGTGTTTATTCAGGCGAACCGAATAGATCGAGCTGTTCAGAAAGAACATGCAGTAGAACGTCAGGACTAGCGAACCACGAAGACAGCAACTAACTTCTTCGTCCTCGGGCGCGCCATCACGCGATGCATACCAGTGGCTATGAGGAAGAAGATTGGAAGACTGCAATATATATATTATACATATATATATATATATATATATATATATATATATATATATATATATATACAGATCAATAAAGGGAAATGAGGGTGCTCGTTATAATACATGAAGGAAAGAAGCCAGCAGTCGGCAAGGCCAAGGAAAAGCGTTGGGGATGGTACTTTATGTCTTTTTTTTTAATAGTTACTTGGATAATCACAGAGATTAGTAATGTAATCTGTTTAGGGGAAAGATAATTAAACACAAAGTAGAAGAAAAAACAACGTGCCGATGGTGGGAACCGAACCCACGACCTCCGAATAACGCGTCCGGTGCTCTTCCAACTGAGCTACATCGGCCGCTGTCCCCCCTGCTACTTTCTTGGGTATTTATGTTGTCTGTATACGAACCTTGAGAGTGTTCACCAGCGCTACCTTCTTTCCTTCATATATATATGTATATATATATGTATATATATATATATATATATATATATATATATATATATATATATATATATATATATATATATATATATATATATATATATATATATATATATATATATATATATCCAGTAGGTTTTAATGGTCCAGTAATATGAATAAAGTAGAGCGTTACGACAGACGCGACTGCTCATTTTCACAGTTTATTTTGTCGACAGTTTCGGGAATGGTACGTATTGTGTTCGTCAGGTCAACTTTACGATATCCCAGCCTTGTGGTCATCGCCTTGGCGAAACACAGGAGGAGGTGTGACCCCGCCCCCGCAGCTCACTCGAGAGTGACGGCGAGACATAGTATGCCACATTCAAAAGGCGCCGCTGTGCTAAAATTAGATATAAAGGAAAACATCAACAGTTGACCTTGCAATGGTGCTAGAATGAGACGGAGACTGGGTAGCGGAAACAAAAAAAGGGATCTATTGAATCTATATATTTAGTGATTTGTCACAGCTCGCCCCATCAATTACTAAGGCTATAGAGTAATGCTTATTTATTATCTCCAAGAGCTGCATCTGAGAGTACTCTTTATTATCTCGTACTGATTTCGAATTAACTTTTCGAAATTACATGCGCTCGCGCTTGCTCGCAGCTGTTAGTTATAAGTATGTTTCGAGCTTTCATTTCACATTTCCAATCTTCTCAAGTGCCAGATGTGCTCAATTGATGATATGAAATTTATATTTGCGGCAAATTAGGCTGAAAAGAACAATTTCAGATCAGTAAGTTTACTAAATAAAAAAAGATATTGTAAATGTTCATTATTACGAAACCACCCGGATGTTAATATTGTTGAGGCTTCCTAAATGGTGATATTGTATCTGACATCAAGATAGTTATTGGCTCCCTTGTCCCAAAGAAGCACGGTGTAAGATTAGTTTCACCATGGAAAGAAGTATCTCAGTGGCGGCCACAACAAAAGCGAACTTGATTGTCGGCGAACAACGGAAGCTGCACAGGTTTCCGCTGGACTTAACAGCCTTGGCCAATGGGGAGTTGGATTTACCATTATTCCAAATGCGCGTACAAATTTATAAAGTAGCTAAATAGGCACCGGCAAATATGTCCCCACTGAGCTCTAGAAAACGAAAAATTGTGTTGTTAGAGCTGTAACAGTATATTTGTAGGGCAATCTGTTCTGGTATACATAAACTTTATAAGTGTAAGTACCGTTCTACACTGCTGCATCCCACAAATAGTCGCAGACATGGTCATCGGCTAGAGTTGTGACTGTTTCCCCGGTGTTTTAGCCCAACACTTATAAAGGGCCATGGGCAAAGAAAATGGACTTGATAAATCACAAAGTTCACAGCGACGAAAAACGGTGCATGAGCGACATTTTTGCTATGAAAGGCTGGAAGGCTTTTTGATAATTGGGTAATCGGAAACTTGATCGTGGCTGTAGCTTTGTTACCTTAAGGCAGCAGCTATGAGTTGTAGGGTTGTGGTTGTGCGCTACTGGAGTTAATTTGCAAGCAGTGGTAACGGCACATGGTCCGAAACGCCAGCTATGTCAGACGCCCCACGTCACCAGTTAATCATCTCTTAACACGCACTTCTGCATGGCGCCCCTCCACACTCCACATTTGACCTACACTCCTATATTTTACCCCCTTGTATTTTTAGATAATAAAAGCTCCGTATCGCGTCCTCATGCCGTTTTTTACTCTTACCTAGAGTTAAATATAAGGGCGCTGGATTTCAGCCACCATGGGCTCGCTAAGCACATTGTGGATATGTGTTGTTTGGTGTGGTGTAGTTGAAGTTCTGTGGGAAAACCAAGTAGAGTTAATAAGCTGTCTAATCACCACGACCATCATCATCTCGAAGCGCGGACGATAAGCGCGTAAGCCATGGCAGCCAAGACGCAAAAGTAGACGACGCCGATAAAAGCTTTTTGCTTTCCAAACTGCCATAAAACGTCCTTTGATTGATATAGTTAATAAAACATTTTTATTGAAGTGTGCCCAATAGATGCAAAATATTGGTTTCTGTCCTGCTCATTACTTTGCCAATATAGGGGAGACATATTGCTTATTTGGGAGAGATGTTACACTTACCGGTGCTGAGGAAAGTGAACGGAGCACGCAATTTTCTTCTGTAATTTTCATGCGTGGCATAATTGAAACTGACAATCGTGGTATATGCGAACTGGTAATAGAGGTCAGTACTGTTTGCCTTGGACAGATATTGTTTTTTCATCTACAGCACAGAATGCTGTATTTTAATTTTTGAACAGAAAAGCGTGCTTAGTTTTCTTACATCCGTACCTGTACATAATCTTGCGGTCGCTTTTTGCAATTTTGTTTTCCCTGTATTGAATATGCGGACATTTGTTATTGTAGAACACTGTTTATTTTTGCATTATGTTCTGGGAAAACGTTGTAGGTGTGCACCAGGTAGCGTTCCACCCCATGATGCTTAGCGCACCCATGTGGGCAGTACTTGTCGTCAGGAATCTCCAGCAAACTCTCATAGATGGCGGCACTAGCTTTTCATGCAGGTAAGGGTAAGAACCTCTATGCAATTCACCATCCCCTCCCTCCCCCCATCTGTCAAATCAACACACTCTATGTATGGAAAGAACGTAAATCGCACTCTTCCTAATGCCCAGATCCATAGCAGAAATATTATGCCGAACGCTGGACTCGTTTTAGAGTATCCGCCCCGCATTCGAAAGTACTAGGTTCGATCCCGGGTACCGCCACTTACCGGTTCTTAGTGGGTACAAGAATTCCTTGGCCTGGGGCTTGGTTCATGTGAGAGGAAATAGTTGGAGAAAAGGTCATTGTCTAAAAAAGGAGATATGGGCATTTGCCGCACGGGGCACTCTTATGTTTGTCTGATCGCGGAAATCATCATGGATACATGAGCGCAAATGTTTCCAGTAAATCTATCAAATTTTGCTAGCCTTTGTGTTCTACCGATTTGCTTCAGCGATGTTGCAATATGAAGAACATTTATCTAATTCTGGTATTGGTACTATGCTCTTAAGGCACATTGGTGATGAGTAAGACAAAATTAGAAGCCTTCTATAAGGAGAAAATGCTCGTGTTGACGTTTGAATGGCGAAATCACATGTATGCGTTCACCGAACAATGCTTATTCTGCTGTGGGTGTTTGGTACACAGGCTAAGTAAAAAGGAAGTGAAATAATTCAGTGCGTTTTCTCTGCTCCTCATTTTTGCACGCTCAGTGTGGACCGTTCAGCAGCCCTCCCGGCTCAACCACGCTTGAAATCATGTCTATCATGCTGGTACAGGGGTCACCGCCGCTTGCGGCGGGGGCTGGCCTGGCACCGAATTTTTATTTGTTGTAGGCCGTCATTGCACACGCCACCGCTGGGGGTGGACGACGGCTGTTGTTGCGGCGCGCGTCTTTCTTTCCCTCTTCGTTTTCTTTCTTCTCTATATACTCTTCTGTCTGCACGAGGCAGCGGAGGTGGCTGAGCTACAGAGCCAGTAGTAGGCACGCGCATTTTCTTTTCCTTCTTCCTACAGCCACAACAACAACAATATTATGCCCGCCGCTCAGACATTCGTGCACATGTCCTCCACACACAGCTACATTATATACACGAACTCACAAAACGATTTTCGATCCATCCACAACCACACCATATCCGTTGACCTACGAGACAGTCTCAATAAGGCCCTTTTCGCCTTACGATCAGCCACCGTCACTCTGAAGTGGATCCCTGGTTATTCAGGGATCGCTGGAAATGAGCTGTGTAATCAGATCGCCGGCGATTTCCATAACCGGGCTCCGGTGATCACCTGGGTCAGCCCACCGACAAGTGACGAGGCACACGCTCTAAACCACACCCTTAAAGAGCCCTATGCGCAGCTAAAGGAAGATTCCCCCGTCTTCCGGCACCCCACCCTGCCCTTACTACCCACCAAACCAGAGTCCTCCGTGAAATGCCCTCACTACCACGGCACGCCTCTACCTTTATCACATGCGAGAGGACCCCTCATGCCCTAACTGCCCCTCCAGCTACGCGAATCTTGAAGACTGTCTTTTTCTCTATCCTGCCGCCATACAATCGTCACATTATTCCTACCCCCCCCCCCCCCCCGTATCCTGGTGTGCCTGGCTGGAATCTCCTTCACCGAAGGACAAGCTAGCCTTGATACAACACGTAGCCGACTTGTTGGACGCTTAATTTGAGTCCCAAATAAAGTGCATTACTACTACTACTTGGAGAAATTCCTCCGCGCGAGGAAAGACCATAGCCTTGCTCGCACCGGCGTCAACCCTGCCATCTCCTCTGTCCGCGTCGACGGTGATTCATCCGGCCGGAAAAAGGCGGGTCGTCTGGGGAAAGTTCTACAGCACCTGAGCAATGAAGACGCGCGTCTTGACGTGAGAAAGAGAGGAAGCTAAAAGAGCGAACCTTGCATGAATGTGCATGCCGGCCTTGGCGTTTTTTAACAGACAGACTGGGCGCGCCCTGGTAATTGAGGTCGCGTTGCATTAGCCAGCTAACAGTCGGCCTCTTCGATTTGGCTTGCACTAGCTGCACTAGTTCTAAAAAGTGGCACAACAGTGTCAGGCGATCACGTGAGCGTGCAGTCCCAGTTCCAACACGAGCGTTCAACGGCAGCTGCCAAAACAGGCAAAACAGGCGTAGGCCTCGGCAGCTGCAGAGGCCTACGCCAATGGAGGCCTCTGCAACGTAGCAGATGCCTGCGCACAGTATACATGGCATCTATCGCGTGCTATTCCGATCACGCTCAATTTCGAAGCCAGCTGCCGTCGATGTGCTGCATTTGGAAAGTGACGACGATTATGGGGACAGTGACGTTGACTGCGACCAACTCACCACCGTATACGCGCGACTTCACAATCGTATCTGTCTGCGAAGATGCCATTCATGCTCCTGGGTACAAGAGAATCAACTTTGTAAGCAGTGAAACTGCCTAACCAGACGCGAGTGATTGGCTCAGCGGTATATATTGTCACGTAGTGGTGACGAGGTTGACGACACAATTGAAGGGTCGATGATTTCACTAAAGAAACTGTTTATTTGGGCTGACTTGCGCCCGCAAAAGAACTAAGCAACTCGGCGCCGGCGATAGAAACAAACGAGCTCGTCGATCGTCGAACAAAGAATGCTCGTCACACTCGGCAACGCTCAATTTAAAGGCTGCACAGAACAATCTAGATAACGTCGCAAACAGCTACCAGCACGGGCTGGAACATTGTGGAAAGACACCCAAGTGGCCGGAACTTTCGAGACAGATCTCGGTGCATCTTGCGCTACAACAAAACTGATAAAGGTGTGACTCGCGACATCGAGCATTAAAAAACAAAGATTACGGAACTGATACACGGTCCAGAATCAGAGTGATAAGCCTGTATGCCGGCGGCTGTTAAAAAACAACAAATATTGTTTTGAAGGTTTCGCGCCATTACTCCCCCCTTAAAAAAAACATCGCCTCGATGTTCCAGAACAAAGAAACTTAAACATTGCAAAGTTTAAACACCACAGATTCTTTAACGCGCGTAATATGGCTTCAGTCGAACAACATGTACAATTTCTGGGCGTGCGCGTCGCCGTTGTGATGCTGACGTTCCGACGGGAATGACTTCATAGTCCAGTGGTCCGACGCGGCGAAGGATTTTGTACGGCCCAAAGTATCGACGCAACAACTTTTCACTTAATCCGCGACGGCGAATTGGTGTCCAAACCCACACTTGGTCTCCTGGATTGTACTCTGCGTGGCGTCGTCGTAAATTGTATCGTCGGCTGTCGGTGCGCTGTTGGTCCTTAATACACAGCCGTGCGAGTCGTCGGGCTTCCTCTGCACGCTGCAGGTAGGCGGCGACGTCAAGGTTGTCCTCGTTGGTTACGTGCGGCAGCATTGCGTCGAGCGTCGTCGTGGGCTCCCTGCCGTACACAAGCTTAAACGGGGTCGCTCTGGTCGTCTCCTGGACTGCCGTGTTATACGCGAAGATCACGTACGGCAAGATGGCGTCCCAGGTCTTGTGTTCAGCGTCGACGTACATAGCGATCATGTCCGCGATCGTTTTGTTCAGGCGTTCCGTAAGGCCATTGGTCTGGGGATGGTACGCAGTTGTTCGTCGATGGCTTGTGTGGCTGTATTCCAGGATGGCTTGCGTCAAGTCTGCCGTAAACGCCGTTCCCCTGTCCGTGATGAGCACTTCTGGGACGCCGTGTCGCAAGAGAATTTGTTCGACAAAAAATTTGGCGACTTCTGCCGCGGTACCATTTGGTAGTGCTCTTGCTTCGGCGTAACGGGTAAGGTAGTCAGTGGCCACGATGATCCACTTGTTACCCATAGACGAAGATGGAAAGGGGCCGAGGAGATCCATCCCAATTTGTTGAAAGGGCAGGATTGGGGGCGGAATCGGGTTTAGTAGTCCTGCTGGTCTGATCGGCGGCGTCTTGCGTCGTTGGCACTCACGACACATCTTCACGTAGTGGGAAACTTCGGCAGGCAGTCGCGGCCAGTAATACCTCTCCTGGATTCGACGCAACGTGCGCGCAAATCCGAGGTGGCCTGCTGTGGGCTCGTCATGCAACGCCTGCAGAATTTCTTGCCGAAGGGTTTTAGGCACTACGAGAAGCTGCGCGGTCTTGTTGGGTGCAAAGTTCTTCACGAGGAGGCCATATCTTAACGTGAAGGATGATAAATGTTGCCTGAACACACCAGAAGGGAAAGCAGTCTTTCCTTCCAAGTAATCGGCTAGCGCTTTCAGCTCAGGGTCTGATCGCTGTTGTTCTGCGAAACTGCTGGCGCTTACCGGTCCCAAAAAGGCGTCATCGTCATCGTCCTTCGGGGGAGAATCGACGGGAGCGCGGGATAAGCAGTCTACGTCGGAATGCTTCCGGCCCGACTTACAGACTACAGTCATGTCAAATTCTTGAAGTCGTAGGCTCCATCTGGCAAGGCGGCCGGAAGGACCTTTCAAATTAGCCAGCCAGCAGAGCGCGTGATGGTCGCTTACCACCTTGAATGGTCGGCCGTATAGGTATGGACGAAACTTTGAAGTAGCCCAGATGATCGCAAGGCACTCCTTCTCGGTCGTCGAGTAATTTACTTCGGCTTTTGTGAGAGACCTGCTAGCGTAGGCGATTACTTTTTCCTGTCCGGCAGTCTTCTGGACGACAATGGCTCCTAGGCCTACACTGCTCGCGTCGGTGTGAATTTCGGTCTCGGCGTTTTCGTCAAAGTGGCCAAGTACAGGAGGGCATTGCAGGCGGCGCTTAAGTTCGTCGAAGGCTTCTCCTTGCGGCGCTTCCCATTTAAAAGGTACGTCAGCCTTTGTAAGCTGCGTCAACGGTTCGGCGATCCGCGAAAAGTTTCTGACAAATCGTCGATAATAAGCGCACAGCCCAAGGAATCGGCGCCCAGCTTTCTTGTCGGCAGGCGGTGGGAATTGTGTGATTGCAGCTGTTTTCTCCGGGTCTGGGCGAATACGGTCCTTGCTAACGATGTGACCTAGGAATCGGAGTTCTTCGTAGGCGAAATGACACTTCTCTGCTTTTAGCGTTAGCCCCGATGACTTGATGGCTTCCAGCACTGTCTGAAGTCGTTTTAGGTGGTCTTCAAAGTTTGACGAGAAGACAACAACGTCGTCCAAATATACCAAACAAATTTGCCACTTCAAGCCTGCCAGGACTGTGTCCATTACTCGTTGAAACGTGGCTGGTGTGGAGCAGAGGCCAAATTGCATCACCTTAAATTCATAAAGGCCGTCCCGTGTGATGAATGCGGTCTTCTCGCGATCTCTTTCGTCGACCTCAATTTGCCAATATCCGCTCTTCAGGTCCATCGATGAGAAGTACCTTGCATTGCCGAGCCGGTCGAGAGTGTCGTCGATGCGGGGAAGCGGGTAGACATCCTTCTTCGTTATGCTATTCAAGCGGCGGTAATCAACGCAGAAGCGAAGTGTGCTGTCTTTCTTCTTGACCAAAACGACTGGTGCCGCCCAGGGGCTGTTCGATGGCTGGGTTACGTCATCACGCAGCATTTCCTCAACTTGATCGCGAATGGCCTGGCGTTCTCGCGGCGATACACGATAAGGGCTTTGGCGCAGAGGTCGGGCGTGTTCGTCCGTTATTATGCGATGCTTGGCCAGTGGTGTTTGTCGTTCCTTCGATGACGATGTGAAGCACTCCCCGTAGCTTCGAAGCAGACTGAGAATCTGGTCTTTCCTGTTTTGGGTCAATGCCGGGTTGATGTCAAATGTGGGCTGACGGAATAGGTCCGGTGCGTCTTCCAGCGTTTGGTCGTGGAGGGAGAATATATCTTTGAGGTCCGCTAATTCGTCGAGAAAGGCGATCGTCGTGCCCTTGTTGAGATGCCGGTATTCTTCGGTGAAGTTTGTTACCAGAACCTGAGCTTGACCTCTCCGGAATTTCGTGATGCCTCTTGCGATGCCGACACCTCGTTCAAAGAGCAATTGGAGATTTCCTTCGACGATGCCTTCAGCGGTTTCGATGTTGGCGCTACCTACGCAGACTGCAATACTTGATCGGGGCGGGACGCTCAATTCTTCGTCGAGGACGTTTAGAGGGATGTGTTGCATCGACGTCGTCGTAGCAGAAATGGCTTTGTCTGCAGAGAGCTTGATGAGCTTGGATCGCAGGTCATTGATAGCCCTATGTTCATTTAGGAAGTCCATGCCTAAAATCACGTCGCGGGAGCCTGCTGCAAGACCACAAAGCTGGTGGGGTAAGTACGCCCATTTACGGTTATTCTTGCAGTGCATCGTCCCGATGGAGTAATCAGGTTGCCACCTGCGGTGCGAATCAGCGGGCCGTCCCAAGCGGTGGTAACCTTTCTGAGCTGAGAGGCTAACGGTCCACTAATGACTGAATAGTCAGCTCCGGTGTCTACTTGGGCAGTGACTCTGCGACCGTTGATATCAACTTCAAGGTCACTTGTTCGCGTCCTCGCATTGCACGTGGGCCTTGGTGTCCGATCTCGGCTCCGTCGTTTCTTCAGGTCATGGCCGGGGCATACCGTTGTTACTTCGCTGGGCGGCGGTGTCTGCTTGCACTCTGGTCGTGTTGTCGTCGATGTCGTCGTGTGGAGCGGCGATGAAATGGTTGCGTCGTCGTTAGTGGTCGTCGGCGGCGGAGGATCTTCGTCTTTTCGCCGTTTAGCAACCTCACCTCCAAATGTTGCTGCCTTTAGTTTCCCCTACGGGGACTTGGGGATCTTCCGCGCACACTACCATCATAGTTACGTCCTGGCGACGCAAAGCGGGCCCTGTACGGCGATGGAGACCTGAATCGACGGCTTGGTGGCGAAATCTCACCGCTACGCAGATAGTTGTCGATTTCTTGCGGTCATTCACCTGGGCGTGGTCGTGGAGCGTCGACTGCAAATCCGCGGAGACCGATTCGTCGGTACGGGCAGTGCCGCAGAATGTGGCCGCCCTCACCGCAGTGGAAGCATAATGGCCGGTTGTTCGCTGTCCTCCATGCGTAGCACTTCCTGGGGCTTGCTGGCCGCTGGTAGGCTTGGCGGGCGGGAGCCAAGGGGCGGTTTTCAGGAACAGGCCGGTAGCGGCGAGGGCTCGGAAAGTCATCACGTCGGGGCAGAGGGCGACGTAATGCACCAGCGTAGTTCATCGCTGTTGCCTCTTGTGCTGGAACAGTCGCAGCCGTCGCTTCAGGAACGCCCAGCGCCTGCTGGACTTCTTCACGGACGACGTCCGCGAGCGTCGCCACCTGGGGTTGTTGCGATGATGGCTGCATTCGGCGGAGCTCCTCTCGCACGATCTCCCGGATGAGGTCACGAAGGTTCTCTCCACTTGCAGATGCGCTGGGGTAGTGGCTTGAGTAGTCTGGCTGAAGTGGCCGCTCGTAGTAGCGCATCCGGGTGTACAACGTCTTCTCGATGGCAGACGCTTCCGTTTCAAATTCCGCTACTGTTTTGGCGGGTTTCGGACAAGATTTCCAAAAAGCGATTCTTTGACGCCTCGCATTAAAAGTTTGACTCTCTCACCTTCAGTCATGTTAGGGTCGGCGCGGCGAAAGAGGCGCTTCATCTCCTCAACGTACGCCAGGACAGACTCGTTAGGAAGTTGCAGTCTTGACTGAAGAAGGGCCTGGGCTTTTTCCTTTCGGACGGTGCTTGAAAAGGCAGTCAGAAACGCTTCCTTGAAAGTCTCCCAATCCTTCATAGTTGCCTCATGATTTTCGAACCAAACTCGGGCATGTCCTTGAAGAGCAAAGTAGACTTGCCTAAGTTTCGCTGCGTCATTCCAGCCGTTGAAATCTGCCACACGGTCGAAAAGGTCCATCCAATCTCCCGCATCTTCATCCGGCAGTCCATGGAAGCAGGGGGGCTCCCGGGGTTGGACGAAAATAACCGGTGCTGTAGGCTGGGCCATTGTCAGCGTCGATGCCTTCCGAGATCGAATGGGGTCAAGCAGCAGACCGTGTTCGGGTTGTAGGCCTTGAAGTCGGCGGCTGGCTCGGTGACCTGTAGGCTGGTCTTCCAGGGCGACAGGAACACGGCTTGGGTCTTCGCTTGAAGGATCAAAGGCAGCACCTCCACCAGATGTCACGTAGTGGTAACGAGGTCGACGACACAATTGAAGGGTCGATGATTGCACTAAAGAAACTGTTTATTTGGGCTGACTTGCGCCCGCAAAAGAACTAAGCAACTCGGCGGCGGCGATAAAAACAAACGTGCTCGTCGATCGTCGAACAAAGAATGCTCGTCACACTCGGCAACGCTCAATTTAAAGGCTGCACAGAACAATGTAGATAACGTCGCAAACAGCTACCAGCACGGGCTGGAACATTGTGGAAAGACACCCAAGTGGCCGGAACCTTCGAGACAGATCTCAGTGCATCTTGCGCTACAACAAAACTGATAAAGGTGTGACTCGCGACATCGACCATTAACAAACAAAGATTACGGACCTGATACACGGTCCAGAATCAGAGTGATAAGACTGTATGCCGGCGGCTGTTAAAAAACAACAAATGCTGTTTTGAAGGTTTCGCGGCAATATACAAGGTTCCTTTCTTCGGTCCAAACGCGATGGTGCTGAAAAGACGTATCTCTGTGCGTGGTGTATACATTGATTCTCACTCTGTAGGCGACCAGTTTGATGTCGCACAGTCGCTGTGTACGCTATCGTGTGGATGGGTCTCTCACACACACTTGGCACGGCAGAAAAGACTCTATCGCAGCTGCCCGTCTTAGAGCGAGACAGTGCCACATGACAGAATACAAAAACAATACTACATAAGACAAAGCACGCGAAGGGGCCGTATCGTGCTCACATACCTACCGCTACATATGTGACCACAACGTCACTTACAATACCACTTCTGAGTCCTGACAAAAAACAAGATGTTAATCACCAGCATTCAGGCCAACTACCCTCTATACGCTACCATTCGCAGATTCGTTAGCAACGAAACGTCCGGGTTCTGAAGAAGACGGGCTTTACAAAGCTATGCAGAACGAAGGTAATCGCTAATAGAATCAGGAAAACCTTCGACTGCAATCAAGCAAAGGATCAAGCAGGTTTTCGGAAAAGGTACTCTATTATCAATCATATCCATACCATCAATGAGGTGTTAAAAAATGCTCGGAATATAAGCAGCCCTTATACATAGCATTTTTTGACAACGAAAAAGCATTTGACTGAGTTGAAACTTCGGCGGTGATGCAGGCATTGCGAAATCAGGGGGTAGACGAGCTGTACGTGAAAGTGCTGGTACAATATATATAGTGGCTGCACAGCAATCATAGTTCTGCGTAAAGAAAGTAACAAAATTCCCATAAAGAAAGGTGTTAGGCAAGCAGACTCAATCTCCCCAGTACTATTCACAGCTTTCTTAAAGGAACTATTCAGAGACATGGAATGGGAGCAGTTAGGGATAAGGATAGATGGAGAATACCTCAGTAATCTGCGATTTGCTGACATTGTCTTGCTAAGCAACTCGGGGGATGAACTGCAAATAATTATTGATGACCTAGAGAGGAAAAGTAGGAAGGTAGGCTACAAAATTAATATGCAGAAGACTAACGTAATGTTCAACAGCCTTGGGAAGTAACAGCAGTCTACATTAGGTAGCCAAGTACTGGAAGTAGTAGGCGAATATGTCTACTTAGAACAGGTAGTAACCGAAGATCCGGACTATGAAAATGAAATAACAAGAAGAATAAGATTGGGATGCAGCGCATTTGGCAAGCACTCGCAAATTATGACTTGCAGCTTACCGGTATCGCTCAAGAGGAAAGTATACAACAGTTGCATCTTACCTGTACACACCTATGGGGTTGAAACGTGGAGGCTAAGCAAGAGGGTTCTACTTAAGTTGAGGACAACCCAGAGGGCTATGGAACGAAAAATAGTAGGAGTAACATTAAGAGATAGGAAGCGTGCAGAATGGGTGGGATAAATAACTCAGGTTACCGACATTCTAGTGGAAATTAAGAAGAAATGGGCATGGGCAGGACATGTAGTGCGAATAGAGGATAACCGATGGTCACTTAGGGTAATAAACTGGATTCCAAGGGAAGGAAAGCGTAGCAGGGGGCGGCAGAAAGTTAGGTGGGCGGATGAGGTTAAGAAGTCCGCAGGGGTCACGTGGATGCAGCTAGCACAGAACCGGGTTAATTGGAGAAATATGGGAGATGCCTTCACCCTGCAGTGGGTATACTCAGGCTGATGATGATGATGATGATGATGATGACAGAATGATGGGCAGCATCGTCTGATTTTGGCCGAGCAGCGCCTACGCCATGCTGCACTTTTTTCTGCACCTCCTCTGGAGCAATTGCACGTTGGACGAGAAGTCGTGCAGGACTAGTCCGGCACGTTGACAAAACGAGGAGAGAATTTTGCAGACGGCGTGAGCGGCACCGGGAAAACGAGAACGGTGGTGCTGCACTACTTGAACTAGTGCAGCTGGTGCAGTCAAATCGAAGAAACCTAGTGTCAGAGCGAGTTTTGCAGCGAATGTTGCAGTGCTAGCGCTCAGCTCCCGAAGTCAACCAGCTGCTCGGCAAGATTTCGAAATCGACGAGGGAGCGGCGCTCGTCTACAAGACATACATTTCGTGACTCTCCAGAGGCCGTCTGCGACAATGCTCAGCGAACAATTTATAGTTTGTTCATTTGACTCTCTTGTGCTTTGTTGATTGCTGGGAAGGATCTTTGTTATTGAAATCCTCTTAGTTGCATGATTTTCATTGCCTTTCTATGTGTCTCATGTCTGTGTATTCATATTGCGTGAATTGCTTCTGGTTAGATTGCCGCTTAAGTCAAGGGCATCTCATTTAAAACCGGTATAGCTACCCCCATATACTGTAAGGGTGTCTGGGAGTGTGCGCACCAATAGTGACGCATCGTTCATAACATATAATTAATTACGTGTGACTTACCCCATCACGACAGAGGGAACGAAACTCAACTGCTGACGAGTGGCACCAACGAGCAGCCTTTTGCGGGTCTTTTATGCTAGCCCCACAATACCGTTGTGAAGCTCAGCCAAAAACCAGCCCCCATACGGATGACCTTAAAACCTCAGATCTGTCAATACAACGAACAATTCAAGCACTCCCTGCAACCCAGTGCGACGCCACACCTAAATGTTCAGTCATTCTTGGGGATATATCCAAGAGGTAATTCGCTTACAGTTGCGCACCCTTCTACTACCAATCTAACAGCCTCAAGCGTGGACATTATGGACATCGTTCGAGAAAAATATCCAGCATTCAGGAAAGGTTATCACCTAGGCGGCTGCAGTGTTGCGCACAGGCCCACTTCGACGAGAAGCGTTTGCTGATGGAAGCCGCGGCCCAGCCTCAGCTATCAAACCTATGAGACACAATTAAGCGTTGAGAAATCCGATGCCTGTAGGATTTCCAACAACCGCCCTGTCTGCTTTCACTGATGTGAAGGCGATCCCTTTTTCACTCCCCAGCACACAGTAGACTAGCCTTGGTGGCTTCTCTTACGACACACTTCATGATTCCCTAGTCAGCGAGCACAACAATTAAACGACTGCCTTCGACACGAGTTTTATGAGCGTGGAAGTTTTAGGTCGCGTTCTTAATCACTTGGCCGGTTTATATCATCTCAGCCTTAAGGGAACCAGTAGTCGCCCGTTGCTCGCGGACGGTCTCAAAGCAACCGATTAAGAAATTAGAAGCTTGAACTTTCGGCGTTGAGTTCGCGGAACGACGAAACGCCGTAGTCCCTCCATAGACGACTCATGAGTTCGCCACAACCGCAAGGACGCTAAGACTTAATGACAAGCCACAACTGCAGCAACAGCAGGCGACGAAGACGTGATACTTCTCACAGGTAAACGTGCTATGCCGTACGCGATAACTCCCACCTAGAGCTGCCATTCCAAGGCATAAATAAAATCCAACATTTGTTATAAGAAACCAAATACAGTGCACAAATATACAGACGAGGGTACCAGTCACAGAGTGCACGGAGACCGTCGGTTAAATGCTGCATGCTTAGATCGAACCAAAAAGTCGACAGAATAAAGCATAGAGTTATTTATCACGCAAGTAAATTACATATCAGTGATACACAACGATAAAACGTATGCATATAAGATAAAATAAAAAGGCCGACGGAAGCTAGTAGTAAATCTTGAATAAAATTCAAATTTGGAAGTGAGTAGCCTACTCGTAGAAACCCAAAATGACGAAACGGCAATTTATGATAACAATGTACCAAAACTCGTGTGAAGTTTGTGAAGTAGAAAATTGTTTTACCAGAGAATCGAGTGCACGTATTACTAAATAAATAGCTCAGGTGAAACAAGTGGCAAATAATGCAAATAGTAAATAATTTCAACGTCACAAATCCGAATGTGTACTGAAAAACGTTATATACTTGTGAAGTTTCACTGTTTTGAAGTAATGAAGTCATATTGGTGGAACTTTATGTATTATAGGTAACGTGGATGGCTTGATTTTTTAGACGTTCCACAGAATAAGTGTAGTTCGCAAGTGCGGACCCAAAAAGTAATTGGAATAAGT
The DNA here is from genome assembly GCF_055883805.1 of Amblyomma maculatum. Lineage (NCBI taxonomy): Eukaryota > Metazoa > Arthropoda > Arachnida > Ixodida > Ixodidae > Amblyomma > Amblyomma maculatum. Next base: position 9,860,212 of record NC_139351.1, on the reverse strand, counting down.
TATATGACCATGAACATGTGCAAATCACTGTGATAGGAGCTGGTCGTCGAAACAATTACAGCGAACGTTAACCAACGCGCGAATACCAAACGCTCACTACGCTAGGGTTTAAAATACCTAGAAAGTTAGTCACATCAGGAGCAATAATTTTGTATGAGCCAAGAAATTACGTATATTATTACATGTGTCTTAATACATGTTTATTTCTTGTTCACATTTGCTTCATATTTGCTTGTCGTGTCTCGCGACTTGCGAGACACGCCAAAGGGTATTTTAGTATGCCAGCCAACAGATCTCTACAGCAGGTGTTTACGAAGAAATGATGGCCAATTATGACCTCTCGTGGGCTGCTGCGCGGAACGACGGCAAGGTGAGCAACGTTTTTTGCTTAACTACGCTGCATTTCAAGCAGCTTAAGCCGCGTTCAGACTACGTGCGCATCCGTCGTAAGTATCGTATTTATCGCAGTGCGCATAGTGGCTGGAACTCCCGTTTACGTAGCTTGCGACCGCGCATGTTCACACTGGGCCGTTCGGTAAGATGCGTTCTTTACGACCGGCCAATCAGCGCTCTCAACATGGCGCCGGTTAGCAAGCGGCTGATAGCGGAGGTCTGGGCTCTTCAAGCTCAAAATGAGATGTGAAAGAAAAGACTGGACACAAAAATAAAATACGAAAAAGAACAATGGGTATATTAACAATTAACAACTCGATTATAAATACACTTCGTTTCACACACGCACGTTCGCACACAGTTTTCAAACGTCCGCTCACCGTGCTGACGCACCGCTCACTCTTTCGCACATTTCTTCACTCGCCCGTTCTCATTGTCGACGTATCGCGCACTCCTGCTCGGTGTCCCGTGATCGCACTCTCTCGCACCAAACCAGGCGTACGGTCCGCCTGCATCCCTGCTTGCGATTTTACCAGTGCCCCGGAGCGATCTTGGAGACGGGCCGGGGCGGCGACTCAAAAGCCGTACTACTCACTCCAAACAATGAGCCGGGGCGCGCGGCAGACACGGAAACGTCCGCGGAACCTCGTCCCCCCTCAGAAAATGCTGTTTTCTTTTTCTCTTTTACGGTGAGCTTCTTTCCAACTTCGACGAGTCCGCACCAGCTCCGTTCTGCGGCCCGACCGCAACGTCGCCCCGCATCGGCCTTTCGCTGCAGGCCAACTGTTTCCTCGCTTGTCAACGGAGCCGATGGGCTGCGAGAATGCACGGGGATGAAGCGGGCATCCCCCGCCTCCATAACCTCACTTTTCTAAACTAGAGGAAACATTTGCTTGTTGAGAACTTGTTCGCGCACGAAAAAACGGATTGATAAACCACTTACTACTTTGACTCAGCGCACTGGCAATTTGCAGCCAGGCATCGTTTTGAACTTCTCTCTGTGCGATTTCAGCTACTCGTAGTAGAGAGCCGGCCTCTGCCGAACTTTTTTTATGAGAGGCTGATAATTCCACAGCGAAGATTCCGCACTGCACATGATCAAGATGCGGACAGACACAATCACCGACACAGACACAATCACCGACACAACACCAATAACAACGGCGAGCCGAGACACTGCAGCAGAGTAGGAGTGTTGGATGATGTCGCCTACTAGTGGTTTGCGCGCGAAATCTGGAAGGACCGGAAGCCTCGTGACCGGAAAGGGAAAACCGAAACGGCTGTGCGCATTGGTCGCGCGTAACAGACGTATCTGTACTAGTCGTAAAAGTCGCGGGTCCTCCGACATTTACGCCCACGCTGGCTGCGTACGTTGCGCATTTTACGCTCAATACGACAGCAGTCTGAACAGACACGTTACGTTTTTTGCGCTTACGCTTACGATCCTTACAAACGATACGTGCGTTGCGCACGTAGTCTGAACGCGGCTTTACGCTGACCATGCCGGCCGGTGCCAATAAGTTTCGCAGCTCGTGAACAGGCGCGCCGGCTGTTCAGGCGCAGTTCGTTACGCCGTAACTCTGGCCTTTCCCAACCACGGCGAGGTGTAATATGTTGTGTTCCCGGGAAACAGTTTCATTTCGAACAGTTTAGCCCGTCACGCTTGGCAAAGTGGCATGTGAAGGCACGCCGGCCGGTGCAGCCATGGTGACGCAGTTTGCCGAACGGCTAGTTTTGCGAAGTGTCGCGTTTAGCAGAGCAACGGTAAAGTGAGAAACGTTTCATTCTTGACTTTCTTGTCAAACTGTGCAGTATTCCCGGCAGTTTAGCTCAGTACGGCGGCGACTGCGCTTCACAAAGTCGCGCGTGAAGGGCAAGCTAACAGGCATGACAAGGCGTGCTGACCGCCGCGGTGACGTGACATGGCGATTTTGCGAACGGCTAGTTTTGCGTGTTGTCGCGTTTAACAGGGCAACCGCAAGGTGTGAAATGTCTCATTCTTGTCAAACTGCGGGGCATTTCAGGCAGTTTAGCTCAGCACGGTGGTCTGCGCTTCACAATCGTATGAAGGGCAAGCCAACATGGCGTGCCTGCTGGCCGCGGTTTTGCGAGCGGCTAGTTTTGCGTGGTGTCGCGTTGCATATAACGAGACAACGTTAAAGTGAGAAATGTTTTATTATGCAGCAAGCTTCATTGCTTCTGCTGTTCAGTGCTTTTGAGGAATATTGTTAGTTTAGTGGCTGTTACTTCACTCACTGTTGAAATGCATTTTCAGATAGGTTCGGTTAGCCTGCATTTCCTGACCTCTACGTTGCAAGAGTAGCTTTTGTATCAATTTTACGAATCGCAGCTTTTCTGTTCTGGACCATAACTGCTGCTCACCAAGTCTTCAGTACGCACCCACATGCACAGAGGTGTGCGCGGTGCAGTGGCCTTACATTTCATTGCAACCTTCTGCATCATGTTTATTTCTTTTCCAACAGCACCGAATGGACCCACGGACTGCAGCCGAAGCACGGCAGATGCGACGAGTGAACGGCGTGGCCTTCCCCCAAGCGTCAGTACTGCTCTCTGCCCTGAACAAGATAAGTTACCCTTGCTAAGGTAGCCGCTACTTGGATTGTGTAGTTTATGTATAATGCCTGTTTTGTTGCATATCATTTGAAATAATTCGGAAATCAACGTTATGCTATTTTTTGTCTCTACCTAAATACTGTTTCTCGCCTTGTGTATTTTTATTTTTCTGTATTTTGCACATCGCCTAATGTGTGCCAAGTTTTGTCAATGCATCCGTCTACATCTGTTGCGTCTTTTGTGTGTTTTATATGCAGCAAAATAAATGTTGATTTCACAAAGCACTTGGCGTCTTTTCTGCAATACTGTTTTGCAAAGGCTGTGGCGCAGCTGCGTTGATGGCCAGTTTAGAGAGCTGGGAATTATTTTTCATGTTGTTATGCATGCTGAACATAAATAAAAACACTAGTAGACCGTGTAAAACCCAAATAATGCGCCAAAAGGGCAGGGAAGGGCGCAGTGCATGCTAGCATTCAAATCACGCGCCTTTCAGCAAGACCGGAAGTAGTTGCCGCCGGCCGCTTGGCGCACTACAGTCAAATGGGCCGCTGGGCCCTATGGGAGTGTCCGCTCTTTACCAATCTCTTTCTCTATGGCTCAGTCGGAAGAGCACCGGACGCAATATTCGGAGGTCGTGGGTTCGGTTCCCACCATCGGCACGTTGTTTTCTCTTCTACTTTGTGTTTAATTATCTTTCCCCTAAACAGATTACATTACTAATTTCTGTGATTATCCAAGTAAACATTAAAAAAAAAGAAAGTACAATCCCCAATGCTTTCCTTGGCCTCGCCGACTGTTGGCTTCTTTCCTTCATGTATTATAACGAGCGCCCTCATTTCCCCTTAATTGGTCTGCTTGTACACTACAGAGGAGGTAAAACGTAAGTTGCAATCTGATTTTTAAAACGCAGGGAAAACGGTGCCACGCTGCGCCTTCGCATCGGGGGCGGGTGACCCTAGCGACACCATTGTCAGTACACATGTCTGGGGATGTGGCTTAAAACTTGTCGCCCTTAAAAATTATAACTCTTTCTCCACCACGCCCCACAATTCAGGCCGTCCGTCGATTTCCCTCAAGCTAGATACCCATCCGACCACACTAGTACCCAAAGTCCGTGTGTTAGGTCTAGTTCTTCACTCCCATGGTGCGCACGGAAAGTCATAAAGGCGCTTTAAACACAGATAACAGACCACCAAACTGTTTCGCCGCATTAGCAACCGCCGGGTTGGCTTAAGCGAAAGAAACACACTTCGCCTCAACAGGCTTACTTTAAGAGCCACGCCACATATGCCCTCCTATGCCTTTCCTTCGAACAAAGGAGAGAAACCGGATGAACGCCCTCCGACGAAGTTGCACGAAAACGGCTCTACTACTTCCCCAACACACACAATGGCCGACTCATAAAACTTAGTGTGCACAACACTTCCGAGGAGTTCAGAAAGCAACATTGAAGGCACACATATCCCGTATACTGAACTCGAGGTTGATACATCTTCCGGTTTGTCCTATATAAACTTTGTTACATGCCAATGGAATTTCATTTTCTACGGCGCACGCGCATTCTACAATAGTTGACCTGTGCGACACTTGGCATTTAAAGGGGTTAAAGGTTGTCATTTTTTCATGACGGTCCCTGATCGCACGACAGAGCCCACTCAACTTATGCGGCGCGGAAAACACTACGCCAACATCAAAACGTCCTGCTACTTTCTTCAAATTGTGGGCTACTTTGTGAACATAAAAAGTTATGTTTCAAAGCCGCTCTCCAAGCTGTCACCCGCCGTGCTCGTCCAGAGGGCGACGGTCTGTTCAGCTGCTGGCATTCGAAAGAGTTCTCCTCTCACCCGCCGTGCTCGGTTGCGCTGACCCGCGGTCTGTTGAGTTGTACCTGCTGGGCACCTTGGAGTACTACCCGGAGTCGAACCAGGTTTACAGCATGTTTATTGCAACTGGTCTCTCCTTTTCGTCAAGTTAGTCAACGGGAGTACAATACGCGAGTAGTCCGGGACATACTGTCTATAGTAGTTCGCCAACCCGAGAAAACTCCTCAGCTGCCGTTTCGTCTAGGGCGGGGGAATCTCCTCAATAGCGCTGACCTTTGCAGGATTGACGCTTTGCTTACCCGATCCTACTATGTGACCAAGAAACTCTACCTCCCCTCTTGCGAATCGGCACTTAGCTGCATTCACAGTGAATCCCGCAGCTGCTACGGAACTTAGAACATTGTCGATCTGCCTCAGATGATCCTCCCACGTCTCGGAGAATATGGCGAGATGATCAATGTAAGCGCAGGAATACTCTCTGTGTGGTGCTAATACCTCGTTAATGATTCGCTGGAACGTGGAGCTAGCGTTTCGAAGCTCGAAAGGCATCACTTTCCAAGCGTATTGCCCGACCGGCGTTTCGAACGCCGTCAATGCTTGAGACTGCTCATCTAAAGGTATTTGCCAATATCCCCTCAGCATGTCAATGAGGGTGATGTAACGCGCCTTTGCCACCAGAAACAAAAGCTCCGAAGGTATGCTCATGGGGAATGCGTCCGGTTCCGTAACGCTGTTGAGCCTGCGATAGTTGCAGCAGAGCCTTATGCCGCCGTCCTTCTTAGATACACAGACTATTGGATGGGCATGTGCGCTCTCTACCGGAAAAATCAGACCCCACTCACACAGTTCGTTAATCTGCCTTTCCACTTCCTTCCGAAACACCATTGGTACCTTGTACGCATGTCCAGCTACCACTTCAGATCCTGCCTTTAGCCTTATTCTGTGCATGCCAGCGGTGCACTTGCCCGGTTTACTACCAAACACTTGTACGTGCTTAGTGAGCACCGCGGTCAGCTCCTCCCGTTGCGATGGGGTAAGGTGGCTCAAAGCTTCGCCCGACACGCTACTTCCTTCGTCAGACGGTGTTAGGAATGTGGGCACGTCGCCGAAGTCACTGTCCCCTTCGAAAACTGTGCCCACAACATAACCGCGTGCGTGGTAAGCTCGAAGTTTGTTGGCGTGCACAGCTCGACGTGTGCCGCCTTCCAACTCGATTAGGTAACTGTAGGGCCGCAACCTTTGTACAACTTTGACCGGTCCTATCCACTTTCCCATCATTTTGCCTTGGCCTTCCTTCTCCAGCCACAACACTTCGTCCCCTTCCGCGAACTGGTTATCCGTCGCGCGGAGATTGTAGCGACTCGCGTACTTTCTCTGAGCATCTGTGCAATTACCTTCAGCTGTTGCATGTGCCTCAGCTAACCGTTTGCGCAGCTCCGAAAGATATTCCTCAGCTGGGATTGTTAGAGAGTCCGGGACGGACCTGTCCCCACTCCACGACTTCTGCAAGATGGAAAGAGGCCCCACTGGCACCCTCCCGTACATCAGCTCAAACGGAGAGCGCCCGTCGTTTCGTTAGGTGGCTCTCTGTATGCCCACAGCAGAAATGGAACAAATCTGTCCCTATCCCTGCCGTGCTCCTCCACAATACGGAATAACATGGATTTGAAGGTACCGTTCCAGCGTTTAACCAGTCCATTGCTTTGCGGGTGGTCAGGCGTGGAGAACCTTGGGCATGTTCCAAGCCTGGACAGCATCTCTCTAGTTAACTGAGCAGTGAAATTTGTGCCTTGATCACAGCACACCGTTTCCGGTATACCCATGCGTTCAAAGATCTGTAACAACGCCTCGCACGTAGCCTTCGCTGTCAGCGCGCGCAAGCATACGACCTCTGGCCACCGAGTGTTAACATCAACAACGCACAACGCGTAACGGTGCCCTCGCGCAGACGGTGGTTCAATTGGCCCTATGCAATCGACGTTGATGACTTGAAACGGGCTGTCTGGTCTAGACAGGGGTGTGATCGGCACACGATCGAGAGTGCGCGCAGGGGCCTTTACCTGGCATGAATGGCACGTACGACAGTGTTGCTTGACATCTCTGGCCAAGCCTGGCCAGTAAAACGACCCCTTTATTCTCTGAAGCCTTTTACGTTCGCCCAGGTGCCCTGCCCACGCTGAATCATGCGCCAACCTTAAAACCTCCGCGCGCCGTTCCGAAGGTAGTACCAATTGACAACACTCGTGTCCAGCAACTGGCTCTCGATGGAAGAGCAGCTCGTCTCGTATAAGCATGCCATGCGAGCCCTCTTTAGCCTGTTCTCATGCTTCTTTTAGCGATTCATCGGCAAGCTGAGCGTTCCGGAACAGCTGCCTCGCTGTCAGGTTCGTTTCGGTTTGGTAGGAAGCAGGCTCTGCCTCGACGACGCACGCCACAGCATCCGCGTTAGTGTGTCTCGTATCCGGCCTATCTGTTTCATCTATGTCTGATTCCAAAGCTACCAACTCATCTGCTTGTGTTAGTGCTCTCTCGCAGAGAAGCTCATTGAAGTCATCTGGCGTAATCAGTGCATATACGCCTGCGACTAGCTCATCGTTAAGCGCACACAGCACTCCTCGTTCGGACGGGTTGAACGATACTAGAGGAGCACCCTCCGTTGCCTTTAATGGCACGTAAGCCAGCTCGGCGACTACCTCACTCCCAAACGCTCCTCTCAGCTTCAGTGTCGACCCCGCGCCTTCATACTCGCGGCAAAGTGACTTACGAAGGACAGTCACATCGGCACCCGAATCAACCAAGGCTCTGAGCTGCTGACCCGTGCTCTCTATTGTGACAATACACTGTAAAAACAAAAACACCTTTTTGGGCATTTGTCTGATTCAAATCACCCTTACACCCTGAGTCTAGGGTGTTCGTGCCATTGGAAATCACCTCTTGCATGCCAAAGGGGTGCTTTGGTTGGAGAATATGCCTTAGGGTGTTACGGGCAAGCAATATCACCTAACATGCTTGGGGTATATGGCTGCGTAACTTCGTAGCCTTTTATACACAAGCGGCGCTGCTAATATAACCCAACACCTAAATAAAGCACCAAAAGTAACGCTAAAATTAAAATTACACGCGAGTGCTTTCTAAAAATCAAACAGAAACTGAAACAAAATTTCACCGCCAGGAGGCCGCCGGTAGCTACGAACGCTCTTTTCAAATTTCACAATATGGCCGTTAGCATTGTGGGGTGCGCTTCGACCACGTTTCGGCGAATGCTGAATGTGCTTCTTCGATTGTGTACCCTCGTGAAATGTGTTGCATTTCCTATGCATATGTGTTACAGAAGTGTGTACGCTTGTGAAGTGCCTTCTACATGTGGTGTTTAACGCAAACGGGCATTTATCGTGTCGGCAAGTGTTCGGGCTTCTTTTTGCTTCGCTCAGGCCTAAGGACTGCTGCACCGCTTTATGTTTGAGATGTTCGAAAGAAGAAGGCATGGACGATTTTTTTTTTCTGCGTGACTAAGAGGTATATGCGCCGACTACATTGCACTCGCGCTGAAATCGCACTGGTTGGTTCGGTGCTGGTGATACGAAGGCGGACAGCGTACTTTGCGGCTGACGCAATCGTCTGTAAAGGTAAGCCTATTCTCACGCATATTGCGCTTTGTGGGAACAGTGTCCTACCCGATTGTTGCATTCTGTGTCTTTTTGTGCCGGAACGCTCCAGAATGTGCTGAAATGAAAACGTGAGACACGCGCTTGTTTTCACCTGGCTGCCAAAATGACATCGCACATGTGGTAGATGTCGCGGCGAGTTACGCAGATTTCGCGCAAGAACATCATTCTCAACTTTCTTGAACAGAAATAATGCATGTGCTACGTTTCCTTGCATTTTGTACGCGCAGGAGGTTCACGAAACGATTTTCGTTTCTTGACAGTTTGATACTTGCGCTCAGTTCGCAACGACTCGGTTTTGTTCTACCGTTTCCGTTTGTGCGGCAAGGTCATGTTGGCGTACTACCTTAATTCTCCTAGCACTCTCGTTTCCCCCCTCCCCCCTTCCCCTTATCTCTTACACATCGCGCTCGCTCTCCTGAAACCTCTTTCATGCTTCGTCATCTTCTTTCGCTCGGAGCGGCGCGGCCCCTCCCCCCCCCCCCTTTTTTTTTTCTTTTTTATTTACTCGGAGCATAGGCGCGCACCGTCCTGCTGCTCGGGGAGCGTCCTCCCGCAGCCCTTCTGTTTAAGCTTTTTGTTCGAGGAGGCTACGTTCGTTCTCGGCGGCCGTTCAGCGCGCACGCCTCTGCGCTCGTGCTCTCGGCATCGAAGTGCGCTGGTCGGCCGGCCTGGTTGCATAATAGTTTATTCCAAACTGCGTAAACTATATGCCGCTATCATCAGCCTATGTTAACTTCCCCGCGTCTGGATTTGCCTTCTTTAATCACAATGGGAGCATTTTTCATTTTACGGGGACCATATTATGCGGTTGCATGGAGTGTGAATTTGCATTTTTATTATGCTGCTTTTGTTATGGCGTTTACTTTCGCTCTCGAAGAATCATTTAGGTACGTATTTTATTTTCAGCAAGACTTCAATTAAGGCACTTGTACACGTGCTAAGTCAGCTGATGTGGTTCAAACCATCCAGTTTTGATTATTTTTGTGGTCACATTTCAACATAACTGTTTGACCGCATTACTTGATTTTTGTAGTGTCTTTAGACTAGAATAAATGGATATTCGATACTGATGCCTCAGCATTCAGTTAGAGGTCGACAGCTTGAATTCTGTGGCCATATATTGTACCGGATGTTGCTATTACAGAGTTTGATTCTGAAAAGATGTTTACTTTTTTTGGTCTTTTGCTTAAATGTACATATGAAGCGGTTATCATAGCCTTAGTCGCATATGTTTACCTTCTTTGCTCATCACAGTGCGCATATTGCAGGCAAATTTGTGACTTACTGTTATTAAAAAAATTGTAATGTATGTGTTGAAAGCAGTTTACTGATTTAAAGGGTGCAGAAAACAATTTGACTTTCATATGCTAACGATGCATGTCTGTAGATTGTCTCTAAGAATTGAAGCCTACTTTTTAAAGCTGAGCGGGAACCCTTAGTTTAGAGATATATTACATATTTTATTGCCATTCAGCCGTGTGCCCAGTTGAGGGAATGAGGATCATAATTTTTGCTTTGTTATTTTTTATATTAGACTTTCCTTAATATTGCTTGCAGTTTGGCGATGAGTGGCAAAATACTGATGGTTTTTGCAGTTTTCTGACCTTAGTAAATATTTGTATTTGCTGTTTGCTAATGCCAGTTTTTTTTTTTTTTTTTTTTTCAGATATGTACAAAGGCATCAATTGCCTTAGCTTTTGTACTATGATTTTTAATATTAAGTTACTTGAAACATTGAGTAAAAGGAATTCTTTATGGCTACCATTCACACAAACTTGCAGTTCTTTCATGACTTGAACATGCTGATCAAGAAGGACGGCAAAGAGGCAGTTGAAATTGGCCTTAACAAGACACTTGTCTTGGTTTTGAAGGACACCATTCGTTCAAGAAAAAAGGACATTGCCCGGGTGCTCGAAGTATGTTCTGAGGGAATGCGTGAAAGGAAAAAGAAGCGTAAGTATTAAGCTGTTTCCTTCTGTTTGCTGCATGTGCTATTTAATTGGCAGTTTTTCGCTAAATGCCTACATTTTTGCCATTTTGCATTGCCTTATAGATATACTAAAAACATGGCTGAGCCTCAGAAAGAATAATAAAACCATAACTAGCCTGTGCATTTCTTCATATGTAACAATTTTCGCATTAGCTAAATTTAAATTACCTATTGTTCTTCTCCATTGTAATGGTGCAGCCTTTTCGAATCTGTTCAACTAGTAGCAGAGAATTAGGTGATACCTAATTCAAATCTTCACAAGCTTTGCTAATTTTTGCTGTAAGATGTTTGGCTTTCAGTTTGCGTGCCTCTACATGTTTTCAATTTTGTTTATTTGCCTTCCTAAATTAGACAATAAATTATCGCCTCAAAACTCGGCAGTCTCTTTTTACCTGCAAGGAGGTACACCATTGTTGTGTTGCTTATTTCTATTGTAGATGTACAGACAGTATGCATTCTGCAACTCTTGGCAAACATTGGGAACCAGCCGGGAGCTCTGGATGTTGTTTGTATCATTTGTAAGTTTTCTCTTTGTCATTTGAATATTTAGGAAGCCTACTTGAAACCGACATTATTAGCGAATTTTCTTTGTTTCTAAAATGGTTTACAGTCTAACTTGTAATATGTATTAGTGATTCATAATTCAAATAGAAATACTGCACAAGTTTTCATCACAACTGTGAATTCTTCGCTGTGAAAGGATTATTTGCACTGTAAGTACAATCAAAAGCACTTTTAAGAGACTCCTGCCATCACCTGCTTACCACGTCGTATTGCATACAAGAGTCACCTGATGAAGCACTGGTAATGTCAAGATTGGTGCAGTGTGCCATTTGACTAAGCACTCTGCTGCAGTGGACCAGCAGTGCTTTATCAGATGACTCTTGCAGGCAGCTTGGTGGGGTTTAGCATTTGCTGGAAAGGGGTCTCTCAACCTGCTCATGCATGCTAGTACCTAATATGTTCCTAATGTCTGGAATATATAATCTGAGACTGCTTCAAAAGAAATATTTGCCACATTGTCTTATCCTACAGGCTTCGGAAGGTGGATAATGCAGTTTAATAGTTGTTTTAAAAAATGCTGTAATTTGCTAGCCAAGTTTGAAATGATGTAATGATTTTAATTCTTCTCAGATTAGGTTTACCACATTGGTTGGGAGAAAATACTGCTGTGTTTCAAGGTTCATGCTGTATAAATATAGTGCCTTCAACTACAGATGCTAACATTTCATGCATTAACCATGTGGCACTGTCATAGACATTCTCATTTATAGTAAACATTCTCAATAAATCCAAATTGTTATTTTTGCATTTCAAGTTAGTCAACATATTTTTAGTATTCGAACCTTTAGTATTTCAAAGTGCTCAGACTGCCTGCCGCTATAACGATTACAACTTCTTGAACACTTGAGCTTCCTGCCGCCTCTTGAGGCTCACCACTGATGTTCTGGATGTCTATGCATACAATGTGCTACGCGTGGAAAATGTTTTAACATGCCATGCTTCAGTGTTGATATTTTTTAGAGCTTCTGCTGTTTGGTTGTTTGGTAATGCTCTGCTGTTGCACATGTAATTGTCGCTCAACTCGAAGCTCCAGTGTACACTTTCAATGAATAATGTGTGATGAAGTTTCAGAACTGCCACATAGAGCAGCGAGAACACTTTTTCCTTGTTACTAAACCTTAAATGTAAACACTTCAGGAAACATTGCGATGACCTAGGGCTTTGCTGGTTCATACTTAGCACAAGAAGACGTGCAAAAGTTCAGAAATGCTTTATGTGTTATGTATTACATGCACTTTTTTTTGTAGTGCCCCATCACTAAGTACGCTCTTTCCACTTTTTTTTTGTTTGGTTCTGCAGTATCTACTTGGCCAGTGCAGGGTATGCTGTAGGCCTTGTGTGAAGCCTTCAATTGAGCCAGCTGTTAATATTTTAGTAGTAAACACTGTGCTCCAGTGCTGTTTATTGTTTATTTACATTTTTAACTATCATAATAAGCATTCCAGTTCATGTGAAATGAAAAGTTCGTGGGGCAGCATTGAAGTTCTCTAACCCAGGTGCTTTTGATGAGTGTAGCCATTTTTGTTTGATAAAATAGCTTGCATAATCTAAAATTACCATGCAACAGCACGCTGCATGAATAAAAATGGGTTGACCTTATATGCTCTCATTTATGACTTGATCAGACTGCTGGCTTTGTGCCTCCTGAACCAACCATAACAGTATACTCTGCATTGTTAATTGTGAGATAACCACCAGTGGTTTCCGATAGGGCCCTTTTCCAGCACACTGCTGTACTCTAAAGGGGCATTGGCGTATTCTAAATATAGAGTAGAAAATATGTTGAATTTGCTTTTTGCCAGGTGCAGTGCATATTTATACAGCTGCTCTGTTATGCACTTCTTTCACAATTTTATCAAGGAACAGGAAGAAAAGCCTGCCACGCCGTGCATCGGATATACTGGGAGCAGCATCAAAGAAGCTGAAGAGCATTTCCCCTTCATTCAGCAGCGGAAGCTTCTTCGAGTCATCGACTCTACTTAGGGTATTGTTCCAATAATGGGTCGATTTTGGCTGTTCAATCTGACATATGACAAGGGGTCCGACAATTTGTGCTGCTTTATAGAGCACCTCTTTTTGGGCGTCTGCGTGTCAAAGCCAAGATGCGCTGCACGACGCTTTATTTCATCGCTTAAGGCCGAATTTTATGCAAGCGCACGCGTTGACACTGACAAAGCATATGATTAATATTGTGTACTGCGATTATTGTTGCATACGACTAAAAGTTTTGTTGTTTTTTAAGAAATGTCACCATGCTGTTGTGTTCATTGTTCGGTTCTGTTTTTGAAAAAAATTGTATACTTTGTTGTCTGCATTTGTTGGAACTGTTTTGCTTCTTTCAGTTTTTTAGGTATTTACGTACATACCATCTATGTTTTTGCCCGTCTGCTAGGCTCTCGGTAGAGAGTGGCAGTATTGTTAAATAAATGAGGTTCATAGCGTGCATCAATGAAGAAACAGAACACAAGTGCCCCCCTGCCCCGCCCTCCACCAGCACCCGAGCACCCACTAGCCCGAACCCTGACCCTTCTATGCCGAATAAAAGACTTCCAGTTTCCTTCTGCGTGACATTTTTTTGTAATATGCTCTGTGAATTTGAAAAAACAATCATACTGGCATGGGCCATTCGAGATGTCAAATTAATGGCATGCAGCATCTCTTTACATGCTCTTTTGGCATTACAGGTGGTTAAAAGGAATACCATTAAGCTTGATTGCAAATGTGCACATAGGAAAAGCATTAAGGAACGTGTAGTGGCAAAAGTAATTCCTAATTAGGGAATGCAATATATGGACGTTATCCGCACTGATTTTTATCAAGGGGTGTAAGGGTGCAATGCCACTGCTTCCACCCTGCAATAGGGTGCAAAGGTGATGAAAACACCCCAGTGCATTGGCCCCATAGAAGGGTGTTATGACCAACCGAAGCACCATCTTTGAGGGTGTACTGGCACTCTGAAGCCACTTTTTTTCAAGGGTGCATGGGTGTTAGTTATAGACACGCGAAAACACCTAATAAGGTGTTTTTGTTTTTGCAGTGTACGTTTGTCGCCTGCCTCGTTCTGTCGCCTGATACTCCCTGTCGCCATCTCCTCGCTAACTGGAATTTCCACTCGAGCAACAACCTGCCTTTCGCCTATGCGACTGCTACTTCCATCTTTTGTTGAGGCCGTTTCTTTTCTCGGGCATACTCTTGCAAAGTGGCCTCTCTCGTGACATTTAAGCACTGTCGCCCGGGACGCCTCTCAGCCGTGCTGCCTCCCAATTGAGATGCCGTAGCGGTTCGTTTCTCGGCATGGTGGTTCGCCGTTGCGGACGCAGCTAGTCCTACCGCTGACCTACACCTCCGACTCTCTTCAAAGTTCTCTGCCAGCTCTACGAGGTCACTAGGTTTTAGAAAACCTCCTTTCTCACTCAAGGCAACGTGTGCTCTTGCATCGGCGCTCAAGCATTCCTTGATTCGCTCTGTCACCGTCAGCTGTTTGAACTCCTCGATGGTGCGCACTTTACAGCTGTCTAGGTAGTAGTCGAGATAATTCTCCAGTCGTACGGAGAACTGTTCCCAGGTTTCTCCTGTCTCTTTGCTGCTTGACGAGCATAATCTTTTGTATTCTGCGGCTGACAGTCGCAGTCCACGAATAATTTTTTCTTTGAAAGAAGCGATGTTTTTCCTCTCTTCTGCTGATAACCGTACGAGGAGCCCTCACGGCCTTTCGCTCAGCCTCGGTAAAACCAGTCCGGCCCACCACTCGGTCGGGACGTCGTACGAGCATAAGGTCGCCTCCACCTCCTCAAGCCATCCAGGCACTAATTGCTCTTGATTCGGCATTGGTGCCAGGACGCCTTTCAATAGGCTCGCGTATTTTAGCCTTCTATCTTCATCTGTTCCAGCATTCACCGCGACGGTGCTGCCGCTATCGCTAAGCTCCACGCTCTGTCCATAGCGAAATCGCTCTGTTTCTAGAATTAATTTTTGATTCTCTTTCTGGACCTCTACAATTTTTAGTTGCAATTGCAGTAGTGCCAAGTGCTCAGACGTAGCCTCCAGTGCGGAGTCTACCTCATCTTCGCCTGCCTTGCCGGCGGCTGCCAACTCTTCACTCTGATCCCCCTCTGCCATTTTTCCTCCTTTCTTAGCGGAATCGCTCCTCAAAACCCAGGGCTTTGACATAGCATGCGCCCGCGGATGCCAAAGGGGTACTCGCCTGGCTGCCGCTGGTGTCCTTTGGGGTGGGTCCCCTTGGGCCCGATTCAAGAAGCTGGGAGCGTCTTCACGAATTGGCTTTCCAAGCGGTTGTCACGGCCAGGTGTCGTCGTTGACGAGGCTCGTAGTGTAGTCGTCGTCGTTCCCGTAGACTCCAGCTCAGCCACAGCAGATCCTCTCGGCGGCGCCAGTTATGTTTCGACTCCGGGTAGTACTCCAAGGTGCCCAGCAGGTACAACTCAACAGACCGCCGGTCAGCGCTACCGAGCACGACGGGTGAGAGGAGAACCCTTTCGAATACAAGCAGCTGAACAGACCGTCGCCGTCTGGACGAGCACGGCGGGTGACAGTTTGGAGAGCGGCTTCGAAACATAACTATAGGGAACTACAGCGACTTTTTTATCTGCTTTATTCCTCTTTTTAGGATTCACAAACTCCTCTCTTACCTGTCGCACAAGCTTTTCGCAAGTTGCCGAAATGACAGAAACTGGAAAACCTGAGTTTTCCAGCCGGCGTATCTGCGACCGTACACTTTCTGGTATGGTATGGTAACACGAGACTGATCATGTATGTTGGGTATACTCGCCAAGGTCCCAGAAGCCGGTACCTAATTATTTCTCTGGCCATTCAAAAATTGTAAAAAATGGGATCGTTTTTTTTTTTTTTGCATCCGCTCAGGCCTACTGAACTGTGTTATCATAACGTACCAAAAAGTGTACGGTCGCTGATACGCCGGCTGGAAAACTTAGGTTTTCCAGTTTCTGTCATCTCGACAACTCCCAAAAAGCTTGTGCGACAGGTAAGAGAGGAGTTTGTGAATCTTAAACCGAGGAATAAAACAGATAAAAAAGTCGCTGTAGTTCCCTATGTCTACAAAGTAGCCCACAATTTGAAGAATGTAGCAGGACGTTTTGAAGATGGCGTAGTGTTTTCCGCGCCGCCTAAGTGGAGTGGGCGCTGTCGTGCGATCAGGGACCGTCATGAAAAAATGACAACTTTTAACCCATTTAAATGCCAACTATTGTAGAATTCGCGTGCGCCGTAGAATGTGAAATTCCACTGACATGTAACAAAATTTATATAGGACAAACCGGAAGATGTGCAAATATTCGTTTGCGAGAACTTCTACGATCCCTTTCTGACAATAATTACTCTCATTTGAAAGACCACTGTCGTACCTGCGTATACGATAACAATAGAAACAAAACCAACTGCCGCCCTTTAGTTGCTAACACTAAGATTTTATTTAGACACCGGAATAAAACAACAAGAGAGCTGATGGAGGCGTACCTGATCCAAAAAAGACAGTCGCAATGTATGAGCCAGCCTTCGGTCATACTAGTAGATAAAGAGGTGGCGTTCCTTGATAATTCTTAATCGTTTCCTTAACCTTCATGGGAGAAGGAAACAACGTGTCGGAAAAAAACTAGCATTAAGTGATTATAACTTTTCATGCCATTTTTTTTTACCCCTTCTGGTGTGTTTTGCGCAAGTGCTATATACTTGTTATCATTATCATTGAAGAAATTGTATGAATATGTATTTATTTCCAATAAAAATTTAGTTGCGAGTCAGCGCTCATGTGTACGTCTTCTTCCTTTCGACCCGCGTCTTTTCGCACTGCGCCCTTCCCATATGAATCAATACCAACTCGCCTAATTGTCTATCCTTCTTGAAATAAGTGAATAGGCATTCTTCTTTCAAATTTTTTAATCCTGCTGAAAGATAACTAAGACCACAAATTTAGTAGCCTCTGTATGGTGCTTTCACTTATGTGATTAGCCGTCAACGTTTTTTGCCTCGTTTACCGCCGGACAAAGGCAACTTGCCTTAAACATCTGTTATTCTAATGTAACGTGCATACAACAGTTTCGTGTTATTAACCATATGCCTGGTTTAATAAATATAGTGTTATGGTCCCGTTCATATGTGTTGACATATTAACGATCTGAAACATTTGTTAAATATTTTGCATTTTTCTACAGAACAAGAAGCTGCAGTGCGTTTACACGCGTAATGTTTACGATATTTGGTCATATTGTTACGAGGCACGTCGAGATTCACTGTGCACTCTGCGCACGAGGCACTCGTTCACTGCGTACCGTAACAATATTTATCCGCACAAATTATTTTTCAAGCCACTTTTAAGGCATGAAAGTCGAAAAAAAAGCTCGTTTTGCCTACTCCAAGCGCACCAACAAAAATCATATTCAGAATGCGTGCCATTGAAAACTACATACATCTTGCCATCAAAAGTCTACTGTCTGTTTTTGTAGCGCATGCTCTAGGACATTACCGCGCTTACAATATCCGAAATGGCCAACAGCCAAATAAATCTACTTAGGCACGCCTCGCTACTAAAACACTATTCGCTCTCGCCCCTGCGATGTTAACTGAACTGCAGAGATTAATTAGCGTTTTTGTAAGAGTTTTTTATGTATACTGTGAAATCCAAAAACGTATTTTTGTGACAATATGCACAACCTCCATTTACTCAGAAGCTATATAAGTTAGGGAAGCATTACGGCTTAAGCACGGTTCAGGGAAGGGAAAGGCTCAAAATTCCGAATAACTCTTTTCTTAGCCACTGAATTAGTACACCATTCAATAGGTTAATTGATGCGTGCCTCTATCCTAGAGAGATACCATTGACTTGAAGAGGCTCACTCCTACGTCATCTGGAAAATTATTGGTGAAAGAAATACGATGGCACGCGTCGTTTCACAACGTTGGGGTTTTCCATGCGCAAATAAAGCTTTAATGTACCAAGAACGACAGATATTTTCCTTTTGTCTTCTTTAAAGGAACGTTGAAAAGCGCAGGAGAGGAGTCAAACATAAGTGCATTATTCAAGAAACACTGCAGCTAGAAATGGCCGAAAGCAAACGATAGACACTACCAGCGTCTGTTGTTTTCAGGCATATTTTTAGCTCGTCGACCGTTTGGAAAGAAATGCTGCGATGAAAAAAGGCCGTTGCCGTTACTATGAACCAAATTTAAAGCAAGAATTAACAATTTCATTGTGCGTTATGTTGACCGAAAAATTTTAGCTATTGGTTTGGTGGCCGTATTCGTTGTGCTTTCTTCTTGTCATGCTTTTTCACCTGGTTACGAATTCAGAGCATTGTTAGATTAGTGATTGTGCCTCTGTCTACTTTAGCAACCCGTACCTTCAGCTGATGAGCCAGCGCTGGTCTTATGTATCAGTGCTGATATTTTCAACCACTGACATAAACAAAAATGAAAAAAGATCGCAAGATCGTAGTTGTGTAAGGAAAAAATAAATATGTGCAGAACATTAAGAAGGTAAAAAGTGCGAACATGCCGTCGGCTTTGTGAAGATATCGACAACTCAGCTGAAAGTCCACATTTTAATGAATTTTGGACAATAGCAAAATGTGTTCAGATAGATCTATAGAATTATACCGAACAGATTAACTGTTGACATGGTACACAATGCAGTTTCTCGGAGAGAGAAAAGCAGTCTGTTCTTTTGTGTTTGTTTTCGTAACGTGTGACATGAAAGGAAGCAAGCACTATTTTCAGGGCGATGGAATTTAAAGACATTTAAAGGGATCTTAAATGCCTGGCTTCACAGTATCGCAACTAAACTGGCGTCATTTTGCTGCGCACATAGAATATAACGAAATTATGTCCCTGTGACTAGCGTGGAGTCATTTCGGCCGCCTGTCGTTCTTCAACTTGCAGTTACTCCACAATGTAGAGGGAAGGTGTTTCAATGGCTCCTCAGCAGACATTTGATCGCCAAGCCCTCGTATCGATCCCGTGTATCGATCCCGGAACAATTCAGCCACCAGGATCAGGGCACAGAGTCCGCGGCTTGTTATTCCACTTTGCAAAATGAACTGCAAAATGAACAGAATGAACAGGAAACATACGCTGGGTGACTACATATATCACATGATACTCTGCACTCTGTGCATGCAACCCAAGGTGCTGCAATTTGCCTTTTAGGTATGCGGCGCCAAGGCACTGAAATTCTCCCACGAGCCGCGAGCCACATTATAGCTGTTGTGCTCTCTAGCAATGCTTATTACAAGAGGCATTTACGAGACAAAGCACGGCCGGTTAACCTAAGAGGAAAGACCAGGCAAGCGAGTAACAAATGTGTGCTATGAAGCAAAGCAAAAACCGAAAGCTAGACATTTGCTATGTAGAAAATGAAAAACTACGGCGGATTAATTCATGAATCCGCACAGGCAATTGCCGTTAATGAAATAAAATTGTGTGCAGACCGTTTTGCAGACGTCGTTTTGAAGACAACTCCAATTATGTAGCTAGCTTTCTCCTTTCAGTGCTACGTACAGCGCGTACAAGGGCCATTTTGGACTCTGCTTTGCGTGGCACGATGTCTCAGTGGCGTTCAGTATGTAGCTCATGGAGGAAGGAAACAACTTAGGAACAATGCCCAATGCATTGGAGGAAGTGGGGCGCAAGTGACGCACTAGCAACAGCGTTGCTAAGGGCCCTAGGCACGTGAGCGTCGCGGAGAAAGAGAATGCGGATGATAGAGGAGGAGAGACGTTGCAGCGTCTGGTCTCGGTGCGGCCGCGCCGGCTTCACAAAAATGTCGTCAGGGCCTCTCCTAAGTTCTTTCCTTCCTCCATGATGCAGCTGGTCTATTTCTCTTGTGAAGAGACATAGCCTCGGAGTTAAGGGCACAAAACTGGAGGTGGTTATTTGATGCGGTCAACAGATTGTGGGCCGGCTGCACTCCGCGAAAGATAAACTAAGGACTTTGACGTTACCAACGCGGTTGGAAATAACATAAGAGATTTCGCGGTCAAAACACCTCGAATAAATAGAATAACTGTTGTATAAAGCTAAACAGCTCCCACCTTGGTGTTTGCTTCTAACGGATGTACGGGATGATATCATGAATCATGAAGCCGGTGAATGAGCGCCTTTTTATAGCATAAACTCAGCGTTCGCAGCCTAAACTACAGTTGAATATCCAGAAAGGCTGCTGTTTCATTGGTAATTCAGGTCTATCGTTTTGATGAAAAGGTCAAAATCGTCAAGTATTGAACGGCACGAAAAATATGCTTTCTGTGTTCAGTGATTGATCAGTAAAATCTTTTGGCGGTCCCAATAATATTTTGCACTTGTTCGTCGCTCCGCGCGCACGCACGCACGCACGCACGCACGCACACACACACACACACACACACACACGCACACACACACACACACACACACACACACACACACACACACACACACACACACACACACACACACACACACACACACACACACACACACACACACACACACACACACACACGCACGCACGCACGCACGCACGCACGCACACGCGCGCGCGTGCACGAAGAGTGCATATTGGCTGCATTGCGACATAAGTCATCAATACAAACTAAGTCGTCAGCAATGTTATTAGTTAGCGACAGTTGGAAAACTGCGCGGTAAGAAGTGGGCCAAAACCTTGGAGGAAGGAAAGAACTATAAGGAGAGGCTCTTGCTATTCCCAATGCATTAGATAGTGTGGCGGAAGTGACGTCAAAAGTTAGTTTTAGACAAGTCGGGCCATTAGCAACGGCATCGCTGTTGCTATGAAAACTCGGGCCACTAGCAACAGCGTTGATAAGGGCCCGAGGTACGTGAGCGTCGCGGATCCGAGAAAGAAAATGCGGAGGGTAAAGGAAGAGGAGAGACATTGCAGCGTCTATTTGAGGCGCGGCCGCGCGGCCATGCTGGCTTCGAAAAAGTGATGTCAGAGCCTCTCCTAAGTTTTTTTCTTTCCTCCGTGGCCAAAACAATCGCCGTTAGGGCGTGAGTTGATCGCAAAGCGGCAGCAACGCCCCTCTCCCCTTCTGCGGTAGATGGGTGAGGTCATTAAGCTAATACCCAGGTGGAACTTTTAATTTCTTTCATCAATGCAACAGAAAATAAAATTGCATTTACGTTTTTTAAACACATACTTGTACGAATGAAACGCCACCACGTTTGAAGACGTATCTCAAGCTGGCATGTAGCAGACGACATGCTTGAGCCTCATCTGCAATCTTCCTGCTTCAGACTCCTAAGTAGACGTGGTGGCTTTCATCTGCGTAAAAAAGTGTGTTAAAAACCCAAAAGCAATTTTATTTACTGTTGAATTCTGAACAAAGAGGGTTTGTAGTACTTTAAAATTTCCGCCTTTGTATTAGCTCAATGGCCTCACCCATCTGCCGCAGCGGGGGAGAGAGGCGCTGCTGTTGCTTTGCAATCAACTCCCGCCGGACCAGAGATTCTTTGTGCCCATGTTGCCGTGCGGCGCGAAAGCACAGTTATCCAACTGTCTATATTAAGAACGTTGGTCGTCAGCTGCTATCAGTGAAAACTTAGCCTTCAAGGCAAACACGATGAGAAACATACTGCAATCTTTTTAGTTACTTCGTTTTCTGGCTAATCATCACTTCTCTAAGAACTATAAAAACAAGGATCTTGTGGATTCCCATCGTAGTAGCCACGAGACGACTCAAAGACGACCATTCGCAAGAAAATGCATTTCCTTGTAGTGACGGTTGCTGTGTGTATGGTTTTTTTCCATACTATACTGCGAGACCAGTGTTGGAATGCCGGAGCTCACATTCGAAACAAGTAAGTGGATTAGCAGGAGGGCTCGGTAACTGTAAGATGCTTTATATTTGCAACTCAGAGAAATAAGCTTTTTAAACGAAACTCACAAAAGCAAGTGCATATTATAAAGCCGTCATAGGTTACCTGGAGCATTTTAGTAGCTGAACTCGGCCTGTGGCGCTGCCTGGATCCTCTGTCGCGAGTGAACGAAAGACGCGGTCTTGATGCGCCCTGAGCTGATCGACATAGCTGAACACCGTAGTTCAACTCAGCAATAGCTGTTATAACGAAATGTCGGACACTGCTGAATACTAAAAAATAATAAAAATATGTACACGTTAAGGAAATTATAGGCCTTTGAGGCCGCAGTTTTGAAATAAGACCACCAGCGCCCCGTCGCCTTATTTCGCGCTCATGCGCAAGAACCAATGGCAACAGGGAGTATGCATCTACGTCAGAGTTGCGGTCATTTTGTGCCGCATGAAGTGCAATGAAAGGCAGCATGAATATCTGATCTGCTTATCGTTATGTGTTTCGTGCTGAAGCTGTGTGGCGCACCACAATATGTCACCCGTGATGTCACTGCAATGCTTCTATAAAGTGAGTGTCGTTTAGTCAACGAGAGAGTTTGTGTATAGCTCTACGGGGCATAATATGATGACAAAAAAATACATGTTAATATTTTGTGCTGGGCAAGTATCCGCCAAACTAGTGAGGATTGCTGGAGTATCTGAATAGGAGGTTTTCATTATTCGCGAGAAGGGAGAAGGAAATGCTCTCCTGTAGCGGAGCTCGGGTATGCTCAGTAACTCGAAAGTTGAACCAAGCTTCTGAAAGGCACGCAATATCCTCTGAATGCATGTTTATGCGCCTGCTTTTGAAACGCTTGAGCACGTTCGGAAGCCCATTTGAGGTATTGATTTGCAATATCTTTATTTTTTTTAACTCATTCATACTTTCCTTTACTACTTGTCCATGTATTTTATTGTACAAATGCTGCCAGCCTTGTTCACAAACTATGTTATGCTATGTCGTTATGGAGTAACCTCAGAGACTCAGCGTATCTGCAAAAAAAAAAAAAAACGCTTTCTTTCCATAGCAATCAAGTAATTTGAAGTATTTTATAGCAATATTTTCAAAGATTCTGTAGTTATTTTACTAGACTATTTTTATTAAAAGTTGTGAGGATGTGCGAAACCGCAATGACAGCTATTTTTTCATTAGGGAAAATGTTTGGGCGTGTTGGTTCATCGTCAATACAGCGAAGCGCTCAAAATCACAAGGACGAGGAGGGAACAGGACAATAGCGCAATTGTCCTGTTCCCTCCTCGTCCTTGTGATTTTGAGCGCTTCGCTGTATTTTTTCATTACCTCCCTCTACAACGCATACCAGGAGAATGCAGCAGCTTAACATATGTCCACGAACATTTCCAAAATTTAGCTTTTAAATGGTAGAATGGTCACACGACCGCTATTAAAAGCAAACGCTCTGCTGTATATTTTTATCTAAAGCCGAACGGTATTATCCTGAAAATGATATGCTCTTCAACACTTATCCAGTTTGAAGTAAAATCATTTCCTCGAGATGTAGAGTACAAATACATTT
This sequence comes from Amblyomma maculatum, assembly GCF_055883805.1. Classification (NCBI taxonomy): domain Eukaryota; kingdom Metazoa; phylum Arthropoda; class Arachnida; order Ixodida; family Ixodidae; genus Amblyomma; species Amblyomma maculatum. The sequence goes on along the minus strand of NC_139351.1, from coordinate 9,836,788 downwards.
CGTTTGCTGAAGCGCTCTCAGCAGTTATCGTAGGCTCAAATCTTGTTGCCAGTTATGATAGGATAGGAAGAAAGCATTAAAGCTTTTTAAATAAACGTAAAAAGATTTACGTCTCAAAATAAAGAGGCTAAATTTATGTCACCGCTTGCCACTTTTATTTTCAGTTCTTATCTCATTAGTGCCCACCGCAGAATACGTCGGCAGAAATCTGTAGAAACAGCCTGTCATCGGCGTGTGACCGCACAAACTGATTTAATGGGAAGTTGGGAACTTATACCGTCTAAATTTGAACATGTCCCTAATTGTCCTTGTCTAGCGCATGAACGCTGGAGAGCGTTGAAGCAATGAAATAAAGTAAAACATCTAAAATAAAAGAAATAAAAAAGAATAGATAATTAAAAGCAAATTTAAAATAAACAAATATTTACAATATATAAAAGAAATAAAAAAATGCTGACACAGAGATTCTTTTGCATTACTGCACCTACACAGACATAGGCGCACACCTGGAATTTTCTTCTTATTTCTAAACGTCTCTGCTCTCAAAGCGAACGCAACGACACATAATGCAGCCAGAAGAGTAGCTTTGGCTTGTTGGTTTTTTTCTCCCCAGGTAACAGCGCAAAATCATGGTAGGAGCACAAGACGAGAAGACGACATGAGCGCTGACTTTCAAAGAAGTTTATTTTGAAAAACAAAAAAACACAACTTTTCATATCCTTGCACCATGCATGTCACCTACAAGTGACTTGCACACATCTGCACAGTCATCAATGCACCACACTTGCTACATAAATGTCTCTATCGCACAACGTGGCACACTCACTACTGCATGCTCATCGAAATCATCGTACCTTTAGAAGCTCAATTCCTTTACTGTTAACAGTAGGGGCAGTTCGCTTGCACATCTTTCCCGCAGTTTGGCTATCTCGACGGCCTCAAGTATTTCAGGAATCAGCTCCTAATTATGTTTTCCGAGCTCTTTACATGGTGTGAATTCCACGGAGCAAGTTTTCGACAGCCAATCTCGAACATGGATTCCCAAATGCCTGCTTGCTTGATCGACGTTATTTTTGTGTTTCTTGAGCCCATCATTAGTGCGTCTGCCCATCCATCCCACATATTCCTTCCCACACTTCCACACTTCAAGGATATGGAATAAACGACTCTGGCGGTTTGTTCTGCGTCCTTTCTGCGTTTGCGACCCATCAGCGTTTAGACGTCGGCAGAGAACTCACTCTGTCGTCTTCACGCATTGTGCTGTGCCGTCTTCACAATAGCCAGTCGTACGTTGATACATTTCAATATGTTAGTGCTCTGTAATAAACATGCTTAATTTTTTTAGTCTATTATTTCAGATAATTGCAATTACGAGGGAAGAGAACTGTTGAGTGGCGCATCTATAACCCTGAACGAGACCTGCGTCAAAATATCATGCCATCGGGGAAGAATAGAGCGGGAAGAGTAAGTACTCACGCCAAGCTGCGGGAAGCAGCCGATGAAATGGCATTTATTTATAGTATAAGTCCCTATCTCTTTTGTAAACGCTCAGAGACATATTCAACAGCATACGACCACATAAAATATTGTTTTTCCTTAAATTATTTCACTTACCGCAGTCTAGAGATTACCAAAGCTCGAAATATTGGTCATGTCTGCAGTGCTTAACTGGAGCAGAGCTGCAGTAAGCACGGCAACTTTAGACCAGCAATTTGCATGCTCTATGTCCGCTACAAAGCTGGCCTCGAAGGGCCTCCTGCTGATTTTTCTGAACAAAATACTTTGCATGGTCCTTTCATTCTTCCATGTTCTCTCACACATGTACCTCTCAAGTCTCGTATATATCTACAGTGTAGTCTTAATGATGGGAACTGTATTGGTGCTGATATTTTGAGCCATTGATATACACAATAAACGAAAACAGAACACACCCTAAATGTATAAAGAAAAAATAAATAAGTGCAGAATATATTGAACGTAAACAGTGCGCACATGCCGTCGACTTTGCGAAGAGTTCGCCACCTACAGCTAAAAGTCCATGTTGTACTGAATTATGAACGACCACAAAACAGGCTGATAGAACTAAGAAGTATACCAAATTGATTAAACGTAGACCTGGTACACAATGCAGTTTCTCGGGGAGACAAAAAGCTGGCTGTTCTTTTGTGTGTTTTTCGTAACGTGTGACCAGTTTACAGTGTATCAGGTTCTACTGCCGCAAACATACAACGAGGGTGACTGTTAGAGTGATTTATCGGTGTACCAGCATGGATGCAAGAGCTCTGTGATTCACGCCAAGCATAGGCTTCGCTATCTCTTGGCTTGCTGGCTCATTGTTTTTTGTTTTTTTAATTAAAACAGCGCAAAGAAACTGGACACGAGAAGAAAACAACACACAAGACGGGGCTGGTGACCGTTATATCTTGTATCTTATCTTCTTCTGGTGACCGGTTTCTTTGCGCTGTGTTAATTTGTAAGAACGAAATAGGGTGACCGAAAGCGGTCACACTGAGATAAAAAATTAGCGCGCTTGTGCCCACGAAGACAAGAGCTGCCTTGAAAACTTTTGTGTGAGAGAAACAGGGAACTGGCATTTTAATCAACAAGACTTTGCTTACTTGATACTCTTTTGAACATCTCCAGGCTCAGTTAAATATACAATGCGATAATGGGACAATATTCGGACGTCATAAGAATATTGCAGCAAAGAACGTACCTGACCCAGAAGAGTAATCGGCATTTTTATTGATTTTTACTACTAAGACATAGTCAAGACACTGATACCGCCACATATAGTTTTCACAACGTCGATGGTAAACGATGTATCGATCGTTTGCACCACTTTTGTTTCACCCCGCCGGGGTGGCGCAGTGGTTACGGCGCTCGACTACTGTTCCCAAGGATGCGGGATCGAATCCCGGCCTCGGCGGCCGCTTTTCGATGGAGGCGAAAAGCAAAAGCGCCCGTGTGCTGTGCGATGTCAGTGCACGTTAAAGAACCCCAGGTGGTCGAAATTTCCGGAGTCCTCCACTACGGCGTCTCTCATAGCCTGAGTTGCTTTGGGACGTTAAACCCCACAAACCAACCAACCACTTTTGTTTCTCTTCTTCAAAACAAGAGCTTGCAGGGTACTGTACATTTGGTATAAAGTGCGATACGGCAATAATTAACGGACGGTTTTAAGGCCGAAAGATACCTCACATTTAGTACACAGTCTAAACATTGTAATGCATTTCTTCAGAGTGATTTTTTTTTTGCTTTTATACACTCAGTTTAAATTCTCACTGCAATAACATTTCCTTTAGGTTTTCATCAACTCTAAGTAACATTCGAAAAACAAAATATCAATCCGTTAACAGAATCTACTGCAGGCATATCGCAATACATTTATTTTATTCATAACTGCGTAATATTTCAGATATGCTCTCGCTGTGAACGTAAACTACTTGGACGTTGAGACGATGCATCTTTATTGTTTCGCCATCTCATATATTAAGCAGAATGAAATTATACAATTATACAAATTATACAACTGTTCCACAGTTGATGCATCGTTTTGGGTGCAAACTACAAGAAACGCATTTGTGTCTATTGCGTATTTTTAAAACGCTAACATTTCTATCTAAAAAATCCAAGATCTCTCATTTCGGTAGATTACTGCGTGGTAGAAGAGCCATTCTTTGGCGACTACATCGGCCGTTTGCAAAATTATATCCCCAAGAAAACTTTATACGCGCCCGCCTACTTTAATTATGGTTCCTGTATATACCAGAACTAAAAGGCTACTAAAGTGGTATGCTGACACTTAGTTTGCTTTTGCAAAATCTAGTTTTACGAAACATTTTATAGCTAAATTCAGTGCCATCTTGTTTTCTTGCAGGTGTCAGAAAATTCAACTGAATGACCCTTTCTGCCGAAGTGTCAATGGAACAGGACCTAACTTTCCGGACTGTTGTCCGGTCTATTATTGCGAGCACTGTCCAAGCAGTGAGACCTGATGCGTCAATCATCAGCAATGAATGATGATGTCGCACTCGTGTGATAGAAATAGAGAGATAATAAAAGAGCACTAGTGCAATGCCAAACGTTCTATTTTGCGTGGTGTTCTTTTTTGCTGGGACGTAAATGTAAGGAATTCTTTTAATTTTCCACCTGTTTGTTTGCATCGGTGAGCCATCAGTTAACTCGCAACCTAGACGGTCTGATACATGACCCCAAAACTAGTTTCCTTCTTCGGGAAGGTAGATCAGATGCACTAAGGCTCAGAAACATTGCATAAAACTTGAAAAACGTCTACTGTCAAAAGTAGAAGGTTTTTTCCAATGAACAACGATTCGTGCGCAAATTCGCGTTAGCAGTCTAAAACAGAGCCTGGATACTGTGACGTCATCTATAGGGTGTTTTGGTATGGCCTTCGGTTTCTGAACTGTTTATTATTCAGGGACAGTAGCTTAAAATCTCCGTTTACTTTTGACGTGTATACTTGCATCATTCCTTTCAGGTTTCACTGGGTCTGATTTAGGAGAATCGTCACCTTGTTCCATATGTATGGGTCTGAGTATGAGTGTATAAGTATGAGTATGAGAATGGGTGTCGAATGAAGCAAAGGATATAGCATGTCAAAAGGCAGGCGAATATTTCGCGCTGTAATGAATTATTAAATTTACAGTGTTAAGCGCAACTTTATCCTGAAATCTGGCGTCGACTTTGTCACAGTCAGCATTGTAAGTGTCTGGAAGTTTTCAGTGTGGAGGTGACATGGGCGGCCACTGATCGGTCGGCGGATAAAATGAGATCACGAGACCGCACCACATGGCTGAGTTGACAAGAGCTCCCAAATCCGAATGCTTGATTGAGACCGGAGGGTGAGATATATTTGAATCTTACAGGATGCTTGCCATGAGTCAGAAATGCGGCCTCTGGTCCATTCAGGCACGGTTTGAGAGGTTCTTTGAAGTGAGGTTGCTATCTGTACGTGGGTTTGTAATCACTTTAGTTACTAGCTTAAGACTGTCTTGTAATGAGTGTGTGCGTGTGAAGGCACAAATTGGTTCGGCTGAAGTTTTACTTGGACAGGCATGCCGCCTTCGTTCTTTTGACGTCTCGGCAGCAAGACTGACGCGCTTGCATTTTGCATCCTTTTCTATACACCTTGCATGACCAGCAATATCTTTGGGACCGTCAGACTGGGCTCGGCGCCGTCGATACACAGTCGCAACCAAAGAAATCCTTGTAAAGAAAACGGCTAGAGTGGAAAGAGCACCCGTCAATGGATGAATGGATGGATTATAGGGGCGTCCCCTTTGAAACGGGGTGGTAGCAGTAACTATCATGCTCAATTTTCTCCCTATATCTTCATTTACCCATAGCCCGAATATTTATATTCTGTTACTCTGAGTATTTCATGGCCTTGTATTTTAAGACCGTGATCAGTTGAGCCGTTGAAAATTATCAATCCCGACTTATTTGCACCAAAACTGAAGCCTGGAGCGCCCCCTTCATCTCCGCAATACTTAACTAGAGTTTGCAATTCTTCCTGACTATCAACTAGCAGCACAATATCGCCTGCATACCTCAATCTGGGGAGGCACTGCTCTACCTCCTTTCCATCTAATCTATATGACAGGTTAAAACCTAGGTTACTGTCTTGCATCCTCCGTTCCAGGTTTATCATATAAAGCATGAACAGCACCGGTGATAGAGGACAGCCTTGTCTTAATCCTTTGCATACTTTGACATCTTCTGTACTTCTTATCCCTTCCCACGTAATTTCTACTTTGTTATCCAGGTATATTTCCTGTAGGAACTCTATTATCTCATAACCGATACTTGCTTCTTTTAATATGTTCCACACGAGTTCCCTGCTTACGTTGTCGTACGCCCCGTTTATGTCCAGGAAGGCCAAATACAAAGGTCAATTTTCCACTCTAGATATTTCGGTGCATTGGGTAAGCACGAACAGGCTATCATCTAAGCGCCTACCATTTCTAAAGCCGTTCTGATGTTCTCCAAGTGTCTTGTTACTTTCAACCCATGCTTGCACCTTTAATTTCACCGCCTGCATGGCTAACCTGTACATAACAGATGTTATGGTAATCGGCCTGTCGGATTTTATGCGCATCCTGTCTCCTTTCCCTTTATAAATCAAATTCATTTTACTCTGCCGCCAGATGTCCGTAATTTTCTTATTCGTTATGACTGTTTCCAGAGCTTTTAACAACGTTTCCTTACTTTTTGGACCGAGTTCATTAATCAGCTTGATTGGAATTTCATCTATTCCTGTAGATGTGTTTTTAGGAATATTTTTTCTGCCTTTTTCCAGTTTAGATTGATCAGATCTAAGTTGCTTTGTATTCTGCTATCTTGTGTTGCTTCCTGATTTGCGGAGATCACCCTATGGTCGCTCTTAAATGACTCGTCTATACCCGATTTAACGTAGATCACTGCGTTGTCTCCCTTTAAACATTTCCCCGTGTTATCTTGAATCCGGTCCTGCTTTCTTTGATTTTTTTTATCTAGCCAGCTTATATGGTTCCAGAATTTTCTTGGTCCGCCTCTTGAGTCACCATGTATGTCAGCGATCCAGTGATCGGTGGACTGCTTTATTTTACTTTGGATGAGGACTGAGGACCTGTACTTCACGTTTCTTTTGTCGATATAATTCCTATTGTTGGTCGATTTCCTCCTGAGATACCTGTACTTTCTTTGCCTCTCGGTATTCCCTTGAAGCAGCTCGTCGTTGTTCGATGGCTTCACTGATTTCCTTATTCCACCAGCTCCGCAGCTTTCTCTTTCCATTCCAGTGGTTTGCTACTTTAACCTCCTTAATTTTCCTCCTTATAAGTAGTTCTACCTGTTCATGTGACGCAAACAAATAACAGGACCTCTGCAACGCACCTTATTCTGCACAAATACACGTCAATATACGCCTGTGTTTATATTTATTGGGGAGAACAAACAAGCGTTCAGTTCGCTTGATTACCGCCCCGAATCAGTCGTATCGTAATGGCCAGCAATCGTGTGCTCAAAGGCTCAAAACAGCATTCAATAGCATCATCGTCAGCACTATACCCACTGCAGAGCGAAGGCCTCCCCCATATTCCTCCAATTAATCAGGTCCTGTGCTAGCTACATTCACTTGATTATTGCAAACTTCTTAACCTCTTCGCCCACCTAATTTTTGCCGCCCCAGCTACGCTCTCCTTCTGTTGGAATCGAATTTGTTACCCTAAGCGACCACCGGTTATCCTCTCTTCGCACTACACGTCCTGCCCATACCCTATTCTTATTCTTGATTTACACTCTGATGTCAGTAACTTGAGTTATTTCTCCGACCCACTCTGCGCGCTTAATATCTCTTAACGGTACCCACATCATTTTTCATTCCATAGCCATCTGCTCTGTTCCTGAACAGTAGAAAGGCGTCCAAGAATTTTTTTCTGATATTTAATCTATTCGATTGTGCGGAACGGCGTACAATAATGTAATGTAGCTTCTCTCAAGACACAACTTTTAAGGACCTTCAAGCAGAATATTGTCATTTGGCTTCGGCGATGCCGACAAATGTAAACAGCGAGACTTTATCTTCACTGAAATGAATTCCTTGTAAGGCTAACTTGAGCCAGCAAAACAATTAAGCAAAACTAATGGCGGCGACAGCAGGAAACACGCTCGTTGGGTGTCGAAGTAATTATGCACATTGCCCTCGTCAGCGCTCAACTTAAAGTCTGCGAAGAAGGATTTAGATAAAGACTCAATAGGAGCCAGAGAAACCTGGAACACTGTGGAAAAGGACGCGAATGCATGAAATCATTTGATAGATGCATCTCAGCTCTTCCTCGCTAAAACGAAAATGATAGAGCCGCGTCTCGCGACAACAAGCATAAACGAACAAAGTGTACAAAATCGTTCGGTGCCCTACAATCACAACGATAAGGACGCATACTGGCCGCTAATAAAAGCCAACAACAAAAAAAGATGCTAATGCTACGTGGCAATCTGATCGCGGAAGTACAGGCACATTACATAATACACTATGTTAAAGCGGTGTCGTGTTGCCGTGAAGAAATGGATTTTCTCGTTTATGTACGCGTAGTCTTGAGTCTGTGCTCTAATTAGTGGCGAAACATAGGTGTAATTACATTGGTATTTCACAATCGACTGCTCCTGCTGCTGTGCATCGGATTCCTCGCTCCAAATTACACTTATTTATCACTTTAAAATGCGTACATACAATAAGGTTTACAGGTTTGCAGTCTCATGCGTGTCTCAGATAAGAGGGCTCTTGCAGTACACCTGCGTGCGACCCTTTCGCTTGGCATCAAAGGGTAGAGAAACCCGCCTCTAGTACCTTGACACATCTTACACTAACGTGACAAGTAGGGCTAGTTGGTAGGTTTGGACGCGATATTTGATGCGACCGGAGGACGTGGATTTCGACGAGGCTTATGTTTTTTTCTGCGCGCTCATTCCTCGTTCAATTAAACTTGTGGCAGTAACATATTCCGTTTGCTTCGCAGAATGTAATCGAGACAACGCAGACTAAAATGTCTCCGTCGAGACAGGGATCACTAATGCACGCACGTGCTAGTGCGTACGCTGCTGTGCTCACTCGTCAGCGCCGAAATTTCTTCAGCAGAAGAACGGCTGATTGGGCGAGTTGGTGAACCATGATGGACAGTAATGTATATTGCGCAAAAAGACGAGACAAAGAGGAGAAGTGGACAACGACGGCGCAGAACTGACAACTGAATTTATTCGAAGAACGGAAGAGTATATATATAAGTACACACACTTGTTGTACCCACATGAGCATAGTCAAAAATGCATAAAAAATCTATATCAACACAGTAAAACTCCCCCCATCACACGCACGTGGTGAAAACTGCCGACGCACTAACGATTGTGCAGCATGGTCATCTCATTTTCTGTCAACGCGACGGACGTATTACTAACACAAACATTTTGCTTTCGGTTAATATGGAACGCCTCGGCGATTTCTCGAGTAGTCTGGTCTTTATGAAGAAACAATATATTAGTATCAACGAAGAAAGGTACACACTCACACGCGTTACAATGTTTTGCTAAGTTAGTATCATTCTTTTTTAAGGACTGCGCATGCTCCATCAGCCTAATGTTGATGCAACGGCCTGTCTGCCCAATATACGTACGGCCACAGGACAATGGTATTTGGTATACTACACCCATCCTACAACTAATGAAACTCTTGGCGTGATTGACCTGGCATCTGTTCTTACTTCTTGTGCCCCCCAGCTTTCTTTGAACCGCTGCACCTACCTTGCCAATCTTATTAGGGGCTGAAAACAACACCTGTACGCCATATTTTGCGCCTACTTTTTTAAACCGATGTGATAATGCATGTATATAAGGCACAACTGCAATTTTATTTCTTTCATTTTTTCTTTCTATCTGTCCGGAACACTTCAGAGAACGCAGAACCTTATCAGCACTAGCTACAAGCACTGAGTCTGGATAACCAGCCTCCCTACATCTGTTAGCTTGGATTTCAAGGCTATTATACATTTGATGTGCACAAGACTTATTGACAGCCATCCTAAAACAAGCTGTTACTATTCCAGATTTAACAAGTTTGGAGTGACATGACTTGTAGTTTAAAAGAGGCTTTACACTCCTAGGAGAGTACTGCCAACACACATGATTCATATTAAAAGTCAACTTTAAATCTAAAAATTGCAAAACATTTTTCTGAGGAACCTCAAAGGTGAACTTCAGTCCTGTACCATTCCGAGCAAAAATGTCAAGAATTTGAGGCACATTTACAGCATCCAAGGATCTAACTAAAACAAGAAAATCATCTACGTATCGGAATATACGAATGATCTTTCCTGTTAGGTCGCTCTCTATTTTTCGGTCGACATAACTAAGATAAATGTTACTGAGAACGGGGGCTACTTTAGCGCCTATGCACACGCCAGACTTCTGCATGAATAATTTATCGTCCCACATTACATAGGTGTTCTGAAGATAAAATGACAAAAGTTCCAGGAAGGATCCAACAGTTATACCGCACTCATTTCGAAATAAACACTCATCATTATCCTCTGTGATGCAATTCTTCACACATTGTAGAAGTTGATTATGAGGAAGAGAATAAAACAAGTCAACCACATCTATGCTAAAGCCAGAGCAAGAAGCCATATTCTCGTTGAAAAGATGCTTTACAACGGTCTCTGAGTTAGGCACAAGAAACGGGTCAATAACGGAAAGTGCTGACAAATGATTGTTAAGGTAAGACGATACGACTACTTGCCAAGTCTGGCGCTCAGAAACTATTGCCCGGAAAGGGATGCCAGGCTTATGCGTTTTTTGCTGAAAAGAAAATTTCAAGAACTGGAAGTTCAGCTTTCTTTACTTTGCTTGCCAAATTCTCTAGTCCAAATTCATGCAATAACGCCACAGCCTCTTTCTTGCACTCAACCGGATCCTTTCTGCTCACTCTAAAATGCTTCCTTACTGACTCACATGCTTTTTCTGAAAACTGTTTCTCGGACAGTACAACAAAGTAGCCTTCTTTATCAGACTGCACAACGTGCAAACGATTGTCACACAGGTAATTGACCAATGAGCGAAACCTGTTACTACGCCGACCACTAGACTTGCTACTGGCTACCGCATCAACACACTCTGAAATACACCTAGACCTATCATCGAACTGAGCTTTGGACGATACACTGCGAGCAAAAGCCAACTTCTCAACCGTTAACATCCCAGGGTCAAGACAGAACTTTGGTCCGAGGCGTAAAGTCTTTTCATGCTTAGAATCCAAAGCGACATCATCCAAGACCAAAAGCTTTCCTTCTGATGCCGGTCTTCTCGTACCTTTTGGGAGGGTTGGACGGACTGCGCTCCAAAGGAATTCCGTCAGCTGATCGGTAGTCTTACACCACTCACGAAACACACGCTGATTACGGAGAGTGTTCTCAACCAGGCACTTAGTCCGAAGTACGTCCTTGAACAGCCTCGCCTGCCGCCACCATTCACTCCTGAGAATTCTGCAAATTCTTCTGTTGTGCCCCGTAGAAGGTCGTAACCAGCCACAAAGTGCTTGCACATCCGGAGGGCAGGTATCGTATCGGCAATGCCACGACGCAGTGCGGGCTCGGCAGATACACACGGCGATGATGGGTGACAGTATTGCTGGGTTAGACAAATCGATGTTTCGACACAAAATAGAAGCCCATGTACAAGAAATGAACTGTAGAAGAACGGCTGATTGGGCGAGTTGGTGAACCATGATGGACAGTAATGTATATTGCGCAAAAAGACGAGACAAAGAGGAGAAGTGGACAACGACGGCGCAGAACTGACAACTGAATTTATTCGAAGAACGGAAGAGTATATATATAAGTACACACACTTGTTGTACCCACATGAGCATAGTCAAAAATGCATAAAAAATCTATATCAACACAGTAAAACTCCCCCCATCACAGCCGTTCTTCTACAGTTCATTTCTTGTACATGGGCTTCTATTTTGTGTCGAAACATCGATTTGTCTAACCCAGCAATACTGTCACCCATCATCGCCGTGTGTATCTGCCGAGCCCGCACTGCGTCGTGGCATTGCCGATACGATACCTGCCCTCCGGATGTGCAAGCACTTTGTGGCTGGTTACGACCTTCTACGGGGCACAACAGAAGAATTTGCAGAATTCTCAGGAGTGAATGGTGGCGGCAGGCGAGGCTGTTCAAGGACGTACTTCGGACTAAGTGCCTGGTTGAGAACACTCTCCGTAATCAGCGTGTGTTTCGTGAGTGGTGTAAGACTACCGATCAGCTGACGGAATTCCTTTGGAGCGCAGTCCGTCCAACCCTCCCAAAAGGTACGAGAAGACCGGCATCAGAAGGAAAGCTTTTGGTCTTGGATGATGTCGCTTTGGATTCTAAGCATGAAAAGACTTTACGCCTCGGACCAAAGTTCTGTCTTGACCCTGGGATGTTAACGGTTGAGAAGTTGGCTTTTGCTCGCAGTGTATCGTCCAAAGCTCAGTTCGATGATAGGTCTAGGTGTATTTCAGAGTGTGTTGATGCGGTAGCCAGTAGCAAGTCTAGTGGTCGGCGTAGTAACAGGTTTCGCTCATTGGTCAATTACCTGTGTGACAATCGTTTGCACGTTGTGCAGTCTGATAAAGAAGGCTACTTTGTTGTACTGTCCGAGAAACAGTTTTCAGAAAAAGCATGTGAGTCAGTAAGGAAGCATTTTAGAGTGAGCAGAAAGGATCCGGTTGAGTGCAAGAAAGAGGCTGTGGCGTTATTGCATGAATTTGGACTAGAGAATTTGGCAAGCAAAGTAAAGAAAGCTGAACTTCCAGTTCTTGAAATTTTCTTTTCAGCAAAAACGCATAAGCCTGGCATCCCTTTCCGGGCAATAGTTTCTGAGCGCCAGACTTGGCAAGTAGTCGTATCGTCTTACCTTAACAATCATTTGTCAGCACTTTCCGTTATTGACCCGTTTCTTGTGCCTAACTCAGAGACCGTTGTAAAGCATCTTTTCAACGAGAATATGGCTTCTTGCTCTGGCTTTAGCATAGATGTGGTTGACTTGTTTTATTCTCTTCCTCATAATCAACTTCTACAATGTGTGAAGAATTGCATCACAGAGGATAATGATGAGTGTTTATTTCGAAATGAGTGCGGTATAACTGTTGGATCCTTCCTGGAACTTTTGTCATTTTATCTTCAGAACACCTATGTAATGTGGGACGATAAATTATTCATGCAGAAGTCTGGCGTGTGCATAGGCGCTAAAGTAGCCCCCGTTCTCAGTAACATTTATCTTAGTTATGTCGACCGAAAAATAGAGAGCGACCTAACAGGAAAGATCATTCGTATATTCCGATACGTAGATGATTTTCTTGTTTTAGTTAGATCCTTGGATGCTGTAAATGTGCCTCAAATTCTTGACATTTTTGCTCGGAATGGTACAGGACTGAAGTTCACCTTTGAGGTTCCTCAGAAAAATGTTTTGCAATTTTTAGATTTAAAGTTGACTTTTAATATGAATCATGTGTGTTGGCAGTACTCTCCTAGGAGTGTAAAGCCTCTTTTAAACTACAAGTCATGTCACTCCAAACTTGTTAAATCTGGAATAGTAACAGCTTGTTTTAGGATGGCTGTCAATAAGTCTTGTGCACATCAAATGTATAATAGCCTTGAAATCCAAGCTAACAGATGTAGGGAGGCTGGTTATCCAGACTCAGTGCTTGTAGCTAGTGCTGATAAGGTTCTGCGTTCTCTGAAGTGTTCCGGACAGATAGAAAGAAAAAATGAAAGAAATAAAATTGCAGTTGTGCCTTATATACATGCATTATCACATCGGTTTAAAAAAGTAGGCGCAAAATATGGCGTACAGGTGTTGTTTTCAGCCCCTAATAAGATTGGCAAGGTAGGTGCAGCGGTTCAAAGAAAGCTGGGGGGCACAAGAAGTAAGAACAGATGCCAGGTCAATCACGCCAAGAGTTTCATTAGTTGTAGGATGGGTGTAGTATACCAAATACCATTGTCCTGTGGCCGTACGTATATTGGGCAGACAGGCCGTTGCATCAACATTAGGCTGATGGAGCATGCGCAGTCCTTAAAAAAGAATGATACTAACTTAGCAAAACATTGTAACGCGTGTGAGTGTGTACCTTTCTTCGTTGATACTAATATATTGTTTCTTCATAAAGACCAGACTACTCGAGAAATCGCCGAGGCGTTCCATATTAACCGAAAGCAAAATGTTTGTGTTAGTAATACGTCCGTCGCGTTGACAGAAAATGAGATGACCATGCTGCACAATCGTTAGTGCGTCGGCAGTTTTCACCACGTGCGTGTGATGGGGGGAGTTTTACTGTGTTGATATAGATTTTTTATGCATTTTTGACTATGCTCATGTGGGTACAACAAGTGTGTGTACTTATATATATACTCTTCCGTTCTTCGAATAAATTCAGTTGTCAGTTCTGCGCCGTCGTTGTCCACTTCTCCTCTTTGTCTCGTCTTTTTGCGCAATATACATTACTGTCCATCATGGTTCACCAACTCGCCCAATCAGCCGTTCTTCTACAGTTCATTTCTTGTACATGGGCTTCTATTTTGTGTCGAAACATCGATTTGTCTAACCCAGCAATACTGTCACCCATCATCGCCGTGTGTATCTGCCGAGCCCGCACTGCGTCGTGGCATTGCCGATACGATACCTGCCCTCCGGATGTGCAAGCACTTTGTGGCTGGTTACGACCTTCTACGGGGCACAACAGAAGAATTTGCAGAATTCTCAGGAGTGAATGGTGGCGGCAGGCGAGGCTGTTCAAGGACGTACTTCGGACTAAGTGCCTGGTTGAGAACACTCTCCGTAATCAGCGTGTGTTTCGTGAGTGGTGTAAGACTACCGATCAGCTGACGGAATTCCTTTGGAGCGCAGTCCGTCCAACCCTCCCAAAAGGTACGAGAAGACCGGCATCAGAAGGAAAGCTTTTGGTCTTGGATGATGTCGCTTTGGATTCTAAGCATGAAAAGACTTTACGCCTCGGACCAAAGTTCTGTCTTGACCCTGGGATGTTAACGGTTGAGAAGTTGGCTTTTGCTCGCAGTGTATCGTCCAAAGCTCAGTTCGATGATAGGTCTAGGTGTATTTCAGAGTGTGTTGATGCGGTAGCCAGTAGCAAGTCTAGTGGTCGGCGTAGTAACAGGTTTCGCTCATTGGTCAATTACCTGTGTGACAATCGTTTGCACGTTGTGCAGTCTGATAAAGAAGGCTACTTTGTTGTACTGTCCGAGAAACAGTTTTCAGAAAAAGCATGTGAGTCAGTAAGGAAGCATTTTAGAGTGAGCAGAAAGGATCCGGTTGAGTGCAAGAAAGAGGCTGTGGCGTTATTGCATGAATTTGGACTAGAGAATTTGGCAAGCAAAGTAAAGAAAGCTGAACTTCCAGTTCTTGAAATTTTCTTTTCAGCAAAAACGCATAAGCCTGGCATCCCTTTCCGGGCAATAGTTTCTGAGCGCCAGACTTGGCAAGTAGTCGTATCGTCTTACCTTAACAATCATTTGTCAGCACTTTCCGTTATTGACCCGTTTCTTGTGCCTAACTCAGAGACCGTTGTAAAGCATCTTTTCAACGAGAATATGGCTTCTTGCTCTGGCTTTAGCATAGATGTGGTTGACTTGTTTTATTCTCTTCCTCATAATCAACTTCTACAATGTGTGAAGAATTGCATCACAGAGGATAATGATGAGTGTTTATTTCGAAATGAGTGCGGTATAACTGTTGGATCCTTCCTGGAACTTTTGTCATTTTATCTTCAGAACACCTATGTAATGTGGGACGATAAATTATTCATGCAGAAGTCTGGCGTGTGCATAGGCGCTAAAGTAGCCCCCGTTCTCAGTAACATTTATCTTAGTTATGTCGACCGAAAAATAGAGAGCGACCTAACAGGAAAGATCATTCGTATATTCCGATACGTAGATGATTTTCTTGTTTTAGTTAGATCCTTGGATGCTGTAAATGTGCCTCAAATTCTTGACATTTTTGCTCGGAATGGTACAGGACTGAAGTTCACCTTTGAGGTTCCTCAGAAAAATGTTTTGCAATTTTTAGATTTAAAGTTGACTTTTAATATGAATCATGTGTGTTGGCAGTACTCTCCTAGGAGTGTAAAGCCTCTTTTAAACTACAAGTCATGTCACTCCAAACTTGTTAAATCTGGAATAGTAACAGCTTGTTTTAGGATGGCTGTCAATAAGTCTTGTGCACATCAAATGTATAATAGCCTTGAAATCCAAGCTAACAGATGTAGGGAGGCTGGTTATCCAGACTCAGTGCTTGTAGCTAGTGCTGATAAGGTTCTGCGTTCTCTGAAGTGTTCCGGACAGATAGAAAGAAAAAATGAAAGAAATAAAATTGCAGTTGTGCCTTATATACATGCATTATCACATCGGTTTAAAAAAGTAGGCGCAAAATATGGCGTACAGGTGTTGTTTTCAGCCCCTAATAAGATTGGCAAGGTAGGTGCAGCGGTTCAAAGAAAGCTGGGGGGCACAAGAAGTAAGAACAGATGCCAGGTCAATCACGCCAAGAGTTTCATTAGTTGTAGGATGGGTGTAGTATACCAAATACCATTGTCCTGTGGCCGTACGTATATTGGGCAGACAGGCCGTTGCATCAACATTAGGCTGATGGAGCATGCGCAGTCCTTAAAAAAGAATGATACTAACTTAGCAAAACATTGTAACGCGTGTGAGTGTGTACCTTTCTTCGTTGATACTAATATATTGTTTCTTCATAAAGACCAGACTACTCGAGAAATCGCCGAGGCGTTCCATATTAACCGAAAGCAAAATGTTTGTGTTAGTAATACGTCCGTCGCGTTGACAGAAAATGAGATGACCATGCTGCACAATCGTTAGTGCGTCGGCAGTTTTCACCACGTGCGTGTGATGGGGGGAGTTTTACTGTGTTGATATAGATTTTTTATGCATTTTTGACTATGCTCATGTGGGTACAACAAGTGTGTGTACTTATATATATACTCTTCCGTTCTTCGAATAAATTCAGTTGTCAGTTCTGCGCCGTCGTTGTCCACTTCTCCTCTTTGTCTCGTCTTTTTGCGCAATATACATTACTTTCTTCAGCAGTTGTTTTTATAAAGGGCCTGTACAAATGAGCACACCCTGCGACCAGGTTTGCTATACCCACCTTTCCAAACACGTATTTATATAGCGAGACTTTGTACACCTAAAGCGTTTGATGGAAAGCATGCGTATCTACAGTCATCTTCTAAAAAATTGAAATATCACTGGAGTGCGCATTTGACGCACATTTGAAATACTTTTACATGTGCCAATCACTGATGGGCATGCATACTTACGCTAGAGCGAAATTAGCGTTTACTGAATCCCGTTATGCCCAATTTCAGACAAACAACGCATATTGTCGAACAGCTTCGCAATGCTCCGTATGGCAGGCAGACAAAGCTAGAAATATGTATTTGCCGATCAAGCAGGTTTGCTTTCGGTGGGATCGCATACTGAAGCCGTTGCCTCCCGTCATATTATTTGCTGACAGATGTAACTGTATCGGTGGCTTCTTATCTCCTCATAACCCCTTAGTCAAACAGACGATTCTAATAACATAGCTGCAGTATCTTCTGCTAGCTACGTTACGTGCGCCTCGTTCGGAAGTTAGTGAGGAAGGTATCACCTCGGTTGCTACCTATTCTAGTCCCTCAACGTGTGCTAATGAAAATGCCAATGCGGATGCACTTCGCCGTTTTCTACGAAATATATGTTCCGATAAAAAAATATCTTTGCGAGCTCTCGTCTTAATGTTTCCTCCTTCAACTGTGTCTGTTTTCAAGTCACCGATCTTCTTGCGTGACAGTAGGCTCCATTGCAACATTGCCATAAGCAAGCAAAGGGGAGCACATGCTGCTTTCGCTCTGAGCGCCGCCCTCTAACGCCTTAGTTTCACTTCGTTCCTTGTTCAGGAGCCGCAGTGCGCGCAGTGCTGCTGTACAGGTGATGAAAATGAGGTTTCGCCTTGGAGCTTGTGGAGAGATAAAGTTGAGTCCGGATCCTAGCTACAGGACAATAAAGCCTACAGTATTCGAATCTACCTCCCTCAGCCTGAGTCGTTTCGATATAATGAACCCTATAAACTACAACCTCAAACGTCACTCAACTTTGGATAAAATATTTTAGCAGCATTTTTGTGGTTACTGGGCTGCTCTTTTTGTAAATCATCAAGCAGATGTTCTGCGATAACGTGCGCCGGCATTTTTGCTTGACGTGGCCTTCGCCCTTTGTGCCATCTTATGATCTGTGTCGTTAAAAAAAAATAGCATAAATGCGAAGGCTTTTTTTTTTGCTTTTCGTGTGGTATATGACGATGCTGACAGACGGGAAACGATGGTTGTTAAGGCTACAGATTTACTCATAAGCCTGAAAAGGCTTTAGTACTTCTTTTTTGTCAAACGAAAGATGAAATCATAGCAGTCCTTAATTCCAGTTTTCACTCCTGTTCTTATGGATACATTGGTTTCGCGACACGCCAACAAAATCTGCCGAGTATGTTCCTGACCAGCGGGCGTTGAATGATTATTACTTGCGCTAGGCAGTGCTTATTCGCACAGCCCAATTTAGAGGTGTTTGAACGGCAAGGGTCACCAGAGGTATACGGTTTCTACGTTACACCGCGTCAAACAGATACAATAGCAGCAAAATGACTTCAAAATGGAGGGGCAGAACGGATGGGAAAGGAGGGTTATTTCAACAAATTGCAGTGCTCAAGGTCTGGCATGAAAACAGTGCATCATCCTGTGGCCATAGCACCCGGATTCATTGTTTTTGTTCTTGCGTTTTGTAAGCGTTCTGGGCTTTGTTTGTGAGGACTCCTAAATTCATCTTGACGACCATTCCCCTAAGTAGTGGGCGTGAGGGGAACACGAATGATGGTTCATGAATTGTTATTTCAGTTTTCTGAGGTAGTCAGTTTACCTTCACTGCTACAGGCTCAGTGTATTAGTGTCACATGACGCAGTAGTGTAACTAGCATTGAAGCTCTGCCTAGAGCTCACTGTGGTATCTATCATTGCTCACTTGTTTCTAGAACATTATGTTGAACTCTAAAAAGACAAAGACGAGCGAATAACTGTCTCCAGCCTTTTTTTTTTACTTGTATTTTGGAGTTTAGGTTAGTAATAATAGCACGCCGACGTTCTACTCAGAACCGACATAAATTTATGTTCGCTGGCCACGCGGCTACGAAAAAAGCTGCGCGGGACGTCGACAGACAACAGATGTTAGTTGTGTTTGCCGTGCACTCAGGCGAGTGCGTTGTATGACTTGCCAAGTTCTCTTATTAAACCAATTTATCATATCGCTTTAGCTACATTTCACAACGCTGTTCTGGGCCAAGAAGGCCATCTCACACTGATGGGGATGCTTTTTTTACATGAGCAGCTGTTATTTTCTCCCCGACTGAATTCGCACTTGGGTATTAAACCGTTAGTGTAGTGAAAATGTAAAGGACGTCGAGAAAAATAGGAGCTGATTTATCGCAATTGGACAAATCCGAAGTAGGTGCGATAGCGCATGCAGCGTTTCGAAAGCTTGGGTTCCTCAACGCGTGAGTCCTGATACAGGCGTTTTATTTGCCCGAACAATTTTTCTAGCATCGCAGTCGGTTCAAAGGCAGCTTTTCCTGTGTTGGGCCATGACATTAGTTCGACAACTATCTTGGCTTAGGCATTATTTAAAGGACGGTATTCCCCGTCTTTATACACCGCCTGCCAGAGCAGGTGGATATAATATATGCGATTCGTAGCTTCGCGGTGGGACAGCCGTGGGGCGAGGGCAGGAAATACTGAGCACGAGAGAGGCAGGGAGCCGCGAGAGGAGGTATTCGGTTGTGACGAGGGCCTAGTTCTGCAATGGAGTGGCTTTCAAATGTGATTTGTTCGCGCCACCACAAATTAAAAACCC
This sequence comes from Amblyomma maculatum, assembly GCF_055883805.1. Classification (NCBI taxonomy): domain Eukaryota; kingdom Metazoa; phylum Arthropoda; class Arachnida; order Ixodida; family Ixodidae; genus Amblyomma; species Amblyomma maculatum. Next base: position 9,817,282 of record NC_139351.1, on the reverse strand, counting down.
TGTCCAGATAATGTAGTTTATTTTAAAGCTTCACAGAGGTACTCAAACACACGATGTCTAGCGCCTGAGTTCAGGGCCAGATTATCCAGGTTCAAAAACTTCAAATGAAGCAGGCCCACCTTTGTCAGGGCACCCCGAGAGCTGAAACAAAAATTGCGGACTTCTAGGTTTTGTCTAAAAAATGGTCAAATCATGAACTTGAACATTATGATTAAAATTAGAACTTATGAACCATCAAGTTAGAGATCAGGACTGCCCATCGCTGACAGCCGCCTTAGAAATTTGTAGCTGTTAGGAGTAGAGACGCCAGATTTGCTTAAATATTTCGAGAAATTCTCTCAGTACAATGTTCGGAAACGCCTGTAGGAAAATCGCTTAAAGGACCCCTGAAGTGCTACTGTGCACTTCTAATGCGAGAAATGCATAGGGGCGGTCGTTGTGAGTATTAGATTCAGATTTGAGCCAAGAGTTTGCAAATAATTTTTAAACAGTGGTATTTGCGGCCGCTCGCAGCCGATTTTGGTGACACATCGCTGCATGCAAGCTTCCCCATTTAATTCCCCGGAGCTGCCCACTCATTGGACGCTCTCAAGTGATTCGAGCGGGACCGGCCGTGGTGGGGAAGGTCACGACTTGTTTTCTTGTTTGCTTTTTTTGTGCACGCAGGCATGAGTTCAGTTGAGGGGAAGAACAGGAGCATCATCTTAGATCGCCCATATGTTCGGTGCATATGAACGTAGCTTACAAATATTTGTGTTGAATAGAAGATTGATGGCATACCAGTTGCTAGTGTGCTTCATTCAATGAAAAAATGAGTCATGTTATGCGAATACACGCCCCATTTAAAAGTGGAATTCATGTAAAATATTTCAACTTTTATTGTTTTCATTGTGCAAACGTGTACTGTTTCTGTAAAGAATAGGAGGACGCTTGAGCTTTCGTGTAGAAGCTACAGCATGGAGAATGTTTTTACCCTGTTGTAAAAGAACGTGCATGTACGCGAACGAGAATCGGTAAGGGGAGGCGACAAAGAGGTTCCATATATATGCGGACATATAACACCCTCAACGAAGGAGCTAAGTGACCACTCTATTTTCAGTGCCCACCCTATTTTTTCCGACCGCCATATACTGCGGCGGCGGTTACTCCGGGAAGTGGGCTGCATAGGGTATCTCGTAAAATGTAAATTTATACTGTAAATTTAAAGCAGAAAAGATGTGCAATACATGCAAAAGCTCTTTTTTTTCTGTTTAAAACCTGTGAGTAGTGTGCAATATGTAAATATATTTACGTTGCATATGTGGACGATTTGTGTAATAGCAAGTATAAACTAGGTATTAGAATGTGCTAAAACTTTCATTTTTCTTCCAGTTCAGTGGCGATCTCATTTCCTACAGGCAGCACCATTTCGTAATCATTTCCCTCCCCGCCTTAAGACACCGTTTCGATGAATAAACATTATTTACAGTGTTGTGCCTCACAATAGAGAGCATACTATCGCAGTTTCGGCAGTAACACTCCCTTAGGCGTGTAAAAATTTGCTAACAGCTTAACAAGGCCGACTTACACTTTGTGCACTCTCAGCCAATCGTCCTGCGCTATTGAATTAGCCTAGGAAATACCCATGCGATTATTGTTTTCATGAGTGCGCACTCTATTTTTGAGGGAGGATGTTTTGTGTCTTACCGTTTCCTGAAATAGTTAAGTCCACGTGCTGGTCTGTCAGTATGCTCTGCAGAAAATATATGCACATGCGATGTTTGTAGACATTCTGCAAATTCCTCGAGTAAAATGATGTTTGTTGTCTGTAGGAATTTCTAAACTGCGTTAAGTCTCACACACGACAAAAGGTTCGGCGAGGAGGGGCGGTGAGGGGTTTAGGACCCTCTTCAAGTTTTTTAACCTGGTACTCACACCGCCTAATTCGGCCGTGTGAGGGCAAACTGGTGGTATAACGCACTAAAATTATGTTCATGTCACTGTGTGCCCATGTCACGGTGTGTCATCTCACGGTGTCCGTTATGTTCGGAATTGGTACCATTCTAGGAAGTCGACACTCACGTTTGTCTCTGTGATGGAAGTGAAGGCTGCTAGGCCTCTTCTGGAACCAGGTACTTTGTCAGCAGGAGCCGAGGAGAAGTGCCTTTACCAACCTACTGACTCACGAAGCCTGGCATTGATCTTTGCTCTGCGCTAAGCGACGACTTCACGACAAATGACGGGTTCGTACGCGTCTAAATAAACTCAATCGCAGATTCGTAGAAAAGCTGTCACTGTCATCCCCGTAAACAACCATCACTACGCGGACAGTCAAGTCTCTGCTATTTCTGCCATGTAGCGAAGCGCAGTAGAGAGTTTGAGCGGCATCACAAAATACAAATACTCTTTAAGAGTTTGGAACTATGGGTGGCTCCATTTACAACACAGACATCGCAATCTGTGACGCCGATTCACCAATGTTAGTCAAGCCAATGACCAACACGCATTTGATTAATCAAAGTTGAGCACCTTAGAATGTCTACGTGAGTCAAGATGACCTTCAAGGAGTATTGCTTTTCATCGCGTGCTTTTCATTGGCGCTTTTGGCACCCAGTTCGACATTTCGTTCCTGACCTTTCAGGAAGTGGAAGAGGCAAGGTCACATGAGCGCTGTCTGCAGTAATGCTATAGTGCGCCCTAGATGTTTCAACCCATAGAGAGACGACATTTGCTGCGCGACTGCCCTACTACTACTAGCTAGCTGTAGGCGGTGATCATCATCAGGGCCCGATGATATGACATCCTTCATATTCGCCAACCATAGTAAAGTAGCTAGACGGGTGCTTTTGGATATTTAAAACAAGATATGGCGTGACGATATAGTTTCAAATTACTGGAAGACCAGTTGTCGGGTTCCAGTTTTTAAACCGGACACATTGCCCCCCTCCCCCCATGTGTCCAGGGACTTGTGGTGTCTCCTCAAAACTTTTCATTATACTAGACAACCCGAGAGAATAGGTGCAGCGAGGAAAAGGAAAAGAGGGGAAAACCTTCTAAGCAAAGGTGCTGTACATTCATCGTATTGCACCTCTTCTAGAAAAATCTTGGAGCGTAGTGTTCGCACCGCATAGCGCACGTCGCGAATTGAGTGACCACTCCGCACACCGGCTATACATTTACTTAATTGCAACAATCACCGCTTCCCAACCACCACATTTGTACCTTTTTTTTTCTTGTCCTCCCCAGTCCCCCCTCACACACTCTTTTACTTTTTTCAACATGCGGAATGCGTCAAGAGCCATTGACTGCAATTAATGTAGCCTTGCCATTGTTTTTACAGTTTACGCCTGATCCGCGGTTGGCGCTAGTCTTGCTTCCTAACTGCGCCTGACCTGCTCTGTGTGCGCAGATATTTATGCACTTTGCATGCGCTGTCTGTTTGTATCTACGTATGCATTATCAATTTGTATTTGTGCCTCCTTCAATTGTCAGTGCTAGATGCAGGCAGGCACAACAATGAACATTCAGTCTTCAAAATAGTACGGCTCCAGCCGAAACGTCGACTAAACTATACAACTAATACCAGAATCAGTATGAAGCATGCATATATATATATATATATATATATATATATATATGTATATATATATATATATATATATATTGTAAGGGTGCGTTGAAGCTCAGGTCGGTGTTCAGGTCGACCGTTTAACAACCGCGTCAGTCTCTTGCGTCTTCGTCTTTTGTCTGCCGTCTTCTTTTTTAGCACGCGCCTTTCGACTTACGCTCGTCGTCTTTTTCACCGTCGACAATCACCGAGCGTTGGCGGGACACTACAATTATCCCCGGGAGAAAAAAGAGGCATCGTGCCGACTTATGGTGTGACACTATAATATATATATATATATATATATATATATATATATATATATATATATATATATATATATATATATATATATATATACATACATATATATATGCGGTCCACTATCTATAATGTGGTTGACCTGGCAACGTCCGTCAAGCACCAAAAAATTGAAACATTGCTCTTGGCATTCGATTTTGATATCAGGGGCTCCTGTGACAATATAACGCTTCAGGCAAGTTTTGAACAAAATGGAAACTACTAAGATCGAAGGCATCATGTTCGTCAAGATACGAAGCTATTTATCAGTTTTTTGTGTCTAGATTGGGGCGGGACAACTTTATATCGAAATTCACGCGGAGTCCTACAGTAGGGTGCGTTCAGACGAACTCATTTCAACATTTTTCTCGCTGGCCTAGTCGACGTACTGCCCTAATCCGCCCAGATATTCATATATGTAGATGCTATCTGTATTTGGGCATCAGGTGTCACTCATCGCAAAGTTAATGCGAGGTTTTAAAATCCGGAATCAATATTGACGTCTTACCTTCCTCTGCAGGACCTAACTATTTCGACCGAGAATTGTTCGCTCGAGGTACTCACACGCAAACCCGTGTCACCTTATACGCTACGTATCAATACCAAAGCCATTTCAAGTTAGGAAAGCCATCGCTTCCTTGCTGTTGTCATCAACAGGAATCTTTCGTAGACATCTCATTTCTACGGCGTGCGAAATAAACCTGCTTTGGGCTGCTTAAATGTGCCTCAGCAGTAAACTGTTCTTCTCGCCCGGCATCATCCGACCACTGCATACATTGGTGTTGAAACCACGACAACACATATTTTCCAGGTTAAACCCCACAAACCAACCAACCATATTTTCCAGGCTATATACCATACGGCTTCCCTGTCATTCTCTCGCAGCTCTTTCAGCAACTAGGCCATCTACTACACTCGCCAAAATGACTGAAGCTGATGGTGTCTCTCTTCCTTCGCAGTTCAGAGCTGCTTCGAAACCGTGCTCAAGTACCCGGAATCAGCATAAACCTTCGGTTCACTTTTTCCTTCCTGGAGTTACTCAGAAGGCTCATATACCTCAAGTTGCTCAGAAAAAAAAAATGAAATTAGATCTTCAGTATTCACACTAGTCACCGCACATCATCATCAACCTGACTGTGACCCACTGCAGGGCGAAGGCCTCTCCCATATTTCTCCAATTAACCCGGTTCTGTGCTAGCTTGACCCCTACGAACTTCTTAACCTCATCCGTCCACCTAACTTTCAACCCGCCCCCTGCTATGCTTTCCTTCCCTTGGAATCCAGTTTGTTACCCTAAGTGACCATCGGTTATCCTCTCTTCGCGCTACATGTCCTGCCCATGACCATTTCTTCTTAATTTCCGCTAGAATGTCGGTAACTTGAGATATTTCTCTGACCCACTCTGCACGCTTCATATCTCTTAATATTACCCCTACCATTTTTCGTTCCATAGCCCTCTGGGTTGTCCTCAACCTAAGTAGAACCCTCTTGGTTAGCCTCCACGTTTCAGCCCCATAGGTCACATGTCTACAAATAGGAGTGAGTTATCAAGTTGCACGGGGAACAGAGAGCTCAAACGCTCCGCGTTAAACACGCGAAAAGTTTTGAAAGGTTATTCACCGCTTCCTGAAGCAATTCAGCCCTGGACAGCGCCTTCGCCTTCCACGAAACACAGAGCGCTAAGCAGCACTAACGCTAAGCGCATGACGATGGCCTACAGCCCTGTTGGGGAAAGCTGGCGTTGCGATTAAACAGTCATTGATCTCTTATGTGTGTGGGCTACTTTGTCTAGTGAACTACTAGCGCCGTCTTGTGCTCTAGACGCCTTAGATCTTCATTTAATACAGTGCATAAGACCATGGGTCCGTGGCCGCATCAGTCAACTGCTCTCAACGCCTGCAAGGCGCTATTTTGTTTCCTAAGAGCTACTGGCGCGAATAAGGAATCTCGAGTAACGGACAACCCTGCCTTCCCTGCATCTCTTTCTCTCTTCACTCCTCACATAATGACAAAGCAAAGTGTATAAATTATCAAGGCGCAATTTTCTGTTCCTGGGACATAGGGAGGCAGCAGCCAGAGAACATGGAGCCTTCAGATTTTCTGCGAACGATTGTAATGCTCTAAACTGAGTGCAGACCGTTGGCGCTATGTCCCCGTTGCAGCAATAGAGTTCGGATTGAACAACTTATAAAGAGGGCTGCCGAAGTTAAGGCCAAATGAGATTGCCATAAATTACTCCTAGTGATGAGCAACAGCTCTATGAACAAAGTGAACTCGCAAGATCTGAAATTGGAGCAAGTGTAAACGTGCGAAGCAATTTCATGACAATCTATTACACTGCATGTTATGAGCCCAAAGAGGCATTCAAATCATTGCCATTATTACGCAGTTTAACATGGCAGAGCTATTACGGCAGGGTGCCACTCCCGATTCCAGTTTAGCTCTAGAACTCTGCATTAAGAACAAAGCCATTAATGGCTCAAACTGTCGGCGTCCATCCGTTCATACTATAGCTGTAAATCAAATGACGTCATGAGGTCATGAAAAAAATTAAAATCCTCTCTCCATCGAAAATCTAAACTCCAATCATCGAATCCCCAGCCGAACGCTTTAACCAACTACGCCACGCCCGAGATTTGTTTCGCTTCTTGCATGGAGTACTTTCAGCCCGATTTAATCAGGTCCGTGATCTTGAAAAGCGCATCATACTTCTCCTTCTGCACCATGAGGATAATAGTAGCGATGACAATAATGATGCAGTTAGCGATAACGACAATGACGACACTAGCAATGATAATGACGGCGCATTTAGTTATGGTGAGAACAAACGTGATGCGCCCTGTATAGCAGCAATGTTCAGGCGTTCGCATTTCTGAAGTGCATTTTGAACATTTTTTTAGGCGCCATATGTCATATTTCAGGTTAAGTGGCTGTCATGGGTCATATATGAAATATATTATAGTGGCAAAAAAAGAAATTACTTCTGTATCACCTCAGTTTCCACAACGTTTAAATATAGATATTCAAATACACAATTAAAAATAGTATCTGCGTGCTGTATAATTTATTTCTTAGTGTCCTTACCCTTTCCAGCTAGCGCTTCATTTGAAATGCAAGTACATTCTATTGTTTATATGCCTTACAGAGAGTAAGAATGGCGCTCTTGATTCGTACTTCAAAACACATTTCCAATTGAAACATTTCACAGTTCTAGAGTTTTTCCAATAGGCGTTAGACGGACAGTGCCGAATCATTCAAAATACGAAATCATTGGTTACATGATAGCTCTAAAATAAAGTATAGCAAACACACGTCCCGTTACGTTCAATTGCGGTGAACATTATGTAGCGCCACTAATTCGAGAAAATTGCGTTTTGTATGCAATAATGCAGTGTAATTTTTCAGAATAGTAAATTTGACAGTAGCACAAAAATCTGCTGATTCAGTTTCGATGTGATTGGCGAATTCAAGCACAGGGACCGCGTAGTATGTTTAGAGGTAAACATTGAATGAATATTGCATTGTTACTAAGGGGCATTACTTAGTGTGAAGGTAAACACTCAATAGTGCAGACCGCAGCAGTAAGAAGTAGCTATCAACGTTCCTCTTTTCACCTTAGTCTATTCCACAATTCTGGGCCAAGCATTGCCAGCCTAATATAAAAATTAACCTATTATGAGCGAGAAAGACGGTTGATTCGAGTTTCTGTGCTATAACATTAATATGCTGTATGTCGGTGAGGCAGAAATGTGGACGCACAAGTGAAGCCACCTCAGTGCAAGCGAGGCATATTGGGGTGCAATAAAATGACGTTTCCTTAAGGCGCGGTTTCGAGTTTCGGACGCGAGTGTTTCTTAACAACTTTCGGCGCAGCTCTAATCGTGTGATTCCATACTGACGATCAATGTACTACTGAAACATGAATTCAATAATGTGGGCTACCATGCATAACGAACTTCACAGTTACTCTTGGCGGCCGTCTAATACGAGATTACAGCGAAAATGATCACTGCAGGCTGAATCGTATGCATTAATAATGATCTACGCATTACCTAAGGTAGCCCTAACCGTGGCCCAGTGTGAACAGCACAAGGAGATAATTAAAATGAGGAAAAACGTAGGCTACCGAGCGATGGGACCCTGTTGAACAAACATCAGTCAGCACTTGTAATGTATTATATATTACGTGTTTCTCCGTTCTCGTGCTCCTTCTTTCTCTATGTATGAACCAGCCGAGCCTTTGGTCATCGTAACGTTTCCTGAAGTGTTTCCCTACAACTGTGGTTTAGTTAACAATAAACTATTGTTCTTGCTGCTTCGCTTGCTGATTTTTCAGCTTCGTTACACATTTTTCCTTGACGTTTTGCGGCAGAGCTCTGTTTTCAGCGAAACTTTCGTCCGTGGTTGCAGAGCATGAGAAAACAGCCGCGATGTAAATGCCAGCGCTATGAAACATCCCATATGAAAATAATTTTAGTGAATCATACACTGCACAGGGTATTCTAGAATGTTAGTGGGATATCGTGAGAGCAGGCAGCAGGTTCCAACGGTGAAGAAGCTGTAATCGTTAGAACGGCAGCATTGGTCTACACTTCAAAACAAAAGTCCCAACGCTAGAAATGCCTAGATCGGCATAACATGCTAAACTATTAACGTATCCCCAGTCCACTGCGAGGCTTAGTGCTTAGTGTCGAGGGTTTCAAACACGTGTTACCTAGCTCGAGTCGCACCAGCTTTACTGTCTTCTTTTTCTCCTCGTCATGAACCTTTTGACTTTGTTCAGCTTTTTTTATAGTATTTGAAGTGATACATTGCATTTTAATTTTTGCTTTTTATACGGGGCCTTAATATAATGCTGGAGCTGGAGACCAGTGCCACCAGTGCCACTAGTGCCATCAATGCAGCGCACTAGTATGTCAAACCACCAGCGCCATACTCGTCCCATTATCAGATATGGCGCTGGGGCGCTCGGACCGAGCGGGGCTAGTTTTCACAATAGGGGGTGATTCAGGGTAGTGGTAAATATAAAGACTAAAAAAAAAATAAGGACTGAAAAAAGAATAAAGGTCTACTCACACTTGCGACTAGATGAGGTCGCGCGACTGGTAGTCCCGCGACCAGAGGAGAGGAGCTCGCCACTACCGATGTTCACACTTGCGACTGTCGCCTTCTAGAAAAACGAATTTGGAGTAGGAGAGCTGCAGGGCGATGACAGCGAAGCAGCCGCTTGCCAGGCACTTCAGCTTTTTCAGGCGAGAACGCCGACGACGAATAGACGGTGTCAATAACCGTGGTGTCAATATAAAATGTTGCGCCTGCGTGAAAAACCTATTTCTCAAAAGTTTATGGCACTTACCGGATAGTCCGAATATCTTTCCAATATCTTCCCAGGCCATATCCATCTCGCTGCCTTTGAATTCCGGGTGCCGTTTGTTGAAAAGGTATTCTTTAATTGCATTGAGAAGGTGCTCGATCGAGTACTGCGGGACCTCGCTGATTGGTGAAATGGTTTGCGACTAGTAGTCGCGCGACTAGAAATTCGAGCAATCCCCGATCGGCCCGCGGCAGTCGCTTTTCGACCGATGCGACCATTTGCGACTGTCGCTTTTCGGCCAAAACGGTCGCGCGACCGCTGCTAGTCGCAAGTGTGAACGGGCCTTAAAAGCTAATAAAATATAAAAATAAACAAATAGAAAGTATATTACAAAATACAAATAAACTCAACAAAAACGGAAGTGAAATGCATCAGCTGCATTGGCAGAATTCTATCGCATTCTCCTAATGCAGTTTCTGCAGCGGCCAATAAAGGTTTTTGGGGAAATAAATGAATCAGGTCTTTTTTCCGCGGCGTTGATAAAGGTCTACATTTTCACATCTGTGCTAGCAAGCCTTTTTGTACTATGGAACAAACGTCGGTCCCCTCCGGCTTGCGTCGCATTGCTGCATACATTTTGAACTTCACGCGAGCATCATACGAGTATCTGGATTTGAGTCATTTCTCGAGCGTTGTCATGAACAGCTTGAGCTCAAGAAGATTTGTCGGTATCTTCAAAGATTAAATGTCGGTTTCCAAGATGGAAATTTTGACCCTACACGCAGGCGCCAACCTGCACGGAGAAGTGATAAATCGTTCATCTTCCAATAATAAATAAGTTGCAGTTTCCAATTCGCTCATTTTGGTTAAGAATAGCAAATCAACAAAAGTGTCAGAGACGCACCGTCAAAATAGGTGCACACTGCTATCGAAGCAGACTGACGGCGAATTCTTCGTTTGGTAAGCAGCTTTTGTTCCTCATATTTTGATTGTAAGCACAATATAAAATTTCATCGCTTTTTTACAATATTGCCGATGCTCATAATAAATAGGAAAAACACCTTGAGGATGGCTTCTGAAAAAGAGCTTTTGCGACTACAGAAGGTCATTTCTTGTAATCAACCATAAAATTCGAGCGAACATATCTTTTACCGAAACGACCTGTGCAGTACACGCACTGCCTGAAATATTCACCAAATATCACTACATTGTACCTGCTGCAGGCGTAATAGCATCAAATATTTATCTACCTTGTCACTTAATTAACATGAGCGTATCTACACAAATTTACCAATCCGCCGCCGAAGATTTGTATCCGAGCCTTCCGGACTAACACAGGCTTGCATTTTATCCGGAGTGCGGGAGACCGGGTAATAGAGTTTTTGAGGGCATCCTCCTTACCTTGCTCCATGATCGCCTGAGAGGTATTCGAGCTGACAGCCATCCCATACTGCACCGTGCGGTGTCTCAACCCACTGCCACGAAGCGCGAAAGTTTTTCGTCCTGGCTCTCGTCGAGATAAATGACCAAATCTGGATCGCGAGATTCCAAGCCGCCTTGAGCGCAAAGAAACCTTTCTCGTCGAGGTGAAGGTCAGGAAGGGGTTGTGGTTTCACCTTGAGCGCGAAAAACATCACCTCTTCAAGAAAAAGTTTTACGAAGAATGGGGACGCCCTATGACAACTTTATATGACGAATGGAAAGACCGAAGTCGGATAATAGAACATTTGCTTGAGTTACGATTTGATCCGTCGGGGCGGCGCGGACGCACGGCACACTGTCACTACCGGGATAAGCCAGATTGTATGGGCCCTTGGCTGGACTAATCCCGCTCCCCAAAGATCATTCCCCTCCCCCCACTTCTGTGGGGCAGGAGGCCTTTCCCTGGGATGCCGTAGGATGATGACGGTCGCCGGTTGAGGTCTGTACAATCACAGGAGCACTGCATCTTGTTCATCCTTCCTTCTATCTGGCAAGGCAAGGGGACTGCGAAGCGAGCAGTCGTGGCGCAGCCGCCCCTCCATTTATTGGTGATTTCAAAGCCTGAATTAAACTTCAGCTCTGCATGTGAAAAGTGAGCTTCGCTACAAAAATGTGGCAGAGTATACTCTGTCACATTTTTCTCATCTTCATCACATGCCCCGCAGCGGCGGACCAGTGATGAAGACGGTCGAATACTGAATAGGTGTGCGCGGGTTCGAACATGACCACCGCCGGCTGTGTTTCCACGGAGACGAAAGGGAGAGGCGTCCGTGTTCTGTGCAGTGTGAATTGCGTTAAAAATCGCCGTATTTCGGGAGCGCTCTCTGTGCTTCGGCTCCGACAACTTTTGGCACGATCACGGGATTTTGACAGGAACCCAGTCAAACCAGCTGCGAAAGTTTTTATGAATTTCAGATACATCTGGGCATCGCTGGCATCCACGTGGGTACATTTTCAAGCTTGCTAGGACCGGTCTTCTGTTGCGTATACCGTGGCGGCGACGCTAGGCTTAAGGCTGCACTGGCGCCCAGCCGTGTAGGAGTCGATCAACAGCGCAACATGCTTTCGATGAGATACATTGTCGTTACGACCCGGCCACACAAGCCTGGTCCGATACTTCTACGTCCGATACTTCTATTCTGCGCCCATCGAGAATTTGAGGGTTTTGAAGTTGGCCGCACAATGCTACCGAAAGCGGTACGACATCTCCAAGAAAGCAGACATCACGTGAGCAGGCCACTCAAACCGCAAAACGCTGCTGCAAGTCCCACAGCGCTTCATGATGGGTCACCACGTAAGACTGACCCGTTTGGACAGCAAAGCCCCTTCAGGGGTTCCGCTCTGACAATATTGTTATCATCCCGATACTTCGGTTGATCTTCGCTCTCAAGGATGCATACCAAATGATGAGCTGGGAGTAGCATTCACTGTCTAGCTGGAGAAAAACCTCTAATTGCAGGCACCACACTGCCATAATCACGGACAACCTTCTGCGTTACTTTAAACTTGAATCTTTCAAGCGACGGAAACTGCTGCGGCGTAAGCTGAGAGCGCTGGCAATAGCGCATGAAGTGTCTGGTCCATTGTGCGTGCTGTAATGCAATCCTTCGGGAGTGGGCGGCGTGCTCCGTGCTTTGTTCATGCCAAGCGCCCGCGCCTTCGTCGACAGTCATGTGAGTGCCTCGTTCTCAGGCATGATATCATCCTTTATACGTGCTCCGCGTACGTTGACCAAGAAAAAGTTCTTTCAGGCTTCCGGCAGCTCTCGCAATTGCTTCTTCGTGCATATGTACCTCTGCCGGTGCTAGTAGGTGGTATAGTAATGGCGACCATGGTAGCATGAACTTATAGAAGATTTCAATCGCAACGGCAATGGATTATCAAGATCCACAGTTCGGCGCTGAAAACTATAAGTGATATTCGGACATCCCTGGATCGAATCCTACTTGAAGGGAACAGTATCGAAGATGACGCGAAGAAAGAGCAGTCCTTGATTCAGCACTAGGCTCAAGAGACAGCGACGTGTGCTTTGGGCGTTGCGTGGCGAAAAAATGTCATGAGTTGACCTCTCCAAGAATTTCGAAATGTTAGAAATTTTCCATGCATCAAAGTCTAACGAAATAGCGCCAAGCTTCATATTGTCCACCAGAGGCCAAAGCAAAAATTAACCTGCACAGCAGTGCATTATCGAGCTTCGAAAAGTTGCAAATATTCCACCAGAGGCCAAAGCAAAAATTAACCTGCACAGCAGTGCATTATCGAGCTTCGAAAAGTTGCAAATATTTGAAACCTCAGTGGCATGCTTGACCGCATGATATGGGGCAAATGCGTGAAATACGAAATACTGGGGTTCAAAGCACTACTCTCACATCCGGAGGTGACGCGGAAGCAAGCGGAAGATGTAGTTTTGGTGGCAGAAGCTGCAGGACAAGGAGTGGCGCCCGTGAAGTCTCCTGAGGCAAAGACAGAGCCTGGCCTGCACAAAATGAGTGGTCAGCAAAAATTTTTTGGCGTTCCGCCAGCAGCATGCTATCGACCCGGAATCTGCGTGCACAGCCAAGCAAGCTGCAGCTTCAAAAAGGCTAAATCCTTCCAGTGTGGAAAAAGGGCGCCTAGCAGCTGTGTGCCGCTCAAAGAGCAAACAGATGCGAAACAAGATCGTGTCAACTGGGAGCTCTTCAAACGACGGTAACGAAAAACAAGAATGTACAACGTCGGAGTTGCACATGTTGAAGCAAATGTCAGCTATTCTAGGCAAGTTGGTTGCCCCCGTTCGAGACAACTTCTGTCGGAGAGGAGTTATTATCAGAATGGAGATCGACACCGGCTTACTGTTTTGCGTGATACATTGTGAAATATAGCACGACAAACATGGAGCCCGTGCAGCTCTCGGAGAGCTTAGTTTAAAGCTGCCATACGTATACGACTTGCGACCCTGCCCATCGCCGGTAAGCTTATGCTTACAGTATGCTACGACGGCAAGACTGTTTTGCTTCACTGATTGTAGTTCGCCAGAACGGAGTCTTTCTTTCCCGGGGAGACCTTCTAGAACTCCAGTTCTGAGTTTGGCAGCTTCGGGGAAGCAGGCAGCGGAGCATAAGCTGTGTGCAGTTCTCTCCGTGTAGGAAAGTGTGTCCAGTCCACCTGTACATGAAGAAGGAATCTGTCGCTAAATATTTCAAGACCAGACAGCTTTTGTGTCTGATGAGTGGTAACGTGGTGGATGAGCTGGGCATGTATGAAAAAATTGCTCCGCCGACACCGGTAGCGCAATCAGATTGGGCAGCACCAATAGTCCAAATCATGAAATACGATGTATTAGCCTGAATATGCGGCAATTACAAGCAAACAATCAACGCATCATGTGTAACATATCAGTATCCGCGGCCTGTTATTGAATAATATTTTGCTGCGCTTCATCAAACAGATTCCTCTTGGAGAAGAGGCTAAGACACTGACAGTTGTTAACAACCATCGAGGACTGTTTTCTTATAACCGCCTACCGTGAAGAGAATCGACGGCTCCAGCTATATTTCAGCGTACCACGGAGACGCTGCTAAGCGGCGTACTAGCTCACCAAACATACCTGATGACGTCCTTGTGACAGAGAAGAGGAAGGCGAACGCCTCGAAGCGATTTGAGAGTGTTTCCGCGAGCTCACTGTCAAGCTGAGGAAGGTAACGTGCAGTTTCTATATCCCCGTAGTCTATTAGTTTGGGCATAAAATTTGCCCAATTGGGTTGCCGCGATGGCTGCAACCACTAGAGAAAAACATAGATGCGCCCATACAGTCTCGAAACCTTAAAAATGTGAGCGACCTCTCTTCCTAACTTAGTCGTTTGGCATACCTTAGCAAGTTGTTGCCAAATATGATTACTTTACTCGCTTCACTGTAAGACGTTTAAGTTAGGATTGTCGATGGGTATGGGGCGCGGATCAGAACGAGGCAATTTAAATGTCTAAGACAGTGCTGCGGCAGGCGAAAGTGCTGGCAGTCTTAGAACCCGACACACCTTGGCGCTTAGAATGCGATACTTCGCGCACAAATATTGGGACACTTCTCTCACATCAGATGGGAAATGTCGACCTTTGAATCGCATTTCGCTCGCGGCGACTATCCAAAGCCAAGAAAAACTATCCACAAGTGGAACATGAAACATTAAACTTGGTAATCGGAGTTACTGAATTCCGCGATTACCTTCTTGACAGAAGATTTGTTTTGGCGACAGACAATAAGCCTCTTGTCATAATCTGTCCTTCTCCACTCACGTCTGGCTGCTGCCAGTGCTGGTCTGTGCTGCTAGGAGCTGATAGTTGCAAGATGCATTACAAGACCGGGGCAGACAACAAAAACATTGGTGTCCTAAGCGAGGTCAAATAGAAATGCCGGAGGAAGCCCCGGATGAATTGCGGGAATTTGTACACACCATACAGCATTTTCACGAGACCCTTGTCACGGCTTCTGCGTCAAATAATTAGGGAGGAGGACGTGTTTACTAATGTAAAATTCTTGATGTCTCGTCGGTGGCCATGCTAGCGAAAACCTTCATCTCTCTTGATACTACGCCTACTATTTTTGTTCCATTGCTCTGCGTGTGGTGCTCAATTTAAGTTAAGCTTTTTGTTAAAGCTAACATATCGGCCGCATAAGTGGGTGCCATGAAGCCAAACCGTTTGTATTCTCTCCTATCGAGAAAAATCTCTTGCCTTCTGAGGTTGTCGAAAATTTGTTCAGTCGCCTGAATATTAATTTTAGAACTATCGTACTTTTTTCTTGTCTATATCAATTATCCCCTATTGCTACTCTTTACCTGAGCTGTTTAGCAAGGCAATTGCATCAGAATATCTCAGAATACGTAGGTATTCTCTATTAAACCTTACAGCTAACTGCTCCCAGTGCATATTTCCTGATACTTCCTCTGAGTAAGCAGTCGATAGTATTCTGGAGATTGTGTGTCCTTGCCTAACCCCCTTGATTATTGGAATGCTTTAACTTTCTTCACGCCAGATGATATTTTCATCGCAGCCCACTATAGAAATATTTTTAAAAATTTCGCATTCCTTAATCACTTGAAAGGGTGTTAAACTAGGCTATGTTTCTTGTATACAACTGGTTCCTCTTGCATATTTCTTGCAACGAGAATGTCTTTATGAAGATAAAGTCCTCGACCGGCTTATTAGATTTGACTGCCGATAACAGCACCTTATGCACTGTGTATAAAAATGCAAGGCAGTTCGGGGCGAGGGTTCTATTTAGAGTAACGTGCTCTCGTGCTGCATACAATGCATCCGCAAAAGTTTGGCATTCAGTCCCACTCCTCTTTTTGCCCAAGCGTTTTCGATCGTACGGCAGAAAGAGGAAACAAACCAATTATTCAAGGAGGAAGTTATAGACCTCCATTGCGACTTTTGCGATTCACCTGTATGGTCCTTCGCTTGCATCCATTAAAATTATTCATTTTCTGAAAGACTTCTATAGGTAGCATAATAAGTGATAATTACCAACGCGCAGTTACTATTTTACTTTCTCTTTCGGTCTTTATTCCGCACGCCCGTGGTAATGCAGCGGCACCACAAATATGCCCGGAATGCAACTGACCGTAAGATTTTATTATTTTCGAGCAGCCCAACCGAATAGCTTCTTGTCCCTCTGGCGTAACAGCTCTAACGAGTGCATACATAAAGATAACTTTTATTGCTTGGAGCCTCGGCCTTCTAAAGAACGCGCTAGCAGCCAATGTCTCGCCTAACAAAGGACATATCGACTATATGCATGGAGCCGTTTATTCCGCGTCAAGAAGCGCTATTTGGCAATGGTCATCAGATGCAGTTGTAAAAAAAAAAGCATTCTCTTCAGGCTCGCGACAACGCAGTGCTAAGATTGCAACAGAACGGGAGTCAGCGCTTCAACTCGGCAACACAAAACACATGACGGCGCGAATAGAGTGATGAAACACACAAAACGGCTCCCAGAGACACAAGCATCATTGCTCCTCGCATGCAAGCAACTCAAGCTAAACTCTCAACCCCTCCCGAAAGGTACCACGTCCTTCTACTGTCATCTTACTCGTAAGGCGCTTCACCATTCGTGTGCACCGAGATACTTCGAGCTAGTTTTCACCGCCTTTATCGAGTTGTCCTGCCGAGTCCAAGGTACTTTGCTCTATAGCAAGCGTGGCTCAAGGGATCACCTACGCCTCTGGGTCCTAGAGGCCCAGTCATTTTAATGAAGTTTAATGATACCATGCTTACGCACGGCATTGCCACGAATTATAAAGTGGCGTTCTTCCCGATCTACCTTGCTGTACTTAATAGCCGTGCATTTGAGGAGCGCCTTTCAGCACAAGGCAGCATTTTCTAGAATCGACTGACCTTCGATACTGACAATGCGAGAAATATTACCTCCTAAACTCGAAAGCAAGCAATGTTGATCAGTTATTTTCGTCCTTATGTGCCTTATTACCAAAATCTATAAGGTCCGCCTTGCTGGAAGATGCACCAGCTTAAACAGCTCAGTTTTAGGGTTTAAAATATAGCTTTGTAAAGCGTTAAAACAACGAAGTTTTTATTGTCAGGTGGTGGTGACAAGGTCGATGATCCAAATGAAAAGTCTGCAAGTGCACTGAAGAAACTCTTTATTGGGCTTACTTGCGCCCGCAAATGGACTAAGCGATTTGGCGGCGGCAATAGCAACGATCGTGGTCGGCGGTCGTCGAACAAAGTGTGGCTGCCACACACGTCAACGCTAAATTTAAAGGTGGCTAAGAACCACCTAGATAAAGTCGCAAACTGTTACCAGCACAACCTCGGACATTGTAGAAACATAGGCGAGTGGCCGGAATCTTCGAGATTGATATTGGCGCATCTTGCGCGACAACAAAACTGATAAAGGTGCGTTTCGTGACATCGAGTATTAACAAAGAATAGCGCGCGCCATTGGCTGCTAAGAAACAACAAATACAGTTTTGAAGGTTTCGCGGCATCACTCCCCCCTTAAAGAAAACATCGCCTCGATGTTTCAAAACAAAGCAACGTAAACATAAACATAAACAATGCAAAGTTTAAACACCACAGATTCTTTACCGCGCGTAACATGGCTTCATTCGTACAACAAATACGATTTCAGGGCGTGCGCGGCGCCATTGTGATGCTGTCGTACGTCGGGAATGACTTCATAGTCCAGTTTCCCGACGCGGCGAATGAGTTTTTAAGGCCCAAAGCATTGAAACAACTTTTCACTTTGTCACGACGGTGAATTGGTGTCCATACCCATACTTGGTCTCCGGGCTTGTAATCGGCGTGGCGGCGTCGTGGGTTGTATCGCCGGGCATCGGTGCGTTTTTGGTCTTTATTGCGCAGCTGTTCAAGTCGTCGAGCTTTCTCTGCAAGCTGAAGGTAGGCGGCGACGTCCAGGTTCTTCTCATCTCTTACGTGTGGCAGCATTGCATCGAGCGTGGTCGTTGGATTCCTATCATACACAAGCTGGAACGGGGTCACCCTTGTCGTCTCCTGGATAGCCGTGTTATATGCGAAGATTACACGCGGAAAGATTGCATCCCAGGCCTTGTGTTCGGCGTCGACGTACATAGTAAGCATGTCCGCAATAGTTTTATTGAGACACTCTTTATGGCCGTTTGTCTGTGGGTGGTAAGCGGTCGTCCTCCGGTGACTTGTCTGGCTGTACTTCAGGATGGCTGGAGTGAGCTCTGCAATAAATGCTGTTCCCCTGAACGTGATGAGCACTACTGGAGCGCCGTGTCGGAGGAGAATTTGGTCGATGAAAAACTTGGCGACTTACACTGCGGAACCGTTACGCAGGGCTTTTGTTTCGGCGTAACGGGTCATTTAATCAGTAGCCACGATGATCCACTTGTTCCCCGTCGTAGAAGTTGGGAAGGGTCCGAGGAGGTTCTTTCCTATTTGTTGAAAAGGCTTAGTTGGGGGTGGTATCGGGTTCAATAGACCAGCAGGGCTCGCCTGAGGGGTCTTGCGTCACTGGCACTCACGGCAAGTTTTGACGTATTGGGCGACATCGGCAGCTAATCGTGGCCAATAATACTTCTCCTGGATTTGGTGCAATATGCGTGCAAGGCCAAGATGTCCTGCCGTTGGTTCATTATGACACGCTTGTGGAATTTTGTTTCTGAGGCTTATAAGCACAACAAGAATGTGTGCGGTTCTGTTGGATGCAAAGTTCTTCTTCATAAGGACGTAATTTCCCAACATGAAGGAGGACAGCTGACGCTTGAACAAAGCGGAAGAGAAAGTGGTCTTTCCTTCTAAGTAATCGGCTATCGCTTTCAGCTCACTGTCTGATCGCTGATATTCTGAGAAACTTCTTCTTCTTCTCCTTACCAATCCCAAAAAGGCGTCTTCGTCGTCTTCTTTCGGCGGGGCATCAACGCGAGCTCGCGACAAGCTGTCGTCATCGGAGTGCTTACGGCTGGACTGTGATGTCTAATTCTTGAAGACGCAGGTTCTATCGAGTAAGGCGGCCAGAGAGATCTTTTAAGTTGGCCAGCCAGCAGAGAGCATGATGATCGCTCACAACCCTGAATGGCCGTCCGTACAAATATGGGCGAAATGTTAATGTGGCCCAAATGACGGCAATACATTCTTTCTCCGTCGCTTTCTCCTGTCCGGCACTCTTCTGAACGAGAACAGCGCCTAGGCCCAAACTGCTTGCGTTGGTGTAAATTTCGGTCTTGGCGTTTTCATCGAAATGGTCTAGGACAGGAGGGGACTGTAGGCAGCGCTTAAGTTCGACGAAAGCTTGTTCTTGCTGCGCTTCCCATCGAAAAGCTACGTCCCTCTTTGTAAGTTGCGTCAACGGCTCGGCAATGAGCGAAACGTTCCTGAAAAATCGTCGATAATAAGCACACAACACAGAGATTGGCAAGACGGCTTACTTTAGTGAGCGGTACGGGGTGGTTCCGCTCACCTACATCTGTACAGGTGAGTGGGTCGCGCAGAAATGGCCAGATCTTTTATATATATATTGTTACGGGGATGCACTTAATGTAACAGCACTGCGATGGGCTGAACTCGGCGCTGAGACTTCAGTAGCCGTGCAGTGTCCACTCTGTGAGCGTCGTCCTCTTTCTCAACGCTTTGTCGTCGTCGTCTTCGTCAGTGAGCACATCACTTTGGTACCGCGTTTCCAGGTAACACTACACCCCTCGGCAAAAAGCAACGTCCCGGTGCGTATTAGGCGTGCGATGTGGAGGAGGAGTAATATGGCTTTAGGCGGGCGACATGTACGATTTCGGAAGTGTGTGTAGCAGTCGGTGATTTTGGGTGGAGCGGTGAAATCTCATAGGTAACGTCGGTCACTGGGCGTAGTACACGGTAAGGACCTGTGTAGTGGGGCAGAAGTTTTTGACACAACCCCACACGACGGCACGGAAGCCAGAGCAACACCAGAGATCCGGGAGGGTAGTGCACATCGCGGTGGTGAGCGTCGTAGCGGCGTTTTTGAGTTTCTTGAGAGATGGTGAGATTCTGACGAGCAATCTGGCGAGCAGCGTCGGCTCGGGCGATGGTATCGCGGGCATAGGTTGTGACGGGGCTAGCGGCGGAGAGCAAAGTGTCGAAGGGCAGTAAGGGGTCTCTTCCAAAGAGAAGATAGAATGGAGAGTACCCAGCAGTGTCATGACGCGAAGAGTTATATGCAAAGGTGACAAATGGCAGACTAATATCCCAGTCGCGATGACTGTCGGATACGTACATTGCGAGCATGTCGGTGAGTGTGCGGTTAAGACGCTCCGTAAGGCCGTTCGTCTGAGGGTGATACGCAGTGGTGAACTTGTGCCGAACGGAGCAAGAACGAAGTATTTCCTCGACAACTCGGGAAAGGAAACAGCGGCCACGGTCGGTAAGGAGTTGACGGGGAGCACCATGGTGTAGTATGACGTCGTACAAAAGGAAGTCAGCAACGTCTGTGGCGCAGCTGGTTGGAATGGCGCGAGTGATCACGTACCGCGTGGCATAATCGGTGGCTACAGCGATCCATTTGTTTCCCGACAAGGACTCGGGGAAGGGCCCTAGGAGTTCAAGGCCAACACGAGAAAATGGCTCAGTCGGGATAGCAATCGGCTGCAGGTGTCCAGGTGGTAACACAGGGGGTTTCTTCCGGCGTTGACAGAGGTCGCAAGCGGCTACATAACGTTGGACAGAGCAGTAGAGTCCAGGCCAGAAGAAACGCCGGCGCACGCGGTCGTATGTGCGTGAGAGGCCAAGATGACCAGCTGTAGGAGCGTCGTGCATTTGTTCGAGAACGGCGGAGCGTAGGTGTTGGGGAACGAGCAGCAAGTGCTCAGCACCATCAGGTCGCATGTTGCGGCGGTATAGCGTATTCCCATGAAGGAAGAACAGGGCGAGGGAAGAGTCACGGCTGTGTGTGCGGAGGCGGTCGATAAGAGAACTGAGGGTTGGGTCCAACCGCTGTTCGTCGGCTATGTGGGAAAAGTCCGATATAGAGAAGACCCAGGGGTCTGACTCATGGTCAGTAGAGGAAGGGGGATCGACGGGATAACGGGACAGCAAGTCTGCATCCTGGTGAAGCCGACCGGATTTGTATACAACGGAAAAGGTATACTCCTGCAAGCGCAGTGCCCAGCGGCCGAGGCGGCCAGCAGGATCCTTCAGGGAAGAGAGCCAACATAAGGCGTGGTGATCGGTAATTACAGTGAAGGGTCCGCCAAACAAATAGGGTCTGAATTTTCCAACGGCCCAAACGAGAGCCAGGCACTCCCGTTCCGTAATAGAATAGTTCTGTTCTGCTGATGACAGGAGACGACTGGCGTAGGCAATAACGCAATGTTGGCCGCGTTGTCGCTGTGCAAGAATGGCACCAATCCCGTGGCCACTGGCGTCGGTGCGAAGTTCCGTCGGGGCAGACGGGTTGAAATGGGCCAACACAGGAGGATTGGTGAGAATAGCGATGAGGGTGGAGAATGCGTTAGCCTGTTCTGGTCCCCATGAGAAAGGAACGCTTTTCTTCAGCAGATTGGTGAGAGGACGAGCAACAGCGGCAAAGTTTGGGACGAACCGGCGAAAATAAGAACACAGTCCTATAAAGCTGCGGACATCACGGGGTGAACGGGGACATGGAAACGCACTGACAGCGCGAACTTTGTCGGGATCGGGTTGCACGCCGGTGGCATTCACCAAATGGCCAAGCACTTTAAGTTCGCGGCGACCAAAACTGCACTTCTTTGAGTTCAGTTGAAGTCCGGCACGGCGGAAAAGTGCCAAGATGGAAGAAAGGCGACTAAGATGGCTTTCAAACGAGGGCGAGAAGACAATCACGTCATCCAAGTAACATAGACAAGTCGTCCATTTGAAGCCGCAGAGTAAGGAGTCCATCATGCGTTCAAACGTAGCAGGGGCGTTGCAAAGTCCAAAAGGCATAACCTTAAATTGGTAAAGTCCATCAGGTGTGACAAAAGCTGTCTTCTCGCGGTCTTGTTCGTCAACAGAGATCTGCCAGTAGCCGCTACGAAGGTCGATGGAGGAAAAGTAGCGGGCTCCATGTAAACAGTCCAAGGCATCGTCTATTCGCGGCAGCGGGTAAACATCTTTCCTTGTAATCTTGTTCAGATGTCGATAGTCGACACAAAAGCGCCAACTGTCGTCCTTCTTTCTAACGAGCACGACAGGAGATGCCCAGGGGCTGTTCGAAGGTTCGATGATATCGTTGCCCAACATCTGGTCGACCTCCTGCTGGATGACTTGGCGCTCAGAAAGGGACACACGATAAGGCCTCCGATGTACAGGCTTTGCATCGCCGGTGTCAATGCGGTGAGTCACAACTGATGTTTGGCCCAGAGAACCGGCAGCAAAGTCAAAAATGTCGGAGAAGGATAACAAAAGGTTGCGCAGGTCCTGAGCGTGTTCGGGGCTGAGGTCAGAGGCAATCATTGCGGAAATAGGGTCGGTAATTGTGGTGGAGAGTACGGGTGTTGGAAGGACGCTTGAATGTGGGCCAGGAGTGAGTGCACAAATGGTGCAGTCTGTGAGAGGGGACAAGGTAGCAAGGGATATTCCTTCGGGAAGAACTTGGGGTGACAGACTGAAGTTCAGGATAGGAAGGTAGGTGCTGTTCTGTGTAACGCGTACGATGAGATGAGGAAGAACGACGTTAAGGTCAAGAAAGACCTCGGTGATAGGGCAAGCAAGATAGTCACCGTCAGGCACAATATATATATATATATATATATATATATATATATATATATATATATATATATATATATATATATATATTGATAAGCATATTGTTAGCCATAAAAAAGTAAACTCAATTTTGGGTCCTCACGTGCATTTAGCACCCGTTTCTGCTTCCGTTTGTGATTCCAGTTGCGGTTTATGCCTGGTGAGACGACTGAGGAAGGGGCTACGAAAGAACGCGGAACATTGCAACCACTTCGCTCTGCGGACGAGGACGAGTACCGGTCCCCTCACTCGTCGGCATAGAACGAAACCATAAACACCACAAACCTGCAAGACAAAAAAAGTGCGGGCACCAGCAGCAGTGCCCCCTCGGTACCCTCGGGAAGATCCGAAAGCAATGGGTTGGTTGTGACACTGACAAGAACGGGAGGTATAGTTGGTTTTTCGCTTTGGCGTTTTGAAAAATCTCACCCAGCTTCAACAGGCAAGGCTCACTGAATAAGAGAACCGGCCTTTCAAAAGAACCGCCGTTCCAGCTATCGAGCAGATTTTCATCATAGAAAAAAAGCAAAAGTCACCTCACTCGCCCTTCAAAAGAACGGCGCACTCCACTCAAACGACAGCCGAGGGCGAGGACATTATTTCAAATCTTGCGAGAAAGGGCAGGAAGTTGCTTTCTTGCATCGCTAATAGATGGCGCTGAATTCGCAGTCACCTATGACGGTAGGGTTCACTGAACGAGAGAACCAGCAACCAGCACTCCGAAAGATCCGACGGCTCTGACTACTCCGATGGCTCCGACCGCTCCGGATCTGACGGCTCCGGCTGATCGGGCTCCTACTTTGCTTAGCCAAATGGCTCACCCGCACCAAGGAGCAGCTTTAAAAATCCGGCTCGCTCCAGAGCGACCATCCCTAGTACAGCCCAAGGAAACTGCGCACGGCTTTCTTGTCGGCAGGCAGTGGAAAGTGCGCCATCGCAACCGTTTTCTAAGGGTCAGGGCGATCACCATCCTTGCTAACGATATGACCCAGTAACTGCAGTTTCCCATAGGCAAACTGTCAATTCTCTACTTTCAAAGCTAGCCCTGATGAATTGATAGCTTCTAGCACTATCTAAAGCCTTTTTAGGTAGTCTTCAAAGTTAGAGGAGCAGAAAACGACATCATCCAAGTATCCCAGACAGATCTGCCACTTCAAGCCCGCCAGCACAGTATCCATTAGTCGTTGAAACGTCGCTTGTGCGGCGCAGAGCCCAAATGGCATCACGTTCAACTCGAAAAGGTCGTCCGTTGTGATAAATGCGGTCTTCTCGCGATGTCTTTTGTCGACGTAAATTTGCCAATAGCCGCTTTTCAGGTCCATTAATGAGGAGTACTTCGCATTGCAGAGCCGATCGAGTGTGATGTCAATACGGGGAAGAGGATGAACCTCCTTCTTCGTTGTGCTGTTTAGGCGGCGGTAATCAATGCAGAAACGAAGTGTCCCGTCTTTATTCTTCACCAGAAGAGCTAGTACCGACCAGGCGCTTTTTGATGGTTGGATACCGTCACCACGAAGCATTTTATCGACTTGCTCGCGGATGGCTTGGCGTTATCGCGGCGATACGTGGTAGGGGCTTGGACGCAGAGGTCAGACGTGTTCGTCCGTTATAATGCGGTGCTTGGGTAGTGAAGTTTGCCGTACCTTCGATGATGACGAGAAGCACTCACTTTAGCTTCGAAAAAGATTGCGAATCTGGTCTTTTCTGCTGTGGATTATTGCCGGATTGATGTCAAATGTGGGCTGATGAAGAAGTGAGTCTTCCAGGGATTGGTCGAGGAGGGCGAATATATCTTAGAGGTCCGCTAATTCCTCAAACAATGCAATTGTCGTACCCTTGTTGAGATGCCGGTATTCTTCGGCAAAGTTTGTTACCAGCACTTGAGCTTGTATTCCTGAATTTCGCGATGCCTCTTGCGATGCCAACGCCTCGTTCCAAGAGCAGTTGGATATTTCCTTCGACGATGCCTTCAGCGGTTGCTATGTCTGCGCTGCCCACGCAGTCAACGATGCTTGATCGGGAAGGCACGGTAAATATTACTGCCTCAAGGACGGTTACATCGACTTGTTGCGTCAAATTCGTCGTAGCAGGTATGGCTTTGTCTGAAGAGAGCTGGATGAGTTTGGATCGCAGGTTGATAATAGCCCTATATATTGATACGGTGCAGAAGGCCAGCACATGAAACCACAGCAGGTGATGGGCAAGTGTTCACACCACAGTTGAACAGAACACAGCAAGTGTTCAGGCAAGTCACAACGATTTCTTCACCTTCGTCTTCCTTTCGCGTCACTACTGTTGATCGTCCTCTTCTTCAACATCCAGCGACGCAGGGCATATATGTAAGAGAGCCAGGAGAGTAGTGGACGTCGCGGTGACAAGAATTATGGCGGCGTTTCTGGGAATTTTGGGAGGAATCTTGTCGGCGCCGAGCAATAACACGGGCGACGTCAGCTCGAGATATGGCGTCACGAACATAGGAGCTGTCATTAGCGGTGGGAGGCAATGCGCTGTCAAACGGAAGGGGAGGGTCGCGGTCGTATAGAATATAGAAAGGTGAGTAGCCCATTGTGTCGTGACGGGAGGAATTATATGCGAACGTTACAAACAATAAAGTAACATCCCAGTCACGGTGATCATCCGATACAAACATTGACAACATGTCCGTGAGCATGCGGTTGAGGCGTTCGGTGAGGCCGTTCGTTTGTCGATGGTAAGCGGTGGTGAAATAGTGCTTAATGGAGCAGAACCGGAGAATTTCGTCGACTACTCGAGCAAGAAAGCAACGGCCACGGTCAGTGAGCAGCTGGCGTGGAGTACCATGGAGGAGGATGACGTCCTGGAGAAGAAACGCAGCCACGTCAGTTGCACAGTTGGTGGGTATCGCTCGGTTGACAGGGTAGCGCGTAGTATAATCCGTGGCCAGCGCAATCTATTTATTCCCCGAAGAAGAGAGTGGGAAAGGCCCGAGGAGATCAAGGCAAACTAGGGAAAACGGGTCTACTGGAATGCCGATCGGCTGCAGGTATCCAGCAGGCACCGCCGATGGCTTCGTCCGTCGCTTACACCTGTCACAAGAAGCCACGTAACGACGAGCAGAGCGATAGAGGCACGGCCAAAAGAAACGGCGGCGGACGCTGTCATACGTGCGAGATTGACCAAGATGACCCGCAGTGGGCACGTCGTGCAGTTGCTGTAGAACGGTGGCGCTCAGGTGTTCGGGGACTACGAGCAGAAGCTCGGCGCCATCTGCTCGCAGTCCGCCGGTATAAGGTGCCGTTGTAGAGCCCGAACAAAGCAAGGGTAGCATCAAGGTGATTAGTGCTGAGGCGATTGATAATGCTGCAAAGCTTGGCATCTAAGCGCTGTTCATTATGAATGTTTAAAAGGTCAGAGATGGCCAACACACATGTGTCATCATAACACTCGCTTGTAGGTGGTGGATCTACCGGGTTCCGGAAGAGGCAGTCGGCGTCAGCGTGCAACCGGCCGGACTTGTGGACAACAGAAAAAGTGTATTCCTGAAGGCGGAGGGCCCAACGCCCCAGGCGACCAGTAGGGTCCTTCAGCGTAGAAAGCCAACATAGGCCGCACACCACCACACTCACACACAGCGCACGCCTCCCTCGCCACCGCAGTCGAGGGAGAGAGGGGGGGAGGAGGCTGCCACGTGAAGTGGAGAGGAGATGCAGCGCCTCACTCTCGCCGCCTCACTGTAGCCAGGAGGGGATAATACGTGCCTTCCCACACCCCTCCTACCTTAACTAGGACGCCTCCCCCGCGCGCGATTAAAGATCGGCCAGAAGGTCATCCATGTCAGCAAACTCCATGGCAGGTCCGCGTCCGCGTCGCACGGGGTCCGCGTCGTCCGTAAACGCAGGGGCCGTGTAGGCAGCAGCGGCTGCCATGGCCCGTTGACGCCGCCTGCCCGTTGTCGCAGGCGGCGTCCACTGCTGGGCGCCCGTCGGTGTGGAGCTCTGAGGTCTGGTGGCGTCGTTTAGAGAGCAGCAGCCCTCCACACTGGCCGCAGTATCTGGCACCAGCGTCAGGTGCCATTCCCGAGTTCGGGAACGCCTTCTCGTGGTCCCGCAAGGTGCGCCCGCGGAAGGGATGGGGCACGGCGTGCAGGGGAAGCCTGGCTTCCACCTTTCGCTGCACCTTCCACGGGGCGTCGCTGTAGTAGCTCAGCGGCGGCGATCCCCCCTCCTGGGAGGTCCACGTAGCCACGCTGCGGGACGACGATCGCTGCTTCTGCTGGCGGCGTTCAAACCGCCGGGGTCCACCCGTTTGGCCCGCGCTGGTGTTCTGCGAGCGAGGGCGGTCCCCAGCCCGACGAGCGCCTTGGTGTGACGACGATCGTTCCTTCTGCTGGCGGCGTTTAAACCGGCGGGGTCCACCCGTTCGGCCCGCGCTGGTGTTCTGCGAGCGTGGGCCGCTGCGGGCTTGCCCTGGCTGGGCAGCCCGGCTGCTGTGGCGGCCCCGGCCATCCCCGGATCGCTGGACAGCGGGACGCCGATGGCCGTCGACACCAGCCCTGCCGCTCTGCTCTCGAAGAGGTGCGTTCTTGTTCATCTCCAGCTCGAGTCTAGCTGGCGGGCCTCCGTCTGCGAGCTCCGGGATTGCGCTGGGAGGGTCGAAGTGCACTAGCATTTCCTCGCCCTCCCGCTTGTGATATATTCGTTCGAGCTCGAATGCAAACTTCTCCAAGAATGAGCTCGAATGCGAGCTGTTCCGGGAACCACTGTATGACTGCGCAGCCACTGGGCTGCCAGACTAAACATCACCTTCGCCGTTCATCGCCGCCTGAACGCAGACAGCGTGGCCCATGCGCCCGGAGTGCCGGTGTCATAAATAAGGCCAGTCGGCGGGCTAGGTCCCTCTGAACGTGCTCAGCACAGGCTTCGCGTAAAGGAACACTGCCGGCTTGTGTATCGACACGCGCCGGATAAACACGAGACCTCTCGTGCCCTTGCGGTTGACATTAGGCGACTTCGCCTACCTTCCGAACTGTAACATCGCGGAAAGGACTGCCTTCCCTTGCATGTGCTTGCGCGCGAACTCGCGCGTCTGGCGTTCCTCCTTCAACAGCTCGAATGCGAACTGTGCAAGCAAGGACCGTGTTTGAGGCCTGCATGTGCGCTCTCACGAATGCGGCCTCAACGATTTCGCTGGCTGCGGGTGTTATAGCGATGCCGGTAGAGAATGCTCGCAGCATCGCCCGCCTCGGCGCTCTCCGGAGCGAGAGGCGTTTCCGCTTCCGCAGCATCTCTCTGGAAATACTGCCTCAGCTCTCCCACATGAATGGGTCCGCTTATTCGGCCCGAGTGCGGGTCTTTCAGTCGGTAAATCAGCCGCGACTGTTTCTCTGCGATCACAAAGGGCCCGACCCATCGGGGCGCAAGGCCGGCCGCGAATCCCGCGGATGCATCGCTGAGAACATGATTTCGCCTCAGAACCGTGTCTCCCAACTGGAACTCAAGGTCCCTGTGGGCTTGGTCGTAGCTCGCCTTTTGGCTTGCCCTGGCCTTCTCACGGCTGCGTCTCGCCTCCTTAATGGCATTGGCCAAACGCTCTCGTAATCGCCGTGCGTAGTCGTCGACATTGGCTTCGACTTTGCGAACATCGTCCGACCGATGGGTCAGAACCGTGTCCGTTGGCGTGTTCAGCTGCCTGCCAAACATGAGAAAAGCCGGCGTGAAGCCGGTCGAGCGATTTACACTCGTGCGCAGAGCGAAGGATATGGCGTCCAAGTGCTCATCCCAATCATTATGCGACCGCGCATGTGCGCCCAGGAGCGGCTTGATATCCCGATTGCGGCGCTCGCTCTCGTTGGACTGGGGATGATAGCACGTGGTTTTCTGCTGCCATACACCCATTGCCGCGCACGAATCACGAAACACCTTCGACGTGAAATACGTGGCGTTGTCGGTTATCAGTCGCTCTGGAAAGCCAAAACGACAAAACACCTCCGACAGCTTTCCCAAGATCTCCCGGGCAGTAGCTTTCCGCAGCGGGTACAGTTCAGCGAAAACGCTGAAATGGCACGTAACGACGAGTACGTATTTGTACCCCTTTTTGCTGCGCGGCAGCGGCCCCATCAAATCGCACGCCAGGATTTGCCATGGCTTCGTGCTTATGATGGGCTGGAGTAAGCCAGGTGGTTTGCCACCTCGAGGCTTCCTCTCTTGGCAGATGTGGCATGTTCGCACGTAACGACATACGTCAGCCTTCATTCCGGGCCAGGTAGCGAACCGACAAAGCTTCCGCCAAGTCTTTGGGGCGCTCCCGTGACCGTCGGCGTCGTGATAGTGCCGCATAGCGGCGCGGCGCAGTTTGCGCGGAATCACAACTTTAAAGCACTGACTGGAGGCTTCTTTGTCTGGCACGTATTTCAGCAAAGCTCCTTCACAGTCCAGCAGGAAGTTCTCCAACTCACTCATAGCAATACCAGCTACACTAGAGTTAGCGCCAACCACACTACCAGTGGCTTCACAGCGCAATTTGGCCTGAGTTGTCAGAGCATCCGTCTCTTCGCTAAGACAATTGATTAACTCCTGACAGTACGAGTCTTCCTGCTGAGCTTTGAGAAGCTCTTCTCTGCTGAACGCAACTTCGAGGGGGACTACTGCTCCCACAAAGCGCACGTGCTTTCGGGGCTCCGCAGGCGGGGTGCTGCCCGCTGCGCGCTCCCCACGCAGAGGGGGAGACAGCTGCCCTTCCGTCTCCTCCTCGTCTTCGCCTGCCGGTTGGGTGTCAGTGACCGGCGCCCGTGACAGCGCGTCCGCGACTGCATTGGCAGTCCCCTTTCGGTAGCGCACTTCGAACTTGAAGCGTTGTAGTGTCAGGGGCCACCGCGCAAGCCGACCGCTGGGCTCGCGCAGGCGTTTCAGCCATGTTAAGGCCATGTGGTCGGTCTCGACCGTGAACCTTGTTCCTTCTACGTACATTTCGAAACGTCGCAGTGCGTAGATAATGGCCAAGCATTCCTTTTCTGTCGCTGAGTAATTGCGTTCTGCCGGCGAGAGCGGGCGGCTCGCAAACGGCACTGGTCGCAGCTGATCCCCATCCATCTGGAGAAGTACAGCGCCCACTCCGATATCACAGGCATCGGTCTGGATAACGAGTGGCTTGTTTAGGTCAGGCAGCTTCAGAGCTGCTCTCTCAGCGATGGCGTGCGAGAGCTGGCGAAAGCTCCTTTCCTGCTCATCTCCCCATTGCCAACGGGAAGACTTTCTTAGCAATCGTGCCAAGGGCGCTTGCAGGCGCACACAGTTTGGAATGAACTGTCGGTAGTATCCCACCATACCGAGATATCGGCGAACAGCGCTGACATCTGTAGGCGCAGGAAACTCCAGGATCGCCCGAAGTTTCTCTGGATCAGGAGACACCTGCCCCCGCTCAACTCGATATCCAAGCAAGCGCACCTGAGCCTGGCATATCTGCGCCTTTGCGGGATTGAGCGTAAGGCCAGCGGACCTGAGCTTTCCCAGAACGTCTCTGAGGTGATCGAGGTGTTCCTCGAATGTGTGGGAATAGACGATCACATCGTCCAGGTAGGCGAGGGCGTGCTGCCATCGGGCATCGCCGAGTACGCGGTCCATTAGTCTCTGGAATGTGCTCCGAGCGCCGGACAATCCAAAGGGCATTCTTTTGAAGTGGAAAAGTCCTCTGTGACATGATAACGCCGTTTTGTACTCATCGCCTGGTCGCATTTCGACCTGCAGATACCCCTTCCTGGCGTCAAGTATCGAAAAGAACTGAGCGCCTCCAAGATTGGAAACAATCTCGTCTATTCTCGGAAAGGGGTATGCATCTTTCTCCGTGACCTCGTTCAGGTGCCGATAGTCCACGCACAAACGCCAAGTGCGGTCTTTCTTTGGAACGAGCACCACTGGGCACCCCGATGGACTTTGAGAACGGCATATAAGACCAGCATCGAGCAACTCCTGGAGCGCCTCATCGATCGCTTGCCTTTTAGCAGCGCTGACGGGCCTTGGGTTACATTTCCAGGGCAGCGCGTCACCCGTATTTGTGCGGTGCTGCACCAGATTGGTACATCCCGGCTGGTCTGTGAACATCTCGTCAAAGTTGTGTAGCAACGACAAGAGTCGGTCACGTTGGTGCTCTGTCAGCGCACCGGCATCGGCCAGTAATCTCTGCATTTTCTTTTCCGAATGCGGATGAAAAGCGTGCTGACAGGCCGCCGCTGCCGATCGCGGCAACTGACACGGAAACCCACTGTCTCTTTTTTCGCCGGCAGTATCCGGGGTTGTACGCGTTTTCTTCTGCGACTGCGGAGAGGGAGCATTGAGACGGGCCGCCCTCGGTCGGGGGGGCGAACAGCGCTCATAGGAGGTATGCCTCCCGTCTGCGAGCGGATCGGCCGTGCGCGTTAACAACGACTGCGTTGTAACCGGCGGTTCGGCGAATGGCCTGAGCGGGGCACACGGGCTCTCCCGATAACCACCACTGGCGATATCGATCACCAGTCCAGTTTTAGCCAAGAACTCTCGGCCTAGGATAATTGGTACTGTCAGGCCAGGCAGGTGAACAAAACGCATTCTGCGCACACGCTTATCGAAGCGCCCTACGAGGCGAATGTCACCGCAAGAGCGCACCTCTCCGCTAGCGAGCAGGAGGGGCGTTGTTCGCTGTCGCATCCGAACGGACCGCCGTCGGAGCTGGGAAACGACCGCGTCTCCAATGAGCGAAATGATTGCACCCGTGTCCAGCAGTGCCTTAAATGTTGCTCCCGCTACGGCGAGGTCAACAAAAGGCGCTGGCGTGTTAGTTGGCTCTCCAACTTTGAATGCGGACGTGACGGGTACAGGCTTCCGAGCATTTTCAGCCTCCGCCGGTGCTGCTACCGGCGGCCTGCCTCGTTTCCCGATCTTGAGGGGCAGTTTCTGGCTATGTGACCAGTTTGGCCACAGCTAAAGCAGCGCACAGATCGCCATGCTTGTTGCTGCCACGCTCGGCGGGTTTCAGAGGCACCCCGACCGTCTGGCCGCATGCGGCCCTCCGGGGGTGCGTTCTGAGTAGGTGCGGACTTTCGCGGCTGAACCCCGGTGAACTCACGGGGGCTGAAATCAGCACTGCGCAACCGGTACCCAAAGGGATCCAGGGCACGATCCGATATTTCGAGCGGCAACGGCTCGCTCGTGAACCCACTTGCCTCAGGAGTGTACTCACTCCTTACCGTTGGGGCGGCGCTCCAGGCACACCTCGGCTCTAGTGATTCTCTAGCCGGTGGCGGGGGCCGGTATTTACGGGCCGCAGAAATCTGAGCCTGGACTCTGCGAGCTTCAATGGCAAGCTCGTTCAGGTCGCTGCATCGGCAGCTGCTCAAGTAAAGGGCAAATGTGGGGTGGCACTGGCGCAGGACGCGTTCCACTCGCTCCGAATGCAAAGCTTCCGTGTCGGAGTACTCGTACAATTCCTGCATCGCTCGTACGAACTCTACAAGCGATTCATCAGGTGCCTGTGTCCGCAGCTCCAGTTCTCGCCGCATTCGCTGCTTGTAATCGTACGGAAGGAACTCCTCCCTGAACAAGCGTCGGAAGTCAGACATAGTGCTCGCTTTGTGGCCTACCAATAGGTACCACCGGGCGGCTTGATCGACGAGTGCAACTGGCAAAACTCGTCTCAAAATATCGCTCTCGCTCAGGTCACTCGCAAGCTCATACCGGCGCAAGGCCAGTAGGAAGTCATTTGCGCTCTGCGTGTCGCTGTAGCCACTGTAAGTCGGTATCGGTACGCCGATCCGAGGGCCAGGCGAGTGCGCCTGCTTCAACAGCTGTTGCAAAGCGGATGCGAGGACGTTTGCGGCGTCTCCCTCCGGGTGACATACTGCGCGCTCACTAGCCATCGGGTGTGATGCGCGTCCCGCTGTGGCGGACGTTCTCCAATCGGCGCCAATGGGCAATTCCGACTGAATACCGGGGGGAATAAAGCCTTCGCCAACGGGCGGTAGCTTGTGATGCAACTCGGGATCTCCCGATGCTGGGTAGGCTGCATGCCTTTCCGTCAAAGGACGGGGAGCGCTCGCCGCATTGGTGGGTGTAGACGCAATTTGGCCACCGGGCCAGCCTGTGTGCGCAGCGGGTGAAAGGAGCGAAGAGTAGCCGCCGCCGACGGGCGATGGCTGTACGAGTAATTCAGGATTGCCTGTATTAAGACTCGTTTGGCGAACTGCATTGGCAGTCGCACCTGTTACATGGCGTAGCGATTGGGCCTGGAAGCCACTGCCACTGGGCACGGGCTTCGGTAGCTGGCCAGGAGTTCGCGGCGCGAGCATACTAGCGCGAGCCGCATCGGCGGGTGCGCCAGGGGACATGTTCAAAAGAACGGAACTTCTATAGCCACAGCCATCGGACTGCTCCGGCTCGATGTGCTTACCGGGAATGCTCGGCGCAACGTTTCGGACGGTAGCCGCGCCTGCGGCATCATGCAACACGTCCAATTGACCTCCCAGCATCGCGTCGGCGGTTGGATTTGATGTAGCCAAATGGCTAATGCTCGAGATCTCCCGAGCTTGGCCGCAGACGTCGGCCAACATCATTAGGTCAGACAGCCCATAGCGCGGGCTGGTCATGTTGTTCATACAGAGCTAGCTTTCCCCGCTGGAACGACAACAGGGCCCCACGTTGGTGCGCCAAAAATGTGGGATTCTCTACGGGGCTGTGGCTCCGCTCTCAGAGCAAACAGCGCTCCGCTAGCTCAGACCGCAGTGGTGGCCCCAAAGAACAACACGAACACCGAGAACCAAAGGGTAACCGGTTTAATTGCTTTCCTCAGTCGCGCACGCGCGATCAAGCAATTCACTTCACCTGGTTCCAGTCTTTTCAGGACGCGTCCGCACTGCTGGCCCGTCCGGTCCGCTCTGTGTTCAGGCCGCACACCACCACACTCACACACAGCGCACGCCTCCCTCGCCACCGCAGTCGAGGGAGAGAGGGGGGGAGGAGGCTGCCACGTGAAGTGGAGAGGAGATGCAGCGCCTCACTCTCGCCGCCTCGCTGTAGCCAGGAGGGGATAATACGTGCCTTCCCACAAGCAATGACGCGAGTGTGACCCATCTGCTGTTGAGCAAGAATGGCACCAATACCGTGACCACTGGCGTCGGTGCGTACCTCCGTTGATGCTGAGGGATTGAAGTGTGCCAGGATGGGTGGGTTGGTGAGGGCCGCAATGAGCGCAGAAAATGCTTGAGTTGTTCTTGGTCCCAGCAAAATGGAGCGTCGTTCTTTAGAAGACTGGTGAGTGGACGAGCCGTCTCCGCAAAGTTGGGACGAACCGCCGAAAATAGGAGCAAAGGCCTACAAAACTACACACGTAACTGGTACAGCGGGGTGTAGGAAATGCACTTACAGCAGGTATTTTGTCTGGGTCGGGTTGAACGCCACGTGCGTCGACCACGTGACCGAGCACCTTGAGTTCACGTCGGCCGAAGCTACCTTTCTTCGAGTTAAGCTGATGGCCAGCTCTTCGGAAGACTCCAAGAATGGCCTCAAGGCGATGGAGATGGCTCTCGAAGGTCGAGGAAAAGACAATAACGTCATCGAGATAACATAAACACGTCGTCCATTTGAAACCGCGCAAAAGAGAATCCATCATGCGCTCGAATGTTGCGGGCGCATTACAGAGACCAAAAGGCATCACCTTGAATTGGTACAAGCCATCGGGCGTGACGAAAGCTATCTTCTCTCGGTCCCGTTCGTCAACAGCGATCTGCCAATAACTGGAACGAAGATCAATCGAAGAAAAATAGCTGGCACTGTGCAAGCAGTCAAGGGCGTCATCTATTATGGCGAGCGGGTTAACGTCCTTCTTTGTAATTTTGTTGAGATATCGGTAATCAATGCAGAATCTCCAGGTATTGTCCTTCTTTTTAACAAGCACGACAGGTGATGCCCAAGGACTGCTGGAAGACTCTATAATGTTCCTTGCCAACATCTTGTCGACTTCATCTTGTATGAGGCGACGTTCAGAAATGGCGACTCGGTAAGGTCGTCTGTGAATTCGGCTGGTGTCTCCGGTATCGATGCGATGTGTAACGAGGGACGTTTAGCCCAAGGGTTGGTCACCAAAATCAAAAATATCACTGTACGATGTCCGTAGGGCCGTAAGTGCTTTAGCACGATCAGGGCGCAATTCAGGACCTCCTGAGGTGGGAACGGTGCAGGTCGTGTCGGCACTGCGGCAATAGGGTCACGTAAAAGAGCAGCCACAATAAACACCGACAATGGGGTCAGTTCGCCGAGAAAAATTCCCTCAGGAAGAACTTGAACAAAAGAGCTGAAGTTCAGGACTGGAATACAAGTACTGTTATTCGCTACATGCACTATATTCTGAGGTTGAGCGATGCTACGCTCAAGTGTCACGTCAGTTATGGGGCAAACAACGTAGTCGCCATCCGGAACGGAGGGAAAAGGCGACGTCAGCACATACACTGCGGCTTGTGGTGGTAGGCGACTAAATGTAGCGGAGCGGAGACAGAGCGTTGAAGTTTCAGGAGCTTTGTTGTCAGGGCAGAGCGGCAGGTCTAGATGAATAAGTCCAGAAGAACAGTCAATGAGAGCGGAGTGTTCGGTTAAAAAGTCGAGTCCTAATATAACTTCATGAGGGCAACTGGTGAGGACTGTAAATAGCACAGAGATGTGGCGGTCGGCAATGGTGACTCTGGCAGTACACATACCAATGACAGTAGTTGTGTTGCCATCAGCAACATGAACAGTAGACGAGGAAGCAGGTCTGAGGACTTTGTTGAGGCGTCAACGGAGCGAGGAACTGAGAACAGAAATGTGGGCGCCAGTGTCAATAAGGGCAGAAACGGAGACTCCTTCCACAAGAATATCAACGAGGTTACGTCTGGGTGCGGGGGTCGGTTCCGAGTTGACACTCCGGGTCGGTAATGCAGCGTCATTCCAGGGTGCTGCACTCGCTTGTTTCCCAAGTAGGTGCCGGCGTATGATGGGGAGGAGTTGCGACGAGGTACCGGTGAACGTGATCGACGAGCCAATGGGGATGGAGATCGGCTGGAGCGACGGGCAGTGGGAACGGTTTAGTTACGAGGCTAATCTTGTTGAGGAAGATAATGTCCAAGTCCATTATAGGCGGGGCGGGGCTCCTTTGGTTGGGCAGGGAAGCGTCGAGGTCCTTGGTAGTATCGACGGTTGGCATATGTAATAGGAGCGAGGAGCGAAGAAGGTATGGCTACGGCAATAACGCGATGTGTGACCGGCGCGACAGCAAATGAAGCAAATTGGCCTGTCGTCTCAGGTGCGCCACTCTGCAGGATTGTGACTAAGGTAGCTACATTGAGAAGGTGGGCTGGCAGTAGCAGCAGCCACTACAGGAACAGAGTGCTCGAGGACACGGGGCTGGAGGAGGCCGACGTTTGCAAGTTTTTGGCGAACTACGGCGCCTATTTATGGCCACGGTGTCGGGTAGCGGAGACATGAGTGGTGTAGGAGCTAAGGACTCGAGTTCTCTCCGGACGATACGAGTCATGTTCGTGGGATGAGAAGGCTGCTTCAAAGGGGCCAGATCATCGCAGGATGATGTAGCTACGGTGTTTGGAAGGCGCTCAAAGCGATGTACGAGGCGTCGTTGTTTAGCCTGCTCGAAGTTTCGACAGGCTTGAAACACTGAGTCGACGGTGGAGCAATCCATGCAGAACAGGATGTTGAACGTATCATCCGCAATGCCCTTGCAAGGATATGGCCTACCTTGTCATTCTCCGTCATTGAGCAGTTGACCTTGCGACGCAATGCAAACACGTCTTGAATATACGCAAGGTAGGACTCCGTGGAGGATTGGATGCGAGATTAAAGTTCTGTTTTTGCTGACCAGCTCGACCAATGGGCTTCCCGAACAGATCCTGAAGCTTTTGCTTACAGATTGCCCACGTCACCAGCTCTTGTTCGTGATTTTGGAACCACATGCGAGCTGTTCCCGCCAAATAGAAAGTGATGTTGGCCATCATAATGGTTACGCCCAGTGGTTGTTCTTGCTGCAGAGCTCGTACTCATCCAGCCAATCTTCCACGTCTGTCTTGTCTTCGCCATTAAATATGGAAGGATGGCGGAATTTTGTGAGCACGACTGGCTGAGCTGAAGTTGCCGTGATGGTAGGGGCTGTCTCGGAGGTGATAGTGGTAGTTGTTGACGTTGTTGAAAGTCCAGGTAGATGACGGCCACTGCGCAAATCCAGCTTTTGGCAGCGCAAGGGGCAATCTGTGCGCACGGAGATCTTTAGTCATCTCCACCAAGATGATACGGGGCAGAAGGCTAGCACAGGAAACCACAGCAGGTGATGGGCAAGTGTTCACACTACAGTAGAGCAGAACACAGCAAGTGTTCAGGCAAGTCTCAACGGTTTCTTCAGCTTCGTCTTCCTTTCGCGTCCTACTATTGATCGTCCCCTTCTTCAACATCCAGCGACGCAGGATGTTCATGCTGTCCACGCCTAAAATCACGTCGTGGGAACACTGTTGCAGGACCCCAACGCTGGTGGGGTAAGTACGCCCATTTACGGTTACCCTTGCAGTGCATCTCAAGCGGCCGTAACGTTGTTGAGCTGGGAGGCTAACAGTCCATCGATGACTGAATAGTCAGATCCGGTGTCTTGTAGGGCAAAGACTCTGCGGCCGTCGACAGGAACTTCAAGGTCGCTTGTGCACGTCCTAGCATTGCACGTGGGCCTTCGTATTCGATCTCGGCTCCGTCGTTTCTTGAGGTCACGGCCGGGGCATACATAACCTTGCTAATTCGCTGGGCGACGATATCGGTTTGCACTCCAGCAGTCGTCGTTGGCGGCGGAGATCGTCGCCTTTTTGCCGTTGAGCAACCCTACCTCTAAAGGTTGCACTATTCAGTTTCCCTTGTGCGGGATAAGGGACCTTCCTAGCACGTACCTCTGGCCTGGCGACGCAAAACGGGCCCTGGACGGTGAGGGTGAGTGTGACAGACGACTTGGCGACGCGTCCTCTCCCCTACGGAGGAAGTCGTCGATTTCTTGTGCTCGCTCGCCAGGATGGAGTCGTGGTGCGTCAATGGCGAAGCCGCGCAGGCCGATGCGTCTTTAAGGGCAGGGGCGTAGGATGTGCGCGGCCTCACCGAAGTGGAAGTATAGTGGTCGGTTATTAGACGTCCTTCAGGCGTCACATTTCCTAGGGCTTGCAGGTCATTGGTAGGCTTGACGAGCGGGGGCCAAGGGGCGGCTTTTGGGAACAGGACGGTAGCGACGAGGTCCAGGAAGGTCACGTCGGGGAGCAGGACGACGCAATGCTGCAGCATATTTAATGGCTGCTGCTTCTTGCAGTGGAGCAGTCGGAGCAGTTGAAGGAACACACCAGTGCCTGCTTGACTTCTTCATGGACAACATCTTCGAGCGTCGCCACGTGGGGTTGTTGGGATGGTGGCGCCAACCGGCGGAATTCTTGCACGATATGCCAGTTGAGGTCCCGAAGGCTCACTCCGCTCGCAGGTGCGCTGCTGTAGGAGCTTGTGTAGACCGGCTTGAGCTGTCGATAATTTTGGCGCATTCTGGTGTCCATCATTGTTTTGATGGTCGAAATTCAATTTCAAATTGCATTGGTCGCAAAGTGGTCGCTCGTAGTGAATAAAGCTTTACCAAACCAAACCAAGTGGCGCATCCGGGTGTCCAACGTCTTTTCGATGGTAGATGTTTCCGTTTCAAATTCCGCCACGGTTTTTTGGCTGATTTCTGACCACCCCTAGAAAAAGAGATTATTTAACGCCTCCCAATAAAATTTTCACGTTCTCAACCTTGGTCATGTTAGGGTCGGCGCGGCGAAAGAGGCGCTTCATCTCCTCAACGTAAACCAACACAGGCTCGTTAGGGAGTTGAAGTCTTGTTCGAACGAGGGCCTGGGCTCTTGTCTTGCGGACGAAACTTGCAAAGGCAGTCAAAGACTATTTCTTGAAAATATCCCAATTCTTGAAAGTTGCACAATACTTCTAGGAAGGGAAACCCTTCCTCTAACTTGGCCTTGCACTACAGAGAATGATACCGTAACCCTCTTTATTCTAATGCAGAACCATGTAGTTCGTTCTTTAAAGATACTAAGATTCTGTACAAGCACCGCGGTAAACAAACCAGCGAAATCAGCGAGGCATTTCACGTTCACAAAAACCGCGACACATGCGTTAGCGCCCCATCAGTTCTCGTTCATGACCGTCAACTGCGGTATCTTGATCGGTATTGCCACCTGGTGTCCCAGATGTTTTTAGGTGGCACCTGGAAGAAAAGGACGCCGAAGTTGTCTCGCGTGCTGTGCGCGGAACTTTGCCTGCTGGTTGAGCTTCGTCCCGTCGTCTTAGTCACATCTAGCCCTGTTGTCCGTGACATATTTTGGTGGAGGTGCTGGGTATCGATCCCAGTATTGTCCCGAACTCCTCCGCATACCCAGGATTCAGGTCCTGTGCCAATCGACACTCCTGTTCACCGCGCTAGCCGGAGGAACCTAGGCCTACCACCTGAGCACGGGCCGTTGGAGTTCAACACCGCAGGCGCCCCTCGACCGGCTATGCAAAGAGCTCCAACTTACTACACCCTGCAAAATCCACGACTGCCTCAGCCCTTCCACGGCAGTCAGAGTGAAGACGTCGAAGACTGGCTTATCCAATTTGAACGGGTCGCCTCGTTTAATCAATGGGACGACGCCGCCAAGCTTCGAAATGTCTTCTTCAGCCTGGAAGATGGCGCTCGTACTTGGTACGAGAACCGAGAAGACGCCCTAACATCATGGCGTGAGTTCTGCCGACGAATTTGTGAGACCTATACCAGCGCGGATCGGCGAGAACGCGCAGAAAGGGCTCTACAGTCTCGTATACAGATGCCAAATGAGAATGTGACCATGTATGTGGAGGACATGACCCGGCTCTTCCGACGTTCTGACCCGGCAATGACCGAAGACAAAAAAGTGCGCCACCTTATGCACGGTATTAAAGAGCAACTGTTCGCTGGCCTGGTGCGTAATCCACCAAGGACTGTTGCTGAGTTTCTTTCGGAAGCTGTCACAATAGAGAGGATGCTCCAGCAGCGGTCTACCACTTACGACAGGCCGGTGGTCGCCGCTTCGGTTGTGGAGCCGTTTTCGGCCTTCGGGGCTACCCCGAACCTACGCGACATCATCCGCTCAGTTGTACGCGAAGAGCTCCAGAAGCTTTTGGGTGCTCCACAGCCGATGGTCGGCTCTGTAGCTAGCATTGTCCGCGAAGAGCTTCGAGCGTTGAAGCCCTCGGTAGCGTCCGCTGATCCACAACCTTTCCCCACGGAGTACCTGCGTCCAACTTATGCAGATATGGCGCGACGCCCTGCTACTGCTTCGGCGCCATTACCGCCACCCGATCAAGGCTCACTGTATTCCGCACACACTGAGCCGTTCGTCGACAACCGACGACCACCCCAGCGGAAGGCGGACCTGTGGCGCGCCTCAAATCGCCAGCGCCTGTGCTTCCATTGCGGGGAGCCAGGTCATCTATATCGCCAGTGCCCCAATCGACACCTTGGACTTCACGGATTTCCCATCGACATGCGTCGCCCTCCAATAGGCCAAAGACCCCGGGAGATTGAAGACTACTTAGCGCAGCAGCGCATGACACCAACTTCTCAGCGGCAGTCACGATCCACGTCCCCACGCCGACCATCGCCGCAGCGCGGGCCATCCTGGACGGCGCAGCGACGCTCGCCAAGTCCCCACCGGGAAAACTATAGACAGCGACCTCCGGGGGCGAGGCCGCTTGCAATCGACGTGACGAAGACCCCCTGACAAGGAGACCTGTGAGCGATCTGGATTTTATGGCACCGACAACAGTTCCTACGCATGAACATCGACTGTCGCTGGACATACCCGTGCTTCTCGACGGCCATAAGGTTAGCGCATTGGTGGACACTGGCGCGGATTTTTCGATTATAAGCGGGAAGCTAGCAGC
This sequence comes from Amblyomma maculatum, assembly GCF_055883805.1. Classification (NCBI taxonomy): domain Eukaryota; kingdom Metazoa; phylum Arthropoda; class Arachnida; order Ixodida; family Ixodidae; genus Amblyomma; species Amblyomma maculatum. Next base: position 9,776,427 of record NC_139351.1, on the reverse strand, counting down.
GCTTCTAAAAAAAGTCATGACACCATGGTTGGGCACGCAGATTCGCACCGCTGGCGGACATGTCGTAACTCCTAGTGGCCTGTGCACGGCACGAGTTCAAATTCGCAGCTCCACTTTTATTGTAAGCTGCCTCGTTATACCTGACTGCTCCCGTGACGTTATCCTTGGGGTGGATTTTCTCCGGGAGTATGGAGCTATTATCGATCTCCGAAAGCGCGCAGTGACATTTTCAACCGAGAAAGCTGCTTATACTGACGTCAAGAATCGCCAACGCCGCGCCGCCCTTCGAATTTCCGCCGAGAGCGTTTCGATTCCGCCACGCACCAGTGTTTTTGTGACTGTTACTTGCGACGAACTGCGTGACGGGCATGCGGTCGCGGAAGGCAACCAGTCACTTTTGCTCACCCACGGCATCTGTACAGCGCGTAGCCTCATCCACCTCCGCGACGGCCGGTCTGATCTCCTTGTGACTAACTTCACCAACGAACCCCGGAATCTTTTTCGTGCTACTGCCATCGCGTTTGCTGACTCCTTAGCGGATGTTTCTGAATGTTTTACGTTTGGGGCTGTTAGCACTGTGCAGCCCCCACTTGACCGTCTTGATATTAGTCCGGATCTCTCGGACACACAGAATCGTGAGCTACGTGCCCTCCTACTAGAGTTCAGCTCTTGCTTTGCGTCCTCATCGAAAGTACGGCAAACGCCTCTCGTGAAGCACCGCATCATTACTCCTGACGACGCCCGCCCTATCCGCCAGCAGCCGTACCGTATCTCAACGACGGAACGTGAAGCGATTCAGACACAAGTTCAGGAGATGCTTTGTGATGGTGTCATACAACCATCCAACAGCCCGTGGTCATCCCCTGTCGTGCTGGTAAAGAAAAAAGATGGGACCCTTCGCTTCTGTGTTGATTATCGAAAGCTGAATGCCATCCCTAAAAAAGACGTCTACCCGCTGCCCCGTATCGACGATTCGCTCGACAAGCTTCGTCGCGCCCAGTACTTCTCCTCCATTGACTTGAAGAGTGGGTACTGGCAGATTGAGGTTGATGAGCGGGACCGCGAAAAAACAGCTTTTGTCACCCCAGATGGACTGTACGAGTTCAAAGTGCTGCCTTTTGGCCTATGTTCAGCGCCGGCAACTTTTCTGCGCATGATGGACACCGTCCTCGCCGGCCTCAAATGGCAAATCTGCTTAGTCTATCTCGACGACGTTGTCGTATTCTCTGAAACCTTTGAAGAACACCTCGAACGCCTGCGCGCAGTATTAGATGCCCTCCGGTCAGCTGACTTGACGCTCAAGCCCGAGAAGTGCCACTTTGGCTACAAAGAGTTGAAGTTTCTTGGTCACCCTGTGAGTGCCGCAGGCGTTAGGCCAGACCCCGACAAGACTGCTGCTGTCGCCAAATTTCCCGTTCCTGCAAACAAGAGAAGTTTGAAACGCTTCCTGGGTCTCTGCACGTACTACCGCCGCTGCAAACAAGAGAAGTTTGAAATGCTTCCTGGGTCTCTGCACGTACTACCGCCGCTTCATCGCCGATTTTTCCAAAGTTGCCGCCCCCTTGACTCGCCTCACGCGCGATGATACACAGTTCGTGTGGGGCGCCGAGCAACAAGAGGCTTTTGCGGAGCTGCGCAGCCGACTGCAATCAAGCCCTGTTCTTGCGCACTTTCATGAAGATGCTGACACCGAAGTGCACACCGACGCCAGCAATATCGGCCTTGGCGCTGTACTCGTTCAACACCAAGCTGGCGTCGAAGAGGTAATAGCGTATGCCAGCCGCACGCTCTCTCGCGCCGAGACAAACTACTCCACTACGGAAAAGGAATGCCTTGCGGTTGTGTGGGCAACCATGAAATTTAGGCCTTACCTCTACGGCCGTCAGTTTAAAGTTGTCACCGATCATCATTCCTTGTGCTGGCTGGCTAACCTCCGCGACCCATCGGGGCGCCTAGCCCGATGGAGTCTTCGCCTCCAAGAATTTGAGTACACCATTGTGTATAAATCTGGCCAGAAGCACGAAGATGCTGACGCGCTGTCGCGCGCACCCGTCGGTTTAGTCGATGAGAGCACGGACGATGAGAGCGGTTTTCTTGGACTGGTGAGTGCTTCAGACATAATGACCCGACAGCGAGCTGACCTGGACCTTCGACCTGTCATTGACCACCTGCAGGGTCGCGCTGCTGATATCCCTCGGCAATTTGCTCGAAACCTGTCTGCTTTCTATGTCCGGAATGGCGTTCTATACAAACAGAACTCCAGCACTGTTGACCGAGCGTTCCTCCTCGTAGTGCCAGCCGACCTCCGTGCCGATATCCTTTTTGCCTGCCATGATTAACCCACCTCCGGCCACTTGGGCTTTACACGCACACTCGCCCGAGTTCGTCAAGCCTATTATTGGCCTAAACTCGCTGACGCCGTTCATCGCTACGTCAGAGGCTGTCGTGAGTGCCAACGTCGAAAGGTGCCACCTCTCAAGCCAGCGGGTTTGCTCCTACCTATTGCGCCTCCCCGAACACCGTTTGACCAAATCGGCGTCGACCTTCTGGGCCCATTTCCGCTGACATCGGTCGGTAACAAATGGATTATAGTCGCGACCGACTATCTCACACGGTATGCGGAAACCAAGGCGGTGAAGCGTGGCACGTCATCTGAGATCGCCCAGTTTTTTGTGCAGCAGATCGTGTTGCGCCATGGCGCACAGTCCCAAGTAATCACCGATCGAGGCACGGCGTTTACGGCACAACTTATGCACGACGTATTTGAGCTGAGTCACACGAGCCATCGCAAAACCACTGCTTATCACCCACAGACGAATGGCCTCACGGAGAGACTCAATAAAACGATCGCCGACATGATTGCCATGTACATAGACTCCCAGCACAAGACCTGGGACGAGATTCTCCCGTACGTCACATATGCCTACAACACTGCCATCCAAGAGACTACGCGTTTTACGCAATTTCGCCTGCTCTATGGACGCGACGTTCAGACGATGTTAGATGCCATGCTTCCGTGCTGCACGGATAATCCTCTCATCCCAGAAGCTGAGCAGTTTGCTCAGCGCGCCGAGGAAGCACGTCAACTTGCCCGCATCCACATTCAGCAACAGCAGGGAAAGGATACGCGTCGCTACAACCTCCGTCATCGACACGTCACATACCAACCAGGAGAGGAAGTTTGGGTGTGGACACCGGTACGCCGGCCCGGCTTGTCTGAAAAACTGATGTCGCGATACTTTGGACCTTACAAGGTTCTGCGCCGTGTCACAGAAGTGACATACGAAGTCCTTCCAGCGGGTACTGTGCAGACCTCGCGTCGGCAACCACGCTCCGAGGTGGTGCACGTTGTCCGCATGAAACCGTATTTCACGCAGTAATGTGCGGTGTACTATGCACTCGTTTAGTTGTGTAGGGCACCGCTTCTGTTTTATATTCGTTTTCTGTACTGACTTGCATCGCCCATCGCTCGCGCCCAGTCTGTGCTTTCGTTTTTTTAGGAGGGGGAGTAATGCCACCTGGTGTCCCAGATGTTTTTAGGTGGCACCTGGAAGAAAAGGACGCCGAAGTTGTCTCGCGTGCTGTGCGCGGAACTTTGCCTGCTGGTTGAGCTTCGTCCCGTCGTCTTAGTCACATCTAGCCCTGTTGTCCGTGACAGTATGATTCAAGTTATCAGGTATCGGTGCTGTTAGTACTGCTTATGCATGCTCTTGGTTGTAAATAGAGTATATATTTGTGTTCTTTTCAATAAAATCTTCAGTTGCTAGTCAGCGCTTGTCCCGTGTTTTTGGTTGTCTTATTTGTTTTGCTGCTTTTTTTGTTTAAATGGAACGCAAAGGGTGCGTCTAGACGGCTTCTTGAGTGCTTTCTGCTTGCTACGAAATGAATAATAAGGGAACGTTGAAATTTAATTAGGCCTCAAGGTATCGTTTTAGCGACGATACCAAGCCGATTCTTTAGCATGACCAGTCTTGAAGGCGGAGATAATCAGATTTTTACTGCTCATTCATTGTTTCGCTTTCTTCCATGTCCTTCAATTATGCGAAAGTGCCAAGTTGTGGTATTCCAAACAGAAGCCTAGCACGAACCCTTTTCTAGGCCTCGATGCAGGTGATAAAGTGCTTTGCTGCCTCAGTGAATATACGTACAAATGTGGTTTTCGCATATTAAATAATACAATGCGTCAGACCCCTGCGCGGTCATTTTGGGATTTTAAGTGTTTACAAAGCCGCTAAATACGCTGCCATGCATTTCCTTCCTTGTGCATGTTTCCCTAGACTAGATATTTCAATGCTTCGTGCAATTTCATCTTTCGCCATACGGCTTATACTCTAAAATCATTTATAAAAGTATAGCTTCGCGCGTATACTTTCACTGAGAAAATGTGGGGACAATACGAATCGTCTATTAGCGGGTTTTCTGAGTGAATCTCTACGGAGGCATGCCAAAACGTCGCTTACTAAAATTTATTGTTCATTTCAGACCTTTCACGGCGTCTTCGTAGAATATACTTGAGTGCGGTGATGAAGAAAGTGCTTATCTGGTGTTTTGCTCTCCAAGTCTGTTGGGCGGCAACAAACGACTTTCCAGTCAAAATCTTACGAGGTAATACTTTAAGCGCATTTTAAAACAATCCTAAGAATGTGGCGCTCTGGAATAAAAACGCCAGTAAGATATCAAGCTCCTATATTAACAAAGCAATCAAGTATACCTTCTTTTGGCACGATTCGATAGGAAGAACGAGTAGAAAATCAAGCTGGAATATGTCGTTTTTGTGAACGTGTCCTAAAAACTGGGCAATTTCACTGAAACACGGCCTTTACGAGTTGCAGAGCTGACGAAAAAAACATCTTTAGTATGGCGTCAACCGATTTAGAAATCCTTGTTTACAAAAAAAAAAAAATCAGGTTTTATTAGCATCTACAAAGTGTACTCACCATGCCACCTTAAACGCGACGCAAACTGATCCCCAAAGGCAGAAAGCAAGGATATTCACGTGTAGCACCCTTTAAGTAGAATTTTATCTAACTGTATAGAAGAAACGAGCTGTTATTTTTGAGGTGTAGTTCTTGAAGTGCATGTGGAGGGCTGCTTTATTCTTTGGCTCAAGAGGGATGCAAAGAAAACAGTTTTATTAACCGTTGTAATCAGGAAATCCATATGGCAGCGCGAGTCAATGCCAATGATTTTAAAAAGTTTTCTTGCTACTGAACTGCTCTTTTCAGGCCCACGAGTTCTGCACCTTCCTAATTGCATGCGGTTTCCGCTTGGCGCTATTTCAAATATCATGAAGCATGAGGCCTGGGTGGCGATATTTCAAAATTAAAATATAACAAGTTAATTTGTGACCCCGCTGTTTCAAGCGGGAACAAATAAAGAATAAAGTGCGAATGGTGCAGGAAAGATGCAAAAGGAATCGCTTCTATGGACGTTTACGGTGCGGTGAGATACCAAGAATTCCCGATTATGTTTATATCCGCACAGTGACTTTCAAATAGGTAGGAAATGAATAAATAACTATTTTTCCACGACAATTTAATTCTGGCAACAATATCAAAAATTAGAAGACGTTTCCTGCAGCAATAAAACGCTCATATACTTTGCCACGCTTGCGTTGCGGAAATACGCCAACAAAGAAAAAACAAGAGAAACGAGTCCTGAAAATATCTAGGACACAATTTACAGCGCTAAGCTGAATCTACATACGAAAATTGGGCGCTGCTCGAAAGTGAAAAGTGTAAACTGCTTTCATTTTCCAAAGAACTCCAAGAGCTCCTGCACTGCACCGAAACATACTGGCGTTTGTAACCTCCGGGGAAACGTAAGTGCCATATGGTTCCAGCATAGGCTGGCTGCTCGCTCTGTTTGAGATTGGTCACTCACAACTTTCCCCCAATTATTTAGACGAGAACCACAAACCCTGCCAAAAGCCTTCACCTATACTATTCCTGACTGTGCACAGTCCGCTTGAGATGTGCAAGACAGCCTTTAAAATTTTTAGAATCAGGCTAACGTGTCATGCTATTTCGTTTATGCAAAAACATTCTACCAAGAGAAGTGCAATTGCTTTGAATGCCAAGGACACGAAGGTAAATATATTCATCCCCACGGAGCCTAGTAACCTTGATCCCGAATATCCGTTCACCTTGTGCTCAAATAAAAAGTCTCCTGATTTTATATCTAGAACCTAAAAACATTAGTAGCAGTGACGCAGTGTATCTGGCTAGATTTTTAAGATGATAGAAGTTTATCGGCATTGATAAAAAAAAAAAACGCTGTTGGTCTTTTCAGCTTTGCCTTTTGAACGCATGGCCAGACAGCCTTAAGGAATCCCGTCCACTGGACTGTTGCTTTCTCTGTTTAGCGTACGCGCTTTTGAGGCCCGTATAATCACCAAGCCTGTAATTTCCTCCTCTGTCAACTCAACTAGCATGCATACATATTCTACCACGTTATTTATGCCAGAGACCACATACATACGCACCAAAGCTCCCTATACCCAAATCGTACGATCCTGCTTGTGTTGCTTATTGGTGTGTACGGTCCAACTTCCAACAGACATGGGATGTTCTATCCGGATTTTAAATAAGGTATCCTAGATGGCAGCGCCTGCCCACTCGATCATATCATGCGATCTCATGAAGTTACTGAACAAACACACCAACAAATTCTTGGCCTGCCAGAGGCACGACCGTAATTTCTAGCTCGCAATGCGGGCGCCCTTCTGGACCACGACAGAGTTCTCGACCAACAGGTGGATTTTGCGATAAGTGGAGTGTTCAACGCTCTCACCGTTATGAATCTATAATAACATTACATTATTCATACACACTATTGTAGCCGTCCCGTGAAGGCCGACGAAAAAGATAGAGCTTAAATTGATTACAACGCAGATAGCGCAAGAAATAAAAATGTTACATGTAACCTCGAGACATAGCAAGAGAAAAAAAAACACATGAGACAAGAAATGCCAGTTAAACATATCCTGTTCAAAATCAAGCGAAATAGGCATCTTATACAAAGAGCCCAAGATATGGGCTATATCTTTCTTTTTCGCCCTCACGCTAGTGTGCAATTACTCGGATCGTCTTCCCATGACAAATTCTTCCCATGACCAGGACAAATTTTTCCTTAACTACGAAGTTCTTGAGAGAGCTGTATACCTTTTCTTTGTGGCCGTATGGTCGCGTTTGGATGGATGTCAAAGAGTAATTACTCCCTAATTATATATCTCTATCCGACAGTACTATGCTCATGCAAATACAACGTTTTTGTGCTGGCACTGATTTTGCACCGACGTTGCTCCCAAAAGGCCTTGAGATGACAGAATGAAAATTGAGTGGTAACAGTAACCGCTTATCACGTTCTTTTACTCTTGCTCTTTGACAGAAGTTGCAATCTGTCCACATCGCATATGACTAAAATACTATCCAACAGCGATTCCTCCCGGATGCGTATGTAACACCTAGGTCTTGCGTTCTAGTTAGATGTGCAGTTTTGGCCGAACTGACGGGGTAAGCTTAATAGCAATCACCGATTAGAATTGTTTTATTTTTCCAGAAAAGTCATGACAGTCAGTCACTATTGTTTTCAAGGTTTGAAAATTAAGAACACAACATTTATTGCTGAACCAGTTATTGAAAGTACTTTCTGCTTAGCTAAGATGAAAATATATTTCCAAATGGAACCTGCCAATACACCGCATATTTCTTCAAACGAGAGACGCGGATGAGTGGTTCATGTAATAGGCTTAAATGCGATCCCAGAAGAAAGAAAGTGACCTACGAAGAGTGAGTAGATGTCGAGTTCTGTTTTCTAGGTGGCATGACGCTCTTCAAGGTGGACAGAGCCAGTAACACGCACAACGCGCCTAGAACAAGCGATAGCTGGGCCGGCACCACTCTTCAAGAAAAAGGTCCATTTCTCTGAAGCACAAACGCAGAAATCATAAATAGCTATTGGCAAGGTTGTCCTCATATGCATATACAACACATTGAAAGAACACAGGGTCTGGCGCTTTACAAAAAGTTTAACGTACGCTGCCATGAATAGTCAGAAACATGTTTGACGCGCCTGATTATGTTCGCTCCCTTTCATAAGGGTGCGGTATGAAGCCGCTGACCAGATGAAAAGCTTTTAAAGAGAAAACAGGTAAGACCATGGTGATCTGCTAACAACTGGCGTAAATTATTGATGACAACTACGACACAGAACTCAACAACAATTTTCGTCTCTGAACTGCATCTCTGTAACTCGTGCTGTATGCAAGCTCCGTTTTTTGATATTTTTCTCCTGATACCATTTGTGCGGTGCTCTCATCGCAGTTTCGTCTTGTGTGGTTGTCCTCCTATGGCGGCGGAAGGTAATGCCAAAGAAAATTATTGTCTAGTCCAAGTGACAGCAAATGGTTGTTGTCCTGGCAATGCGGAAAACGAAAGCGTGTCTCCCTTCTGAATATGATGCTCGGAATAAAAGGATGACAAAATTAAAATAGCCCTGACCTTGGTGCATAGAAGCAACTTATCTCCGAACGTGTCTATCAAAGGAGAATTTTAATGGCTAAAGAAAAGACCAGCATATGATCAGGTAGGACTCAATACTGCCACAGTCAGCGCAATCGCAAATGTGCATCGCTATGCTTCGTCTAGGTCGCCAAATGCACATTCAACATGCTCTACAAAGCACTTCAAAGAAATAAGCTATATTTTTTCATATTATTTTCATTTTACATATTATTCCCATGGCAAAAGCCATCCGGTTACCCGGCATTGCAATATTCTTACAACAAAGAATAAATACTATTAGTAATAAACATTTATTGACACCATATAAATAGAAGTTGTTATATCAGCTGGGCCCTATAATGTTATTATGATATTATTATGTCCCTGCTATGTTTAGCAAATTTTCCAACAAGGTAAGGGAATTGAAAAGTATGAAGACTGTAATGAACGCCTTCTTGAGTTATAGTTTACTGGATTTCGATTCATTGAAAAGTGAGAGAAATTGGTTCACATTAGTTGCTTGCCCTTATCGTTTCCTAATAGCCTATATTTTTCGCCATATTTCTTTTCTTTATTTTCTGCTCTTGCCGTGCACTGTACTCAATAGATGCGAACGCTCTAGTAAAATGAGGATAAAGAACAACCTATATGAAGAAACAACATTGCGCTATTGGTATTCAAACCAACAACCTCCAAATATAGCGTCTGGTGCTTTTAACTGAGCTAAAGCGAGGCTGTTCAATTTTTTGTATTCTAACATGGCTGACGGATCCTCAAACTAACAAGATTCTATGTCCGGGCTCTCATAAAGAAGGTTGTGCGAGGTCTCGTCAAATCCTGACAAGCCTGAGTAGTCTGAAGGAGAGCAGGGCTTTGGTACTCTAATGTATCATTCGTTAGCATTAGCTCACACTATGTCACCGCATTTTCGCCGACTCTTTGCACACTGTCAACCTGGAAAAGCGTCACTCCGGATGACGCTAGTGCACCACTGCCATGCACTAAAACCAGAAGTGCGTCGATGGCAGTGGGTTTAAACAGTCACATTGAAACACCAATCTCCTTGCAAATTAAAGCACGATGCGGTGTTTGACGAGCCAAAGCTACAGCACAAGTTTATCAAGATGCCTCACTTTAATGGTTGCTCCTCCTAGAAAGTAATACGTGAAAGATATAGGGCGCTCACTTTAATGGTTGCTTCTCCTAGAAAGTAATAAGTGAAATATATAGGGCGCTGACTGCCGCATTCGACTTTACGAAAAAACGCTCCCTTTACAAAATGTTAACGTTCTAAACCATTTAGCGAAACCATGCCACTACCTTTAACATTAACTGCTGTCAAACAGATTCCAGTCAACTTTATAAACCGGAAGTATGCGGCAAAACCTATGAGTGAAAAATCAAATTCGCCTTGACCTGACGCTCTACGTTCTCTGGATCAAATGGAGAATACAGCTTCACGTCCACTCCAGTATCATGAACGCTCTTGGACTTGCCTCCATCAGTCTGCTCGAGGAATCAGCCTTCACTATAGAGAAAACGCACATAGCGAAAGGGGACAAGAGTAACGCAAGACATTTTCCTGTAAAGTGTTTTTTTTTTTTTTTTTATAGCTGCACCCCAGTGCAATACTTTTAATGGTCATGAAACTCCCCGAAAATGTGAGATAGGTACAAGAATGACGGACAGGGGCGCCCTCGCCTTTCTGGTGGCACAGTCGACATTAGAAATAAATCAGAGAGCCGTTGGACGACTTGCCCTAGGTGTGACAGATACTGCGCCTTTCCCTTCCTATGAACCAACCAACCAACCACGGCAAAACCACAAATGTGGCGGTACAGGGAGATATGGGCTGGGCATCTCTCGAAGTACGGGAAGCTCAGAGTAAAATATTATATGAGGAACGCCTGAGGAAATTGGACAGTAACAGATGGGCAGCTAAAGTATTTAAATACCTGTACTTGAAAATCGTTGACTCACAATGGAGGTAAAGAACTAGCAAACCAACTAGTAAGTATGCTTGTCACAAGGACGGAGAAATAAAGAGCGTTAAGCAACAGGTGAAAAACACAGAAGGTAAAAATTGGATAAATTCGATGGAGAGGAACCAGAGTGTGGAATTATACCGAAAGTGGAAAATGCAGATCAGGAAGAAGCTTTCTTTGATAACTCAAGAGGCAGTGCTCTACTTTTTGAAGCTAGATCAGGGTGCCTTAGAACACGCAGCTACAAAAAGAAATTTAACAATGAAAATGACGCATGTGCTGTATGTGGTAACTAAAGTGAAACAATTGACTATATTATACTCGAATGTAATGGTATCCACCCGGAAGTTGATGCAGCGCAGTAACTGTTCTTGAAGCTCCGGGGTTTAGAGATACCAGTGGCCGGGTGAATAAACCGGCGGTAGAAATTAGCAAAAAACGACTGGAAGATTGGTGGCTTAAAAGCAGAGAAGTGACATAATGTTTGCATTGTAGAAACAAAAATTTAATAAATAGAATGATGGTTTAGTTAACCAATCTAAATCAATAATTAAGATATAGGGAGAAAAATGAGCCTGATAGCTACTGCTACCACCCGGTTGCAAAGGAGACGCTCCTATATTCCATCCATCCATCCATCCATCCATCCATCCGTCCGTCCGTCCGTCCGTCCGTCCGTCCGTCCGTCCGTCCGTCCGTCCATCCATCCATCCATCCATCCATCCATCCATCCATCCATCCATCCATCCATCCATCCATCCATCCATCCATCCATCCATCCATCCATCCATCCATGGCATCAAAGCGATCCCGGCGCTGGCACCTGACGACAAACAACGGAATTGAACAAGCAAAGAAATAAATATCTAAGAGTGATACTACAGCGAGAAGGATATGGGTACCGGCAAAAGAAGGCACAGCCAAAAATATAAGAATGTCTATCTGCGCACTGGCATCCAGGGAGTCCGCTAAAACTCAGCGGACTCGTACGCAACCGACTGACTGCAGCAAGCCAGCGGGCCTCGCTAGCGAAATACGAACCCAGATTACACAAAAGAAACAAGCAGGCATCTGCAAGGTATGTGCTGGCCAGTACTGAGGCAGAGATGATGAGGTGTTGGTTCGACGGATCGGGTCCGGTGCGGCCGTTCGTGATTTAAGTTACGAGGCGCGTTGTGAATACGGGCATGCAGGCCATTGCCAGTGCGCGTGGAGTACGGTATAGGTCTGCTGGCACTCATCACACTGCTTGGAGGGAATTCGGAGATTCAGTAACTATGCGGACTTAGGGCGAAATCTGGCTTAGAAAGCAACCATAGCAGGCTATTTCTGCTATGCAATATACACAGCTCATAGAACATCTTTTTTCACTAAAGCATTGGGACGAATTTCTGCAGACTAAAGAATGGGGCCGTCATTAATGCCTCCTGTGAGTGCAATGGTTACACCTCGCGATCACGCATGCCCCTGCTTCTCATATATGCACTATTTATTTATTCACCCTTTTATTAACTTTTTCCTCCTAAAAACTATCAGCATGATTAAATTAGTGACTCAAATGCAGGACCAGGGAATGAAAACCGGGTACCATTTCACATAAATTTTCTCTGCGATTTTCTTTTTTTTATTGCCTGCAGCGTTGCGCCACAGGTTGTTCAAGCAATATTTTGTACTTTTCATTCTATCGTTGTTCTTTATTCCGGTTTTTACTGCAGCTTGTATTTAAATTTATATTTTCGTCTTGGTTTGGTTACGTTACGGTACTCTATTACGGTTACGTTACGGTACAGTAAAGCAGTTCTGCATGCTCAAAACCATCTTAAATAACGTAAACTTTTATGACAGACCTTTTCCGACGTCAAGGACAAAAAGGCGTGGTCAAGTTCAGTTCATGAGGCCAAACACCAATTCTTAGAACAAAAAAAAAATGATGTAAATAATTTTTTATATTGCACAGGTGTGAAAATGATACTTAACATGCAGCCGTTTACACACGTTTAACTAAACACTTTTCCTCCACTAGCCGGAGAAGATCGCCGCGAAGATTCCCTGGATTTCTTTTTTTCCTCTGGTAAATAAATGTAGCCGTCTTTTCAAAAGAAATCAACGGCTTCCACAGTGATTTCTACAAAATGTGACCAAGGGCCCAGGCTGGCAGAGGGAAATGCATTGTTATGAAACATGCTTTCAATAATACTCATGCAGAGATAATTGCATGTATTTTTCGGTACTGTGAACTCCCCATATGGCCTTCTACAATATTTAAGAGGCTACGCAAGCGGTATGAATGCACTTGTGGATAGCCTTTAACCTTATAGATGTCAAGTCACCAGGCTACCGAGTTGAACATATAAAGTTTGGATGCAATTTCAGCAAGCCATCGTTGGAAATTGTCAACGATGGCTCGCAAAAATAGCGACAATTTCACTCACAGACTTCTCGTGCGCCGGGCATGCAATCAGCACGCAAGCAACAAGGCACACAACATGTCCATTTTTATTTCCACCTTTATAGCGCTATTTTTTTCCGCTGCATCTGCGGCCGTCGGGCTAGTGCTCACAGTCGGGACAGCGTCTGAGCACTCCAGATCAGATGATATTCCCGGTGAAGTTTGGTATCCTTAATATGCTTGGTACCCTCTAAGATGCTGAAAATCACTGACCCATATTCTTCCATTTTGCTTTCGATGCTCTTTTCCCAGTCTGTAGGTACCTCGGTACTTCCAAGCGATTGGAGGGTTGGCAAGGTTGTTCCAGTACCTAAACCAGGTAGCGCTCATTCCCCCGATAACTATCGTCCTATATCACTCACAAGTATACCATGTAAAATTTTGACGCATATTATATATTCTCATCTGATTGATTTCCTTGAGTCGAATTCCTTCTTTTCAGCACAACAACATGGTTTCAGGAAGACATTTTCATGTGAAACACAACTCATATGTTTTACTAATGACCTATTTGCCCACACTGACTTGAACATTGGCGTAGACTGTGTTTTTTGGATTTTGCGAAAGCTTTTGATACTGTTTCCCATGATCTCCTAATTCTTAAACTTAGCATGCTTAACATTGACCCTAACGTACTCAACTGGATTAAAAGCTTTTTATCAAATCGTACCCAGTATGTCTCTGCTAACGGCTGCTCTTCCTCTCGCACTTCCGTAACATCGGGTTTACCACAAGGATCGGTACTGGGTCCTCTTCTCTTTCTAATATACATTAACGACCTTCCTGAATGCATTTCTCATTCCTCTATTAGGCTTTTCGCAGACGACTGCGTCATCTATCGCAAAATATCTAACCAGACTGATTCTATTTATCTTCAGGATGATCTCACAAGCATATCTAACTGGTGGGATAAATGGCTCATGCGACTAAATAATAATAAATGTAAAACAATGCATGTATCGCGTCGCACTAGCATCACTGACAACAAGCGTACTTATGTTCTTCACGACATTCGCCTTGAATCTGTTAACTCTTACAAATACCTAGGTGTTCATATCTCACGTAACTTATCATGGCATAGACACGTCGAACATGTCACCAATAACGCCAACAGGACTCTTGGATACTTGCGTCGAAATTTCTCTACCGCGCCTCTGCCGATAAAACTAACCCTTTATAAACATTAGTACGACCAAAGTTAGAATACGCATCTGCAGTTTGGGATCCTAATATAATCACACTGATAAACACACTAGAATCCATTCAAAATCTTGCGGCACGTTTCATCTTATCTAACGTTTCCCGTCATGCTAGCATTACTTCCATGAAAAACACGCCTGCCTTACCCGACCTTTCTTCGCGCCGAAAGTGTTTTCGACAGTGTATTTTCCAGAGAATGTATCATCATAACCCTCTGTTAAAGAATCATCTTTTTGCGAGCCCTTCATACATTTCATCCCGTTCCGATCATGTATTTAAAGTTGGTGTTTCATTTTCGAGAACAAAAATGTGTCATTATTATTTTATTCTTAAAACTAGCGTTGACTGGAACGACCTTCCTCCCTCTATCGCTGCCATTACTGATGTTGCAAATTTCAAGAAAACTGTATTTTCCGCCATCATATAACTTCATTATTGTATAGCTATGCACTGTATATTTTGTTGTTGTCTGTACCACTGCTTTCTGTAATGCCTTCGTGCCTGGAAAGTATTTGAAATAAATAAATAAATAAATAAATAAATATGTCTATGCTAGTGAGCTCGAAGTAGATTTGTTAAATACGCAGGATGTCGGGAGGATATTTGTGCAGATCCTAGACGCGCAATCACATCACTCAAAAGCGTCGTCGGGCTTACGTCACACTCTCCGTGTCCTGTTGGTGCTTTTTGTTTGTTTTCATTCTACTTGAGGGCGTGAGAGGGTGGCTGCAAGACGTCTTTCAAGTGTAATGCGAGGGAAAGATGAAAGGAGGTGCTTGGCCGTCGGACACGGAGCCGTCGGAGCGCGGCTTCGTGTTGAAAGAAGGGCGGCGTAAAGTCATCATGCGAGCAAAGCACACAGCTGCACACACGCGTTCTTCTTTTTTTTCCCTAGCAGTGCGGAAAGGAAGAAATAAGGGGCGGGCAGGCTGGCCAACGTAGACAGAGCAGTGTCAAACCAGCGACGATTTGGAGCGGCCCTCGGTAAAGGACACGGCAGTATACACGGTTGCTTGCTTACTTTCTTTTTTTCTTGCAGTGAGATTTGCGCTACTTTGGCCTGAACGGCAACGGAGGCAACACTATAGATTGTTCTACGTCTGTGTGTGCAGGACTCATTAGGACGCTTTGTACCTTAGTTATGGCCATTATGTGTAACTATAGTGACAGAAAACTGCCTGTTTATAAGGTAAGAAACTTGTGTAATTCCACAATCCTTCGTCGCTTCGTATCACAGCCACTTCGCCAAACCACTTAAAGAAAAATAACGAAAGGAAAAGATTAATTGCGAACGCACACAATCGGTGCTCATTCTGCAGTCCCCGCATTGCGCCTTTTGACTGAGCAGCGCGCCACTCTCAAGGAAGAAAACCTCACGCGGTACGTGTACGTGACGTAAAGGCTACGTCACTATTGCCTCACGTGATTGCGCACTGAGGACATGCAAAAATATTCTTCCGATGAACTCGTTCGAAAATGGCGTCCGGCGAGTGTTTTTGGACGTCGCGCTGTGAGGTAAAAACCACGCCATCAACCAACCACTCATATGCACGCACAATGTCACTCCCATCGAAGTGATTTTCACACTCACGCACATGCGGGCGCTTAAAACTGAACCCAGAAATTTCTTGGCGTGGTATGGCGCGCTTCTACCTTCCACTCTGGTCGCTATCACTGGGTAGGCGGAAGATCGACACCTTCATTTCCTTTTTACCCGGAGCAACACCCATCTATGCAGCAAGTACGCGGCATCCTTACCGGCTTTCAGGCACACCCAAAGATCATTTTGCCAGACACCGCACAAGCAGAAACCGAAATCTCCGAACGCCCTCACCACGCTACTTCGCACAGACAGCTGCGGCTGCAGTCGTTCTCGCCTCCTAGATACCGCCGGATCAGTAACTCTACCCCCAGACTACACGCAGCGCCGCAATGCGGTCGCAGCTGGCTGCACAGTAAGCTCTCCCACAGAGTGGCGGCGAAGCTTCATTGCCACGAAATATATTGAAGGACTCTGGCTGGACGTTACGTCATCAGCGTCTAATGTCGAGTTTTCTGAACAAAGTTCGGGAGCAATCTCGAAGTTCACAATCCAGTAAAATATGTAGAGTGGGCTGCATGAACAATGCAGATATGAAAACCTGCCTGAAGCGCCTTCGTGTCAGGCAACAACCGCAAAGCAATAATCGATCAATTGATCAACGCTGTTTTAAAATTATAGACTGATGACAGTACTTGAAGGTTTTCCTTTGGGCTATGGCTATGTTATGCAGAAAATTGACCCCGCCTGGAAGAATGGTTGTAGCTTGAACGCGATTTCCAGGAAACTATGCATAGTTAAATATCATAAATATGCGCTGACAGAGAGATCAGTGCGATAATGTGAGTGGCAGTAGATCAGAGCGGTCTGACGTTCAACCGGTAAATAAGAACAGAATAAAGGACGCTATGGAGGCATTGTAAATTAGGAACGCATCTAGCAGGGATCGGCTGACTCGTCGGTGAAGTCATCGGGTCATATGAACTCGCCAACCAGTGTATACATTGCCTAATGATGTCGACACTACTGGAAGCAAGTAAGAACGTTAAGTGTCCTATAATTCGTATGAAATGACAGGTAAAGGGCTTGTAAAATTCCAGATTGGTGAAGTTTCTGTCTGCAATGCACAATATATTTACTAAAGTATTCGCACGCACTATTACGGACTTTGTAATTAAGTCACCTATAAGGATGATGCAGCTCCTCCTAAAGGGAATGACAGAGCATATATACACACTATCATCTTGTTGATGCAAAAATGCTCGGAATGACATCAACACCAATACATGCCACTGATAAATTAAGAAATAATTCTTGCTTCAGTCTTACCTTTAGCATCACGCAGATATTTAGAAACGAGGATGTAGATGAGCCCTGCCAGAAATACTGGAAGATACCTATAACGGCTGTGCAGCACCGACAGTTCTCAATAAATGAAGTAACAGAATTTTTATGAGGCAGGAACCTGGCAAGGAAACACATTATCTCCAGTACTAATCGCCTTTTGTTTAGAGGAAGTACAGAAAAATCTAGACTGGGAGCTGTCAGGTTTAAAGGTCGGATGCCCTGAATATGATGATCACCATTTTCCCCGTGGCAGCTGTTTTCAATGCAACTTGTAGCTCTTAAACTGATATTGTTTTCCAAGCAAACGTATAATAATTAAGCATGTTTTGGGCAGCAACATAGCAAAAGTTATGCATTAGCATGTTAGCAGCACTCCGTTCTTGCAAGGCGCCGGCATAATTGCTTCGAATCTCCTCAGCGCGGCTCATGCTCACACCATTCATTCTCAAGCGCGGCGGCTGCGTTTCGACATAAGTGAAACGCAAAAAGCGTTCTAGTGCGAAGTGGCTTGTTGGCCGAGTTGGCTGGATATAATGTTAAAACAGTGCTAGAAACACGAACAATATGTGCAACGTGTGTTTGTATTTCTATCTGTCCATGTTCCTCGCGCTGTTTTAACAAAATAGCTTTCTTGTGGTATGCGATATCAGTGCGCGTTTAAGCTTGTTAGGCGGCCAAATGCTACGCCGAGCACAAAACTACTGCTAGCATCACTGCCCTAGTACACGCCTAGTAGCACACGCGTTTTAGGTTTCACTGTTTGTACAGGAGAGATATTTTCATCTTTTCGAGCATTTACTCAGCTCGTCTGCATTTACGCCTTCGTCGGTGACGGGATCGCTTGGCTAAGCCCCGTAGTTGTCAGTACCTACAATATTCGGGGGAAAAGAACTGCAGTTGGATGTCTTAAACGTGCGCTCATTTACTTGCATATGGGCGCTTTGCTTTCCGTCTTCGTCGAAAGGCAGCCGCCGCGGACGGGATGCTGCACCGCATCATTGAGCTTATTAGTTGGTTTGTGTGGTATAATGTCCCAAAGCGACTCAGGCTATGGAGAGACGCCGTAGTGGAGTACTCCGGAAAGTTCGACCACCTGGGGTTCTTTAATGTGCACTGACATCGCACAGCACACGGGCGCCTTGCTTTTCGCCTCCATCGGAAAGCGAGCGCCGAGGCCGGGATTTGATCCCGCGTCCTTGGGAACAGTAGTCGAACCGTAACCACTGCGCCACCCCGACGTGGAGCGTAGTAGTTGAGCGTCTTGAGCACAGAGTTACCAGGGTGTGCCCTCTCATTTGTAGGGGACTCATGGCTTCTTTATTTATTTGTATATTTCATTCGTTTTCTAGGTTGCTTTTATTACGTCCGTTATTACATAAAAAAAACAGCTCTTACCCTCCTTCAAACCACCCATTAAGCTACATGGGCCCAAAATGCAGGCAGTGTATTTCTGCAGATGCAAACCACTCAGATATTAGCCAATGTCTGAGACAATTATGAGAAACATGCGAAGTGAAAATTGATTAACTTTTCAATACATGTAGGTGCTTAGAAGCCGCTGGGAACCCAGTTCAACCAGAACGCGAAAAAAATTTGGCATCGACTGACCACGAAACGTTTCCGTACTGCTGTAAAGCCGCACAAGAAGGGCACCTCACGTGTAAGTGTTGCGCAGATTGTCTTTCTTATGAACATCGCACTTTGAAATATTAGCTTTAGCGAACACGCCAAGTTTTAGGATACTCTTCGCAAGCAGACGGGAAGAAGAGGCGATAGTAGACGACGTTTTGGAGGGCTTCAATTTGGGTTCTTATCCGTCATTACTCTAATTTATTCTCACAAGACAACCCTCAGATGACACCATGCCCTACCTAGTCGACTTTCGAACGTTTGCCGCCACTTCGAAATTTAGCTTCCGAACCATGATACATTGCGTGTATTGGAAACGTGCACAAAGAAAACATCTGTGCATTTAGTGCATATACCCGCTAATTGTGTATGCGATAAAGCGCTCACTTAAGTGAGCTCTTTATCGTGTACACAATTAGGTGCAGATACTAAATTGCGATGACCTCATGCCGACGCTCAAATACTCTTTTTCCTGAATGCGGAAAATTCGTGGGTTCTGTTTTTACGATGGCATACTACGTTTTCGCCTCAGAATATTGTCTACGAACCTTGACAAGTTTCCATTATCGCTGACAATTAAGAGGTTCTTTCGTCGTGTGCTTCTTTCCAGTTTTTTCGTACCTGTCTCGCACTTACCATTTTGGTAAAGCACGAGGTAAGTGAATTTTTCTTATTCTTCAACTAGAAAAGAAGTAAAGTGATATGCTTTAGGTGCGACAGGTGCTTAAAATACTTTAGGCTTGATTAATTCTCCTTATATAAAAATATAAAACTTTGAGAAAATTTTAACAGGTGGAGCTGTAGCCATATATGCCTAAGACGGTTCTCGAAGGCTAGCTAAACTTTGGCTCCGAGATGTGTCTCTCAAGAACCGAGTTCATTGCTTTGCTCCAAAACTAAACGAAGCGCGAAACAGTCAAAATGAAACCTATACGGCATTTCGTTGATAGCAGTTCGATTAAACTTGCAGGGTTACTGAGACGACTTTGTTTGTAGTGAAGGCGTTTCTTCTAATTAGAACCAAAAAGCCCATTACAAGACCTTTTAGGGAGGGGGAAGGAAGGGACCCCTTCAGGTGGCTTTATGGGTTTCGAAGATAAGTAGTGAGTTGCAAGACAAATGGTAGAATGGGGGAACCCAGCTTGCTACTTAGGAGTTTACCTTAGAAAGATGGCTGCTGGGGGGATCTCCTGGAGGGTAGAAGCTTGCCTAACAGCGGCTCGATACGAATAACGCTGGTTTTTCACCATGTGCAACTCGTACGGGCCACGTAATGCAACATTTGATGCCTCAGCGAACAAAGATACGATCTGTGGAAGACAATGAGCATGAACGAATGCCTTTGTACAGCAGCTAAGAAGAGTGCCGAGTTACCAGGCAGCACCGTGTGAGTGAGGATGCATGCCATGTCTTTTTTTTTCTATGCGTCTGAAGAAAACGTGCCCGCTGTGAAGACACTGACCTGTATCTAACGTTTTCCAGTCACTGTTTTTAAGAACTGGTGCCTTGTGGCTATCGAGTACCTCTGTCCACCTCAATCCACCCCGCCGAGGTGGCGCAGTGCTTACCGCGCTCGACTACTGCTCCCAAGAATGCGGGATCGAATCCCGGCTTCGGCGGCTGCTTTTCGATGCAGGCGAAAAGCAAGCCCCCGTGTGCTGTGCGACGTCAGTGCACGTTAAAGAGCCCCAGGTGGTCGAACATTCCGGAATCCTCCACTACGCGTCTCTCATACCCTGAGTCGCTTTGGGACTTTAAACCCCACAAACCAAACCAAACCAAACCAATCTTTCCATCATAGTACATATTATCAGTGTCTCTAAAGACTGTTAAAGATCGCGTTTTCTGTTTTCAAGCAACGACTAAGGCCTGTGGAAGTGATAGAAGTATAAAATGTTATGCAACAATTTTTTTTTAAATATGTCGGGCTGGATTATTAAAGTACAAATAAGAACGAAAACAAAAACTTAAAAATAGGAAACTGCTGGTTGCGTTTAGAGAAAACGAAACCACCATAAAATGGAGAAGCTAAACAAGAGTGGTAGGCAGCTGCTCTCAATAAGGAGTCCTGAGGACTCCTAAAGGTTCTCTTAAAGGACTCTTAAAGGTTAAAGAAAAGTGAGAGAGAGAAGATAGAAGGCAGGCAGCTTAGCCCCAATTAATTTTGGGGTGGCTACCATGCGCTTAACAGTATAGATTAGAGGTTTCATAACTGGTCGGCCGTTACAGGGTATTGATAATTCGAAATTTGAGAAAGGTAGGCCAATTTTTTTGTTTTCTGTGATACGTCAGGCTAAGAAATCCGATGGTCACGTTTCAGTATATGTGCAGTTAGAACCTATACTATATTTCCCTCCGTACCCACCTTTAACTGCCTCTAAATATTTTCCCAGCTCTTGATTGTTTTAAAGGAGACGGCGCCACCATATTTCGTCGGCTTCTCCCCCAAAGGGCCATGGACACTGTGCGCCGATCTCTTCTGCACAAATATATTTCATCATGGAGAACTTTCGCATTTCATAACTTCCGCCATTATAGGTATGACGCGACACGCTAATACCTTTGTGATTCCCCCTTTGAGTTTACATTGGCATTCAAGCAGAACTCTACTCGCGAATGGTTGAGGCGGAGATCGCTGGAACGTTAAGTGGCATTAGTCTTGCGGTCGCATTGTGCCGGCGATTTCTCGACGGCATCGACACTGCATCCTAAGTTACTGTTCCCTTAGTATTCGCCTCTTTCAAACATATGGAAGTATCTCACACATAACTTCAAACATGCATACCATAAAGGCGCCGCTACCACTTGTTAAAAAAAAACAATGGATATAGATAAGCTTCGCTATAATCAATGCATTTGAGTGTGTATGCGTACCGGACAGTTTCCGTGCCTGACTCTAATGTAAAAGACCTCCTGTCGGACTCCCTTACAATTTGGCGGCTGCCAACTCGAGCAGCCTCCTGCATCGAACCTCTATGCCAGGAACGCATATGACCCGCAAGCTGCCACATCTCAGAAGCATATACTTGGATTTTCGCTCGCAATGCCTACCGCCACAGCAGGAGCCTCCTTCAGCGCTTCTTAATTTTCAGTTGCTCAATTTCCTCATTCGCCGCTTTCTTCCTCATTTCTCAAGCGCATACCCCTCACGTCGTTTTCTACATTTAACGCATTAAGGCTCAAATATGAAGAAATTCAGACGTAGAGTCGGTGTCGTGAGCGAGATATTAAGGTAATTTTTCTGGCATGAGGTCTTTCAATCTATCGACGCTCTTGGAAGCCAAGTCGGCCACGTTAATCTCAGTCTATGCTGACACATTTGTACAACTTTGTAATGCTTGGTCTGCTTTGTTAATGCTCTTAGAACAGGTACAGCTTGGCTAATGCCTGTTTGTTTGTTGTTGTTTGTGGGATTTAACTTCCCAAAGCGACTCAGACTATGAAAGACACCGTAGTGGACGACTCCGGAAATTTCGAAAACCTGGGGTTTTTTAACGTGCACTGACATCGCACAGACCCCTTCATGGATCACTGCCTTGTCGTGGCGGAGGGGCTTGCGAAACTCGATGAAGTCGTGAGCTCTGCTGTGTAGGGCCACCAAAGATTGACAGGTCACGGCAGAGAGTTCTGACAAAATGTGATTCACTGGAGAAGGTAATGGAAACCCACTCCAGTATTTCCTGCCAACAAAACCCTATGGCCAGTCACAATATCATTAATGGTATGGCGCCGGAAGATGAGCCCCCAGGTTGGAAGGCGTCCCACATGTTACTAGGGATGAACAAAGGGCGATTTCTAGTAGCTCCAGGACGAATGAAGCGGCTGGGCTAAAGCCAAAAGGACGCTCAGTTGTGGATGTGTCGGGAAGCGACCGGAAAGTCCGATGTTGCAAGGAGATATATCACATAGCAACATGGAATGCAAGATCTATGACGCAAGGTAAACTGGATGTCGTCAAGCGAGAAATGGACAGATTGAACATTGATATCTTGGGTTTCAGCGAGCTCAAGTGGACCGGAATGGGAGAATTTAACTCCGGCGACCATTATGTCTTTTATTGTGGGCACGAATCCAAGAGAAGGAATGGGGTCGCTCTCACAGTAAACAGAAGAAAGGGCAGAGCAGTGCTAGAGTACAACCCCAAAAACGACCGAATGATTTCATTTCGGATCCAAGTTCCCCCTTTCAGCATACCAGTTATCCAAGTCTATGAACCGGACACTACTGCTGAAGAAGCTGACGTTGATAGATTTTATGCGGACCTACAATGCCTTTTAGACCGCACCCCATCATCAGACGTCGTTTTTCTCATAGGAGACTGGAATGCTAAGGTCAGGAGTGAAGAAATATCAGAAATTACAGGCAAGTTTGGTCTTGGTGAGCCAAATGAAGCTGGGCAAAGGCTAGTAGAGTTTTGTCAAGAAAACAACCTGACCATAGCGAATACTCATTTTCAACAGCACAAGAGGCGCCTGTACACATGGACCTCACTGGACGGTCTGTACAGGAATCAGATCGATTACGTTCTTTGCCGGCAGAGATGGAGAAGCCCTATACAAGCAGTAAAAACAAGGCCTGGGGCCGATTGTGGCACCGGTCATCAGCTTCTTGTTGCCAAAATTAAGCTTCGATTGAGGAAAACGCAGAGACCTAGAAGGCCTTTCAGGTATGTTCTGGATCAAATTCCATAAAAATATGCTTTGGAAGTGAGGAATCGATTTCAAGAATTAGATCTAGAAGACAGAGAGCCCGAAGAGAAGTGGACTGATGTTCGTGATATAATACAAGAAGTTGCTACAAAGGTAGTTCCAAAGCAAAAGAAATGCAAGAAAGCAAACTGGTTATCTGAAGAGGCTTTGCAAATAGCTTAGGAAAGGAGGATGGCAAAAGTTATGGGGGAAAGAAAAAGATACAAGGTTCTCAATGCGGATTTTCAGAAAATAGCAAGGAGAGATAAGAATGCCTTCCTGAACATACAGTGCCAAGCAGTTGAGGACAACAGCCAATTAAGGAACACAAGAGCTCTGTATAAGACAATCAAAGATATCAAAGGAAGCTTCTGTGCTAAGCTGGGCGTGATAAAAGACAAACGACGCAAGGACCTCACTGAAACATCAGAGATAAAGAAGAGGTGGCAGGAATACACAGACGAACTGTACATGAAGGATCCGAAAGTGCAAACTCAACGTAAGACTGTTGTGATTACTGATCTCGAGCCGGGCATCCTGAAAAGTGAAGTTGAATGAGCCTTAGCCAGCCTTACTAAGAACAAAGCTAGCGAAATCATGGCATTCTAGCTGAGTTGCTTCAAAACCTCTACGATGACGCCGTTAACATTCTGCATACATTATTTCAGAAGATTTGGACAACCCTGCAGTGGCCACAGGATTGGAGGAGGTCAGTTTACATCCCCATTTCAAAGAAAGGCAGTGCCAAACATTCTTCCAACTACCGCACGATCGCGCTTATTTCGCATGCTAGCAAGGTGATGTTGAAATTCCTACAAGGTAGGCTGCACCAGTATGTGGATCTAGAGCTTAGGGACGTGCAAGCTGGGTTTCGCAAGGGCAGAGGAACTGGAGACCAAATTGCCAACCTTCGCTGGATCACGCAAAAAGCAAGAGAGTTCAAGAAACTCATCTACTTCTGCTTTATTGATTATGCTAAAGCGTTTGACTGCGTAGATCACAGCAGATTGTGGCAAGCTCTCTAAGAGATGGGAGTTTCAATTCACCTCATCTGTCTCTTCAGGAACCTATATGAAGGACAAGAGGCCACAGTCAGAAGTGGGCATGGTCTTACTGATTGGTTTCTGATTGAGAAAGGAGTGAGGCAAGGCTGCATACTGTCGCCCTGCCTATTTAATCTATATGCAGAGTGCATCATGAGGAAGGCCGGTCTGGACGAATCTTCAGCTGGAGTGAAGATTGCTGGAAAGCGTATCAACAACCTTAGATATGCGGATGATACCACTTTAATGGCTGAAAGTGAAGTGGAACTCAAGAGACTTCTGATGCGCGTACAAGAAGAGAGTGAGAAGGTTAGGCTTAAACTGAACATTAAAAAGACAAAGATCATGGCGTCTTGCCCTATCAAGTCCTGGGGCATCAAGGGACAAGAAGTGGAAGTTGTGACAGATTTTCTCTTCTTGGGCTCCAAGATTACCTCGGAAGGAGACGCCTGCTTCTGGGAAAGAGAGCAATGGTTAGCCTTCACCATCATCATCATCATCATCAGCCTGATTATACCCACTGCAGGGCGAAGGCCTCTCCCATATTTCTCCACTTAACCCGGTTCTGTGCTAGCTGCATTCTCTTGACCCCTGCGAACTTCTTAATCTCATCCGCCCACCTAACTTTCTGCCGCCCCCTGCTACGCTTTCCTTCCCTTGGAATCCAGTTGGTTACCCTCAGCGACGATCGGTTATCCTCTCTTCGCGCTACATGTCCTGCCCATGTCCATTTCTTCTTCTTAATTTCTACTAGTATGTCGGTAACTTGAGTTATTTCTCTGACCCACTTGCACGCTTTCTACCTCCTAATGTTACCCCTACCATTTTTCGTTCCATAGCCCTCTGGGTTGTCCTCAACTTAAGTAGAACCCTCTTGGTTAGCCTCCACGTTTCTGCCCCATAGGTGAGTACAGGCAAGATGCAACTGTTGTATACTTTCCTCTTGAGCGATACCGGTAAGCTGCTAGTCATAATCTGCGAGTGCTTGCCAAATGCGCTCTATCCCAACCTTGTTCTTCTTGTTATTTCCTTTTCACGGTCCGGATCTGCGGTTACTACCTGTCCTAAGTAGACATATTCGCTTACTACTTCCAGTACTTCGCTACCTAATGTAAACTGCTGTTCCTTCCCGAGGCTGTTGAACATTACCTTAGTCTTCTGCATATTGATTTTCAAGCCTACCTTTCTACGTTTCCTGTCTAGGTCATCAATCATTATTTGCAGTTCATCTCCCGGTTTGCTTAGCAAGGCAATGTCATCAGCAAATCGCAGATTACTGAGATATTATTATTAATTGTTCAGAAGAGCTTCAACTTGCTATGTAATTATTGTTTATTTTTGCCTGTTTTGTTCAACTACATAGTTTGTATTCCCACCCTGCTAAAATCCCAACACTGGGATTGCAGTATCAATAAATAAATAAATAAAATCTACCCTTATCCCTAGCTGCTTCCATTCCAAGTCTCTGAATACTTTCTCTAAGCAAGCTGTGAGTAGTACTGGGGAGATGGTGTCTCCTTGCCTAACTCCTTTCTTTATGGGAATTTTGTTATATCTGGAAGATTTGGGATCAACAAAAAGAAGCAGAAATACAGCTTTTACTTACACGCCGGCTATTGAAAGACATCACAAATTTCCTTCATTGCTGCTACAGACGAAAACAAAGGTATGGGTAAATTACTCAAGATCTTTGATACATTTCTGCGTCGTTTCATCTTCAACGTGAAATACGCTTTATAAAGAGAGCATACGGCTCTGCTGGATGCGCTTCCTTTTTACTATCCTGAGTAAAGAAATGCAACCAGTTGTGTTGGAGAAAAAAAGAAGTGTAACATTTTTCTCTTTCAGGTGAGACAACAACTTTGAAGCGTTTTTACGTCGGTGTTACAAGAGGTACGCCGTGCAAATATATTTACATAAACATTCCCAATTTTCGCAACAGGGTGAATGCATTCAGTAATCATAAAAAAAGCTATTTTTGCACAAGAGACATGCTAAATGCGTGGAAATATATAAGTATAAAACGATATCGCGAAATTCTAAGGGGATGCAAATTGATATGCAGAATCGCTGATGAATTCAGTGAGATCCTAGGAACGAGCTCCAAAATGTTAAAGCAACATTCTAACAGTCATATATCCAGATTTTGTCACAGCAGCTCAAGTCACCTCCCTATATAACTTGGGCTGCAAGGATCATATTAAAATACAGCGTCGAATAACGGCTCTTTGTGCCCTATAAGGAGGAATAGAAAAATTACTTGCTTTGTAAGTATATTGTCTTAGTACCCAAGAAGCAGTACTTTCGCAAAACCACCGAGTTTCGCTTGCGTGCAGGGTTAAAATATCGGTTGTAGAAAGCTTTAAACCTATGCAATTAGAGTATTATCCACATTAAAAGGTATATTACACTGTCAGCCACCATATACGTCTATCAATACTTTATCAATAGTGACCCAGATGTCTAGCTGCGGACTTTGTCTGGAATTTTCGGGAAGAAATCGATAGGATAAAGCAAATACCTCTGTATTCAGTGTCCCTCCGAATATGTGTGGCGTGCCCCACGGTTCAGAATCAGGGCCATTACCCTTTTCTTTATGTTGCACGTTCATGCGTGTTTTGTATCTAACGTCTCTTGGTGAGAGTTTCAGAGTAAGGAAAAATACTGGGAATGTTCAGTAAAAATACAGACTGGACTTATTCGATTATGCAACATCAGGCTGCCCGCCGGCTGCCAGGAAGTTCACTTGTGACAGGAACCAGCGCCGTGATTGCATGAGTTGGCGGTCGCCGGAAGCCACTAGCCGGCAGAAACCACTTTCATGGTGGACGTCGAAATAACGATAACGACAAGGTGCAATGCGGCGAGGCCGTCTCGAGCTGCTCTCGGCCAATTTTACGTAGTTGACCTTAGTGACCGATGCATTTCGTGCGACAACGTGTCGCTCCAACGCGTGCGAAGGCGGAAAAAGACTCCCTCGCTGTGAATGAAACAACGCGAAGTTATAATGGTCGCCCAAAGACCGCTGAACTTCGGGACGACGAGCACGGATTTCGGTAAGCAGCGCAGCACACACGTTAGCTCCGAGACGTCTTCGAAAATGCGCGCACGCTTTAACGTATTTCTTTTGGCAAAGTATACAAGAAATTTCACTCACATTTTTAATTAATGGATGTCCTGTGATATCGGATTATCGCAGATCTACGGCTCAGCTGTAACCCCTCCCAGTGTTACCTATTAAACAGCATATTTTGCCTGCTCCGCGAGAGCACGCACCCCGATCATGTACGTTTTGATGAGTGTGGCAGCTCTATTTGAAGTGTGAAGTTGGGAAGTGAAGTGTGAAGTTGAGCCGACGCCAAATTTTAAAACGTCTGCCGCCCGCTGTAATGCATGAATAACGTCAGTACGAGCAGATCAGCTAGTTCAATACTTTTCTCGTGAAAACATCTGCACCTTCAATAAAAGCTTAGCTGCATGATTTTATGTCATTACACAAAAGGAGCCGGTATAAAAATAGCGTCTGATATCGGCGTACTACGTATTCAAAGTGGAGAACGAGCGCTCGCATGAAAGGCGTGAGAATATGGCTTTGCGTGTCGACATGCATGCACGCACGACGCCGATAATATTTTTTCGTTAATTAATGAAGAGGGTGATGATAGTGCATGCATGGGGTACATTTTAAATATTTCTCAGCGTTTTGAAAGGCACCTCCGCATTTCACTGCTCATGAAATGAAATAGCAGACGCTGCTTGCGTGTCTAACACGTTAACTATGTGCATGCATGCATTACAGAGTGTGGCTGAGCACGTACTGGAAGGTGCAAGACGCAGTCATATCCTCGACGGTCTCCGAAAAGCATCGCAGAATACGCCTAGGCTGTGAACTTGACAGATGAAATATTATTTTGTGAATCCGAAATCAATGGAGCACAGAAGCACATATACGGTTGAAAATGACGTGACGAGGCACCTTTCCACACGCGCGCGAAAAACGTAAATAACGACTGCTAAAAACATCAGAGATAATGTGGACCGCGAAAAAGTCGAAAAGATGAGCTGTGCTACCTTCCTGATTAAATAAACTTCGCATGAAACAACATGGTCCTTCTAGCCCATGTAAAAATGTCGGCACACGGTCCCCCCATCATCTCTCCGTCGTCTGCTAACTGTGCGAGCGAAGCCAGCTCGTAAACAGAAAATTGTCCTGACGAGTCTGGCGAGCCGCCCGAAAACACTCAAGCAGAGAAAACTTAGCACATCTTAGCAGCAACCGGAAGTGGGCGAAGCGACCCGAGAAAAAACGAACAGCTGGCTCAGGTTCGGGCCAACCTCTGGCAGCCTGTGGGTTGCCAGATGTGGTTTAACGATGAAGTCTACTGTTGGGCGAGTTCGTGCATTGCGATCACGTACTAGCACACACGAACATGGTCAAGAAATGCGCGGACAACACCAGTGCTAGCTTCCAGCTGATTGTTCAGCGAAACAAAGTGCGCATAAATACACCGAAAGGAATGTCACCATCACGTGGCCAGCAGTTAAAACTTCAATTGTTTGGCCGTTACTGAAACGGGTGATGTGTTCACAGGATCCACCCGCTTTGGTAATCAAATTGGCCTCGATGGCTCTAATAAAATGTTTGTACCTATGCTTCTTGATATGGGATGTACACCGGAATGGGGCGCCCGCACAAAGAGAAAGGTTGGCTACAGGGCAAAGAGGCGGTGATTATAAGTGATGAACGAAGTGCAACTTGAGGGTGGTTATACAAGAAGCCGAAGGTGGCTGAGATGAAGAGGAAGGGCAAATAGGGCAGTGGTAATTGACTTCACCAAAACCTCGATTAGCTTAAAAACTTTGCAAAATGCAGCAATGTTAGCGCGGTGCTCTCGGTACCCAAGGAAGTTGGGAAAATAGTGCAAAGGCTGAACTCAAAAGGTAAATCCACGATGAAACATCGGCGTCTATTTGTAGCGCGTTCTTCTGAGTTACTGTATCAAATTCCCCTGTCGTGCGGTACCATTTATACGTCTAACGCGCCAATGTGTGAATGAAGGTTTATTAGTGAACAGGGGGAATGCGGGCAATTACAGTTATAAAAATATTTCAGTGCATTGTCATGATTGCGATGAAAACAGTGAAAGCCGTGGAAATTGTTATTTAACACCTTCCGACTATAGGTGCAAAAATGTCGATGAAATCATCGAGGCCGACCTCATTCTAATAAATTCTAGGAAGTAGAGGGAATTTATTGTCTTCTACACACACAGTACTTGTATATACACACACACGCACTGTAGTACATACATGGGAGGACAACAAAAGGTGCGATACTAGCGACAATCACATATTATTAGTTATTCCGTGTTCATCAATACCTACAGAACACAAACTCAAAAGGAATTACAATGAAAACCGTAATGACAGATGATTAAATCTTATATGGCAATACACTTCCTTATGATTCGAGGTACGTAACAAAGGGGGGGGGGGGGGTTAGTATGGCAAAGCTGGCATAACAAGCGTGCCGTCCCGAGCGACGAAGAGGCACGTCTGACCCCTTCAGAGCAATAAGGCAAAAGCCTTCGGTGCTAGTTTTACAGTAGAGTTTATTTGAAACAACGCTTTGTAGAAAAACTTTGAGACAATTTCTTTACCTCCATTGCCGTTGTCATGAAGACGTATTTTTACCTGAAAGTGCTACGTCCCAAGGTAACATATACCACATCAACTTACTATCATGCATCCGATGTCCCTGGCAACGCCCCCTTCCTCACCCGGTTGAGGAAAAGCATTTTATTCGGTACGAAGGTCCTACCAAGAAAGGGGCCGCGACTCGCTATGAACGCGGTCAGGGGATGTTTTTTTCTTGTCGGAAGAGGAGCTCAGTTCGCTGAAATCGCGCCCACGGAGGACACGAGGTAGGAGACCGGCTTCTTCGGTGCCGAATTCGAGCTTAACAACAGAGCTTGGCGGCGATGGCACGCACTCGTTGCGTCGCTTGGGCTTTGGAACCACCGGCAGCCTGGCGTGAGGTAGTGCTCTACGCACGGTTGTGGCTGGCCATGATTTTTACTCCCCCGTCATCGTCGTGCGCCTACTAGCTACCACGTCCTTCTCCCTGTTATACCCTCCACCGAGGCCCAGTTGCTCCCCCTAATTTGCCATGTGGATGGCCGGCTCGCTATAGACAGGGACATTGGATAAGATGGAGTCCAAAGAGGGAAACTAAGAATGTGTTTCTCACAAACCTACTGTGTAGTAGTGTTTGTGCGCTCGGCTGGGGACCAGAATGATAGGAGTTCGCTGCCAGCGGAGTGAGTGAGTGAGTGAAAACTTTATTGGATATTTCAAGAATTTCGCGGTTGTGTAGTCTCCGTCGTCTTCTCTGGCGCTGGCGACTTGAGGCTTCTCGTCAGCAAGGGTGGGCCCCTATTCCAAGGCTCCACTGAGTCGTGCTGCATCAGTCGCGTGCTGCACTCCGCTGGTGAGCCGACTCTCCCATTGCTCCGCACTCGGGTCTTCGTGTTGGTGGAATGCTTTGTCGCGTTCGCATTCCCACGTGATATGATAAAGTGGAAAAATTTTAAGTGCCACTACGTTGGATACTTTAAGCACACAAAATGTGATCAGGCTACTCACTAGCCAAAAAAAGGCTTTCGCTTTCAAACCGGGTGCACACAATCCGTTTCAGTGACGGCCAAAGAGTTGAAGTTTTTGTCCCTCGGACACGCGTTGTAGACACCCTTATCGTATGGAGTCATGGTAGAGGGTGTATTTATTCTGCAATTTGGGTCGTTAAATGAGTAGTTGGAAGGTAGTGCTTCTGTTGTCCATGTCTTCCTTGTCCATCTTCGGGTGCGCGAGTACGTGAAGGCCGCTCATTGATTTAGTCATAATTTCAACGTGAAAAGAGCAATAAAAGTATCTTTGTAAACAATATAACAAAACAACGTCGCGAGTTTGATCAAGGAAAGTATGCACATACTCATTGCGAAATAGATTCTTGCACTAGCGGATCAGAGTAGTACTTTATTGCAAACTGGCTTCACTAATCAATGCAATATTCGTGCTTGGTAGGCTTTGTTGTCCATGCGTAATGGTTCATGCTGTGGCCTTCAGGGCCACTAAACAGAAAGCCTTAGACTGTGACTAAGAGGGTCAAAAAATGAATTTTTGTCTTTGCATATTTCCAGCATCACTGTCATGCAGAAACCCTGTCTCTAAAAAGGAGAACAGGTCCACAGACTCCCAAGCTACGTCATGCTGCAAAATTGAGTACGACCGGGTGAAGAAAACGGCAGTAATGACATGGTATGTCTCTACTAAACCATTTAGAACCCTTCACACCACGGCCCGGAAAATAGCGGGCAGGCTCATATTTGTCTTCGGAGCCTAAGGCATATCATGAAAGTGTCAAGAATTGAGTTCAGTTGGACAGCTCAGCTTTATGCATAATTGGGACCGCAGTTCCTAGACGGTTGTTGCTGGCCTGCTCGCTCTTTTCGCTGGAGCTATCTGCGCTTTCTGCATGCGCAACAGGCCATCTGCCACCTGTGATAATTGGCAGCAGGGCTAAACGCCACACATAACGGTGGGCAAATCGCTGAATGGGGCGATGAAATCCTTCCTCAATGACCCCTCCCCCCCCTCTCCCGCAGAACTTATGGGAGAAAGAAGGGAATAGCGTAAGACGGAACGGGCGTTTCTGACTCTTGGGCTGAGCGGCAAGATCGAAGGAATGCACACCTCAATGTGGCATCGGCGCAATGGGCAAACAGGGGGGCAGTCATGGCAGAAGGTAGTGATGACTACGGATGATCACTGCGCAGCATGGGGGTGGTATTGCAAGAAGCCAAAGATAGCCAACGAGAGGGGGTAATTTTATGGTTAGACCTTGGGTTTGCGACCCACAGCAAGGCAAAAATTAAAGGCGGAGAAGGGGATGAGTTCCGCGGTTAAGGAAAGGAGCAGAAGGGAAGTTGAAAGTGCAAGCTGTAAAGTGGCATAGGAGGATGCGGCGCATTATGGGCTAAGAATTACAAGCCTGCCTCTGCAATTTGCAAAATGAAAGGTCGTGTGCGCTACAGACATGGAGAGTTAGAGATGACATAGATTTGTACAAAATTTGGCAGCTGCTAATGGGAGGCAAAAGCGAAGTGGGTATTGAACACGGGGGTTTTGGATCTTGGGTCAGGCTTGGAACTCCTAAGGCATGCAGCGCCTTATAACTTGGTTAAAGTGGGGCACTGTACTTCTGTTGGATGGTTTTTCGCATAATCTGGGAGCTTATGAACGTAAGCAATACATGTGGGAGATCATGCCTGAGATTATGTATGTGACGTAATAGACGCACAAATTAAGAAAGTAGTTATTAGCCATTGGAAAAGTGCATTAGCTTCGAACGGAAATCGTAAACGGGAACCGCTTACAGGAGCCATTGGTGCGTTTGTGTTATACTCTTAAAGGGACAGAATCATGAAAATTGTCTGCGGCGAACCTTTATTGCGCACAAGAGAAAGGGGCGGCAAGACCCACGTGCCTCTTGAGGCTCTATTAAATAACAGGGCAGAGGCGCCGACCTGTGTTTTCCTCGAGCCTTATTGAGAACAATCGAGAAATGCGTGCGGACTGTGAGTGCGAGTTGAGCGATTTTTATGTGGCAAAAATATAAAGTTGGACCTAACTGCATGCATATTGAAACAAGTCTCTGTTTTAAACTTGCATATCACAAAAAAAAAGCTGATGAGTTGCAACCATATTTGTCTTACGAAGTATCTTATAATATCCGGCCGCTTTTTATGTTTTCTTAAAAAGCTTGTTGAGCACTTATAGTAAATGACGGAGTATTTAAAGCATGAACACTTCAGCGCCTGGCTCTAATACTAACTGTACTACCCCCACTCTTCTTCTACAAATATGAACCACGTATCAGGAGCCAGCAGCTAGAGCAGGCTGAACCATAGCATAATATGATCAAACTCTATTTCAAGCGGCCGTTTGCTACAACAAAAATATGCAAAGAGAAGGAAAAAACAAAAACCTGATTTTTTGGCGTCTAACAATTATGTGAAGCAATTTGAAATAATTTAATTGTATTGTGATCACATGCAACGGAACGTGTCTTATCATCAGGCGTGCTGCAGAGCTTTGCTTTTTATCTTTCTCCATTCGCACAAGTAATTAGGACCGCCATAAAAAAGAAGTGATGTAGATATCAGACAATAATTGTGTGGCAACAGTGTTATAAGACTCTTTTTAATGCTGACGAGAAAAGGCTGCCTTTCTGTTCAGTACGAAATATTTCTCTCAAGCGTTGCTGGGCACTTCAAGAACGTATTTAAGTCCGCCATAAAAGGTCTATAGCTGAATGTTTGGTCACACTTGTGAGACAATTGTACGTACCTGTGAGACACTATTGTGAACATATTGCTACACCGCAACGACAGCTAAGTATTGCTTTAAATTATTGTGCTGCGTCTTAAGCAAGTTCTCAAGTTTGCATAAAATCATCTTACATGCGTCCCGAGGAAGGATCTAGGGATAAATTGATGATTAGGGTGCAAGCGTAGCACCTTTTTGTGGAGAAGGGCACTCTTGTGAATAATTTTCGGTACGTAATTGATATCGTATGCAATAAATGAGATTTCGCCAAATGCGAAATTATTTGTTCTTGACAAACAGTTTAGGCAGAAATATTGCGGGTAGCAATTATCTTTAATGCTTGCACCGAAATGTCAGCATCCAGGTAAGCAACGAGTTTCACGAGCGCACTCAGCAAGGATGGCGCCACAATGCCACATGCATGCCTGCCTGCCTGCGGCTGCCTGGCTGGCTGGCCGTCTGACCGGCTGGCTGATAGGCTGGCTGGCTGGCCGAGTGGCCGGCCGGCTGGCTGCTGGCTAGCTGGCTGGCTGGCTGGCTGGCTGGCTGGCTGGCTGGCTGGCTGGCTGGCTGGCTGGCGGGCTGGCTGGAACTATACCAATTAAGGTCATGCTGTTCGGCCTCTGTAACGATCCTGAGACTTTCAAACCCGTGATGAACTCGCTCTTCCCTGGCTCCAAGTGGACGGCGTGTTTGTGTTAATTAGATAATTTTTTCTCTTCCAAGCTCACAAACCACCTTCACCGATTTTCTACGACCCTGGCCGTCTTTCGCTGCGTCGGTTTTCAAGTGAACGACAAGTAATGCAGCTTCTTCGGCCACCAGATGAAAATCATAGGCCAATTAGTTCAGCCTAATGGGCCCCACAACCACTTGCAGTACCGACTGAGTCGTTTTCTTACGTTTGTCTCGGGGCGCTTAAGCCACTTCCTACGTCGGCTTCCGGGAACCAAAATATTGCCGTGCTGGCCGTATACGACACCTGGCATGCCATAACCAGAGCTATCCTCACCAGCTGTCCCTCCGACGTTGCAGACTTTCTTCTGCATTGCCATCATGCATAATCCTTCGTGGCGCTCCCTCCCAGTCGGGAAAAACTACAGAAATATTTCTGATGTTACGACAGAATTTCTGTGCGGTTTTTGACGGGAAACCTGTTGTGACAACAGAACATTTTGTAGTAACATCAGAAATTTCTATAGTTACAACAGAAAAGTGCTACAGAACTACAGGCAACAGAAATATACTACAGAAAAGTATTACAGAACTACAGAAAAATTTGACGGTTACAACAGAACTACAGGATATTTTGTCGTATTTTTGACACAGTTCTGTAGTTTTTTTCGACTGCGAATTGTCAGCTGCGCACTGATCGCGGTCGCTTTTTTGTCTCAAGTGGCTCATGACCTTGTCCGCTCATGCTATACGCGCCACAAGTCCACAACGGCCTATCTAAAAACGAACGGTCTTACTGAGCGCCTTAAAGGAGGCATGACATTTCAGCAAAAACTGGCTATTTTATTGCACCCCACACACCTTAGATTATATTTCCTCGAATTTTGACCTCATTCGGTCCAGTATTGAACTAAATTTTTTTCTTATTTCAAAGACACCGTTCTTGTTATTAGAAAGGTAGGCTTGAAAATCAATATGCAGAAGACTAAGGTAATGTTCAACAGCCTCGGGAAGGAACAGCAGTTTACATTAGGTAGCGAAATACTGGAAGTAGTAGGCGAATATGTCTACTTAGGACAGGTAGTAACCGCAGATCCGGACCACGAAAAGGAAATAACAAGAAGAATACGACTGGGATGGAGCGCATTTGGCAAGCACTCGCAGATTATGACTAGCAGCTTACCGGTATCGCTCAAGAGGAAAGTATACAACAGTTGCATCTTGCCTGTACTCACCTATGGGGCTGAAACGTGGAGGCTAACCAAGAGAGTTCTACTTAAGTTGAGGACAACCCAGAGGGCTATGGAACGAAAAATGGTAGGGGTAACATTAAGAGATAGAAAGCGTGCAGAGTGGGTCAGAGAAATAACTCAAGTTGCCGACATTCTAGTAGAAATTAAGAAGAAGAAATGGACATGGGCAGGACATGTAGTGCGAAGAGAGGATAACCGATGGTCGCTGAGGGTAACAAACTGGATTCCAAGGGAAGGAAAGCGTAGCAGGGGGCGGCAGAAAGTTGGTGGATGAGGTTAAGAAGTTCGCAGGGGTCAAGTGGATGCAGCTAGCACAGAACCGGGTTAAGTGGAGAAATATGGGAGAGGCCTTCGCCCTGCAGTGGGTATAATCAGGCTGATGATGATGATGATGATGTTCTGGTTATTGGCAACTAGTGGCCGCTGACGTCACAACGACATATCGTCCCTTTGTCGTCTTCCATTCGCTCTTTCGGCTGCCCTCTTGCATACACATCGTGGACTGTGGTCACTGAGATCTTTTTTGTTCACAAAAGTATTTGCATATTCTCTTCTTTTTTCTTTGAGAAGCACTCTAATATGGGGCCTTAGTAATCTTGGGACTTGTTTTGGGCTTCTAGATGATTTGAAGGAAGCCAAAATCGATGGGCTCATGCTGTAATATTTAAGCATACTACGAGAAGCATACGATGTGTGACACAAAAAAAGACGAGACTGGTCAAGTAAATTACTGCACTTACAGAACCATATCTCTGCAACAATATCATCTTCTAAGTAGTCGGTTTCAGCATTCACACACTTCTGCATCTGGTGCTGCCACTGCCGGTAACAGTTTTGGAACGAGGGTTTTGGAAGGCCCTTAAGGAGATTCTCCGTTTGTGACAGAACCTCTTCAAATGAGGAAATAAAAAAAAGTAGCATGGAGCCAAATCAAGTGAATAAGGAGGATGCGTCATCACAATAATGTTTTTGCTGGTCATAAATTGCTTGACCGAGGCGTGTGCGTGGGTGCATTATCCTGGTGCAACAGCCATCCATTACTCCACAACTGTGACATTTTTTTCCAAAATTTTTTCACGATGTTTTTTTAGTACTTGAATGTAGTAGTGTTGATTAAGAGTCTCACCACTGCGAAATTCTACTTTTGTTTTGAAGCTACACACTTAGTCTCGTTTCTTTTGTGTCATACCTCGTATTATCCGTACGTCATCAGAGAGCTTGTTTTAAAACAAGCTCTCCCGCATATAAAAAGATACATGTCCAACGATTCCTTCCGCTGTGTGCGCCGTGAAAGGGGGAGTGGTTAACGTTGTGTTGCTGATTGCTCAGCTATCGCCCTTCGCTCTTTCGGTCGAAAAACTGAGAGGAAGACCTAAGCAAGCATACGTTGACAAGACATTACAAGAGGAGACAAAACTTTTGAACGAAGTGGTGCCTCTTGACTTGCTGTTACATGCACGTGTTAGTCAAAATTTATTATTTTCTGCTGGTAAAGCATATTTGCAAAAATATGTTTCCGGCCACGGCCAGCGCCAGAAAGCATGCGCCGACGCCTCCACTTCAGCCCCGTCATCGCAAAACCCAACGCAATTCGAATGGGCTTCACTAACCGCACCAAACAAGGGCCTCCAAACCGCCGCCGTCTCCGTCTCCCCCGCAGCCGCGCAACTGCGACCGACTCCCTAGACTAGCCTCAAGTTTTTTTAGTAATTGCCGAGAAAATGAGTCGTGAGTGCTTCAGTGTAAATGTACACCGTTTAATATTTTGTGTGAGAGCTAAACTCCCGCTGGAATACGCCGACTCGCAAATGACGCCTGCGCCCCCAGCGTGTTTGTTTACATAGCTTTTGTATATGACTGGATGTATGCTGCTCGTTCGCATGGCATAAAACGCAAGCTGAGCTTGTAATACCAAAATTATTCTCTTCTTTTCACATCAGCTGCACCTTTATTTGTTTACAAAGTGCAAAAACGCTGCAAGAAGCGCCGTGGATGCTGCGTCCCCTGCCTGCGCCGGGTATCTACAAGCGACGCCGAAAGCTGCCGCCTTAGCTCGCTAGACATGGTCACATCGACGCTTCCCGCTTAATGTGCACATGCATTGTGATCTAAACAGTCGTCGATTTGGGGTGAATAGTACTAGTACTAGAACTACACTCAACGGTCACACATGCAACCACTAAAGTTTGTGAATGCGTATACACCGTAATCGCACAAACTCTACACCCGAACCCCGAGTACTCGCGTTAGGCCTACGCGTCGCGGAACGTGTCGACAGTTCGGCGTCGACAGATATTTCTGGCCAAGCTCATTGCTAATAAGAAGGAGAGCATATAAAGTGTAGCTGCTTCTTTTCCTTTTTTTAAGACGGTTAAGCTGGAAACAAGCACAGCTGCTCAGGCCGTTAGGTCATCGGTTATCAAGTTCTCGCTCGGCCTCAGATCTCTCTAAAACAGATAGGGCGACCGTTCGCTGATCAGCTTCGTCGGCGTCGCGGGGCCAGAAACCTCACACTAGGGCTGTAGGCGACCGTTGGTCGTGAGTGTGACCCGCCGAGTGTGACCTTGCCTTATGCTTAAGAAAACAAACCGTACTCTGTGTCGCTTTTGTACACTAACATTTTCATCAAGCACTGCTGCATGGGGACGATGCCTATGTCAATCGTTCGCAAAAGAAAGAGAGACATGAGCTTTTATATTGCCACCTGCATTGCAGAACGTCATACGAGCATTTCAAAATGGCGGTCATTTTCGGTGGGAGGAGTTTCCCGATTCCGATTTCTTTCCAGTTTTTCCAAATAAGCATCGCGCGCTAGGATCTAAAGCTTTGTGAGTAGAATCACGGACTTGAAGGTGGTTCACAGAAGTATAAAACGGCAGCAAATCGAACGACGTTGTCACTGCCCCTTGAATCGCTCTGACCGACATGTGAATTCTTGTATCCTACCAACATCTTGACTTGGGCGTCTGTTTAATTTTCGAACGTCATCATCCATTATCATTCGCAGCCGATCTATACGCACTATAGGGCGAAGACCTCTCCCACATTCCTCCAATTATACCCCGGGCCTCTGCTTGCTGCGTTCACTTCATCCCTGCGAACTTTTTAATCTCATCCGCCCACCTTATTTTCTGTCGCCCCCTACTACGCTTTCCTTCCTTATAATCCAATTTGTTACCCTTAGCGACCGTTGCTTTTCATAACCTTCGCCTATAACTCCTCACAACACGATACCGCAGGATACTCTTCCATTTTTTCTGCCGCGACAGTTCATTCCCTTTCCACACATTACTGCCTCTTGCCGATTCTTTCTTCACTCTGATGCCATCGTCCTCGCTGATTCTGCCCACCGTATTGCTCGCGTCTGGCTTGGCG
This sequence comes from Amblyomma maculatum, assembly GCF_055883805.1. Classification (NCBI taxonomy): domain Eukaryota; kingdom Metazoa; phylum Arthropoda; class Arachnida; order Ixodida; family Ixodidae; genus Amblyomma; species Amblyomma maculatum. The sequence goes on along the minus strand of NC_139351.1, from coordinate 9,737,352 downwards.
AGTCTCAGCGCTCTTAAAAGCACTGTTACTACCTTCAGCAACGTGACGCCCAATACCCTTCTGCCTCCCTCACACTCACTGTCTCCCAGTCCGACGTGTGGACATGTGCGAGGAACTTCGTCGTTACGTTGACCCTTATCCCTTCTTGCGGCAACTCACGAACGTGGCCTACGAGATCATGCCTCTGCAGCTCAAGTATCCTTCCGCAACCCCTCTTCTTCAAAGAGGGGTTGCGCAGTATTAGCATAAGACACAGTGCTTGTGTAAAGGCTAATTTGTTTTTGTGACTAAGATGTTGATATGTAAGATATATGTGCCTCTAATCTGCACGTAAATTGTTCTGTGGAACTGTTTTAATGCAGGTGCCCTCTTTTAGTAAATCTTATGGGCTCTGGATGCACTTTAATCAGCCGAGGAGAAAAAAACTCAAGATATCCGGAATGTTGCAAGGAGTATCTGTGCCCTCCTGCAAAACGTAAGCTCCTATAAACGTGCTCAAAAGTACTGCGATTTGCCTTTCATTAAATGTGAAACGTGGCAGTGTGTAAAAGTGCGTTTAAGAAATATTATACCCAAACACTGCAGGAATTGTTTTTTAAGATACAGATTTAATGTCAGCTTTCCTGAAAGAAACATTCTATTCTGTTGCTGTTTTTATTTATTTTTTTCTATCATATCATAGGTTTCTTAAGTTTACGGCAAAAAGAAAGTTGTTCTGAAATAAGCAAAAGCAGCCCGTTTATCATGTTTTCTGTTGATACATATTCTGTCACCTCGAAGGTTTTTGCTTGTAACTGACAGATAGATGTCTGCGCTTACAAAGCTGGAAACAGTGAACACAGACACAGGATAAGACAGAGGGAGCACACAAATAACACCGCGTATGCATCGCCGGTCTTGTGCTGCGTCTGTCGTTCCTGTTACGCGCTTTTTTATGATTTAAGGTAATATTTAGAGCGTAAGCCTTACTAGCCGATTGCGCAAATATCTGTTTCTGATGTCATCAAGACTACATGCCATCAACAGAGGTGACTTCACTACAGCTATTGCCAAAGCGATCAAGACGGCGAGTTGAAAGACAGCATTCGCAACAAATGTCGCTTTGCCAGGGAACAACTCGCGCTATCTCTCTTCCTTATATGCTTTTAGGCATCCCTAACGTCCTTCCACTTGGCGTAAGGTTTAGCGCCCTCCGCGTCAAAATTTAAAGCGTATATTCTTCAGACAGCGCTTCGCTAGTTCCAACCACTGAGACTGCCATGTAGCATGCTTCTGCTATTTAAATGAGAGGGAGTTGTGGGGAATTGGAAACGTCGTATATACTGCGAGTACTTATCGTGAACTTCATTCACTTCTGTGATTACTCATCATTTCCTTTCATTTCACGTGAACGCCATCTTCATTTTTGAATCGTCATTATGATTGAACCCTCTGTGTGGTCGTTCCTCGACGCTATTGTTTGTCGAAACAATGGCGTCTTCAATGGCGTTTCAGCAGCTACGCTCCGGTCGAATCGGCCACTCTGCCAGTAGAGAACATCACGATCAACTTCCCCTCCGGTTATGGTTTCCCCGAGCTGCTACACTTCTCACACTCACGGGTGCCAGGCTACGCCGTCAGGTCAGCCAACCGGCATTATTAGCACCTGTCAGCGCGACGACACTCCCGTTTTTCCTCGCCTCCCAAGCCACGACGCTGAGAATTGGGTGGAGCAGTACGAGAATTCTGGCGCCTTCAACCTCTGGAACGCTTCGAGAAAACTTTTAAATGTCTGCTTCTTCATGTAGCGAAGACCTGATTCTGTCTGGGTGACCGAGTTTTAATAGCACAGCCAAAAATGGCGTCGAGGAACGAACACACAGAGCGTTCGATTATGATACTGATTCACAAAATAGGAGGAAGTTTACGTGAAAGAAGGGTGGATGATGAGTTATCAGAGATGCGGATGAAGTTCATGATAAGTGCTCAAAATACCTCCAACTGTATTCCCTGAAATCAGAATTTCGGTACCTACTGTCTTGACCCATTCTTCGGGTGTTTTTGAGGTAGCGCTCCAAAAAACGAAAAATTGCTCTTTTTTTTTTAGTGAGCGTCATTTCGCTAAGGGTGTATTGCAGACATAATCGCTATAGGAAGAGTTATTTTACTTAAATACAGCTTTATTTTTATACCCATTTCTTGGTGTTCAGCCACAATGCGTTCAATTTTAAGAAGTATGTCTAAATCTTTACACCTATGACTATTCCATGAATAAGTGTTTCAACTTTTTTCTGTTTGAAATAATTGGTGTCAGTGACACTCGACTAGCTGAAACGCATGGACCTAAAGGTATTTTGGTTAAAAATATCATCGGCTGCAGGAGGTTACTCTGAATCATTTGCCACAGTGGAACACCCAGCGGCACAATGAATATTCTTTTTGAACGGCGCAGCCGAAGAAACTTTATATGAAATTTGTTATGCTTGCGAGACGTCGCAAAAATGCGCTATAGAAACGAGGATTTCAAACACTACGTTTCAGTAACAAAAAATATATATCATGTATTCTGTTTTATCACATAAGAGGGATGTGTATTTAAAACGGAAAGTTAATGTACGCAGCTAAACACCACTGCGTAGAAACGAACAGGATTTTTTTCATTCAAAGAAAGTGGGTGAATGAAGGAATACGAAGCGACGCTAGCTTGTCAAAGCACTGCCTGCGGTATTGAGGCCTGAAACCATCGCCTGGTTCAGTACACAGCATCTGTAGCTAGTGTCTGCACAAAACATATTGCCACCTGGTGTCTCCATCTTCTTGCTGCGCCTGGAAGAAGAGGACACTGAAGTTGACTCGCGTGCTGAGCGCCGAACGTTTTGCCTGCTGGTACAGCTTCGTCTTGTCGTCTGTTACGTCTAGCCCTGTTGTCCGTGACATATTTTGGTGTCGGCGCAGGGTATCGATCCCAGTATATGTCCCGCACTCCTCCGCATACCCAGGATTCAGGTCCTGTGCCAATTGACACGCCTGTTCACCGCACTAGCCGGAGGAACCTAGGCCTACCACCTGAGCACGGGCCGTTGGAATTCACCACCGCAGCCGCCCCTCGACCTGTCATGCAAACGCCAACGTATTACACTTTCCAGAACCCACGACTGCCTAAGGTTTTCCACGGCTGTCAGACGGAAAACGTCGAAGACTGGCTCACCCAGTTTGAACGCGTCGCCGCATTTAATCAGTGGGACGACGCCGCAAAGCTCAGGAACGTCTTCTTCAGCCTGGAAGATGGCGCTCGTACATGGTACGAGAATCGCGAAGGCGCCCTAACATCGTGGCGCGAGTTCTGCCGCTGCATCCTGGACACCTACACCAGCCCGGATCGCCGAGAACGAGCGGAAAGAGCTTTACGCTCTCGCATACAGATGCCGAACGAGACCATAACCATGTACGTGGAGGACATGACTAGGCTGTTCCGACGATCTGACCCGGCCATGCCCGAAGAGAAAAAGGTACGCCATCTCATGCACGGCGTTAAGAAACAACTGTTCGCTGGGCTCGTGCGCAATCCGCCGAGCACAGTTGCAGAGTTTCTTTCGGAGGCAGTCACGATGGAAAGGATGCTCCAGCAGCGGTCTACGACCTACGACAGGCCGGTACTCGCCGCTTCGCTCACGGAGCCGCATTCGGCCTTCGGGGCTAGTCCGGACCTTCTTCGCGACATCATCCGGTCCATTCTGCGCGAAGAGCTCCAGACGCTATTCGGTGCTCCCCAGCCGACGATCGGCTCTATCGCTAGTATTGTCCGAGAAGAGCTCCAACAAGCATTTCGGCCTTCGGTACCATCCGCTAACCCGCTATCCTTTTCCACCGAGCCCTGTCGGCCAACCTATGCGGACATCTTGCGACGTTCCCCAACCGATTCCACACAATTGCCGCCACCCGACCAAGGCTCGCTGTATTCAGCCCACCCCGAACCGTACATCGACAACCGCCGACCACCCTACCGAAAGGCAGACCTGTGGCGTGCCCCAAATCGGCAGCGCCTGTGCTTTCACTGCGGAGAACCTGGCCACCTGTATCGACAGTGCCCATATCGACAACTGGGACTGAAGGGTTTCCCCATCGACATGCGTAGCCCTCCTTTAGGCCAACGACCCCGGGATATTGAGGACTACGTAGCCCAGCAGCGCATGGCGCCAACTTCTAGACGACACTCACGGTCTCCGTCTCCACGCCGACTATCCTCGCAGCCCAGCTCCTCCTGGATGGCGCAGCGACGGCCGTCTAGTCCGAGCCGGGAAAACTAAAGACAGCGACCTCAGGGGGCGAGGCCGCTTCAAATCGACGCAACGAAGACCCCCCGACAACGCCACCTGTGAGCGACCGCGACTTGACGGCCCCGACGACAGTTCGTACACGTGAAGATAGACTCTCGCTGGATATACCCGTTGTCCTCGACGGCTATAAGGTTAGCGCCTTGGTAGACACTGGTGCTGATTTTTCCATTTTAAGCGGAAAGCTAGCGGCGCTTCTAAAAAAAGTGATGACGCCAAGGTCTGGCACGCAGATTCGAACCGCTGGCGGGCATGTCGTAACTCCGAGCGGTCAGTGCACGGCGAGAGTCCAAATTCGCAACTCCACGTTTGTTGTAAGCTGCCTTGTAATACCTGACTGCTCCCGCGACTGTTTCCTTGGTGTCGATTTTCTTCGGGAGTATGGGGCCATTATCGATCTCCGGAAGCGTACCGTGACCTTTTCAACTGAGAAAGCGGATGATACTGACACCGCAGACCGCCAAAGCCACGCCCCTCTTCGAATTTCCGCCGAGAGCGTTTCTATTCCGCCACGTTCCAGTGTTTTTGTGACCGTTAACTGCGATGAACTGCGTGACGGAACGGCGGTCGCTGAGGGCAACCAGTCCCTTTTGCTCACCCACGGTATCACCTCGGCGCGGAGTCTCATCCATCTCCGTAACGGCCGATCTGAGCTCCTGGTGACTAACTTCACGAACGAGCCCCGCCATCTTTTCCGCGCTACCGCTATCGCATTCGCCGACGCCTTAGCGGACGTTTCTGAATGTTTTACGTTCGGAGAAGTTGAAAATGTGCACCCATCCCTTGATCGTCTGGATATTAGTACAGATCTCTCGGAAACACAGCAGCACGACCTACGTTCTCTTCTTTTAAAATACAGTGCTTGTTTCGCGACATCATCGAAAATTCGGCAGACGCCTCTTGTGAAGCACCGTATAATTACTTCCGACGATGCCCGCCCTATACGCCAGCAGCCGTACCGCATCTCAACGACGGAACGTGAAGCGATTCACACACAGGTTCAGGAGATGCTTCGTGATGGTGTCATCCAACCCTCCAACAGTCCGTGGTCGTCCCCTGTCGTGCTTGTGAAAAAAAAAAAAGGATGGCACCCTTCGCTTCTGTGTTGACTATCGAAAGTTGAACGACATCACTAAAAAAGACGTCTACCCGCTGCCCCGTATCGACGATTCGCTCGACAAGCTTCGTCGCGCCCAGTACTTCTCCTCCATTGACTTGAAGAGCGGGTACTGGCAGATTGAGGTTGATGAGGGGGACCGCGAAAAAACAGCTTTTGTTACCCCAGATGGACTGTATGAGTTTAAAGTGCTGCCATTCGGCCTATGTTCAGCGCCGGCTACTTTTCAGCGCATGATGGACACCGTTCTCGCTGGCCTCAAATGGCAAATCTGTTTAGTTTATCTCGACGACGTTGTCGTGTTCTCTGAAACCTTTGGAGAACACCTTGAACGCCTTCGAGCAGTATTAGACGCCCTCCGGTCAGCTGACTTGACGCTCAAGCCCGAAAAGTGCCACTTTGGCTACAAAGAGTTGAAGTTTCTTGGTCATCTCGTGAGTGCCGCAGGCGTTAGGCCAGACCCCGACAAAACTGCCGCTGTCGCAAAATTTCCCGTTCCTACCACGAAGAGGAGTTTAAAGCGTTTCCTGGGTTTGTGTGCGTACTACCGCCGCTTCATCGCCGACTTTTCCAAGGTAGCCGCACCCCTGAACCGCCTCACGCGGGATGATACACAGTTCGTGTGGGCCGCCGAGCAACAGGAGGCTTTTGCGGAGCTACGCAGACGACTGCAAACTACTCCTGTTCTTGCGCACTTTGATGAAGACGCTGCCACCGAAATCCACACCGACGCCAGCAACATCGGCCTTGGCGCTGTACTCATTCAACACCAAGCTGGCGTGGAAAGGGTCATTGCGTATGCCAGCCGCACGCTCTCCCGCGCTGAAATAAATTATTCCACTACGGAAAAGGAATGCCTCGCAGTTGTGTGGGCAGCTATGAAATTTAGGCCTTACCTCTATGGACGCGCGTTTAAAGTCGTTACTGACCACCATTCTCTGTGCTGGCTGGCCAATCTCCGTGATCCATCAGGGCGCCTAGCACGATGGAGCCTTCGCCTTCAAGAATTTGATTACTCCATTGTGTACAAGTCTGGTCAGAAGCACGAAGATGCTGACGCGCTCTCGCGGGCACCCATCGGATTTGTCGATAACGCCACGGATGACACAAGTTTTCTTGGACTACTGAATGCCTCAGATATAATGACCCGACAGCGAGCTGACCCAGACCTTCGACCTGTCATTGACCACCTGGAGGGTCGCGCTGCTGACGTCCCCCGCCAGTTTGGAAGGCACCGTTCTGCATTCTGTCTTCGGAATGGCGTTTTATTCAAGAAAAACTCCAGCACTGTTGATCGAGCGCACCTCCCTGTCGTGCCGGCCGACCTGCGCGACGACATCCTTTTTGCTTGCTACGATGAGCCCACCTCCGGCCACTTAGGCTTTGCACGCACACTCGCTCGAGTTCGTCAAGCCTATTATTGGCCTAAACTTTCTGACGCCGTCCATCGCTACGTCAGAGGCTGCCGCGAGTGTCAACGTCGGAAGGTACCTCCCCTCAAACCCGCGGGTTTGCTCCAACCTATTATTCCACCTCGGACGCCGTTTGACCAAGTCGGCATCGACCTACTGGGCCCATTTCCGCTGTCATCGACGGGTAACAAATGGATTATAGTCGCGACCGACTATCTCACACGTTATGCGGAAACCAAGGCAGTGCAGCGGGGCACATCAATTGAGATCGCTCAATTCTTCATGCAGCAAATCATGTTGCGTCATGGCGCACCGTCCCTAGTCGTAACCGATCGAGGCACCGCCTTTACGGCACAGCTCATGCACGACGTGCTCGAGCTTAGTCATACCAGCCACCGAAAAACTACAGCATATCACCCGCAGACGAATGGCCTCACGGAGAGACTCAACAAAACCATCGCCGACATGATCGCAATGTACATAGACTCGCAGCACAAAAACTGGGATGAAATTCTTCCCTACATCACATATGCCTACAACACGGCCACCCAAGAGACGACGCGTTTTACACCATTTCGCCTAGTCTACGACGTGACGTTCAGACGATGTTGGATGCTATGCTTCCGACCTGCACAGATGATCATCCACTCATGCCAGACGCCGAACAGTTTGCTCAGCGCGCTGAGGAAGCACGTCAACTTGCCCGAATTCACATTCAGCAACAGCAGGGCACGGATGCACGCCGCTACAACCTCCGTCATCGACACGTCGCCTACCATCCCGAAGAGAAAGTTTGGGTATGGACCCCGGTGCGTCGGCCCGGCTTGTGTGATAAACTGATTTCCCGCTACTTCGGACCTTACGAAGTTCTGCGCCGAGTCACGGAAGTAACATACGAAGTTCTTCCAGTGGGTACTGTGCAGCCCTCGCGTCGGCAACCACGCTCCGAGGTCGTGCACGTCGTCCGCATGAAGCCCTATTTCACGCGGTAGTGCGCTATGCGCTTGTTTCGTTGTTGCGTAGGACACCTTACCTCGCGCTCCGTCCCTTATTTCTCTTTTTTTTTAAGAGGGGGAGTAATGCCACCTGGTGTCTCCATCTTCTTGCTGCGCCTGGAAGAAGAGGACACTGAAGTTGACTCGCGTGCTGAGCGCCGAACGTTTTTCCTGCTGGTACAGCTTCGTCTTGTCGTCTGTTACGTCTAGCCCTGTTGTCCGTGACAATATCGTTTGAAATGTTGTTTGGTGTGGACGACGAAATGTAAGGAAACCTCTGGCGTGTAGTCACTGCACAAGGACGTCTAGCTACCTAGCTGCAGCTGCAGGATACCGTGCGCTTGCCTTCCGCAGCAGTGCTCGTGGCAATTTTATGTAGACGTCTCGATTTATGGAGAAGGCACTCATTTTTTATTTCTTTTTCCATACTGCTAGCTAATAATGGAAGAAAAAATTTAAGTGGTGCTCTGTAAAACTACTTGCTTTTTGCTAGTGTATAAAAACACTGCAGAATATTTCTTCCCCTGCAAGACATCAGCACGAGGATCGAGCTTCGAACATATTGTATAATTTCTTTCTGGCAGTCCTGCACATTGGCTAATATATCGTCACAAAGAGTAATTTGCCATTTTACTGCGCACAAAAACGACCCCTTACTTACCAAAAAAGATTTATATACGATTCTATTTTTTAGTTCTGCAGAAACTCTTAGGTGCACAATGCTTTATTTCTTAGCAATAAAATGGGAAGCAACGAACCAAGACCCATTAACAGTTGCTTGGTACTCTTAGACAACTTCTAGGTTTTACACTTTATTTACTGCCGAAAAATGTTGATTGCAAATTTTACTGACGCTGCATGTCTTATTACCTACAGGGTACTGCCCTTGCCATGAGGAGAATAATGCTGCACAGGGCTGTTGGTACAAGGAATGCACTGACAAAAACCGCCAGGATGTCGAACAAAAGCAAGCCGTGATTATTGCAAACATATGTGTCCTAGTGTCCATTCATTATGCATGTGTAAACGTTCATTTGTATAATTAGTGTTTTATAAGCGTGGTTTTAGTAACAGTAATTGTTGTTTGGTGTGTTTTCTGTTTTTAAACGAACTGCTTTTTCATGCCTAAATTGTAATGAACTTTGTGTGTTTTTATCTTGCCCTCACTTTGCTATTGTTCTATAAGGGCCGTCACATGCCGCTGCTCACTTGCTGTAAAGGGTGGGGGGGGGGGGAACTTAGTCAAGCGTTATTCGCTTTTATTCCCACCTCCTCCAGCAACTTATGGTGATAGAAATAAACATTAATAATAATTAATAATAATATATCCGATGGGCCAGTAATTAGCACATGAAGTAGGTTATTTTTTTTTCAGAGCATACCACTTTAAAATGTCAACTAGGTAGTGCATTCATGCCTAAGATTTCACACTGAGCCAAGTGAACAAGAAAATGCATGGCTAGGTGCATATATTCGCGCGAACGTAAACACAGTTAGACACGCATACCCATTTATAAAGTAGCCCTTTTCACATAGGATCAAAATATATTGAGTAACACAAGCAGAAAATTGGTCACATTTGAGACATCGCAATGGGTAAAAATAGACGGCGTTGATCATTCCAGCTTTTTGCTTCAAAGCACAGTTGGAACCCCTTGCGTAAGCCTTGAAATATTGAGAACGTTCATTAACTCAATCTGTTATGTGTTCACTCAAACAAACTTTTACTTCATTAGAGGTAGCTTATAGGTAATGAGAATTTTCCTTAGTGTTTCGTTTTATTTTTAGATCAGGTGTATGCTTTCATTGAAAATAAAGCTAATTCTGAGCGCAATTATTTGCGAAATTGGAACGCTTGTCAGAAGAGTGAGACGCACGAGTATTCCTAGCGCGTTTAAATTGTTTCCCAACTAGGAATGCCTAAAAGGCCCCTGGATAAAGTTTCGAGGAGGCATCCTGGTATCTATATACTACCGATCGGCCGCGTTATACAAGCTATATAACCAGCATGGTGATAACTGACAGGCGTCATATAGCATCAGGGTTGGGGTGGTTACGCACCTGTTTCATTTTTTCGCGTAAATAATGTACAAAACAATTACTGCATTTATACTTGAACAAATGCATTTCCGGTGTGAAATAATATATTTGGTTTATCCAACATAGCTTTTTTCCCTACGCCATTGTCAGACATGCTAAATATCTCTGATCTACTGAAGCGCTGACTTGTGTTACAACATCCGCGTCGCATAAGGTGGGTAGCAGTTGTACCTACCGGGCGCCTAACGTTTTTTTCAATGGGTACAGGATTTCCCTGGGCATCGTGCGCAGCTCTTCAGGGGTGAAATTCTTGCGAAACAGGTCACCAACCAAACCAACGTAGCGGTTTCCAAGCGCCTTTCTCATAACAATATACTACCGATCGGCTGGGTGATCGATAAAAACGAACAGGCGCGTTATAGCAACCGGCTTGAGTGGTTGCGCACATGTGTCATTTTCAAGAAGCGGTGGCTTTTGAGCTGGTGCTTTTCTCAAAACATCGTGGTAACGTCTTCGAAAATATTGCCCCTATTGCAAAACAATACTTTCAGCGCTTGTAGAATGGATGCTAACCACATTCTACCAGCTGTCTACATCCGTTACTTATAGTGTAATTGCACAGGCATTAACCTCGTCCTTATTTTTATTATTCCAGTTTATGCTTTTAACATTTATATAGGTTGGTTGGTTTGTGGGGTTTAACGTCTCAAAGCGACTAAGGCTATGAGAGACGCCGTAGTGGAGGACTCCGGAAATTTCGACCACCTGGGGTTCTTTAACGTGCACTGACATCGCACAGCACACGGGCACCTTGCTTTTGCCGCCATCGAAAAGCGGCCGCCGAGGCGGGGATGCGATCCCGCACCCTTGGGAACAGTAGTCGAGTGCCGTAACCACTGCACCACCTCAGCGGGGGAATAACATTTATATACGTACACACTTTACGTATACGTGTGTTTGTGTTTGTGTGCGTGTGTGTGTGTGTGTGTGTGTGTGTGTGTGTGTGTGTGTGTGTGTGTGTGTGTGTGTGTGTGTGTGTGTGTGTGTGTGTGTGTGTGTGTGTGTGTGTGTGTGTGTGTGTGTGTGTGTGTGTGTGTGTGTGTGTGTGTGTGTGTGTGTGTGTGTGTGTGTGTGTGTTGTTACAGGTGGAAACCACACAGAAGTGTGCAATACTAGTCCAGGCTCCGTGGGCACCGCTTGAGTATTCCCACTCGCAGTAGTCTTCGTCATGCCGACCAGGAGACTTCGTCTTTCACTTGCCAGCATGATACGCCAGTTAACATTACCCCCTCCTCAAAAGCACAGCCTCGGTGCACTCTAGGTGGACGAAGCAGAACGTGAATGATGCAGCTTGAGGCCTCTAACATGCACAATGACGTAGGCTAGTGGTACAGAAACTTCGCGTTAAGAGGTGGGATTTCATATGTGACGTCGGCAACTCGGCACAAGATATGGTAAGTGCCTGTGCAGTGTGGCAGTGTTTAAAGGAGATGCTGATGAATTACAAGGAGCCCCTTCTGTCCGTTGGGAAGGTAATTTCGACGGTAAAGCATGTCGTCGCGGGTGGCAAAGTGACGGGCAGTTAACCTGACTTTCGTAGTCTTGTAATCGGAGCGCGCAACGAGCAAGAACGCCGGTTAAGAGTAGAAATTAGCAGACTGCATGATTATCTGTGACAACAGAGAAGGGACCACCGTAGAGGTAAGGGCGGAACTTTCCGATGGCCCAAATAATCGCCAAGCACGTTTGCTCGTTTCAGTGACAGAATAATTTTTTCGGCATTTCATAAGTGTCGTTGGCATACACAACAACGTATTCTTGGAAGCCAGGCATTCGTTGTTCAAGAACAGCGCTTGCAACGGAGCGAGTGTGAGCAATTTCTTTGTGTGCATATTTCGCGGAGCATCTCATGACTGCCTTAACGACGGGTAGATGCAATATAGGGATAGTAAGCAAGTGAAGCAGAGTACTTAGTGGGAGAACGACTGACGCAAATCACAATTTCTGCACCCAGGTTTTGCTGTTAAGAGATTCAGAGCGGTGGTGCAGCCTCCCTACTAACCTTATACGAACATATATCAACCACGCTATACAGGATACTCCGTGTTCTTTGTTTTCCCCAGTTTGAATCCGAGACAGCAGTCACTTAATGCAGATTACATGGAAAACACAAAGCAGCCGACAATAAATTGCCCAGATAAATCCACAGGGCGCACGCTGCGAAAGCCGTTTCCTCGTTTCAATCATAGCACATATAGCAAAGCAACGAGCCAGCGCCGCATTTTCCTATCAGGACAGAAAAGAAAATAACATTCTTTTACTTACCCACTACCTCACTATACACTTGCTGGGAGCCGCTAGTAATGTGAATTTCGGGTGGGATGAAGCTGTCTCATTTCATTCTGGTCACCTACCCACCATCGCAGTGGCTCTCGAATCATCAAGGGTTCCTGGAAGAGATTTTCAGGGTCCGCGGAACCCACGCCTATACACACAAAAAAGAAGAAATGTAGCGCAATAGGTCTGGACTGGCTAGAAACAGTTTTGCATAATGGAAAGAATAAAGGTCCAAAGTCTATTTTACTTTCTCAGGGCGAAACAAACGCGTGAGGAATGTGGAAACTGAGAGATCACGCGGGAGAGAAGGAAAGCGTCTACGGCATTTGGTGATTTCGGCATCTGTAACGCTAGAGCTCTAGCTGCACTGCTGGACGAGGCTGCAATGCAAAGCATCTGCGCTCTCCAATGAGCGAGCGGCGTGGTGTTGCGATGGGTCGCATCCCTTCTAGCGGTATGCATACCAGCGCTGAAGCGTCCCCTCTTCTCTATATCCTGCGCGTTGTTACATACCAGTTTATCATTTACTAAATCCAATTCGGCGACCTGCTTCGAGATAATTGCGCCGGCAGTGCGCACAAAATATACCCCCCCCCCCCTTGTATTATATCAAGGGATCCGCCAATACTTCCAGTGGTCCACAAGGAATGCGCTACACATCTGTGGCTGATATCTACTGCGCTATCGAAGCAAAGAGACAGCATGAAATCTATTCTCGCGCCAACTGTTGCCCTTTTTTTTTCATATATTAAAGGATAACTTACAATAGAATGAATATTTTAAATAGGTAATAAAGGAGTTTAGGGCTTAGTGCAAGCAAGCTTTGAAGAAAGGGTAAGCGCTAAGTGAATGTCAAAAACTGGCTCTTCCTAAGGCCAGTGAGCCCCAGCTTGCATATGGCCAAGTCAAACATGTCGAACACATGAAGAATCTTTCAGGGTAATCTGCCTCTGAAGGCACTGCTCTGTCACTCCTGTTTGCTCCCATTGCTCTCGACGGGCTTCTGTTATAATCTGACATTATTCGCTTCATTTTTTTAAGGCGAAGGCTTTTTGGCCTTATGGGTGGTGTCTACAAAAGAGTTCGCAACAAATTTGCGCACGAACTGTGAGCTAAAGAATAAAAAGGCTCCCGCGGCGAATAAAATTACTATCTCTCCAATACCGAACTGCGTGCACAAACCACTACACCAGGCCGTTTTTAACCTTTTGTTCCTGACACGCAATATATCACAGCAACAAACCCCGATCAGCACATGAAGAGCACATTGCTAGGTACCTGTAGGGATTTCACGATCAGTCAGCAAACTTTCTGCAACAATAGTAAAGGCTCAGGCCTTGAAAGCCAGTCGGAAGGTTCTGCTGCCGATTTTTTAAGACGAGACACCATTCTATACTATCTTGAAAATTAATTCGGGCAGGTCTTACATTCATTTCAGAGTGATAGCTTGCCATTTTAGAGCGTCATATACAGTGAAGGCCCATAACATCCTTACATAAAATGGGATCCCTTGCTCATTATATTGAACGTCCCGCGTACCTATTAAAAAATCCTTTATTGCTCGTTGCAGTATATCCTAAAAATATACTCCTCCCCAACAGTGCAAGAGACATTGTCTATTGCTTTCGGTTTCTTGCAGATTAGACACTACGTTCCCCATGGTAAAAAAGAATGTCTTCCCTCCAAAAACGTCTTTGCTGGCAACATTCCTGTTTATAATACTGGGAAAATTTCCTTTAAATTACTCCACACCGCCTCGTAAGAAGCAGATCGTACTTTTCCTTTTCGAACATGCTGAATATAGCAGCGATCAAATTACGATGCTGTTGGTAATAATGGTGAGAGTCGGGATGATAATGGCGCTGCAGGTAGTGATAGTGATATTGATGGTAGTAGCGCCGACAACGACAGTACATGAATTGATAAAGAAAACTTTAACCGTGGTAATGGTGGTGACAGCAACACAATGACGATATAGTTAGTGAAAACAGTAGATCTTTTAAAGTGTTTTTCTCCATTTCCCTTCTTAAAGGCTAAAAGCAACGAAAATGTCAACTGCTAAAGAACATCATTTTCTTGTAGTGCATAAAGAGGAAGTCCTAAAAGCAAAGTAAGATAGGCTCTTTTTAAATAAGTAGGTAAGAATCTTGTTTCTAAAATCGCCGTTCTCGAAACTGACAGCGGAAAAAGAGCAGCCATTACAGGTCGCCTGAAAGACGTAGATGCAGGTATGCTTTAGTCTTTACCCCAGGCCGTCACTATAGTAATGGAGAAATCGCCTTGCTTAACAGCGTAATGATTGTTTCGAGTCCATTTTTTGTACTCTTTAAATGTGGGAATCCTGAGCACTAAACTTTGTATACTGCTAACGTGAGCTACGCGTTCACCGATGTAATGGGCACCGCCCGAAGAACAGTGACGAGTCGGAGTGTGAGAAAGAGCTCGGCACTGCAAATTCACGTGGCATGATCCTCTACGACAGCTGGGTGGAATTATTCGAGACAAAGAGAGCTGTGTCTCGTGATGAAAGCACTGAAAACTAGATTTCATTCTCACGCTATGGGTTCGCACCCGAACGATGGCGGCTGGTTTTCGGGCGAGGTGAAATGGAGAGGCGTCAATGTGCTGTGCAAGGTCGTCGTAATTATTCAGCAGCTTTCCACTATAGCTCCTCTGTATCTCTTTTCACTTTCACTCCCACCTTCCTCCCTCCCCTTACGACATGGTGCAGGTGTTCACAGGAAGTGTGACAGATATTGCGCTGTTCCTTATGACTCGTTTTGAGGAAATGTGACATTCCAACGAAAGTAGTTTTCTTTGAAATTAAGACATTGAGCTCATGTCGCACGGCATCGTTGCGGGAGCACGTAGCCTGTTGCGTGCCTCTAATTTATTATCACGTTGACCAGGATTAGATAGAAAAGCTGATGCATTTCATGGCTTGCGTGCGGGCGATTAGCGGTATGCAAGACTCTTCGTCCCGCTCAACATTTACCATGCTTACGCAATCACTCATCGAAAAGTACACACTTAAACGCAAAAATTCAAACGTTCTAGCTACAAACAGCGGGACGGCCCTGGTTCAGCCTTCCAAAGCCTCTTACACCGTGCGAACGGCGGACTTGTGGCCAGGATCGAGTCGTCCACGAAGGGCTCGCTTTTGATATAATCTGAACAAAATATGCTGTGCTTCATTAGCTTCACTTTTCGCGTTTTGGTGCCAGCATCCACTCTTTTCGCACCTTTGTTTTTCGCAAAATGATGCACACTTACTTCGAGTATGTCGCGTGTGTTTGGGCACCCCACAGCTGCGGAGTATGCTGGGATGCATGGTCCTCGCCCTTAGGGTACTTATTCATTATCAGTTTTAACAGACGAAATGCTCACAAGAGCAGAGACCACATTCCCCTTTTGTTGCTTGCCGCCTGCCTTCACCCACAGCGATTTGCGCATCATTGTCGTGTGCTATGCAGCTATCTGCGCCCGGTTCTATAGCCGGCCAGTCACCTAATTGTGTGGCACGCCGCCACGGGCCCGCGTCGTCTGCTACAGAACTATTATAACTGCTGTAAATCTGCTGCGTTATTTCATACAAGCCTAGCAATTGGTCACGACAGTTTTCATGACGTTTCAGTTGGTGTTTAAGTACATTCAAAGACCAACACAGATCTGTGACGTAAGAGAGATGCGATGGGGCTTCTGTCGCCAGGCTGGACCAACTTGGGGTGAAAAGAAGGCTTAGCGCCCGCAGGAACACACGCAACCAAAATGATTCAAAGCAGATTTCTGATTTCATACCGCGTCTGTGATGTCGTGATTAGGTGCAGGGTAAATACACATATCGTAGAACCCATTAGGAAGCAGCGAAATGCCATTACAGCGTCGGAGTATTTTAAAGCACCGCGAAACGTATGAGGATACAAGCCATGAGCACGGCTCACAGGAACAAATGCAAGGAAGACTTGCGAAAATAATTTTCCGGTTTCGGAGAGCGCCAATAAACACGGCACATATTTAAAAGTTAGCGGTTGTTTTGAAGAAATATTGCGACATGTGGTAGTCAATTTGAAGCAAATTAATTTGTAACGTGCCTCGATAAATGCGCATTGTAAAGAAAGGTACCCATGAAAAATTAGCTGTCCGGTTCGTTCTTCACGCAATTGCGGAAGCTTCTCGTTTTGCTCAAAACGCTGTCGCAAGGATGCCTGCTATATACCATCTTAAATACTGCCGCTCAAAAAAAAAAAAAAAAAAAAGCCACAAACTTTTAAGATAAAGCCAGTCCTCACACCGCACGAGAAGCAAACCGCACGCAGCAGCAGAGACCAGAATCCTCTCTCTGCTCACACAAGTCCAGTTCCTCGAAACCGGCGCCGTCTGCGCCGGTTAGAAAAGAAAATATACCGCGCAGACCGACATAATAAACCAGCGTCAGCAGGCGCCTCATCTGTAATCGACAATGGGACTTTGACGCATCTGCGATGTCTATCGCTCCTGTTAAGGTTCCATGGTAGATAATTCGAAACATTGATAGGCTTTGTTGGTGAGGACAGAACCGTGAACGCTAAACGTGGGTGAAAAGAGTGAAGAAAAGATGGCTCCTGTGTCCAGAGAGAAAGTGTCACAGATATTGCGTCTTTTCGTTGCGGTAAATCAACTAAAGCATTAGTAGGTTATATAAAAACAAAAAGGTTGTTATTCACATGTCGCTGTCACAAGGATGCCTGCTATCAATAAAGCAGAAGTAGATGAGTTTCTGGAACTCTCTTGCTTTTTCCATGATCCAGCGAAGGTTGGCAATTTGACCTCTAGTTCATCTGCCCTTGCGAAACCCAGCTTGCACGTCCGAAAGCGCCCGATCCACATACTGCTGCAGCCTACCTTAGAGGATTTTCAACATCACCTTGCTAGCATGCGAAATTAGCACGATCGTGCGGTAGTTGGAACAATCTTCGGCACTGCCTTTCTTTGGAATGGGGATGTAAACTGACCTCCTCCAATCCTGTGGCCACTGCAGGGTTGTCCAAATCTTCTGGCATAATGTATGCAGAATGTTAACAGCCTCATGGTTGACGTTTTGAAGTAACTCAGCTGGAATATATATATATATATATATATATATATATATATATATATATATATATATATATATATATATATATATATATATATATATTCCAGCTAGTGCCTAGCCCTAGTGCCGCCAACGTTATTACTACCGGCGTCTGTCCTGATGGTGTCCTTGCTGCAAATACTGTTGACACTGCTGTTCCTGACGCAGCTGTCCCGACGAGGCTGCCCCCGTCGACGCGCCTGCTGCTGACGCTTCTGCTTCCGGCACTTCTGTCGCTGCGGCTCCCGCTAACGCTATTCCCGACGCTCCGACCCCTGGCTCTTCCGCTACCGACATTTTCACTCACACCAAATCTGCTCCAGTCTCGCCTGGTCTCGATGCTGCTGATTCTGATGCTCCCGCTGAAGGAGCCTTTCCCGCTCCCAGCGTATCATCTAGAGGCCCTCATGATGCCGACCCTCCAGCTTCCAACGCCCAGAGCTCCAGCCTTCATTGCCCCACTGTTTCCGACTCTCGAGATATTTGCCCTCAAAAGTGTAATGCTCAGTTTTTAAACAGTCGTGTTTATAGGGCTCGAGGCTCCGGAACTTCCACTTCTAAGTCGAACTTTTGCAAAGCCCATGCTACGTCTGCTCCGTCTTCAGCTAACCGTGGCTCGACCGAGGAGCGCCAGTACAACCTTCGAAAGAAACTCCCGAACACTGTAAGAAAACCCTTATGACTTAAAAACTCGGTTCCTAAAAAAAAAGCCTAGCCTCAAATACTCCAACGAATTTCTACGCGTTAGAAAAGTGGCAGAAAAGCGCATTCGTGCAGAACTGCATGTTATGACTTTAAAGGCTTATCTAGCATGCTCCACTGCCCCGCGTGGTCTCCGCGTTAATGTAAAACCAGCAACGTCCAAACTGTCTAAGAGCAACAGTGCAAAATGGGACAGCATATCGGCAACGGCTGCTTTGGAATTTACGCGCATTATTTTGGATCACCACCAATCTGCCCTAAAGTCATTAGCTAATACAGAAAAACAATTGCTTAGTCATCTTAACCTCTCTTGCGAAGAACTTACTGCTCTTGACGTGTACAAAAATAAAAAATGGGAAGAGATTAACTCCGTGAAATCCAAAAAACTTTTGCGCGAAAAAATCTCCCGGCCCGCGCAGTCCCAGCCTACTTTGCCACTGCCATCTCAGGTTCAAACCCCAATTGTAAATCTTTCAAACTTCACCCTGACTAATGATGACGAGAGTGCCCTGGCACACGGCCTAAATTTTTGCCCTGCATCAGGTGGGTTCAATGAGTTTCAATTGTTAAAAGACTTGGAAAATTTTGCCCGCAATATGAGACTTAAAGAGTACTTCCATGGCCGGCCACAAGATCCCGTACAAGATGGTAAATTGCCCTCTCAAAATCACTGGACTCCCCCGACCCAAAGAGAAAACTGCCTCGACATTTATATTAAGGCAGTCCAAAATGATGTGCTGAAAGCTTACAATACTCAAAAGAAATTTTGTCGTAACCTCTCTGGAAAAGAAACCGCATCAATAAAACGACTCGCGTCACAAACTGATATTGTCATAAAGCCCGCTGACAAGGGTGGTGCCATCGTAGTCATGAACAGAAATGACTACATCGCGGAAGCCGAAAGGCAACTGGCAGATGGTTCCTTTTACCGCCTGCTAGAAAGCGATCCGACTGCGGACTTTAAAACTGTTTTGGAAGAAACCTTATCCAGTCTTAGCTTGAGTGAAAAAATTGACAAAAGCACTGCAAAGTCAATACTTCCCCTCAGCCCTGTACCAGGCCGATTTTATTTATTGCCCAAAATTCATAAACCTAACAACCCTGGACGACCCATCATTTCCGGTATAGGAACCGTAACTGAAAACCTGTCACGCTATGTTGACACTCTAATCAATAAGATTCCAGCCACATTCCAGTCCTACATGAAGGATACAACTGATTTCCTAGCTGATATAGCTGATATCACCATCCCTCAAGGCGTCTTGCTCGTAACTCTGGATGTTGCGTCACTTTATACCAATATTCCCCACTCC
Source organism: Amblyomma maculatum (assembly GCF_055883805.1). Classification (NCBI taxonomy): domain Eukaryota; kingdom Metazoa; phylum Arthropoda; class Arachnida; order Ixodida; family Ixodidae; genus Amblyomma; species Amblyomma maculatum. The sequence continues at coordinate 9,718,010 of NC_139351.1, read as the reverse complement.
GATGGTATCCGGTCAGTTGTAAAGGCTTTTGAAGATCGAAACTTATGCAGTAACATTGACGGTTCTACATTGGCTATCCTTCTTAAATTAATACTTGAACTTAACTTTGAATTTGATGGCAGACATTATGTCCAGATTAACGGAACATCGATGGGTACACGTATTGGTCCCAACTACGCCAACATATTCATGGGCTTATTAGAAGACCGGTTTCTCGAAGACTACCCGTTAAAGCCTTTTTACTACAAGAGATTTATAGACGACATTTTTTTTATTTGGCAACATAGTGAGGCAGAACTTCTATCATTCATCTCTAGTTTTAATAATGTGCATGAGGCCATAAACTTTTCTCATTCTTATTATCCGACCACTATTGCTTTTCTAGACGTGACAGTGTCAATAAAGAATGGCAAACTAATCACTGATCTATACCGGAAACCCAGTGACAGACCTCAGTACCTGCACTTCAACAGCAGCCATCTTAAATACTGGAAGACTAGCATCCCATATGGACAAGCCGTCCGCTTTAAACGGATATGTTCAGACGATCGCGACTTTGAATTTCACTGTGCCAACCTTCGTAACACCCTAATGGAACGCAAATATCCAGAGCGCCTAATAAATGATGCAGTGGAACGAGCAAGCCTTCTTGATCGCAAAGCTCTCCTCAAAGCGGAAAAGGAACCATCCGACCAATCACGAATCAATCTCGTGCTAACGCATTCAGCTTCAGGCCCCAACGTTGCAGGCATTTTAAAGAAACATCATATTATTCTCATGCAAAGTGATCGTCTAAAAGAAATTTATGAGCAAGCCCCCCGTGTTGTCTATCGCCGTAACAAGAACCTCAGTGATATTTTAACTTCGTCTAAAACTAGCCCCACTGCACCAATCGGCTGCCATCCTTGCAACAAGTCACGGTGCAAAGTTTGTGCACAAATGACTACATCACTGAAAGCTTTCAGCACTGCATCGAACTTTAATGTAACGATTCGAGGCAACTTCTCATGCGATACGGACAACGTGATTTATATACTGGAATGTTCTATCTGCAAAATTCAGTACATTGGCCAAACCGCTACACCGTTCAGATACCGATTTAATAACCATAAAGCTAATTGTAATACACTGCCTAACCTTCCTATCTCTAAGCATGTAAACATTACCAAGCACCCCTTTGAAAAAATGCGAGTAACGTTATTGGAATCAGGTTTCAGAACCCACCATGAACGCGAAGTTCGTGAATCATTTTTAATACACAAGTTTAACACGGTTTCTTGTGGTCTGAATGAAAACATTGGCAAGCTAACTTGTCTCTCGTCGTAGCATTTTAACTAAATGGTAGCACCTTTGGCAGCGTCTCAAAAGATATTATGTTTAATCGACATTGCCTCCATTTTGCACTGTTTGCCTCTCCGCTTGCGCTGTTACGGTCACAGCCCAAAGCCCCTCACAGGATGTCATGCTTTACTTGCACTGATCTTTTTCATGTTTTCCAGTTTCTCACGATCATATTGCTTCCTGCCGTAACATGCACTAATCATTACAACTTATCCAATAACCTTGCACATGATTCCTTGTGTAATCAACACTGTTACGAACAATTAACTTCTTTAACTTCTTCTCTTTGTCCCCATAGCATTGAGCACAAAATCGAGTTTTGTTACCATGCCGCGATTTCAGTGACTGTTTACTTTTTTGTGTGTGTGTACCGCGCTAAATCACAGTTATATTTCACTGTTAAATTCTACTGACGTGTTATCTGCTACTGTCGCCTACCAATGAGAATGATATTTCAGTAGATGAATCCCCCCCCCCCCCTCCTGAATATTGCAGAATTAAGTGTGGCATGTATTCCACCCATCCTAACCTCGTGATATTTTGTTTTGTGCGCTGATAGTGACAACAATCTTTTAAGCGATACATCTTCCTTTCTTTGTGCAACATATTAAGATGCATGACCTAAGCGCGACACGTGTCATTCTGTCTATATACCTTGCACCGCCATTACATCACGCGTGTGAAATCTTGTTTTTGATATTTTGATGTTTATTTGTTGATATTAGCTGGTCACGTGTTCTTCGATTGTGCATGTATACAAGAAATGGGAACCGACAGCTTCCTTCTACATTCCTTGACAAAGGCCGGACCCCGGCCGAAACTTCGGAATAAAGTGTTGTTTTTTCTACCGTGTGTCACCTACTTTAAGTCTATGCCCTTCCGGACCCATTCGAGCTTCAACCCCCTCCCTATATATATATAGGGAGGGGAGTTCAGTTCAGTTCAGTCGTTCAGTCGTGTCCGACTCTTCGTGACCCTATGGACCATGTCACGCCACGCTTTCCGGTCTCTCACTATCTTCCTAACATCACATAACTTCATCTGCAGTGCCTCGAGGATGCCATCTAACCATCGCGTTCGCTGCCTACCCCTTCTCCGGCGACCCTCAACCTTTCCCAACATCAAATCTTTCTCCAGCGACATCTCTCTTCTCATCAGATGAACAAAGTAGCTGAGCTTTAACTTTAGAATTTGATCCTCCAATGAGCAGCAGGGTTTATGGTCGACAATATCGACTGATTTGATCTTCTAGCAGTCCAAGGAACTCTCAAGAGTCTTCGCCAGCACCACAATTCAAACGCGTCAATTCTTCGGCGGTCAGCCTTTTTCACAGTCCAACTCTCGCATCCATACATCACAACTGGAAAGACCATAGCACGAGTTATACGGATCTTGGTTGGCAGACTAATGTCTCTGCTCTTTACTAGGCGGTCAAGGCTAACCATTTCTCTCTTTCCCAGAAGCAGGCGTCTTCTAATTTCATGACTGCAGTCTCCTTCCGAGGTAATCTTGGAGCCCAAGAAGAGAAAATCTGTCACAGCTTCCACTTCTTGTCCATTGATGCTCCAGGACTTGATAGGGCAAGACGCCATGATCTTTGTCTTTTTAATGTTCATTTAAGCCCGAACTTCTCACTCTCTTCTTGTACGCGCATGAGAAGTCTCTTGAGTTCCACTTCACTTTCTGCCATTAAAGTGGTATCACCCCGCATATCTAAGGTTGTTGATACGTTTTCCAGCAATCTTCACTCCAGCTGAAGACTCGTCCAGACCGGCCTTCCTCATGATGCACTCTGCATATAGGTTAAATAGGCAGGGCGACAGTATGCAGCTTTGCCTCACTCCTTTTTCAATCGGAAACAAATCAGTAAGACCATGCCCAGTCCTGACTGTGGCCTCTTGTCCTTCATATAGGTTCCTGAAGAGACAGATGAGGTGAATTGAAACTCCCATCTCTTAGAGAGCTTGCCACAATCTGCTGTGATCTACGCAGTCAAACGCTTTCGCATAATCAATAAAGCAGAAGTAGATGGGTTTCTGGAACTCTCTTGCTTTTTCCATGATCCAGCGAAGGTTGGCAATTTGATCTCTAGTTCCTCTGCCCTTGCGAAACCCAGCTTGCACGTCCGAAAGCTCCCGATCCACATACTGCTGCAGCCTACCTTGGAGGATTTTCAACATCACCTTGCTAGCATGCGAAATTAGCACGATCGTGCGGTACTTGGAACAATCTTTGACACTGCCTTTCTTTGCAGTGAGGATGTAAACTGACCTCCTCCAATCCTGTGGCCACTGCAGGGCTGTCCAAATCTTCTGACATAATGTATGCAGAATGTTAACAGCCTCATGGTTGAGGTTTTGAAGTAACTCAGCTGGAATGCATTCAATTCCGCTAGCTTTGTTCTTAGTAAGGCTGGCTAAGGCCCATTCAACTTCACTCTTCAGGATGCCAGGCTCGAGATCAGTAATTACAACCGTCTGATGTTGGGTTTGCACATTCGGGTCCTTCTTGTAGAGTTCTTCTGTGTATTCCTGCCACCTCTCCTTTATCTCTGAGGCTTCAGTGAGGTCCTTGCCTCGTTTGTCCTTTATCTCGCCCAGCTTAGCACAGAAGCTTCCTTTGATATCTTTGATTGTCTTATACGGAGCTCTTGTGTTCCTTAATTGGCTGTTGCCATCAACTGCTTGGCACTGTATATTCAGAAAGCATTCTTATCTCTCCTTGCTAATTTCGGAAAATCCGCATTGAGAACCTTGTACCTTTCTCTTTCTGCCATAACTTTTGCCATCCTCCTTTCCTCAGCTATTTTCCAAGCCTCTTCAGATAACCAGTTTGCTTTCTTGCATTTCTTTTGCTTTGGAACTACCTTAGTAGCAACTTCTTGTATTATATCACGAACATCAGTCCACATCTCTTCGGGCTCTCTGTCTTCTAGATCTAATTCTTGAAATCGATTCCTCCCTTCCACAGCATATTCTAATGGAATTTGATCCAGATCATACCTGAAAGGCCTTCTAGTTTTCTGCGTTTTCCTCAATCGAAGCTTGATTTTGGCAACAAGAAGCTGATGATTGGTGCCACAATCGGCCCCAGGCCTTGTTTTTACTGCTTGTATAGCGCTTCTCCATCTCTGCCGGCAAAGAATATAATCGATCTGATTTCTGTACAGACCGTCCGCTGAAGTCTATGTGTACAGGCGCCTCTTGTGCTGTTGAAAATGAGTATTCGCTATGGTCACGTTGTTTTCTTGACAAAACTCTACTAGCCTCTGCCCAGCTTCATTTGCCTCGCCAAGACCGAACTTGCCTATAATTTCGGATATTTCTTCACTCCCGACCTTAGCATTCCAGTCTCCTATGAGAAAAACGACGTCTGATTATGGGGTTTGGTCTAAAAGGCATTATAGGTCCGCATAAAATCTCTCAACGTCAGCTTCTTCAGCAGTAGTGGTCGGTGCATAGACTTGGATAACGGTTTTGTTGAAAGGGTGACCTTAGATCCGAATTGAAATCATTCAGTCGTTTTTGGGGTTGTACCCTAGTACTGCTTTGCCCATTCTTCTGATTACTTCGACAGCGACCCCATTCCTTCTCTTGGATTCGTGCCCACAATGAAAGACATAATGGTCGCCGGAGTTAAATTCTCCCATTCCGGTCCACATGAGCTCGCTGATACCCAAGATATCAATGTTCAATCTGTCCATTACTCGCTTGACGACATCCAGTTTACCTTGCGTCATAGATCTTACATTCGATGTTGCTATGTGATATATCTCCTTGCAACATCGGACTTTCGGGTCGCTTCCCGACACATCCACAACTGAGCGTCCTTTTGGCTTTAGCCCAGCCGCTTCATTCTTCCTGGAGCTACTAGGAATCGCCTTTTGTTCTTTCCCAGTAACATGTGGGACGCCTTCCTACCTGGGGGGCTCATCTTCCGGCGCCATATCAATAATGGTATTGTGACTGGCCATAGGGTTTTCTTGGCAGGAAATACTAGAGTGGGTTGCCATTACCTTCTCCAGTGAATCACATTTTGTCAGAGCTCTCTGCCGTGACCTGTGTATCTTGGGGGCCTTACACAGCAGAGCTCACGACTTCATCGAGTTTCGCAAGCCCCTCCGCCCCATGAAGGGGATATATATATATATCCCCTTATTATAATTATTGCTATCTTAAAATTGGTGTTACTTTAGATTATATATATATATATATATATATATATATATATATATATATATATATATATATATATATATATATATATATAATATAAAGTAACACCAATTTTAAGATAGCAATAATTATGATGACAAATAACGATTGTTGTAAACAAGAATAAGACATGTAAAAAGATATGACCGATTTCCCTAGTTAATCAAATGCGAAGTAGGTGCGTAGCATTGCTTATCGCGGCTATAGCTTTCTATCGTTTGCAGTCGCGCCGCCCATTGTCTTAAGAGTTTCTTACGCAAGTCTCTTCCTGTTCGCTTGGGTATCCGTTTCAGGAGAACGCTCAGTGGCTTTAGCAGTTTCCTGAGTACGCTCGGCATGTTTCCTCATCCTTTGTGCTAGATTCGCAATATAACAATCAGTAGACTCACGATTCCGTTGCTTTCGTAACCGTAGTACTTCAGCACGTCGAACCTGCCCCTGAGTGCCAGACGGCCCGACTTTATGCATTACGACGTGAAGCAAACCTAAGCTTTCCTCACACCATCTTCCGAAATGAGCGACAACAGGCACAATGTACACCTTTACAATGCACTGCTCTGCGGCTGAAAGGTCTAGGGTGGGATCATAGGGATAGAGAAAGAGAGAAGAGAGAGTGAAACGCGCTTGATGACGAGCGCTAGATAAGGAGCGGAGGTGAGCACAAGCTGCTGCACGGCGCGGCGAGCAGCTCGGAGCCGAGATCTAGGGAGCACCGCGCTTGAACGTCCATTGTCCATGAAGGCTGAGGAGTGATTGATGCGAGGGGAGAGATGCCGAAGTTGAGGACGCGCGAGCAACACACGACTGATCACTCCGGAGTAAAACAGGAGACACATGTGCGAAAGCTCGACCGGCGTGCCGCAGCGAACGCCTCAGTGTCATGGTAACGATCTTACCCCTCCGCCGCTCAGATCCTCCCATGCACATACTGAACATATATTGCTCCCCCAAACTAAAGCGAGTCACGTTCACAGACATCTTTAGCCGTGCACTGCAGACAGCGGGTCGAGAACCCCTCCTGATATTGGGTGACTAATGCCCCCAGTCAGCTGTGGGGGTACCGTAAAGAGGAGGTGCGAGGACGCAAACTGGCGGCGCTTGTGTCCACACAGGGCCTCACCCTCCACACCGACCCTGTTTACCCAACACGCGTAGGTAACCCCGTGACGCGGGACACGTGTCCGGATCTCACCTTCACTCGCAACATACGACACGCAGACTGGGTTAACACCGAGGAAACCCTCGGCAGCGACCACTGCCTTCTTAATACCACGATCTACACACGCCCCCTCAAGCGTCCTACCACACAAGGCCACATCCCTAATAGGACTACCTTCCGACAAAATTTTTCCTCCACTACCAACATTGCCATAGCAGAGCTAGGGTACACCAACTGGTCCCGGTCACTAATGTCACACCTTCGCACACATGAAACGCAGATCCAGCTCACAGAGGCAATAACGCACGTGGATATTCACCTCATTCACCTCTGGGAAGCTCGCCGCAGCCTTACACGCCGCTGGCGTTGCTAAAAACACGACCGCAAACTTAAAGAACGTATTGCCGATATCACCCACCGAGCCGCCGAGTACGCGGCCCAGCTCACTGACTCGAACTGGGGGAATCGTCGCAATACAGCGGCCCGACAAATGTCTAGCCGTAATACAAGGAGGCTCTTCCGAGCTCTCATCAATCCTACGCAAACCCGCACCGAAACCCAAAAAGATTTACACCGAGCAATCCACTCCTTTAAAGGCAACACTATGCAGCTGGCACAATCGCTCCGGGACCGCTACTTGTGCACAGCTCAAGACCCCCGAGGATCGGTCTACTCCTACGCAGACAAGGAGAACTCGGAGCTGGACAAACCTTTCCAGCTTCACGATCTTCGGGCCAGTCTAGTCAAAATGAAGAGAGGCACCGCGCCTGGTCGGGACAAGGTCACCGTCAAGCTTTTGGCGAACCTGCCTGACTCGACGTACCAGTGCCTGCTCGAATACATTAACGCAATCTGGGCAGGGAAAACCCCCTTACCCCTCAAAATGACCGGGTTGTACTCGCCCTAGACTTAAAAGGCGCTTTCGATAACGTCACACACGAAGTAATACTGACCCATCTAAGTGAGACACACTGTGGCAGCAATACGTTCAATTATATAAGACAATTCCTTACAGACCGACAATCATACATCAAAATACAAGACAAGGAGCACGGACCATTTATGCTGGGCACGAGGGGCACACCTCAGGGCGCAGTTCTGTCCCCGCTGCTTTTTAACATTGCCATGATGCGTCTGCCGGCCCAGCTGGCTGAGGTCGAAGGCGTGGAGCACGCGCTCTACGCCGACGACATCACCCTATGGGCAACGCAGGGCAGTGTGGGCGATATTGAAATTTTCCTGCAAACAGCGGCGAGCATAGTGGATCGCTATGCCCGGCGCTGTGGTCTTCAATGTTCCCCCCAGAAATCACAGTTTGTGCATCTCCGCCCCTCTCGGAGATGCAGTACACAAATCTCGCTGTCGCTTGCGAGCGGTCCAATTCATGAATCAAAGGAGATCAGAGTACTCGGTCTCTTCATCCATCACCGAAGACGCCCTGACACAACACTAGCCAAGCTCCGCCAGGTGGGGGACCAGGTGGGCCGTATGGTCCGCCGGGTGTCTAACAAACGCGGGGGGTTTCGAAGTAAGGATGCCTTGCGGCTGGCAAACGCCTTCGTAACCAGTCAAATCCTGTATTCGACTCCTTACCTCCACTTGCGGAAGCACGAGGAGGATACCCTTGAGGTGATCCTCCGAAAAATCATGAAACGTGCCCTCGACCTCCCAATCTCCACCTCCAACAGTCGGCTCATGGCCCTAGGGGTGGTGAACACTTTCAGGGAGCTTCGGGAAGCACATTTGATGAACCAATATACCCGCCTCACACAGACAGTGTCGGGTCGCCGCCTTCTTGCCCAGCTGAACATTCAACATAAACAGTTCACAGAGGAGAGGCTTCGCATCCCAGAACTCTGGAGACGCGCCCTTAGAGTGCGGCCTCTCCCTGCCAACATGTCATGAGAAGACCATAATGGGCGGCTCCTGGCGCGGGCGGAAGCCTTGGCCCGCCATTATGGCAACAGATCAGGTGTGTTCTACGTGGATGCCTCGGGCCCCCATACGGGGGGCTGGTACACGGCCGCAGTCGTTCACAACGGGAACACAGTCGATGGCCTTACATTCAAGGCCAAATCTATAACACACACTGAAAAGGTAGCCATTGCACTCGCCGCCTCAGACCACACTTCTAAATATATCATCACCGTCTTACGAGGGGCTTGCCGGAACGTCGCCCAAGGGTGGACCACCCCCTTAGCCTATAGAATATTTCAAAAATGCTGTCGGGACACGGACCCCGCATGCCGATATCTCGTCTGGGCTCCTAGCCGCGAACGAGGCAGCTGACGCAGCCGCCCGCGCGCTTTCTCTCCGGGCAGTTTCCTCGGGACTCGAATCGGCTGAGCACATCGATTCCAATCCGGCCTACACATTCAAAGATATTGTAATTTTTTATCAAAACTCGCATCGCAAATACCCTAACCCCTGCAAAGGGTTAGGAAAAGCGAACGAGAGGCTGCTCCTGCGCCTCTTCACTAACACAAGCCTGTGCCCGGCAGTACTTAAACATTTTGACTCCCAATTCACTGGCCAGTGCCAGTACTGTGGGGAAGTGGCTGACACCTAACACATGGTATGGGTCTGCCAACAAAACCCATCCATTCCCCCCATCCCTAACCCTTCCCGGGAGGACTGGGAGGCGACCCTGCTCGGCTGCTGCGACCTACAGGCCCAATGGGCCTTAACGCGGCGTGCGCGGGCGGCGGCAACCGCCAATCGGGTCCCTGACTAGGATCTCCACCCAGTATTATAAGGCCGAAGCCCTTAAGGCTCCGCGTCAAACCTCCCAATATGAAATAAACGTTTTCACCACCACCACCATGCGAACTGCCGCCGCAGTGCCAGCCGGGGCACATGGAGCACCGTGCGGCCGGCGAGCGAGCTCCTTCAAGCTTCGCCCACAGCCGGTGTCACCACGCAGCGGAGACCGAAGACTGCTTGGCTTGATAAACTTCACATAAATTTACGCTCGTACAAGAAATGACAAAACAGCGATGTTATCAGAAGGATTGTCTACTGTACTCGTGCAACAACAGCATGCCTGCACACGTACGAATCTTTCGGAAACGATGCCACCCGCGGACGCGCTGGGAGACGAACTCCACCGATTCGCGCTTGCCCTAGTCGTCGCTAGGCTTAGCCGGTGTCGTACCGAAGAGGCAGCGGACCGCGATTCAGAACCGGTCAACGTAGTAATAAAGGTTAGAATTTCATCACCAGCGTACTGAGAAGGCCATTTTATAATAGAATGAACATAAGCTTGATTTGAGCAGCGCATTCGGCAGTGGAGCAAGCAGACGTTTGGCGATCGACCGGGCAGCAGCAGTGGTTGTGCGAACAAACTCGCTTGTGTTGCACTTATCCCTCGTAGCACTTCAGTATTGGCCGGCGATCTTCACAATTTACTTGTAGATGACAGTCCTATATTTAGTGACGTTTTATGTACACGAAGAAACAATATGAACGGTTTTCAGATGTCAGCGGCCGGCGCGTCCGTGTCGTCCGCTCGGCAGCATCTCGACGGTGGAGCCGAGAGGCGCTCCACCGTGACGTCGCCGCTGTTCGCGATCGCACTGGCTCCAGCCACCCGCCGGAGCGTCGCTTCGCCAGGCTTCGCATGCCGACTGCCGGAGACATCTGCCAGGTTGGAGGCTGGCGGCGAGCGCCGGTTTGCCAGATCGGACTCGTCCGGACGCGGAGCGCAGGAGCGGATCGCATTCGCTTTTCGGACATGTGTCCCACACACGAACTTGCAACGCTGTCCCCACGCCCGCAACAGATACGCCCCTCTGTCACTGTCTTACCCTCTTACTGATTGCACCTATGCCGCCGCTCCGCCCTCTCAGTGTTCAGTCGCGGAATACGGGCAGCGCCACTTTCCCTTCCTCCTCTTCAAGTCCACAGAGAGAGGGATGGGCAAAGATTGAGCAAGAGAGCGTAGCTTCCGCTACAGCCTGTAGCTTTGGGACCGCTACGCCTCCTCAATGCTGAACAGCGCGAAGCGCGCGTCGCCACCTTATCTTTTTCTATTTCAATTTCACGAAAAGAGAGAGAGTAAGCGGCTTCAGACAGATATCGGCGAAATCTGTTACTGCAGCTAGTAGTGCTACGTACTAAAAATAAAAACAAAAATTCATAAAATAAATAAAGTAACAATGTTATGAGTCACACTCCGACGTAGCCGCAAATATTCAACGTTAGGTAGACACTCGTTGGACAAACAGAGCATAGCTGCAGCGTCGTCGTTGTTCACCCTGTCGTGACGCTGGGGCTACGTCGTCCCGGCCTTCACTTGGTAGCGTGCAGAGACTCGGGGTTGAAGTAGGATTGAATCTTCGAAGTTGGTGAAATATGTACAAGCAGGTTTAATGGCACTATGAGAAACTTATTTACAAGAATATTTACATGAAAAAGAAGGGTACATCAGCAAAATGACAAGCGTTAAGAGTTCATAGCGAGAAGCGACTGGATGAGCCGTTTACCCAGGGCCCAGAGCGACATTTCGTGCTCTGCAGCGTCCTTAAAACCCCCTATGTCCAGCCCCTCTCTGAAGATGCTGACCAACCAAATCCAGGGCACGCCCCTCAGGTATCGGCATCCAATCGAACACATCACTGCACTGATGGTCTGAAGCACTGACTGGTCCGGCATTCATTCGTTGGGCGTGATCACTTGTTGGCGGGAAAAGCTTGGGAACGGCGAGGAGAGGAGGTACATTTCTATTCTTCAGCAAAGAAACCACAGGCTGGTTCTGACAAGTGGTTTTACTTCTCAGAAACCCGAGTGCACGTGGCGCCGCATCCGCTCCCAGCATTGTCCGTTTTCGACAATTGCAAATCTTTCCTGCATTCCTGGGAAATCACTTAATGGCTGTATGCGTCATGCTCCTTTCTTGTCCTGCACGTCAGCGGACATGTCACTCTGTCGTCTCCTTTGGAAAGTAGGCATTCCTCACTGGACGATAGGGCTTATCGACTGGAAGGGTGAACAAAAGAAAGAAAGCACTTCCTGCATTTCCCGCAGGGGGACGTTTCTTTGTGTTTTTCCAGACGTTCTCTTGGCAGGGTCAATTTGGCATTTGCAGAGTGTCCACAAAGCAAAACAGGCTTACAAAACAGGATTCCTGGAAACAGGCTCACTTAGAGCCATTGGACCATCACCACATATTCACAGCACTTATCCATGCCCACAGGCGAACAATAGAGCGCGCAAATGCGGATGCTTGGTCGTAACAGCCTCCTCCCCCGCCAGAAGAGTCTCGGAGGGCAGCAGTCCCAGCTGCTGCATGAAGAGACGACTTAATGGCCTGCACGTGAACGCTTGAAGCTCGCTGTTGCTTGTCGCGTTGTCTCGATTGTTGTAGGCCAAATTGCTCGAGCTGTCTGAAACTCAACCACATGTCGAAGCAAGCACTCGGCTCCCGTCTGAAGAGACCAGGTTAAAAGAAAACTGCCATTGTTGTTCGAGAAAAGCCCACTCTCAAGACGTTCGGGACCCACGTATTCCTAGAAAACCAAACGTGCTGCTTTACATAGCCACACATATACAAGCGCACGAAAAAAAAAAAAAAATCCTGATTATCAATTTGGATACATGGTGAGGAACATCTCGGACCGCTTAGAAAGAGCGGCTAAGCGCGTCCGCATTCCCATTTAACTTCCCCTTTTTGTATCTTATTTCAAAATTGTACTGCTGTAAAATCAAGCTCCACCTAAGAAGGCGACTGTTCTTCGATGTCGCAGTTTGCAGCCAAGCCAGGGGACAATGGTCCGTCTCTACGGTGAATTTGGCCCCTCCAAGATAGCACTGCAATTTTTGAATGGCCCATACAATGCAAGCGCACTCTTTCTCTGACGCGCAATAAGCCCTCTCTCTAGTTTTCTGCTCAGTTTTCTGCTCAGTTTTCTGCTCAGGTAGAGCACGGGGTGCTCATTACCGTCGTCATCTCTCTGGCAGAGAACAGCACCATAGCCCTCGATCACTGGCATCACACTGGACCGTGAATTCTCGGTCATAGTCTGGAGCTCGCAATACCGGACGGCTAATCAGCACAGCCTTCAGGTTTACGAAGGAGGCTTCCTTTTGTTCGTCCCAGACTACATTTGTCGGTTCTGTCTTGCGGAGAGCGTCGGTCAGAGGGCTAGCCAAAGCTGAATAGTTAGGGATGTAGTGATTGTAGTACCCAGTCAGACCCAGGAATGCTCGAATTTCCGTCATCGTGCTCGGCCGCGGGTAGTCTGCTACCGCAGAAATCTTAATCTCGCTGGGTTTCCTGAAACCTTGACCTACATTGTGACCCAAGTAGTCCACGGTCGCCCTTGCCAGGCAACATTTCTCGGCCTTTACGGTTAGTCCAGCTTGACGCAAAAGGCTCAGTACAGCTCTTAGATGTACCATATGGTCCGCCCATGAGTCGGAAAAAACCGCAATGTCATCTAAGTAAGGCACTGCGAATGCTTCACACCCCTTTAAAACCCTATCCATGAGTCGGGAAAAACAAAATGGAGCATTTTTGAGCCCGAAACTCATCATTGTTGGCTGGTAGCTGCCCGTCGGAGTGACGAAAGCCGCGTATCTGCTGGCGCGTTCAGTGAGCGGTACTTGCCAGTATCCTCGAGTAAGGTCCAGCGTAGTCACATATGCCGCTCTACTGACCTGTTCTACTCTCTCCTCAATATTCGGAATAGGATACACTTGATCCCTGGTGAGAGAATTTAGCTTTCGGTAGTCTACCACAGGCCTAGGGTCTTTACCTGGAGCTTCTACTAAGATCATAGGCGAAGCATAATCGCTTTCCGAGGGTTTTATTACTCCCAATTCCAGCATGCGAGTTACTTCCCTATCCAGAATTTCTCTTTGCCTTGGAGAAAATCGGTAGCACCTTGATCGCACTGGCACGTCTGAAGTCAGCTCAATATCGTGCTCAGTCAAATCAGTCCTGCCTGGCCTGTCCACGAAGCAGGCCTCAAACTCTGTTATTATCTCGCCCAGATCGGACAGCTGGGATTTCTTTAGTTCTCCTCTCTGCTCCGTCTTTTTGTGAAGCTCCTGAGCGTTGCTTCCTTTTCCGCTGAGGCAAATCAAGTTATCCCCAATCTCCTCAGGAAGGTTTAACGTTAGATTTACCATGGTTTCCCTCTGCTCATAGGGCTTCATAAGATTGCAATGATAAATGCGCACTGCTTTACGCCTATCGGGGATTTTCACTGCGTAGTTAGTGTCAGAAAGCTTTGCAACGACTTTAGCAGGTCCTTCCCACTGTACTTCGAGCTTATTCTTGGGATCATTGGCTTGCTCCATAGCTAAGTCCTCTCGGGTTCCACTTAGAAGTCTCGTGAGATTACTAGAGACTGGCGGCAAGAGGTTACTCTCAAGAACGTCCTCATTCCGCGTCTCATCAAGCTCACTTTCAAGTTGACTTATCTGAGATGCCTCGCTCTCAAAGTTTTCCGACCCGCTATCTTCCGCATCGACCACTGTCTTAACTGCCGTTTCCTCCGCTGTGGAATTTTCTGGTATGAGCAGTGTAGCTAGTTCTCGCGCCTTTGAACGTGTTAAGGCCTGCACATCTCTGTCTCCGAAAATCAGAAGGCAAGCTTTGACCTTCTCGTAGTTGTCCGCGTCCTCCTTGTTTAGCCGCGCGACAACCTCCGCTGCCTCGCAGGGCAGAACCGTCAATAATCTCTGAGACCACGTGTCTCGCTGGAAGGACAGTTCTTCGCAAGTTCGCTCAAAGTTACCCAGATACAGACCGATATCCCCTGATATCACATATGGCTGCATGTACTTTGACATCTTGAAATCTGCCTCCTTGTTGAGAAGAGGTACCGCTAGCTGGGGACAATTGCCCGACCTCTTGCTCAACTCTACTTCTAATTTCCGGAGCTCAATTTCTAGCTCCCGCTTTTTTGCTTCCCTCTCAAGCTTCTCACGTTCGTGCTCCCTTTCCTCTTTTTCCCTCTCAAGTTCACGCTCCCTTTCCTCTTTCTGCTGTCTGAGCTGTTCCTTTTTTTGCCCGATGAGGTTCCATGCTTCACTGAGCTCCTCATCATCGGTTCCCAGATCAGTGATTGCCTTTATAATCAAGGGTTTTCGTGCCAAACCACTTGTATTAATTCCCAATTCCTCACACAATAGCAACAGTTCCGGTTTCTGCAGCTTTTGTAGGTCCATGATCGCTCCGAGTGTCGGCTACTTCCAAAACAACAGTGCAAACTACCAAACCTAAAGGCGTTTCAACACTTTTTACCAGTTCTTAAATCTAACCCTGTTCTAGAACCTGGTCCACATCAGAAGAAAAGCCAAGCACTCACCCACACATGCGATCGATGTTCCGAGCTGCTGTCTTGTTGGCCGATTGTTGCGCCTGCTTGTTGCTTGAGATGCCACCTCCGATCACAAGATGTGGCTTGTAGATTCTGATCCACCTCGAATCACCAGATGTTGTAGCTTGTAGATCCAGATCCCACCTCCAGTCATCAGATGTTGTGGCTTGTAGATTCAGATCCCAACGCTGGTCACCAGTTGTCGTGGCTTGTAGATTCAGATCCCACCGCTGCCACCAGTTGTCGTGACGCTGGGGCTACGTCGTCCCGGCCTTCACTTGGTAGCGTGCAGAGACTCGGGGTTGAAGTAGGATTGAATCTTCGAAGTTGGTGAAATATGTACAAGCAGGTTTAATGGCACTATGAGAAACTTATTTACAAGAATATTTACATGAAAAAGAAGGGTACATCAGCAAAATGACAAGCGTTAAGAGTTCATAGCGAGAAGCGACTGGATGAGCCGTTTACCCAGGGCCCAGAGCGACATTTCGTGCTCTGCAGCGTCCTTAAAACCCCCTATGTCCAGCCCCTCTCTGAAGATGCTGACCAACCAAATCCAGGGCACGCCCCTCAGGTATCGGCATCCAATCGAACACATCACTGCACTGATGGTCTGAAGCACTGACTGGTCCGGCATTCATTCGTTGGGCGTGATCACTTGTTGGCGGGAAAAGCTTGGGAACGGCGAGGAGAGGAGGTACATTTCTATTCTTCAGCAAAGAAACCACAGGCTGGTTCTGACAAGTGGTTTTACTTCTCAGAAACCCGAGTGCACGTGGCGCCGCATCCGCTCCCAGCATTGTCCGTTTTCGACAATTGCAAATCTTTCCTGCATTCCTGGGAAATCACTTAATGGCTGTATGCGTCATGCTCCTTTCTTGTCCTGCACGTCAGCGGACATGTCACTCTGTCGTCTCCTTTGGAAAGTAGGCATTCCTCACTGGACGATAGGGCTTATCGACTGGAAGGGTGAACAAAAGAAAGAAAGCACTTCCTGCATTTCCCGCAGGGGGACGTTTCTTTGTGTTTTTCCAGACGTTCTCTTGGCAGGGTCAATTTGGCATTTGCAGAGTGTCCACAAAGCAAAACAGGCTTACAAAACAGGATTCCTGGAAACAGGCTCACTTAGAGCCATTGGACCATCACCACATATTCACAGCACTTATCCATGCCCACAGGCGAACAATAGAGCGCGCAAATGCGGATGCTTGGTCGTAACAACCCCTGCACACTGCAGCACACCGCCGTCTCGGAGACTGGGTACCGTAGCAACTGCAGGAGCGACATTTGAATGCGATAGCAGAGAGCTGAGCATTTTAAGGAGTGCTTTGACACTATTAAGCAACTGCAAACATCTCTTTTCGCACATTGAAGGTACCCACATTCTTCACTCTTAACTCTTGAGTCACCACTGTCACCACCGTAATGATCACACTGGATTATTATTATTTAGCTTCTTTATGGAGCGTTCTTCTAGGGATGTTGCTCTTGCTTCCGGTGTTGTTATAGGCCCTGACGAGTATAGTCGCACGTGACATCTGCAATCAATTTTATTATTTTCTTCACCCTCTGAACACGCTCCTATACAGTTTGTGTTCGTTTTTGTGTCAATTCCTCCGTCCTCGTCCTTTTGCCCTACCTTTTATTCTAAGGCCCTTATATCCTTGCGACATTGCATTTCCATTATTCACTAACACACCCAACCACCCAAACAAAGTATATTGTTACGGGGAGGCAAGCCGGTGAACACAGGAGAAAAAGAACTGCGAGGTAGTGCTCGATGACCGCGAGATGACGTCTAATGAAATGTTGGCGGGCCTAGCACGAGCGCTCCTGCCCGCCCTACTTCCCGCTTCTTCCTCGTCCGTTACATTACCCGGGGCCACCGAGTGATCGTCCCGATTGTGTAGGAGAAACTTTGTCGATGTTGATGAGTCCATGGCATGACGATGGGCATGACTGGATGACAGAAGAAGAGGAAGAAGGAAAAAGTCAACGGCTTGCCGCCACGATGATTCTAAGATAAAGCCTAGCCCAGGATGCTTTCGGACCACTTGTCTCCAATATCTGACAGCCGAGGCCCATGTACTCCCCGTATGACAAGGGCAGGGGTCCTGTGTTCTTGTGCGGCGTCTTGGGTTGGTGGGGTCTCATGTCATCAAATCGGGTCATTTGGGTCAGCTGTGGCTTATGGTCATGTGGGCGGCGTCTCGGTTCAGTCTTCGGCGTCATGTCTTGTTGTCAGGGTGGCGGGACGGGGGCAGGAACGGCAACGGCGCGTCGGGTCCGGCGCTCCATGGAACCCACTGCCGACGGCGTAAGCAGACACAGGGCGCCGAAGTTCCGTGCCAGGATGATGAGGAATAGTGTGCCCAGCGCCTCCAACCGAAATGTCACGGGGCGGCAAGACGGTGAACACAGGAAAAAAAACTGAGAGATGATGTTCGATGACCGTGAAATGACGTTTAATGAAATGTTGGCGGGCCTATCGTGAGCGCTCCTGCCCGCGCCACTGCCCGCTTCCTTCTCCTCCGTAACACTGTGTCTATTTCAAAGAACACGCCAGCACAAAGGCTATGATCGCTGTGTACGCGCATCCTGCGAGAACATTCTGAGTTTAAATGCACTTCGATGGGGTTCACTTTTGAAAAGTGTTTCTCCTCCTCAGTTGCTAGCCCATTAAAAATATAATTGCTTTGGTTTGGTTTGGAGTTTAACGTCCCAAAGCGACTCAGGCTATGTAAGAGACGAGCTAGTGAAAGACACCGGAAATTTTCACCACCCGGGGTAAAAAAAATAATTGATTACCTCCAGCGGTTAATGGTAGAGAATAAGGTGATCTTTGTTGTAATAAAAAACAAACAAAGCAGAAAGTGAAAAAACACTTCTCTACTTGTCCTCCTGCAGGCGCTGCAGGCGCTGCAGATGAAGTTATGTGATGTTAGGAAGATAATGACAGACCGGAAAGCGTGGCGTGATATGGTCCATAGGGTCATGAAGTGTCGGACACGACTGAACGACTGAACTGAACTGAACTGAACTTGTCCACTGCTCAAGTTGCGCCGTTACGAACAAGATGTGGTTACGTCTTTAAGTTCTGGGCGCAAAGCCTAGCATAAATTTGCAACAGGCCTCAAAGGAATCTGCGCAGAAGGCTTTTCTTTCATGGGGAAAGTGTTTTGAAAGCGTCAGAGAAGTTTACCAAATTTTACTTTCCCCTCTTTCAAACCTTTTCCCTGAACACATACTCGAAATTTTCCCGTAAAACGTACGCCTTGCCCTAGTACTCACCCAAGAGAGCTAATTTAAAATACAAAACGTAACAGTCATCGAATCAAATTTGGCTGCGACACGCAGGTGCATTTCAAAAGAGGATATGACACAGAACGGGTGTAGAGAGGTTCTCTTCTATAGTACCTTTTCGGAATCAGGGAGCTTGCCCACTTCCTCTACTGGAAAAAAGCCGTGTCCAGAAATGATGTGCCCAAATACAACAGGTGAGTACAATTCATGCGCTTTTCTTAGGTGCCATACCAATTTCAATCACCTGGAACAACCATCCGGAATTGCGCTATGCCTTTTAAACTATAGCACGGTCCTGCGTGCCTTATTATATTACATAAATTATCCTATAAGATGTGATTGACATTTGAATTCCGCGCTCCTATTCTTTTCGGAGATAGAATGTGTATGACTATGCGCCTTAAGTTTTCGATCAGAGGGGCCATGTTTACTTAATAGTAATCTAAATATTAAAATGAATTGAGTATAAAATGAGCCTGCAATTTATAAAAATTCCAGCCCATACTATCTTCGCTCTCATAATAAATGAAGAAAATTAAGACAGAGTGCAGTCTCTGTGCACTGGACTTATGACGGCGTTGCCTGCTGTTTTCTCTCTCGCTATCTTTGGCCTGACTAAACATGTCTCACATACCTTTTTCAATCACCGTATTACACCAGCTGCGCCCTTTTTAAACGGTGAACGTCTTCATGTCTTCCAGCTACACTTTTCCTGTACTGTGCTGGGGTCCCCTTTCAGAATAAAACCTGCTACGCTTATCGACCACTGGTTATCTTATGCTCACATTATAGGCTCTGACCGCGCCCATTTGTTACCTTAATTTCGACCAAGATATCAATGACTAAACTAGTCTTTGTTGCCAGACGCTCACGGCTTCCTTCCTGTCTTTTTACGTTAACATAAGGAATTTTCCATTCAGTAACATCCTGCGTAATTCTACTTCATTCGAACGCTGTTGTTGTTGTTTTTTTTGTTCTTTTTTAAAGAGTCATGCATACCCTCTATCGGAAATCGCCAGTAAGATAGGGTTTGTGTACAGTTTCCTCTTTAGGACTATTTGTAAATGTGCGAAATAAATAACTTGCGGTTCATTTTCAATTCTGAGCGTCATTTTTTCTCGTGGGTGGCATCTGTGGATAGGATCTGGAAGTATATGCACTATACTGCCATTTCATGCACCTTTCTACCGATCCTGAACTGCTCTTATCTTCCAAACTACTGCAGCAGTAATAATATTGTCCTGGGAATATTTTTGTATAATCTGTTCAGAATCACTTTTCTATGTCATTGACCAGGGCATAATATTCGCCCCTTGAGTTACTTTCCATGGTAACTCCATCAGTAAGTGCAAATTATAAAGTCTTCTATTGATACTGGCGAGAGTAGAGTAAGGTGCTTTCTCGCAATCTATGATGGCTACATAGAGAGGTTCATTACTATAATCCCTTCAATTTCTATCTTATACCTCGTAGTGTGAATATGGTCAATTGATAAGGAGCCTCTTACAAAAGGCAACTTGATCTTTTGCCTAAATGTAGTTTGACGAAATGTAGAAATCTAGTAGCGATTATATTAATTGGCATCTTATAGTCAACATATTGTATCTGGTCTACCTGCAAACTCGCCGTTACCGCTACCTATACACAAATATAAATGCCACTAATTCGTTTTACAAAAAAAAAAAGAAAGCACTAAAATAGGAAATCTTTTTAATTGTGGAAATTGGTGAAGGCCTCGCAATACCGCAAAGCAAAAGCATTTCTTCGTCAGCTCTCAGATATAAAAACAGTGACAAATGCTAAACGAGCATTCAGCACTCAAGCGCGGCTGAAAAGCATTGACTTCCGTGCGTGAGTAGAGTAATCGGATAGGCGCGGCCACGTAACGAGTGAACGTGATCTCTCTATAGCGTCCAAGAGGGACTAAAACTGACACTTTTCTAGAACATAGCAGCAGAAGCAGCAGATAGAGGCCGGCAAAGCACTAAATGTCATTTATGCCACTTCTGTACACATAAAAAAAGTATTAGTCATGATTTTATTCTCATCCTTGCTATCATATTCAGAAGTAATTTTCAGAATGAATTTTGATTTCAGTGGAGAGGCCGAAGGCAAGCGCGTTTAGAAACTGAAGCGAACCTCATAAAAAGGCGGCTATTAACACAAAACGTTTTCCAGTTATTCTTGGCTCTCATATATGCTTTTAGTACAGGACATGTATCTATCATACCTAAAACCATGAAACGTAGCGCAGGGGCGCGCGCTCCACACACCCACATAAACTATATTCATCAACAGCGTGGTCATGTGTAATAAGCCGTCTGCTGCCTTAGCTATAGGCTTCTACTTTCAGGCTTGTAACAAAAGAGTACGCAGTCATAAGAGGGCTACTCGCAACGTATAGAATTAAACTCTATATTCATTACTTTCAATTGGCTGTAGACGAACAAAGCTTCTAAACATACTATTCGATGATTTAGACTAACTTCAAGGGTCAAGGATGATGTGTAGAATTATAACTATTCAGGAGGCGAAACAAATGCTCAAGTTTTCAAGGACCAACTTCTTATTCACGAACTGTTAAACTCTATAAGGATTAAGATCACTCTTACAAGGAACTCCTAACATTTTCTTTCAGAACATCAGTTTTTTGTTAACGTCGGCTGGCAGTATGTAGGCGCATTGGTAGAAGGTAAGTCATCACATTTGTTTTTGCAGTATGCTGGAAGACGCCGTATAATTATTTACACAACAAACAGATATTAGAGATGATTTGACACAAGGGTGCATTGGCCGCAACACCACCCATACATGCTCAGCGTGCCAACCCAGAATGTTCTAATGGTGCCTATCATCTTGCGATGTGATTTCGGATTACTTCAGTGATGTTAAATAAGTAATACTGATGATGGCTTCAACTAGATAACGTGAACATGCTCAAACATTTAAAGGAGTGTGCGCCTGGCCTTACTTTCACTATAGAAACACTTAGAGACGGAAAGCGCCAATTTCTTTTTTTTGCATTTTAGCCCAAAACATGAATGGTGGGCTTACCAACCCAGGGCCAAAAAAAAAAATATTGCTCGATTTCTCATCCGGTCATGACAAAATGATAAAGAATGGGATTGTCACTACCAGTTGTAAAGCAGCCATCTCCAGGCCCTACCCATACCCAATCATTGAAAGTGTTGCGTACACATTGGAATGGCTGAAAAGAAGTGGGTAACCCTACCATGTAATCTTGAAAGCTTGTAGGATGCTAGGGAGTCAAATCAAAGCAGGGCCAGGACCTAAGACTCCAGAAATAGAACGCCGAAGTGTTGCTTTTGTACCTTACGTCCATAGATTGGCACATTGACTAAAGAATGTAGAGGAACGCTACAACGTTCCTGTGGTGTTTTCGGCCCATCGAAAATTGGCAGCAATCTTCGCCGGTGTAGAGTCGCAAGTAAGATGGCGACAAAAAAAAAAGGACGAAAAAATCAGTGTTGTACCAAGCACACAGCCCCGTTCGTTCCTTGTTTCAGGGGAGCTGTCTATAAGTTGTCGTTGTCCTGTGGTGCACTGTACATCGGCAAAACCAAAATATTCTTCAGTGAAAGATTAGGTGAACATTGGAGATTACTCAGGGGAGATTCTCCATAAGCATTGCCGCACATATGGCACGAACGATAAAAAAAAAAATCCAATGTGAACCACTCTTCGATAAAACAACGTTTTTAGTCAAAGGGATCAACTCGCGAGCAAGACTACTGAAGCCTTTCATATGCGTATCAGTGGAGCGAAGTGCGTACGTCACAGCTCTGTCCGCTTCTCTGGTAGGTAATCTCGGTTGTTCGCCAACTCACTGGGATAACCGGGGTAACAATTGATATTCTTCTTGCCAATATTGTTTTGTTTTTGTCGATTCTTCCTATTTATTCGAGCATATGTCTTGAATAAACTTTAGTTGTGAGTTAACACTCGTCTGTTTTTCTCAACTGTTCTTGTGTCTACGATAAACTTTTCAGTATCGACGTAAATTCGATTTGAGGACGTACTATCGTTGTTAGATGGAATGATAACAACGCAGCATGTTGAGAAAAGTCCAGCTGAAGCAGTCTGTCTATCTACCGGTATGCGGTAGCTTTGATTCTCTTTTCTTTAGCGTTTGTTCTTTCGTTGCGGCACTGTAGCGCCACATTAATTCTCCCAGAGATTGCGACTTGAGCAGCGCGGCTTCGCTACCGGTAACGGCTCTATTCGGCGTGGGTGAAGCGAGCGCAATGACGAAAGCAAGATAAAACTGTGTAGGCCAGCGAGCTACGAACTTTAGCTTCATCTACACGGAATACAGCCGCTGCCGGCAGCGAAGCCGCGCTGCTCATGTCGCCATCTCTGGGAGAATTAATGTGGCGCTACAGTGGCGCAACGAGAAAACGAACGCGAATCAAAGCTACCGCATAAGTGGACCTTTTCCCACGCACTCCGCTGTTTTTACTTAATTTTATGGCAGTAGTACTAACCTTAAATAGACCAATGAATTACGGGAATTTCGGCGAAGATATCCCTAAGATTTCGAAATACTTAGCGCAGACGGCTGCGCTGTCAGACGTAAAGTTGATGTTTGCTGCGAGATGAACGCCAAGGTATTTGCATGTTAGGGCACAGCTGAAATCATTTTACACTTATATACATTTAATATTATCTGCCACTTGTTATACATTATGGCTGATGATATCAAGTTTCCTTTGAAGAGCAAAGTGGTAGTCTGGACCGACGATGGGGCAGTACAAATCGCAGGTATCGGCTAAAATTTTATGCTCTATTATATGTCCATTGATATAGATAACAAATACTAAGCGGTCTAGAACACTGTCTTTGGTACGCCTGATGTGATATAAGTAAGGGATTATGAAGCCATGCTCACAATGGCGATGTGTTGGCGAACAAGTTGTGGAGCCATGGTAACATTTTGTTTATAATTAAATCACCGGCTGAATTCCAGTTTTGTTTATCCTTTAAAGATAAAGCAATTACACACATTTATTCACTGTAAACATTGTGGCAGAATCACATCATATCTGATTACGTAGTAGGACTGTGACGTAAATTTGTATTGTGGAGATTATCTTCTATCGGCCGGTTGTGATAGTGAGCTGTCCTAATATTTTTAACTATATTTTAAATGATGGTTATGCAGCATGAAAAACTAATAAGCGTTTCACTTGTACAGTGCACCATTCAAGGAAGAAATATCGCCAATATAAAGGGATTAAGTTTGATACGGTATTTGAATCAACAAATCCCTGCGAGGAGTGGACGTGCGATTATGATAAAGGGAGAGTGTGGATTAAAGCGTAAGTGTTTGCTGGGGCTCATTTTTAATATTCCTCAATTTTTTTTTTCATTTTTCTTTTCACTTCACAACTGTAACAGACACGTGCATTTTTAAAGCCATTTATTTCTGATCTCGTCAGCATCTGTCTAGAGTTTTCTCCCCGTGCTTTTTCTTCTCCGTGCAGTAATACTTTATTGTAATCATCGAATACAAGTGTTGATACGCTTGCTAAATTCCGATGAAAGTTTAATGCATTTCTTTATAGCCAAAATCAGTGTTCTAGTTTAGGCAAAACTGACCAAATAAGTAGGTTTAATTTTGGCAGAAGACTCCAATTGTATATAATTTTTCTACTATTCTTTAAACAAGTGAATCGAAGTCTGCTTTTATGCTAGGGTACCGTGACTGATTACGACAGAATTTTTGTTCTACGTCACATATATAGATTCTCTGAAGCGATGTCCACTCAATGCGCATGTCTAGAACGCCGGCAGAACGGTAAAGGGAGCGTGGCCCACAAAGTGACGCTTGCTGAGGCACGTGCACTCGTTCGCGGGATGACTGAAGGCATAGGGCGCACTACAGAGTTAGCCGAGTCAAGACAAGGCAGAACAGCGCGCGCGTCACTGGGCGTTTTCCCGGATGTTTTGATGGCGTCGGCCCACCGGGCTGAAATTTTGGCCCTGTCCAGGCCATGTGTGCCTAAATAAGCAATACCAGCAGAAATACAGAAACGTTCCTATGCCGCTCTGACACCGGAGGAGCAGCGGAAAATAACCCGTGAAAGCAGAAGGACCGTCAAATGACTGCATGTAGCGCTGTCCTTCGAGCCTTGGCCAAGAGCACAAGTTAGCTGAGACGTTGGACTTGGACTGTAGCTTGCATTGTTCTTAATTTAGAGGTCTGATCATAGTTGAGAGGTGGGCCTTCCCGAAAGAAGCTGGTTGTCCAACCCATAGAAATGCTTACAAAGGACCCAAAAGCAGATAAAGCTACGACAGGGTCAAGCAGAAGAAAGATCACCTGATTGTAATGACGGGAGAGGTGGGAGGGGGGGGGAGTAAGGGGGGCGCAGTGCTTCCTTGTCACAAGTTGATGGCCCTTTTCATGTTCAATCAGGAACAAATCTTGAGCAATGAAATCCTGCTCTACACCAACAGCGATGCGAGCAGATATTCCTCTTTGTCTCGCATTAATGCGCTTTTTCCACTTTGGCCCCGCCGTGCTGACGTAATACAGTGGTTAAGGCACTCGACTACAGTGCCCAAGGATGCGGGATCAAATGCCAGCCGAGGCGATCGCTTTTCGTTGGAGGCGAAAAGATATTCGCCCATGTGCTGTGTGATGTCAGTACAAGTTAAAGAACCCTAGGTAGTCGAAATTTCATGAGCCCTCTCCTTTACAGCGTCTTTCATAGCTCGAGTCGATTTGGCAGTTGAACTCTAAAAAACCAAAACCCAAACCTTTTTCCACTTTTCATTCTTGCTCTCAAGGGAGAAATTGTGATCGAAGTTAGCTAATTGCCCTCTAAGCATGTTGAATAATTTTTCTTGGTATCAGAAATCACCATAAATATCCCGAATCTTGCTCAGGCACCTGTTATTCGCAACCGCATCTCAGCTTATCGTGTATTACCAGTGCTTGCTAAAATGTTTTCCTCAGTTTGGTTCATACAGTTTAATGTTCCGAAGTGCCTAAGGATATGCGGGACGTGGTTAGTGGAGAGCGGTGATATTATGACATCTAGGGTTGGCTCTAGTCGAAATCAAAAATGCATGAGCATGGGCAGGCTATGCAATTTGAGGGCCGGATGGCGCTAAGCAGAACAATCAGGATTCCATGGGAACGCAAGTGTATAGCAGCGGCCGCAGCAGAACAGGTAGGGTCTGAGATCAGGAAGTTCGTGGTCGTCACTTAGATTTAGATGGCAAAGAACGTGGATAATTGGTTTGGTTTGGTTTGTGTGGTTTAACATCCCAAAGCGACTCAGGCTATGAGAGATGCCCTAGGGGAGGACTCCGGAAATTTTGACCACCTGGGGTTCTTTAACGTGATGGGGGCCTTGTCTTGCTAAGAGGCAAGTAAGACTAATCATGATGCTTTGCATGATGGTGGTAGGTCTTTTAACGCGTGCTTACATCGCACACTACGCGGGCACCTTGCTTTTCGCCAGCATCAAAAATGCGAACGCCACGGCTGGCATTAAGCCTCACTTACTTAGGTTCAGCAGTCGAGCGTCCTTGTTGCACCACGGTGGGACGGCAGCTTATTTATTTATTTTAATTAACAAATTTTTTTATTTATTAGAGGCCCTCCTACGAGTGTATTACACAGGTGGGAGGGGGATCGACAAGAACACATACAAAAGAAATACAGCAATTAAACTTGATTCAACTGAAATACACACAATGCACTTGATACCAAAATATAGCGACAAAGCACAAACCATCACAATAGTTAATAATAAATAAGCTGCTACACAACATTCTGTTCTAAAATATCTTGAAATGATTGTAATAAAGAATGGTTCGTCCTAATGGAATGCATGTAGTGTTTGCTACATACCAGAATTCTGGCTCAGTATTGTGCCTTAGGACAACATTTAGCTTTGCTTGGACCAGCGCAGCAGCAATGTTGTAATTTGCAGCCGACTCTGTTTTCACTGCCGCAAATGCTCAAAGGCAACAGCATTACTCAGCAGCCAAGGAAGCATAAGACATTCTGCCAAACAGCTCTGTTCTTGTTATTTTTCTGCATAGTTAATCCCTAAGAACTACTGTTATAGTGCTTTTTCGACTTTGCCTTTAAAAGATAATGTCTTCGCCGTAATTACTTCGCAGGGTTTATAGCCTACGACGCAGATACCATTCCATTCAAGTGGAGATCAGTGGGCTTTAGCTTTGCTCTGACATGTTATTCATTTTTCTGGATGAAAGACTACGTTCTTCCTTGCGCACTCCTTCATTGCAGGCTGTTCGTAATCCATGATAGTACGGTCACTGAAACAGTCTAGCTGCAACGGTTGTAGCTTGTCATTCCGCATACGCTAGCTGGAAATATGGCGCGACTAACAAGTGTAGACACTTAATTTGTAGCTAGGGTATACACTTAGATGGCCTGATAACTTCCAGGTAATTTAGATTAGCGCATACGCTCCACGTTCACAGGAACTTTGTACTGTATAGTGTACCCGTCAGCTTACGGGCGCTACCTCCCCGCAAAAGTCAGCCGACATATGTCTTCTTGATAGACAGCACCCGTTAGAAGGAGGGGGGGGGGGGGGGGGGGCGTATCTCTCTGAACAAGAATACCTTCCCCAATCGGTTTATAAACGGACTGGCTTGCCCTCATTTAGTTCCCAATCTGATGATCTCTCCGGTTAAGCCCCGTAACAGGCATGGCGTCAGCGCTTTCAGCTCCATACTTTGTCAGACCGCCTGCTTTAAGCACCGAACAGTAATGGTGTTTAGGATTTAGACTGCATCGCCGACAGGTCCGTCAAGTTCGATCTCCAAACCGGTAACGGTACGGTCTTTTCAGTTCAAGCTGCATACCGGACATGTCTGTCCAGCGTGAGCTTCATACTAGACAGGTAGACAGGTCAGTATCGTTTTAAATCAAACTCTGTGTCTGTAAAAGCTAAATCTGTTTTTTATTTGTGCAAAAGGTTACACGCATCTTAATTTACTACCGTTAAACTTTTACATCAGGCAGTCGGTGGAGTATTCCATCAGTCGTAAGAAAATTTAAATGCATTGTCTGTGAATGGGACCTGTCAATTGGAGATTTTACTCTGGCTTGTACGTTTTCTCTCAACCACCGGGCTGATCTTGATGACGTCGCAATTGCGGTCGGCTAGCTCAAGGCGGATCACTGATGAACTTCCTCTCTGGCATCGATTGTTCATATACCCAAACAAACTCCGCTCTCAAAGTGGCTGCATTGTGATATACTCTTCCACAACCTGGTAACCCGACAAAATGCACACGAAAAATTGTGTGTTGACCGGAATTCCTGACGTCTTTAACGCGCAGCACAGATGAACTGAACTTGGGTCCCAAACGAGGAAGACGTGACAGCTTGTAGCGCAGATGGGGTTTCCAAATTATGTTCCTCCAGCAATTCCTCGACTGCCTTTGCGTGGACCTTACTCTGAACTTCTAGTCAGGTATTAATGTAAAAGAAACAGTAAAGCGCAGTAACAAACTGAGCTAAAGACCAGACAAAATGAGCGCCATCGTTGAAATATGCAACTACTGCAAATTAAAATGGTATATGCACACACGTGTAAATCTAAAAAAGGAGAGATGAGCGTAGCAAGGAACAAACGAAATTGAATCTCGCAGCTGCACTGACTCAAAAGCTAGGGGGCATTACTGACTAACTCGAGGACGTGGCGTCAGTTACCGCCTCTAACGACAATTGTTTATTTACGGTAAACGCAAAACACTCGTGTACTGTGTATGCAACTCCACGTTGAATGCCAGAGTATTGAAATTTCCGGAGTCTTCACTATTGCGTCCTTCATACCCTAATTAGATTTGGGAATATAAACCAGAGTAAAACCATAGGAAAACTTAAACCTGCCGTCCACGCCAATAGCGCATGGCGCATGTACTGTAGCTTTCTTGTTTCTTGTCCCTTGTTTTCGTTTTCGCGCTGTTTATATCACTAATGTGCAGTTGCACCCTTCAAAAGTTGTTTCGGATCTTTTTTTGCCTATCTGGAGAAATGCAGTCCATTTTCCGGTCCAATGCGAGGTACACGCGATCATTTGATGTACCGACTACTGCAGGTGGTGGTACTTGAACCTCTTCGTACGTAACCTGGTGGTGAGGGTTAACTTTCGAAGTGGCGATTGCGATCTTGTAAATTCAGCTGGCGATGGAATTCGGCGCCAATGAAACAAGCCTAAGCAGTCGGTCGCCGGTTGATGTCACTCCCACAATGACACTTCCAGGAAGGTCGCACACCAGCCTAAAGCAGTTCATCATCGCATAACTGCGGTATTCCTTAGTCAGCTCTATGGAGAGGATTTCTTTCGGATCTGGTCACCCTATTAAGGCTTCTCGCTGGCGCACTTCTTATCGCACCGATAAAACAGAAGGAGTTCATTGCTGTTGCCACTTTGCCCACCAAGCGGGATTATATATGACGTTTCGGCTCATTTATGTCCCGTCAGAGCTATGGGGCGTCGTACCTCCCCTATTTCTGCAACACAAAAACATTATTCCTGCCGTGGTCGTCCTGTCACGCGATGTTGTTTTTTTTTTGTCTTGTCCAACAACGCAAGAGTTATGGGAACCTCGGCTGGGTCCCCAATTATAACTCATCTGCCGCCTCAAGAAGCTTGACAGAGGTTGCAGCCTGCGCTCTCCTCAAAGAGACCTGCATCCTTTCGGAATGGCCTTTAGTGAGAGGTGGGCCCTCTCAATCCTGGTTCTTCACTGGATAGCGTTAAAAATCGAAGACACACAAGACTCAAATCACAGAAAGTAGAAACAGCAGAACAATTAAAGCCCCGCCGGGGTGGCGCAGTGGTAAGACGCCCGGCTACTGTGCCGGAGTTCCCGGGTTCGAACCCGACCTCGGCGGTTGCGTTTCGATGGAGGCGAAACGAAGTGGCGTCCGTGTGCTGTGCGATGTCAGCGCACGTTAAAGATCCCCTGGTGGTCGAAATTACTCCGCAGCCCTCCACTACGGCTCCCCTTTCTCTCTTTCCACTTTCACTCCCGCGGTTCAGGTGTCCACAGAGCAAGTGTGACAGATACTGCGCCTTTCCCTTCCTCTGGCCCCGCCGGGGTGGTGCAGTGGTAAGACGCCCGACTACTGTGCCGGAGTTCCCGGGTTCGAACCCGACCTCGGCGGTTGCGTTTCGATGGAGGCGAAACGAAGTGGCGTCCGTGTGCTGTGCGATGTCAGCGCACGTTAAAGATCCCCTGGTGGTCGAAATTACTCCGCAGCCCTCCACTACGGCTCCCCTTTCTCTCTTTCCACTTTCACTCCCGCGGTTCAGGTGTCCACAGAGCAAGTGTGACAGATACTGCGCCTTTCCCTTCCTCTGGCCCCTCCGGGGTGGTGCAGTGGTAAGACGCCCGACTACTGTGCCGGAGTTCCCGGGTTCGAACCCGACCACGGCGGCTGCGTTTCGATGGAGGCGAAACGAAGAGGCGTCGTGTGCTGTGCGATGTCAGCGCACGTTAAAGATCCCCAGGTGGTCGAAATTACTCCGTAGCCCTCCACTACGGCTCCTCTTTCTCTCTTTCCACTTTCATTCCCACCTTCCTCCCTTCCCTTACGGCGCGGTTCGGGTGTCCACAGAGCAAGTGTGACAGTTACTGCGCCTTTCCCTTCCTGTGAACCAATTTAACTTCCTCTGAACCAACCAACCAACCAACAATTAAATTTTGAGAAATGCTAGCCTGTCTTCTCGCAAGAATTGTGTTTTGCAAAAAAAAAAAGAAAAAAACTTCCCCGAGAGTTTCAAAACCTCCTCGAAAATAAACCTGCAAGAGAAAACGAGAAACCAGTGAACATGTTCAGTTGTAAAGTGAAAACGTGGGCGAAGATTTCGACCTATGTCATAACACTAACAATGTCATACGAAGCCACTTGGGGTAACATATGATAGCGTGCAGGTCCAGGTAAACAAATAACAAAAAAACCCACATACATGAAAAAGGAATAAATGTGATATGCCAGGCGTATTAGCCTTAGGGAACAAACAAGAAGGCCTGGAAAGTTTCCTCTGAGGCCTTCGGCGCTGGCATTATTCCGCCGTTTTCCATATCACAGATCTAATGCGTGCTCTTGTGTAGCTAGGCTTGAACCAATAAATCTTCTACCTTTTTAGCAGACATGATCATGATACGAAGCCGACTAGAAACCGAGACCTCACCAAAAGCACCGATGTTTCTGAGAGCCTCAAATTAACAGCAGCATAATTTCTTTGACACATAGTACGCTTCCACGTATCGATGGCTTCACACTTATAAACGCTCTAAGATGCTCAGACCTCTGTCCTCTTTTTGTCATTTTTTGGTGAGGATGACCCTCGGTACATACTGGTTAGTGTACCCAGCGCCAGCGCCCCGCTGTGTGAGTGCGTGGCGCCATTTCCAATGAAAGCCCGTTGCGAGCAATAGAGGGCGCTGCATGTCAGGTGTGGATCCGATGTCAGCACCGCCGTTGGCGCTAAAGCCCTTTAGCGCTGCGTCGAGGCACGCTAGGTGGAGGTAGGTGTGGGCCGTCGCGTCGTCAAGCCGCATGACGCCGTTGTTTCTGTGCAGCCGTTGCTGTTTTGCTTGTGCGATCGAGTCTTTTTTTCTAATCGAGGTGCAGTGCTGACTTTTACTACAGCCACATGCCCAAGGCTAAGCGACAGAGCAAAGACCAGACGTGTTTTTTTTTTTTTTCGATATGCCGAAGTGGCTATGGTTGTGGCCGATTCCTCTGCCCGGGGGGCACACATACCGACTCGAGGCGGGTCGTGTTAGCATAGAGGTTTAATCATCTTATGTCCGGAGGTCAGGGGTATCGTGTCCGGGAGCCAGCAGTAGGAACGCCCGCACTGAAGTCGATGTCGGCCAGGAAGAGAGCGAGGCGACGGCGTGCGCTCCCCTTTATAGCCCCCGCTCGGGACCGGTTATCTCGGCATGAGCGGGGAGAAGGAAGGGGTGAAGGAGCGGTGCATCAGTAGCCGCGGCAAAAGCACTCCCTTCAGATGTGGTTGGTATGGTCTCCACGCCGTTCAAATAAGCAGTTTTTTTTTCACTGCGCCCACCGACGCTATGCTTTCTAGCACTGTTCTAAAATAATGTTGCTATTTCGCATACAGAATACAGCCCACACCATACATGATTAGAGGCAGCAATGTGGGCTGAGGTCGCTATAATATGATACATAGGTTATAGATTTCAGGTGTCCCAACTAATCACGGCAGGTTAATTCGATTCACTAATACTCCGAAGCTTCAACCCAGACAGTTTTGTCTTTAACGTATTTTCAGTGTGGCTACTGATGCATATATTTAGAAGCAGAAGTGTAGCTCAGGCCCCGTTTTTGAGAGTTGGTAAGAAGAATGGCTGACTAATTAATAATGTATGTTATATTTTAGTGTTCTAATCTACATCCTTGGTTTTTGTTTATAAAGCAGATGTTCCAAGAGCAACCTTATGGCACATTGCAGCTGGTCCGGTGGAGATGAAACAAAGCCTTTTCCTCACTGTTGTCATCCACGCAGATGTGAGAGGGAATTCACACGCTACACGGATTACGTGTAGATTGTTATCTCTACAACTTAGTCGTTTGGAAAACGTTATCAGAGGAATAAATCGACCTTATTATTTCGTCTCGTTTTCTACACATGCCCAAGTTTTTCAAAAGCGAAACGATGTTTGACCCTGCTCTTGTAAAGTATGCAATGCTGGTTTCACATGTATTTTTTTAATTATGGTAAGCCCTAGGTGGCCTATCCCAACCTTTTAAGCCCTTTTATTCGTTGATGATTAACGTTTTCGTATACAAGACCACGTATCCTTTGATAGGTCGGCCAGCAAGCAAGCCTTGGGAAAATGAGAAGCTCAGTGTGAGATACTTAGATTGAGCCATTAGCCATTGGCAGCAAACAATGCCTAGGGAATTTCTTTCGTGCGTGTTGGCTAGTGTATAATTAGAAAGTATTCTTAGGGATATTTGCTTACAATGCAGATAAAAAAATTGCGAGGCGCTTAGGCACCGCGTAAAAGTTGATGGGGTAGCGATCTGGCTTTCCGACATGCTTCCCGACTATTGGTGCGATGCCAGGGCACGCTGCTCTCATCGGCGGAAAGAGCAGCATATGATATCGCGTAAAATTAGCCGGGCTCTGATCCAACTTAAACCAATCAGGACGCGCATAAGCACTGTTTGGCATGGTTCGGCATATGTTTAATACGAAAGAATTTTTTAGCTTATGAGTGGCGTTAAAACGTTTTGCGAACAGCATGCATAACAGGATCTGTGGACAGAGCATGCATGCAGCACCGCTCAATATACAAAAAAAAAATTAATAAGTTTAGATGTCCTTCAATCGCTTTTCATGAGCATTAGCCATCGGCCGCAACCCAAATCCCTCCTGCCGCGCCCGTCTTGGCTCACTCCCACTCTTGGTGCGCTTATCGGCAACGGAAAGAATATTAATACTTTCCGTTGTTTGATGGTCGCGGCAGCCTGTCTGTCACGGCTTTTGTCGCTCTATTTAGCGATATGCCGTATATGTATGACATATTCACAGCGTGAGTGTATTGCGTTTGGAATATGATGAAGACGATGATATGCACTGCACACCGCCAGAGTGGGCTGCTGTTTTACACGAGCCGTGATTGGCTGCAGCTACAGCACATGGCTCTCCTGCCTCGGAAAGTCAGTGAATACGACGATGTGTGTTGCATAGCGCGAGATGATGCAATATGCGGTGCACGATACGTGGAGACAGCTATGGAGCGCATGAGATAGTATTGCCACGTGCCTAGCGCCGCGCAACAGCTGTGCTTGGTGCCGACGACGACGAAGCGGTTGTTGGCACGAGCGGCGCGCTGGTGCTTGACTCTGTGATCGGAACTACAAGTCGACCTTATTCTCGGGTCCTCGGCTACGTGTACCTTCACGGCTCCCTGTGACTTGAATCGTGACACTGGTGGAGGTGCGGGGTGTCGACCCCCGTACCTGATGCAGCCAGTACGCTCGGCCGCTGAATTCCATCTCCACACTACCACCGTCTGACCGAACCGACTGCAATCCCGGGGCAGATATGAGCTCACTTCGCGACCTCATTCGCACCATGGTTCGCGAGGAGCTCCAGCAACTTCATGGATCAATTTGCTCCTGGCGCGGCTTCTCTGGCCAGCATCATCCGTCAGGAGGTCCAGAACGCACTCACGCCACCGATATAAGTACAGTCGTTCCACCACCACCCCCGGGCCTCACCCAGCGGATGACTTATGCTGATGTCACACGCCGCCCCGCCCTGCTACCTACCCCTTCGTCTTACACGCCACCTCAGGTCGCTGTGCACGCTGCGGAACCGCTGCCCCTTTGGGCAGATCGGCGCCAGGCGCCCCGGAAGACTGATCTCTGGCGCGCTCCGGATAACCGCCCTCTCTGCTACCACTGTGGCGAGGCAGGTCACCTATACCGGCAGTGCCTTTATCGTCAGATGGGCCTTAGGGGATTTTCCCCCGACAGCCCTCGTCCACGGCCTGGTCAGCGGCCTCAGGACATCGCCGAGTACGTCACCCGCCAGCGTACGTCAAGCGCCAGTCTGCCACATTCTCCTCGTCGTGAGTCGCGCTCGCCTTCGCCTCGTCGCTCCTCGCCCTCTGATCCACGGTACACCGCTCGACGCCATGGTTCCTCGAGCTCTCATCGGGACAACTAGCTCCGGCGACCTTTGGGGGCGAGGCCGCCGCACACCGATTCGCAGCAAAGCTTCCACCGCCGCACAGCTCGATTCGCCCCGACGTCGAACGCCGAATTCTGTCCAGTTTTCGCCGCACAGACCAGCTCGCCCCGACGTCGTCCGCATCACCGACCAGTTATCACCGCCGTGTCGCTTTAATCGCTGCGATGCAGACCACACAACTGCCGCCCAGCTTCCGCCGCTGCA
Source organism: Amblyomma maculatum (assembly GCF_055883805.1). Lineage (NCBI taxonomy): Eukaryota > Metazoa > Arthropoda > Arachnida > Ixodida > Ixodidae > Amblyomma > Amblyomma maculatum. The sequence continues at coordinate 9,683,701 of NC_139351.1, read as the reverse complement.
CCGCTCGCTTCACTCCGACCTGCCGTCGACATTGAATTGTCCTGACGCCGACCACCCAACTTCCGTCCAGCTTCCGCCGCCACACCGCTCACTTCACTCCGAACCGACGTCGACAGGCACTGGTCTTGGCCGGGTCTCCCTGGACATCCCTGTTATGGTCGACACGAAGGAGGTCAGCGCTTTAGTTGATACGGGAGCCGATTATTCTATCCTTAGCGGGCGGCTTACAAGGACACTGAAAAAAGTGATGACGCCATGGAATGGACCAGACATACGGACGGCAGGCAGACATGTGGTTGAGCCACTGGGTATGTGTACAGCCCGGGTTACGGTGCGAGGCTGCACACTTGTTGCGAAAAAATATGCCATATTAGCCGCTAATCAGATTTACTACTTTCGTCTTCTACAGTACATTCACCATAATAGGCTGTATACTACTCTACCTGATAGATCTACAGTAACGTATGACCTGCGAGCACGAAAAAAACTTGTACCTATTACTCGAACCAACTATAGAAAACAGAAATTAACTTTTCAGGTGCCATCCCTAATCAACAACACACCAAATGTGGAATTTTCATTGGCACATAGTGTATTTAAAAAGAACGTAAGACAATATTTAAATAAATATCCCCTATTATTGCAATGGTGGTAGTAACTGTATTTTTCTCATATGTAACCTTTCTTGTTTAAATAGTTTTTGCTTTTAGTGTAAATATTTATGTTATTGACAGCGTGATCTGTTGATTTGTATATCCAATGAATACTGCATGTATTCATATCTTTTACATATCGTATGTAAGTGTTGCATAATGTTTTTATTTTATTTTATATACACTATAGGTGTGTGCTGTTGTCTTTTTGTTATCTGTTTTGGGAGCCAAGGCCCAGTCAGGCCTGCCGCCTTTTGCATTGGCTTCCCCTTTCTTGTAAAAGAAAGAAATAAACTTTAACTCCAACTTCAACTCCAACTTTTCTTGTTCTACGCGAATGCTCTCGTGATGTTATTCTTGGCATCGACTTCCTTCGTGAGCACGGCGCCACTATAGATCTACCGGACCGCTTGGTGACGTTTTCCGCCAAACTGGCCACTGAAAAGCATGAGTACCGTGGGCCCCACTCCACGCTGCGAGTCGCCGATGATAGCCTCACAGTGCCACCACGCGCCAGCATCCTCGTCAGTTACCTGTGACGAGCCACATCACGGTCTCCGGGTTGTTGAGCCTAATGTCTCCCTCTCACTCGCCTTGAGTGTTTCTGTGGCAAGAGGTCTTTGTTTCCTTCGTGGCAGAGAGACGGAGGTGCTTGTCACCATTTTCTCTAATGAACATCGACATCTGTTCCGTGCTGTCATTGCCTACGTTGACCATCTGCAGGAAGTCGCCGAATGTTTTGCTTCCGAGGAAGCTATGCCTAGCACTGAACCGGATGATGCCGTACACGCTGTCGACATCAATTCTAGCATTTCCTCCGCTGAAAAGAGGCAACTCCACGATCTATCGCTGGAGTTTCGTGCGTGCTTCACGTCTTCATCTAAAGTGCAGCAAACGTCGGTCATTAAAAACCGGATTATCACGCATGAAGGCACTCGACCCATCCATCAGCAGCCCTATCGTGTGTCTCCTCGGGAGAGAGACGCTATCCAACAGCAAGTCAAGGAGATGCTCGCCGATGACGTCATTCAACCTTCAAACAGCCCATGGTCGTCGCCTGTAGTCCTCGTTAAAAAGAAAGACGGAACACTTCGTTTCTCCGCTGACTATCGGACACTTAACAGCATCACAAAGAAGGACGTCTATCCGCCGCCACGGATTGACGACTCTCTAGACCGACTTCGCCGAGCCAAGTACTTCTCCTCCATTGACCTCAGGAGCAGTTATTGGCAAATTGAAGTTGATGAGAGGGACCGTGAAAAAACTGCCTTCGTAACACCAGATGGACTTTATGAATTCCCCGTCCTCCCATTCGGGCTCTGCTGTGCTCCTGCCACCTTCCAGCGGATGATGGACACTGTGCTCACAGGTCTTAAGTGGCAGACATGCCTTGTTTATCTCGACGACGTGATAATTTTTTCACCGACGTTCACGGAACACCTGTGCCGCCTGAGAACTGTTCTTGAAGCCTTCCGGTTTGCCAACCTTTCTCTCAAGCCTCAAAAGTGCCACTTCGGGTTCACCGAATTGAAATTTCTTGGGCACATCGTGAGTGCTGATGGCATCCGAGCTGACCTTGAGAAACTTGCTGCCATTGCTGCCATTGCTGCCTTTCCCGTCCCCGCCCACAAAAAAGCAGTCCGACAGTTTTTGGGGCTGTGCTCAACAATATTGTCGCTATATCAAAAACTTTGCACAGATGGCCAGCCCTCTGACTCTCCTGACTCGAGATGACGCATCAGTTTCCTGAGGCGCCGAGCAGCAGATGGCTTTAGACGAGTTACGACGCCGGCTCCAGTCACCCCCAATCCTGGCACATTTCGACGATGCCGACACAGAGTTACACACGAATGCGAGCAACGTTAGCCTTGGAGCCGTTCTAGTTCAGCACCGAGACGGGGTCGAGAAATTAATTGCCTACGCCAGCCGTGCACTTTCCCGTGCTGAGTGCAACTATTCCACCACTGAAAAAGAATGTCTGGCGATAGAATGGGCCGCTGCCAAGTTCCGCCCGTACCTTTATGGCCGACCGTTTCGTGTCATCACTGACCATCACTCGTGTTGGCTGAAAAACTTAAAGGATCCTTGTGGCCGCTTAGCACGTTGGGCATTGCGCCTGCAGGAATTCGATTTCGATGTCATAAGTCTGGCTGGAAGCACACCGATGCTGATAGCTTGTCCCGCGCGCCCGTCGGCCCTCTTTCGTTAGATGCCACTGACGACGACAGCTTCCTCGGAGTAGTCACTACGTCCGATCTCGTTTCCAAACTGCGTGCCGACGACGAGCTGCGACTGATTATTGACCATCTTGAAGGTGGGCATCCTACAATACTCCGGTATCTTGCTCGGAGGTTGTCGTCGTATTGCCTCCGCAATGGGGTGCTTTATAAGAAGAATTCTACGTCGAGTGCAAAAACATACCTGCTAGTCATACCGGCTGATCTAAGGCACGAAATCCTCCTGGCCTGCCACGACAAACGAACTTCAGGGAATCTTGGCTTTACACGCACCCTAAACCGAGTCCGGGAGAACTATTACTGGCCACATCTTTCTCCGACCGTAAGACGTTACGTACAGACTTGTCGACAATGCCAGCGGCGAAAAAAACCCACGCTCAAGTCATCCGGTTCATTACAAATCATTGAACCACCCCTCACACCCTTCGAGCAAGTGGGCATGGACCTTTTAGGCCCATTTCCTTTATCCTCGAACGGACACAAGTGGATCGTAGTCGCCAGAGACTACTTAACACGCTACGCTGAAACGAAGGCCATTGCCCGAGGTACTGCCGGCGATGTTGCTCGATTCTTTATGAACGACATTGTGCTCAGGCACGGTGCACCGTCGACCATCATTACTGACCGAGGAAAGGCGTTTACAGCTCGGCTACGGCGGGACACCTTAACTCTCAGCCATACTGAGCATCGCACAACAACAGCGTAGCACCCTCAGACAAATAAATTAACGGAACGACCAAACAAAACTTTGGCGGACATGATCTCAATGTACATCGACGTTGAACATAAAATGTGGGACGAGATCCTGCCGTATGTCACCTTCGCCTACAATACGGTACCACAGGAAACCACGAAGTTTACACCGTGCCGTCTCGTACATGGCAGGGAGGCCCGCACGATGTTGGACGCGATGCTCCCGTGCGGGGATGAAGTGGTTGAACCCGATGCTGCCCATTTCGCAGAGCAGGCCGAGCAAGCCCGTCAGCTGACCCGCTTGCCCATCAAGGAGCAGCATGCCACCGACGCCCGACACTATAAGCCTACTACGAACCAGGGGACCAAGTATGGGTGTGGTCCCCCGTGCGCCACAAAGGCTGGAGCGAGAAACTGCTCCACCGCTATTTCGGACCCTATAAAGTCCTGCGCCGCTTAAACAGTTACGAAGTTTTTCCAGATGGAACTGCGACGGTCAGTGTTCGGCACCAGCGGCCTGAAATTGTGTCTGTGGTGCGCTTAAAGCCGTACTTTTCGCATGACTGAGCGCTTCCTGCAAGTGAAACCTTGCGTTATTGTACAGTTCACCTCACACCTAATTTTTTTCTCCTCTCACCTAGTCATCGGGACGATGTTTTCTTTCACAGGCGGGGGGGGGGGATAATGTCACGTGCCTAGCGCCGCGCGACAGCCGTGCTTGGTGCCGACGGCGACGAAGCGGTTGTTGGCACGAGCGGCGCGCTGGTGCTAGACTCTGATCAGAACTACAAGTCGACCTTATTCTCGGGTCCTCGGCTACGTGTACCTCCAAGGCTCCCTGTGACTTGAGTCGTGACAGTATGTCCAAGAATAACGCAAACGTCTCATGTGAATACAGTAGACGCTCTAAAACATTGGACGTATTGGGTTTATAGCGGCGCCAGAATGAACAGATCAGTCTCCCAGGTCTATTCTTTCTCGTGAAGCTGCAACGAACATTCTTGCTGTGCAGTAAATGTGGTAGTTATCATCACGTTCTCGTTCTAGCACAGTATCCAGTTGCGCTTAGCTTTGTTCTCTCGACGATAAGGTCCCGCAACTATATACTGTGTAGCCATGCAAAATCACAAGAATACCTGCAATAGTGGACAGTACAGGTGAAAAGTGCATGGCTTCTTGCACTTAAGCATCAAGACTCGTAGTCTAGAAAAGTTACGAGAATTTCTCAGGTGGTTGGTGCTTTTCACATGACATAGCCGGACCGTGCTAAGTAGGAGGTAGAATGGTGCGTTCGCTGACGTTTCTCTTCGCTTGTGGAAGTCGCCGAACCTTGGATCAGTCAGTGGGCTATGTTATGTATGAGGCAGGTAAGCTAGGGCAAGTTTAAAGGAGCCACCAAAACGAGCGCCTTCCAAATACGACACAAGGAAGCCTTGTTTCACTCACTTGAATCCTCACCGCATCTAAGAATTGCGAGTATATCTCTCTGAGGAAGCATGGAGTGTCCGCTTCTTAAACCAGAAAGGAATGGCAATCTTGCTGAGCTGAGAGTGTCAGTATACATGTCGTGTGCGGTAGAAATATAACTGATAGTCTCAAATGTTTTTCTTTTTTTTTGCTCTCGCCATTGCAGTTGTTTACAACACCTAAACAATGTCCCTAAACATTTCTGTCCGTGATACAGAGAATTTTATTGAGAATCACTGTACGTATTTTGAGATCACAAACACCTCATCCGCTCTTTCAGCCATTCTAGCTTATATAGTGTACAATATTGTGGAATTGATGAAAACTAAATAGAAAATATGACGCTATGCGCCCTTTTATTGCAATGTTTACTGTTCCTTATACCTTTTGTCGAGCAATGTTAATGTTTTTCTTGCCATAAGAACCTTTTTTTCCAAGCGTTGAAAATAGTTTGGCAAATACATAATTCCACAACCTTTTCAGCGAAGGGTCTGGTTAAGAAATGTCACGTAAAAGCCTTCTTTTCTGCCGCTGTGCATTCCCACTACAGTCTCCCGTCTCACACAGTCTCACACAATGACGCTGTGTGAACAAGCTCGAGGCTCCCGCTGCGTTTCACAGCTGGAAAGACATATACGGGTATTTCCAAACAGACGCAGATTATGTTTACAGAAGAGCATCAGTCTTTTACTATACTTCATCGGACTCGTCGGATCAGCCTGTGGGCTTTAGTGACTGATATTTTGTAGGCTACTTTGAAGCTGGAAAATCATGTATGTCCTTACTTACGCAGCACAGAGTGATTGGTATTTTCTTGCTTCAGTAATGGTCACCGTTCATATTTTTAGTCTTTTGGCAATGCCTTTTTTACGCTGCAGCTGTCTTCTTTGCGTTTTAAAAGCCGGTTTTCGTGCGCATCTAGTTAGTTTATCTGCTTTCCTCTTTGCGACATGCTTATTTTCGTTGCAGGTCCTCATTACTTTTTCTGCCTCTATATTTTCTTTGTATGTTTGACGCTTCGATGCAAGGCTGAAAATTTTCAAGCGGAATTCGTTGAGTCTAAGAATGGTACGTGCAATCACAATGCGAGGCGCATGAGGTGGTTTTTAAAGTGTTTTGTTGTATTTTTATATTATTACAGGTATGGCATTGGTTGGTGTGGCTCTGCTACTAATTTATCACCTAAGTAATTTTCCCCATTTACGTGATGAAAAAAGTACGTCTGGAACACGGAAGGGCCTTAGTGATATTTTCGTATAGAAATATTCCATGAGTGGCTTTCTGTAAAAGACAAATAACCTTTCTCGTTCGCTCTTGGTCACATTTGTTAACATATGTATCTGTGTTTGGGTTGAGTTTGGCTTTTAAAGCTTGTCGTGGAAAGCAACTCAGGCTTCGAGGGAAGATGCAGTGGAGGGTTCCGAAAATTGCGACCACGTCTGGTTGATTACCGTAGACTAAGCGCACAACACACGGGCGCTTTGGTTTTCGGATCTAATCAAAAGCTGCTTCTGTGGCCGAGCTTTGATCTCGGGACCTTGGCTTCAGCAGTTTAGTGGCCAAGCCACCAAGCCACAGTGGAGGGGAATATTGGTTTTGAGAGCAGACATGCCTGCATTCCACTTAAGGGCTCAATCTTAAGTTACATTCAATATTCAGTTTCATGCAGAAAACATATCTATATTAGGAATCATAAATACAGCGCACCTCGATGCACCATTTGAGTCACCTAGCACGATACAACAGTCTTAACCATGCCTTTATCAAGTGCCTCACATAACAGAGCTGATTTTTTCCTCCAATATTGTCTGCAAGAAAACGCAAGCTTCACACGCATAACTATCATTCTGCATGAAAAGGTGTTACATTGGGCGCGTGCGTCAGACCCTTTCCACCTCTTCTAAAATGAGCGGACTTGACTCACATTTCGTATAGTATGTTTAATATGATATGAATGTTTTACTGTAGTGGCAACTATGTTCACATTCGGTGCCAAATTTCACTGCTCTTTGCATGGTTCATATGTACCATGCGAGTTGTAAATGCACTGTATCGTTCTATGGACATTGCGCTGTTAACCATATCCTGCGGCTTTTTACTGAATTTAATACCATCGGGTACTGCTGTGTATAAATGCATCGCTCTACCTTTCCAAAAGCTTGACTCAAACGCTAAGAGCACTTCAGAATCTGCACTGGAGAAATGCGGAAGCCTGACTGTTGGTCCTGCACACAGTACATTGCGAGCCCTTTCTAGCAAGGCCAGGAGTCCTGCTGAAGAGCAGAAATTTTCTTCGTTTTTCACGTGCTAATTGCAGTATGTAGTATGTACTAATATCAGCGCAAGACAGCAAACTAGCGCTCTTTGGCCTGAGTCGCCCTTGCGCAAATGAAATTAACCATCATCATCAAGACAGCAAACGATAAGACTTAAACACGAGGACAAACAAGCGCTGAACTTCAAGCTCCAAATAATGTAACATCAACTGGCCCGCACGCTTACCCTACTCGTTGCAGTGCTCCTGAAAGTGTGCGATTGACGATGCAGCGTTGCTCGTCGTCGCGCCCCCTACGCTGCCATGAAGACGCTAGGAACGCTAGACAAGGAGAACACATCACGCGAAATCTCGCGGACAGATATCTCGAAAAAATCGCTCGAATGTGAGATTTTCACAAAGAACCAAAAAGGTTTTCGCCTTAAAGCATGACTCAAAGCACGTTTTTTCTTCACCGCTTGGTTAAGGATCTCCTTTAGCTATCCATAGTTCAGATCAATGAAATATGAAGTATGAGAAGCCTTCATAAATGGAAAGATGAGTGCTCAGAAGACGTCATTTAAAGTCATTTCACTGTTAAAAATTTCATTTTTAATAACTATGTTTAGAGTAGTAAAAAAATGTTTTTGCAAATCTAAATTCTACCGACGAAAATTTATTTATAGCTCCCGTGATGAGTTGTGGCAGAGGAGGAAATTTGGCTTTTCATGCCAGTATTTTATACATATCCACTCTGCTCTTATCTTGTCAGCTACTATGCGATATCTGTTGGCAGTTCTTTCACAAGAGTACTCCATGGGCTCATTATGGAAAAATAGCTACCAAATGTGATAGGAAATACACTAACTTCAGTAATATAAATCGGCTACGTAAATTTCAATCTACAATTTATTTCATCCAGTGACAAAATTTGTTTACATTTACAAAATTACAAAAGGCTTATAATTAAAACTAATTTGCACCCAATGAATTGCAGGTATGTGCATCTTTCATAACAGGACTCTTGTGCAACGAATTCCAACTGATCTACAGTATCCCTGCGTACAAGCTACATGCTTGCTGGTGAACGGCAAGTACGCGGTTTTTCAACATACGTAAGTGTTAGATAACAAAATGTGTACACAAACATTATTTATAATTTTGGTAAATCTTGTGCTTATATTTTGTATCATTAGATTACTACTGGTCAATTTGTCTGCTTCACCATAGATATTTTAGTGCTCACATTTTGATCTTCGTGAGCTGAACCGCATTCATGCAAACCCTAGCATCACTTGTATATTTTAGTTTACAGGTGCCACACACAATACGTATAACGTTTTTCATGTGTGCACACACTGTAAGAAACGTGTTTAAAATTACATGGATGTTTAAAGAAAGTTCCATTTCCAATTAAAAAAAAAATCGCTTGTACACCACTGATCGGAATGAATTAAAAAAAAATCTAATTTCATAGCTACGGGATCAAACCTTGGCTGCCAGGCAAACAACTCGGGATACAAATTTCGTCTGCTCAATTTTCTCTCGAATTCTTGCTTGAATATTAGATGCATCATTAACTGTAAGCGTAACAGCATGCCACCCTCGAAATCGCCGCCCGAAGAACGGCTGCGTAACAGTTTTGATAAGAAAATAGATAATCAGTGGGGCCACATAGAGGTCTACTATTGTTTACTATGAGCATATAGTAAGCCAAACGAGAATGGAGAGTTACACCCTACTGCATCGGTATCTATTATGGATGCTATCATTGCACTCGCTTTTCTTTGGCTAGACAAAGAATAGTACTAGGCCAACTTTATGAGTGCAATCGAGTATTGCCAGCTCCTATTTCGTGTAATGCGGTTACGAAAGGTTTCATCTTAAGACTACTGTTATTTGACAGAATGTTGAGCTTTACGCAATAGTTTTTGTTTTTTTACACTAAAAAAACGCGAAATAGGAGAAGAATGGAGCTAAAATTACACGTTATTCTATAAACTGCAGCAAAAAAAAAGGCCTCTGAATGACAGAAACGCATAAAACAAAAAACGAAGTATGAAAGGCTGCATCTGTCAATTTACAAAAATGTTTTAGTAACTGTAAGCTAAAAAACCTAAAATCTGAAAAAAAATGATCAACAGAACACATCGAAACGCAGCTGCCGGCGTTCGGGATCGAACCCGGGTACTCCAGCACAGTAGTGCCCGGGTTCGGTCCCGAACACCGGCGGCTACGTTTCCATGAAGGCGAAACGGACACGCGTCGTGTTCTGTGTGATGTCAGCGCACGTTAAAGATCCCCAGGTGGTCGAAATTACTCCAAAGCCCTCCACTACAGCTCCTCTTTCTCCCTTTCACTTTCCCTCTCACCTGCCTCCCTTCCCTTACGGCGCGGTTCAGGTGTGCACAGATCAACTGTGACAGATACTCAGCCTTTGCTTTCCTGTGAACCAATTATTATTATTATTATTACACATAGCAAAACCAAAAATTTATGCCAGGACAGGCGCCAGAAAACTGGTATCTTCGAAACCTTTCAAAAGCATCACTAGTAACCATTAAATGTGGCTCCATACTGAAGTACTGATACGACGGTATTTTACGCCATAGCATAAGGTCCCCATGCCACAATAAAAAGCTGGTGTAGGTCTTGACGATCTTTTAGCGTTAACTTCAGCCAGAAGCAACGGAACAAAAAATTTACAGACCCATGAAATCTAACTCGGTTACAGGGACATGATTTCGTATCACAAATATGACGCAACCGTTTATAGTGCAGCATTCAGGCAGGTGTCATAATATTTCGCTCTTTATGAAGCATCAATCTGCCAGCCATGTCGGAGGCCATTTTGCGATAGTGATTTGAACCGGTGACATCTGTATCTTCAATTATATGCCATTATTTGTAAGTGTCATTCGAGAAATGAGACAGATAGTTCGAATTCTTTACCCCAAACACATCGAACAAGAAAGTATAAGAAATTCGGCAAATATAAATTGCGATAATAAATTCCCAAATATTTCTTGTATTTGCGATTATATTTAACTATATTTTTGATACCCCAGAACAGCTTTTATGTGCACCATATCATGAAGCCTGGTAACCTGGTACTTTATTCTAAGCGAGCTTCTCTATCTTAACAGTTGGGGTATAAAACGGCTGAAAACATTTCTTTATATTTGATACACGCTAAATTTAACCTATCCCACAAAGCTTAGGTTTTTGAACGCGCGTGAGTCCAAGTGATTGGTAAAACCAAATCATAAACATGGAGGAAAATTTGGAGCGTTGTAGTGTGTATAGTATATTATAACTTCACATTAAACTAAGTGGATTTGGTACACACACGGAAATGATGATTTATTCTCCTCACCACACACCGCCTGTATGAGCACCTTGGCTGAGCTAGCGAAAAGGAATAAAATAATGAACGTTCCAGTTTACAAGATAATGCTAGGTACATGAACTCACCACGGAACACCAATGAGTCCTATGTGAAGCGGCAGTGGTCGTCCTCCACCCGGATTGTTTGCGTGAGCTCATACGACGGGATGAGTAGTCCGCCATGCGTAATCTATAAGCATGCCCAGGTAGCACAAAATGTGAGGACCCAGTAGGTGCGATGTAGGCAAGTGGGGCTGGGGCAACCACCACAAAACCTGCATCGGTCCACGATGGAGCAAATGTGGGCAAGCCCCATTTGGGCTTGCCCATGTTCCTTCGGCATGGGTCCCATAGCGGTGTTGCTGGGGCGAATGCAGAGCACATTCCTGCATCCAGACCACAAGGGTCCTTTGTCGGATATTTAAGGGCAATCTAACCTAAACGTGGGCTCTTTATGGGAAAGCCCTCATAGATCCGAAATGAGGCCGCCCTCATAAAAAGAAACGGACATGCCCACATGCTGCCCCAATCGACCCCTTGTAGGTTACTTGAGGGTAGGTGAAATATGAATAAGAGCTCAATTTGGGCAAGCCCTCATGAAGCCCAATTAAGGTAGCCTTAGCTAAACCGCTTTAGGTCCCACATAGGCTATAATGGGGCTGGAAGGGGCATGGTATGAAAATTGGTCCCTTGTGGGAACTTTGAAGGCACGTGCAACTGCAGGTGGGCTCTAGGTTCAAAAACAACACCCAGCCCAATTGGGGCTGCCCACACAAAACCGCTGTAGGTCCCACATCGGCCGCAATGGAGCTAGAAGGCGTGCGTGCAATTGTGTAATGATTCTTTCCAACCTTTATTTGTATTTGATGTTGCCCAATAATATTATTATAGACGATTTGTATAACAGTTGTTGCCATGTTTAGTCGGTTAGAAATATTAGGTTGCTTTAGTTCTCGCGCTCATGAAAATTGCGCTAAAAATACTAAAACATACTGATTGTTAACTGTTGCTCCTAATGTGGTTGCTGTGGACAGCCTGCAACACTCAGCCGGAACACACATCTCCACAGCCGGAACAAGATGTACATGAAGTCATTTAGGCTAGATTAATGTTATGAATTATTGTAAAATTTATTATTGTGGCTGTTTAGAATGGGCCGCCATGCATAAAATAATGATTGTGAAAACTTGGACAGGGGCTTCCCATCAATTTCCTGCGTTGGACCCCTAGGAGAATACTGTGGGCAAGCCCAAGTGCGGCTTGCGCTATAGAAATCGCATCGGTCCTATGGCAATTAACTGAGGGGCTAACCAAAATAAAAAAAACTAAACGTTTCTTCATAGCAGCTGCACGAATCTGTCCAAGGTAGGACCATCGTGGGGATTTGGCGGGATGTGCCCTTTTGGCGATGCGCAAAAAATGTGGGCAGCCCCGCAAGGGCTGCCTGCATCGGTCTCTAGTGGGGCCCATCGGGGCTTTGTTAACAGCCGCCTTCAGGCCTACGTCGGCCCCTCTTGCAGCACCCACATAGAGCCCACCGGGGCTGTCCTGCATTGCCTACATCGGACCCACCAGGGCCCCCCCTACATAGCCCACTTTGTGCTACCTGGGTATATATTTGCACCGTCCTCAATATCAGCATATATATCCTGTGAGAACCAGAAACGCAAGCCTTGCCTCCAAAGCTCTAATGGCTATTAATAACATGAACAGATGGTTTTGCCATGTCACCTGAACAATTCTTCAGCCTTGAATTCCTATCGAGTGCAGGCCATGTAGGAGAAAATACGCTGTCACAAACATATGTCCTTCGAAATATATTCACGCGGTTTCCGCAGCGATATCATCTCGCAATGAGAAGTAATGCTGGGTACAAACAATGGTACAAAGGGAGCAGAACAAAATGGCATCCCACCAATCTGAGCTTAAAAACGAGGCAAAATACAACATATATGGGACAGCTATAGTGAAAGAGTATAAAGGCTCTGCCTCTGCCTGCCTTGACTATGCTTCAGTGATATATGAGTTCGCTTAGAGCACAGCCACCAGTGCGAAAAACGTTTTCTGTTAACAGATTCTGATCACACTTTTTGTATTCGGCGTGCATGAGCCGAGAAACATTTTTGCCTTAAGAAACCATGTCATCGTCAGGAATGTGATCACCATCCGAACTGATTAGCTAATTTGGCCCAGGCTTTAAATTCCTACTCTACAGCCGCACTTCTTTAAGACACACTACTTATTACACTGAAATTATGCTATATTTAGATGAGCTGACCGATCAAGCTTTACGAAAAACTGCAACACATTCTTGCACTGTGCAGTTAACATTGTCGCATTCACCAAGTTCCAAAAGCAAAATACACTCCTCCTTTGCAGTGAACATTGTCATCTCTGTAAGTTATTCGGCGCTTCTTTATTTAACCAATTTAAACGCGCCAAATACATACGCCGTCCGGCAGAGTGCTGCCAAGGTCCGCTAGCGCAGAGTAGGGCGAATCCGCCAGGCAGCATTATAAACTCGGTATGCTTTCCCGCTACTGACCTTCGGCAGACTCAAGTACCAGCAGAACTTTAGATAAGTTGCAGTTGTGCACTTTGATAATGCCACATGCACATCAGGGGGACTGGCCATACATGTAAATGAGCGCCCTTCAACATTTTGTCTTCTGTGTAAATAGAAGACGCCGATGTACAGTCTTTTTCAAAAGTGTAGAGCCTGGGAGGTCTACTTCTGAGCCGTGTAATGGCGCCGGTTGATCATTAGAGGAGGTCCTTCCGATTGGAGATGACTGGCAAAAAATCACTGTCAAGTAATTTGGAACTTGTAAATGCATTACAAGCAGCACGAAGCGGCTAAGAAGCAGACTGCCTAGGCTCTGCACTTTTGACAGACTGTACAGAAACGCATGTCCATCCCTATCACTTTTCATGGTTTTTGTCTGCGTATTTAGACGCAATCCAACGTCATGCGGTGATGGATCTTGATTCTGTGTGGCATTCCAACACACTGTGGGCGACCTCCCTGAGTATTTTCGAAAAAGCCCTATAGCGAAGGTACCATATGATGACGTATTGAAGGCGATTTTCAGACGCACATCTACCGAATATCTAAACGATTACTATTAGGAGCCGGTTCATTATCAAATCAGTCTACGATGAAGACAAATGGTCAAAGACGGAAACACACAATTTTCATTCTGCCTGTGCATTGACTAACCCGAATCAGGCAACCTAATAGGTACGGTGTCTTTGAAACTAGACGCCCTAGTGTCTAACGAAATTAGAGACGTTCGGGTCAGCAGGCGCAAACGTGTAGTTGCGGTTGATGTTCGGCATGTGCCTACGCTCGTGTTACTGTGGTTCATCATTGAACAGGAGAAACATCAGTCCGGATAGTTATCCTGCTCACGACGCGTATTCTACCGGCGTCACATACAAAGTCGACAAGGCTATACCGAAAGATGGTCGGCCCATAATTGTGAAGCCAACAACGAAGGGCATAATGAATCTCCCTGCTTCATGTCTTTGTAAATAACAGTGCATGAATATCATTTTCAAAGCCGGCAGCATTTCACCGCATTTTATGTAGGCCATGTCGATGCCATTCAAATCTGTATTTGTTACCGCCGCTTGCATGCAGCCTTATCAGTTCAATTGTAGCGCTCAGAACAATTCGGTATTCTTTTTTGCTCATGCATGTTGTCGTTAGACGCAGCTTTATCAGTTACTGTGGCGCGAAAGACGCGCAGAAATGAGTCCCGAAGATTCTGGCCACTCGCGTATGTTTCTATAATATTCTACGTCGCACTAGTCAGTTTTTGCGTCTTTATCTAGATGTTTCTGCGCCGCCTTTAATTGAGCATTCACGGGTGCGGCGGGTATTCGTAATTCGACAACCAGCAAGCACGTTTGCTGCAATCACCACCGCCAAGTTGTTCAGTCATTTTGAGGGCGCAAGTCAGCCCAATAAAGAGTTAGTTTCACTACTATTGCGCCTGTCTCCTCTCTTGGTGCCTATGGCCTTGCCAACTATATCCTTGTCACGTAGTGGTCCACGTGACATCTGGTGGAGGTGATGAATCCCAACACCATGCCATACCCCGAAGATCTTCCAGGCCCTCGTCGCTACAATCCTGTTCTCGAAAACGCCCCTTGACCCCCGCGTGCCAACGCTGCCAACGACAAGCGAGCTCCAGAAAATGCACGCCTGGAGGACGTCTAATAACTGACCACTATGTTTCCACTGCGGTGAGGCCGGTCATCTCCTATAACACTGCCCTTATAGACGAATCGTCCCGCGCCTTCGCCATCGACGCCCCATGACCCCGTTCTGGCGAACGACTGGAAGAAATCGAGGACTATTCGCAGAGGGTAGATTCACCAGTACCGCTATCCATCTCCGCACAGTGCCCAATTTGCGTCGCCAGGCCACAGCTATGATGACAGCGTGCGAGGAAGGTCCCCTAGCCCCGATAGCGGTAACTAAAGGCAGCAATCTTTGCAAGTGATGTTACTCAACCGCGAAAATACGAAGAGCCTTCGCCACCGATGACGAATAGCGACGACGCTGCCATTTCACCGTTGCACCACACAACATCGGCGACCAACCGACTGGAGTTGAATCCGATACCACCGCCTAACGAACTGACAAAGGTGTACCCTGGCAACTCCCACAGTACACGACGGAGCCGAGATCGAACACCAAGGCAAACACGTAATGTAAGGCACAAACAAGTAACCTTGAAGTGGCTATCGATGGTCACACGGTTACTTAGGGAACACCATAGCTGATTATTCTCTCGTCAGTAGACCGTTCGGCGCCCAACTCAAGAAAGTGACGACTACTTGGGATGGCAAGCTAATTCGCACCGCTAGTGGTAATCTGATTACTCCGTTCGTGTGATGCACCGCATGAGTGACAGTAAATGGCCGCACTTATCCTGCCTGCTTCATAATATTACACAACTGCTCCCAAGACGTGATATTGGATATAGATTTTCTCTGCTAACGTAAAGCGATCATTGATCCTCAACAAAGCTCATCAAGCTTTTGACGTCCAAAGCCACACCTACTACCACGATTTCGATGCAACATGTCACTCTAAATGTCCTCGATGAAGAATTACTATCCTGCCTCGGTCAAACGTAGTGGTTTGGGTGGCGTCGCCGAAGGAAACAGCCAGTTGCTCTTGGAGCCAGGACTCGGCATCGCAAGAGGGATCGCCAATATGCAGAGAGGACAAGCTCGGGTACTGGTAAGTATTCTGACGCCGACTGCTTTTCGTGGGCCCCTGTTGACGCGCCTCCGAAGGGAAGACGACGGCAACACCTTCTTGGGACTGGTAAGCACCAGCTGTTTTGCACAGCAGCAGCGCTCAGACCCTCTGTTGAGAGACCAGGTGAATTACCTAGAAGGTAAGACAGTTGCTGCTCCTACGGTCTTCAGGCGCCAGCTGTCGTCCTTCGCGTTGGCGTTGCACAGCGACGTCCTTGTGAAGAATTTCGCACCCAGCAAGACCACACACCTCCTTGTCGTACCTAAGGAACTTCGAAATAAAATTGCGCATGCGTTCCACACCGAGCCTACAGCAGGGCACCTCGGGATGGCGCGAACATTGCATAGGATCCAATATATGTATTACTGGCCGCGGGTAATTGTCGATGTTGCCCATTACGTGAAAACCTGCCGTGAGTGCCAGCGGCCCAAGACGCCCCCGATCAGACCAGCTGGGCTGCAGAACCCCATACCGCCCCCGAGCAAACCCTTTCAACAAACTGGGATGGATCAGCTCGGCCCCTGTCCAACATCATCGGCGGTTAAAAATGGATCATCGTGACCACTCACTACCTCTCGCGCTACGTCGAAGGAAACGCACTGTCAAATGTTACCGCAGCAGAAGACAAGTTTTTTGACCAGCGTATTCTCCTGTGACACGGCGCTCACGGAATGCTCATCACGGACAGGGGAACAGCATTTACTGAGTAGCTCACTCAAGCCATCTTGGAGTACAGCCAGACAAGCCACCGCAAGATGTCCGCCTACAACCCGCAGATAAATGTACTTACAGAGCGTCTGAATAAAACTATTGCGGTCATGCTCGCCATATACACCGACGTCGAACACAAGACGTTGGATTTCATCCTGCCGAACGTGATCTTAGCGTATAACACAGCCGTCCAGGAGACAACCAGAGTAACTCCGTTCAAACTTGTGTACGGTAGGGAGCCCACGACGACGCTCTATGCGATGCTGCCGCATGTGAAAGAAAACAACCTCGACGTCGCCGACTACCTCCAGCGTGCAGAAGAAGACGACTTGCCTGTCTGCACATAAAAGACCAAACGGACCGACGCCCGACGATACAATTGGCGACGACTAAACGCACAGTACAAGCGGGGAGACCTACTCTGGGTATGGACGCCGATCCTCCGTCGCGGACTAAGTTAAAAGTTATTACGTAGGTACTTCAGGTGATACAAAATCCATCACTGCGTCCGATATTTGCCGATGGTACAACAGCCTCCCAATGGCGACGTGCGCGCCCAGAAATCGTAAATGTTGTACGCCTGAAGCCGTATTAGGTACGGTAAAGAATCCGTGATCTTTACACTTTCTAATATTGTTGTGCAAAGTTCTCTATTTAATGGTTGGCAGTCCCATTTGCGCTGGTTTCCTAGAGCACTTGGCAGATCTGACATTAGTTTCGCAGTCATTGTGCTGGCGTGTTCCCTGGTTCTGTGATGTGGAGACCAATGGCAGCGACCACATTCCTACTTATCCGAACAATATTTCCTTGATGAGGCCGCCCCAGCTAACCTAATATACATCGAGTGAAAGCTATTTCCAAACCATAAGGGGGAGACGTAAAAACATTAGCTGGGGCTTAGCTTTAGTTAAGCCTGGTAGCTTGCGAAATCAATAATAGCATGACTACGTTATAGTTCTGTTGTCGTTCTTCTTCTGTTTCCTGAACGCGTCGTTGCCGCCTAGTTGCATTCCTACTTTCCTGACTGCAGAGTGACCCCGTCTAGTAGGAGTCTTCACTGTTCAAAACGCCCATTATATTCCATTCGGAGTCGTCACCGGTTGAGGACGATTCAAGAGAAGCGCGACGCGCTCGTCTAGCTGCATCCTGAGTGAGCCGTCGACCGAGACGCTGTTCCCGTTCTTCATGTTTCTCTGTAGCCCGCCGTCGATTCCTGCCTTCATCAAGACTGCGTTACTTTTCTTTCTATTTATCGGGATGGTTAGCGAGTGCTTCAGCTGAGCAAGCGCGAGCATTTATATACCCATCGTTTTCCTACTCCTCCTATCAAGCGCGAGAAAAGAGGTGACCGAAGCGCCTCCATACGGTAGCAGCGGGGCTCCAGCTGCAGCGCGCCGTGCCTACCGACCGCCGCCACTCGACGACTCGACTTGGTAGCCCATCGCTCGCAGCTGGTATGACGTCACAGTCACCTTAAAGGTCAAACGTGCCTACCGACCGTGGCTATGCGACGCGCTGAAAAGGGAGTAGTATTGCTTTCGCAATAAACACTTCGAGAGCACTGTGCAATCTATACTGCAGAAAATAGTTGCTGCTGCATACGGGGCATCGCATTGGGATGGAAGTTTGGTTCTCGGTTGAAATCCGATTTTTATTTTTATGATGACATTAGTTTTTGTTTTGGGCTATGATGTATAATTTAACTGGCAGATTCAGTGGGACCGAACCAACGAACGTCGACAGTATGATCCATTACAGGCTTTAGGCTTAAACGTGCCATGACTGGCATGATGCCAGACACCATACGTAGTGCAATAAACGTTGCTAGTATTTACACCACACCGTTAAGTACGCGGTGGCTGATACCAAACTAGAACGTCTGCATTCTCTTCGACAGAGAGTAGAAAGGCGACACATAGTCAGTCCAGGTGCAATTACACAATCTGCACTGTCCCACCTTAGCCCCGACGCACCAGAAGAGCTCATAGCCACTTTTGACCCGGCGGTGTGGCTCTTAAGAAATAGAAGACCGCTCGGCTGATACCCCTACTAAATGCTTGCAAATCTCCGCTGGAGACCCCATCGTACACGCCAGTAGCTTGATTCAGTTGCGTGAAAATTCTTATGGACAGTGGGATTTGACACGATTTGAGTGGTATACCTCGAAAACTATAAAAAGGTATCTTGTGGGGAACAACCTTCCATCGTCTCCTGTATGTCGCTTTCCCCTGCGGTAGTCACTCTAGCTATAAATCGATGGTGCCAATGTCAGTACTTAACATAAACTATCGAGAGATGGAACCAGTGTTTCGGCACCACGAGCGCCAGCAGGTTTGTCACTCCGCACGCGAGTGGAAGGAGACGCCTTCGGCGTTAGGAATTTCGGCTCCGTCTCGCTGGCATGGCGAGTATGTGTGGGAGTCATCCCGCCTGCTCGTCCCATCCGGCCTTAGAGATATCTCCTGTCCCAGAAAACATTCGCCGTAATCTTGCTGGTTAGGCCGACGACCAGATTTATTAGCTCATGAAATGTCTGTGCGTTGTCAACACGTGTTGTTTCCTTGCTCACAAGAGCACAGCACGGCCTAACCGGCGTATGCTCGGCAGCGCCCGTTCCGTCCATCCAAGCCGGGAAAGCACATTTATTCATCTAATACAACTGTACAATCCCGGAGCAATGGCAATTTCCGGGGGGGTCGTTACTTTGTTGACACCATCGTTGATCTCCTGCCCATGGTTCAACAAGTGAAACGAATCAAAAGCTTGTCCATGGCACTCTTTTTCTTATGTGAAAGATCCCTATGACAGTCTAGCCTGTGAAGACATGCTTGGTGTGCTGGAGACTGGGCCTCAGTGGTCCGATAGTTGTTGGTTGGTTTGTGGGGTTTAACGTCCCAAAACGACTGAGGCTATGAGAGACGCCGTAGTGGAGAATTCCGGAAATTTCGACCACCTGGGGTTCTTAAACGTGCACTGACATCGCACAGCACACGGGCGCCTTGCTTTTCGCCTCCATCAAAAAACGGCTGCCGAGGCCGGGATTTATCCCGCGTCCATGGGAACAGTAGTCGAGCGCCGTAACCACTGCGCCGCCCCGGCGGGGGTCCGATGGTTGTATAGATAGAGAGCTATCTCACCAAAAGATCATATTGCACTCAGTGTGAGCATTGCCCAGCACGTACGCATTACACATGCCATGGCGTGCCGCGGGGTTTGTCCTCACCCTACTTTATTTATTCTGGCATTCATCGCCGTCACAGAGAAGCTGCCTAACACCGACCAGATATTCATGTGCGCCGATGACATCTGCACTTGTGCCTCTTGTGTGGCGCGTCTCGAGATGCGTGCAAGACTTCAACGGATAGGAGTAAAAGCTTATTCGTATCTTCAGAATCAATGTATGATTGTTGCTCCAGGAAATGCGTGCTAGTAGCATTAGCACTGAAATCTGTAAATACATATCCGCATTCATCGACATTCACATCATTCCTACTGATAATCCCATCATTTCTTACGAATTCTAGCGGACTGTAACATATTGTCACGTGGCTGTGACAGTGCCTTGATCACAAAAGAACACACAGGCGTAGAAGAACTAAAATTAACTTAGTATTGGGCTGACTTGCACCCTCGAAATAACTCAAAACTCGGCGGCGGCGATAGCAGCAAACGTGCTCGCTGGTCGCCGAATCAAAAATGCGCGTCACACATGTCAACACTCAATTTAAAAGCTGCGAAGAAACATCTAGATAAAGCCGCAAACTGTGATTAGCGCAACCTAGAAGATTGCAGAAGCATACACAAGTGGTTGTAATCTTTCAGACATATCTCAGTGCACCTTTCGAGACAAAGAAACTGACAAAGCTGCTTCTCGCGAAAACGAGCATGAACAAGCAAAGAATACAGAATTGATCCGCTTGCTTGAATCAGAGTGATAAGGCCGCATGCCGGCGGCTGTCGAAAAAATACCAAATAAAGATTTGAATGGCTTGTGGCAATATCCTGGAGCCGGCATTTCACCCTATTGAAAACAAAAGCTTAGATGGATCGCTTTTGCGATGGACCGGCCTTGCGGTACAGTATACCCGTACTTTCAAACACATACAAAACAAATTTGCATACCTTTAGACAGTCCAGGGTAAGGCCCTTCGAAAATGCCCGTGTCTCCCTCGTAGTCCGTCAACATTGAGAAACGCCACACTGGCTAACGACCGCCTGCTTTCAGTGTATTTGGCTGTGGACTCGTTGCGGATTGACCTACGTCCTGCTGCGAGAATTCTACAGCATCATAATGTGCTTGCGCTTCTGCAGACTCAACATTCAGCATTTGCAGAGGTCATAGCAACGGAACAGTCGTCCGTCTCGAAACTGTTAACCCCGGCACCACGATCACCTTCTTCACTGTTATGCCTGCCATTCCCATATATGCACCTTCCCATTCCCGGCATAGCAAAGAAGTCAAATGTATCAACGGCAGCCCTCAAGCAACTGTATACACTGTCCATGCCGCGCTTTCACTATCTCGGCCGTACTTACGTCTATACGAATGACTCGGTAACCTCTACTAGTCCTAATTGCGCAGTGGTTCGTCATTCATGCAAGAGATGCTATAATTTAGCACCCAATTTCACTAGGGCGACATTATCTTGGGCGAAAGTTGGCAGACTTTATAGGCTGTAAAGAACATCTCCTTCAAAAACCTCTAAAATGGGTTCTGTGCATTGGCTCCAAAGCTCAATGTCTTCAGTCTTCCTTGAGTCATAGTTACCATGAGCAACTTGCAGCAGATGAGCGACATCTGCACCACCAGGCAGTAAAAGAGTGTCTTGAGATTATCTTCTAGTGGCTACCAGGCCTTAGATTGCATTATTGGCAACTAGTTAGCGACGATGCTGTGCGATCGGCTCACGATACTACCAAATTTATTGAGACACCTCTGACAAGAGCCAAGGCAGCAAGGCACCAACAAATGCTCGTCCGAAACTTGACTACAGAATTGTGGTATACCCAGAAGACCAGACATCCTGATCGCACCACGCTAACTGCTTACTTGAATAGAAAATATTATTCAGCTTCCCCCGATACTATCCTACGCTGTTGCAGCTCCTGTTGCTGAAGGTGGCATTTTCAAACACCTATTCCCATGACATTGCAGTAACAGACTTTCCACCATGCGAGCAGTGCGGGTATATTGAAACTATAGGGCACAATCTGTTACTGCCCTCGGTTGGAGCGAGAAAGTACTTTCCTGGCTGCTATACTCCGCCGCTTGGACTCTCCTCCTCTTACAGAAGTAAATATTCTGGAAACTTGAGCAAACCCTTCAACACAAAGGAAAGTAGTGCTGGTGCTCCCGAATTTGTCAAAGGACTCAAAGGAATTAAAAGTACAATTCTTGATTGTGTGCACTCTGTCCCAGGTGAAAAGCAAGGCGCCCGTGTGCTGTGCGATGTCAGTGCACGTTAAAGAACCCCAGGTGGTCGAAATTTCTGCAGCCCTCCACTACGGTGTCTCTCATAGCCCCAGTTGCTTTGGGACGCTAAACCCCACAAACCAACCAAACCTTATCATACCGCCTACGGACACGTGAAAAAAGGCATTTCTTATACACACTCTTTCCTTGTTCTCTCCTTGTACTCCTCCCAATTTGTACAGCAGCCTACTGGGCATCGCCTAATTAACTTCCCGGTTTTTCCATTCCAGTGTTTCTCTTCTCTTTTCTGCTTCAGCGAAATCGTTATAGGCTATAATAGTTCATTCCTTCTGACACTAAGCTGGGCCTTAGAGTCAAGGAAGGTCGCCTAAAGTTTCCTGTTCATGTACAGTAGCATTACACGCTACGCGAAAAAACATTCAGGGGCACTTTGGCTCACTAAAGTGCTTCAATGTGGAAGCCTTCTCCGCCGCGCCGCTCAGCCATTGACTGCGAGACCGTTCGTAATTGACTGAGAGTTGTGGAGAGCCGAAGCGGGCGGACGCGCTTCACATGGGCTCCGCGAATTTTGGCTTTTTCGGCAGCCTGTCGATCTTGCTTTCCTGGCTTTTGTGCTCAATCGACGGCAGAAGAGAAGAGGACCACGAGGATACCATTTTTTCGGCAAGTGGGACTTTATTTTGCCATTTTTTGACTTTGTTTGTTCGACGCAGCACGTAGCTGAGTTGAGCTTAACGGCGCTAAGCCTAAAACGGCCGACCGGGCCCACGGCGTCCCTACCGGGGGATCGTTTGCCGCTCGTGGTCGTGCGAAAGCTGTGAATCATGGATATTGTGGAAGGAACCACGATTACACCGGAGGAACTTTCGGAACCAGGACAATGGTTCACGAGCGAAGGAGGAAGGTACGTGCCGCTAGAGAAGAGCGGGCAGAAAATTGCGAAACAGCGAGCCAAGGAAAAGCAAGCACGCAGGAAAATGGCGGCCAAGTCGATCGAGCGTCAGCAGACGCGCATTCCAGATGGCGCCGAGAAAATTGTTCTCCGACCTCGTGGAGGCCTACTTAGGCTTACCAAATATGGAACAGCACATCTCACTGACATCATCAAAATGTCGGCGGGGATCAATCCACGCGAAGAGAAGGAAGATATAATAATTCCAAATATGAAGCAGCACTCCGTTCTGGTCATCACTACAAGTGCGGAGAGGAAGCTGAAGTACGTGAGCGTGAAACACCTCATGTTCGACGGTGAAAAAGTGGACACTTCTGCCTACGTGGCCACCCCCGAGCACTGCGGCAAGGGAGTCATCCACGGGGTTCCGCTCGGATATTCTGTTGAAGAAATTCTATACCGCCTAGATCGCAAGGACAACCCCGAGATTCGAGGCGTCCGCAGACTGGGCAAAGATTCCAAGTCGATCTTCATTCTCTTCAAGGAGAAAGAAGTGCCAAGATGGATTTATCTGAACGGGACGCCGCACAGGTGCCAGCTGTACCGCAAAAAATACGAAGTATGCGTCACCTGTGGCCGACTCGGTCATCGCGAGGACGTGTGCCCGGATCCGACGAACGTCAAGTGCCGTGGCTGCGGCCTCGAGAACCCGTCAAGAGAACACAAATGTGAACCAACATGCCAGCTCTGCGGCAAAGGCCATGCACTAGGAGACCCCAAGTGTCGAGAACTTTTCCGCACTCCCTACGAAGTGAAGAAGCGACATTGGGAGAAGATGGACCATGCAGCGACGACTGGTGGGGGACATCAGAGTCGGAAAAGCGAACCGAAAGTAAAACAAGACTTCGAATTCCGCGAGGACTCTTTCCCGATTCTGGAAACGAAACAAGGCAGACCACCGCCGCCGCCCAGAGACCGCTCCGATTCTTGTGCCAGGAGCCAGTCCAGGGGACGCTCAAGCTCAAGGGATACTGCCAACGCATGGAGACGAGGTAGGAGCATGGAACGTAAGGGTGTGAGTTTTGCGGGCAAGGTCTCCCAGGAAAATAATCACAGGGGTAAACGAGACGAGGAAATTGAGAAATTAAAGCAAATGATCGAAAACTTAACGGGGATAGTCGAATCGCAGCGGTCCGAGATCCAAAACTTAAAGAAATCACAGAGGCAGGCAACACCTCCTTCGCAACAACCCATTAGACAAACGACCTCCCAAGCGGTACGTCAACAGCCGCAGGGACAGGATAAAATGGTCACAGAGCCGTCCCTCCCACCACCGGTGAAACGCAAAATTCAAGACACCGACCCTATTCAGGCTATGGAGAAAAGGATGGAAAATTTGGAAAGGTTAGATGCCAAGATGAGTGAATTTATGAATCATATCAACATCCAAATTCAAGCTGTCCTCGGGGCAGTTCAGAAACAGGCCGAGGAATGCCAAAGGTTAAGGAATGAGATGGCCGCCATTAACGGGTGGCAACAAAATATAGAACAGGTCGTCTCGCAACTGCAAAATGGCCAGGCGCGCAAATGAAAATCAAATCTGGCAGTGGAACTGTCGCGGCTTCCGGCGCAAGAGGCCGATTCTGCAACAGTACCTTTTGCTATTAGATGAGACTCCATTGGCAATTGCTCTCCAGGAAACCGGGGGCCCGCAAAATTGTCGGGATATCAGTCATTTCATAGTGGCAGGGGAGAGAAATCCTCGGTCACAACGCTCGTGAAAAGAAACATTGCAGCCATTGAACACGATCTAGAGTCGAGAGAGATCGAGAACGTGTTTGTAGAAGTTTTAACTGGAAAACAGAAAGACCCTAGTCTATTCATTCTAAATTTATACAGCTCACCCAGGCAAAGGAAGGTGAGGTTCAGAGCTCTGCTTCGCAAGGCCCTCAAAATTTCAAACAACCAGCCACTGTTGATAGTGGGGGACTTTAATGCACATCACCAGGAATGGGGGTACCCGCACCAGTGCCCAAAAGGTAGACAGCTGTGGGAGGATACGCATGACCTATGGCTCACTTTGCACACGGACCCCGAGAGCCCAACGAGGGTGGGCAATAGCGTCAGTAAGGATACATCCCCAGACCTAACATTCTCGAAAAACGTAAAAGGTCTAGAATGGCATAATTCGGATCAAAATTTTGGCAGCGACCACTACATAATTGTCTCCACACTGAGGAAAGGCGTTAAAACACGCCGGGCTCGCGCACCGGCCGTCGTTGAGTGGGATGAATTTAGAGATATGAGGAGGGCTCAGGAACTAGAACCCATCAGAAGCATCGAGGAATGGGCGACGGCGCTCAAATCGGACGTTAGAGAGGCAACAAAATTGCTCGAAGGTGATAACGCCCCGGAGATTGCGGACAGCCGTCTTCTGCATATGTGGGAAGCTAAGCAGAGCATGGAGCGTCGTCTCAAAAAGCAGAAATGGAACCGCAACCTCAGAAGAAGGATTGCGCGACATAATAAGGAAATCGAAGACTATACTTTCAAATTATGCGAACAAAATTGGGACAACAAGTGTGACGAAATGGAGGGGAGCATGAACCTCTCCAAGACTTGGAGCTTCCTCCGGCACTTGTTGGACCCAGACAACTCGAAGACGCAATCTGGTATAAGATTGGCAAAAGTGAGGCACGCTTTCGAAGGGAACGATGACGATTTCATGAACAAATTAATTGAGACGTATGTGGGGGAAACTTCACGAACCCCACTTCCTGACTATGGTGGAGCGCCTAACGAGGCGCTGGACGCCCCCATCACAGAAGCGGAAGTGAGGGCGGAGATTGTAAGACTTAAAACGAAGTCGGCTCCAGGCCCTGATGGAGTAACGAACAAAATGCTCAGGAACCTAGATGATGACTCCATTAGCTATCTAACGGAGTATATGCAGGAATGTTGGGAAAAAGGCGAGCTCCCACAACAGTGGAAGACGGCAAGCATTATTTTAATACCGAAACCAGGGAAGCCTCCTCAACTAGCAAATTTACGACCAATTTCCTTAACCTCATGCTTGGGCAAATTGATGGAGCACGTCGTCCAGACCAGACTGATGAATTTCATGGAGCAGGATGATCTGTGGCCACATGAGATGGTCGGGTTCCGTCCTCACTTGTGTACGCAGGACGTCATGCTCCAAATCAAACATGACATAATAGACTCAAAGTCTAAAGATGCGAAAGCAATTTTGGGGCTCGATCTCACGAAGGCTTTCGACAACGTAAAACATGAGGCGGTCCTGGAAGGGCTGAACAAGATTAATGTAGGTACCAGGACATATCGGTACATCAGGGACTTTCTGACGGGTAGAACGGCCTGCATGAAGTTCCAGACGCTGGAATCCCCCGCAATAGAGCTAGGGAGTAAGGGTACGCCCCAGGGATCAGTGCTGTCCCCCCTACTCTTCAACGTGGCTATGAGGGAACTCCCCGAGCAATTGGCAAAGCTCGAAGGATTAAAATTTAGTATATATGCGGATGATATCACCCTTTGGGTCAACCGGGGAAGTGATTCGTACGTCGAAAACCTGCTCCAAGCCGCCACCGACATTATAGTCGATTACGCGGCAGAGAGAGGCCTAGCGTGCTCGCCGCAGAAATCAGAATTGTTTATATACAATCCGAAGCACTTAAGGTGCAAGGCACCGTCGGAAATCAAAATTAAAGTGGCTGGTAACGAGGTACCAATAGTCGAGCAAATCAGAATCTTGGGCTTGATTCTCCAGTCACACGGACATAATGGCGAGACCATCAAGAGGCTGGAGAATCACGCGATGCAGACCCTGAGCCTAATTAGGCGGGTGGCCAACAGAGGCCGAGGGTTAAAGGAAAAAAATTTGATGAAACTGATACAGGCCTACATCTTCAGCCGAGTGAGCTACGCAACGCCGTATCTAGATTTGAAAGCGGTGGAAAAAGAAAAAATTGAGTCTCTAATGAGAAAATGCGTAAAAAGAGCGCTGGGACTGCCCATATGCACATCCACAGAGAGACTGATGGCTCTAGGGGTACACAACACATGGGCAGAACTTGTGGAAGCGGTGCGAACCCCTCAAATTGAGAGACTTAGCACCACGAAGACAGGAAGAGTCATTTTGACGAAAGTTGGAATAAATCCGGATAGGGGTCCCACGGTCAAGGTGGAGGTAGCTGGAGAAGTCAGACAAAATTTGGCGATTCCCCCGCTGCCAAAAAACATGCACCCGGAATATAACAAAGACAGGAGGAAAAAACGAGCCGAAGCATTAGAAATTAGATTCGGCGAAATTTCGGAACATGAAGTGGCCTATGTAGACGCGGCGGGAGGTGGTGGCAGTTTCACGGTAGCAACGGTCGTCAGCGGCCGGGGCAATCCCGTGACAGCTGCCACTTTGCGCGGGCGGAGCATAGAAATAGCCGAGGAAACTGCGATCGCGTTAGCTTGCGTCGGAACGGAAGCGAAGTTTGTCATAAGTGACAGCAAAACTGCCATACAAAATTTTAGCAAGGGCAGGATCTCGCCCTTAGCAGCCAGAATCCTAGGCCAGAAAAAGTTGGATAGGAAAATTCAAATAATTTGGACTCCTGCGCACGAAGCCGTCCCCGGCAACGAGGCGGCCCACAAGCTGGCTCGAGATCTCTACCGCCGAGCCGCTACAGGGCCACTTGATGACCGAGGAAGCGGAGAGCGCTTGCTAAAATATGGGGAGATCACGCAGCACTACAGATTGGATCGTAGACTGGTACCCCCACCAGACCCGAAATTAAACAGCAGACAAGCAGTTGCGTGGAGGCGACTGCAAACTTATACATATCCGCACCCGGTTACGGCGAACCACATGTTCCCTGAGGCTAGGAGTGACAAGTGCAATCTTTGTGGGGCGAGAGGGACCCTCGACCACATAATATGGGAATGCCCGTATTCTCCCAGGAGGACGAACAATATAGGCTGTAAGACACCTGGGAGACTTTGCTGTGCAGCTCGGACCCTGAGCTCCAGCTCCTACTCGTCCAACTGGCTGAAGAGGCTGCTGGGACCCAAGACCTCCCGGCCTGCCTCTGAGGCGGCGGCACCCGCCCCTTGACCTGCGTGTCGGGGGGTGGGTAGATCACCTTATCTGTTGGACATTAAAGTTTAGTCCATCCATCCATCGTAATTGACTAGAATTGTGACAGATATTGCGCCTTTTCTTTGCTGTCAACCAGTTTTAAACGCCGCTGACACGGACGCCACTTCGTTTCGATGGAGGCGCTCTGCCCTGATGGGGCTGGTGCCGGTGGATCACCGCTGCTTGCGGTGGGGGCTGGCCTGGCACCGAATTTTTATCAGTTGTAGGCCATCATTGCACACGCCACCGCTGGTGGTGGACGACGGCTGTTGTTGCGGCGCGCGTCTTTCTTTCCCTCTTGCTTTTCTTTCTTCTCTATATCCTCTTCTATCTGCACGAGGCAGCGGAGGTGGCTCAGCTGCAGAGCCAGTAGCAGGCCCGTGCATTTTCTTTTCCTTCTTCCTACAGCCACAACAACAACAAACGAAGTGGCGTCCGTGTGCTGTGCGATGTCAGCGCACGTTAAAGATCCCCAGGTGGTCGAAATTACTCCGTAGCCCTCCACTATGGCTCCCATTTCTGTCTTTCCACTTTCACTCCCACCTTCCACCCTTCCCTTACGGCGCGGTTCAGGTGTCCACAGCGCAAGTGTGACAGATACTACGCCTTTCTCTTCCTGTGAACTACAGTGAACTAGAAGATACTTCTAGTTCACTGTACTGTGAACCAACCAACCAACCAACCAATCCTGCTGTACTGCGTATATTTCTATATGCATGCGCTCTGTGGAGCGAGTATGAGCCGAGAGGAGGTGAAGGGTGGTTGTTCTTGACCCTACAGGGCTGGGACGGTGGGTCAACGCCGTTTGCGGTGGGGCTAGCCAGCCACCGCATTTTTATCTGTTGTAAGCCATCCTTGCAACCGCCACCGCTTAGGTGGTGGACGACGGCTGTTTCGGCACGCGTCTTTCTGTCCCTCTTCTTTTATTGCGAAAGCAATACTACGCTAGGTTTTGAGCCGTCATCGTGGTCCCGGCGATAACCACGTTTGACCTTTAGACAACCCCGTAGTGGCATCACACGGAGCAGAGGAAAAACTGGAGACCAGCTCGGCTCGTCGGCGCGTTCCCAGGGTAACCACGGCGCGCCGCCCATCTGCTGCACGCCGCAGCCGCGAGGAGGTTGTTGTTGTTGAAAACCTTTATTTCCACCGAGAAGAAGCTCCGTTTCGGACTCCCCGGCACGCAGGCCTGATGGAGCCTTACTCAGGAGCCTCGCGAACTAAGGTCTGATGAATATGCATTGTTGCTTCACGGCCTCAGCCGCCAGGCGGATGGCTTGCTGCTGCTGAGCGGGGTCCTCGCTTCGCAGCAGGGTCTCCCAGGCATCTCTTTCTATATTTTCTTTAGCTCCTGGGCTGTTGTTACATTCCCAAATAACATGATCTAGAGTGCCCCATCTCCCACATGTTATGCAATGTAGATCCTTTTCATCTTTTGAAATTGTTGCATATACCCAAAAGGGACTAATGTGATTGCCCCCTCGTAGTCTCCTCCATGCAATTGCCTCCCCGTTTCCGAGGGAACGGTCTGGCGGCGGATAGACCCTTCGGCTTAGTTTATAGTGCTCTGTAACCTCTTTATACGAGATCAGGCTATCTTTTATATCCATGAAAGAGGGCTGCTCGGCAGCCGCCCGGTGATAGAGAGCTCGGGCAAACTCGTGAGCAGCCTCATTCTCTGCGATGGATTCATGTGCTGCTATCCATATAATTTTCATGTTGCGCTCAAGCGGCCTCGATTCGAGGACTTGTTTAGCTTCTTCTGATATTCTTCCCTTCCCAAAATTTCTGACCACATTTTTGCTATCGCATAGTATATGGATAGACATCCAACCGTGATACACTGCTCATAAGACAGTGGATATCCCGGAAGAGATAAGAGCCAGGATACGCGTCCCGCCTATGCCAAAAAATATGCACCCCGAATATAACAAAGAGAGGCGCGGGCATAGAGCCAGAGCCTACGAGAAAAGAATGGGAGAACAACCAGCAGAACAAGTGGCCTACGTAGATGCTGCATGTGGACGGCAAGGAGCAGCCGTATCCGCAGTAGTCGACGGAACAGGAGCACCTGCCTGTAGTATCGGCTTCAAGCCGCACGAGAGACGCCAACGCGGCGGAGGAATTGGCAGTAGCGCTCGCTTGTGTCGGTACCAAGGCTAAATTAATACTATGCGATAGCAAAAATGCGGTCAGAAATTTTGGGAAGGGAAGAATATCAGAAGCTAAACGAGTCCTCGATCGAGGCCGCTTGAGCGCAACGTGGAAATTATATGGATACCAGCACATGAATCCATCGCAGGGAATGAGGCTGCTCACGAGTTTGCCCGAGCTCTCTATCACCGGGCGGCTGCCGAGCAGCCCTCTTTCATGGATATAAAAGATAGCCTGATCTCGTATAAAGAAGTTACAGAGCACTATAAACTAAACAGAAGGGTCTATCCGCCGCCAGACCGTTCCCTCGGAAACGGGGAGGCAATTGCATGGAGGAGACTACAAGGGGGCAATCACATTTGTCCCTTTTGGGTATATGCAACAATTTCAAAAGATGAAAAGGATCTACATTGCATAACATGTGGGAGATGGGGCACTCTAGATCATATTATTTGGGAACGTAACAACAGCCCAGGAGCTAAAGAAAATATAGAAAGAGATGCCTGGGAGACCCTGCTGCGAAGCGAGTACCCCGCTCAGCAGCAGCAAGCCATCCGCCTGGCGGCTGAGGCCGTGAAGCAACAATGCATATTCATCAGACCTTAGTTCGCGAGGCTCCTGAGTAAGGCTCCATCAGGCCTGCGTGCCATGGAGTCCGAAACGGAGCTTCTTCTCGGTGGAAATAAAGGTTTTCAACAACAACAACTTCGGCCAGATGAAGTGTGAGCGAATTATTCTACAAAGTGTGTACGTAATTAATTATGCGCTTATGGAAATGTAAACTGGTTCGTGCTCTTATATAAGCGCTCTTTGAGTCTAACTTTTCTGGGTCTCTTTAAGTGTTTTCCAGCGTGAAACGCAATTGCTAAGGCTAGCGAAAGCTGCGATGCTATTAACTGTTAGTTGTTCATTTTAAATCTGAACCTAAATAGAGATCCTCAAACATGTATATCATCGCACTGTTTTCTCACAGTGCCTAATATTGACAGTGTACCCATGAATCGTAATAGTCAAAGCAGGACAGTTGCTTGAAGGAAAGCTCACACAGTTCAAAAAGCAGGGCGAGCGATTAGCGTCCTGAAAAAGAGGGGAAATCTAAAGCGTATTAACGTACTCACTACAAGTGGTCGCGTAGGCATCTAGCACTAAATACCAGCGTTATTTCCAACAGCTGCACTGAACAGGAGGCTCCAGAAGGTGGAAACTGCACAGAAAAGCCCGGTGAACAAGACCTCTTCCCGTGGTGCTGCCCGAAATATGAATGCACATAAATTTCACATGGACAAAAAAGAAACCTAGCGCAGCCAACTGAGGAGACTGTACGCAAGACTTCGTAACTTCGGATGTTAGTACACTGTTGACAAGATTGCAATCAACCTGTTTTTTATCATCAATAAAGCGTTTTGGAACTTAGTGTCTACAATATAAAACATCCGTGCCAACAGTTGCCTGGCGTTTCCTCCCCTCTTATATTACGCAGTGACTCTTAGGTGACTTAAAAGAGTCCCGGATAAGACCGGCAGGTTTTTGCTGTGCACATCACAGACGGCGGCTATTCCGCCAGGCAGCGTAGGCGACAGAATGACATTGTTGCTTGGCGTTTCATTTTGAAAGGGTATCTTTTTAGCGCCCTGACCGGTGAGAATAAGAGAAACATATAGGATTGTCAGGGCATCAGCGACAGCTCTGTGGCGCCTAAATTCAAAAGAATATGAGCCAGCAGGCATGTTCTTCATTTTTCTCTTCCCCAAATTCGGCGCAGGCGTTGTGATCGAAAAACTAGAGGCCTGGCTGCGGCAGATGACCGCAGAGAGTTGACATGGCAGAGCACTGAATAATGGTAGGGTGCTGTGACGTACTTGACATGGCTTTGTTTGCAGGAGGGGCGACTCGGGCTCCTGAATTTAGATGGGAGGCGGAAGAGAATTCAACCTTCTGGTGTACCCTTGCCTTGCGAGTAAGGCATGCAACCCCCATGTCACGAAGACCCGCTCGCATGGCATGGTAAAAGAGACTATATTATGTCAGGCGGTTTTTGACATAATGTGGGCAGGTTACGATTGTATGGCGAAGAATGTCAGATATTAAAGGCAAAACTCATGGAATTGAAATTACGTGAGAGCAGAGAACATATGCGTACAAGAACCAGAATAGCCTGGCAGGTGCTAGTTGGCAGGTGACAAGGCCAGGAACCAACTGGTGGGCAAGTTGGGCGCATCACGCGACCCGGTGGAATTATCGAAATTAAATGCGCTCTAGTTTGGGAAGCTATTTCTTGTGGCAGTGTGAGGTGAGAATCGAACACCGTCGAACATCTCGTTCCATGCCTGGGATTGGCTAAGCTGCTTAGTGGCGTCATAACCACGGAGCCTCGCGCGATTTATCCCCAAGTCTTTTATTGCTCAACTCATCAGTTACCGATAACAAGTCATAATATATCATTTAACGTTAACGTGAACTTTCATTAAACGTTTACCTTTACCCTAAATCAAACGTCAAACAACTACACAGCACACCGCCGTTTCTATAACATAGCTAAGCCTCTCCTCATTTTGAGCTTAACGCAAAAGCCGAGTTTCATGCCGTACCAGGCATTTGATCTTCAGACAACCTAAAGCGCATGCCATCAAAATAAAATAGAAGTAACATTAGTGAGGACTCATAACTTTAATCTATACTTGTGACTATATGATTTAAACTTTTCATTGAAGCTACTTGTCAAGTTGAAGCTACATGAATAACCAAACATTGAGAGTCGATGAGTTCTGTGATGTAGCAATGCCACATGTTCCCACAAATTTGGGAGAAACCCACAACTTGTTTTGCTCATTGTAGGAGTTGACATTGCGGTAGGAGTTGACATTGCAGGGCTATTGGGATCCGGGTTAAGCACCTTACTCCTTGGCCATGCACACCTGCACATTCTTACGACTTGGTTAAAGCGGGGCATTATATCTCTGTCTGGGGGTCGCTTATGATTTGTAGCTGATGACCTTATGCTAAATTCACAAGATTGCATTATCACTTTTTCAAAGGTGCTGGCAAGCATCTTCCTCGCCAATTATAGATCAGGAGCCCAGCACGTAGATTGTGAAGCACACAATGGTGCTAAACCTCAGCGTCACCTACCTTTGTCGCTTCAGTTCATCCACCAGACAAATCCCATCAATAAAACAAATTAGCGAAGCAATGAGTGCGAAAGCAAGCTGCTAGACATTCCGACACTACAGAACAACAAAAAGCACGACACACAACTAACGGCGAACATACCCGGAAGCAATGGCCCGCGAAATGGGCTGCAGAAGCTATTGCTTAAGCCAACGGCCAAAAATCTTGTGGCGTCCACGAAAGGAAAGCGTGTAGCATTTTCACGAAAAGGTATGGCTCAACCTTTGGTCTCACCAAGCTGAAGCGCAGATATTTTACATTCAAAGGTGTTTCATTATCACTAACAAAGCCCGATCAATTGGCTAACCAACCATAAATCAATGCAACATGCAAGAAAACCTGCGGAACTTGCAATCAATAGATTTTCTAAACTTAATAAGCGCTTTGAACGTTGCAAGTAGTCCTCCTGTTAAAGGCCCACTGTCCACCCTCCGGTCGAAAATATTTTCTTCCCCGGTGACTGTGAGACTTCGCCCCTGGAACGCAAGGCCGCAAAATGTTTTTGAAAAGAGTAACTAATAACGCACTTACAGCCACCGCAATCACCCGATTCTATCCTGCCTCTCTCCTTCCGTTCCCTCGCGAAGGTTTTTCACTCTCCTGCCCGAGGTCGTCTAGCCTCCGCAATACAAATTCCCCTTCCTCCTCCGCGTTTGGCGGGAGGTGGGGCGTGGCTCTCCGCGAGCGCGAAAAAAAAAAACGGTCGAGGGAGCGCGCGCCGCTGGATTCAGTCTGGCCGTGGCGAGGGAAAAGCGCGCTGCGAGCGGCAGACACCCATCCTTCTCCCGTCAGTCAGCTAGACGGACCAGTGGACGTCGTTCCCGATACGTACGTCATTATCGGGGCCCGTCGGGCCAGCGCAGGGAGCGGTGAAGCTGGCTTCTCAAAGGAGAGCATGAGGGAGCTTTGAATTGTATTTTCGATGCTTTGCGGCGTGCGTGTCGCTGTAGAATTTTGCACAGACTATCTCCGGTACCTGATCGAAACACTGGGCTCCTTTTCTTAAAAGGGCCTTCCCTGGACAGTGGCCCTTTAAGGCTTCATAGACGAGCAGAATGTCCCGATTCCTTTATTCGCACCGCCCGTAATTCTGCTAGTGTGGAACGGCAATCAAACAGTGTCAATAGTTTAAAGGTTTTCGTTGTTTTGGCCCAACACAACTTCACACATCCAGGACTTCAATAGCGCCCAACCCCAATGCGCTGGTGCCTAGTTCCAGAGATAGGGGCCATGCTAAGTGACTATGCACAACATTAACATCTGAGATGGGCTCGTTTGTTATAAAAAAATTGTGCGCACCTAAACGAGAAGCTAAGAAACCAGTGCAGTAGTACGCATGCTGTGCATTGTTGCCGATTGATCTCATGTTTAAGTTGTATCCTATCCCACAGCTCCGAAGACAGTAATAAAGTTTGAGAAAGTTTAAGCCTCGCCTTTAAAAGCTCATGAAATACTACATGCGGTAAACTTCTAATGCAAGAAATCCACAGAGGCGGTCTTTGGGAGTATTCGAGCCAAATTTCACAACTTTTCGTGGAGCTGAGCTGATAATTTCTCAATAATTCTTAAAACGTGCTCCTGGAGAGCACTGGCAACCTATTGGGGCTACACATTTCCCCGCGCAAACCTCCCCACTGACGTCCGTGGGACTCACTGGACGCTCCAAAGTTACGTGGGCAGGACGGGGATGGGTGAAGACCGGTTTCGACTTCGTTTTCTTCTTTTTATCTTGCGCGGTGGCATGGGTTGAGTTAAGGGGGAGGCGCATAGCATTGTAGCCCTGCAGAGAGTATTGATGGAATACCTATTGCACGTGCCGGTTTATAATTTTAGTAAAAAAGTTTTCGTAGGCCCTTCAAGTGTTCAACGCGATAGCTCCGCTGCCCTTAAACCCCAACAATCATTTCACGGCAACGGCAGCACCGTGCGATCGAAGGAAAGTTTCCAGTGAGCGCCACATCGCAGGTCAGAAAAGCGTAAATGTTATTTGCTACTCGCTTAACTATTACTCCGGTAATTAGTTTCTTCGTAATGATAACCTAAACTTTAGCTGCAGTGTTACGGCAATGCATACAATTAAGTCCCCTTTCATTTGGAGAGAAGCAATGCAGTTCTGTGGCGGAGGGGCTGCGTGCTAGCCTCGCACTGCGAACGAACCGTGTTCGAGTCTGCCGGTTTCCAAAAAACTTTTATTGTCTCTTTACTTCCTTTAGATTTTCGCGTTACAGCCGCAACGCTGACACCGGCATGTCTGCGACACGGGGCTCTTAATGGCGTTAAAAAGGCAGTAGTACGTGTCCTTCGTGCATCGTGTAAACTCTCTCCTTTGTCGTTTTCCAAGCTGCTTTATACAGCTACATCACTTTGGAATTAGTCTTATAAGGAGTATTAGGCGGCACCTCATGCTGTCTGTCTAGCGACTCCGACAACACTCATGCTTGCAGTGGCGGCTGTGCCCGCTACTTATTAGGTACCCAACCATAAGGCATGTACAGCCTTCGTCAAAAGTGTAAAATCAAGGAGGTCTGCTTCTGAACTGTGTAGTGGCGTTGATTACCATCACTGAAGGCCTTTCCCATTGAAGGGGGCAGGAAAAAATATTTTTGCTATTAACATTTGTAACAATGAAAATGTATTACAAGCCGCAAGAAGAGTATAAGAGGCGGACCCTCCGCGATCTACACTTCATATATATATACGTACATGATTTTCCAGTTAAACGCTAATCGCACAACTGCGCATGCGTGAACTTCGCAGGCGGTGATGCTGGCACCGACCCTCGATTGGTAAATGTAAATACATACGAAATGAGTGCGTTGTCATTGGCTGGATTACGAATGCGATACTCGTATGTTAGTGTCGACAGCATCTACATAGTTGCGCAATTAAATCCTTGATGTCCCGTTCATATCTCAATGCAGAAAGCTTGTCAAATAACCGAATGCTCTAGCAAAAGTCGCGAACAATCGAGTTTCACCATAGCGTTTTGTTCAAAGCAATTCTGGAACTTTACACCAGTGGCTGCGAATGGAAGGAAAACGTGTTACTACTTATTCATTGTAAGCAACACAGTAGAGAAATTTCGCGGTTACTTCAGCTCCACTTTTGCAACGAAATACGGCATAGCAACTAGATGTCGTTGCATGGCTCCTCTTGAGGATTTTACATCACCTATAGCGTCAGAAGCAAACAGTTTTGAGGTACCACAGTGCACAAGACACCACCCGCAATAGATATAAATGCCAGCTTTAACAAAGCCAAATGAGTGTGCCTGCGTGGCATGAGGACAGTTGACCCCCCCCCCCCCCCCCCCCCCCCGCTGTGGCATTGATGTAAGGGGGAAATGGAAAACAACGCAGGCACATTAAATATTTTTTGTGGATGATGCGATTTACTCATGAAAAGAGGACATATTGTCCCGTAGTGGTGACGAGGCCGACGACACAATTGAAGGGTCGATGATTGCACTAAAGAAACTGTTTATTTGGGCTGACTTGCGCCTGCAAAAGAACTAAGCAACTCGGCGGCGACGATAGAAACAAACGTGCTCGTCGATCGTCGAACAAAGATTGCTCGTCACACTCGGCAACGCTCAATTTAAAGGCTGCTCAGAAAAATCTAGATAACGTCGCAAACAGCTACCAGCACGGGCTGGAACATTGTGGAAAGACACCCAAGTGGCCGGAACCTTCGAGACAGATCTCGGTGCATCTTGCGCTGCAACAAAACTGATAAGGGTGTGACTCGCGACATCGAGCATTAACAAACAAAGATTACGGAACTGATACGCGGTCCAGAATCAGAGTGATAAGCCTGTATGCCGGTGGCTGTTAAAAAACAACAAATACTGTTTTGAAGGTTTCGCGGCAATATGAGAGGAAAACCAAAATTAAAAAATCAATGCATAAAGCTAAAACGCGCACGACACACGCGGATAAAATAGAACTTCCAAATGCAGGACTCCTTTGGCAATACAATATTTACGCAGCCAGTTGATACAATGCATAAGACAAACTGTCAGAAGAAACGTCAAAATGAAAAGCAACGTCGGATAAATGAAGCACGAGCATGACACTCTGAAGGAAATACAGAACAAAATACATAATTCTCCTTTCTTCAAAGGCTCCTGGAAAGCTAGATTCTTCTCAACACTACATCTCAAACACAACGCCCAAGCTGGCTGCACAATCCAACTCCGCTATGTCCCACGCTCTGCTGTATAACGCCACACTATGACCACCCAGCGCACAGCCATGTACCAGCAAACTATCGCCTACTAGTCACGATCCTGATTTTTCGCTCGTAACGCCGACACCAACAATACCGCATTTCTATAGAGATTGGAGTTATTGAAGCTATCGTGTCCAATGCAACAGAACGGCAGGGTACAGTTACCGGTTGCCTGAAGACGGCTCCTAGCCCCAATAAATTTGATTTCTCGCTGAAGTTTAGTCTATGTTCAGAAAGAAAGGAAAACCCCTTACATTATTTACCTAATAGTAGAGCCGGCTGGTAGAGACCCAAGAAGATGCCCAGTAGAATGTGTTTAAAATTCCTTTTGGAGCAAAAATTATAATTTTTTTATTTAGAACGAGTACTAGTGACAAAGCAAACAGACAAAGCACTGCACATATGCGTAAGTATTGTGAAAACCAGTTTTATGACTGTGTAGGACTCTGGTTACCAATATCTGCATGACATCTTATCATTCGACTCAGTCATATATGCTTTCATTTAATGTATGGAGGCTACACATAGAGGTGGTTATGAATTCTCGAATACCTGACTGAGAGTATTATTACAATGTATTGCCGACTAGGGTGAACCAAAACCTATGTGCATTCTTGATTATTGTGGATAAGACAGAAGCACCCCTTTTAAGACGCATATATCCTCTTAGTGACTACTTCAATAAATGCTTACAGGCACATTTTCACACCTTGTCCTTTTTGCTTGTCTTTGTTCTATATCTGCGCTATTTTGTTGACATGTGTTACCCATAAGCACAGACTGCCACCTTAAAGGGGTCGTGAAACGAAAATGTAGCTGCCCAGTTGCAATTTCCCTTGCTTCAGTAAACATTAAGCATGCCGATTCCAAAATACCTCGTCGAAATATTGCTTCTGCATTTAATACTACCATTCTGAAATCACAGCATTTTTGCGTTCCTGAAGCGACCATGCGACCCTGTAAGCAGGAATTAGAAGTACTCGCCTACGTCGTGTTTAGCCGTTTGGAAACGCAGAAATAGTCATTATTTGCCATAAAATAATAGGTTCCTGTTAAAGTTAGCAAATAAAAATATAGTATATCAAGTATTAGCTCACGCAAACGCATTTCTTCAACAATCTGTACCAGGGCAATCCCTCGTTACTGTCACGTGACGCGCGGTCGGCGGCGGCGGAGGAGGACGGGTGGTGTCTGCTTATGCTTCTCGCTGCGCTCTGGAACAGGGCGAGAGGTGACGCTCAAGTTCAGGTTTTCGGTAACGACGACTATACCTCGCTCCGCCGGGTACTCCAAATGACAATGGTTCCAATCTTATTTGTCGTTGTTTTCTTTTCTTTTTCTTTTTTTTTTGTGAACATTCGTGATGGAGCACGTCTTGAGCAGTCTCATACCACCGGTACAACTTGGTTGTGCGGCCGCTGCTGTAAATTTTTTTTTATTCTTGGCGTCAATAAAGATACGATGTAAATACGGTTTCAGGTCAAAGAAATCGACAAGTGTGTTCAATCCGAGTGGTGGGTGGAGTGTTTCAGGAGCGGGCGCCGCGGCGCGTACTCGTATATTAATTGCTCGCCTCCGCGCTGCATCATTGAGAATAGCGTGTCGAGCTTCGCTTCCTTTATTTCGGCTGGATGACCTGAACTATGGCTCTACACGGAGAGCCGGAAACAGAAAAAAAAAAAGTTGGTACAATGTACTTGGGTGGCCCTTTCACCCAACGCGTTGTCGCAGCTTTTGCTCCCCCACCTTCCCGACGCCTCTTTCGTAACCGTTAAAAAAAGAAAAAGAAGAGGAAACATACTTTCTAGAACGTCTACAGTGCTCAGACTTCGCCCATTTTTCCTGACAACGTTAGGTTCTGGATTTAGGCGTGTTTTGCGGGTTTGAGTGCTCGCTATGCCAACCGTGTGCGTCGCGAGATTGCAGCACGGCTTCTCCGAGTGGAAGTAACTCTCGCTTTTACAAGTTTTCGCACACCGATTGGGTTCATGTGTACGTACTACTTTCTACTGGAAGTCCTAAATGATCCTCGGCGTCATTCGAAGCCTCGTCATGGACCGGACACAAAGAAAGCTCACCTCAAACGATGCGTCGTACCGACGCAAAACCGCTGGCCCAGTGC
Organism: Amblyomma maculatum; assembly: GCF_055883805.1. Taxonomy (NCBI): domain Eukaryota; kingdom Metazoa; phylum Arthropoda; class Arachnida; order Ixodida; family Ixodidae; genus Amblyomma; species Amblyomma maculatum. The sequence continues at coordinate 9,643,875 of NC_139351.1, read as the reverse complement.
ATTGGCAAAAAAAGTGTAGCTCGCGTGATAAAGGCAGTAAAAGTAGTTGAGATTTGTAGCCTTACAGATATGCCTATTTGAGAACTACTCGACTCGCAGAAGCCACCAGTTCTATTTGATTGTTTCCTGCCAGACTGCCCTCATAGCAGTAAATATGCGCATTTTGGATTTTTTTTTATTTTACACAATACCGTGAGGCCAGCACAACAGGTGCCCCTACCAGCATATCGTACACCCAGAACAGGCCCCTTGGTTCCACTTTGATCACGTTCTTTCCACAGCACTCATCTAGTCCCATAGAACCTGATGAAGACTCCAAAGAGGAGGATCATATTGAGCAGAGCTCAGAATCCTTCACATCATTCAAAAAACATTTCTAGGGTAAAAATTGCTCACCTCAAAAGCTCATACACCCCATGTCCTTGCATTACAATGGTGTGATTACCAGATCAACCATCCAGGAGAAATGCATTCACGCAAGTGTTACTGATTGGAAAGGCGGATAGATTGGCTTAAAAGTTTAATATCTGACCTGCTACTCTGTACAGGGAAAGAGAAAGAGAAGAATAAAGAGGGTCGTGACTTGATTAAAATATATACAGGTATAGTAACTTGCACCACAGTCACGAGTCAAGTCTTGTGTCATGCAAGAAGCAGCAGAAAGCCTGCACTGCCTGTAGAGCTTTCCATTTCTGACCAACCGGCCAATAAGTCCTCTGAGAGAGGCCTGTTGCCAAAACACTTCAAAGAAGTAACTCGAGTTATTGTTTTGCACGCATATACTGGGACGCACCACTAGTACACGCTCCACAGTCTCCGTAATGTCACATGTGAAACATTCTGGGCAGTCCGCCTGTCCAATTAAGTATAAATATTTGTGTGTGAAGCCACATTTAGATGCAGTCTATGGAGAAAGCATGCATAATGGCATATAATTGGTAAAGGGTATGGATCCACTAAAGCACTACCTTGTGGCCTTGAGCACAAGTAGATATAAGGAACTCGGTGATGTGTAGTGCCAAAGGCCAAAGGCTGGTAAGGGTGTGGTGTTGAAAACTTCCAAAAATTTGTAATGCAGGCTTTGAAACTGTGAATGCACACCACTTCTGAAGTGGTTTCCCACAGATGTGGAAAGCCTCTTACCATGGGACCAAAAGCTCTGCAGCGGTTTGTGGAGAACTATGCCCTAAAAAAAAAAATGAGTCATGTTCTGAGCGGCATCACCACAATTGTAGGCGACGCTTGTGGTGATACAGATCTGTGTATACATGGATAGAGTTGTAATATTCTCACCAGATGTATGTCAGATTAAGTTGCTTGAATCTACTAATTGGTAACATGAATTTCTTCAGTATCCCGAGAACATGAAAACGCACCAAAGGTTGAGTCATTACACACAGAGGTTGGGTGGGGTGGTATGGGAAGCCGTAGCGTGATAGCATTTGTAATTAATGGCAGCGGAGTGTACGTGAAAAACTGCTGTTCAGCTGCTCGTCATCAGTAGGTGGCAACGGTGTTGTGCAAGCAGTCGTAAATACACACAAAGTGGTTCGTGTGACAATTATGTACATATTGGGCAGGCACGTGACATTCTGAAGTAACAGCGCAAAACGTGGATGGGAGCACAAGACGAGAAGACGACACAATGTCTCATCGTCTTCTCATCTTGTGCTCCAGTCCACATTTTGCGCTGTTACCTCAGGATAAAAAACCAACAAGCCCAAACTGCTATTCTGGCTAGCATGCCATTGTTTGAGGTGCATTGCGGCAGCCAAGGTTTATCCCAAGCACCTGCACTTCTATGTACATGTTAAAGAGTACTGGGAGTGGTGCTCATATGGGTGTGTACCATTTTCCTGGCTCGGGCGATCAGATTGCAATCGGGCTAGCACACACAGCTCAAAACACATGTAGCAGAAGTTTGGAATGTCGAACCGCGAAGTCCTCAGCTCAATTCCTTCCCTTATATTTTTCAATTTGTATGAGTATCATACGGTCTGTGCTCGTATGGTTAAATTGCGAAGGTGTACATATCACCTGCTCTCCTGACCAACTTCACTCTGCATAAGTATTCACCAAGCAGTTTTCGTTCCATCAAAAGGCTTTCACAATATTCAGCGACACAAGCAGCTACTCAGACAGCATCAGTGTAGCATTGTTGGAGCTTCGCAAATCTGTGGTTACATTGTTTACTAGCAAAACATGCACGGTATGTAGATATGTGCACTAGGACGCATAAGATGCCGTGACAATGTGGGCTGCCCTTACGTCTACAGCTGCCCTTTAATCCTGTTACATTCTAGCCTGCAGTGTATTCAGCAGCAAAAGATTTCACAATTAAATCATCCCAACTTTATATTTCCAGACTTGACCCCAGCACCGACGAAGTTCATTGTATTACCAGCATTTTGGTGGCATATTCAACCAGCAGGCCAGTTAACTCAACGTCATGCAGGTTCTAGTGCAGATGTTTCCATGCAAACTATGGGTATCATCAACGAAGGAGACTTTGCTATACATATCTTTTCAGCACGCTGTTTTATGACTGGTTAAAGTCTGGTACATTTCGAAGTATAAGACACATATTTTGTATGCATGTCTACAGATTGCAGATTATGTTGGCTTGCTTCTGAATGAGACTGCAAAATGCTGGAAACAGTGGCCACCTTTCAAAGCAGCTTTTGCAGAAAACCGTTTGATTTTTCTATTCCCCATGAGCCACTATTTTTCGAGGCCGTGTAAAGGTGAACGCGGCAACTAGAAAATCTAGGTTTGTTAGTGCCACAAGGACCACCACTTTGTAGTACATTTGGGCATAATCTAATATTACCAAATGAGTGTTAAAGAGAGACATGTTGCTTTCAAAATAATTTATTGGTTGGCCGCAGGTTCATCAGTGCACAAAAAATTTTTAGGCTAGAAGGAAGTTGACCTAGAGCAAGACATCTTTTATTCATGCTTCTTCGCTGTCTTCCTCTCTCCTAAATATACAAATGTGTATATATAGCTTCACAAAAAAATGCATCCGACAAAGGTATAGTTAGAGATTGAGTACACAAAATTCATTCTAAGTGAGCCTATATATGTCTTGTAGATTCCAAGGGAAGGCAAGTATAGCAGGGGGCAGCAGAAACTCAGGCAGGCAGGTGAGACTAAAAAGTTTGCGGGGATCAGATGGATGCAGCTGACACAGGATCGGGTTATTTGGATAGATATGGGAGAGGCATCTATACAAGCAGGTATATACACAACTGCACAATAATGATGCATTTGCGGTCAGTGCTAAAAAAAATTCCACCCATCAAAGGTATAGGTGGGGAGTGAGTACACAAAATTCATTCTAAGTGAGCCTATATATGTCTTGTAGATTCCAAGGGAAGGCAAGCGTAGCAGGGGGCGGCAGAAATTCGGGCAGACAGATGAGATTAGGAAGTCTGCGGGGATCATATGAATGCAGCTGACAGAGGATTGGGTTATTTGTATGGATATGGGAGAGGCATCTATTATGATGCCTCCCCCATTATGATGTATCTGCGGTCAGTTCCAAAAAAAGAAAAATTCTACCCGTCAAAGGTAAAGGAAGGGAGTGAGTGCACTAAATTCATTCTAAGTGAGCCTATATATGTCTTTTAGATTCCAAGGGAAGGCAAGTGTAGCAGGGGGCGGCAGAAACTCGGGCAAGCAGATGAAATTAGGAAGTTTGCGAGAATCATGCACCTGGCACTGGATCGGGTTATTCGGATGGATATGGGAGAGGCATTTGCCCAGCAGTGGGTGCAGTCAGGCTAGTGATATCAACAAGACTAACAACTGGATGAGTTGGTACTGATCCATCTTAAAACCAGCCAGAAGACGAAACACGTGAGAGGAGCTCAAGACAAAGTTTGACTAACAACTGAAATGTTACTGAAGGAAAGAGGCAAAAGATGATTCGCACAGAAATGCACGTGCACGGAAAACCCCCAAAGCAGTGAAAGCGTGGAAAGCAGAAAGGGTCTAAAAAATCATCTAAAAAAAAAGCTAATTCCTTATGGTCAAGAACCACTCGTTACAAAAGGGAAGCCACAGATTCAAATCCAAAGGCACACTATACTGCAAAGGCTAAGGACATGTGTGTGGCTAAGAAATCAGTCAACAGTCTTTTGGAGCCTTTTTTACATGTGCATCTCTGTGCAAGTCTTCTTTTGCCTCTATCCCTTAGTAAAATTCTAGTTATTAGTCCAGCTGTCCTGCAATTCTCTCTTCTCATGTTTTCTGGCAGGTTTTAGAATGAATAAGGTGATGACTCTACAAACCTTGTGCAAACTGGAAACCAGTGTAACTGTCAGATAGAAACCTTTCCCTTATTTGGCTTGCATCACAAATAGGGAGGGCTTTACTGTGATGTCTGCCGAGGCATCCCCAAAGCCAGTGCGCAAGCTGGCTGTAGCAGATGTAGCGGTGCCTCCTGTTGACAAGAGAAAAAGCAATATTCACTTTTCAGCATAGCAAAATGAAAATATGGTTTAGGTCTTTTACAAATTTGAAAGTTATTCATGCATCTGTACAATTAATTCCCGTCTAACAGAAGCTGAACAGTGTAGCTTTCACTGTCAATTTATTCTCCCTGGAAGTATGGCGAACTTTGAATTCTGCTGCAGGTGATTGAGAGAGAATGAGACCCACCCAATATTAGAACTCCAGTGCAATCACAATTTGCTACTGCAGCAAAATAATGCATGAAGGCAATGCAGCGTTTGACTGACAAAACCTGGTAGTCGTCTTAAACCCTTTATACTAGTGTCGTGGCCGATGTCAATGTCCACGCTGATATCATCTGCATAGCACGAAGATGTTAAATATGCCACTTATGCATTAGGCAGCTCTGTGCATGGAGTCATTCTATTCGAAGGACGCATAAGTCCACTTCTGTCCACGGCTCTCAGTTGTTTTCCCAGAACACGCCACGTGCCAAACTTTCTGCAAGTGCCGCAAAACTACTCTATAACTTCATTTGCTGACTGTAAAATTTCCAACACTTTCTCAGGCTGTGGAAGTTTCGGTGTACTGGCCTTTGGAAGACCGTCTTTCTTTTTTTTTTGGTTGTCACATTCCAGCACATGTAAAATGTCAGTGTCAAAACATTTTGGAGGGGTTTACTGTGTGGAGGTGTTGATGATGGTATCAGTGAAGTCGGACAATTTTTTAAATTATATTTGCACACTATACAACACTCACCTAATGTAAGTGGGTAAAAAAAAAATCTAGCAAATAAAACTTTGAGTGCTGGTATGGTGATTGTTCTGGCAGCAAGTGGGGACAGGCTATAACAAGAGTTGTCGGGCAAGTTAGTGATCGTCTGCAGAAGCAAGTCCTGCTCTGTGTGTTTTTCTCTTCTGTGTCGTTTTCTAGTGCATTTTCCCGCGGCTTCTGCAGGAGACAGGCTACTTCACTGCATGCAATTTCACTTAGCACAGAGTCCTCCGAAATTAGATTGTTTTTGTACTTATTTAGTGCATTTCTTGTGGCATTCCTTATGTATTCATGTTTTGAAGTGCTGCACTTGCTGAAGGTCATACGTGGCTAATAAAACAAGCAAATGTGTCCGGACAGAGCTTTTTTTTTTTTTTGCCGTTACTTCACATCAATGTGCATGCCCTTTCCATTTAGCAAGTTCACACTATCAGATGATGCGTGTTTTCTCATTCACTCGTGCATGGAATTAAGCAAACCAGTAATTTGCATGGTGAAACGTCATGCTCATGCGCACCTTCTACGAAAACAAGAAAATTATGAAAACCAGTGATGTTGTGTTCGCGCTAACGTGGCGCAATATCGACACTGTAGACAGTGTAGATGATCGCAAGTAAGTAACGTTAAAGGGGAAGCTTTCTTTCAATATCGACACTGTAGACAGTGTAGATGATCGCAAGTAAGTAACGTTAAAGAGGAAGCTTTCTTTTATTAACACTGCCTTCCGCAATAGCTTTCATTACAGCATTTCTTGCTCGAGAAAATGAAAAACAGGTGGCCGCTTGTTCAAGTTATGTCGCCTTTCGCTCAAGATTCTTACCTTGTGTTCTCGACTAGCAGTCCATGATCAAAAAGCATTTGGAGTAAATGCGGATGATCTGTAACACCCAGACGGCTGCTTCAACTACGTAGTCGCCGCCGGGATCTCGCCAGATGCTCTCAAGAGCAGTCGGTATCGGCACGCACCGCCCGCAGCTGCACCTATTCGAAAGCTTCGGTTAGCGATTGCGCACTCTCGCAACTGTCAAACGTAGGCTAGGCTGCAAGACTCGGACATAAATACCAATGCGTAGTTCCGAAACGGCTGGGATCGGGAGGCTGACGGTTGGGGCTTCTGCAAGCCGGAGTTGTGCCGCGGTTACCGCGGCCTCTCGACACAAGTGTTACTGTACCGGTCGCTCGCAGGCTCCATCTTCGCCGACCTGGCACCCGAAAAGTTGCGTCGGCGTAAGGCTCAAAGCCCACGATGTAACCATGTTTTAACAGTAGCGACTATATTCTAGTTCACTATAGCAGCACAGCGACGCTGGAACCCACAGAGGAACCTAGGCGTCGGCCATATTAAAGAAACCCTGTGAGAGCGTACAGTAGGGCACAATTAGAACCTCTAAAATACACCGAGCTCGGTCAACTTTAGTTCAGCAGGCTCCAGCGATGACAGCTTCTCATTGGCTTAGCGCTATGACATATCTGTTGAGTTGAGGAGGACGCGCGCTAGGAAACCGAAATTCTGTTTTTGTCAGAACTGGGCATGGCCTTACTGATTGGTTTCCGATCGAGAAAGGAGTGAGGCAAGGCTGCATACTGTCGCCCTGCCTATTTAACCTATATGCAGAGTGCATCATGAGGAAGGCCGGTCTGGACGAGTCTTCAGCTGGAGTGAAGATTGCTGGAAAACGTATCAACAACCTTAGATATGCGGATGATACCACTTTAATGGCAGAAAGTGAAGTGGAACTCAAGAGACTTCTGATGCGCGTACAAGAAGAGAGTGAGAAGTTTGGGTTTAAACTGAACATTAAAAAGACAAAGATCATGGCATCTTGCCCTATCAGGGCCTAGAGCATCAATGGACAAGAAGTGGAAGTTGTGACAGATTTTCTGTTCTTGGGCTCCAAGATTACCTCAGAAGGAGACTGCAGCCATGAAATTAGGAGACGCCTGCTTCTGGGAAAGAGAGCAATGGTTAGCCTTGACCGCCTAGTAAAGAGCAGAGACATTAGTCTGCCAACCAAGATCCGTATAACTCGTGCTATGGTCTTTCCAGTTGTGATGTATGGATGCGAGAGTTGGACTGTGAAAAAGGCTGACCGCCGAAAAATTGACGCGTTTGAATTGTGGTGCTGGCGAAGACTCTTGAGAGTTCCTTGGACTGCCAGAAGATCAAATCAGTCGATATTGTCGACCATAAACCCTGGCTGCTCATTGGAGGGTCAAATTGTAAAGTTAAAGCTCAGCTACTTTGGTCATCTGATGAGAAGAGAGGAGTCGCTGGAGAAAGATTTGATGTTGGGAAAGGTTGAGGGTAGCCGGAGAAGGGGTAGGCAGCGAACGCGATGGTTAGATGGCATCCTCGAGGCACTGCAGATGAAGTTATGTGATGTTAGGAAGATAGTGAGAGACCGGAAAGCGTGGCGTGACATGGTCCATAGGGTCACGAAGAGTCGGACACCACTGAACGACTGAACTGAACCGAACTGTTTTTGTCGCTATTAAATCAACGCGGGCGATGAAACGAATCGCGGTATATTATATGATGCCGAACAAGGATTCCATTTAGCCAAGCCGTGCAAAATTTCCGGAAAACGTTTCACGACCCCTTTAATACCAGGAAGCGCTCTCGTCGAAGTAGAGGCGGCGAAGAAAGATATAGATAAAACCACAAATGGTAACTAGCATATTCTGGAATATTGTAGAAGCACACGCGTGGCTAGAATCTTCCGAGATACATCTCGAAACATGTTTCGCAACAAAGAAAGTGATGAAGCCAGGTCTCGCGACAACGAGCATGAATAGACACATAGTATGCATAATTGATAAGGACCCATGCCTGCGGCTGTTAAAAAACAACACACAGAGATTTGAATGGCTCGCGGCATTACTTTCCTATTAAAAACACCCGCTCAGTGTTCCAAAATAAGCAGAGAAAGTTAAACATACAGTTTAGAAAGTTTAAACATCACGTATACTTTAATGCGCCTTGTACGCCTTCAGACGTACAACATGTGCGATTCCTGGCCGCGCCCGGCGCCACATGCATGTGGTTGTGCCGTCGGGTATGCCCTCGTAGTCAAGCTGCCCGATGCTCCAAGGGCACTCTGTGGGCCGAAGTACCGCCGCAACGGATCTTCATTTAGTCCGAGGCGGCGTTTTGGCGTCGAAACCCACACTTGGTCTCCGAGCCTGTGCTCTCGGTCGCGTCGCCGCAAGTTGTATCTTCGGCCGTCGGTGCTTTGCTGATCCTATTGCACAGCCGGGCGAGACGTCAGGTGTCTGTGCAGGTTCTCGTCGGTTAGGTGCCGCAGAATCACGTCGAGCGCCGTCGTGGGCTCCATGCCGTACGCAAGGTCGAATGGGATCGACCTCGTTTTCTCCTGGACGGCGGTGTTATAAGCGAAGATGACGTAACGTATAATGGTGTCCCATGTCTTGTGTTCGGCGTCGACGTGTACGACCATCATGTCCGCAATCGTTTTGCTCAGGTGGTTCGTAAGCCCGTTTGTCTGAGGTTGGTAGCAGCTGTTCGTCGACGGCGTGCATGATTGTATTCCAGGTTGGCTTTCGACAGCTCCACCGTAAATGCCGCCTCCTGTCCGTGATGAGTACTTCTGGGGCGCCGTATCGCAAAAACATTTCTTCGACAAAAAACTTGGCGACTACTGCCACGGCAGCATTGGGCAGTGTTTTAGCTTCGGCATAAGGGGTAAGGCAGTCAATGACCACGATGATCCATTTGCTAGCCATAAATGATTATGGAAAGGGGCCGAGCAAATCCATCCAAATTTGTTGAAAAGGCATCGTCGGGGGACGTATGGGGTTCAGTAGTCCAGCTGGTCTGATCGGAAGCGTTTTGCGTCGCTGACACCTACAGCAAATGAGTTGGTGCCGGCGATAGCAGCAAGCGCGCTCGTTAGTCGTGGTGTTTAAACTTCGCAGTGTTTATGTTTAAGTTGCTTTGTTTTGGAACATCGAGGCGATGTTTTTTTAAGGGGGGAGTAATGCCGCGAAATCTTCAAAACTGTATTTGTTGCTCTTAACAGCCGCCGGCATACGGCCTTATCACTCTGATTCTGGATCGCGTAGCAGTTCCGTATTCTTTGTTTGTTAATGCTCGATGTCGCGAGTCACACCTTTATCAGGTTTCGTTGTAGCGCAAGATGCACCGAGATCTATCCCGAAGATTCCGGTCACTCATGTATCTTTCTACAATGTTCTAGCCTGTGCTGGTAGCTGTTTGCGACGTTATCTAGATTGTTCTGAGCAGCCTTTAAATTAAGCGTTACGAGTGTGACGGGCATTCTTGGTTCGACGATCGACGAGCACGTTTGTTGCTATCGCCGCCGCCGAGTTGCTTAGTTCTTTTGCGGGCGCAAGTCAGCCCAATAAAGAGTTTCTTCAGTGCAATCATCGGCCCTTCATTTGTGTCATCGACCTTGTCCCCACTACGTGACAATATTAGCAAATACCAATTCAGGCGCTGTCCGTTCTTCACAACTCGTCTTTTTATTTTTCGTGAAACCTAACAGGATATCGTGCATTACCGGATGGTAGTGATTGGCTTCTAGCTCTAAAAATAGGAAAGCTATAGCTACAAGTACGGCAGTGCGTTGATTGCAAATATGCACAATTAGCCGGAGCCAACAGTTATACTTGGTTGTCTCACCGACCGTAGCCATGGACGTTTGATCGCACATATAGAAAGGAGTAGTAGTGTCTGACAGTTTTTTGTCTGGCTCGTCGTCAGGTAATGATGGCTACAATGCTCGCATAAACCTTAGAGCAAAAAAAGTTATATTCGACAAATAGGCTGACGAGAGCGCCATTTTGTGGCTGTGGAGATGAGAAACATTGCAATGAATGCTAAATTAGACGCCATGAAGGTCGACAGACCAAAGTACGAGGCGGAGTTCGGCCCGTACCGTAACTGTCACTGCCAAGAAAATCGCTCGCGGTAGCACGCAGGAATCGATAGAAGCGCGCGTGTTTCGGACCAGTTCCGGACTGCGAAAAGTAGATAGATGGCAAGAAGAGCGCCGAGAATGCTGAAAGTATCTATATTTGTATGATGCTTCTAGTCCAAACGCCAATGTGATTCGCTATCGGCGGCTCTCAATGACATGAAATTGTTTTGCTGGTGTATGCTGGTGTACGATGTCATAGCGTTTGTAAGAGCAATATTTAGTAATGAATGAAAAACGTATATGTCACGATGCCTAGACACAGTCGTGAGTTATAGTCAACGAGCACTGTACACGCGATGTACTGTGAGGTACCGAGCTTCTAAACACTTTATGTAGCCATTACTCGTAGTTACAATCCTAAAACGGTCTGGTGCAACGCATATATACATACCGGGTGTCCCATGCTAACGTGGACCAAGGATTACAAAATAATATATTTGAGGTAGGTGATTGAAACCAGTTGCATACAACTGCCAGCCTGCTTGCGCACTACAGGCAATTTTTTTGTTTTGAATTTACCTAACTAGCTAATTGTTACTCTTTCTAATTTATTGAATATTCATCTTAGACCAAAAATGTGAATTGAAAGTTGTAGAGCGCCTTCAGAAACCCCCATTCTATTATATGCGAAAAAGAAAGTCATACGTGTATCGTTTTTTTCCGGGCTCACAAAAAAAAAACCCGCGAAATACAAATAATACCACGTGACAAGCGCATTTGAGCGCCGCGATTGTGATGCTCTCAGTCGCGGTTTGAGCGAACGAAATTAGCTGAGGCCGTGTCTCCTCGGCCCCGTTAAAGCGGCAGGCCGATATGCCTGCGATGGCTTCTTCGCCCGCGTCAGACAGCCGGCTCACATGACGGTGCAAATAGCAGCGAGCGCAGCGAGCCGACACCACCGAGATTCTAACAAGGCCTTTGCATCACCTTCTCTCCCATCAGCGAACGTGACAACAATCGGATGAGCGATAAGGTATCAGCCACTGAATCTGCGCGTACAGGCTTGGGGAAAGGGGCGAGATGAGATCAAGACTGGACTCAAATTCGCGCTCGCACCTTCATTCGCCGGTACTTTATTGTCATCCGCCTGTCGTGACGTAGGCTGCTGGGGTGCGCAGGCCTTGCCAAGATCTTGGTGGCGACGGGCGAACTCGAGCTCGTTCCAATCATCGCCAACATTTCAGCCTGCCGCTGCGACGGGACCATCGGGTCACGGCCGCTATCTGATTTCGTTCGCTCAAACCACGACTGAGAGCACCACAATCGTGGCGCTGAAATGCGCTAGTCACGTGGTATTATTCGTATTTCGCAGGCGCTCTTTCGAGTCTGAATAAAAAGATACACGTGAGACTTTCTTTGTAGCAATTAATGAAAGGAGGGTTTCTGAAGGTGCTCTACAACTTTCTAATTCACATTTTTGGTCTAACATGAATATTTAGTAAATTAGAAAAATTAACATAATTAGCTGATTAAGTAATTGCAAAACAAATAAATTGCCTATAGTGCGCAAGGAGGCTGGTATGCAACTGGTTTCACTGACCTACCTAAAATATAATATTTTGTAAACCTTGGTTCAAGTTAGCTGGGACACCCGGTATATATATATATATATATATATATATATATATATATATATACCAGGTGTCCCAGCTAACTTGAACCAAGGGTTACAAAAAATTATATTTCAGGTAGGTCGGTGAAATCAGTTGCATACAACTACCAGCCTGCTTGCGCACTACAGGCAATTTTTTGTTTCGCAATTACTTAATTGGCTAATTATGTTAATTTTCCTAATTTAATAATTATCGACTTTAAACCAAACATGTGAATTGGAAACTTGTAGAGCACCTTCAGAAACCCCCATTCCATTAATTGCGATAAAGAAAGTCTCACGTGTATCTTTTTTTCCGGGCTCAAAAGAAAGCCCGCGAAATACAAATAATACCACGTGACTAGCGCATTTGAGCGCCGCGATTGTGGTGCTCTCAGTCGTGGTTTGAGCGAACGAAATCAGCTGCTGCCATGACCCGATTGTCCCGTTGCAGCGGCAGGCAGAAATGTTGGCGATGGTTGGAGCGGAGCTTGCCCGTCGCCACCGTGATCTTGGCCAGGCCTACGCACCGCAGCAGCCTACATCATGACTAGCGGATGACGATAAAGAACCGGCAAATGAAGATGCAGCGCTAATTTTAGTTGAGTCACATGATGTCATCTCGCCCCTTTACCCAAGCCTGTATGCGCAGATTCAGTGGCTGATACCGTATCGCTCATCCGTTTGTCGTGACGTTCGCTGATAGGAGAGAAGCAGGCCTTGTTAGAATCTCCGTGGTGTCGTCCCGCCGCTCTCGCACTACTTGCACCGTCACGTGGGCCGGCTGTCTGACGCGGGCGAAGAAGCCATTGCAGGCATATATGCCTGCTGCATTAACGGGGCCGAGACACGGCTGCCGCTAATTTCGTTCGATCAAACCACTACTGAGAGCACCACAATCGCGGCGCATAAATGCGCTAGTCACGTGGTATTATTTGTATTTCGCGGGCTTTCTTTTGAGCCCAGAAAAAAAGATACACGTGAGACTTTCTTTATCGCAATTAATCAAATGGGGGTTTCTGAAGGTGCTCTACAAGTTTCCAATTCACATGTTTGGTCTAAAGTCGATATTTATTAAATTAGAAAAATTAACATAATTAGCTAATTATGTTATTGCAAAACAAAAAATTGCCTATAGTGCGCAAGGAGGCTAGCAGTTGAATGCAATTGGTTTCACTGACCTACCTCAAATGTATTATTTTGTATCCCTTGGTTCAAGTTAGCTGGGACACCCGGTATATAAGCCAAACTTACAACTTGACTTCTTATACGGCATAATTGTACACACATATTACGCCTATAGTCGCGAATTGTTCTGAGTCATAGCTATAACCTTTATTCTCACGTAACATGACTGAGCGCATAAAGACGTCACGTACGGTAAAGTGCTGTTGTGGCCGGCCAAAGCCGCCCAGAAATTCAGCCGGACGCAAAACTTCTCCGGCGAATGCCTTCTTCACAAAATCCGGATACTGATCTGCAAGACACCAATGAACTGGAGGCGAGTCGTGCCAAGGGGAGAGAAGTGAGGTGTTTAAACATGAGCTCTGCATGGAGACAGCTCGGCGCCGTGGCCCTGGCGGTGAACCCCTTCTCGCCCAGCGGCATATTTGAAGCAAGAGCGCATCAAGCTCTCCCATTGGTCCTGCGAAAGTGCTGTCGTCGGATTGGACAATTTGAGTGTCAACGGATTCTCGGTTACGGAGGCTAAAGTGCTTCTGCTCGAGAGTGAGTTCGTCACTAGCGGCCATCAATAGCAGTTCGCCCCCTGAGAAAGCGGACGCGGCGGAATCTCCCCGGCCATCGCTTCGCGAGGACAGTCGCGTATGGCTATTTTAGCTTTCGGCCCCAGAGCCGATCTCGTTGTGTAAATCCCTGTAAATAGTGTATAAAGCGTTTTCTTCATCACACCAGCGCCGACTCGGATCAATCGCTACCGCCCAGGCAGCTGACATCCCGTTCACGAAACGGGTAACGAGCGCTACACAACCAACTCCTTGGCACAGCCCTGTTGACGGTGGGCTACAGTGTAATAACCCCACCGGCGCAACAGTACATACGTCGTTCCCATTATGCATGCATAATTTGTAGACACCATCATGACTTAGAAACGTAATGCTCTCGCATTATTTGTTTTTTCTCACATGCAATCATACAATGGCGGGTCTTTAATTGAACAGGTCTTCATAAAACAAATTCTTCGTCAATGGGCCATCAGTCTATGAATTTGTCTTTCCACAGAAAACAGAGCCTTCGCGTTGTAGTCGTTTCTAAGGTGTATAGAAGCGTGACATCTGAAAGTGATGAAGAGACGCCGGCAGCCACTGATGGACCCAAATTGGAGCTCGGAAAAGATATATATCCGCGACTCTTTTTTATGCCTCGGTGTGTGTGTGTGGGGGGGGGGGGGGGAGCTTGAGAGAGATGGTGGTACTTACGCAAAATAAATTTCTCATTGAACCGCAATTAATTTTGAAGTAGATTTTAAGGCCGCCAAAAATGTGTATCGTACAAGTAAAAAGATGTCCGGGCGTTCAGATCATATTGGCAATTTTTTGCACGCACATATATTTGGGAAGAAGCATGTTGAGAGATAGGAGTCGTGCCGTCTGGGTGAGTAAAATCACTCGAGGTAATGACAACCCAGTGGAAACTAACAACACGAAAGAGGCATGAGTATGGCATGTAACGGGGAGAGAGAATAGCCCATGGTCCCAAAGAGAAACAAATTGTTTTTTTTACGGAAGGGAAGTGTAACAAGAGGCTGCAGAATGTTACGTGGTCGGATGATGTTAAGCCGTCTGCTGGGATCAAGTGTTTGCAGGTATAGCACAGGAACGCGTAATTGGACGAGCACAGGAGAAGCCTTCCCCCTGCAGCGGCCATAGTCGGGCAAGTATCCCTTTGGAAGGACGCCAATGACTTTCCCATATTTCAGACGAGATTCGCTATACGAGCACAGTCTGCTTCGGCACAGAAAATCGGATGTCTCATAGAGTGTTTGCTTTTTCTACATATGAGATGACATGTTATTTTGTCTGCAGCAGATGATGAAGTTATCACTGCGACGTGCACTGTAACAAGGGCTATGCGCCCGGGCCTCAGTACAAGCTTCATTGCAGTCGAGAGGCAGCGAGGCGCGACGCACGTAAAGAACTATGCTTACAAAATAAGCGGCCCGATTTACGCGGGCGACGTATATACATACTTTTTCAGCTGCAGAAAGCCATGAAGCCCTAACAATTATCCGTCACTTACATGGAGTCATCGATTGATCTCAGGAACAAATTTGACAAGCCGCATGCTGTCGGTCTTGACGCTTGGGGTTGAAATGAGCTTTCCCAGATGCGTGAAATTTTCTTCACTGTAAAGCGCAGCACCGGCCATATTTTTGCCCTCAGGACCCTCACCGTAGGCAGGGAGGTATGTACACACCCACAAACATAGACTTAGCTAAAGGAAAGTGCTACTTTAGGTGGGCACACACAAGGGGAGCTCCAAGCCGTACGGGTTTTGAAAAGAAAAATTTGTATTTTAAACAGCTGCGATGCGATCGAGTTGTGCTCTTTTGTGCGGCCAGAAATGAAACAGCACATTGGACGCGGTGGTTACAAGGAGTAAACGGATCTTCGAACTCGTTGAATTCGAAATGCATGCACTGTATTGTACACAATGTCAGAGATGTTTTTATTCACCACTTGGTGCGAGGCTAACGTAGTTGTATATTTGGTTTGTGAGCGACGGAGTCAAATTCAGTTGTCTGTCACGGCCCAAATGAATAAGCTTTCTGACCTTGGCGCAATAATCACTGCTAACACCGCAAGCAGGCATGCGCTGTAACTGAGATCTCGCAGATGGCCGCATCCACTCTGTTTTGGTTCCGTGCCAAAAATTGCCCCGGATTTCCTCTGCTTGAAGGTCTGAGAAACGCGTTTTCCACCTTGTCAAAACGTCAATTTCTGCATTATATGTTACCTCGCCTACGGCTTCTAATTAGTCATTGCCAAGTAGGACTCGCATTAGTTTAAGCAGTACAGTATTATGTAGGGACAAAGTGATTACGTAAATTACATCGGCGCTGACTCGAAAGTTGTTTCCATTTTTTTTAATTTGGAATTACTGCTTCTAGAAAATTTAAAAGTGTTCCTTGAACCACTCCTTGAACAAGCACGCTTTTTGACAGAGAATCTACCTTTGAACTCTCTCTCTCTCTCTCTCTCTATATATATATATATATATATATATATATATATATATATATATATATATATATATATATATATATATATATATATATATACACACACTATTAAGATTACATTAAGCAAAACTCTTTATTTGTGGCCAGACCAACAGCCTCGTGTGAGGTGACCAGGAATTTAGTACAGTTTAAGCGCTAAGTGGCGAAGAAACACTAAAGGTAAAGAGTGCGCGTTAGTCTCCCGAGGAATTGTCTCACAGAGGTCTCGGTTACATTGCGAGCAAAGGATGTTCTATGATGTCTGCCACCTTGAGGTGCTTCCTGACTTGCAACCAACAATCCTCGTTCAGTTGGTCCAACTGCATTGAACCGTGTCGAGGAGCAACGCATTGGACAGTGTCCTTGACGACGCCCGCCGCTTTCATGAAACCGTTCAATCCGGCTATGCTAGAAAGCGCTCCTTTTATCATTGCTTTGGCGTAGTCACAGCTGACGCCCGCTTGGTCTTGGATCACTTTGACGAGCTTCGGATGGCCGGACACAAACTCGAGGGCGCGAACACAGTAGCTTTTCTCATCGCCCATCACAAAGCGAGCTGCCCGCATTACGAGGCTGGAGTTGCGCCTCGTTAACTCCTGGACAGCGTAATATTCTTGGCTGACTTCTCTGTAGTAGGGCACTCGCACTCGAAGCACGCTGTAACTGGGAGCAACAGCGGATGACAGGTGCATTAGGAAGGATATATCGCTTCCGGGCTGTTCAATTTTGATGTCATGAAGTTGAGGACCGCGCAGACAGGCTTCGGCGAGTGTTCGACAGTCGCTGTCTTCCAAAAGCAAGCCCTTCAAGGTGAGCTTCTCGACGTTTTTGTTGGCCGATATCGCCGCGACTACTTCACTTTGGCAGATATAATGATTGGAAAGCATTACGAAGTTTTGCATGAACACGCCGAGCCATAGCGTTTTTAGATTTACAGCCCCTTCTAGAAAGGCGACAAGGTATCGATGAACAGTTTCGTCGAAAAAGTTCTCGTCCATGTGCAAGTGCACTTCGGTTATGTGCCCACATGATGCGAGCACTTTGAGCGCCGGAGTAAAGTCAATGTCAGGAGCAAACGTGCTCAGTGATACCGCCGTCACTTCTGGGCACTCGGCAATTTTGGGAATTGGGTTGGAATTTAGATAGTGCACTCCAAAGATCACCTTTTGAGCCAGGCGGCACTCCCTAATAGCAGCACAAATTTCCTCCAGTCTATCCCGAGGAGGGAGGTTGAGCACGGTGACTTCAATAAGGCCCCTGTTCTTCGCCAAGGAACGGAAGAAAGCTTCGCAATCAGAGGCTTCGAAATCCCTCAAGTCTATGGTTAATGTTTCGAGAACAGAGTTTTCTTCGAAAACAGTCAACCACGATGAATCTGCGTTTGGGCTGCCCGCCGGCCGAATTAGTAAATCTGAATAACTCAGTTGGTGCCAAATATCTATGCCCAGATGGGAGAGCGGAGGCGCTGTCAAACTCAATCTCCGCAATGTTTTACTAACAGCGACTTGAGCAAAAGCCGCAATTTCTGACATGCCCCTAAACACTATTTCTATCGTCAGTTCTTCTAGCGTTGTTATTGAGCGAATGGCGCTCACTAAGGTTCGCAAGATTTCCGAATCGGGATGACGATTCGACCTCAGAGAGAGCACCTTTAAAGTTCCGTCACTTTTTCTCAAGTAATCGGCGAAGATTCCCCAGGAGAAGACATCATCAGAAACACTCAAACTCGTCACCGTGTTACTCTGGGCAAGCTGTTCAATGAACAGGATAGCTGTGTGTACACTCATGTTAAGCGCTCCCACGTCGAGGGTCGTGAGTTTCGAAGCAGCACGGTTTAAGCCGAAGGACCTCATTCGATAATTTGACGGTATGCGAGACGAAAAGGTTACTTCCTCCGTCTTTCTCATTGAAGCCACGAGCTTCACAATGCGTGGATCCATGTCGCGTGCTTCAGCTTCACTGACCCCGTAGCGCAAGATGCACATCTTCCTCACACCGCGATTGAATTTCAGTGCCCGCATTAGAGTACCAATCTTGGCGATGTCGTACCTCAACTGGACACTAACCAGGCATCTGTGCCTCGTTAACAGCCAATGCAGGAGATCTATGGCAATGAGTCCAGGGTGCTGAATCTGCATGCGGTATTCATCCGTAAACCCCGAAAGTGCCACTAGCCGGACGTCACCCACGTCGTCTGTTTCGTCCTCTCTCAGCTGCAGATCCAGATGCCGGAGGATATCGTTGCAAGCTTCCAGGTGTTGCAGTAATTGGCAGACCGGTCTGTTCCCGCTCCTAGTGCAGGAAAGCCGCAAACGTGGCGGAGCGGACCCAGGGCTCCTTCCCGTAGCGAACATTTCGTCAAGTTGGTTCCCTGTTGGCGACGGCCTTTGCAGTGCGCAACCAGGGGACGATGCAGAGCTGGAAAAAAGAACAGGTAATGTCTACAACTCCACATTTCGAAATTGTCGTTTCACATTTTTCCTTCTTCACGTATTAAGAGCAAACATTCCTTCAAGATATATTGCAATACATATATACTGTATATCTACTGTATATGGTGCATGGAGCCCGTCAACCGCAATATAGACATTGTACACGGTGCTCTTCAGAGTGGCGTAGTTGACCCGTAGTCCGACACTTTTGATGGTTTTTTTTTCTTTTAAAGTATTCTGAGTAACTTCTCCTAAGGCTAGAGAAAAGCGATGTACCGCGGTGAAGCCCGCTAAAGTCGTGAGACCCATTTTATAGTAGTTCATTTTCTTAATCGATTTAACTGCGCTCAACCGATATCATATTGTCCAGTGCTCTTGATTCGCTAAAAATGGATCGGGAAAGAGTTTTTTACAACATAGTAGATCATTGAAGCTGTACATAAATATTTGATGTTCAGTCGAGTAATTTCAATATTTAGCGTTGCAGAACTGACCACGCCAGCAATAAAAGCTTTATTCAGCTCTCCTTTCCAAGCAAGGGGTAACAAAGGCGACTACGCAGCCAGGGCAGCTCGATCTCCTTAGAAAAATCGAGCAGCCGTGACAAAGAAATGCACTACAGCCCCATCAGCTGTGTGTGTGTGTGCCTGCGAGCGTGCACGTGTGTGTGTGTGTGCGTGTGTGTGCGTGCGTGCATGTGCGGGCGCGCTGGCTGATGAGCCTCAATTGCATTGCTTTCTCAAAGCCGCTCGAACTCCTTCGGGAAATCGAGCAGCCGTGACAAAGAAATACACTACAGCCCCATCAGCTGTGTGTGTGTATGCCTGCGTGCGGGCGGGCGTGTGTGTGTGTGTGTGTGCGTGCGTGCGTGCGTGCGTGCGTGCGTGTGCGCGCTGGCTGATGAGGTCGTATTGCATTGCTTTGTCAAGGCCGCTCGAACATCTTCGGGAAATCGAGTAGCCGTGACAAACAATGCAAGGCAGCCCCATCAGCGCGCGCCTACAAACGCAAACACACGCCAACCTACAAACATACACACATTTTTTTTCTCCCAGATTTCTAAGTGGTTCCTTTTTTTGCGACAAGGTATACCATTTTTTGTCATCGGCCAGCCCGCTTACATATACTTGGAGTAATATACTTGGATTACGTGCACATTTGGAAAGAAAGTATGCTCACATTCTTCACATTTTCGCTGATGGTTCTGTAGACGACGTCAGAAAACCTAACTCATCGGCTTTTTATATTACCTCTATGGAGTATACGTGGTCTGCACATTTAGCTAAAGTCGTATCCTCCACAACGGCCGAAAGGGTTGGCATTGAGATGGCTTTACGGAAGCTAGGGACCTGTCCGGCTCAACCTGTTGTTATCTTAGAAGATCCAGAATCTGCCCTTCAAAGGATAGAGCGCGGGTTCCCGACTGGTGCCCTATCTATAAGCTCTCTACGCTTGGTGCAGAATCTGCACAACAGAGGCTTTACTTTACATTTTCAATGAATGCCCTCACACATTGGTGACGGAGGCAACGACCTAGTCTCGCCCATAAAGCACTGTTAGGTACTTCTTGAAAATGTGCCTCCAGATAAAAAAACTCTTCAGAGAAACGGTACTCAACCATTTTAGTACCCTGTGGAGAGCGCCCCACAAGCCATGTGTGACCGTGGGACTGATGGGAGATCAGGGCACTCTACTACAAAGAATTCGCACGGGCTCTGATCGTACTCCTGCCTGGATGCATTGGCATGGAATCGTCACTGCTATGTCCTATATGTGGGGTGTGCGAGGATATAGAACATAATATTATGTGCTCTCCAGAGTACAACGCGGAAAGGTGCGTGATGCTCGATTCCTTCAAGAAGATAGGAGCTTTTCACAGTGCACTTCAGTACAATGTCTACCCTAGTAGAAACGAGACGTGCAAAAGTGAGGCTTCGCGCCTTCTTTTACAATTTCTGCAAGAAACTGATCTTGACTCTAGATGATGACCGCTGGAATGGACTATGCTCTACTGTGAGTTAATATGTGCATAGATGGTGACCTCTGGAGTGAACGATATTGTCAGGCATGCGCACAGAAGAGGAGAAGGAAGTGCAAAAAGAGGCTCTCCGGGATAGAGAAAGAAGAAGAAGAAGCTCACCATCTGTTACTTAGCACATCAGGTTAAGGTGCAGAATCGCTCTGTAAATAAACCCTAACAGTGTGGTGGAAGGTGCTGCAAAGATCACCACGGATTCCTCTCTACCGCGTTCGAGCCGACGACTCGCTGGGCTTCCCCCTTTGACCACCACAATGATCCAGGACGGCGACGAACGGCAGCCAGGTCCAGCGGCACCCGTATGGCAGCATTACCGTGAGCCGCGGACCTTTTCTGGCAAGGCTGGCGAAGATGTGGATGAGTGGCTCGTGAGCAAGTACAATCGCTGGGATGCCACTGTAATGCTGGCAAATGTTGTTTTTTTTCTTAGACTCCACAGCCCTGACATGGTTTGAGAACCATGAAGCGTCTCTAACGAGCTGGGATTGTTTTGAAAAGGAGATTCGAAATTGTTTCGGGGATACCACGGCAAAACGGAAATGCGCTGAGCAGACTTTATTCCAGCGAGCCCAAGGGCCTGGTGAAACATGCACAATGTACATAGAAGAGGTCCTAAAACTCTGCAAAGCGGTGAATCCGAGCATGTCTGATGAAGACAGAGTTGGCCACCTCTTAAAGGGCATCGCGGTGGATGTATATAACTTTTTAATTACAAAAGAAAACTTAGATTCTCCCGCGGCCGTGATCAAGCACTGTCGTACATTCGAAACTTTTAAGTTGCGTCGCATAACCCCGAAATTCGGCCGTCTGCCTAACGTGACCACTGTTGCAAGCGTGGATTCTCACGAGCAGTCACATGAGCCTCCGAATTTGGCAGAGATGATTCGCCAAATTGTCCGTGATGAGCTCTCCCGTCATCAAGATGTGAACCGCAGTGCAATCCCCTGTGATAGCTGCTCCCTGCAGGCAGCTCCCATCCAGCGCTCGTCTTGGTGTTCTACCGCTCCTCCTCCCGTCCGTGACCACCGAAACGACTCATATGGCCCTGCTCCCATAGCTCGTTCCCACTACAGGGCGCCACCTCCTCCGCAACAACCCGAGCGACTGGACTTTGCTGATCGCTGCGATCCTGTTACCGAGGGCTATTATTTGGACCGTGCCCGTGAACCACCCGTCTGTTACCGCTGTGGTATGCTTGGCCACATATCCAGATTCTTCCGCCGCCGGAACCCGCCACCACGCTACCAGCACCAATGGACAAATCGCCGTTCTACTGTGAGCCCAGAAGTCCATGACCCGACCTATCTCCCTCCTTCGGGCTCCTACCGCTACGTACCACCACGCAACGACTCGCCAGTTTCTGATCGCAGCCTGACTCCTCCTGCCCGCCGCTCCCGACAATCGCCTTCTCCCCGCCGTTCTTCTCCGCCACCGGGAAACTAGCGTGTGCGGCCGATGGAGGTGCGGTCGCCAGGTCATCGATATTGCCAATTCCTCTACCGGTCGTTATGCTGAAGAACCGCTTGGAAGTGTCAGTGGATGGTATTTGTGTTATGGCCTTAGTGGATACTGGTGCTACAGTTTCCGTGATGAGCTTAGATTTTAAGAACCGTCTCGGCCGCAAAATTATGTTTGGCTGGGATAGAACTGTCATATTTCGAGGTGTAGGGGGAGAATCGTTGGTTCCGCTTGGTATTTGTTATGTAAATGTAGCGATGGCTGGACACGAGTTTAGAACTGAATTTACGGTGCTCCCTCGCTCTACGCACGACGTTATTCTAGGAGTTGACTTTTTACAGCAGTGTGGCGCAACTCTCGACTTCAACAGTGGCGAGATATCAATAAGCCCCAGCCTTCGATCGGCCCTCATAGAAGAATCGCCGCGGGCGGTCCAAGTGTTTTCGGTCTTCGAAGATACCGTCGTTCCGGCGATGTCCGCCATCTTCGTCCCAGTTGTGTCATCGGGTGCGGTTCCCAATGCCTTCGACGCTCTGGTGGAACCCACTCCCTTTCCGGTGCCAAAAAGAGTGTGTTGGTGCCCCGCAGCGTTGTTCGAGTGAACGAGGGCCGTACCACGCTTTGGACTGTCAACCATATTAATGAACCTGCCGTATTGCCGCGTGGTTTGAAACTCGCCGACTCTGAAGAACGCCTTTCTATGCACATCGCCGCGTTCAATGATGGCGTTGCTCGTTCAACTAGACGTCCCGATCATGCTGATTCCCAGTTTAAGTCTATGATAAATGAATCGCTACCCACCAACGACCAGCGAATATTGATGGAGGTTCTTATGAAACATGCGGACGTGTTCGACTTTGCTCGAGATCAGCCACCACCAATTCCGCCTTCCCGCACCCATCACATGATCGACACTGGATCAGCACACCCGATTAGACAGACACCATACCGTGTTTCACCTTCAGAACGTAAGATAATTGACGAACAGGTCCGTGATATGATGCAAAGAGGAATCATTCAGGAATCATCTAGCCCATGGGCCGCCCCTGTGATTCTCGTGAAAAAGAAAGATGGCACCTGGCGATTTTGTGTCGACTATCGCCGCCTCAATACTGTCACCAAGAAGGATGTTTACCCGCTCCCACGTGTTGATGATGCCATTGACTGCCTCCATTCAGCTTCCTACTTTTCATCTGTTGATTTACGGTCCGGATAATGGCAGATACCGATGCATCCGAAAGACAAGGAGAAGACGGCATTCGTGACTCCCGATAGGTTATATGAATTTAACGTGATGCCTTTCGGCCTATGCAACGCTCCGGCTACCTTTGAAAGATTTATGGACACTCTTTTGCGTGGTCTGAAGGGGCAAATTTGCATGTGTTACCTAGATGACGTAGTGATTTTTGGGAGGACTTTCGCCGAGCATAACAGCCGTTTAGCTGTGGTCCTTAACTGCATGGAGAAAGCGGGTCTCGTGCTGAACTCTAAGAAGTGCCGCTTCGGTGAACGCCAGATCGTTGTGCTTGGGCATTTGGTTGACAAAGACGGTGTTAGGCCTGACCCACAGAAGATTGAAGCTGTCAGCTGCGTCAAAGAGCCCAAGTCCGTGAAAGAACTCAGGAGCTTCCTGGGACTTTGCTCTTACTTTCGACGCTTCATCCCTAAGTTTGCTGACGTAGCCTACCCCCTCACATGCCTCTTGCAGAAAGATATTCCTTTCAAGTGGACTCCTGAATGTGATTCTGCATTTCGCCAGCTCAAGTTTCTTCTTACCTCGCGGCCCATACTGCGTCATTTCAGCCCGACAGCTCGCACTGAACTCCACGCTGACGCAAGTGGCATCGGCGTGGGTTCTGTGCTCATACAACGGCATGACGGAAACCAACACGTTGTCGCTTACGCAAGTCGCACCCTTAGCAAGTCTGAACGCAACTATACCGTGACGGAGCAAGAGTGCCTTGCCGTCGTTTTTGGCGTACAGCGGTTTCGCTCGTACCTTTATGGACGTTCCTTTACAGTCATCACCGATCATCATTCGCTTTGCTGGCTGGTGAATCTACGCGACCCCTGCGGTCGGTTGGCCCGCTGGGCATTACGCCTTCAGGAGTTCAACTTTACTGTGTCGTACAAAAGTGGCCGCCAACACGCTGACGCTGACTGCCTCTCGCGGCTGCCTCTCGCAACTACCCTCTGCGATGACAACTTTGACGACTATCTTGCCGCCGTTTACGTACAATTTCCGGATATTGCCACTTTCCAGCGAGAACAACGAAAATATCAAGACTTGGTAGAACATTTTAAAAAAGCTCGTAATCCGGCATCTGCGAACACTTTCTGCATTCGTGATGGTTTGCTGTATCGAAAAAATTACTTGTCTGGCGGTTCACGCTTTCTGATAGTCGTTCCGGCTAGCCTCTATTCCTCTGTTCTACACTCTATGCACGATGACGTTACAGCTGGGCACTTGGGGTTTGCCAGGACTCTTACGCGCATTAAGGAACGTTTCTACTGGCCAAATATGCGTCGAACGACTCAGCGTTACGTGAACTCCTGCGTGCAGTGCCAGCGGTTCAAGCTCCCCACGACTTCTCCGCCGGGCCACTTACATCCGGTGACACCACCGACCACACCATATGAGCAAGTGGGTGTTGACCTCATAGACCCGTTTCCCCGCTCGTCCAAAGGCAATCGCTGGGTCATCGTGTGCGTTGATCATCTCACGCGTTACTGTGAAACTGCCGCCATCCCTTCCGCCACCGCCGCTGACGTCTCGTTCTTTCTTCTTCACGCTGTCATCCTCCGTCATGGACCTCCTCGTGTAATTATCAGTGACCGAGGCCGGCAGTTTACGGCAGTTGTTGTGGAACAGCTTCTGCGCTATTGTACTTGCCAGTTGCGTCACTCTACGCCGTACCATCCCCAGACAAATGGCCTCGTCGAACGTACAAACCGTACACTGACAAACATGCTTGCGATGTATGTTGACTCGCGGCACAAGAACTGGGATGACGTGCTTCCCTTCATTACTTACGCCTATAACACCTCAAAGCATGACACAACTTCTTATAGTCCATTTTTCCTCCTCTACGCCCGTCCGCCTCGACGTACTCTTGACACCATTTTGCCGTTCTCTCTCGACACCGAGCCGTCTGTTTCGAGCACTCTCTGCCGCGCTGAAGAGGCTCGTCGGGTCGCCCGATTACGCACTCTGGCCTCGCAGGACCGCTCTAAGCAGCGCTACGATCGTGGGCATCAGGATGTCTCCTACCTTCCCGGCGACTTAGTGTGGCTCTGGACACCTCTCCGCAAGCGTGGTTTGTCCCAGAAGCTGTTGTCGCACTACACAGGCCCATTTAATGTGCTCAAACGCATCAACGAGTTGAACTACGTCGTGTCTCGCCAATGTTCCCACGGTCGCCCCTCTCGGAAAACACAGGTAGTTCATGTCGAAAGAATGAAGCGCTGCCACTCTCGCTCGGGACTCTGACAGCCCAGGGGCTTCGTCTGCCAAGGGGGAAATGTCAGGCATGCGCACAGAAGAGAAGGAAGTGCAAAAAGAGGCTCTCCGGGATAGAGAAAGAAGAAGAAGAAGCTCACCATCTGTTACTTAGCACATCAGGCTAAGGTGCAGAATTGCTCTGTAAATAAACCCTAACAATATTATACTGTGAGTGAATGTATGTATAGATGGTGACTTCTGGAGTCGACTAAGTTATACTGTGAGTGAATGTGTGCATATCTAGATGGTGAAGGCTGGAGTGGAATATGTACTGTTATAAGTTACTCTGCGCATAGTCGGGCAGATTTCACACAGATCAGGACTTTTTCTTAACACATAAGTGACGCTACGGTGGAGCAATTGCGGCAGATTAAGCAAGAATATTCCCACCTGTAGCATACAACTCAACTCAACTTACTCAAGTCAACCTTATTATCACTCTTACTACTATACGACATCGTTCCATCATACATACAGATAGAAAGGAAACGGAACGTGTCCCCTGTCTTTGATGCGGCGATTAATTACATTTTGGCGTCTGTACTGTGAGGAAATACGCGGCAAATTATGTTTTTTAATAACAGGCTCCATTGCAAGCCATATCTAGCAGTCCTTTAGCTAAGCTTTGCTTCTCTTAGATTTGCTTGACCGCATTTTTTTCGAACGGTTCCTCGAAGGGGGTATAATAGCATTCATTGCGGAATCCAAGGATGCCGGTAGCAATGCTTCTAAATCAAAGCGTAATAAGTTATCTCGGCGCTGATAGCACACCATAACGATGCCGTGGATATGAAACGGAAACACAGGCGTCTCAGTGTGTGCAACGCGGCTGCTGGTCAACCAAAAAGACGCAAGCCTAAGGCGAAAAAACAAACCCACCAACAAAGTCCTAGTAAAGGTAGTGGGCATAGTCTGATGATGTCACGACAAATCAGACATGGCAAGTGTCGAGTATTAGATTCGTGACAACCCCCTCCCCTCTCTCTTCCGGAAACATGATGGGCATCAGCACAATGGTGAATCCAGAGATAGTTCAATCGCCTTGTCTTGGTGCAAGGTATTACCAACAATGCTAGGTGTTGATAAGAATATGTTCCCTCGCAAATAATAGTTATTTTCCATAAAATGTGGGGCAAGATTTTTATACTACTAGTGAGAACGGTCGACTTTCCTTCATTTTAAGGAACATTGGAGATGGATGGCACATATGTCTGAAAGTAGACTGAAAGTGACCTATACATAGGATACATTGATTGAATAACCACTCTATATTCGTATTTATTTTACAAATAAAACAGATTAAGCTGCGGCACTCTATTAGAGATGTTAGTTATTGTACGACCATTTAATACAGCGCTTGATGGCACTTTATTATTTCGTTAACATCACGATTATAACGTTACAATAGAATATATCGCGCCATTTCAGCAATATCATATCTTATTTTTGGAAGTGTGTTTTGGATACGTGTAAAATTTCTGAACAATTTCCCTCCTGTAATAATTATTTCAATCATTATTCTTGGGTCTTAATCAATTATAGTAACACCAAATTATTGTTCCGTAACCCATAGGGCTCCCAGCCTCAAATGAAGAGGCCCGAGAGCAGCTCTACAGCGGCGCAAGCGGAAATTGCCGGAAGCCGGCCGGCAGCGGAGTCGCGCGAGTGCTGCATGTGCGCAAACGCGTTGCGCAGTACCGAAACGCGTGTCGCTCGTAATATTATTCAGTAGTTCGCAATTGCATCTATCCCCTCGTCTTAGCGAAAAGCAAGAAGTCATTACTGTTGTGCTGTGCACTGTCACAACAGTCTGCGTGACACGAAGAACCAGGCTCCGCCGGTCAGATTTCACCGCTTCCAGAACACGTGGTTTGAGAAGCAGAGGCGCGAAGCCAGGATATCTGCGCTCCGCTATATTACGTAAGCGTCTCCTTTGCTGTAGAGTCAGCCTAAATCGTATCGCATAGCAGTATTCGAAATCGCAGGCGTGCCTCGGACTGATTCCAAGGCTGGCTTTCTTAAACGAAATTAAACTTCCATGCCCTACCTAGAACCGACTCGATCGCTACTTCTCACACGTTAGAAGGCAGCGCACTTTGCCGCAATGCTGAATGAATTTTACAGGACCGTATGCAATTATAAAAATGAAATTTCAGATAATCTACTTCGGCCCATTCCGAATTAGCAGGCAAGAATGCGCAACACAGATTGACAATTGGCACTCTTCTGGCACTTGTGTGCATTGTTTCTCGTGTTTTTCGCTGTGCTTTTCAAATAGGGGACTTTGGGACAGTTTTTGGCAGTAGTTGCATAATCTAGCTCATGGTATTCAATGGAACTGCAAAATCTTCAGTCAGAACAATCGTATACTCTCCGTAAATTTTGTGCCTCAGCGCCGTCCTTCTTTAATCCACCTTAAAGAAACGCGTGGACTTTCTTACAGTCCTGGTTACTGCACTTAACCGACACCTACTATCCAACATAAAAATGGCAGTTGACATGGACATGGCATGGCAGTTGTCCGAAACGATCGTCCCTCCACTCCGGTCTCACCTCAAACCCTTTGCTCCCCAATCGGGAGATTATTGCTGCAAAACTGTCTGGCGGTACTGTCTGAGCTGGAACTGTGTCACTATGCCAACTTTAACTGAGTCACTTATGTTGCCGAGCAGTCGCAACCGTGACAGTTAAACTCTGAAACCGCACCATAAAACAAACACTGAAAACAAGAGAAAACCACACCGGTGCCTGAACAGTCGTCAAGCAATTTCAGTCGCGCTGTTACAGCCCTTCATTGACGCAACCGTTCAGTGCGTATTTGCCAAAGTGTTTAACGTCGCAGTACATCGGGCTGTCTAATACTGGCGTTTGGATGCTGTCAACAGGATCGCGGCTGGAGGCCCTTCCTTGGCGGCAGAATTTTATCCCTTGCGCGATGCGAAAGGGGCCGTGTGCTCTGCGATGTTGGGAACCTTTTGCAACTACAAGCTGTGTAATTAATCTGGAACCTACTCCAAATGCGTCTTTCCGCCTGAAAGCAGGTAGAAGACTTTAAGCGCCCCATATCACAATAAAAAAACGAAATTTCAAACTTCTTTTTCTTTCCTCTTTCAATGTCGAAGAAGTAATAGCGATAAAATCGTAGAAATAACTTACGTCATTTATTGCCCTTACACCGACACCACCTGTCCAAAATACCATGCACGAGCGCAGTCCAGTGTGAGCACACATTCCCTTTAAATTCCACCTGTATCGGCGCCATTTTCCCCTCTTATAGTCCTCCTTCTATTCTCACTTGAGAGTGTATCAGCTCGGATTGCGACGCCTATGCGTGCCTCTCCGCAGCCAGCGGTTTTAGCAGGGGTGGCTGCAATCATGGAGGAAGGAAACAACTTAGGAGAGGCCCTTGCCATCCCCCATGCATTGTAGATAGTGTGGCGGAATTGACGTCAAAATTTAGAGTTAGCAAAGTCGGGCCATTAGCAAAGGCGACGCTCTGTCGCTATGAAAACTCGGGCCACTAGCAACAGCGTTGCTAAGGGCCCTAGGTACGTGAGCATCTCGGAGAAAGAGAATGCGGGGGGTAAAGGAGGAGGAGAGACGTTGCAGCGTCCGATCGAGGCGCGGCAACAATCTCCGATTCACGACTTCCGGCCAGCTCGGCGCCGTCGGCAACCAGACGCGTGTGAGAACGCGGCGCGAAACTTGAGAGCGACCGTCGAGCGATCCACCGGCAGCCGCGAAAACTGCACGCGCGAGCTCTGCCGAGGAGACTCGCACAGCACCCGCGCTGCTAACATGCCGGCTGGTCAATCAAAGCAGAACTGGTGTTCTCTGCAACGGAATATTTTATAGAGCGAACACCATTTTACGTCAGCAAGGTCGCGATTAGGCATGTGTGTACAGTACGATAAACACATCAGTGAAGACACTGCAACGATTAGTACTGATTTTACAGCTCGGAACATCTACCATACATACAGCCATTCCGGCCTCTGCTTTGCAAGACATCTGGAATTCTACAGTAGAATAACACTTTACAAAACCGTAATAAACAACAAGCGACCGTGACCAGCTCCATATTATACTCTGCCAAATTAACTAGTCAGGCTTCAAAATGCTTGCCTTACCAACAGCCATCTTTGTCCCTATAATTTATTTCGTTCGAGCTCACGAAAACAAATTGAACAACCTTAATATCTTCCCTAGGAGCACACATTTCGCTGTGGCCATGAGGCTGAGGAAAATTTCGCCGCTGGGTTGTAAGCGACCATTATGAATGCATGGTTGCCACGGCCAAGGAAGATATATATTTTCCTTTGTTTACGACAGGCCCGCGCGACGATTCAACTAGAATTCACCACCGGGCTGTACTACATACATACATAGGCCTTTGTTTGTACTCGAAAGCGGGTCGTCGAATGAGAGCTTTTCAGGACGAAGAGGAAACCGCTGGCCTGTGTTATTGCTGCTTGCCTTCGTAAAACCTAATCGTGCTAATGAAGTACCAAAAACAGGACTCAATACTGATTTGAAGAGAGAATAAATGTACTCACACTTCCTGCAGGTAAACACGGATTCATATGGCGATGATCCACGAATACGCGGCGGAGATCTTGCCACTGCAGCTTTGTCTCCAGAGAGCGGGCCGCCGAGTGCCGCCGAGTGCGCACTGCGCCGCCACAGCGACGGCATGGCGCTGGCTGTCGAGAACAAAGGAAAAAATAGGGTGTCTCGTTGCGCTTGTTCCTAGTGCTTAGCCTTGGAACAATTTAAGTCACATAGGTTATTTTGCGTACATTAGTAACATAACCAGGATTATCTAGGGTAGGGTAAAGACTGCTCAGCGCCTTTTTTTTTCTTTCCCGGTTTTTCCGGGTTCATATCCGTTGCGGGTCTTCTACACACCCAGCGCTCTGAGAGAGGACGGTGCGTCTGCCGTTTGCTTCCAGTTTCTCCTCGTTATGTGCCGAGGCTACAGCGTTTACTGGATTATAGCCACCACCTTCTTTCACGATCGTGATGCCTGTAGTGAGTGGGTGGTGTGTTTAGATTCTTGAAATCTTAAAGGACCCCTTTACCCCCCCCCCCCCCCCCTACACACACGCATACGCTTTTTTTGCTTTTCACGGCAATAGTACATGTGGAGACCGGCGCAAGAAATAACTATTTGTGGCTAAAACTTTGCGAAGCAACGTGCTCTCACGTTTTCCATGAGATCTGTCGAGAGCAGTCGATACCGGGCCCACGTGACAACACGTTATCGGGGTCGCTTTCGGCCAGTTTTCGATGCTTTGTGCCACCATCTCTCATGTAGTGCGGAGACACAGCAAAATATGAAGCAGGCAACACGCCAGTCTCACACCTACTGCTCTACGGCAGAGTGATTAAGCGCGGTTGGCGGCATTGTATCGTGGATGCACACTCTTCCTTGCAGAAAAGCGGCGCTTAGATTCGCTTCGAAACTTTTTTTCACGAGCTTCTTCCCAAATGTGGGAGGAGGTTAGATTCTCGACAATACGGTATACCGTCCCTTTCGTCAAAAAAGTTCCTAGTGAGATTGAAGAAGCGATGGTTGTGAAAACTTTGAAAGAGGTGGTGTGCAACGTGAGCGTTTTCGTCAGCCTCAGCTTTCCACATCATCCATACGCCGCATTGTGAGCGAGCTCACCGGCGCGAGTGAACGTGCCCTCTCCCGTATATCGAAGCGCGGCCCTCTCTGGCGCTCTGGAATCTCAACGCGAAGAAGACTGAAGTCACTACCTGGGATAGTTTAAATGAAAAAAAAAAATGAGGAAAACCCAGTTTGAAAGGTACGAAACCTTCACCCAGGCTGCTCTGGGCCAAAAAGTCCATCACTGGTATATGCAGAACGAGATGCCGACTGCCGCAAAACTACGGAACGACGTAATAAATCATTCCGACCCTGATATGCCGAACGTAAGAGAGGTGACGCCAAAAGGTATAGGGTTGCGTTCTGTAGCGCACGCCGAACTATTTAATTCTGGAAACAGACAACATCGTCGTGTGGCGCCAGAAGTACCTGCGGACGATTCGCGATATAAGAAAACAGCGAAGGCAAGTGCGCATTTTGCCTCGTATTTTTGGAGATGTCACTGCATGCACAATATAACAAGGCAAATGGAACAGGTTGTATAGTTGTTTAGCTGCAGGCGTGAAAGGCATTTAAAATAGAAATAATTATGGAAGGGCGCGGAGAGGTACGTGTTGTGCCGGCGCTTGCTCTTCGATGGTTCGTATAGGGACCGGACAGCTGAACGGATGGCGCCGCCTCTCGGCGCATCGCTCAATCGCCGGAATGCGCCGGCCCTGGCCGGCGCTTTGCCAGCGCATTGGATTGTACTGTTTGTCGTTGGTTTGTGTGGAAGCTGGAAATCCTAAGGTTTAGATGACGTTGTGTCTGGATATATCCTCAAGAGAACAGAAAGTTGGGCTAGTTAATTGTGTGAATATGTCCAGTGAAATGAAGTCTGGTCGAACAAGGCTGGCGAAACGTGGTGCGTTGTTGGCTCCACTGGCAGCTACGCAAACTCGTCGGACGTTTTAAAGTCGATTCATTTCTACGGGTTTCCACAGAAGCATGAGTGGCGGGTGACCTAAGCATGGTTCTTTGAAAGGAAAAGGCACGAATCTACGTATTTGGTTACTGTGTGGTCATGGAAAGCGCCGAATGTTTAAAATTCCGCTTGCTACCGGATGCTCTGTGCCTTCTGTTCACCAGGAGTGACGGCACGAGAGTCTCGGAGCCGAAGCCGCACTCCTCCATCTGTAGTCACTTTATTGACAATTGGAAATCGAAGTAGCCCAACAGCGTAAGTTACAACGCTAGCATTTCCCCGCCTGTGTACAAGAAAACCCCTGCACGGAAAAAGAAAAGGCAGCTCCACCATCGTCGTTCGGGCTGCGTTACGATCTTCAGTGATGGGCAGAGACAATGTGTGTGCTGATACTTTCGCTGACATAGTCAAAGATAATTTAATTTTTTCTCTTAACAGAAAGAGCAGATAGGAGACATGAACAATTCCTATTGGCATGATCTTGTCATTTTTCCTCTTTTCGTTTGTCAACCAATGAAAATGCGCTGAGAGCTCTGCGTTGATACTCTTAGAATTTGTTAACATTTGTTTGTGGCATGTCCAACTCGCCTAATAAAATCACTAATTTCACAGCTCAATTAATACCGCATGGTCACAAAATCTGCTATCGGCTTCATATAAAAGTCGAACAAGAAAAAAAATACAATTTAATTTGGGGAAACGAGCATAAACGTAGCATTTTTTTTTCGCATTCACGTTGCATCTGACACGGCTTTACGTATTTTCTCAGCAGTGTCCATTTCCTGGCCCGCCTAAATACATGTGTTTCTCATCGGCGTTTTAGTGAATGTGAGATTTCCTGATTGTGGCATAGTATGACAAGACCGTTTTACCTCTCTCAGAAATTGCTTCTATGGCCAATGTAAACAGATTTAGCAGCAGTCCGGCAAGCTGCAGTGACAAAGTTTTAAAAGGAATGGCTTTCAGTTATCCGGATTCCTACGTGCAAATAGAAAACTACATACATGGTCGTGTCCCCTCACACTCATCAAGTATCGAGGTCAGCTAGGTATCGGCCCCGCAAGTTCGTGGTACGCTGAGAAAGTGAACCAGCTTAGCGAACGAGCCATCAGAGGGATTCATTTAACAATAGAACGCTCTCTTGGTTGTCGGTGGCTTATCTTACAACACATCACACTGTGTTTTTTTTTTTCGATTGTATTTAACAGTTTGACAGTATTGGACTATTGCCTTCAGATGTTCAAGGCAGGTGCGGTCAATCGCATTGAACTTCCTGCGCTGAGAGAACGCTAGCAGGAAATTTATTATTTTTTTCTTTTCACTACCTCCGCAGCATGTCGGGAGAAAGGCATGCATTCAGTTCAGTTCAGTCCTTCAGTCGTGTCCGACTCTTCGTGACCCTATGGACCATGTCACGCCACGCTTTCCGGTCTCTCACTATCTTCCTAACATCACATAACTTCATCTGCAGTGCCTCGAGAATGCCATCTAACCATCGCGTTCGCTGCCTACCCCTTCTCCGGCGACCCTCAACCTTTCCCAACATCAAATCTTTCTCCAGCGACTCCTCTCTTCTCATCAGATGACCAAAGTAGCTGAGCTTTAACTTTAAAATTTGACTCTCCAATGAGCAGTCAGGGTTTATGGTCGACAATATCGACTGATTTGATCGTCTGGCAGTCCAAGGAACTCTCAAGAGTCTTCGCCAGCACCACAATTGAAACGCGTCAATTCTTCGGCGGTCAGCCTTTTTCACAGTCCAACTCTCGCATCCATACATCACAACTGGAAAGACCATAGCACGAGTTATACGGATCTTGGTTGGCAGACTAATGTCTCTGCTCTTTACTAGGCGGTCAAGGCTAACCATTGCTCTCTTTCCCAGAAGCAGGCGTCTCCTAATTTCATGGCTGCAGTCTCCTTCTGAGGTAATCTTGGAGCCCAAGAACAGAAAATCTGCCACAGCTTCCACTTCTTGCCCATTGATGCTCCAGGACTTGATAGGGCAAGATGCCATGATCTTTGTCTTTTTAATGTTCAGTTTAAGCCCAAACTTCTCACTTTCTTCTTGTACGCGCATCAGAAGTCTCTTGAGTTCCACTTCACTTTCTGCCATTAAAGTGGTATCATCCGCATATCTAAGGTTGTTGATACGTTTTCCAGCAATCTTCACTCCAGCTGAAGACTCGTCCAGACCGGCCTTCCTCATGATGCATTCTGCATATAGGTTAAATAGGCAGGGCGACAGTATGCAGCCTTGCCTCACTCCTTTCTCGATCGGAAACCAATCAGTAAGACCATGCCCAGTTCTGACTGTGGCCTCTTGCCCTTCATACAGGTTCCTGAGGAGACAGATGAGGTTAATTGGAACTCCCATCTCTTGGAGAGCTTGCCACAATCTGCTGTGATCTACGCAGTCAAACGCTTTCGCATAATCAATAAATCAGAAGTAGATGGGTTTCTGGAACTCTCTTGCTTTTTCCATGATCCAGCGAAGGTTAGCAATTTGGTCTCTAGTTCCTCTGCCCTTGCGAAACCCAGCTTGCACGTCCGGAAGCTCCCGATCCACATACTGCTGCAGCCTACCTTGGAGGATTTTCAACATCACCTTGCTAGCATGCGAAATAAGCGCGATCGTGCGGTAGTTGGAACAATCTTTGGCACTGCCTTTCTAAGGCATGCATAGTATAATATTTTCTAAGTCAATTATATGTAGCAGCTCTGACGTGTTCAACAAGAGCATTGCCGTGTATGTAAAAATGATGCTGAGGTGGTATTACTCATTTGGCTTTGATGGTCTCAAGGCCGGGTTCAGTGAGCTATTGTAGCGTAATTGTGCAGGAAGTCCTGGAAGTATATGTGCGTTTGCTATTCCAACCATAAATAGGACCCTACTTTTGTCTTGCTTGTTTATTTTTCTTCTTTTACAGCTCTCTTTGCAAGGTTGAAACTGGAATGTCATTTGCTATTATTCTGCTCTGAATCGTTTGAGCCTAGCTATTACCAAAAAAGACAGGTGCAACATCTTTTTCATTTTATATGAACGCTGACCATTACAACTACCACTACTACACGGCTACACGGCTCGGCGGTATTTGATCTTACGACTAGACCTAATATAAGATAGACGCGCAGTGCAGGCGCAATTTCCCTCTTCGAAGTCCCCTTATCAAGTGTCAAACGAAGGTGTTCCTAGCGCATGGTGAAATCACGCGCGCGGCATTTTCGAGTATATAACAGAAATACCATGCGCCGGGCGATTTCAAAAAAAAAAAAAACAAAAACACGCACGCCCTGCCGAGAACGGCCCTTTTCTTTTTCAAGATTTCCCCGTCAAAAAATACTCCTTGCGATTACTCAAAGCAGCTCAAAGCTTTCAAAGCCACACCGCAAAACGACGGGTTGGGACAGGCTCAAAAACACCTCGCAGAACGGAAACGACTGCGCGCTCAGCTGCCTCGCCATTGCGCTGTTTCGGCACTCTGCCGCGGGCGGCGCTGTTACACCGAGGCGACGGTGGAACAGAGAACAATAGAGAAAGGCCCCATGGAAGACTGGGATTATGAGCAGGTAGAACTACTCATAAGGAGGAAAATTCAGGAGGTTAAAGTAGCAAACCGCTGGAATGGAAAGAGGAAGCCACTGAGCTGGAGAAATAAGGTAATCAGGGAAGCTATTGAACAACGACGGGCTGCTTCAAGGAAACACCGAATGGCAAAGAAAGTACAGGTTTCTAAGGAGGAAATCAACCAAAAATGGGAATCATATCGACAAAAGAAACTTTAGGTGCAGGCCCTCGTCCAAAGTAAAATAAGACAGTCCACCGATCGCTGGATGGCTGATATACACGATGCCTCTAGAGGCGAGGCAAGAAAATTCTGGAACCATATAAGCTGGCTAGGGAAGAAGAATCAAAGAAAGCAAGATCGGATTCAAGATAACGAAGGAAATTGTTTAAAGAGAGAAAACGCCGTGAACTACATTACATCAGTTATAGCCGAGTCATTTAAGAGCGACGATAGGGTAATCTCCGCAAATCAGGAAGCAACACAAGGTAGCAGAATACAAAGCTCCTTAGAACTGACCAATCTAAACTGGAAAAAGGCAGAAACAAATATTCCTAAAAAACGATCTACAGGAATAGATGGAATTCCGATCAAGCTGATTAATGAACTCGGTCCAAAAAGTAAGGAAACGTTGTTAAAAGCTCTGGAAACAGTCATAACGAATAAACAAATTTCGGACAGCTGGCGGCAGAGTAAAATGAATTTGATTTATAAAGGGAAAGGAGACAGGATGCACATAAAATTCTACAGGTCGATTACCATAACATCTGTAATGTACAGGTTACCCATGCAGGCGGTGAAATTAAAGGTGCAAGCATGGGTTGAAAGTAACAAGATACTCGGAGAACTTCAGAACGGCTTTAGAAATGGTAGGCGCTTAGATGATTGCCTGTTCGTGCTTACCCAATGCATCGAAATATCTAGAGTGGAAAATAGATCTTTGTATTTGGCCTTCCTGGACATAAGCGGGGCGTACGACAACGTAAGCAGGGAAATCCTGTGGAACATATTAAAAGAAGGTATCGGTTATGAGATAATAGAGTTCCTACAGGAAATAACCGGAATAACAAAGTAGAAATTACGTGGGAAGGGATAAGAAGTACGGAGGATGTCAAAGTATGCAAAGGATTAAGACAAGGCTGTCTTCTATCACCGGTGCTGTTCATGCTTTATATGATAAACCTGGAACGGAGGATACAAGACAGTAACCTAGGTTTTAACCTGTAATATAGATTAGGTGGAAAGGCGGTAGAGCAGTGCCTCACCGGTTTGATGTATGCAGACGATATTGTGCTGCTAGCTGAGAGTCTGGAAGAATTGCAAACTCTAGTTAAGTATTGCGAAGAGGAGGGGGCGCTCTAGGCTTCAGTTTCAGCGCAGTTAAGTCGGGTCTGATGATTTTCAATGGCTCAACTCATCAGGGTCTTAAAATACAAGGCCTTGAAATACCTAGAGTAGCAGAATATAAATATTTCGGGGTATGGGTAAACGAAGGATTGGCATACATTGGAAAGCATGAGCAATCACTAAAGGCCAAAGGGCGAAGGAATGCCGGGATAATGAAGCATAAGGCATTGTGGCGATACAATAGGTATGAGGTTTTGAGGGGTATTTGGAAAGGAATTATGGTGCCCGGACTTACTTTCGGAAATGCGGTTCTGTGCCTAAAATCAGAGGTACAGTCGACATTAGAAACAAATCAGATATCCGTTGGACGATTAGCACTAGGTGCCCACGACAAAACTATAAATGAGGCGGTACAGGGAGATATGGGGTGGGCATATTTCAAAGTACGGGAAGCTCAGAGTAAAATATTATATGAGGAACGCCTGAGGAAATTGGACAGTAACAGATGGGCAGCTAAGGTATTTAAATACCTGTACCTAAAAAGCGTTGACTCACAATGGAGGAAAAGAACTAGGAAACTAACTAGTAAGTATGCTAGTAACAAGGACGGAGAAATAAAGAGCATTAAGCAACAGGTGAAAAACACAGAAGGTAAAAATTGGATAAATTCGATGGAAAAGAAACAGAGTGTGGAATTATACCGAAAGTGGAAAATGCAGATCAGGAAGGAAGATTTCTTTGATAACTCAAGAGGCAGTGCCCTACTTTTTGAAGCTAGATCAGGGTGCCTTAGAACACGCAGCTACAAAAAGAAATTTAACAATGGAGATGACGCATGTGCTGTATGTGGAAACTCCAGTGAAACAATTGACCATATTATACTCGAATGCAATGGTATCCATCCAGAAGTTGATGCAGGCGCAATCACTGTTCCTGAAGCTCTGGGGTTTAGAGATAACAGTGGCCGGGTGAATAAACCGGCGGTGAAAACTAGCAAAAAACGGCTGGAAGATTGGTGGCTTAAAAGCAGAGAAGTGACATAATGTTAGTAATGTAGGAGAAAAATTTAATAAATAGACTGATGGTTTAGTTAACCATTCTAAATCAATAATTAAGATATATGGAGAAAAATGAGCATGATAGCAACTGCTACCACCCCGTTTCAAAGGGGACGCTCCTATATTCCATCCATTCCATCCATCCATCCATCCATCCGACGGTGGCGCCATACAACGGGCGCCCGGTCCGTATAGGATTGAAAACCGCGCAAATGCTAGGAGTAGCTAGCTCGCTTACTAAGTGCGAAGCGAAAGCTATTCATGATATATGTTATGTAGATCTACATATGTACGTCCGGTCGCTATCAGACGCGCCGCTATGCCGCCATGGCGCTAAGGAGAAAATTGAAGGGTGAATGAGGCGCTCGGTATGGTACAATTATATAGTTAAAAAGAAAAAAAAAGCGCATGTCATCAAAGCGATGCCCGTCGCTACATAAAGACAGCCATCTGTGGCATTGTAGGTATTCGACCAACTGTAGTTATAATGGACGAACGTTTATGACAACTCCTCGAGAGCTTTATGTATATATATATATATCTATATATATATATATATATATATATATATATATATATATATATATATATATATATATATATATATATATATATATATATATATATATATATAAATGGTTGAGGGTGGCGCTGGTGAACACTCTGAAGGTTCGTATACAGACAACATAAATACCCAAGCAAGCAGCAGGGGGGACAGCGGCCGATGTAGCTCAGTTGGAAGAGCACCGGACGCGATATTCGGAGGTCGTGGTTTCGGTTCCCACCATCGGCACGTTGTTTCTTCTTCTACTTTGTGTTTAATTACCTTTCCCCTAAACAGATTACATTACACATTTCTGTGATTATCCAAGGCTTTTTTCCAACAGTAATTGGAGACAACAAAGGGCCTACTGTCAAATGCATTCGCGATTGCACAAAGCAAAACCCAGAAGCTCAACGAAGAGCTTTTGAATGTAGGCAGTCCATCAATGTGGATGTGTACGTTCACTTTGGTGCCTGTAGGATCTCGAGTACCTTTTTGAACTCTTTCAATCAAATGATCTCTTAAGCAGAAATTCATACTATTGTTTTGCACATTCACTCTCCTCTCGATATTGAGTAAAGTGCGACCGTCACGAGGCACTGACTGGCCCAGTCGTCGCAAAAGCAAGCAAATGTCATTTATCGCCATATGTGTGAGGCAGTGTTTGCGAGCGGTTTCTGCTAGCTATAGAGCAGCATCTGTCACTGAGGGGGTTGCTTCTGTATTGGTGGTCATCGAATGCTCCTCGAATGTTGTAAAGGCCATCCAAATGCTGCTCAGATGACCATGAGCCCTCAGAATCGCCCAGGGATTCCTCAGAGGAGCTAGAATCTGAGTCCTCATTAAGACTGGATGTCATAGGATTACTGAGTCGTCCTGTCGAGGTTTCCATGAGTTCATGAGGCCCATGACGCCTTGCACTCTTGGCATTCGTATCACGGTCTTCGCGCTTCGTTGTGAAATACCCATGAGGCTAGCCCTAGGGGACAGAAATATCTAGAAAAAATTCGCCCGATTCGCGGCTGAGCCGCCGGTACTTTTGCCACTTACTGCACATCGTTGACAAGAACGGCAATTCCTCATTTGCTTGCGCGGAAGGTGGGTTCGCGCCAAAGGCTGTCAAGTCAGCAGCAGTTTGACAAACTTCACTGCACGCATGATTGCTTAGGTCAGCGTGCAGATGGACTTGAGCTTGGCGTCTTCGTCAACTTTTAGGTTCAGTGGGACTGGCTTGCGATGGAAAAGAGAGGAGCAAGCGTGTGGCGCTCTTGACTATACGGCCAATTCAAATTTCCGCGCCGAACGATCCAGTAAAGTGCTCCAAGAAATCGTCGCACCTCCCCGCTCTCTGCTAGTATCAGCACGCTCCGCACCAAGGGAACAATCTCAGCCTTCCAGTATAAGCATTTAATTCAATCTCATCTTTCATAAACGTCACCAACAAAACCAGTACCCATACGGCGCCGACTTGCCCGCATGCGCAAGAGCCACAGGTGGACGGTAGCGTCGGATGGCCGCGCACCGCGAGCGAGACATCCGAACCGCGTAAGCCACATCGGTGGTGGTGAAAGCTTTATTTCTGTAAAGAAAAAAAACGACAAACATTTGTCAGACGATCAATGGGCTTCTTTCGTTGGCTTCGTGATGTGGCCGTCAGAGCGTGTCTTTCGGCGACTTCCAAAGCCCAGCTCACCGCCCACAGTTGTACCACAGGTTCGGAGCTGATCGCCGCAGCCTCCCATTGTAGTGGGTTAGATATTATCCATTCGGCTTCGGGTTGGAGCTCAGGGCACATGTGTAGGATATGAGCTAAGTCGGCATTTTTGGCATCGCAAAGCGTACATTGGGGGTTGTACAGCCCTGAGTTGACCAGTGATAGTTTAAAAGGGTTAGGGAAGGTATTCGATTGGAGCTGCCTCCACGTCACGTGCTGGATTTTACTCAGGAATTTATCCCGGGCTAGGTATTCTAGTCTGCTACTCCTGCAATACATGATGATTTCTTGATACGTTATCATGCGTTCCTTCACCCCTCGCAGGCACGATTGGTCCACTGCCCGGTTGACGAATCCTCGGGCTATATTGTGTGCCGCTTCGTTCCCCTGGTGGGATGAGAGCGTAGGGACCCAGATAATTTCAATCTGGCGGGAGAGAAATGTGATTTTTTTTAGGATTCTATATGCCTTTTCGTTAATTTTGCCTTTTCCAATGTTACGCACGGCCATGTTTGAGTCGCATATTCTATCGAAGGGCTGGGAGTCTCCTTTTTTGGGGGGAGGTGTGGAGATTTCTTTTCTTTCTGGTTTGAAATCATCGTCCTAAGTTCACTGATCGCCTCGTTTTGTCGGTGAATTATTGCCCTGAGCTCCGCCATTCCACCTCTATCTTAGAAGTTGTGCTGCGATTTCCGGCTCATCTGTTTAGGAGGGCGCTCTTTGCTTTCAGATCTCGGTAGGGGCGGGAAGGAGTCGGATCAGCCTCGGCTCCTCCGGTTTCTCTCGTTGTTGGACTTGGATCTGCTCCGGGGCTCGTGTTGTCCCTGGCTGTGTTGAAGTGGTTGTTCGTGCTGCCGCGCGTCGTTGTAAGCGGTGGCTGCTTTTTTTTTCCTCGCGGGGGGTTCCCGGGTCTCTCGAAACGCATCTTGCATTTCTTGGTTCCAGTGAAGTGATCTCCGCTGCATATAGGATGCAAATCGGTGTGCAATCTTGTTCTTTTTGTGCCAGGTGCTCATTCCCGCAGCGGTTGCATAAGTTCGTCCTTTCTCTCGGGCAAACGGAATGCCCTGTGGCCAGCTCGCCGGTAATTAAAACAGGCTTCCACTTTGACTCTGAAAGGACAGGTAGAGCCCTCCGTAGAATCGGATTTGCCTGAGCGCTCTTTAGGTCCCTATGAAGGTAATTAGCAGTGCCGACGTCTTGCCCAGCTGCCTGGCGTCGGTAATCTGGCAGTCCCTGTTCAGGTCGGTGATGTCATTGAGGATTTCCTCGTGGCTTTGGTCGTCCAATGTGCCGTAGACGATCCCCTTGACGGCTTCGTCCGGGGCCGCCACGTAAGCGCTGACTTGGTACATTTGGTCTTGCATTTCCAAGTTCTCAAGGTTGACCTGCCTGATGGCCCTCTCTCGCAACGGGGAGCTCACAATGAATGAATTATTGGTTGGGTTTATGCGTACTTGGTCGTGCTTTCTTTCAGCGGCGAAATCTACTTCGCAGTCCTGGCAGACCTGTTGAAGGTTGTTGGCGGTTTGGGAGTGGAGGTGAAGCCCTCCTTTGGGTCTAAAACCCACTTTATAGTCTTCTGCCGGGAAGCGTGGCAGCGGGTTTCTCTTCCATATTGGTCGACGCTTCGGGGAAGAAGTCTTCAGCTTGACGGTCTTGCCGGGGCCGTCCTTGGGTGTAATATCAGCGTCTGTTTTCTTCGGGTGCACCCGGTCGTGGGCCTTGAAGGCGTGGGTCCATAAATCGGGGTTGTCTTATTCTTCCGGAGGAATCTCCTCCCCTTG
The DNA here is from genome assembly GCF_055883805.1 of Amblyomma maculatum. Taxonomy (NCBI): domain Eukaryota; kingdom Metazoa; phylum Arthropoda; class Arachnida; order Ixodida; family Ixodidae; genus Amblyomma; species Amblyomma maculatum. Next base: position 9,601,827 of record NC_139351.1, on the reverse strand, counting down.
AACGGTGTACTGCATCTCGCTCGGCTAGACGTAGACCGGCGGTGGGTTCCCTAGTCGTGCTAGGATTAAAATAGGCCTAGCTGGGCCATATGCGGGTCGAGTGCATAAGTACCCGAAAACGGGCTAAACGTGGTGGTTCCTCCCAGGAAAGGTGACGGGAGGGTACTAGGTACCCTTACTCACCGCGGTAAGATATTTCGGGGCCCTTTAAGTTCGTATTTTCGCACAGTGATGCGCAAATTTCCGGAGCTACAGTGCTCTAGAGTATGGGTAGTGGGTTCAGGAGCCGGCGCGCTCCATGTGATGCGGTGAGGCGGCGAATGTCTACAGGTCCCGGATTTAAGCGGTGGCGCTGTTGTAGCGTGGCTTGCGCTACCCTTGCGCTACCCGCGCGCGCGGCTAGCAGTTCCGCCAAGCAGCCTGCAACGTTTTCTTGCTTTCTTGCGGTGCTTTTCTACTCTTTCTGAGTTTGCGGCGTTACGAACCTTCCGCGTCAACGGCATTGCTTCGCTCCCGGTTGCAAAACGGGATACAAGTGGACGAAAGGCGAGCAGCGGTCGCTGTTTGCGGCGCGAAAGGATGAGAACCGCCGATGGAAGCAATGGCAACGCAACCTTCATCGAAAAGATCAGGGCCCGCTTGCACAAACGATGTTCTTAGCTAAGTCGAGACTTAACTGGAGTCTTAAGGATAGGCCGCTAGCATGGCTGCTTAAGACTGGGGCCAAGACTGGGCTTCAGTCTTGACTTGAATAAGTCGCTTGCAAGATTACGACTCTAGTGCCGTCTTAGTTAAGACACAAGGACGGCATGTACCTAAGTAGCGAAATAGGGGAAGGCAGGGACGTGCTGGCCCCGTCCTAGCTTTGAGATGTAAACATTGTCATTTACATCTCATTTACATTGGCGTACATCAAGGCGGGCGAGGCGCTCGATCTGGATTGGGTCGATATGCAAAAGATTTACGCGCTATTCTCGCGCCAATGCCAGAGGAAGACGAGTTGGCCCCCGCATGGTTTCGAAGCGCGGAAAGTATGCTTCAAAGTTGCGAGATTCCCTAGGAGGTACGCGGCTCGATAATCGTCCCATTCTTAAACTAGAAAAGCCGCATGCTGATAGCAAATAAGGCAGTAAGCGGAAGGCAGTCCTACGAGGAAGTGCGTGATTATATTCTGGGTGAGTTAAAGCTCACACCTGAGGAATATAAGCGTAGGTTCTGTGCTTGTCGGAAAGGCGGCGAAACATGGGGACAGTTTGTCACGAAACTAGAAGGGTTGCTTGATTACTACCTGCGTAGTAGAGACATAACAAGCTTGGAAGATCTGCGGGCGCTACTGATTGCAGATCCCGTTAAACAGCTAATGGAAGATGTCATGCGCACGTATGTCCTACAGCATGAGACAGGGGAATAGCTAAAACCGGAGAGTGTTGCCAAGTTAGCACAGGGATACGAGGAAAGCACAGCTTCCAAGCGCCCAAATTCTCGAAAGGTTGCTGAAGCGAGTAAGGTTGATTCACACAGTTGGCGGGACCCCGTAGGAAAAGGAAGGTTCCATGGGATCGATCGGAAGCCGTCTTCTAGGTACTTCACCTGCGGTGAGATGGGTCACTACCAATGGCAGTGCAACCAAACGAGGCCGAAAGCAATAATGGGTGGGCAACGCGCCAAGGGCTCCGCACCGGAAAAGCTGACTGCCAGAGCTGCATGTGATGTGTACGAGTGCGCGGCAACGCCGACAGACACCGTTTCTACGTCGAAATTAACTTGGGTTGAGCTCACGTCTGCGGGGCGCCCATTTACGGCTTGTTTGGACTCAGGTGCTGACATTACCATCCTGAGAAGGAATGTCATCCCGGCTGAGGCAGACATTCAGGGTGCAGGCAAGGCTCGCCTTAAAGGAGCATTTGGTAAGACAGTTCCAGCTGATTTGATGTATGTCCCACTGAGCCTGTCCGCTAATGACGAGGGCGTAGCCCCTCAGCTTATGACACTGTGCGCAGTAACGGACCATTTAACGGAAGGGATAGATGCGCTTCTAACCCCAGATGCGTTTGATGAGCTCAGGAAAGTGCAGAGACAAGCCGCTGAGCTAGCCGTGCGCATTGTGCAGGCAGAAGAAGCCGCCCGTGAAGCGGTTGAGGAGAGCGTGCGTCCTAGAGAGGTAGCCGAAGACCAGGCGATAGAAAGCGGCCCTACGGGTGTTCAGGACGGAGCAGTTGCACCAGAATCGTCGGTGCCGAACGGCGAGCAATGCGCTGACACGTTCGCGAAAGAGCAGAGAGAAGATGCGTCATTATAAAGCTCATGGGCACAGCGACGCGATGGAACGCATGGCATGGTGATTGAAGGAGGACTCTTATTTCACAAAGATGACGTGAATGGCAGGCAGTGCAAACAGCTGGTCCTACCCGAGATGCGTCGAAGGGAAGTGTTGATACTGGCACACGATAAAGCGTGCGGCGGGCATTTTTCAGAGAAAAAGACAAAGCAACGCATTCGCACTGCCTTCTTTTGGCCAACAATGTCTGCAGATGTGAGAAAGCATTGCCAGTCGTGTCACACGTGTCAGACTTTCGCTAACAGGAAGGTGACGGACCGAGTTCCGATAACCCCGTTGACACGGCCGCAGCAGCCATTTCAGGTTGTCTACCTTGACAGTATAGGGCCTATTGAGCCGACTTCTGCACGCGGACATCGGTATGCATTGTGTTTAATTGACCTTTGCACGAGGTGGCCTGAGGTAATTCCACTGCGAGAACTAACTGCTAAAGCCACCTGTCAGGCGTTGCTGGACATTTTTGCGCGCTTCGGCGTACCAGAGCTGGTGTGCAGTGATCAAGGGGCTAATTTCACGGCAGGGCTAACGAAAGAGTTGGCAGAGCGATTGGGAGCACAAGTACGCTTCTCTACGCCGGAACACCCGCAGAGCAATGGGCTTGTAGAGAGGTGGAATGGAGTGTTCAAGTCCATGCTGAGACACGTGATTCACGACCATGCCAGGGACTGGGATAGATATATACCCTGTCTACTTTGGGTGTACCGTGAGCTGCCGCACGAGATCACAGGAGTACCCCCTTTCGAGCTTATGTACGGTAGGGTGGCACAGGGGCCTCTTAGCATACTACAAAAGACGTGGACCGGAGCGTGGGAGCCCCCGACAGGGTTGAATAAAGTCGCATCTGCGTATTTGACCGAGCTCCGAGAGAGAATGGCTGAAGCAGCGCGTGCCGCAGATCAGCGAGGTGAGCAAATGCAACAGTTATACACTGACAGGTACAACCTCAGGGCGAGGCCGAAATCATTTGAGGCGGGCGATCAGGTACTGATTCTAGAAACAGGACAGGTTGCGAAAATGCAGCCCAAATGGATCGGACCTGCCGAAGCGAAACAGCAGGTGAGGCCAGACAGCTATATCGTACAGTTCCCGGGAGACGTAGAAAAATGGGTGCACGCGAACCGCATCAGGAAGTACTACGCTCGGGTGAATAACGTAGGCATAGTCTTTGAATCAGACGAAGAGTTTGGCGAGATTGAAACAACCCCGCAATTTAGTGAAAACGGGAGGACAGTGGCTGCACTGCTAGAGGAAAGCACGCACTTGTCAAACCGACAGTTGACGGAGCTAGATCACCTGCTGAGACGGTACGGCAGTACATTTTTTGAAAGGCCGGGAAGGTGTAACGTCGGTGAGCACAAAATCATCTTGCTTCAAGGGGCTAAAGCTACCAAGGCGTATCCCTATCGTGTGCCGATAGCACTGACAGGAGAGGTAGAACGGCAGGTGGAGCAACTGAAAGAATGGGGACTCATATATCCCGTAGAAAGTAGCCTCGCGCATCCGGTTGTGTGTGTTGCTAAAAAGGATGGCACAGTAAGAATGTGCATTGACTACCGTCGCTTGAACGCTGTCACTGAAGCGGATAGCTTCCCGATGGGAAAAACCAGTGAGCTGCTTTACGAGGTAGCCAGGGCACGATACATATCCATTCTAGATATGACGAGAGGTTACTGGCAAATCGCGATTGAACCAGGCTCTCAGAAGCATACCGCATATGCGACCACCAGTGGTCTTTACGCGTGGAGAGTGATGCCGTACGGACTTCGTAACTCGGCGGCAACGTTTCAGAGGATCATGAACGAGATCCTGCGAAAGCACCGAGACTATTCGTGCGCCTACATAGATGATGTAGCCGTCTACTCTGAGACTTGGGAGCTACATATGCAGCACCTGGAAGCGGTTCTTGCCACGATAGCATCGGTGGGGCTAACGATTAACCCGGAAAAATGCCGCTTAGCTCAGCCTAAAGTCAGGTACCTTGGGCATGTGGTCGGATCTGGCACACACTCCCCAGATCCAGAGAGAGTGAGCGCTGTAGCAGAGCTTAAGAGTCCCTCAACGAAAAGGGAACTACGTAGCGCATTGGGCCTCTTCAACTACTACCGGGAGTACATACCATCTTACTCCGAAGTTGTACGCCCTCTGACCGATCTTACGAACCGACGCGTGCCGAACAATCTTCCATGGAGCTCAGAGGCTGAAAGAGCCTTTAACAATGTAAAGGTTGCGTTGAAGGCAATTCCGACACTAAGTGCCCCACAGACAGGTAAGGCGTTCGTGCTAACTACTGATGCCTCGGAAAAAGGGGTAGGTGCATGTCTGAGTCAGGAGCTGGATGGTTCTGAGAAACCTATCGCCTTCCTCAGTAAAAAGCTAACGCCGCAACAGGCGAAGTGGTCTGCTATCGAGCGTGAGGCCTTTGCAATTGTGTGGGCGCTGAGCCGCCTTGACACATGGCTTTTCGGTGCTAAGATCAAAGTGGTCACGGACCATAATCCGCTGACTTATCTGACCCAGTCCACACCCTCCAGTGCGCGCCTAACTCGCTGGGTTCTAGCGCTGCAAAAATATGATCTCGAGTTTTCGCACATCAAAGGATCGCTTAACCGGTGTGCCGATGCTCTGTCTAGGCTAGAGAGTGGTATCTAGAGTGGACGGCTCAGGTCGCCGCTTATCGGGGTGTTCGAAGTTGTAACAAGCCCCGTTGGCTTGTTGAGTATGGGGAAGATTGCGGTGATTGTGCTATTCACCTAATATTGGTGGGTGAAATTACCATGGTGGACCAAGGAACGTACAGGGCAGGGTCCTGCCTGTACTTGAGCGTTGAATAAGTACTGTTAGTTTGTCTGTGTGTATCAGTATCTGGCACTCCTATGTTCTGTGTATGATGTGGTTTACACGTGTTACCTTGTATTGTTTTGCGTTTGATTATGCAGTGTTTATTGCTTGATTTGGTGTTATGTATGCCAAGCTGTGTTGCCGTGTATGGCGTATGATTTAGTTACCGTTTGCGAACGTACACACGGAGATTGTCATTCAGGGCGCGCGCGCCTCTGTACGGAGCGTTGCACTATTGTTTGCATAGCTGCGCTGGTTTGTTTTGTTTGGTGTACGCCACACCACAATGGCCCCCCCCCCCCCCTCCATTCCCCCGTTGGAGGAGTTTTATGTTGAGCGTACAGCAAGTGTACGCGCAACATTCTCGATGGGGAGGAGTTAAGTTTGCGGGCTTCGCACAGAAGCGAGATTTCGAGGGGGCGGCCAAGGTCAAGGGGCAGCTTGACGCGGGCAGATTTATGACGGTCGCGCAGACGACCGCTTCTCGGAAGTGAGCCCAGAACACATGGCAGCGGGCGACGCCGCCGGCTCTCTCCGTCCCATGCCGCGAGGGAGGCAGAACAGTGCAGTTAGAGCGCACAGCATAAGCGCGTGGTTGTGGGTTCGGCGCTAACTGCGGTGTCTCCCGGTTCGAGTGGAGAGGGCGCGGAGGCCATAAATCCCGAAACGCGGCGTAACACGGACCTGGGGAGAACGCGCTGTTGACATGTCTTCCCGAGAAGACGCCTGTGTGTCCCTTTGAATCCGCCGCCCGCGCGCAACCGACCAAGAGCAGAATGAGATCGCAACAGCAGAGATCGGAATGTTTGGGCCTGAGGTTTGCGCGTGTGTGTTTTTATGTATTTTCGGAAGTGTAACCGTTGACGCCGTTTGTCTTTGCGACTGTTTGGCGCCTCTTGCGTAGGAGGATTTTGGAGAGGGAAAAGTTGCAGATGTATGTGTTTGTGTGCGCAACCACTCGCCGCTTAGTGCGTGCTTTGTGTGTGTTTTATTTGACATGCGTAGGAGAGGGTATATGTGGCACAATGATTGGCCAGCCCGTTTTAAAGGGCTGTATGTTATTGGCCACAGAGTGGCGTACGTTGATTGGTCAACGGACAAAACTGGAATTTTGGGTAACGCTAAGAAAGCGAGGGTTGGACAGTTGGGCTCGGAGCAGAGTTGGGCTCGGAGCAGAGTGGGGATTGGAACAGAGTTGGGCTCGGAGGAGAGTTGGGCTCGGACGAGAGTCGAGGGCAGACGGGTTGTTCGAGAGGGAGGCTAGGCTGACGGAGGTCTCAAGGGACTCCGGCCTGAAGTGTAGCAGGAGGCCAAGGCCTGATTCTGCTAGCCTCTGACCTCAGATCGTTCACCAGTCGCAGTTAGCCCTCTACGTTTTGATGTCGCATCCGACGACATTTATGGATATACGCCAATTGTAAAAAGTGTAAATAAGCGTGTACAGTCCGAGAAGAGAAGTCGTCATCTCCGCACCGCAATGTGTCACTGAGCCACGGACGCAGCGGTGGTCACCAACACCACTCGGTACGAGCGAAGGCAGCAGAAGAAACAGCAAGAACACCTGCTGTATAGGGAAGGACATCCATTCCCCACTGCCTTCGCCCCGTTTGAGTTTAACTCATGGGTTCCATTCCTTGTATGCGCAGTTCAAGTGAACGCCCTATTCCAGTAAAAAAAAATACAGCTTGATAAAATGGGCACTTGATCCTTTAAAAAGTTTTCTGTGCTCGTCTCTTCTAAGCAGACACTATCAGGGCGCTTTTTACGCTATTGGTATGGCTATAAAAGAACATGGATATATCGAACCCAAATATATTGAATTCTGCGTATTTCGAAATTTCAGAATATCCCGTTGAAAATCATATGCAAATGTTTAGGAGTGATGTTTGCCTATGTCGAACTCCCTTTCACGGGAACCCACGGGAGAAGAGCCCTTGCAAGGGGCTCTTCTCCTAGTGGTAGTGCACTGTCACTATGGCGCGCGGAGCGTTGGCCGCCTGCTTGGAGCGTTGATGTCGTAAAACCACTGGATACGATGAACATCGAGTCCGATCGAAGAAAAATTCGGTCTGGTATGACTGTTTTCAATGCAATACCGCTGTCATGTGGGGAAGTTGAAATTCGTGCACGGTTTGTGCGTTGAAGCCAGCCTCGCTGACCGAGGGCATGCGTTGGCGCTCGCATGGCCTCTACGCTGTTCAGGTAGTTATTCTGACGGTTAAACTGTGGAGTTCAAAAAATTAGGCCACATATAGTAAGAAGTGGCTTTTCCCGAAGCACCGTCTGTACTGCCCTAAAGGTCAACCCTAACCCTGAAGGCATCTGTGCCATTTGGCGCCAGATGCGAGCCGTGGCACCTCGATCGGTTACTGTGAAATACTAAGGAGGCGCGCTCGCGCACTCGGAACGGTGCGTAGAAATGCGCCCCGATTTTTAACGCCTGTCTCGAAGTGACGCTCGACGCCCGGGCAGGCGCCCGCGTGCACCTCACAAGAAGGGACGCGTATCGCAGCACAAAGCCCGCTTCTAGCTTAGATACACCGTGGGCAGTCCTTTCGGTTACAAAGAAGCTCATCTGTCAGGATGTTTTATATATCGAATTATCGATATGTAGAACTATTTTGCGATCCCCTTCGAGTTCGATATATCCGGGATCAAATTATTTGCGGAGACACTTTCGGGAGACCAGCCACTTCACGAACGCGACAACAGCGACAGCGACTAAGGCATTCACCGCATTTGATGGAAGGTCGCCATTCAGCTCTCGGATTGGAAAAAAAAAAAACACACATTATTAACAGCGTTTAGATGATGGTGGGCTTTTTCGACAGGGAAGCAGCAATTAAGTTTTATCTGCGCATGTGTTTTCAGAAATTATACTGTACGTCTGGAGTCTGTATGCACTGCCTCCACGTGACGAAAAAGCAGAAGACTGGGATCCGACTAGACCGGCGACGCATGCCGTGGATCTGGTAGGTCAGCAAGGCACACCTCGATTATGACTATAATATTTAGTTCTTTTTTTTACACTTCAAATGTAATTCTATTTAATCACTGGGCGTGTATGCAGTAGTTTCCCCTACAACTTATGGGCTGACCTTTCAACCTATCTTGTGGTAGGGTTAACCATTTCTTCTTCTTTTTCTTAAAACGAAGGGACGGGGTGGGGGTCACGCGGTTAAGAAGATGATCTTGCTTTGACGAGAACGGCGGGTATTTCGTCTACGATGGCGAGCCTCCAGGTCTCTATCCCTGTTCGTTATAACCGAGTGGTGTGGCCGGAGTTCGTTTCATCTGAGACGCAGTGCCATGCAGTGCCATACAGTGGCGTAGAGTGTCATACAGTGCCATACAGTTCTAATAGATGGCTGGAAAGGTATTTTGGCTGTAACAGCGGGCTAGTTCGTAATCAGTTCGTTATAACTGTGACCGTTATATATGTGGGCTTAACTGTACATGTACTTATATAAAGTCCGTGATCGATAGTCACACAAAAAAAAAGAACGTGTCGCAGTCGTCAAGTTGTCAAGGGACGAACACGCAGAAAGAGGGAGAGGGGCGAGAACAAAGGGCAGATCACTGGCGAAGTCGAAGCAATAAACGTGCCGCTCGCAACAATCAAACTTGTATTCAACTGTTCCCTGCGCCAGCCTTCGAAAAGAGACGCACTGAGTGGACCTTACTGGTGGTGGTGGTGGTGAAAAACTATCTAACAGAGGGCAGAAAAAGAAATGAAAATTATGATGCTGCCGTTCCGCGGGTGTGCCTTAATTGCGTGATGGAGCGTTTCAACTCTCGCTCTGGAGTACCTTGAAGGTGTCGTGGGCCCAGGTGTCATGGAATGATTCCGTTGTTTCTTCTTGCCTCAATGTCGCAGCTAAGAGACCACTTGAAAAGACCCCGTTAAGACGTTTAGACACCCTGCTCACGCTGCAAAAATAGTGCTGTCAAAAACACAATCTTCCAACAATAAAAAGACATGCCGTGGCTACGATTTTGTTTAACTTCATGTCTTTGCTGTCATTGTACATAATGAGATAACTTATGTATGCTAATAAGTGCGTGTGGTATAATAGACGCATAAAGTAAAAACGAGCATAGCAAAGCGCATGTAGCGAACGAGCACCTGCAAGGCGAGACGGCAAACAAGAGCCATTGGCATTCTCGAGTCATACCATTATGTCCTTCCAATTTTGCTACCGTCTTCTAAATTTTACCAGACGAAGATATATGATGGCATCAAAACGTGTTACAAAATAACAGTCTTGATCGAAACCTAATATGTTTGAAACGCACAATGGCTAACAAATAAATAACAAGCAATAAAAACTTAATTCTTCGTTCGAATTGGTTCTCTGGCACCCTAGAAGGGGGAATAGAAACGCTGGGTCCATATAGCTATATGTAGGATGATTATTGCACTTCTCTATGGAAGGGATATTGTACAGTTCCCTTATGCGTCGGGCTTACTTCAGTTCTCACGGTCACACCATCGCTGGTGAAGACGTACTCGCCCAAAAACACCACAAACGAAAACGGCACCTGAACGACGCCGGAAAGAGAGGGAGGATATCGGACTCACCGGATGCGCGCATGGAAACGCAGCTCGAAGGCTGATCGAGGGAGGGTTTTGGATAACACCAGAGCAAGACATTCGGTGCGCATGCCTCGAAGGGCCGGCGGAAGCGGCCGGAAAGGGAAGGGGGAGGCGGGGGGGAGACTGACGCATCGGCATATAATAGCAATGCATACTCGGCCATTGCCGTTTCTCAACTTATCGAATCTACTCAGAATGGACCCCAGCATAGGAAGCTACATCATCTGTCATTTTTTTAAGTTTCTGCAAATTTTGAACGACCAACGCGTTTCCTAAACCGATATATTTTTACATGTAATCTTCATGGCGCTGTTGCTTAATTAATATTAGTTTACACGATAAACTGAATGGAACTAAAATTTGTACCTGCTTTGAGCAGTAAAAAGTTGGGCGTGGAGGTTAGAAAACGAATAAAAAAAAATGTTTTGAGATAATCGCGCACGAACGCACTTTCCACATGAAATATTCTGCATTTCATTCACTTCACCTGGCGAAAATTTGTAGTAAGCTGAAAGCACATATACCTAGCTGTTGCAAGAGATAGAGACAGAAGAAAGACAAACACACAAAGTATTTGGCTTCATTTTCTTTCTTAAGAATAACCGCCACCACAAAAAGTGTTACTGATCAGTGACATTCCAGATCAAATGATTTGACTAACTGACCCCTGGGTAAAGTTTGGTTATTTCATTTACTATAATTGATCGGCTGGGAGGAAGTCAGTAGAGCTGCTTGTAGAAGAGAAATATTTTACAAAAGTTTTATTTTTTTTAGTTTATTTTTTACTACAGACCTATAGGTTATGTACTCTCAGACCTTCGTATAACAAGCCCCGAATTTTAGCAAAGCGTACGTTATTAGTGACTGGTGCAGAGGACCCTTCCCGCCGGATGATATATAGTTAGCTGTTATGTGCATGCCGTCGTCATAATTGATCGCTGCTTCGGGGACACACGACGGCTGCTCAAAAGCGTAGTATGTCTTTCTTTTTTCTTTTAATTCTCTCTAGTCCGTACGAGGCAGCGGTGGACGCTCAGCCAGTTGACGGGCTTGTGCATTTTTATATCGTTCGTCCTTCGGTCGCAACAACAACAACAACAAAAACAACAACGAAGTATTAGGGAGACAGCGCTCGAGATTTCTGGTTTCCAATTACACTTCGCCTACTACGCCGCCGCCGAATCTCCTATGCAGTGCGGGAGCCGCGTCGGCCAGCGTCGGCCGCGCATACCGCGCCGGTGACGCGCCGTCGCCTATTCCCACGAAAGGCATCACTGACAGCGCTACGTTATCACTTGTCGGGCTGCGCTGGCGGAACGTTGCATTTCCCGCGTTTACGAGGTCTCTTCCTGACGATGGAGCGCTACAGAAGAGCTGGTCAAGTCTATGTTAACAGCACTCTTCCTATTTTGTGTCCACCGTTTTTGCTCCATATTTCCAAAAGACCTGCACGAGGGTTGCAATTGAAGATGGCAAAGACAATTAATATGCGTGCTAGCACTTGGATCCTTCAGAGTTGGTGTATAGTACTCAACATGTACATGCACTGCGCAGATCAGTATTGGATTTCTCTGGGTGATATCTTTCTCTTCGTCATTCATCCGCTGCCTTCTTATTATGCGGGTGTAATATGGTAAGTGCAGCCATCTAGGAGCATAGTTTTCGTTCTGGCTACCATGTGTCTGTCTGTTCTCCGTGCGCTCCGACATGAAACGCAAAATTTCGACAATATGCACGTGCTTAACTTGTGCATAGGAATGTTTTTGCTTTGTTTTCATATAACGCGATGGCATAAAACCTGGCTGCACCGTTGTCGGCGTCGCGAGCGAAATGTGAGCATACCTGGTGGCACGGTACGAGACCACATGACACATATTATATATATATATATATATATATATATATATATATATATATATATATATATATATATATATATATAAACCGTGCGGAAAGCCACGCTGTAAAGTTTGCAGTCATGTGCAGGCGACAAATATAGTAAAAGGCAACTTCTCTGATTTCACCTTTAAGATTAAAAAATCCTTGAACTGCGACAGTGCCAATGTGGCATACATGCTAAGCTGCAGTGTGTGCGGCATGAAATACATCGGCCAGACCGAAACACCATTGAGGTTTCGTTTCAATAACCACAAGGCCTACGTCCACACACTGCCAAGTCGCCCTTTGTCTAAGCACCTGTGCCTTCCAAACCACTTTCGAAAACACTCGGGTCATTCTCCTTCAATCAGGCTTTCAAACAAGTCGACAAAGAGAATCGTACATCGTACACAAATTTCGGACTCAAACCCATGGAATTAATGAAACTTTGAGCAACTTTGCCTTTTTCAAAAGCATACATCACTAATTCGCGATTCCAGCAATCCATGCGGCACCTGGCGGCGAAACCATGCAACGCGCCAAAGAGGTCCAGTAGAAGACGCCCCTCGCTCGCGCTATGGAAACCCGCTAGCACAGCGCTCGTAGCACCGCGAAAAAGGAAGATAAACAACGGAAAACCGATTAAGCAGAGTTCCGCAGTGCGTTTCAGCACAGTGGCACATAGTTTCATGTATTTCCTTCGTGCTCTAGCGATCGGCGCCGGAGAATCGATGCATTTCCAATCTCCGCGGAACGCAAAGTGCCGTCGACAATTTATATATAGCTTCGTCAGTTTTTGTTGTACGATTTCGTTCCTGGTATCAACTGCCTTCTACAGGCACAGAACACCTACGGATAAGTACCAGTAAACAATACGTATACTACGCAGCTCCACTTATCGCGTCGCACACATAAGTCGATATAAGCGCACGTATGAACAACTCTTAGTCGTGACAGCTTGATCATGGCGCTTTTTAACCTCGTTCTGCTAAGAAAGCCGTCCCCAAATGCACGTAAGGGAGCAGTCTACGACGATCGGCTGAATTCTTCGCCGCGTCAAGCAGGCGTCTCGAGATGTAGGCCACGCAGCGCGTACGTAACACTGTGCTCGATCTTGGACGGCGCGCGGAACGAGAATTGGGCCCATTGCGTGATCGTTCGCCTATATGCGGCTGCTCCCTTTCCGCGCCGCAGCTTATCACACTTGAATAAGATCCCTAAATCGGTATAGTTTTGTCGACAGGTCTGTGACGATTACGCGCGGTCAACCGATCGAGCCGCGGCACCTTTTGTTTTAATGTATTCTCAAACAAACGGCAATTCGCCAGGGACAAAGCTCGCTTCAGGGCGCTCATTTGGTCAAATACCCGCATGCGTATCACACCTCACCAATTACCAAAGGTGCAGTGAATGTAGTTATACATGCGTACATACACCTCAGATCCAGAATTAGCTTAATTACTATGTATTAATCAAACAATCAAGGGGTCGTTGAATTAACTCAAAACGATACTGAAATCAACAGCTTATCTGTGCTCAAAATGCAACTTAGATGAGTTCATCTTTTGAACTCAAGCTCCTGATGGAACTTCATACCTCTTGCCACAATCAAGTTTAGTTCTAGGATATTCCGTACATGTGATATATGCTGAAGTAAAAGTGAAGTAAACATTGCACAATAAGAAAAGGATATGAATAAAACAAATGAATGATTTTGCAGATATATCCACACATCACCTCGTCAACTGCAGCATAAATAACCCCCATGAGTAAGTGAAAGTGAATGCAGGTTGGTCATACAAAACTGATTCACACAAACTTCCTTGCATATAGGTAGAGTGGGCTTTCTTGGACACTCGGCAATTCATTGAAAGAAACGATTTGCGGCTGCTCTAAAGGCTGTTTCATAAAACAGCTGTCAAGAGGAGCTTTGTCAGCTGTACGAGCAAGCCAACGCACTCATTAGTTTTTCATGTTTGATGACATACTAATAAAGGAGATGGCTTTCTCGGCAGCAGCTAATATTTACTTAATTCCACAACTTCTTGAACGTTTTTCTGCATATGCAGTGCACAAGAGTATCGCAAGTGTGCATAAGCACTCACCAGACTGAAGGCAAGATGTATGCACAGCATCACAGAAAACCAAACAAGGGTTGAGCATGAGCGATCAGTTTACAAGCAAGCAGGATCGGTCTTCACCTAGACGAAGAGACGTCCTCTTGTTGAAATGTTTGCTTGCGAACTGAGGTTTCCCCTTAATTCTTGTTTTTCTTTGATACTAGATGTCCAACACTTCCATATGTCACTTTTGTAATGCTCTGTTTTCGCACTGCTAAATACAAGGTTAAAGGCATATCATCTGGCACAAGCAGTAATTGCCGTGTGTCACCCGTTAATAAATATGAGGTATTATTAACGATGCGCCCTTAACGGTGCGCCCACTCCCAGACACCCTTAGAGTGAGTGGGGGTAGCTGTTCCGGTCGCGAAGGAGATGCCATCGACCTGCGTGGCAAGCTCAGCCTGAATTCAACTACCTTGTAGTGACAGAAGGGGGTGGTCGTTTGGTGCCCAGCGGTCGCCGGTTCAAACCAGAGTAAGGATCGGTGTCAGAAGTAGCAAAAAAAACACAATTTATGCTCAGCAAGAGACGATACAAAGGAATACACAAGATCACTTGAAATACAACAGACGAGAGGTTCACAGAATACAAACGCTAAGCATGCATCTACAGAATGATCCAATAACACAGAGGCTTTACAACAAATCAAACACGAGAGAGTTACATAACCAAACACCAAATTGTTCACCGGGCAATGTTGCAGTCCGACGCCTGAAGAGTCACGATGTGGCCGCCATACGAGACGAGCGCCGCTCCCTTGAAAGTCCGTGGGCTTGCCAGCAGCGGGTGATCCCCGGGAGTCCAGCCGAAGCACAGGCGAACACGTCGCAAAGCACTGACGAACTGACTGACTGACTGACTGACTGACTGACTCATCAAACGGCGCGGTCTCTTTAAATAGGGCGCGCCGCGTCTGTTTGTTAGCACGCGTCAAAGCTAGCGCGCGCACACACACTTAGCTTCGCTGGTTATAGCGCTCTCTCTTCCTCCCGTCGAGCCGCGCGTCGCCATTGGCCAGGTCCCATAGAACATGCTGGAAATTTCTGGCTGATTCCAGTCCGATGAACCACCGTCCTCCCCGGGCAATGGGAAAGAGGGTCACGGCAACGCGTACAAGGCTACGCGCTCTCCCGCGCGGGGAAGGGGGCTTTTCTCTCCATGCCTTCCACGCGACGCCGTGCGGGCTTCGCGCCGTACCGGCTTGATGAAAATGGGCGCCGATTTCGTGACACTGCCCCTCCCTTAAAGAATATTGTCCCACGATATTCACAACAACCACGAACATCGCGCGCACATGCATGCGCTCACAAATATATGGGGCAAATGACCATATCACACACATTGCACAAATTTCACAAACTGCAATACACATTACGAAATTCACACATCAATGCCATGATGTTCACAAACATAGCACCACGCTGTCGTCAGATACACATAAGAATCAACAACACACAGCTTTTCAAATGCGAAGCGCACGAACCTAAATTCTGAGCGTAATTACAGCCCGCGATCAGTGCGTGACACGCCTCTGACCGCCAGGGATTCTGCCTTCGCTCTAGTCTCTCGCATTTGAGACGCTTCTATGTTCTCCGATCGGGCTACTGAAAATTCCCTGAGGCAGGACTTATCCTCTTGCAAATCACACAACCAATGTGTGCCGATAATTGCCCCTACAACCAGTAGCGCCGACGGATACACGGGAACCTGTGCCAACGCGCACAGACCAACAAAAAGGATCACTGTAATAGTGTTCTTTCCTGGGCACCGGTATTCCCTCCGCTGAAGGTGAAATATCCCAAGTAACGCCCCCATAAGTAGGACAAACACTTGAACTACCTGCATCAACGAAGGCCTAGGCATTGCTGACTTTATTTCCCGTGTTGTCGCTTTCTTTTCGGTTTCCTCCTGAGGAGCTTCCTTTTGCTTATTCATGCCTCGAGTCTTCTCTTCCGGCTTCTCATGGCCTTGCTTTCCTCGCCCTGCCTTTTTCTTTTTAGATTCCTTGCAGCGCACAGGCGCGGGACTTTGTTCAGGATCCTGGGGAAATTTTGCGCCCTTGATATTTCCCAACACCAAATCGTAGATAGGGCGTTCCACGCACAGGGCTGTCAGTTTTCCAGAATAGTATTGCGTCTGCACTTCCAATTTTGCTTCAGGTAGCAGCTGAATTGAGCCGTCAATCAGCCTCACAGGGCATTTCTCTCCAGTCAGATCATTCTCATGAATCAAACTGCGTCTAACGATTACGGCACTGCTACCTGTATCTCGTAGCACAGAGACTGACTTTCTTCCTATCGTTCCCCTCGAAACCGGCATCCGATTCACCGCAGATCCAGGTTGTGCATGTACTACGGCGTTCACCACCCGGATTTTCTTGTCCTTCCGATTAACCCCTCTCTCTGCTTCCTCCTCCTCTTGGCCGTGCACCACGCGGACTTTCTTGCCGTTCTTAAGCTCAACAAAGCCATCGGCATCTTCTTCCAGGCGACATTCTGACTCTGACTGAGTCCTCGCGCATGCCGCCTGCGGAGCTGCCTTGTCACCGTCGGGACACGACATCGCTTTGTGGCCCTTCTGTCCGCATTTCCAACACGAGGATGGATTGTTGGTTGCGAGTTTGCGGCAGTTAGGTGCGATGTGGCCTAGTTGTCCACAGAGATAGCCCCTCGGGGGTGACTTTACAATAGGTTGTGTCTGTCGGAATTCGGGCTTTCGAGGGGTTTCCAAATTTACAATTTTGCTCAAATTTTCGCCTCCCTGGGCTTCCAAATACTGGTCTGCGAGCTCCATCATTTCATCCAATGTATGTGCCTTTCTTTCTTTTAAATAAAGCGACAAACCAGGGTGACAGCTACCCAGAAATTGTTCCTTAATTAGGAGTTCACGAAGTGCGCCATGCTCAAGTTTAATTTTTGAGAGTTCAGTCCAGCGGTCGAAATAATGACTCAGTCGCGCAACATACTGTGTTGCCGTTTCACCGTCCATAGGCTTTCCAGTCCTGAACTTCTCACGAAACCCATCCGTCGTAAATCTAAACCTTTTAAGTAATGCAGCTTTCACTTTGTTATAGCTGCCTGCATCCTCAGGAGGAAGTCTTCCAAACACACTTAATGCTCCGCCGCTAAGGCAAGCGCTCAAGATGGTAGCACATTCACTGTCTGTCCAATTTGCATTTACGGCGATCCTTTCGAAACGCAAGAGGAACGCGTCGAGATCGTCTCTTCTCTCGTCGTATTTCGGGATCAATTTACTTGCGTCTATCCGCAAGCTGTTATGTCTTTCACTGGAGCTATGCACTTCAGTTAAATCGTTGTTGTTCCCTGAGTTTTGGAGCTGAAGTTTCATAGTAAGTAATTCCTTTTCTCGCTGAAATTCCTCTTCACGCTCCTTTCGAGCCTTCTCTCTTTCTTCCTCGGCTTCTTTTCGAGCCCTCTCTCGTTCCTCCTCGGCTTCCTTTCGAGCCCTCTCTCGTTCTTTTTCTGCTCTCTCTCTTTCTTCCTCGGCTTCCTTTCGAGCTCTCTCTCGTTCCTTCTCTTCTCTCTCTCTTTCTTCTTTTTCTCTCTGGTTGACCTATTTGCGCAGTTCGGCACCGGACAACCGCAGCTGGGTGCCAGCCTCAATCAACTCTTTCAGATTCATATCTGAAGCGCGAACTGTTTGGGTGTAGCTTTAAGTTTGCTTAGCGAACCTCGCCTAAACGCTTCCGCACGGCACAACCTCTCGCTATCGCTCTGCTGCTACACAGTTTACGAGCTCTTCGTAAGCTCTTCTAACTCTTTCTCCGTCCTCTGAGCTTGAGTGCACCAAACGTCCTGTCGCGGACGCCAGATTAATTGTCACCCGTTAATAAATATGAGGTATTATTAACGACGCGCCCTTAACGGTGCGCACACTTCCGGACACCCTTAGAGTGAGTGGGGGTAGCTGTTCCGGTCGCGAAGGAGATGCCCTCGACCTGCGTGGCAAGCTCAGCCGGAATTCAACTACCTTGTAGTGACAGAAGGGGGTGGTCGTTTGGTGCCCAGCGGTCGCCGGTTCAAACCAGAGTAAGAATCAGAGTCAGAAGTAATAAACAAAACACAATTTATGCTCAGCAAGAGACGATACAAAGGAATACACAAGATCACTTGAAATACAACAGACGAGAGGTTCACAGAATACAAACGCTAAGCATGCATCTACAGAATGATCCAATAACACAGAGGCTTTACAACAAATCAAACACGAGGGAGTTACATAACCAAACACCAAATTGTTCACCGGGCACTGTTGCAGTCCGACCCCTCAAGAGTCACGATGTGGCCGCCATACGAGACGAGCGCCGCTCCCTTGAAAGTCCGTGGGCTTGCCAGCAGCGGGTGATCCCCGGGAGTCCAGCCGAAGCACAGGCGAACACGTCGCAAAGCACTGACGAAGTGACTGACTGACTGACTGACTGACTGACTGACTGACTGACTGACTGACTGACTGACTGACTGACTGACTGACTGACTGACTGACTCATCAAACGGCGCGGTCTTTTTAAATAGGGCGCGCCGCGTCTGTTTGTTAGCACGCGTCAAAGCTAGCGCGCACACACACTTAGCTTCGCTGGTTATAGCGCTCTCTCTTCCTCCCGTCGAGCCGCGCGTCGCCATTGGCCAGGTCCCATAGAACATGCTGGAAATTTCTGGCTGATTCCAGTCCGATGAACCACCGTCCTCCCCGGGCAATGGGAAAGAGTTGGTTGGTTGGTTGTACAACTTTTATTTCCATCGGAAACGGGGAGTCGTGCGCCCGCGGATTAGAGGCTGGCAGGTAGCCCTTGGCTTCTTGCGGCCTCTTCCGCCAGATGGACGGTGCGGTGCTGGATCGCAGGGTCCGCGCTTCGCAGCAGGGTATCCCAGGCTTCTCTACTTGTAATATTTTGCCCTATCCCTGGAGATTGTGGGCACTCCCAAATTATGTGGTCGAGGGTCCCTCTCGCCCCACAGTGTTTGCAGAGATCATTGTCCCTAAAGTCTGGTAGCGCGTGAAACGCCCAGACCGGGTTCATGAACGTATTAGTTTGTAGCCGCCTCCACGCGACAGCTTCTCTATTATTTAGCCTAACATCTGGCGGGGGTACCAGTCTACGTCCCAATTTATAATGGTCGATGATTTCCCCATAATTTTGCAGACGCTCGTCGTATGCCCAGTGTTCAGGGGGCTCGACGGCTACCCGGAAGTAGAGAGCTCGGGCTAGCTCGTGAGCCGCCTCGTTACCAGGGACGGCAGCGTGAGCGGGTGTCCAAATTAACTGAATTTTCCTATTTATTGTTCTTTGGGTGAGGATTTTGGCCGCCTCCGGCGATATCCTCCCCTTCCCAAAATTTTGAATGGCAATTTTGCTGTCGCTAATTATGAACTTGGCTTCTGTTCCTACGCAAGCTAGCGCTATCGCAACTTCCTCCGCAGTCTCTGTGTTGCGGCCTCTGATGGCTGCCGCGGATACCGGTGCCCCTCGGCCATCGACTACCGAAGCTACCGCCGCACCTGTTCTGCCACTTGCCGCATCAACATAGACTACTTCCTTTGTTCCCATGTTCTTGAACCGTCGCTCTAGAGCTTCAGCTCGTTTGGCCCTTCTTTCGACATTAAATTCTGGATGCATATTCCTAGGGAAGGGCGGGACTACCAAGGCATTCCTGATTTCACTATTAATTGTGACTTTTTTTTGAACTCCCCTGTCTGGGTTGAGGCTTACTTTTGCAAGGATTACCCTGCCCGTCTCGGTCGTGCTTAGTCTCTCTAATTGGGAGACTCGCACTGCCTCCGCCAATTCTGCCCACGTGTTATGCACCCCGAGTTCGAGCAGTCGTTCGCTCGAGGTACCCATGGGCAGTCCTAGCGCCTTCTTAACGCATCTTCGAATCAGGCAGTCTAACTTCTCTTTTTCTCCGGCCTTGATGTCCAGGTAGGGCGTGGCGTAACTGATTCTGCTTATTACGTATGCCTGGATTAGTTTTAGTAAATTTCTCTCCTTGAGGCCTCTTCCTTTAGTGGCGACCCTCCTCAAGAGCCCGAGGGTTTGCATCGCGTAACTTTCTAATTTTTTCAGGACCTCTCCGTTGTGACCGTGGGATTGAATGACCATCCCCAAAATCCTGATCTGATCTACTTTTGGCACCGGTTTGCCCTCCACCTGAATATGAAACTCCCCGCTATTCTTGCAGCGGAGGTACTTTGGGTTATAAACGAACAACTCAGATTTATGCGGGGAGCACGAAAGTCCCCTTTTAGCCGCGTAATCGACAATGATGTCGGTCGCTGCTTGCAGGCGTTCCTCCGTACTCGCATCGCTCCCCTGGTTAATCCAGAGGTTAATATCGTCCGCATACATGCTAAAATTTAGCCCCTTGATTTGGTTAAGTTTACCCGGGAGGCCTCTCATTGCCACGTTGAATAGAAAAGGCGATAGCACTGAGCCCTGCGGTGTGCCTTTGCTTCCTAACTCTATCGTAGGAGATTCTAAATTTTGAAATATCATGCAGGCTTTTCTGCCCGATAAGAAGTCTTTTATGTAGTTGTACGTTCTCTCCCCTACTCCGAGCACTTCGAGCCCTTCGAGAATAGCCTCGTGCCTGACATTGTCGAAGGCCTTGGTGAGGTCTAGGCCCAGGATCACTTTGGCGTCTCTCGATCGCGAGTCTATGATATCATGCTTTAGTCGGAGCATTACGTCCTGCGTGCACAAGTGTGGTCGGAAACCGACCATTTCGTGCGGCCACAGGTTGTTTTGCTCCATGAAGCACGTTAATCTCGTCTGTATTACGTGCTCCAGCAACTTCCCTACGCATGAGGTTAGGGAAATTGGTCTCAAATTTTCCAATTGCGGGGGTTTTCCCGGTTTGGGTATTAGTATTATGTTTGCCGTTTTCCACTGATCAGGGTCACGGCAACGCGTACAAGGCTACGCGCTCTCCCGCGCGGGGAAGGGGGCTTTTCTCTCCATGCCTTCCACGCGACGCCGTGCGGGCCTCGCGCCGTGCCGGCTTGATGAAAATGGGCGCCGATTTCGTGACACCGTGTGCCTCCTGCACCTGATATCATATTGCTTGCTCTCTTTACAGCAAAGCATTTTCAATATTTACACGCAGCCGCACATTTTGTTGCATCCTGCTAAGTGGTAAATAAGCCACACAGTCTCAGCAACAAGTTAGCTCTGAAAGGTGTCACAAACTACTTTCAGTAAACTTGCACACTTATGTTAACAAAGGACTATTGCATTAATGTCTGTATAGTAACAACATACTGTACATGACTGTGTCAGCGCCCGAAATATAGTTCTCGTGAAATATATTTCTTTCTGCGCCATTCTCACTTTTCCAGTTTACATCTTTTGAAGCTATGTAGGCAACATCACTATAAATGAGCATCAGGTAAAGAAAGAACAAGAGATATGGCAGCTATGTACCATAAAGCATAAGTACAAATTTTATAAGTTGCTCTACCGTGCAGCTTATATGAAAGGCAAAACTACTTACCACATATAGACAACATAATCAGCACAGCCTTTAACTGGAACATATTGTTTCCACTGTCACTGAAGCCACACTTCATGCTTTCACTTTGGGCTGACACATGAGTATTATCTATCAATGTTTAATTTTTAGAGCCGTGTTTTCCTGCTACAACTCCATCATTGCTGCGATCAGCTTGCAGTGAGCAGGAACTGTGTTGTTTTCTCATAAGAATGCACACTCAGACATTATACATGAAACATTCTTATTAAAAACCAGGGAATTATAAATTAGTTTTCTCTATGACAGTTGCACTGTTATTCTGTGTCCTGATCTTTGAACAGCTATGATAAACACATAAAGTGGCATTGTCCTCACTTTCAGCAAGGAGCACAGCGCCATTCAGTGTCAAATATGTTATCTTCAACAAACACCAGAATACATATCAGTCGTGTAGTTCGACATGGAAGACCAGGAGGCATGCTTGAAGATGATGGTAGCAGAGCATATATTTAGAGCATAATATATATTCAGAGTAAAACTGGAAGGACCAAAAATGAATTAGCAAAAACAACTACTTTCTGCTACTTACCTGGTTAGGGCCTAAGTACCTAAATGGTTACAACCTAACAATGTTACATGACTAAGCATGGAGTCCAAGCTCTGAATGATGTGAACTACCCTTTCTTCAATCACTTCGTTAACAAAGAAATAAGGGCAGTAATTTCCAGTGGCCTGGCCTACAAGTCAACTCGTATTGCTAGCCTGGCCCTACCCAGGGCCCCACTATATGAACTACATCAAAAACCAATATAACAGCACTTTCTCCGGTAAGGTATAGAACCCTTTCCCATTGGGAGGCTGTCTTCCCACTTGCCTCCTGCACCCTGTAGCCCCATCGACACACGCGTTGCTAGTCAAATTCAATTTCTATTTTACTTCCCAGAATGTTCTAGTCGGCTGCCTGGGCTTATATCTTTATTTCTTATATTTATTTCTTTATTTCTTATATCTTGTACTGCATTTCAGACTGGTGTGTGTGTGAGCTGTTTAAATGAGGTAACAATATGTCCTGTATAAGACATTTTCATCTTGCGTCAAGCAGATTCAGCTGAAATAATGAGGCAGAATCAAGGGCTTTGGACGAACAAAGCAGTTCCGGCCCAGGCTTTTCATGTTGGGGCAGGTACCACTGATATCTTCGTGTCATTCATAGGTTAATCCAAGGCTGTGGCCATAGGTTTCCACCATCATCATACTTGAAGTCCTCTGCAGCTCTCGAAAAGGATGGAGTGGCGGACTGCAATTATGCTTTTTTGTCCCTCAAGTTTACTGAATAAATGCATTTATTTATCGCTTTCAGGCTGCCTGCTTTCTGTCCAACATGTCGCAGGATACACTCAACTACGACCCTTCGGCTTATCAAGCTTATAGCCAATACGGCTATGACCAAAGTGCCTACGGACAGACCACGTATGGTTACACGCAAGCCACTACGCAGAACTTCACGTCACAAATCGGAGGTAATTACGGCACCATCGTTCTGATCCTCAACGACACAGAGCTTGTGTACATTATCCAGGTAACGAGGTGACTTAGTTATTCGCGCTGATTTATCGACCGGGCTGTGGAGTCCCCTGTCCAGCTGAGGGCGACAAGTTGTATCCTCACGTTTGATAATATCACCACGCGTTACCGCTTACGTTGTCATCTTTATTTATACGCCAGCAGATACTTGTTTTAAGAGACGCCTACCGTTCTACAATCTGCCAATATAGGCTCGCATGTGTCCAGGAATCTACTCACATTCCTGTAAAATATATTGCCAAAGCGCGATTCTTTCATATATCTGGGCTAGCCGCCCTCGTAACCCCCTGCAGAAGATTTGACGCTCTCGAATCTATATAAGTGCGAGACCGCCTTTGAGCTCCGACTCTGACACACAAATAAGGATTGTGTCAGAAGGCTTAGAGTCGCCGAGCGCCACTTGATTGGGCTATACCGTCACACTGTCCTACTCGCTGACAAAGGAAATAAATTTTATCCTTCTACTGCTTACTAAAATACAAATGTAAATTTGTTTATAGGAAAGTGAAGGCTCAGTATCTCTCACACATCGTCGTGGACACCTAACCCGATGGTCGACAAAACATAGCTATAGTTTTGCTTAAAGCACCTCTTTGCATAACTCTATAGCCAATCGCACAATCCTGAGATGTTCGCAAATAGCCTGATGACCGAGCTAAAACAGTTCACTTAAATAAAATGCATTTAATAGACCTGGCTTTCGACTGTCGACCATCTTTCTTTGTGAGACGCCAATGTAATTTTCAGGGTGAGCGCTGCGAATTGAAGTTTGTTATAGTTTATCAGAAAACCGACTCTGATATTTATTTCGCAAATGTTTATTCGCTGAGTCTTAAATGACTACAATGGTCTTAACACGTATTGCATATTCTTCGTGCGTAATTCGGAATCTGCAGTGTTACTGTGTTCAAAAGCTGAATGGAAGAAAGAAGCAGCTCAAATGGACGGGACGTATAGAAAGGCGAGACAGACACATGAGGTGACACAGCTCATGTGTCTGTCTCGCCTTTCTATACGTCCCGTCCATTTGAGCTGTTTCTTCCTTCCATTCAACATGAACCAACCAGCCAGACAAAGCCCTCTTCTTGTCTTCAAATGCTCTTGCTCCTGATAAAACAGCGTGATAGTCCTGCTGATACTATTTCACACGCTGTGGCGCTTTTACAGACAAGGATGCTGCACCGTAAGTAACCTTGTACCATATTTGAATTGTGCAAGACTGGCTGATTCTCTGAGCGCACATAGAACTTCTTTCCCCGAAAAACAGAAACGGTCGCCTGCACTTTTTTGCCTCAGTGAATTTCACCATCAATGATTTTGAAATGAAATTGCCCACATGAACGTTATTAATCAACCGAGAACACTCTAAAGTACAAAGCGCAAGGATGGCTGACTGGCTGCGATAATCATAGAGTAACAAATTTAAAATCAAATGCTTTAAAGTACATCTTTAAGGTACATCTTAAAGTAATGAAGCATGGTTGAAGGCCAGCAGTTAGTGAATGCTGGCTTACGCACTCCGAGAGAATCTGCATTGATTGGCATGTGTATTTCGTCTTGAGCCGATAAGGTTTACAAGTATTTGGAACGGTAGCCTGAGTTCATTTATGTCACAGGAACACCCTGAATGCCATTTTTGTACTGATGTGTGCCAGAAAAAAAGGCAATTCAAAACACTGTATACGAACTTTTAGGTACTCTAACTTACTTGACAAATTTTGTGAGTTAACGCTAGGTGAAGCTATAATACCCACATCCGTGGAAATTAATTGACATGATGATAATGAACACGTTCCATAAAAAGAAAATAGGTAGGGGGATTTATGATAATGTTAGCCGTACCCATACTTTGAGAACAGTGGCTAAAATCGCCACCCTCGCTTGTCCTGGATGGCCGGGCAGGACAGGGCGAATTAGTTCCTTCCTATGTAGGCTTTTCTTCAGTGCCTAAAGAATTAGACTTGAGTTTAGCGCTACCGCCTACCGCTACCAAGCGAGCGTCAGTACGCAAGCGCAGATCACCCCGAAGCGACAGATGGCGCCACATTCCTGTCAAATTTTAGCGAACGTCGCCCGCGGGGACCAATCAGCGCGTTCTGTGCTCACGAGCACGGTAGCGGTAGACGGCCGCAGTAAGCGGCAGCGCTAAACAAAAAGTATATTATTGCCATGGCAGGCTCGTGCGATGGGCGCAAATATACGTTTTGTTCACAGAATTCTTGTTCGACTGATAAGGACTCTGAAATAATGCCGTGAAGGTAAATCGCTCTTTTTATTTATCTAATCCCTCTGCTGGATACAGCAACCTTTGTCTTTTTAAGCTTGAGTGACGTAATATGTGTCCATAGATTAATAATAGCTTTGGAGAGTACAATATTTTATAAGGATAAAGGAAGATTGCCCTGGAGACGGAAATACCTGGCGGCTGTGTGTGCGCACTGTTTTTCCCCATCACCCTGATGACCTGATACTCCAATAAGCTACATGCCAGAAGCGTATGCCCCGCATTTATTCAGAATCTTACAGGCTAGCGGCGAAATTCCACCCTTTATATAATTTCTGCATGCATTGCCCCAGTCTGTAAAGATATTTTGCATTTCGGATAAAAAGCTGGCGTTGATGTCGTCACATCCAACAATGAATTTTTTTTTCCGTGCCGAACAGAACGTCCGTTGTATTGTGGAGCACCTTCCTGCAGGAATTGAACAATCCAGAGAAAGTCTCCCTCTGATTTAGAGAAGATCCTATTTATTACTTTGTCATTCGCAATCCTCCTTGCTTTTGTGATGTTCGGAAAGCATGTTTCGAATTCCCGTTTTAACTGAGATTTTGGCCTCAACAAGCTAGTCTGTCGTATTGGGCACCGCTAAATCTAGCAAGCGCTTTGTACGTGATTTTAATGGCAGGGCCAAAGCCTTCTTGTATGCTGTTCTAATTATAATATCGAAATGATTTAGGTTCCACTTCCTCGTCAGCAGCTACAGGGCCACGCATAAGATTCAAATGAATATAAGTGCTCGAACCAACCGAAAAGGTTCTTCCTCTATTATTCATTCTTTAGTGGCAATATGAGATATCATGCGCATTACTAGCTTGCATACCAGTATGCACCTTGGTATTCACCGATGTGTCAGCAACGGCGTTGGTAACTATTACACGTAGAAGTATTTTTACCTCAAGAATTGCAGCCGTCAGAGTATGTTCCGGTGGTTGACATGAAGCGATGTGTCCAGGAGGCAGCTCACTGCGGCTATTACTCAGAGTGGGGCTCTTTAACATGTTGAGCTTTTAAATATTTAAATATTAGGCTATCCATGTTAAACGATGCTTCATGAATAGTTTGTTTCCTGGGATGCAACGATATATGGAAGGCTATATATTGCTGCTACATGCGGCTAGCAAGTACGAAGAAATTACTAGCGTCGGGTTTAATCAGCGCATATCGGTAATAGTATTCAGATGCCTTCAAACCGATTTTTTTTTCTTGAGCTCGCTTTTGGCAGCCGTATAGTGTAACAAAGAATTTAATTTTTTCCGGGCTCAGTAACCTGCAGCCGCTTTGCATGGCCAAAAGATACGGCGATGTTACTCTGCCAATGCCTCGTTACAAAATCAGTATTGATACTGATGACACTGTCGAGTTAAATTCCTTCGCTTATGCGTGGTTCTCTGGTATGCTTAAAATGAGCCGTTGGAGTCGGGAAGGGTCGCAGTCATAGTTCGAAATTTTCAACCTGTCTTTTCACAGTTTTCGTTTAGTTGCCGCCTCCTAGGGTACATCGGAGTCATTTTATGATATCGAATATGGGTATAAAAGTCCCTATTTTCGTAACTGTGGACTATTGTAAGAAAGCTTCGTTTCTGAAGTATCTAGGTGGATTCATATCAATAAAATTATACGTATTGTTTTTTTTTACGTAAATATTAAAGACTTAAGTATTTTGTATATGTGGTGGACGGGTATTACGTTTTGGCATCGCTGTTAGCAAGGTCTCTTTGAGCCAAAACAATTCCTAAAACAGTTTTGACTTAGCCGATTGGAAGCAAGATAGGGGGTATGTACCAATTATAAAAAGAAGTTACATTCCCAGAAACTACCCAATGTCCTTTATGCTCATCTATCGGCACGTTATCTCGTTCGCTTTGTTCACTCTCCTCCAGGAAGAACCGACTATCCACTGCCGCGCGCTCAGGCTACATCCTGGCTACTCTCATTGCAGCAGCCATAGCTGTGGTGTTTCTTGTACCAGGTACGCACAGCCTCGCCGCTGCATTGGCCGAAACATATTACTGTTTTCCCACCCGCCATCTCATCTCTCATTGTATACTTCGCATTAAAGCATCACTGTTCATTGCATCCCTCTCGTCCCTTTTCAAATTAGCCTAAAACTCACATGTTACATACTAGACTGCCCTCTACCAAACATAACTATCGATATTATACCACACTCTACACGACAAATGACGTGGTATGAGATCGTGCCGCACCTCACCACGTTACATTTCACCACAGCATAGAATATCACCCGACACTAAAACTTTCTCCATTCTTCAACTTCACACTGCCCAGATTGTGCTGGCGAACAGAATTAAAGCTTCCATACTTTCGGGCACTCATGATTATGTGAAGTGTACGAACATATTTTATTTCGATTACATCTTCACTATGTGAGCATTATTTTTCTTGGAAACGAATATTGTGTCCATGTAATGTGCGTTATTTGACGATTGCGCTCATATAGTGTTTCAAGTGTTCTCTGAATATTTCATAGTATGCATTACACGCCGCATTTACACGGTGGGCTTTATGTAAAACGTTGCCTAGGGCCGATCGTGCTGCTGGATAGTAGTAGCAATGTTTACCCCATTTTTCATTGTTAGTAATGGAACTGAATAACGAAAGCAAAGAATGCAGTCATCCGTTAAAAGCAAAGCGCGGAAGTTATATATTGTATCTGCACTGCGTCCGTGCAGCACTACCGCACTACAGCTAAGAGCCCGCATGTAGAGCAGTCGCTGCATATACAACGTGACTGAGAAACTGTGTCTTACGTACCAGGCTCGTTGCTCCCCTTCCGCGGCACCGAGACAGAAAGCACAGAAGATACGCAAGTGCCACCTGTACCGCCCGTGTTTCCTGTGGTGCGTATGGCACGCCGTTCTTCCGCCACCGCAGTATCAGCCACAGATGCAAGTACCACCATGACGCCGACCGCATCGACCCAGTCACCCCGGAGAGGTCAGTAATTGTTTCGGCAGTACGCGCACATAACCGTCTTAATCATTTGTGTTGCTTCCATAAATATTCCGTTTTGCCTAATAGATGGGCGGAATAAGGATCTCGTATGATTTGCATATCGCATAATTACACCGAATCATAGTTCGCTTTCAAGAAATAATTGAGATTTTATTGGATAAAATACCGCCACTTTTTCGGTCAAGAACAGAGCGTAAGGGTAACCTACGTATGACTGGAGCTGTTCGACACTGCCCTTAAAAGGAATGCCGAGTTTCCGTTCTTTGTCAAAAACATTTTCCTTACCGCTCTGTGGTACGTCCAACTATAAGTAATAATATTTAGGGAATATGACGTAGTCCATTTGTGCAGTCTTAAAAGCAGCGTCTTCATATCGTTCTCTTGTCAACAAGAATCATATTACCTCTACCACAATTTTGTCAGGCTACCCATACGCTATATAACAAACCATACAAGTCAGCGATCTCCATTATGATATAAAATTAATGCCTCGCGTTGACTAAAATTGCATGTCTGCGAAGTATCAAAAAGAATTCACAGGATTTATTTCTTGAAAGCAACGTTATGTGCTACGGCAGGCATGAAATAGGCTGCCAAATGCATTTGAAAACATGGTGGCTTTAGAACTAATAACACATGAGATAAAAATACCGTTGCAGAGCGTTGTGGCTGTGTCACCTTACCTGTCGGCATGGATCGAAATATTTCTATGCTTGTTCTTGGAGGTACATTGAGACCACTTTGCTTAACCCACTACGATGACGTCAGGGGCTTCTGTAATAGGGAAGTCATTTATGTCGGATACGGATTCATAAGATACTCCTCGCCTTGTTTAGATCTTCGTTTTGAAGATAATTTACCAATAAAAAGCATTCACTAGCACAGGCGTGGGCAAGAGACCTGTTGCACACTAATGGCCTAAACTAACTCTGAACGTCAAGATTACCATGCTTGCTTTACTAAATTGTGCAGTCATGGATGAGCAACCCTTGGTGTGCACCATGGGCGCCAACACCAGCTCACCTCAGATGTTCCCTCTCGACGGACTGTGCGAGTACATATTCTTCGACTCGGTCGAGAAGGACAATCGCAACCCGCTAATGGAACCTGACCGGTGGGACAACGACCTGCGCACATTTCTTGACATATACTCCCAGTACAGCATCACGGCCTTTGGAATTGGCTTTTCCTTTGAGTAAGCGGCAGCCATCTTCACTCATCTAGATTCCGGACGCCGACACCTACTGTTTGAGAGATTTCAAAAATAGTATTTTATCGGTTATTTCACTCCATCTCATCGATGAACACGAACCCTGTTTGAAGGTTTCGCTTTTTGACTTAAGAAAGCTCATTCAGTTGAAACGCTTTATTTTCCAGTGGATGAACTCCCAACTCATTTGGGCAGTACTATGCGGCGTGCGTAGTGATCCACATGCTCGATTTTACCACATGGACTGTATTGTTTTGTGTGCTACTTACTTTTATTATCACGTATGTCAAAATATTTTCTGCGCAGTTTAGATCCTGAAGAAAAAATAAAACAAGGAAATATTGAAAGGCTGATCATTATACCAGCGTTCCCAAATTGATGGCAACTTGCTTTTGGGGTTTTGCATGACAGTTTTATTTTGAATGGCGGAAATAATGTTAAGCGCTTAACTTAAAATTCACCAAAAGGTGTATACAGGATACAAGTACAGACTGCGTCCCAATGAAGTGTCTAGTGAAAAAACGGCCCCAACTCTCTCACATAGGCAGTAGGTGTAAGACCAATGCTCTATCTTTAATAGGAAAGCTGGCGCCCGTTCTTTCGTCTTGTACAGGCGAGGCTAATAACAAAGCAAGTAATGAATCGTTTCATCACTCTGTTAGGAATCCCAGTCGCTACATACCATCAATTTCTGCATTTTAAGAAAATAATCGGAAGTTCTAATTTTTTTTTCCGCTCAGATTGTTCTCGTACAGGGCTGATACACTAAACGTTTTTTCTATGGCGTGTCATCAGAAATTTTGATGAACTACATACGATGGTCAGCAAATATTTTATACCTGATGAATTATCATTTGTGACTACTTGTAGCATTGAAAATCGCGCCTTTATTCCAATAATCTTGGCACCTGCGCGTGCTTGTTTTGTGAACATTAGTAGGGATTAATCGCTTTGGGACGTTAAACCCCACAAACCAAAACTAATCTTTCGGGCTTAGAGACAGGAATCTTTTATCACGTGTTTGGGAGAGAAACGGTGTGGAGCACATTACAGTACATTAACGTCTGCATGAAGCGCGCGCAAAAGAGATAAATAATGTTTCGCAAATATTTTTATTCGTTGTCGAGTTACAATTCTGAACTACCGGGCGATGACTGTGAAGTTAGATGAGCTAAGCTCGTTTGAGGTGCACAAGAATCACTTTGTGGTTGCTAGTCTGTTAGCGTCAAATCCCACGCCGGTGTACCTGGGAGCTATAGTAAGAACAGGAATTAGCAATTTGAGGCGTTTATGGGGTTAGGACGCTCGACGGGTGATCGAAAAGGCCCATGTTAGCACCTGGCCGAGTCGGCAACGTTTCGGTGGAAGCGAATCCAAATGTTCCTGTGCAATATATCTTTTACCAGAGTCATTCACTGCTGTGTCTCTCAAATCCAATGGGGCTTAAGAACTTTAAATTCTGTATAGAATAACATGTATGTCATATTTGATTCGGTGGTGGTATTATCAGAAAAGTCTGGCTGAATAAAATCGTATAGTTCATGACAACAAATATTAGTAAGTGTGACTGAGATACTCCGGAGGATGGAAAAAACATTATTTGAACGTTCCTGATTATTTTCAGCATGAAGGGTGGAAGGTTGGGGGAATTGGTTTTGATTGATGGCTTAATTAACCGTGTAAGTGAAACTGAATCTTTGATGATCTCAAAAATCTATGCACAAGTTAATTACAACGAATCGAAAAAAATTGTTGTCATTTGGTTCAATAATAAGATTAGGCCCGCACATACAGCTGGTTTATATTAACTGCGCTTGTTTTGAGCTGAGGAAACAGAATCGGTGAACTATTCTAAGAAACCCCACTTGATACGGTTTCTATAATGCAGCAAAGCTTTCAGCCTGGCGCGGCGGCTGAACACAACCAGTTCGTCGCTGCTGCAACCCTTCTGGAGCAGAAACATCTTTCACTTCGGAATACTGGATACAGTGACGTATAGAGCGAGAGAAGTGGACGTGAGTCTGGCCCTGGACGTCTTGAAGGTGAGTAGCTCAGGTACACAATTCGCGACTTCCCTGAATCAAGTATGGCGTTAGCTAGAGTCGATATATATGCATGTGAGCGCATTTTCGAAGACAAACATTACAGCACAAATGAGCGAAGGCAGTCCTAGAAATGCACATACGCAAGGCATTAACGCGTCAGTGTGTATTGGCGAAAAGCTTCAAGTATAGACACCAAGTGCTGCAAGTGCGGATTTCAAACGAGAATGTATTTGAACGAATATAACATAAACATAAGGCAAACATACACTCCAATACATATCCCTCACGACAGACTGCACAGAATACATAAGCCCGTTATACCTAGTCGCACGGGCAGAGGCACATTATTTTGTTGTGTTTTGGGGGTAGCCTCACCATAATATATGTACAAAATACACGGTCAGCGCGATAATCAACGCGCCTCTGTGGGATTGTACAACTGAAATCAGGAGCGTTTTGAAAAAGGGAAAACATACATTACATATTATGCATGGCACAGTACGCCCCCAAGGACAGGGCACGTACTCCATTGCGATGTTTTGAACATTGCCAATACGAAGCAAAAGGAGTTTCTATCCTGCCTCCATGTACAAATAAGAAGCCCGTGTACCAGCATCCAGAAACCGCTCCTCGCCATCTCTTTCTAATTGGTCAGATACTTCCAGATGATAAGGCGCAGGTTCTACAAGACAGGGTACATTGCAAGGGCAGGAGTGCGGTGGGACTCAGTGACACACCTGTGCCGCGACAACACAAACAAAACAGCAATAAGGCCTAAGTGCTCGAAGGAGCCGGGGTAGCGCTTGGGCCCAGGGTTCACGCGGACTTTGAGCATTCTATATACAAATCGCCACATAGTTCTTTCAAAGGCACTTGCGAAAAGGACGTGTGAGAAGAATCTTGGGGAGACCACAGTTTGCACACTGGGCATTGGGCTTGACTCCTCATCTTGCAAGGCGCTGTCGCGTCAGCAAGACGCCCCAGCGCCTGAGTCAATCAAGTCTCTCACTTGGATGGGCAGCCGACTTACTGACCATACACGCTATTTTAAAACAGCGGGCTCCCGTTGTTCGTCAACCGAAAGCCTGGAACATGCAACTACCTCCTCGATACGCGTGGCTGGCAGGTCGGCTATATGTAGATCTGGCAGGTCTGCATAGAGCGCAGATTTCATCCCGGCAACCGCGCGTTAAAAAGGAAGAGGCTTTTCCGCCAGCGGACA
This sequence comes from Amblyomma maculatum, assembly GCF_055883805.1. Taxonomy (NCBI): domain Eukaryota; kingdom Metazoa; phylum Arthropoda; class Arachnida; order Ixodida; family Ixodidae; genus Amblyomma; species Amblyomma maculatum. Next base: position 9,569,248 of record NC_139351.1, on the reverse strand, counting down.
GAGTTGATGTCTAGGTGCAAATGCGCTGCGCTGTACTGGACCACTACAGGATGGGGGAGTGACCAGGGTAAGAGTCCTCAGGCAACAGCCTAACCGCATGCCGCAGTGCAGGCGCTTGAGCTGCCGTCGGAATGGAGGGCAGACCGAAGCCTCCCCTGCTCGTCGTAAAGCGTAGGCAAAGGCAGGCAACTAGTTCCGTCCCACCGTCGCAGAGAAAGGTCCCAACAACAGACGCAAGTCGGATTGCCGTACGAAGCGCAATTGTCCCGACACGCGCCACGTGATATGCGAACACCCAAGCTCGCGTCATAACTACACCGACCTTTACCCTGATCGTGAGGCTGAACAGCGCATCGTCATAAAGGGCACGTGTTGCCCGCGTAAGAACTTCGTCCCAGACGCGGGAAGAAATCCCGCTTGGCTCAAACCGCACGCCAGGGAGCGCATGCGTGCACAAATGGCACAGCTAGAAACTAGGGGTACCTTGAACTAACCGAAACGGAACGTATTGCTTTTGCTTGTGTTGAGCTGCGCTCCCGATACAGCTTCATATTCAGCGAAGATACTTATAAGTGCAACGAAGCTGCCTTTGTCGCGCACGAAAAGCAAGATGTCATTCATCTACGCGCGGACGATGGCTGTTTCCTGTCCGACCAAAGAAAAGCATAGAATTCACCTGTCCGTGGCAATCCTACGGAACAGTGGATCGAATAGCAGTACCAAGAGGGCCGGCTAAAGCGCGAACCCCTGGCGCACACACCGCGTAATCGGAAAGGTACCGATGATGCAGCCGGTTATAAGGGCGAAGGCATGTGTAAAAGCGCGCAGGATCTGAAGGAAGTCATCTGGGAAGCGAAATATTAGAGAAATGTAAACAAGTAGCTATGCTATAAGTATTGGAAGGCTTTCACTTGGTTAAGGCGACAAAGGACAAGGCTTTAGTGACATGGTTGGCCCAAGCGTACTCAAACACTTCCCTGAACAGTGTCACTGCGGTGAAAAGCGACTGTCTGGGTACAGCAGAGGACAGCTAGGGACTAACTAATGCTTATAGGTAGGCTCGTAACCTCCTGACCAGCAGAGTGGCTACCAGGTTATATTCGACGTTAAGGAGTGTGATCGGTCGGCACGAATAGGGTCTCGACAGCGACAAGCCCTCCTTAGGAATAAAAACAATGCTGCCGACTCAGAACGAGGGTGATTTGGCACCACCTTTGAAGAAACACTTCACTATCCCAAGCATTACAGAACCTAGAACACCAAAAAAGGTGGAATAAAAACCAGCCATCAGCCCGTCCGGACCGGGCACGGTCGACTTGTTCATAGCGCTCAAGGACACTTGCAACTTCTCTAAGGTTTCTGCCTCCAAAAATACCACTTGCGACTTCGTGGAGCTGAGAAAAGGGCCCGCAAAATGACTTGACATTTCCTGAAGGCCTTCTTCCTGCTCGAGAGCGTCTGACAAAACGAGGGCGACTAAATGCTTGCTGAACAAACGCTGAACGTCAGCGGGCTCGAAAAGCGTGATTCAATCTACCAGCCTGACTGTTTAGTCATCAGTTCGCCTGTCACTTCGCTGCCTCCTCGGGATTGCGGTGATAACGCACGCGAAGAGTTTTGAGGTTTTCGCTCATCGCGAGCACAACACCTCTATCCCGCACTGCGCATACGACGCAGAACGTCGTGTATCGCGGTCGCAACGTGGACACGCGACACCTTCCCCGCGCGCACGACAATGTCGCACCGGATTGTTTTGAGAACATTCGAAGCAGTTGGAGTTATGTCGCGAACACTCTCCACAGACAATCACAACTCCCCACATATATCAGCTAGGCAAAGCTCATTATGCAACACGGCGGCATCCATGCGCCGCATCAGGAGTCTGCTCGCACGACCATGCGTTGCCCTTAGGGTAACCACCACTGGGAAGTGATCACTTAGCTTAAGGCCAGATGGAAATGGCAGCACCGCCCACTCATTGAAGTCAGGTGTCAACGGGAGGAAATGAAACCAGGTCAGCCGGGTCAAGCTTTGGCCCAGGGCGAGCGCTACCTCGAAGTAGTTTCCGCGAAGGGCGACCCATGCGTCCTCTAAGCGTCACGATCATATCAGCTTCCCAAGTTCATCAGTGTGGCAGCTGGAAGCGTCCTATCCAGGGCCTCTGATGTCGCTCTGTGTGTCTATAACGCAAATAAAATTTCTGAGTTGGACATGAGACATGTCGTCAAAAAATGTCGGCGCGGTTGAACGGGGGAACACGTTCTTCAAACCACGCGCGACTGGCGCGTATACGCTGACGCAACGAGTTCTGCGCCCGTATAGAAAGAGGTTTGCAACAATCACACACCAGTCAACAGCACCAAAGCAATGAGTATCTGCCCTATAATCTGCTTAGAGAAGGTCATGCCTACACCGCAAAACCGTGAGTATTTTAATAATAAGAAGGCAGCTATATATCAAAACGTGAGCTAAAAAACAAAACATCTTCAGGGGCGCGGAGTTTCACTCCTGCAGAGACAAAACATCTACTAGAGGTGGCGTGCAAAAACGCAGTACCTCCAGTTAATTGTCTAGATGGCGAAAAACTTTGACGTTAAATGAAGGAAACCGAAAAAGATGTCATCGCAAGAAAGAAAAGGATTGAACAAAACAAAGAACCCAAATCAAAGGAACAAGGAACGAAGGAATATGCAACGGGCTCACAGGAAATTTCGTCGGGCAGAGTCTGTAGGCGTAAGGACCTTCCAGCGTTGAGGGAACGCTCAGGGAGGGGATGCTTCGTGCTGCAACCGCAGCTGATAGCCCTGCAGTGATTAGAGAGAGGCAAAGGAGCGCCGAGTATGGTGGGCCGCGAAAACGTCCGTCACAAAAACACCGTCAAATGTTTGCGCAAATTTACTTTGCATTGCCAGCATAGTTCAACCGTCCAGCATGGTTCGCCGTCCCCATGGGCGAAATATGATCTAGGGGCCTCGAGGCCGCCTCAAACGGTAACCATCAGCGCTGTTACATCATGTCCTTCAAGGTAAAGCTTAGATGTCTGTACGTCCGCAGCTTGGAAATATATCTCGTAAAGGCTAGTATAAGATGAAAACTGAACTTAATGTACCGTTGCCTATAAAAGGGCGATAAAAAGGTAAGCAGGAACAGTCAATGTTTTCAAGCGGAGAGGCATAGAACGGGATTGAATCATCATTTAACAATGCACTCTTGCTCCGCGCCAAATAACGTTTTTCTCCGCCGCTTTTTACCGATAGACACAGCACCTGAATAAATCATATGAGTTCTCCTGTTCTACAGGCAGTTCAGTCGTTCAGTCGTGTCCGACTCTTCGTGACCCTATGGACCATGTCACGCCACGCTTTCAGGTCTCTCACTGTCTTCCTAACGTCACATAACTTCATCTGCAGTGCCTCGAGGATGCCATCTAAGCATCGCGTTCGCTGCCTACCCCTTCTCCGGCGACCCTCAACCTTTCCCAACATCAAATCTTTCTCCAGCGACTCCTATCTTCTCATCAGATGACCAAAGTAGCTGAGCTTTAACTTTAGAATTTGACCCTCCAATGAGCAGTCAGGGTTTATGGTCGACAATATCGACTGATTTGATCTTTGGGCAGTCCAAGGAACTCTCAAGAGTCTTCGCCAGCACCACAATTCAAACACGTCAATTCTTCGGCGGTCAGCCTTTTTCACAGTCCAACTCTCACATCCATACATAACAATTGGAAAGACCATAGCACGAGTTATAAGGACCTTGGTTGGCAGACTAATGTCTGGCCATAGGGTTTTCTTGGCAGGAAATACTGGAGTGAGTTGCCATTACCTTCTCCAGTGAATCACATTTTGTCTGAACTCTCTGCCGTGACCTGTCTATCTTGGGTGTCCGTACACAGCAGAGCTCACGACTTCATCGTGTTTCGCAGGCCCCTCCGCCACGACAAGGCAGTGATCCAATGAAGGGGTCTCCTTTTGTACATAGTGCCCCTATTACTGTGCTTCAAACAAACCTTAGCAAGCGTTTATTCACTTCTATTGGACACGTCTCATATTGCAATATTTGTGTTTACGCTTAAGCGAAAAGGCGCTACAACGAAAGCAGAACGCATTTCGCCGCTTTCTGTGTGAGCACTCTCTCGCAATTTGAGCAAGCGCTGCGAGCTTGTTCGTCGCCAGTAAGATTAGATGGTATAACACAATCCAGCCACTCTAGACCCTTGCATGGACAGTTTGACACAATGTGGACCGAGCACGTAGGCATTTTTTTACGGTTTGGTTGAAGCAGGGATTTACGAGTGATGCATATATACGTATATAAGTGATGCGTAGATTTATGTCTCATGTCGGGCAGCACGCATCACTTTCCCCCTCTCTAGGGTTCGCCTGCAAGGTGACATGAAATTAGTTACCTACATAGTATAGTAATTTAAAGTGCGAATATGTAGTTACGCCTAAGCGATCAGTAAGTACTTTTACAAGTATGAAACGTGTTTTTGACTGTTACTGGCCTTGACATTGACGGAGTAAAAATGTGAAAAAAAAAGTCAATTAATTATACGTTCCACATAAAGCCGGCTCCTGTGCATTTCATAATCATGCAGACAGATTCAGCACCAGTCTTCCCGTCAGCAAAACAGATCCATCGTGCTAAACGCCATGAATTCACACGCGTTGTCACGATATTTCGTGATTAGCCCACTAAAGCATCTGTGATTTTTGGTGCTCCACTAGATACCGCGTAAAATTATTTAACAATTTAACTATTTGTTTCTAAAACTCTAACCCGAAATATTTACATTACAATGTCTTAGTGTTGCAGCTTTAGTGTGCGCCCTATTAGTGCTTTCTTGTAATTGTTTGAAATTGCTCCCTCTCGTTACTCTAAAATGAAAATTGAAAGCATAATTACACAACAAATGACGAATAGCCCAGTTCGCCGGAGCTTAAATATAAAAGTCTACTTTACTCTGGCGAACTTCGATATCATTTTTTGAGGAAATACTGCTGAAACCAGCTACTTGGCTTTATAGTCATGTTTGAGACTGTCAATTGTCCTTGATGCTGTCCAAAGAAGCAAACTTTAAGTTCCCCTCACTGGCAACTAGTAGCGCATTTAAAGAACAATAGACTACGATTAAGTGCCTCTAAAAGAATATATATATCCAATTTCATCCTACCAACGAGCTTTTACCTAACAAACTTGCTGTAAAATTTGAGGACTCTCTAATGAATCAAGTGCAGGAGGAAAACTTTCTCAGGGTTTGGTTTGATGAAAGTCTGAGCTGGTCTGCTCACATAAGCAACTTAAGCACGTAATCAGCCCGCACAGTTGGATGCCTGTACAAGATATCTCATTTGATAACTCTCTGGGTAAAAAAGTATACTTGTTTTGCCCTTTACAAGATATCTCATTTGATAACTCTCTGGTTAAAAAAGTATACTTGTTTTGCCCTTGACTACTCCAGATTAACATATGGCTTGACTGTTTGGGGGAATGCTACGCAATACAATTATACTAAACTGATTACGTTACAAAATTGTATTGCGATGCTTCGAATCTTTTCATGGAAGCACACATAATTTAAGAACAGCTCCTCTGTTCAAAAAACACAGCATGCTAAGTGCGGAATAATATTATTTAAAGCTATTGCAAATAATACACCAAAATAAATTCGATGAAAATACGACTCTGAAAATGATCAATATCTTCTAAGGAACAGAAAAGTCCGCACACCACAAGTAAGCACAAATTGTGGGAAGCAATCAGTGGCCTATAAAAACATTGTCATTCTAAACAAATTTCAAGGAATGTTAAACTTTGAATGTACAACGTGTGTGTTCTAACGCTATATGTTTTATACATTGTTGTCCGCTGGTTTAAAATATGCAGAGAAATGAACTTTCTTTATTTTGTAAAATAATTCTTGTGTAATAGAGAAAGTTTACTGTTCATGTTGTTTTGTGATCTTGTTTTTTAGTATTCATTTTACGTTATGTGTAAATTTTCTCACAATCTACGTATGCAATGCGTCTTAATTTGTTTGCTCTATTATACAAAAATTACATTTATCATACACTGATCCAAATTAAGCTTATATTATGCAATATGTGGTGTGCTGTTTTCTGCTATTTTGCGTGTGAAAAGTTTTGTTATAATTGTAGAACAGCTTCGCTTTATATAAAATGGTATGCTAAGGAAAATATTCTTATTTAGATATATGTTCAGCATAAGTCCGAGCTGCATAGGGACAGAGGCCTCCCTAGGCATCATTTGCCTTTAGCTTCTATTCCAGCATCAGGCATTGCTTTCGTCTGCTATTAAAAAGTGAAATGAATAAGTAAATATTTAATTTATATAGTAATAAAGTAATAAACAGATACATAAATATTCAAGCGGCAGAGAATCCGTCCAGGTAAGCCTCTAGTGCCACAACCTGAGACATAGTTCTTCATTGCTCTGGAAGTTTACTTCGGCCATGAATTGTTTTCAGGCCCTCGACAGGCATGCCGACTCCCAAAGAAACCTGGGGAATCCGTCGTTCATTTTCTTCGCCGGGGTAGTATTTGATAGTACCTGGCTCAACTTCTACAAGGAGAAATTTGCGTACGTAGTCTGTTTCATTTTGAGCAGTAAATTATAATACCATGCCTGGCCTATTCGCCGCCATTCGTATCTGACGACGGCTGTCAGAAACACCCGTCTTGATCTCGTTTAAGAGCCTTCCTTAACCGACATTCACCTAGCCGCATGACAACATACCGGCTAATCAGATCCTTTTGCTCGGCTTATTCTGCAGGGCGTGTTCACTTATTTGGTTCACGATGGTTAACAAACTATTCAAAAAATTGTTCTGCAGCATTTTTAGGCACTTAATGTTACATGAATAATTGCCTGCGGCTTGTAGTAACACATTCTTTTTTTGACATTCGAATATTCTAGTAAAAATATTACAGCCCGTTCCCCTCTCCGCCGTGACGCATTCTACGAAATTTGACCGCTGTACAATAATCCGTTCGCGCGCAACACGACTTTAAAATATGCCGTTTTCATGGCTTAAGTTGAGAGCATTGCTGCAGGCAACACTGAGTTTCTGACATCACAAACAGCATACCGGCCTTATTGTCCACATCCCGCGTGATTGTGAAATTGTGAGGGTTATATTAAACTACCTCAGACATTTTATGCAGTGCGTCGTGATTTCGATACTTTATTTTCCCCATCCAACGCACGTACGAGTGTTTTTCTAATATTGAGTGCGACGTCACCATTTCGTCAACTGGGACATTGTTTCGCCGTGAAAGCAGTTTCGGTTTCAATTTGCTGTTTTTCCTTTTTAAAAATACTTCTTATTGAAATTTCGAAAAACGGTTTTTTTGCGTTGGAGTCAGGATATGCCGAGAAATGTAATTCAAACAAATACAGAAAATGACGAGAAAACCACCGGCGTTGCCCTTTAACATATGGCGGTAAACACGAAGGGCGAAGGCATAGGCTGTTTAGCCGAATGCAACAAGGTACGCGAAATGGCAGGTGTAAGATGCGTAATGTGATAGAAGGATTCATGAAACAAACGTAATTACATCGTGGGCAAAAAATAACAAGTCAAAAGTGGCATGAGGGGGCATGTAGTCCAAAGAAGGTGGACGGCTGCAGGCCCTTGAGGTAAGTTGGTAGATGAAAAAAGAAGGGAAAGTTATCAAGAAGGTACAGGAGTTGCGCGGTGCGTTGATATTACAGGCTCCCATGTACACGTAATTGGCATAATAACATCGGCTTGACAGAAGACCAATCAAGACTACACTATTGTAGAGTGTACGTAGAAGGGTAAGGTCGATCTGGAAGCATTATGAGCTGAGACTAGGTGGTGACTGCACATCCGGGCCACGATAGCCGAATGCTTGAAAGCAAAAAAAAAACTGCATGGAGTGAATTTGCAGGAACACTACCATTATTATTGCAAGTCGGCCGTTAACACTGCAGTATAGATAGTGGAGTGGTCCCGAGAACAAACATGGGATAGTGATAGTTTAGTCGAAATGAAGAGTGAATGGCTGAAGGCGAGGTATATTTGATGGTTATTCAAAAACTCCTAAGATTTACAACAACGCACTGAATAAGAGAAGGGAAATGCAGCAGTGGATTACAGACTGTTATTGAGATGATGAACATAATACCTTAGTGGGGATTAAGGTATTGCAATTTAATCAGGACATGGCTTTTAATATGGGCTGATAACGCCTAAAGGCTGGTTGTACTTTTCGCGCTTGTTCCGGGTACTGAACAAGGAGCCATTCAGCATTCAGTATCAAGAAAATGGTTGTTTCGAAAGTGGAATGCTTGTGCAGACACCTAAAATCTGCAAAACCTACAAGAAAAACCCGGTATGGTGTAGTAATGGAGTGCTTCAGTCCCAAGTTAGGCAAGAAGAATGCTCATAATCAGGCAGTGGGTTGAAATCACGTGTGCTCTAGACACAGCATGGGCGAGTTACAAGTAGAGGTTGCAGAACGCAATATTTTTCGTATCATGAATACCTCCTTTCGAAAACAAAGCGCCACCAAAAAGTCGGCACAAAAAACTTTGAATGAAGGAAGAAGATTAAGCTAGTTTTTTTATTCTGCTCTGTAAAGTGTAGATGTTATCATAAAAGCCCGATGATATGACCGCGGGATGAAAACGTCTAAAATTTCTGTAGTTTTGAAGAGGGAAAGAAAAAATTAATAAAGGTGTTAACAAGCTACAAGAGGCAAAGCTTTCACCTATGATATAGGAAGCTCGCGCCATTGCTGAAGAAAATACAGATGTCAGGTTTCAGCAAAATTTTGTGTAAGTACAGCTGACTTTATAAACGCATTTGACGATGAAACAAGCATATAGGCATGCCCATAGGTCGAAGCTGCTTTGTTTCGCTAGGTTCGTCCATTGGAATCAATACGTTGTCTTAGTGGCCCACCCATCATACACACATGAAGGCCGCCATTGGCTTTGTCGTAAATACGATTGGGCTGGCTGCCTTCGACAAGCCGCAGGTGTATCATCATCATAATCAGCCTGATTATACCCACTGCAGGGCGAAGGCCACTCCCATAATTCTCCACTTAACCCGGTTCTGTGCTAGCTGCATCCACTTCACCCCTGCGACCTTCTTAATCTCATCCGCCCACCTAACTTTCTGCCGCCCCCTGCTACGCTTTCCTTTCCTTGGAATCCAGTTTGTTACCCTCAGCGACCGTCGGTTATCCTCTCTTCGCGCTACATGTCCTGCCCATGTCCATTTCTTCTTCTTAATTTCCACTAGAATGTCGGTAACTTGAGTTATTTCTCTGACCCACTCTGCACGCTTTCTATCTCTTAATGTTACCCCTACCATTTTTTGTTCCATAGCCCTCTGGGTTGTCCTCAACTTAAGTAGAACTCTCTTGGTTAGCCTCCACGTTTCAACCCCGTAGGTGAGTACAGGCAAGATGCAACTGTTGTATACTTTCCTCTTGAGCGATACCGGTAGGCTGCTAGTCATAATCTGCGAGTGCTTGCCAAATGCGCTCCATCCCAATCTTATTCGTCTAGTTATTTCCTTTTCATGGTCCGGATCTGCGGTTACTACCTGTCCTAAGTAGACATATTCGCCTACTACTTCCAGTATTTCGCTACCTAATGAAAACTGCTGTTCCTTCGCGAGGCTGTTGAACATTACTTTAGTCTTCTGCATATTGATTTTCAAGCCTACCTTTCTACTTTTCCTGTCTAGGTCATCAATCATTATTTGCAGTTCATCCCTCGAGTTGCGTAGCAAGGCAATGTCATCAGCAAATCGCAGATTACTGAGGTATTCTCCATCTACCCTTATCCCTAACTGCTCCCATTCCAAGTCGCTGAATACTTCCTCTAAACAAGCTGTGAATAGTACTGGGGAGATTGTGTCTCCTTGCCTAACACCTTTCTTTATGGGAATTTTGTTACTTTCTTTATCCAGAACTATGGTTGCTGTGCAGCCACTATATATATCTTCCAGCACTTTCACGTACGGCTCGTCTACTCCCTGATTTCGCAATGCCTGCATTACCGCTGAGGTTTCAACTGTGGTTTCAACTGAGGACATGCAGGTGTATGCATGTCCTCTCTTTTCAGTCACGTATCTTGTAGAAACGTTTTGGGCGCGCTTAATGTGATCTGGAGTTTTATTGGTATCCACGACGACGTCACCCAAAGCAGCAACAGCCTTAAAAAAATGAGCTTTTTTTCATTGTGCGTCTGTTATGACTAAGTTCTTCGGTTTGTTGGCGCCTAAAGGAAATGTTGCTTCAACAAAATTTTCACAGTCCTCCCCCAGTTTCGTTGTGTAAATGGTGCTCGAGATAATCAAGATGATAATGAGAGGTAGTAGTGCAGAGCCATCGGAAGCTTCGGCGGTAACAAAAATTGAAGGCAGGATTTGAAGCAACAAAAAGAGGGAAGGAGGCAGAAGAGGACTGGTGGGCGTTTTGAAGGAAGGTGGAGAGATTGTGCTTGAAAATCCGGCCACCTTCTACACACATTACCTCATGACTTCGATAGTGGCGGAACCTTGGAACAACAATTACATTATCCGTAACCATAATATAGCGAACATCCTAGTGTTAAAAACTTAAGGCCGACCCTATCTGTGACACAGTTCGATGATACTATGGTTATCGCTCACAGTATCATGGCAACATCTGGCTTCAAGAAGAAAACAATCCTGCAGGCATTCATACACAATACATCAGAGCCTCACATCTACAGATTGATGAAGAAAAACTCAGAACATGACCAACTTTTATTCGTAACATATATCTATTACAAGCAAGCATTTCGCGCAGTCGAAACGCTAGTCGTGCAGGTATTCATAAAACAAGGGGAGAAGAGCCATATGTGAAGTTACTGGAAGACCTCCACAGTGGCTGCGCAGCAGCAAGTCCTCTATAATAAAGAACTAAGCGCAATAGGAAAGAGCATTAGCAAATAAGACATAACTTCTGTGATATTAAGAGCCTGCTTAAAGACAGGGCTTAGGGACGTGGAGTTCGAACAGTTTGGTATATGGAATCTTTGAAAATACTTCAGTAGTCAGCGATCGGCTAATAACATTGCTGGACAAGGAATTTAAAGTCAACATACAGGCTAGCGAAAATGGTCTGCATGAAACTGAAAAATTGATTTCGACCCAGTGCTAAAGTATTTTGCTTTCATAAGAGAAGCCTGTGGATGCTTGTATTCTCTAGGTGTTCTTGGCAAAAGGGATCCCAACCTAAACATCTGATTCCCTATGCAGGAACGTCTACAAGCCGGACCTCTTCATTGCCCAGGGCCATTACTTCTACGGCGACAACACTTTACCACAATGTCTCGTAATGCCACCTACAGTAGTTCAGAGGCCTCAAGGTCACCCCAGTTACCAACATGACCTGGTGAGATGCCAATCATGTGAAGCCATGTTATGGATTAACGTTCCTGTTTCAGGGATCAATCCATCGCAGCGTAGCTTAGTAAATTGACATTTGCCGATAAACCTGGAGACGTATGGTCAAAAATTGGTTAGGAGGGAAAAATGTGCGTAACGAGGGTGAGCAAAATGAATGCCGCGAAAGTAAAAAAGAGGCTCGGTCGGTTACGATGGCATCAGAATTCGCGCATTACGGTGCTACAGGAGGACGTAATAGATTACTTTTTGATTCAGTTGACAAACTCTGGATCGCAACGACTATTTTTATTATTTCTTTCAGAATATAACTGCCACATTTAACCAGGGCCTCTAACCAGAGAGCAGTGACACTTTCTTCAAAGCGCATCCCATACTCTATATATGTGCCCTCTGAGCTTCTTCATGAGCAATCTCTTTTCCAAATTGTGAAACTCGAATTGTGAAACCTAGGACGTCGTTTGCTTGCTGAGGAGCGTGACTAGTAAGGCTACATCGACTGCGCGACTAGTGAGGCTACGAAAATTTAACACCGTACGGGAATTTGTATTAAGGGATATAAGTATAACGTCACCTTGTTAAATACCATTAAATCAGTTAATAAATTATTTATCAAACGAGCGCACGGAAAATGGATACAGCAGTTAGAAAGCAAAGAGGCGATCATATTCGTTTTCCAATGAACAAAAATGGGGCTGACAAAAGAAGGTTGTACAGTTATCTTGTTACGAGGATCGTGCAATCGGCTACTAGTACTAGCCGCAGTCATAAAGTTCGACTATCTATCCGATGTCGTCTATTTCTCCATGAATTTGAAGCGCAAACGGGAAGGTGACAAGGCGAGTCATGTGGATTAGCCAATCAGAAGCAAGAGTGGCTCCACAGCCAAAGACAGTGCCGCGTATCACGGCAGCGGTCGTCACGGCTGTCACCGGGTGATGCTTTATTAGCGAGTGTTGCTCCGGATTGTGCTAACGGGTGTCATTCGCGCACCTTCAACTTTGGCTTCTCTCCTCTCATCAGCCACCCCTTTGCCTTCACGTGGAGCACACGTGTACGCGCGGTACTCCTTTGACCTCGGTTTGGAGACGCTCGGCGTGCTGTGAAGCATCTTGTGCTCGTCTACGCGCCTTAGTGTAAAAATGCGAGGAAAGTACGGTTGTTTAAGCAGCACTAGCTTATCTGAATTGCCTTTACCTGTTATTATCACAGAATGGATCAAAATTTAATAGCAATACGACAGGAGAGAGGTGTCCAAAAGAAAAAGAAAACATACGAATTTGCAGCGAGATAAATTATTGACTAGTGGTTCTTGATTATACATGGCACATAACACTACAGTTATCTATTTAGTTTATGATAAATATTAGAGACATACATACGAGACTGACTGCTATAAGTACATGCTTACAATACTGATTTGGCTTAAAGCTGTTATAATTAAGGATGTAGAACAATTTCTCACTCACAGCGGAAAACGAACTTTTGCCTCCTTAAATATTCGCACTTCTATATTCATTGAAAAAAGAAACTCAACTGAAAAATCATTAAGATACTTCTAAAGAAGCTTAGATTCCTTTTATAACACTGTATTACTCGCCATGTATAAGTGCAGCATATCATTATAGCGCCCATTCCCTTCCTACTTAGGAACATAACTTTAATACTGTCGCCAAAATACGTCCGCTGACGAAGTTGGAAGCCTTTCGAAACCACTACACACGTATGCTTTCTTCTTATGATAACACCGTTTTCAGGTTACGACCTGCTGTGCTATTGTGTTTGAGGCTATTCGATCCGAAACTACACATAGTTTTGAAGTAAAGCTGCAATAGCAACCTTAGCATTGCTGTCGACCACTTAGTGTTTTCTAAAATGCATTGACGTCTCAAAGCACACTGGTATTGTTGCGTTATTTTATGGACTTATGAACAAAAGCATCGAATTTAATTAGAGGTCCTTAAACACATTGCTCAAAAACAGCCGCGGTAACACAGAGCCATTTTTCATTTCGCTTAAGGCTGTACCAAAATAACAATTGGTTGCAATTGTACCCGACCACGACACCGATACCATGCCAGAGTCCTTCAATATTCCTAATGGTCATAAAACTACCGCCGAAGTTTGACTCGTTGACAAAAGCGGCCAGGAGGGGCGCCACCGCCAATTGGCGAGGGGGGGGGGGGGAGGCGAGCGGCCCACCATCCCATGGCGTACGGTATTGATACTCGAAATCTTTGCTTTCTCACTCCTGCCGTTTTGTCCTAGTGCTTATTCCTTTCTGCAAAATTGAAGCTTCCATCCTGTATCCGCTGCACATGCGAGTTCGTAGTAAAGTTTAAGCATATATAAAAAGAAGGTATACTGCTGGCAGAGTCATGTACAGCTTGCTCCTTATCATCGGTTGTCTTGCTTCTGCCGGGATATTTGTTATGTGCCCCACTAAAATATTGCCGTAGGCTGTGGTGTGTTCATTATCCTACAACATACGAGTGAGCGTGGATCAGTGCACGGCAAGGCAAAGGCCGTGTTAGCAGACAGCATTCAATGAATTCGTATTGTGCGTGTTGCTCGCCCGGCTTGCACATGGAGACATTAGACATCAACAGAGGTTTCACAGTGCAACACTTCATCTTGCTGCACGCTGACATGGCGTTAGAGAATAGGAGTTGGCCACCCTGGTGCAGTAATTGGCCGCAACCTCCTATGATAAGCTCCATAAAACCCCGGCCCTCAGTCACCAGCGGCTGCGGAACAACTGACCACGGCGGCGGTCAGACCTGCGGCGCAGCAGGGGGTGCTAAGAAAGCCTGGCTCCGCTGGACAGGCCGCCATTGGAAACTGACCCTGGCAACGCTTAATGCTAGAACCCTAGCTAGTGAAGCTAGTTTAGCAGTGCTCTTAGAGGAACTAGAGGGTATGAAATGGGATGTCATAGGGCTTCGTGAGGTTAGGAGGCCGAATGAGGCATATACTGTACTTAAGGATGGGCATGTACTGTGTTATCGAGGTTTACCAGAGAGGCGACAACTGGGAGTAGGTTTCCTTGTTAATAAGTATATAGCGGGCAATATAGATGAATTCTATAGTACTAATGAGAGGGTTTCAGGCATTGTAATTAGGCTTAATAAGCGGTATAAACTGAAGGTTGTACAGGCCTACATCATAACTACCTACGTGTAGTTATGATGACCAGGCAGTTGAAAGCTTCTATGAAGATGTAGAATCGGCAATGCGAAAAGTAAAGACGCAGTATACTGTACTAATGGGCGACTTCAATGCCAAGGTAGGGAAAAAACAGGCAGGAGACAAGGCAGTAGGTGACTATGGCATTGATTCTAGTAATAGCAGGGGGGAGTTACTAGTTGAGTTTGCAGAGCGCAATAACTTACGAATCATGAATACCTTCTTCAGCAAACGGAAGAACCGGAAATGGACATGGAAAAGTCCTAACGGAGAGACGAAAAATGAAATCGACTTCATAATGTGTTGCGATGCAGTGACCACAGGATGATGAGGTCTCGAATAAGCCTAAATCTGAAGAAGGAACGCAACAGATAAGTAAGAAAGAAACCCATCAACGAATTAGCGGTGAGCGGGAGGGCAGAAGAGTTCAGGATCTCGCTACAGAATAGGTTTTCAGCTCTAACTGAGGATGGCGACATTACCCTAGAGGCAAGGAACACTAATTTCAGAGATATCATTACTGAGTGCGCGGTAGAAGTAGGCGGTAGGATAGTTAGAGAGGATACCGGTAAGCTGTCTAAGGAGACGAAAGATTTTATTAAGAAACGCCAAAGTATGAAAGCTTCCAATCCAACAGACCGGATCGAATTGGCCGAGATATCAAAGCTAATCAATAAGCGCAAGGTGGCCGATATAAGGAAGTATAACATGCAGAAAATTGAGCATGCTGTAAAGAACGGGGGAAGCCTTAAAGCGGTAGAGAAGAAATTGGGCATTGGCAAAAACCAGATGTATGCGATAAGGGACAAGGCGGGCAACGTCATCACTAATATGGAAAAGATAGTCAAAGTAGCCGAGGAGTTCTATACAGATCTGTACAGTAGCCAAAGTAGTCAGGACCGTAATGAGATTGACGGTAGGGAAAAACAGTCAGACGTTCCACCAGTGACGAAGGACGAGGTCAAGAAAGCACTAGAAACTATGAAAAGAGGGAAATCAGCTGGAGAGGATCAGATAACTACAGATTTGCTGAAGGACGGGGGGGATATCGTGCTAGAAAAACTGGCCACCATGTATACGCAGTGCCCGGTGTCATCGACGGTACCGGAACCATGGAAGAATGCAAACATTATCCTCATTCACAAGAAAGGGGACTCTAAGGACCTTAAAAATTACAGACCAATCAGCTTACTGTCTGTTGCGTATAAGGTATTTACTAAGGTAATCGCTAATAGAATCAGGAGAACCTTAGACTGCAGTCAAGCAAAGGATCAAGCAGGTTTTCAGAAACGGTACTCTACTATCGCTCATATCCATTCCATCAATCAGGTGATAAAAAAATGCGCGGAATATAACCAGCCCTTATACATAGCTTTTATTGATTACGAAAAAGCATTTGACTCAGTTGAAACCTCGGCGGTGATGCAGGCATTGCGAAATCAGGGGGTTGGCGAGCCGTACGTGAAAGTGCTGGAAGACATATATAGTGGCTGCACAGCAACCATAGTTCTGCATAAAGAAAGTAACAAAATTCCCATAAAGAAAGGTGTTAGGCAAGGAGATACAATCTCCCCAGTACTATTCACAGCTTGTTTAGAGGAAGTATTCAGAGACTTGGAATGGGAGCAGTTAGGGATAAGGGTAGATGGAGAATACCTCAGTAATCTGCGATTTGCTGATGACATTGCCTTGCTAAGCAACTCGGGGGATGAACTGCAAATAATGATTGATGACCTAGACAGGAAAAGTAGAAAGGTAGGCTTGAAAATCAATATGCAGAAGACTAAGGTAATGTTCAACAGCCTCGGGAAGGAACAGCAGTTTACATTAGGTTGCGAAATACTGGAAGTAGTAGGCGAATATGTCTACTTATGACAGGTAGTAACCGCAGATCCGGACCATGAAAAGGAAATAACAAGAAGAATAAGATTGGGATGGAGCGCATTTGGCAAGCACTCGCAGATTATGACTAGCAGCTTACCGGTATCGCTCCAGAGGAAAGTATACAACAGTTGCATCTTGCCTGTACTCACCTATGGGGCTGAAGCGTGGAGGCTAACCAAGAGAGTTCTACTTAAGTTGAGGACAACCCAGAGGGCTATGGAACGAAAAATGGTAGGCATAACATTAAGAGATAGAAAGCGTGCAGAGTGGGTCAGAGAAATAACTCAAGTTAACGACATTCTAGTGGAAATGAAGAAGAAGAAATGGGTATGGGCAGGACATGTAGTGCGAAGAGAGGATAACCGATGGTCGCAGAGGGTAACAAACTGGTTAGATGTTACTGAGTGCTTGATAACTATGCGTCTGAGACTGTAGCGCGCAAACGTGCAAGAATGTCGCACTCATTGCTCCTGTAAACGGAATTTAGCGCTGACTGGAACAGAGCATTCTCGCTCGCAATACTTTCGCAGTATAGAACATTTTCACGACTTCGTTTTTGTTTATTATGCACATTTTTGCGCGCATAGCTTTACCATTGTGACAGCATGTTTCATGATGTGTAAATTGAAAATTCTATGTCACGGTATCGATAAATTCTCCGAAACCGATCAAATAACACTATTTTGGACCTCGACGCCCTCAGATACACATTACAGCTTTCTACTGATGTGTTTATTATAGCAATGTAAATTAACCTCTCCAAATTATCCATCAATGTCATCGGCCGTGCTCATATGCAAAATAAAAAAGCAGGATCACTATATAGAGTTAACAACGTATTCATATACTGTAACGTAGCTTGGATGTGAGGAAAACAGCGAAGGGTTTTTTTAAAGATACACTTGGTTGTTTGCACAGGGGCCGACTTACGCGACTCGCGCTAAAAGTTTAGAGCGTGACGTCAAAATGACTACGCCGTGATGCCTCGGCAAAACGTCAACGCGTGACGAGAATCGAATCAACCAGTGATCACCAGGGTGCCACCCCGAGCCACTTATTTTGCAGGCAAGAGATTTATTCGCACGTCAAGGACCCGTTTGCTAACTTTGTTTTACATATAGTGTGTTAATAAATTACCTAAAGCTTTATTTTTTCAAGAAGCCGCATTTCAGGTTCAACATCATAAAAAAATCAAGAAGCAGCTACATTTTTGCAATTAAACGCTCTCGTGGATAACTTTTGTTGCCGTGAGGGCGCGCTGGCAGAGGTAAACAAACCATGTAAATGGCGACCTTCAGTCATAGAGTTTCTTACACTTACCTAGAGGGAAAGCTGTGCTGCCGTCTATGGAAGTTTACACGGAGTTTCCAGACGGCCAGTTCAGCCACCATGGGTGCTCAAAGCATCATGGGCCGGAGAGCTACGGAGTGCAGAACTACAACGTTTGGCAAAAACTAATGCAAAGATAAGCGTTGTTCTACCGTGAATAATGTCCTAAGATTGAATATGAGAGAAACAGCATGTCAGTGTGATATTTATCCAATATAAGCGATGGCTCTTTCTCCTATTGGCTTAGTTTTGAGCAGCACAAATACCAATATTTTGCACCTAATAGGCAAAATTTGAAACAGAAAAACGTTATAAAAATATTTATGGTTATGCAATCACTTAAGGAAGTTTTTAGTGGCATTTCGGGAAACAAAAACCATTTATTGGCGACGTATGCTTTTGCGCCTTCGCTACTATGGCTTTCGCGGTCTATGTACGCACCTTCAGATGATGATGATGACGAAAAAGAAACATTGCAGTAACGCCACTCCACGTACCCGAGAAAAACCGACTGTCCCGCAACAAGTAGCACACCGGCCCATGATTCTTAGCGCACCCATGGTGGCTGAAGGGCAGCGCCCTCAGCTTTCCCTCTAGTTAGTGTAAGGAACTCTATGCCTTCAGTCAAACAGCTGTTTCCACGGCTAGTGCTGGCTTTTGAGCATCGTCTGAAGTCAAGGTACTGTATGAATGTCCTAAATGTGCGGAAACTTCATATCGAAAGTGGTGTAATCAGGAATTTGTTTATTTTACTTTAAGAAACAGAAACAAAAGAAAAATCGACCGCGGATCACGCTCCGTTGGCCAAAATAAACGTTTATGTCCGCACAAAAGTCTCACACACAAATGCTTCAGTTAGAACGAGCACGGGGAAAAGCAATGCGCTTGAGCGTACACTACGAACCTCGCTAGTTTTCATTCGTTTTGTACTGTATGTCGCCTACGCCTTTTGCTTGGGGTGCACTGCGGAGCCCAACCACACTAAGGCAGCGCCAACTTTGCAGCAGTTGAGTTGAGCCATTTGACGCACGCACTTGCTCACCGTCGGTAATGAGAGGTCAACTGCCTGCGGAAACTTGAAAGACTCCGGAGGCTGTCATGGAGCACGCATGACAGCCTCACCAACAGAGCGGTCGACTGCGAGCTTCATCACAGTTCATCGACGTATTCGTCACACCACCATTCCGCTTTCCTATTTTCTAGTCGAAATAGGCGTCGGAATAACTCTCCGAACAAGTAGAACGCATTCTCACACGCCGCCCTACGTCGTTGCTCGCGCTGGAGTAACCGCTTCAGCGCCGCAGCCACCACTCATACCACTCCACCGTGGACGCCGCCGCCATTTAGACCACCTCATCGCGCTCTACAAAAAAAAGTCTAAAATCACGAGCATAATTAGGTGCGTTACGTCATCTGTTTTTTCACCTCCGCGACGCAATCGCAGCATCGCGTGACGCAACTTTTCAAGATGGTGACGGCGACCAATAGGAGCGGGCGTTTTTTTGGAGCGCTCTCAGTTGTAGAGCGGTCAATAATATGGCCCCAGCGCGAGAAAAGAAACTCACACTCGGCAACGGCGATAGCAACAAAGTGCTTGGCACTCAAGAAAGCGCACGTAAATTACGGTAATAACCATACTTTTCTGACGGCATTTAAATGCCCCTTCGTCTAATTATCGACGCGCATGGTGCTTAACAGATTGAAACGACACTGGCTATGAGAGACGCCGTAGTGGATGGCTCCGGAAATTTGTTCTGCCTATAAGGGGGTTTTACATTATACCACTACCTTATACCTTTTAGTAGTCGAGCGCCATAACCACTGCACCACATCTGCGGGGCAGGAGTTACGAAAACAAAAGCAAATAATAATAATAACAGTGTAAAGTAAGCAAGTAAAGTAAAAGTAAATTTGTAGGCATCAGCTAAGAGCAACGAAATGGAGGACGAGCTCATAACGAACGTCCGCTACGGAGCTCTCAATGCTTATGCATTGCCGCACCTAAGGAGCCCCCTGCCCCCACCTCCCTGTAAATCTTTTGCCAAGTAGTCGGCATTACCGGCTGTTTTATGCAATCTTTTGTCAATTTTATTTGCACCTGCTTCACCGTTGTTATTTTTCGTAAAAAAGTATTGTTGTAAGCCACTTCAAGCGTAATACATTTCTCTCTGCGCAGTGTTATGCAATGTATATTTTCTCCCGCTCCCTTCTGTAATGCCTTCCAGATCTGAGCTTATCAAAATAAATAAATATACGGTACTAATTTTCTGCCTTCTCTGGGTGGGCATTTAATATGCCCAGTTGATTTCAAGGCGTTGATTTTTACCCGAATGAAAAAAATGTGGACGACATTTCAGAAACAATGAAGTATATCGCCATTTGTAGATGTAAATACCCTTCGGACATTTTCGAAGCTGCTGCAGGCATCAGTTTTGGGGCCTTTTCAAAGACGCAAATTTCCCATTCGCTTCGAATTCAAAGCAACGCGCGATGTCTATGGTGCCTAAATATTTCCTAGTAAAACACACGCTCGGGGAGTCAAATTAGAGATCACAGACTTCATTTTGGTGGATGGTGCGTATCAACACCTGTCGTAGTTCGACACCATACATAAAACAAGAAAGCGACAGCCTTTCGTCGTTGCTCCCAGGGCCGTAATGCCAGCCCACCACGCGACAAGCTCGCAACATCGTTTCGCAGAACTTAATGACTTTATGAAACCAAGCGCATTCCCACACTTCGACAAGGCGATCACAAAGCCGCCGCGAAGCGAAAACACTACAAAGCTTCCCTCAACACATCCCTTTCCACTCAGACGGCCGCCCGAGTCTTTGTCCGCAAAGCATGCCCCTCAATAAATTTCTAGGGCCTTTACCAGTCAATAGACGCCAGCGACGCCGTGCAGCCACTACCGGGCAGCGTACGTAACTCTCCCATAGTTACGGGGACGTTTCACGACCATAAAGTTGTATTGAAGGACTATGGTCATACGAAGTAGCATTGTTACGAAAGATGGTGCACTTCATTCCCACAGGCCACTTAAAATTTACCATTGAACTGAAAACAATACACACCACTGTACGCAAACCTCGTACAATGGTGTCAATGTAACGGAAGGCCTTTTTTCAAAGATACACAGCCTAAAATATTGTTTCTTTGTTGAGTAGCCAAGTGCCAGACGACAAGCTCAGAATCTGAAGCGTTAACCTTCTCTTCTCAATACAGCTGTTTAGCCGTGGCTGGACTCTCCTTCAGTGCATCCATGACAATTGTTGATACAGCCGCCTATTTCATCTCCGCCTTTTATACGCAATGCTGCTTATGCGATGCACGGTTCGGGTACGGTGGCTAGATGGGTAGGTGTGCCGACCGGCAGGGCACAAAGCGTAGTTCCGCGTGCCTCCGCTTCATGACGACGGAACTGGCGCTGCTGTTCTCCGCCCGGTGCTCACCGGCGGATCGTCTGCTACTTGTCGCAATCGCATCGCGCGTTTTGTTAACCTCATTTTTGTTTAAAGACATTACTTATTACTTGCGTTATCAGTCAAAATAGTAGCTGAAACTGAGACTTTTGCGGTCTGGCATTGAAACAATAAACAGACGACACTAG
Source organism: Amblyomma maculatum (assembly GCF_055883805.1). Classification (NCBI taxonomy): domain Eukaryota; kingdom Metazoa; phylum Arthropoda; class Arachnida; order Ixodida; family Ixodidae; genus Amblyomma; species Amblyomma maculatum. The sequence continues at coordinate 9,547,802 of NC_139351.1, read as the reverse complement.
CTACCTGTTTTCTCGTTTGTTTGCTGTCTGTCATCGTCCACATGCAAGCGCCGTAGCGGAGCAGGCGCTGCGCTCTTTGTGAGAAGTGATCGGAATGAAGACCAAAAAGGACACAACTTGTTTCGCACCCTTCTGCAAATCCGGCTACAAGTCATCGAGAAAAGGACTGAAAGTCTCGCTGTTTTCGGCGCCGCGGGATCCCGAACTGTTCAAAAGGTGGGAGCTTGCTCTTCATCGTGCCGACAAGAGGTTCCAGCCACACTCCGTTGTGTGTGAGTGGCATTTTGACCAAGAGTGTATCGAACGGGATTACAAATATATGATAGAAGGCAACGTTGTTAGCCTCCCACGTTCTCACCCACGATTGACGAAAGATGCCGTGCCTTCTGCCCTGCCCGATGCTCCTGCTTACCTGTCAAGAAAGGTGACCGCGAAACGAAAGACGAAGAATTCCGCAGGCTGCTGCCCAACCAAGGCTGCCAGAAATGACAGCCACGACCTTGAGACAGTGCCTGACGATCCAGTACCTTCAAGCTCCAGTGAAGGTATCTCTACGTCTGTAACCGAAGTGTCACCTCGTCCGGTTGACATTGACTTCACTACCTGCATGGTATCCCACAGCGGCTGGACACATCACTCTATTGAAGATTCTGGCGCCTCTGCGTTCTCGACTTGCAGAAAAAGCGGACAGAGCATCGTTCTGGTGAAAGTAATACTCCTGGAGCACTGTGCGTCAAAACGGCGAGCCACCGTGTCCGTGCAAGGCGCCGTAACACAGAAGCTGGATTTGGAAACTCGTGAACAGGTTGGGGACCTTTTGGCTGACGTGGATGCCATGATTCCATGTCTCATAAAATGCAATGACCAACTTGACACCGTCCTCGCGAAATCCAAGAATATAAGAATCCACGGAAACACAACATTCAGCTCCAAATGCGTCGGCATCGCCACAAGTCAAGGAGACTCCTTTTTGCATTGCCGATACGCAAAAAAGTTGCTCCTAAATCAGCTGTCGTACAAAAGAACAAAGGACCGGAGGTCGAGGGAGCGCGAAAAGAAGAGAAAGCTTGTAACCGCAAAGTTCAAGAGACTGAAGCGAAATATGTTTACTCTTGAGACAAAACTGGAAGAGATGAGGAGGAAGAACTCAAAACTAGAAAGCTGCGCGCTCATGTCAAGAATAGAAACTTTGCCAGTAAGACAACAGTCACTAGTCATGGCCTGTTTAAATGCTTCAAAGCGGAAAAGCACAATGGGTTTTAAGTACCAGCGCGAGTGGCTGCTCGAATGCTTGATAATGCGGATGAGGAGCAAACGGCTTTATGAGCACCTGCGCAAGGAGAAGATCATGCTGCTGCCCGGCAGAACGTGTCTCCAATGGTACCTGCGCGGATTTCGAAGCGGATTCGGCTTCAACAAACGGGTGTTTGCTGCCTTGAAGGAAAATTACATATGCATGACGGAGCAGCAACGTCATGGCGGCATTATGATGGATGAAATTAAACTTTCCGAGAACCTGACGGTCAGTCACTACGGGAAAGTGAACGGTTTGGTGGACCTCGAAAAATTTTAATCTAGCTCCAGCTCAGAATTGGCGGATCACGCCCTAGTTGTTCTCTTCCAACCATTCACGGGAAAGTGGCACCAGGTGCTTGGCGTTTTCGCCTCGAAGGGGAACGTGAAAGCTGATGTGCTAGCAAAAATTACGGTGGAGGGTGTGATAATGGCAGAAAACGCCTCACTTTTTGTGGATTTCATAACAACAGACGCTGCTAGCTGGAATCGTTCCATGTGGCGTATTTTTGGAATTTCTGGGAAAGCAGGACAAGTTGTCTGCAAGTCGCCGCACCCTGTGGACAAGAACCGCTCCTTGCACTTCGTCTCCGATTTTCCCCATTTGGTGAAGAATGTAAGAAACAGCTTGCTCCAGCACCCTTTAACAGCTCCTCAGGGCGTGGCATCCATCAGTCACGTTGATGCCGCATGGCAGCTAGCCTTAAACTCGGCTCCCCTGCCTTTGTAATATGTTTACATCCCCTCCCTATTCCCGTAAGACAGCTTATTTGCAATAAACTCATTTGCACTTCGAAAAAAGTGAAGCGAGTCGCTTTCTGTCATGCGTAGCGACGGCCGGAGGAAACGGTCATGAACCGGGCTTTCGCTGGTGGCGCCACTGCGGCGTCATGAAGAAAAGGCACGCGTTACCCCCGCCGGTCGGCACACCTATCCATCTAGACACCGTAGTTCGGGTGATAGAGCGGCGTGCGGCGAGGCGACCACGAAGCGCACTGCGCACCTGTGGGGTCTCTCTGTGCACCGTGGTATTGGCGCATGCGCACAACAACTCATCTGCGTGACAGAGCGGACGCGCGGTCGCATCCGCGGTGAAGGCGAAGCGCACGCCACCCCTGCTGCTCCTCTCCGGTTTCCATGGTAACGGCGCATTCGCATAACTGGCCTCTCCCGGTCGTCGAAAAATGCTTGACTGGTAGTGCACTGCAGCTCTTCCTACAAACATCTACGCTTTTGTCCAGAGCTTGGCTGGTGACACCATCAACCAACTGTCATTTCAAGGAGTGGCGGCAATCTGGGCACTCTCGGTGACCATGAAAGGTCGCTTCACGATGCCCGCGACCACACGAGTGTCCTACGACTTCTTATAGACTGTGTGTCTAACCGAAGTGCCCCCTCTTTCGGCACTTATTATTCAGAGGTGAGCATCAACATTTTCTGCTTTTCTCGCCTAACGAATTGTGTTGATGTGCCTGCACTACTGTTTTCAGCTGTAAATGTGCATAAGCTGATCATAATCATGGCTTGAAGGTTCCACGCATACTTTTTTGCTGGGAATTCAGCAGAGACACTCGTGACTGCCTACGTGTACGATGAAAATATTGGGATGAAACGCGCTCGTCAAGTGATCACAGATAATGACTAGCATCTTAGATTAGTGCTCAAGAAGAAAGCATATAAAAGTTTCGTCTTACATGTATTTACCTACTGGACAGGCACGTGGAGGCTAATCAAGAGCGTTTTGCATAAGTTGAGGACAACGCAGAGAGCTATGTAACAGCAATGGTAGGTGTACCGTTAAGAGATAGGAAGCATGCCGAATGGGGAGCAAAAATAACTCGGGTTAATAACATTCCAGTCGAAATCAGAAAGACGAAATGGTCATGCTCAGGACATGTAGTGTGAAGAGAGGATAATCTATTATCGCTTGGGGTTAACAAATTGGATTGCAAAGGAAGAAAAGCCTGGAAGTGGGGAAGAGGGGAGAAAGCTAGGTGGTCGGATGAGGTTAAGAGGTTTTCTGGAGGAATGTGGATGCAGCTAGGACAGGTGCGGGTGAGGTGGAGGAGTATGGGTGAGGCCTTCTTTCGGAAGTGGGCACTATCCAGCTGGTGATAATGACGTGTACGATTGTGAATTGGTCTCTCCTTTCATATGATTGGGTCATATCAGAATCAGCCTAGCGGGACCGTGGCTATCACGTTTACCCCTAGGCCACTCAGGCACGTTGATACGCCTTTGCTAAAACAGGTAGGCTGATAGCCTATGCTATCGCGCCATACTCTTAAATGCGGAGCTTAAGTGGCCCTCATATTTGTTTGCGGTTGCGGTTACTCCCTTTTACATTCGTGGTCTTGGCAATCTAGCGCAATTCCTGAACGAATGTTTTTTCTCATATAGCGATGACGACAAAATTTATTCCAATTTGCTTGTCAGCCAAACCGGCATCATGGGTATCTAAATTGTGCCTTTTGAATGAAGAAAGATATATTTATAACTGAGAAGGTTAAATTTAAAACTTCACCTTCTTTTCGGACTTTTATCTTAAATTCGCCTGATCGATACCGAAATGTTTCTTGCACAGCATTGAAATACTAGCTGTGGAGTCGATAGCCTAAGTGATTTGTTTGTGAAAGAGCCTTAGCGTGAAATGCTTTCATATATACAACAGTCTGATGGGGTGGACAACCCTAGTGTTTATCCTTATAGTTCGTAGATGCACTCTTTATGAAAGGAGCATGTTAGAATCGAAAAGGGTTGATTCCTGAGAGCAGAATAGATTGAGTTTCAATGCTTATAAAGTGTTCTGACCAATCATTCTTCAATACATTTGTGAGGGAAATAACGCTTTGCGCATTCCAGACTGCCTCATGAACGAAATAATATAAGAACACTGTTTTTTCAAACGCATCCCAAGAAAGGGCAATGTAGCCAGTTTAGCTAGAGTTGTGCTGGTTCCCCTCTAGGTTTGGTTACACGTAAAATGACTACTGACGAAAGCATATAATTGAGCAGCCACAGGTGTGACTAACGTCGTAAACATGGCGTGCAAAATTCAGATGCAGTCGTTTCAGATCCCAGCGGTGGTTTCCAGCTGTACGTTTTCTTTTACGTCTTAGTCAGTGACCTTTCAGCAATAAAATTTTATATTTTGTCGTCTCACTCTGTCACGCTTCTTATCCTCTGCCCATTTCCTCAGCTAATTGCCACTCAGGTTAAGCTGGCTACCCATCGCGATCAACTTTTCCAAATCCATACATTTATCTACGGAAACTCTGCAACTAAATAGAAGCTCGCCACAAAGAATCCCGTCACGCACACTTAATTGTCACGCGCTCGGTAATCACCGGAGGTCATCACTGAGGCATGGCAAAAAGGGGGAGGGGGTCATTCGATGCCCGGCGTAGCCGGTAAGCAAACGTGGAGAATGAGACGGAAACGTGTTAATTTGAAACAAAACAAAGAAGACATTTATATTCTCAGAACGAGGAATTCGCAAAGCATTTATTAGGCCGTAATTAACACGTGGAAATTGAAACGCAGACGTGTCAATTTGAAGCAACAAAAAAAAAAGGCGTTTGTAGGCTCATAACGAGGAATGCACAAAACATTTAGCAGACCGCAATTAAAATTCTAAAAGGCAACAACACGAGTGAAGAAAAAATCGAATGAAATACTCCGAATTAAGTATACAGAGTTAAATATGCTTTTACGGGATGGAAGTAACAATTCAAGTAACAAAAAGGGAAAGAAAGTTCAGAGTAGTGTAGAACATACAATTGACCGGGAAACGCGGCCGCAGTCCATCACTGGGACGACGTAAACGGGTGGCCCTCGAAGGCGATGATCCTTCCGGGGCGGCTTGTGGTCCGTAGATGTGGTGCCGGCGGCGGCGGCGGCGAATGGAGAACCACCAGGCAGTACGCGGCAGCTGTGGTTTCCTTCTCCAGGAACGAACTGGGCTGAGTGGCTTTGGGGCGTCAGTGGCTCCCTTTTAAACCTTTGTGGACGATGCCTTATGCGCAGGGTCGGAGTTCGAAACAAACCACACACTTAGAGAGCACAAAGTAGTTCACCCACAGAAGAAGGCTCACGTAGACAAACCACAATTTAGCACTGCATGGTCGCTATCTTAGGTTTGCAAAAAATAACGCACAACAAAAACAACAGTCACGTACGCCACATACTCGGTTCTTCTGGGGGTCACATTGCCAGGGAAAAATTGGCTGGGGCTTCTTAAGCAAAGGCTGGATATCTCGAAGCGAAAAGCTTCGGTGATACTTTCACTGCCACCTTCCTCACTTCTCTTACGGTGCGGTTAAGGTGTCTACAGAGCAAGTGTGACAGATACTGCGCCTTTCCCTTCCTGTGAAACAATTATTATTATTATTATTATTATTATTATTATTATTATTATACTTACGGTTTAGCTTATGGTAATGCTTTACGATTTAGCCTGTGGTTATGCTTACAGATACACAAACGAAGGTCTATACTTTGGACGTAGTAGAGGTGACTGAGTGGGGAAAAAGTAAGACAAAGACTAAGCAGGCAGCACCTACTCTCCTGCTCGAGCATGAATAGAGTTGGAGCTAACAAAGGGAAGACAGTACTGTACTGAGGCAACGTGCACGCAGCGGGCCAATTTCCGCCTCTACCTTGAAACATTCGAGACTGTACCAGCCGTGGTTGCCCTCCAGGAGCCAGGCCTGGGAGCCACACTTTCAAATTACACGACGTTCCAACAGGATCCCGCGTCTTGTCTTCTCGTACACAAAGCATGCACAGCCAACTTAGTGGATCTCGATCTCCAACTAGATTATTCCTATGTAATGGTGACAATCCTACCACTCCGCCGCAGGGACCCGCCATTGCATGTAGTCAACGTGTACTGCCCTCCCAAACTCAAGCGAGTGACATTCGCGGACCTCTTCAGCCGCGCGCTAAGAGTAGAGTGTCGCGATCCCCTCCTGATCGTGGGCGACTTTAACGCTCCCAGTCAGCTGTGGGGGTATCGCAAGGAGGAGTCGCGCGGACGTAAGTTGGCGGAACTTGCGTCCACGTTGGGCCTCACCCTCCACACTGACCCGGTCTGCCCAACACGGTTAGGAAACTCCGTGACACGGGATACGTGTCCGGACTTAACCTTCACTCGCAACATAAGACACGCAGACTGGCTCAACACCGCGGAAACCCTCGGTAGTGACCACTGCATCTTTAACATTACAATACACACACGCCCGCTAGAACGTCCCACAACACAAGCCCGTATCCCAGATTGGACGAAATTCAGGCAAAAATTTTGACTCACTTGATAACACGCCCATTTCCGAGCAGGGCTACTCAGCATGGTCCCAACAGCTGCTGACACACCTTCGCTCGCATGAAACACAGATCTAGCTCTCAGAGGCGGTTACGGACGAGGATAACCACCTCCTACACCTCTGGGAAGCCCATCGCAGCCTCGTCCGCCGTTGGCGACGCCAGAAACACAACAGAAAGCTTAAAGCTCGAATTGCCGAGCTCACCCAGAAAGCGGCTGAGTACGCGGCCCATCTCGCCGACTCCAACTGGGTGGATAGATGCAACACGGCCGCGCGACAAATGTCTAGCCGCAACACATGGTGCCTCTTTCGAGCCCTCATCGACCCAACCCAAACACGAACCCTAAACACAGAAACATTTGCAGAGAGCCATGCATGCTTTCTCTGGCAACACGACTCAACTGACACAGAAACTCCGGGACCAGTATCTGTGTACAGCCCAAGACCCCCGTGGATCATCATCCTCTTATGCAGGCAGAGAGAACACAGAGCTGGATCAATTTTTCCAGCTCCATGATCTGCGGGCGGCTCTTGCCAAAATGAAACGGGGCACTGCCCCGGGAAGGGATAAGGTCACTGTCAAGCTTTTGACGAACCTGCCCGACTCGGCATACCAGTCCCTCCTCGACTACATCAATGCGATTTGGCGCGGGGACACCCCCCTGCCAAGCGACTGGAAAACGGCTCTGGTAACCTTTATTCCTAAATCAGGGAAACCAATTGACACAGATAACCTCCGTCCCATCTCTCTCACCTCCTGTGTGGGCAAACTAATGGAGACGATGGTGCGGGACCGGCTCTCTCAATATCTTGAACAAAAACATGTATTCGCAGGCACCACGTTCGGATTCCGCCCACACAGATCTGCTCAAGATGTCCTCCTGCAACTCAATCGGGAAGTCCTTGACCCACTCGAATGCCCCCATAATGACCGGGTAGTACTCGCCTTAGATCTCAAAGGGGCATTTGATAATGTAACACATGAGATTATACTCACCCACCTAAGCCAGACCGACTGTGGTCTCAACACATTCCAATACATCAAGCAATTTCTCACGGATCGTCAATCCTACATTCGCATCCAAGATAATGAGCATGGTCCTTACCTACTCGGCACGCGGGGAACCCCCAAGGCACAGTACTTTCCCCGCTGCTCTTCAATTTGGCTATGATGCACCTGCCTGCCCAGCTCGATGGTGTCACTGATGTGCAGCCCGCCCTGTAGGCCGATGACATCACCCTGTGGGCCGCGCATGGCAGTATCAGGGACATTGAAACCAGCCTGCAAACAGCGGCGACGATAGTAGACCGCTACGCCCGCCGCTGTGGTCTTCAGCGTTCCCCACAAAAATCAGAGTTTGTGCACCTCCGCCCCTCGCGAAAGTGCACAACTCGAATCACTCTTTAGACAGTGGTCCCATACACGAAACTGACAAGATACGGGTACTCGGACTCTACATACACAAACACAGACGGTCAGACACTACATTGGCCAAACTCCGTAAGGTGGGGGACCAGGTGGGCCGCATGGTCCGCCGGGTTTCAAACAAACGCGGGGGGTTGCGAAGTAAGGATGCCTTGCGGCTGGCAAATGCCTTCGTGACCAGTCGGATTCTATATTCGACACCTTATCTCCACCTACGGAATCAAGCTAGAGGAGGATGCCCTTGAGGTTATTCTTCGAAAAATTGTCAAGCGTGCCCTGGGCCTCCCCATCACTACTTCAAACAGCCGTTTTATGGCCCTTGGGGTGGTGAGTACTTTCCGGGAGCTCCGGGAGGCGCACCTTACAAATCAGTACACGCGTTTGTCGCAAACGGAGTCGGGTCGCCGCCTTCTTGCTCGACTCCATATCCAACACACCACACTCATGGAAGACAGGTTTCGCATCCCAAAATTGTGGAGACGCGCCCTCTGCGTGCGACCTCTGCCATCGAATATGTCACACGAAGATCATAATGGTCGGCGCCTGGCACGAGCGGAAGCGCTAGCCCGACATTATGGCAACAAAACAGGTGTATACTACGTGGACGCCACCGGCCCTCACTACGGGGGATGGTACACGGCCGCTGTAGTTCACAACAGCAAAACGGTTAACGGTCTCACCTTCAGAGCCCACAGCACAACACACGCAAAAGAGGTGACGATTGCTCTCGCGGCCTCTCATTCCGACTCAAAATACGTAATTACCGACTCGCGAGGAGCCTGTCGGAACGTCAGACAAGGCTGGACTCCCTTACTAGCCTATAAAATTTACTTAAATTGCATACGGGATACGGACCCAGCACACCGCTACCTTATATGTGTCCCTGCTCATCAGGGTTTCGCAGGAAACGAGGCAGCAGACGCAGCCACCCGCGCTCTCTCTCACCGGGCTGTTTTATCCTCCCTACCCGATCAGGAACCCAATTTTAATCCGGCCTGCACCTTCAATGATATCACGACGTACTATCAAAATTGTCATCGCCTTTACCCCAGCTCATGTAAAGGTCTCAAAAAGGCGGATGAGCGGCTCCTTCTCCGCCTTTTCACCAATACATTGCTGTGCACGGCAGCCCTAAAACATTTTGACCCCTCCTTTAGTGGCAGCTGCCCACACTGTGGAGCGGTGTTTTCTGACATCTATCACATGGTGTGGGCCTGCCCCTCCAACCCGGCTATTCCCCCCATCCCCAACCCAACCCGGGAGAACTGGGAGGCGGTCCTGCTCGGCTGCCACGACTTACAGGCCCAACAAGCCTTAGTCGGACGCGCCCGAGCGGCAGCAACCGCCACTGGGGTCCCCAACTAGGGACCTCCACCTAGTGCTTGTAAGGACCGGTCCCTTATAAGCCGATCCAAACATACCTCCTGGCCCTTGTGTAAAGAAATGTTCTTACCACCACCACCCACATACACAGGTCCCGTGAACATATCAGGCTTACAGAACGCTTCAGAGTGTGCAAAAATTGCAGCATGGTCAAATAATGGATGCCGCCTATTCTGTGACACACATCAATGAACACCGCAAGTGAAACACATTGCCCAATGCCTTCGCTGGTTTAAGTGGCTGGTTCGTGGGGTTTAACGTCCCAAAGCAACTCAGGCTATGAGAGACGCAGTTTAAGTGGCTGTTGGATTCCTGTGCATGTATCTCATCTCCCACTGCTCTCCGCTACCTTCTGGTGGTGCCCGTCAGCCTACGCTCCTTTGTTTTGCGCGTTATGCACGACGACCCCACTTCGGGACACCTGAGATCTGCGCGGACACTCTATCGCATCCAAGATCGTTTCTACTGGCCCCGGATGCGTGAAACCCCTGAAGTATGTGGCTAGCTGTGCTCAGTGTGCGAGTCACAAACGCCCCGCCGGCACTCTTCCTGGTCTTCTTCATCCGGTGACGCCTCCAAGATCCCCTTTTGAGAAAGTCGGGGTAGACCTCTTGGGACCCTTTCCCAAGTCTCATTCTTGCAACCGCTGGATCGTCATCTGCACTGATTACCACACTCATTACTATGAGACGGCAGCCCTTCCATCGGCTACTGCACACCAAGTCTCCCTCTTCCTGCTGCACTTTGTTATACTGCGCCATGGGCTTCCCCGAGCGTTGATCAGCGACCGAGGGCGTCAGTTCACCGCTGATGTTGTCGAAAAACTCCTTCGTTTGTGCCAAACGCATTTCCGAAGTTCTACCCGTATCATCCGCAAACAAATGGGTTGACCAAGTGAACCAACTGGACACTCACCAACATGCTTTCAATGTCCGTCGCCGCCGATCACAAGGACTGGAAAACTGTGCTACCATTTATAACATACGCATACAATACCGCCCAACAGGAAACAACAAGTTACAGTCCATTCTTTCTCCTCTATGCCCGGTCTCCTCGACACATCCTCGACACCATCCTCCCGTTCTCCACAGACGACGAACCTGAGATTGCTGAGATCCTCTGCCGGGCTGAAGAAGCCCGCCGGATAGCCCGCCTGAGAACTCTCGCCTCACAAAAGCGCTCGAAATCCCGCTACGACGACCACCATCGCCACGTCACCTACCTCCCTGGAGATATGGTCTGGCTTTATCGTCCAATAAGGAAGCGTGGCTTAAGTCAGAAACTGCTCGCGCACTATATCAGTCCCTATGTTATCCTCCAGGCAATTAGTGACCTCACCTATCGGATTGCGCGCCTTACCAAAAGTGGCCGACGTTCTTCACGAACTGAGCTTGCCCACGTCGCGCGTCCGAAACCCTGTCGTCCTCGTGCTGACGATTGACTCTCCCGGAGGGCTTCGCCTGCGACGGGGGAAATGTTACCGACTTGTCCTCAAACCGAGCACGGATGAAGAAAGAAGGAAGAGGAAGAAGTGTGCGCGCTCGTTCGACCTTTGTCTTGTGGCACTTGTGTCGTTCCCGCTAGCCGTGTGTAGCTAGCGTACTGAACCGACTAGAACTTCTCAGTCGCGACACTAAGGGCGTAACAATATTATTCCAGAGCCCACCACTACGGCTCGTCGCCTCCGTTCACTTTCTCTACCGCCGTCCCACATTCCCTTAATCTTCGTTTTCCTTTCTTCTCTATTTTCTCTTCTGTACGCATGAGGCAGCGGAGGCGGCTCAGCTACAGAGCCAGTAGCAGGCCGTGCCTTTTCCTTCTTCCTACAGCCACAACAACTTACGGCGCGATTCAGGCGTCCACAAAAACAAGTATGACCACTGCGCTTCTCCCTTGCTGTGAAAAGTAACTGGTTCGCAGGAAGAGAAGGCGCACTGTCACACTTGCTCTGTGGACACCTGAACCGTGCCATAAGGGAAGGGAGGGAAGTATGAGTGAAAGTAGAAAGAGAGGAAGGGGAGCTATAGTGGAGGGCTACGGAGTAATTCCGACCACCTGGGGATCTTAATGTGCGCTGAAATTAGGGGGAAGTGGAGGTGGTGAAGGGTGGCTGTGCATGGCCCTTTCTCCCCCAAAGAGGGGGATAAAATGGCGCGCCACAACAGCCGTCGTTCACCACCTAAGAGGTGGCGGGTGCAGTAACGGCTCGCAAGAAATAAAAATTCGGTGGCTGGCTAGCCCCCGCCGCAAGCGGCGTTGACCTACCGTCCCAGCCCCGTAGGGCCAGGAACAGCCACTCTTCACCCAGCAGCCTTGACTTTCATTGGACCTTCAGTATCAGGAGGATAAGCAGCTTCTATGCTATTCAGGCGTGCACAAAAAATGTGACACTACTGCGAAGTTTTAGAGCGCAGCTCTTTGGCGTCCGTTCCTGGGTTTCGCGTCGTCGTCGGCCTCGTAACCAGCACCGCCCCCCTTTCATCCCCCCAGCGCTAGCAGCGACCGACTGATACCGCTGGATGCCGCTGACGCCGATAGAGAGTCAAGATAACGTGACTGCATAGAACACCGTCGCCGCCATGCAGAAAGAGGAGGGGAGGGTCCCCCCCCCCCTGTTCCTGTGTGGCGGATAGGGTGCTCTTCAGTTGCCGACGCGCCGGTTATTTCACGTAGGCCCCGGCGCGTCGACGAATACGTGACCACCTTCCCACGGCTGGACCTGGTTCTTGGCGCTGCGGAAGCGAGGGTATCATATTGTTTGCGTCGGCATCGGCGGCGTTGTCCCTGAAACCAACTCCGCAGCTGGTGTTGACTCACTATCGGCATCAGCAGCATCAGTCAGTCGCTGCTATCTCTTCCCTCCTCCCTTTATCGCGTTGTCCGCTTGCTGCGCGCGCTCATGCCCCCATCGTTTGCCGCTGGGTGTACACGCCGCCCCCTCCCCCCTCTTCCTGCGAGTCTCCGGTTGTCAAAGCGCCGGCTCGAACTTAATTCCTTTCTTCGCTCCTCCTCCAATGCAACCCCTGTGCGGTGGCAATCAGAGAGCCAGATTGGTGGCGGCGGATCTGTATATGTGCACCGCCCGAGCCGAAATTGCCGCTGCCGTTCGCCACTGCGAAATTATCTGCCAGTTCTTTCTGAGTCATGAGCGAGACGACCGGTGGAAGTCCTCCGTCTGCTGCTGCTGCTGCTAAACGAGCTGCCAGAGCAGAGGCCCAACGCCGTCGCCGCCAGAATCCAGAGCAGTAAGCGAGGCTGAAGCAGAAGCTCATCGCCGCCGTCTAGAAGACCCTGCCGTTCGCACCGCCGAAGCGGACGCTCATCGCCACCGTCGAGAGCAACCAGGTGTAAGTGAGGCTGAAGCAGAAGCTCATCGCCGCCGCCGAGAAGGGAGTCTTTGTTAAAGGAATACGTGTGAAAAAAAAAAAAAAATCTGTGATAGCGAATACATGTGTTGCTTGATTTCTTTGCCTCAATCTATCGAAAAGGTGAAACAGCTTATTTGCTGCGCTCAAATTTCGCATTAGGAAGTAACGTAATCGTCGGTAATTTTTTTTATTTCTTTCTACCAACGCATAATTGTTGCGTCGGCCTGTTTCTATGCAAAGAAATGTTACAAAGATTGTCTTCCCTTTCCTGCAAATCAACGAACAATGTCCGCAAGCGATCGATATTATTCCAGAGCCCTACACTACGGCTCATCGTCTCCGTTCACTTTCTCTTCCGCCTTCCTACATTCCCCTAATCTTCTTTTTCCTCTCTTCTCTATTTTCTCTGTACGCACGAGGCAGCGGAGGTGGCTCAGCTACAGAGCCAGTAGCAGGCTCGTGCCTTTTCTTTTCCTTCTTCCTACAGCCACAACAACTTACGGCGCGATTCAGGCGTCCACAAAAACAAGTGTGACCGATACTGCGCTTCTCCCTTCCTGTGATAAATAATAATGACTGGTTCGCAGGAAGGGAAAGGCGCACTGTCACACTTGCTCTGTGGACACCTGAACTGCGCCATAAGGGCAGGGAGGGAGGTGGGAGTGAAAGTAGAAAGAAAGGGGAGCCATAGTGGAGGGCTACGGTAATTCCGACCACCTGGGGATAACGTGCGCTGAAATTAGGGGGAAGTGGAGGTGGTGAAGGGTAGTGTGCATGGGCTCTACGAGGCTGAGACGGTAGGTCAACGTCGCTTGCTGCAATTCACGCGCCAAACAAAGGAACACCACAAGGATCAGTCATGTCACCTATCCTCTTCAATATAGCTATGATAGGTCTAGCACGAAAACTAGAGAAGATCGAAGGCATCAGGCACGCCATGTATGCAGACGACATAACAGTCTGGACGAACACCGGTTCCCTCGGGGAGAAGGAAGAAAAACTACAGGAAGCGGCCTCCTGTGTACAGAAATATCTCGGAGAAAGAGGACTCGCATGCTCGACCGAGAAATCGGAACTGCTTCGAGTGTGGAGAGGCAAACAAAACCGGACCGTCCCAACCAGTGAGAACCTGAAACTCAACATCTACCTGGAAGGAATGCCCATCCCTGAAAAGACAACAATAAGAATATTAGGTATGTGGGTTCAATCGAACCAACGCAGTAGTCACACTTTTACCATGCTCAAAACAACAACGCTACAAGTGACACGCATGATCACCCGCATCACCAACAGGCGGCATGGCATGCGCGAAGAGGACACACTAAAACTAGTTAGAAACCTGGTAGTGAGCCGAAATATGTACAGCCTGCCCTACCAGTGCCTCAACAAGAGTGAAATACAACAAGCGGATGCCCTGCTACGCAAAGCGTATAAGACGGCGCTCCGATTACCGCGCAACACGTCTACAGAAAAGCTCATGGCGCTTGGATTGCAAAACACATTCGAAGAACTACGCGAGGCGCAGCTTGAGTCGCAAAAACTCAGGCTGCTGCAGACAACGACTGGAAGAGCGCTCTTACAGAGACTCGGATACTGTGAGCAGATGCGAGAAATAGCGAGGACGGTAACGATCCCGGACGAACTTAGCCAGTCCCTCAAGGTAGCTCCAATCCCGAGAAACATGGACCCTAACCTCCACCAAGGTAGAAGAGAAGCAAGGGCCGATTTTATTCAAAAAACATACGCTCCTCAATACACGACTGTGTATGCAGACGCGTCCTCGAGAGGAGGACAGAACAAAATTGCAGTGGCCACGGTGGTCAATTCGTCTCTACGCGAAGTGACCAGCGCCTCTATCCGACACTGCACAGCAGCAGAGGCCCAGGAAGTAGCCACTTCTCTAGCGGTGGCGGAGGGCTATAGAGCTGGGCGGTCGCTAACGATACTCACGGACTCTCAAACAGCCTGTCGAAATTTCATGAATGGTAGGATTGGTCGTCACGCGCTTCGTATACTCCTCGAAGCGAGCGACAGAATTAAAAACCACGAAGAAAACAAGACCAGACACAAAATTATATGGGTACCGGGGCACATGGGGGTGGCAGGGAACCAAGAGGCTGACAGGATAGCTCGAGCATACACTACTTTCCGAGCATCCGACGAGTCCGCGGAACTTTTGCCAGCACCCAAGGCATACTCGGCCATACTAGAAAACTATAAAGGAAGAAGAATGCGATATCCCCCACCACACAGTTCTCTCACCAGAGAGGAAACTGTCATATGGAGACAATTACAGACGGGTTCATACCGAAACCTACACATACTAAACAAAATGCACCCTACCATATACGCTGACAGATGTCTGTGGTGCGATGAAAAACCAACACTATATCACATCACATGGGCATGTCAAAACATAGATGTGGTCCCCAAAATTCGAAACCTGAGTGCGGAGCAATGGGAGACTCTGCTGTCCAGCGACCGCTGCGAAGACCAGCAAGGTCTGGTACAGCGAGCCCAACGGGCGGCAGCAGCCAGCGGAGCCCTGGACTGAGGGCAACCGACCATTGTGAAAAAGTGGACGAAGTCGACGGAGAAGGCTCTTGTGGATACAACAAGCAGACATCTCTGAAGACGTCCAAAAACCGCCAAATAATATAGGGCTAAATAGTTTTTCCTCCTCCTCCTCCTCCAGCCACAGAATATTTATCTGTTGTAGGCCGTCGCTGCACCCGCCACCGCTTAGGTGGTGGACGACGGCTGTTGCGGCGCGTGTCTTTCTCTCTCTCTTTTTTTTTCTTTCTTTTCTATCTTCTGCTGTTGCTGTTGTTGTGGCCGTAGGAAGAAGAAAAAGAAAATGCATTGGCCTGCTAATGGCTGTGTAGCTGAGCCACTTCCGCTGCCTCGTGAGGACAGGAGAGAAAATAGAAAAGAAAGAAAAAAGAGGGAGAGAAAGACGCGCGCCGCACATGCCGTCCGCACGAGGCGGCGGAGGTGGCTCAGCTACAGAGCCAGTAGCAGGTCCGTGTTTTCTTTTTCTTTTTTTATTTATTGTCTGGTCTTAGCACGAGAACAAAATCAGCAAAACTCACTGAAATGATATTTACATACGCTATTTACATATGACACACTAAAATTCACGCATACACAACAAAGGCTCTAGCCTTGAGAGCCACTCGGGAGGTTCTGCTGCAGCTTTCTGGATTGCCAAAAACCTGTACATGCTTGCCGAAAATAAATTCTGGCAGGCCCTGCATCTTAATCGCAATGGTAACCCGCCATGCTTGAGCGCCATATACAGTGGAGGTCCATGAGCATAATTAAATCAAAAGGTACCCCATCCTCACTTTCTACGCATAAGTACCGAATACCATGCGGGTCTAGCGTAAATTTTTTCCTTAGCGTTCTGTGCAAAACCTCGCAAAAATATACTCCTTCCCAACAGTGTAAAAAAACATGGTCTATGGTTTCTGGCTTCCTGCATATTAATAGGTGTCATCCCCAGGGTATGAATAGTCGCTTTTTCTCTGAAAATGTTTTCACCAGCAATGTCCCGGTGTGCAATTTAGCACACAATTTTAAAAAGAAGGTTTTTGCTTCTGGCGTCACCTGCATTCTTTTACCCTTATTAAAACATCTGCACCTGGGCCTCCATCGTACAAGGCCCTGTACAAAGCCACAGGGAACCTAATGTCACACAATGCACGATACAATTTCTTTCGTTTTACACCGTATTCTTTTCTTAATTCCTACAGCCACAACAACAACCACGCTGAAATGACTCCTGTGACCCAAGACCGATCTTTTTCTTGAATAATTTCTCTTCGTTGCTGCTTCCCCTTTTATAGAGCCTTGGCAAGCGAAAAGATAATAGAAGTAAAAAACAAATATACTCAAAAGTTTGGTTTGGTTTGGTTTGAGGGGTTTAACGTCCCAAAGCAACTCGGGCTATGAGAGATGCCGTAGTGGCGGATTCCAGAAATTTCGATCACCTGGGGTTCTTTAACGTGCACTCACATCGCGCAGCACACGAGCGCCTTGCTGTTTTCCTCCACCGAAAAGCGGCCGCCGAGGCTGGGATTCGATCACGCTTCCTAAAATTGGAAATTGAATACAGGTGGGCAAAAAGCTCTACACTCTTTCTCCCTATCCGCATTCAATTTTTTACTTTTATTGCCTTTCCGTTCGGCCAAGCCCTATAAAAGAAGAAGCAACGAAGAAACATTACGTACTCTTGAAAAAGATCGGTCCCCGATCGAAACACCGAGTCCAATCAATATTTTTCTTTGAATGCAGCGTACACATCGCTGTATATATATATATATATATATATATATATATATATATATATATATATATATATATATATATATATATATATATATATATATATATATATATATATATATATATATATATATATATATATATATATATATATATATATATATATATATTCGTGTCTATAAACCATTTACATTTCGCCTCCATCCATATCATCGCACTGAACACGGACGCATCTGCGTTTCACAGGAAGCCTATTCGGCGCGCACGAACTTTCTGTGTTGCGACTGTAGGACTGTAGGAAGAAGGAAAAGGAAATGCACGGGCCTGCTACTGGCTCTGTAGCCGAGCCACCTCCATTGCCTCGTGCTGACAGAGGAGAAAATAGAGAAGAAAGAACAAATATCGAAAGCAATGCAGAATTTGCAGTGGAGAGATGCGAAAGCCTATGCACGGTACATAGCGTGCCACTCCTCGAACACAACCAGTTTCGTTGAACGCATCAAAGTTCACCGGCGTTCTATAATTGGTTTACAGGAAAGGAAAAGCGCATTATCTGTCACTCGTATCCTGAAGGCCCGTCTAGACATCGTAAAATAAATTGGCTGTGGCTTAGCTGCGCTATGCCAGGATATACGTAGCGAAAGCTAAGGTATAGCTTGGTTAGCCTTGGTTGAAATTGATTCCAAGGGCAGGTTAGTGTGGTTGCCTGGATAAACCTATTCGGCTCGTTGCCTTCGCCTGTTTTCATTCCAACACATAAGCATGGCATGTTTATCTTTCCGACTCGCTTTCCGAGCGCAGTTGTCCTCTACCGATTGGCGCCTCAAACGATTGGCGCAGTGCAAGTGTGACAGTTACTGCGCCTTTCCCTTCCTGTGAACCAATTTATTTAAGTTGAGGTGTACACATGAAAAAGCGGGGCAGATACTGCGCCTTGCCTTTCCTGTAAACAAATTATTATTAATATTAACATTATTAAGTCACATGACTAGTGAGGCGGTTGCTGTGAGTGCCGGCTCAGTGCTCCTTCCTTTGCCCTGCCGAATTTGTTTGGCTTTAGCCAAAATACTTTAGATGCTGGCGACGTATCAGCTGCATGCTAGTCCTGTGTCTTTGATTTTCTTTATAGGAAGGGAAAGGCGCGGTAACTGTCTCACTTGTTTGCTGTGGACACCGCAACCGCGCCGTAAGTGAAGGGAGGAAGGTGGGAGTGAAAGAGGAAATAGAGAAAGAGGAGCCGTAGTGGAGGGCTACGGAGTCATTTCGACCACCTGGGGATCTTTAACGTGCGCTGACATCGCACAGCACACGGACGACTTTTCGTTTCGCCTCCATCGAAACGCAGCCGCCGAGGTCGGGTTCGAACCGGGGTACTCCGGCACAGTAGTCGGGCGTGTGTCAACGAGTTGTTGTGGTTGTTGTGGCTGTAGGAAGGAAAAGAAAATGCACGGGCCTGCTATTGGCTCCTCCGCTGCCTCGTGCGGACAGAAGAGAAAATAAAGAAAGAAAGAAGAAGGAGAGAAAGACGGACGCCGCAACAACGGCCGTCGTCCACCACCACCGAAGCGGTGGCGGGTGCAATGACAGCCTACAACAGATAAAAATTCGGTGGCTGGCTAGCCCCCGCCGCGAGCGGCGTTGACTCACTGTCCCAACCCCGTAGGGCCATCGCCTGTGTCAACGAGCTTGGGTGGGGTCAGATGTTTTAAACGCCTCAGATGGCCCTTTCGTTTTAGCTATTACAGCGAACCATGTTCAAAATTGAAACAAATTCCTTACAATACTTTCTTCTGAGTCAAACATTTGATTCGAACAAAAACGTTAGTTAAAAGCAAGATGAGTAGGGGTAAGGCTACGTTTAAAATTGAGTGTTTTCTCGCTCTTTGTTTTCCCCTTTTTGCTGCTTACAGAAAGAGACTTTCTTAGCCTGTTCGTCTATTGTTTCTTTAAAAAGTGCCCTTCAGACAATTATGAGTACTTAAACGTAGCCAAACTCAAAATGCTACTCTTTTGTATTTTTTATGCCATGTGAATGTCGAATAAAACGTGTTTTTGAAAATGTTAGGAAGCGGACGTGACCTTAGTACATCAGCAGCAGGAAATCGCATTCCGCCGAACGAGCCGTAATTGGCACAGGGATGACAACTAGAAACAAATTAGACAAAAATATATAACCGCTTCTAAGGGCCTCATCTCAGATAAAGAGGGCCTATTGCAGAACTTTGTTCGCCGGTATGCAATCTGCTAATCGCTACATATTCAATTGTGTGGTTATGAATACCCCTAACCCCATAGGTTATTAAGCTGTACAGACGTGCTTCTGTCACTTATGAGTAGGGCGTGTTACTCGACCAAGACTTCTGAGAATTGCAATTGCAATCGCACCTTCTCATATCAAATAAAAAGCCCGAGTTGGCAGCGTCTGCCTCGTGACGTCACACACGCCGCTTGGCGCTTTAATGATGCTGCTGATCCAGCGGAACGTAAGGTTATATAAGTAAAACATGATTGACACCAACATGCCCATGATTCATTCGATCATTTACACCATAGTAGGCAAATTCTAAACCGACTGTTCTGTCCCAGATCTGCACGAGCCGAAGGTACCCCCAATATGTCTACAACTCAGCGGTGGATGCAGTTCTGGCTTTCCACGGCACGGAC
Source organism: Amblyomma maculatum (assembly GCF_055883805.1). Classification (NCBI taxonomy): domain Eukaryota; kingdom Metazoa; phylum Arthropoda; class Arachnida; order Ixodida; family Ixodidae; genus Amblyomma; species Amblyomma maculatum. Next base: position 9,528,057 of record NC_139351.1, on the reverse strand, counting down.
ATCCAGATGTTCGCCTACGACGATGAAGTGGCTCTCTGTAAGAAGGTGAGGCGGAGAGAAGTTTAGCTTTGTTGAACACGCTTGAAATACAAGTAGCTGCTGCGAAACACTTGCATTTATGTTCAAGATGAAATTGTATGCATGTTTATAGATGCAGTGTGAATGAATATGCTTGCTATCAGTGGTTCGATTTATTGTTTTAGTCATATTGCTTTCTTCATACAAGAAAAATAACATCACGTGATCCAACCTTAGCACGGAATGGAGGACATAGAGGAGGTCTAGTACACGTTCGGTGCTTTAAGGAAATGAAAATCATGCCTCTTTCGTTCGTGAATAAAGAGAGATGGTGAAACGAATTGTTCAGGTATATTTTTTGTAGCATGGGCAGATGCTTGCAAAGGTTCTTAAACATTTATCCATAACTCTAGAGCAGTCTGTCTACTACATAGTGTGAAATTGCACGAGACAAAACGAAACAAAAAGCACAATAAAGAGTAAAATATTTTATTCGTAAAAGTAATAAAATGTAATGAAGACAAATTATAGAAGCCTCGATCTGCGATTCAAAATTATTATCAAATTATTAAAATTATTATTTGAACAAACTAATTTTGAAATCGTGTAAAGTAAGGTCACGGTCAGAGCGTATTTATCTGTAGTTCTAGTGCGAAATAGCGATTTCCTTCTAATGCAAAGTCGAATTATTAAAGGTGAAGATATTTTTAGACCAAGTTTCGCCTTCCACATACATGAACCTTCAATTCCAGTACCTGATATAACTAGCGATATATCATTTAGCTTTCTAAATTATCCATGTATATATGACCCCGAAATGCTGAGCTCTTTCTGATTTACTTTATTATCATTTTTTAGCAAACGGTCAGATCCACCCTTCGAACAATTATTCTTAAAAATCAAACATCCTTGAGATTCTACGTAAGAAGCAATGAACATCTTTAAAGCCTAACCAGAAAACTTAACTATTATATGCCACTGAGTCATTATGCAATAAAGACGCATGAAACTTATATTTGCATGGCGACCAACCAACAAATGCAGTGAAAATAGGGGCACTTGATACGAAGCACGCCAGAAAAGAGTCAACAGCCAAATACGCAGAGAAAAGCTCAAGGGATCATTTTTGGTTACGAATGTGAAGTAGTAATTATATGTGGCAGCACATGGTTAGGGTGTAGACAAAATACCCTCATACCTGCAGTAGAATCTCAGCCCACGACCTTTAAATTTAGCTTTAAATGCTCTACCACTGAGCTACGACAGTGTCTGCTTACATTCTTTGCTATTTATTCTGGAGTGTGTTTGCCACCGCCACCCTCCGCCATTGCGGCGGACGTGGAACGTTCTGTGGCATCTTGAGCTGCATTTGGAACTTGTCAATGGGTTGTGTGAGTTATTGTTGGGCTCCATTCCCACATATATAAGGTTACATGCTTAAAGTGACCAGCTGTGTTGCTCAAGTACTGAATATGTTTGCGTAAAACACGTGCGCTCTAAACATACATATCACGGCCAGCAGCAATGGCGTCACTATGAACATATTGATGCAAAGCAAGCTACTCATTGATTTTTTTTCTTCTGCACCCTTTCACGATAACTACGAAACGATCACAAGGTGAAGCAGCATATTCAGTTATATACGGTTCATATACAGAAAGCTCCGCCGTGGTGGTGCAGTGGCTCGGGCGCTTGTCTATTGTGCTAAAAAATGTGGGATCAAATCCCGGCTGCAGCGGCCGCAGCGGCGGTGGAGGCGCAAAGTCAGGATCCCGTGTGCTGTGCGATGTCAGTGCACCTTAAAGCACCCACGTCGGCCAAATTTCCGTAGCCCTCTAAAACGCCATCTCTCATAGTCCAATCAACCAATATACAGAAAAAGAGTTGAAATCTCGTATTTGACTCATTTGCGCACGATGCGGATGCGTTTTATAACGAATAAAAGCCGTTTCTAGTTGCATGCATTTAGTAAAAAATTAATACTCATGCCTTGATATTTCTGTGCGCAGGAGTCTTAAAGCCCTTATTTATCGGTAAATAGGTCAAGATATTGCTCCAATTCGTGCTGCTAGTGGGCATTTGTCACTACTTCATTCCATAAACAGCCCTCAATGAACAATCGCGTGTAGCGTCAGCCAGATTTGGAGAACTGACCTTTTAGAGCGCCCTACGAGGGGTAGGTAGAAAGAGAGGAAGAAGATGGTTACACGGTATGACAGAGCACTGAACAGAAAGCACTGAAAGAGAAGGGGGGAGGGGGGGGGGGGGTTCTCAGTTCGCAGGACGACCAATGTTTTGAAAAGTGGACTTGTCTTCGTATTAAGCTTAAGGCGAAGACAAGTTCTATTGTCGAAACGTTGGCTTGACCTGCAAACTGAGCCTTCCCCCTTTACCCGTATCTGCCCGCTCATTCATTATGAGCGGGCAGATACGTTCGAGAAAAGTATATTGGAAATTTAACATGTATCCTCGTTATACATGATTCCTACCAGCAGCCTCCTCATTTAGATTCATACAATGAAGCATGTATTGACCAATACCGTGTTTACAAACAAAGGGGGCGCTCGTGGAGCCGCAGCCGACTGGGGATGAAACGTAGGGTTAGCGCCCGTAGGAATACATGGAACCGAAAGATGTCAAAGAAGTTTTCTGAATTCACGGGGTACCTATGATGTCGTTATTCGGTCCAGAGTAACTACGAACATTCTAGAACAGATCGTGAAAGTATGAAACCTCATCACAGAGGCGAACTATTTTTAACATACAGCGAAACGCCTGGGGGTGCGTGTTGGGAGGTCGACCCTTAGGAACACATGTGAGCACAACTTGCCGCAACATTTTTCTCCTTTCGCAGAGCACCAGAAGCGGTGGCCGGTCGTTAAACGTTGACCAGCGCTTTGAAGAAGTGTATAACAAAGTATGATGCGCCATTGCGGAGGCAGTCTATTTTTAAAATTCCCGAATAATCTATGTTGTGAATCCGCACACAACCATAAGGCACATGTAGCGAATCGCGCAGTTTTGTTTAGTGTGACATGCTGCCGCAAGGGTTAAATTACCTTGTAAATCCTGTCTGTAAAGTGAGGCATCCTAGACAAAATTACATTTAGAAAGCAGTTTTCAAACGCCATACGACAATATGGACCGAACGAGAATCGCGCAATGCAGCAGACGGCAGCTGGCGATACCCAGAGCGGCGGCCTCCAGCTCCGGAACGTCTGCTAGCGACGGCGCCGGTGGTGAATGATCATCTGCAACTGTCTGCGGTCAGTTTATCATGCTGTCAGTTCAATTCAGTCGTTCAGTCGTGTCCGACTCTTCGTGACCCTATGGACCATGTCACGCCACGCTTTCCGGTCTCTCACTATCTTCCTAACATCACATAACTTCATCTGCAGTGCCTCGAGGAAGCCATCTAACCATCGCGTTCGCTGCCTACCCCTTCTCCAGCGACTCCTCTCTTTTCATCAGATGACCAAAGTAGCTGAGCTTTAACTTTAGAATTTGACCCTCCAATGAGCAGTCAGGGTTTATGGTCGACAATATCGACTGATGCTGTCAACAGTCCCGTAAAGCATCAGACTTGCAGTACTTGCAAGGGAATGTAGTGTGCTCTGCAGCAATGACGGACTACGTGAAGGCTTATCGAAATCTGATAAACAACGCTACAATGAAAAGCTGTACATTGACGGCGTTGTGCATCCGGGCCAATTTGCTATGCCTGAAACACATTGGGAAGTCCTCTGGACTGACGCGGGTTCTTTGCCACTATTGGGCATGGCAAACATTGTAGTGTATTTGATTTTTTCTCCGAGTCGCTTCACTCCAGAGACTGTCAGGCGCACAAGTCCCTAGAGACATACAATTATTTTGAATTATGTGGGTTCGCACAAGGTCATCAACGGGCATATTTGCTAGTTAACTATTTTTTTTCGTTTATTTTCTTTTTCCTGCGGTATTTTTATGGTTCTAATATATCGTTCGGCGCTCTCTGTGCGGTGCTCTCGTCTTTGTTTGTTTTTTTTTTTCGTACGGCGCAGACCATGCAGCACGTGCACGGCCGTCGGAATATAAAGCCTCTCAAAATGTTTGCTTATGACTTGCTCATCACATGCATGTATCGCGACCCAAATAGATCAATCATTTCAATACTGACCGTCTCTACTCAGCCATAATAGATGTTTTCAGACCGGAATGACGTCGTGCCCACTATTTTGCATTTTATCATCTCAAGTTATAAAGTGAACCGTGTTTAGACGACATCATTACTGCCTTACATAGCTCATAAGCGTCGCCAGCATTCGCAATGTTTTTCTTTTTTTACCTTGAAACACAATGTTGGGACGGGGTACAAGATGTTCACAAACAAAAAATTGCATCTGGGCATACTTGCCTCCTAGACATGGGGTTCGTCTTGAAACGCGCCGCGCATATTTTTTGATCAATATGCTTTACAGAAATGTCAGACGCGAAATAGTGTTGTATACATATATTCATGGTCTTCAACAAGCTCTTAACAAACTACTGCTTTCGTAGGCGCAGTCAGCTTCTTTGCGAACCGTTCTTTACATTTCGTATGGGGCGGGCTACCGGATGCATTTATAACTCAGATTCTAGACAACGAGGGGTTTAAAAGTAGTTTGCCTCCTTAATGACGCAGCATACTTTGTGACACACTCCTTCAAAGCGCTGGCCAACGTTTAACGACCTGCGACCACTTCTGGAGCTCTGTGAAACGAGAAAAATGTTGCGGTAATTTGTGTTTACATGTGCTTCTATGGGTCGCCCTCCCAACTCGCACCCCAATACTTTCGCGATGTTTTAAAAATTACTCGCCTCGGTAATACGATTTCATAATTCCATGATCTGTTCTAGAATGTCCATGGTTGCTCTGTGCCGAATAATGACATCATAGGTGCCCGTGAAATGAGAAAACTGCGTTGAAATCTCTCGGTTCCATGTATTCCTATGGACTGTAAGCCTAATTCCCCCCCCCCCCCCCCCCAGTCGGCCCAGCCTGGTGACAGAAGTGCCACCGCATCGTACCTACGTCACAGATTGGTGTTGTTCTTTACTACCCTGTCATTATCTGCTACCGTAGAGAGATTACGAAAATCTAGAGACTCACAACAAAGGATTCTGGAGGAATCCATAGGGCCTCAAATTTATTAACGAATTTGATCCTCTAATGACGAGTGCTGTTTTCTGGAAGCCATGCTTTTTTCTGGTTATATGCGAGTTAGCATTGAGGTGACCTATATTGCTTGCAAATCTATCTTCAAGAAATATACATACAATGTATGAGGCGAAAAAGAGTGGCTGTTGAAGAACAACATCAAAGAGAGGGCCATCGGAATCAGAACAACGTAGGCACCCTGTCGATTGCTATGACAGCAACCGGCGAGCGAAGAACACCAGAATAAGAACCCAAAGGCTGTTTCATACTGCGCAAACATATAAAATCCAGTTTGAATGAGCGAGGGGAAACGGCTCTATAATGGGTATGCAAGGAGAAGAAATTATGTGACCGCTACGCTTTCCTTCATACCTATGTCAGTGTAAGATTAAGCCTAATTCATTTTCGTGACCTTTCGCACCAGGCATGAAGCCAAGAAGGATATTCTCGTCTGGGCATATTTCCTGTGTATTAGTATTCGCTTATAGATTGCTGTGTAGTGCGCATGGACCCCGTATTCGTCTTTGTGTCTTTTGTCTGGTTTTGCTTTCGTTTTCAAGTGCTGATTATGAATTTCAGTTACTCTACGACTCAGCTTCTTATATATACGTTCTTACCTCTCTTATATTTTGATCTCCAGCAATTACTCACATAGAGAATAAAATCAAGGGTCCTCTCTTGTTAGATGTCAACGACATTTTCCCTTTTTTTTGGTTACTGGGGAGCTTATCAAACGTCTGTTTTAGCATGTACTCTTTTGTCACGGTTTAGATCAATCTCAATATGCCATTCGTTAATTTTTATGGGAATTTTGGAACATTTCATGTTTTTCATTTATGAATATATTACTGGCGTATAAAGAAACCCGTTGGCGAATATTACTATTTTGCCGAACTTTTTCTTGACTGCATAATGAAATAATTGAACAAATCTTTTACTTCGGCCACGGATTTCAGAAAGTACTTAAGATTTTATCTGAAAAATGAAAGGAGCTATCATCGCATCAGCTGGATTTGCAGTTACAAGCAAACATAAGTTGTTTTTTTTCGCAAATATGCCCAAAAGAATTGTTCATAACGACAACAAAACGTGGTAAGAAATAAGGCTTTGTTCGCGCTTGCTTTACCATGTTGGCAAAAATAATGCACTGCATAATAGCAGCCTGGGAAGCAATAAAGCTTTGCTAACGTTTTAACTGGAGCCCAGTTCAGAGCTTCTTTGTTTTCTTCGGCAGCTCTGCACAATAAAAGGTCAACACCCAACTTTGCGTTTTGGCATCGCCGTGTACGACGTGGATTACGAGGATTTCTCGAACAGCTGCTCGTTGATCAACAAGTACGAAGCCTTCTCTCGGCTTCATGCTGTCCGGATCATTCTGAACTATTTCAGGACGAAGTTCAACACTGCTTCAGATGTACTGGACTGTGCGGTCCAAATCACGTGACTTACACGTGTATACTGCGAAAGCTCTGCATTGAACTATATTAAAAACGTACTTGTGTGGTGTGGTCAAACTTTTTCAGTACTATAGCAATTATATACATAACACGTTGCCTTTCATTGGTTTTGTAGCAATACTTAGCAGCATCTTTCTAGCGAGGCAAAGCACTTAAAGAGAGCGGCTACCAATTTTTTCGCAAAGGCAAGCAAGAATAAAAAAATAGCTGGAAATTAGCCTTAGTTAGATCGGTAGGTTGCGTAAGCAAAGTCGACGTAACTTTTGTATCTGTTTCTTTTTCTTTTTTTTTTCTTTTTCTCAGAAGGTCAAAGGTCAAAGGTGGCTTCTGGTCGGGTTTCTCTTTTGTTGTTCTTGTCGCACCTTTTCCGCCGCATTGCGGTGTGGATTTGAAGGTCGCTGCACTCGCTGTTCTGGGGTTTGCATCGCTTGTTTAGCTCTCTCAGGTGCATCTTTCCTACGTGCCCCCGTTTCACCGCGATCGATGTCGGTAGGATGAGTAGATTCAGCATGTAGGCAAGCATAACGAGCGGTTGCACTGATCTTTGTTGCCTTATCCATGACTTATCACTACAGACTCACTGCAACTCTCAGTGTGTATATATTTATATATACAGGGTGTTCAAAATTAGATTTTACTGATTTTTAAACAAAAAGCAAAGTGCCGTACGCTAAAGCCGTTTTTGTACATTAGTAATGCGGCCAGGCGGACACAAATTGAGGCATTGTCTCCGTAAACTCAGTAATTAACTAAAATTTAGTAATTAACTTTTGATTCGCTGAAGTTAGCGTATATGTTTATATTGAGAACTTGGAGGCCAATGCATTTTAAGGCTATTCCATTTTGTAGTTTTGGTAACGCGCCTGTGGGTCAGAGAAATAACTCAAGTTACCGACATTCTAGTAGAAATTAAGAAGAAATGGACATGGGCAGGACATGTAGTGCGAAGAGAGGATAACCGATGGTCGCTGAGGGTAACAAACTGGATTCCAAGGGAAGGAAAGCGTAGCAGGGGGTGGCAGAAAGTTAGGTGGGCGGATGAGATTAAGAAGTTCGCAGGGGTCAAGTGATTGCAACTAGCACAGAACCGGGTTAAGTGGAGAAATATGGGAGAGGCCTTCGCCCTGCAGTGGGTATGATCAGGCTGATGATGATGATGATGAAAATTTCGTCCCAGTTCGTCTAATTACGCATGCGAGACAGCGGCTTTCAGCGTGAAGCACCTCCCACGTGTGACGTAGTTGTTGCGTATTACACTCAGCCTTGCACATCTGCCTGTCCATGTGGCTTGCACTAGCGCTGCTATCGGGAATAAAAACAGCATATCATGACCCATTTTATCTTATTCATGTTTATACGGTGGCACCAAGCCTAGTTGAAAGTTATCGCTCGCTCTAGTCTGCTAGCACAGTGAATCATCCCTTTCGCGCGCCAAGAAAGGAACGCTGGCCGAGAACAAAAAGTAATCCGCGTCGCCGCTCGCGACACACTCTTGCAAGGCAGTGCCATACGCAACAGCTGCGTCACACGTGGGAGGTGCTTCAGGCTGAGGGCCGCCGTCTCGCATGCGTAATTAGGCGAACTGGGACAAAAGTTTAGACGTGCGCATCTCAGGACACAGCCGCGTTACTAAAATTCTACAAAATGGATTAGCCCTAAAAAGCATTTGCCTCCAAGTTCTCAATATAAACATATACGCTAACTTCATCCAATAAATAGTTAATTACTAAATTTTAGTTAATTACTGAGTTTACGGAGACAATTATTATCCCAATTTATGTCCGCCTGGCCGCATTACCAATGTACAAAAACTGCGTGAGCGTACGGCATTTTGCTTTTATTTTAAACAATCAGTAAAATCTAACTTTGAACACGCAGTGTATATATATATATATATATATATATATATATATATATATATATATATATATATATATATATATATATATATATATGAGTGAAGGAAGACGAAGTTGCAAGGCGTCGAAGAAGTGTTGCTTGCGCTTTTGCGTCTGTGCAGCGTGCTGCCGTTGTGTCTGGGCTAACCCTCTGCTATCCTTTGTATCAAGAATCACCGTATACGTGACATTTTAGTGGAAGGGCTGGGTGTAACGATCACCTATGTCAGGGTCTCCATCTGAAAGACGTTGCGCCAGCCCTGTGCAATTGGGCACACCAGGGCATCGCTCCAGTCGACGGCTCCAGGGACTGTCTCCGGAGGTTCAGCCATTGGCCGCCGCCATGACATCCAGTGCTTCTGCTCAGCAAGTAACCAGCCGTCGCACCGGCCGTGAAACTACACCTTGCAGGCCCCTGGGGTACCGAAGTCTTTTTATGAGGACCTCTTTGAGAATGTGGAGGACTGGTTCCATCAGTTTGAACGTGTCGCTGTTTTTAACCAGTGGGACGATGCTGCCAAACTGAGGAACGTCTACTACAGCGTTCAGGATGGCGCCCGTAGCTGGTTCGAGAACCGAGAGCAAGTGTTAACATCGTGTCGGTAATTCCGGCGTCGACTTCTTGAGGCTTGCACTAGCGCGGATCGTAGCGATCATGCAGAACGTACCCTTTATTCTTGCTTCCAGATGTCGAATGAGAGTGCCCAAGCATACGTCGAGGACATGACGCACCTCACAAGGAAGGACACCTCCTTTGTGTGGAACTCTGAGCAGCAGACGGCCTTCTCTTTGCTTCGCGAGCGCCTTCAAACATCCCCTGTTCTGGCGCACTTCGATGAAGCGGCTGACACAGAGGTGCACACTGACGCCAGTAGTATCGGTCTTGGCGTGGTCCTTGTTCAGCATCAAGACGGGATTGAGTGAGTAATAGCCTATGCTAGCCGCACTCTCTCTCGTGCCGAAACGAACTACTCCACCTATGAAGTTTCGCTCCTACCAGTACGGCCGACCATTTAAAGTCGTCACGAACCATCATTGTCTGTGCTGGTTGGCAAATCTGCGTGACCCATCTGGACGACGCCGGAGTTTAAGGCTTCAGGAGTTTGACATAACTATTGTTTATAAGTCAGGCCGCAAACACGAAGACGCTACCCGCTGTCACGAGCACTCATTGACACTGGCGATGCTGTAGCCGATGATAACAGCGGCTCTAGGAGCTCTCAGTGCATCTGAGATCAGGGATCGACAAAGAGCTGATCCACATATCCTTCCACTCATCGATTAACTGGAAGGGCGTGATACGACCCTCCCTCGACACCTATCTCGGCGCCTTGGGTCTTTCTGTATGCCGCAAGGCGTCTTGTATAAAAAAAACTCCCAAGGCCAAGAAAGACCTTAGCATCTCGTAAGCTCTTTCTTACCACACGAGCTGCGTGCGGATATTCTCCTTACTTGCCACGACGAACCGACATCTGGTCGTTTGGGTTTCTTACGAGTGCTTGCTCGAATGCGCAACATGTATTACTGGCCAGGTCTCTCCGCAACTGTGAAACGCTGTGTAAGAAGCTGTCGCGAATGCCAGCGTCGTAAAACACCACCGCTGAAGCCTTATCAAGCCCGTTAGAGCACCACGTGTTCCTTTCGACAAAATCGGCATGGATCTCCTTGGCCCTTTCCCTTTGTCGAAGGCGGGAAACAAATGCATAGTAGTAGCTACTGACTGCTTGACTCAATACGCTGAGACAAAGACAATCCCTCATGCCACAGCTTCCGAACTAGCTGAGTTTTTGATGCCCAAGATAGTCTTGCGGCATGACGCCCCTTTGTACGTCATTACCGACAGACGGACAGCTTTCACTTCGCAGCTCATTGACGACATATTTGAGCTGAGTCACACGACCCATTGCAAGACCACAGCGTACCATCCGCAGACCAATGGTCTTACCGAAAGGTTGAATAAGACGATTGCGGACATGTTGTCAATGTACGTAGATGTTCAGCACAAGACCTAGGACGAGGTCCTGCCATACGTCACATTTGCGTACAATACAGCCTTACAAGAAACACCGCGCTTCACACCATTTCGACTTGTGTACGGACGTGAATTTCAGACCATGCTCGATTCCATGATCCCGTGCCCAGATTATAACCAGCTTTCCCAGATGACCAGCAATATACCAGCCGCGCTGAGGAAGCCCGCCAGCTCGCCCGTGTGCACATCGGGCGGCAGCAGACCTCTGATGTGCACCGCTAAAACCTCCGGCACCGCAAGGTTGACTACAATCCTGGGGACCAAGTCTGGATGTGGACACCAGTTCGCCGTCCAAGCTTGTCAGAGAAGCCCCTTTCCCGCTACTTCGGGCCGTACAAAGTGTTGCGTCGTGTGAGTGGCCTCAGTTATCAATTTAGTCCAGACGGCGCCGCACTTCTAAAACGCCGATAGCCCAGCTCGGGCATTGTGCACATTGTGCGGCTGAAGCAGTAATACCAACGATAACGTACGCCCACCCCCTGTGACCACTCTCTTACTTTTCACATCGTTCTTACCGGCCGTCTTAATCTTTAATTTCAATCCTTTTTTCGGAAAGGGGCATAATGGCGCCTAGCGTTGCCAGGTAGCGCATGACTGAGTCAAGGAAGACGAAGTTGAAAGAACGACGAAGTGTCGCTTGCGCGTTTGCGTCTGTGCTGCTTGCTGCCGTTGTGCCTGGGCTAACCCCCTGCTATCCTTGGTATCCTGAATCATTGTGTACGTGAGAATTGCTTGAGTTTGGGTTTAAAATGTTCGAAAATTGTACAGATGCAGGAAAGGGGAAGAAAGCAGAAAAAAATCTGTAAAACAGCTGTAGCACAAGATATACTTCACGCTTTCGCGAAACAACCGATCAATCACCAAACCTCTCAAAAGCACACGTGATGCATTAGATTCTTTGAATAAACGAAACGATATCACTATCAAACGCGCGGACAAAGGAGTGGGCACAGTAAATGTTGATGCAGAAAAATGCATAGAGGAAGGAAACCGCCAAATTAACAATACTCAGTTTTACAAATCCCTTCTTGCAGACCCCACCGCCGAACATCACAATACTATAACGACCACTGTGAACCAACTAACCCAGAAAGAAGAAATAACACCTCGAATAAACAAGGCGCTTGCAGTAGCCAACCAGTCTCCGGGACGGTTCTACATTCTCCCAAAAGTCCACAAAAAACAAACCAGGTCGAGTATTGATTTCCAGCATCGGCATGCTCACGAAATCTATCTCCGCTTACATAGACTCCATAATCCAACAAATAAACCTCTCTCACCCGTCCTACATACATGATACCAGCCACTTTCTCGAAGAGTTAACGAAAGTAAAAGTTCCCGAAGGCACGCTACTTGTGGTTTTCCTCTACACTAATATTACACACGATGATGTCATCCAGGCCCTAGTCACAGCTTACGAAAAACACAGCAGCATAGGTTCCCCTAGCCCGATAGCAATTATGACGCTCACCAGGTCAGTATTAGAACTAAACTCATTCGAATTCAATATTAGCTATTACCTCCAAACAAGCGGCATGGCCATGGGAACTAAAATAGCACCAATTTACGCCAATATATTTTTACGAGTGGAAGTCACGCACCGATGTATCACACCACTCTGAAATCGCTGGGCACCGCTTATACGCACCACTCAACACTGAGCGTCTTCTTTTCATTCCTAGAAAAGACGACGCTCAGTGTTGAGTTGTGCGTCTAAGCGTCTAAGTCAACAGGCAGGGCTAAACATATAACTAAAGACGCCTGGGAGACCCTTCTGCGAAGCTCAGACCCAAGAGCCCAAAGAGAAGTTGTTCGACTGGCCGAAGATGCCGCCGGAGTCCAAGAACTACCGGCCTGCAACTAAGGCGACTGTCCCACCTTCCGGGTCTAACCCCCGAAGAACGGGATAGTCACTCTGTTTGACGAATAAAAGTTCTCTCTCTCTCTCTCTCTCTCTCTCTCTGAGCGTCGTCTTCGTTCACACACGCAGACACATTTTTCTTCACTTGCTGAATGCCAGCATGGTATACCACATAACATTACCCCCGCCGCAGAAGCACAGTCCCGGTGCGTTCTAGGTAAACGAAGCAGGGCGTGAATGATACGGCTTGAGTCGTGTCACATGCACAATGTCGGAAGCTTGTGATGCAGAAGACTTCGGGTTCAAAGGTTCGATTTCCTATTTGACGTCGGTGACTCTGCGCGAGATACGGTAGGGGCCTGTGTAGCGTGGTAGAAGTCTTTCGCACAAGCCCACCCGGCGTGATGGGAACCAGAGCAGAACGAGAGAGCCTGGGCGACTGTTATAACGGGATTGCTGGGAGCCTTGCGAGGCCAAGAGCCTGTCGCGAGCAATGAAATGCGACGAGCATCTTTAGCGCGAGAGATGGCATCACGAGCCTAAGTAGTAGTGGCGGCATCAGTAGTGGGTAGCGATGCATCAAATGGGAGTAATGGGTGTTGGCCAAAGAGCAGATAAAAGGGAGTGTAGCCAGCGGTATCATGACGAGAAGAGTTGTAGGCAAATGTTACAAAGGGTAGAATAATGTCCCAATCTCGATGGTCACCGGAGACATACATTGATAACATATCTGTGAGCGTACGGTTGAGGCGTTCTGTCAGGCCGTTGGTATGAGGATGATAGGTGGTGGTAAATTTGTGGCGGACGGTACACACACGAAGTAGCTCTTCAACCACTCTGGAGAGGAAGCAGCGACCACGATCCGTGAGTAGTTCACATGGGGCACCGTGTTGTAGGATCACGTCGTGGAGGAGGAAATCAGCGACGTCTGTAGCGCAGCTGGTTGGTATCGCGCGGGTAATGGCGTAACGCGTAGCAATATTTATGCATCATATCGAGTCAAATTTATTTTCCTCAAATTTGTTTAAACCAGTCTTTTCAAGCGATTCATTGACTATAAATTCATGATATGGACAGACATAGAAAGATTGAAAAGCTGCAACTGCCTGCGGATGGTCCTTACGAATCATCATTATTCGGCTCCTATCATTGCCGACGCTATTAGTAAGGTTACCAAACCAAGCCGCGATAATTTTTTTAGGAAACACCAAATTGAGCCTGCGAATTCTCACTCCTCAAACCTGATACTAACCTGCAAAAATAACGCCCCCAACATCAACAGAATTTTGAAGGAGCACTTCAATATTATTGAGCAGAGTGACTGACTCTCCAAAATTTTCCCAAATCCTCCACGGGTAAACCACAGATGGCCCAATTACGTAGTCGATAAAGAAGTAAATAAACGCTCTCCCGCAGGTTGCCTACCTTGTGTCAAAAGTCGGTGCCAGTTGTGCAAACACATGCAGACATCAAAACAGGCTGAAAGCACACATTCCGCTTTCAAACATGACAAAAAATAAAACCTTAACAGCGACTCTGGCAACCTTGTATACCTACTGGTACGTGGTCACTGCCAGATGCAATACATAGGTCAAACCTACACTCCCTTCAGAATCAGATTCAATAACCATTGCGCACACACCAAGTCACTACCTTACCTTCCTCTATCCAAACACACTAATCAAACAGGTCATGAATTTGAAAAACTAAAAGTTACTCTGCTAAAAGCAGCTTCAGAACTAATCGTGAGCGTGAACAATGTGAGTCATATTTTATTCATAAATTTAACACAGTGGATTCCGGGAATCCGGGATCACTAACCCATTGAAGCATTTCAAGTAAGAGATTCACTGTGAAGATAACCTTAGAGCTGCGTTTAGGTAGCTGCCTTCACAAAGAGATACAGCCGGCGCCGTCGTCTGAGTCATACCCACGTTTCTCCCCAATCCTTCACTCCAATTATTGCCCCCCCCCCTTCCTCCCCGCTTTTCTTCCTTTGCTACTCTGCCCGCCCCCTCTTTCTCAGCCGAAGATGAAACTTGCCAACAGCTTGCCCTCGTGCTCGTGGCTGGTGAAGTGAAAGCAAATTGGAAGAACATGATGACTTTGTTAAGAGATTTAGGCACACGTAACATGTATTTGTACTCTTGCTTAGGAGAAAATGGTTATTTTGAGGGGATTGCTAATTGTCACGCGCTCATTTACACAGACACGAAATTTATTATTCGTTCCAAGATATCGCTGTGAGCTGCGTGTCAATTACTCGCTTAGCTCTGTTGAATGCATGACAACATATAATGTACTACTTATAATGCTTATTTTACATCGAACATACGTTGGCAACACAGTGAATTTTGCTGCTTGCTCCGTACTTAGAAGGCATAAAAAGATAAAAAATTAAGTTGGTCATACATTATACAATATTCATAAATGAGACTGTTGAGGAGCATAAGTGATCAGCATGTCTTCATATGACAAAACACTTGCTATTAGCTATTAGTATTTTAATACATTATGACAGTTCTGGAACGAAATGTGTTTTAAAGTTTTCCTCCACTGTGCCTCTTACCGCCGAAAATAATAAGGGCAGAAAGCATGCGTAAAGAAATTCGTTTTGGCAGGCACACTGAAACTAATCTTCTGAAATACGTATGGACATGAACAAAGGCACAGGCTTCATCCTAACTAAAAGCATTCCATGACTGATTTCCATGCAAGAGCTGCAGTAACTAGTTTAAAACATGCTCTTCGTAGATTTTTTCGGCCAACAGTGTGAATATGCACATATTTTACACTTCAGGTGCAATATGTTTTTCTCAGAATTTCACTGCTGAAGATTACCCCGGGTGCTCCGAAGAGTCGTCAACCGTATAAAATATTAAGGGCAGTAAGCATGCGCAAAAAAATCCGTTTTGGCATGTACACTGAAACTAATCATCTGAAATATGTATGGTCATGTACAGGCTTCATCCGATCTAAAAGCATTCCATGACTGATTTCCATGC
This sequence comes from Amblyomma maculatum, assembly GCF_055883805.1. NCBI lineage: Eukaryota > Metazoa > Arthropoda > Arachnida > Ixodida > Ixodidae > Amblyomma > Amblyomma maculatum. Next base: position 9,512,610 of record NC_139351.1, on the reverse strand, counting down.
AAGACCTGCAGTAGTTAGTTTAAAAAATACTCTTCGTAGATTTTTTTTTTGGCCGACAGTGTGATTATGCACATATTTTGACACATACGGTGCAATTATTTTATCTCAGAAGTTCGACTGCTGAAGATTACCCCAGATGCTTCGAAGAGACAACCAAATGTAGACGTTTCCCATTCTGCTGTCCAATATTTAAATGTTATTGTTCTTGCCAAGCGAAGTAACTGCAGGCACTCCGTATGCAGCTAAATATATTTGTGTAATTAAACTGCGCTTTTTTATAATTTCCAGAAAAAAGCACGGAGTAAGGTATCTTAAACGATAAGATATGTGTCATAAAAAGGGGGTTGTCGACATGCATTCTGAAAAGTTGAAACCAAAATTTTATGTGTAGGGAAAACGCCGTATCAATTATTCAACCACATCAAATATACCGCATCCACGGGCTTCACATGATCAGATAATTATGGGAATAGGGATAAAAGGAGAACAAATAGCTATTTTAAGATAATCATCTTGTTTTCGCATCAACTGCGTTGTTCATTATACACGATTTTTTTTTGTTTTCACGCCATTTTACTTGATACATGAAGTTCTATTTTTTTTTTACATTGACCAAAGTCTACTTATTACTCTCGGCAATAATAAGTAGGGACATATCAGTATGGTTCGTGCAATAACGGAGTCTCAGAAATCGTGCTAGTGAATTAAAGGTTTCGCAGTAGCTCCTCACAAAGTTTTGGATAAAAAGCTTATCGATAAGTAGTATACATAGTATACAATATCAGCAAATATTATATCAAACCAGCTATCCCTTTCGCGCTCTTATTGTGTGTTAGTCTATGGCACTCAAATTACATTGGCTAAAAGGTGTATTTTGGTTGCTTTTAAGCGGAGAAGTCCGCTCGTGTTGCCAATTATTGGCAAAATGAGGAATGAAGCGCCAGGAAAATGAGAAAAGCCCCAAAAAATAGCGGAACCTTCTTTACGTTTTGAGGTTGCTTAAACGCGGCAACGACTGCGGTCGTCTTGGGATAAGGCCGGACGCCGTCACTGTCGACGAGACTACCAAGCACCAACGCCTACCGCTCACCAAAGCGGCACTTTGAATCCAGAACGAAGCCAGCTTGGCGCAAGCAGTCGAGGACCAGCACTACACGGTCGTTGTACTCTTTGAATGTCCGGCCAAATATGACTACGTTGTCCAGGTAGCGCACACAGACCTCCCATTTCCGTTTCACGTGGTATAGCTTACATGAATCTTTCAATGTCGTAGGCGCATTGTACAAACCGAAGAGCATAACTTTAAATTTGAAATGTCCATCGGGAGGGATGAAGGCGGTCTTCAGTGCATCGGAGTTCATCGGGAGTTGAGCATTCGTTGGGGATGCTGCGACATACCGCTCAGGTAAATCTTTAACCAACGCGACTGATATTGGCGTATTCTTTACAAGAAGCAAACTTCATTCCAGCTGGTAGAGGAACTGGCTTTGAGGATCAATTAATGGTCAGCAGTCACATGAAGCCCTGGGTTGCCGTCACCAAACAATAAGGTATCAGAACAGATGTCTTCGCGCAGTTCGAATAATTAGACGTCATGGTCGCATCAAAAGTTTCGGTCGCCGAGCGAGAACACGAAACCGGAATGCACTGAATAGACATCTGGGGAACCACAGTATCATCGCACACCCACACGGCGGGGCAGCCTTTAACACTGATCTTGTAGGTGCGGCAGTCTACGGTAGCTCCACACTTACGCCGAAAATCAATACCAAGAATTACATATTGCGTGGAGTACGGTGGTACGGTGGTACGGCGCACGCCGCCGAAAAGGCGTCTGCTCCAAGACACATTGACAATACGCAGTTCAGCGGGCTATAAAAAATCTCAACCAATGCTATGAAAATTTGCATCACCGTTCCAAGAAAGCATGATTTAGGCCCCATAAAGGTTTTAAACGACAACCTCATAATTACAATAGTTGCACTGTCCACTAACGCCGTTGTGGAAATACCATCAAGTGATATATGGATCATATTTTTGAGCATAGTCACGGAAGAAAGTATTTCTGCGTTAGCGATCGTTCTCCGGCGGCCTCATCTCCAGCGGGTGTGGCGCCTAGTTATTTATTTATTATTTAATTATTTTTTATTTATTTATACAATACTGCAGGCCTCGTTTCGGCACAGGCAGGAGAGGCATACAAAGTACAGAATTATTACATTAGCAGACGTAAGAACAAAAGGGCCAACTTAATAGTGTGCACAATAGCAATGCAGCCTACCAGCTGCGATAACAAAATGGTTAAAAAGAACACTCGGTTTTGTAACCAAACAATTCCCAAAACAAAAAAACCGTCAGTAGAGTTTAAGCAGTGAGAAGGAAATATAACACAAAGATCAATTTGAGTAATTTATAATTCACAAGAAAATGAAATCAGTAATTCAAACGGTCAATGGAATCAATACTGTTTAGTAGCGGCTGAGGTAAATTATTCCAATGATTTACAGTACGTGGGAAAAAGAATATTTAAGAATGTTAGTTCTGGCATTATAGGGAGTCAGAGAGTCAACATGCCGATGACGTGTTCGGCGTGCTGCCATTGGCGTTACATAAGGTTCAGAAGTGAGGGTGAGGAGATTATTTTTAGGAAGAAAAATAAATTTCAGCCGTTGTATTTTTCTTCCTATTTACAATGTCTGAATTCCATGTTGTCTCATTATTTCTTTGGGGGAGCAGTCATACGGTATTTCGAAAAAATAAATCTGATTGCTTGAGACTGGGAGCGACGCCGCGCGAATGGCGAACGATGTGCATGAAAAGCGGGCTGTGGAGTCAGACTCCGGGTCGAAAGCCGGGTAGTGGTTGCATACGCCACGAGGCTGACACTGGCCGTGTGGAGGAGATGGCCAGAACTGAGAGTAGTCAACTGGTCATACCGTGGTGGTGGACGACGGCGGCATTGTCTTGAAATATTACCCGGGTTTCTGCTACGCTAACAGAAGGGAGTGAGACTTAGAAGGAGTAGGAGCCGAAAGCACTCAGTGTCAGGGTGTGGATGATAGCCAGGGTCGCGCAGATCTGCAAACTTGGGTGGACGCCTAGGTCTTGGCGGGCGAAGGTCGTTACGCTGATCAGGATGCCTAGAAGAAACAGAGCTTGCTATATGTTGCCGCAGCATTCTTTCGAAAAGGCAGGGTATGCTGTGGGAACAGAAATCTCAGGGTGGGATTACGCTGCGTAGGCAAGTTCGCACAAAAAAAAAATGGGTGGGACGACACTGGTAAGGTGGGCTGGCTGTGGGAATATTACCGGAGGAGCTCTTCAACAAAGATTTGCCGGGTAGTCGAGGTAATGTACGCGAAGACATACTCGTCAACACTATTGACGGTTCTCATACTGGCCAGCCTTCCACCTTAGGCGTTATTCGACAAATCTTTAGCACATCGACTGTGTAGATGTGACGATTGACAGCGGAGGCAGTCTAAGGATCATATTTAGTGATGACAAAGGTATAGGCATCACCTGAAATGCCTTTCAAATGATTTTGACTTCGTCCTAATCCTATATGCGAGAGTCAATGATCTTGCAGAGTTTGAGGACCTCTTCAGTATAGATAGTGCATGTCCCTCCAGGTAGTTGGTCACGATGGGCCAGGATCTGCTAGAACCGTTTCTTGCGCGTTTACGAGTCGCCGAAACAGTTTAGGTTCAGTATAAAAGCGCTCCCATGTCGTCCGCGTGTCCTCTTGCTTTTAAAACCAGATAAGGCCGGTGTATATCAGGAAGAAACGACGTTTTCGACCCACCCAAAAGAGAACCATTAGTGGACTTCTTACAACATGTTAAAAAAGCTAGGACATATAGGGCCCATTCAGATGTCTTATAGAGTTCTATGTCTTTGTGTCTTAGTGAGTTTAAGTGTAGACGTTGAGAAGGTAACTTCTCAAGATTTTAACACCTAGGGTGCGGTAAAATGATTGTAAAATATAGATTATAAGTCATCTGGAAGTACTCTTGCGTTATCTATACCTATATATATGCCATCTATCTGTGCCATGCAGCGGTTCCTCCCGCTGCACGGCACAGATGAGCAGACCCCACCGGGAAACATTGTGATTCAGGGCACCTTGACGAATGTAAACGTAACAAACCTCACTATAAGAGAGGTTCTGTGCTGGACACCGCGTTTCGCAGTACCCAAACTGGCGGCTAAACAACTTGCGTTGGTCTATAGTACGCTCTGTACAGAGCAACGAAATTTGTGTGGTTAAAGCATAAACAATGTGTTCTCCAAAGTACCCCTTCAGAAATTTGTTATCGATTTTGGGAAACGGCTCTCAGCTGCTACACGCGACACATTGACAAATGTCGGTCATGAAACGAACCTCTCACCATGAGTTCGGGGACTCACATCCTGATCATGCAATCGAAGAGTGCGTGGTTGGATACCAATATGGTCAAGGGCATGTAAAGGCCGACAAGCTGGACCTATGCCGAGATTGATATAGATCACAAACGCCCTGGTCCGGTCATATTCGCTTTTCCGGTACAGTTGAGAAACTGCAATTTGTGGTGGACTCAGGCACAAAATGACTTCAGTTGTGGCAGTCTCGGGAATTGATATCAGGCACAGTCATCGAGAAGGTGTGCTCTGTGTTCGCCACCTTTGGTATTCAAGAAATGGCTATCAGGCACTCAATTTACCTCGACCGGCGTGAAAGATTTTTGGCAGCTCAACGGCATTCTATATCTCTAAGGCACACCATACCATGCCGACACCAAACGTACAAGTTGATAGAATGGCTCGGGATAAAAACATAGCACTACGAAAAATACAAGGAAACATTGCATGTCGGCTGTCAAGGTTCTTTTTAGCGTAACTCTTCGCGATTCACGTGACAACTCATGTGTTTTATGCCAAACTTATGTTTCGACGTCAGCTTAGAGCGGCCTTAGATATGTTGCGTTGTACTTCTACCCGTGTTCCGAAACAGCAGAACACTCCTGCTAGAATACCGGCATGCACGACTATATGTTCTCAAAAGTTGTTGGCTGCTAACGCCGCCAGGAAGATTGGCAAGATTTCGTACGCAGTCTCTCTGGCCAATGGCGGTATACTGCAAAGAATGCACGCCGCCCACTTTCAAAGGCACCAGATCTCCAATGTTGAACCTGAGCGATCCTCCGAACGTAAGTTGTGGAGACATCGTCACGCCAATACCTGGAGAGAATAAAAATGATGACTATTCGTATTCGGTTATGAACGGCGAACTGGCAGCACCTACATGTTCTTCAAAGTCCGTGCGGGAAAGGCGCATTAAAAAGCCGAACTTTTAACTACATGATAGTTTGAGGATATAGTATATTCCGAGCATCCGACGAGACCACAGAACTCGAGCCAGCACTCAAGGAATACTCGGCCAGACTAGAAAGATCTACAGACAGAAGAATTTGATATCCCCCTCTGCACAGACCTCTGAAAAGAGCGTAAGCTGTCTTTGGGAGACAATTACAGACAGGTTCATACTGTCACGTAGTGGTGACAAGGCCGTACACGCCAAAAGAAGACACAGGCGTGATGGTACTGAAATAACTCTTTATTGGGGCTGACTTGCGCCCGCAAAGGAACTAAGCAACTCGGCGGCGGCGATAGCAACAAACGTGTTCGTCGGTCGTCGGAAAAAGATTGCCCGTCACACTCGGCAACGCTCAATTTAAAGGCTGCACAGAACAATCTAGATAACGTCGCAAACAAATACCAGCACGGGCTGGAACATTGTGGAAAGACACCCGAGTGGCCGGAACCTTCGAGGCAGATCTCGGTGCATCTTGCGCTACAACAAAACTGATAAAAGTGTGACTCGCGACATCGTGCATTAACAAACAAAGATTACGGAACTGATAAGCGTAGCAGGGGGCGGCAGAAAGTTAGGTGGGCGGATGAGATTAAGAAGTTCGCAGGGGTCAAGTGGATGCAGCTAGCACAGAACCGGGTTAAGTGGAGAGATATGGGAGAGGCCTTCGCCCTGCAGTGGGTATAATCAGGCTGATGATGATGATGATGATGATGAAGCGGCCCAGAATCAGAGTGATAAGCCTGTATGCCGCCGGCTGTTAAAAAACGACAAATACTGTTTTGAAGGTTTCGCGGCAATACCAAACCTACACATACGAAAAAAATGCACCCTACGGCATGCGCGAACATAGGTCCCAGGTGCGACGAAAAACCCCAGACTATATCACATCTCTTGGGCCTGTCAAAACATAGACATAATCCACAGATACAAACCAAGGTCAATCTACAACTGGTCGCGCAACTTGGAAGAAAACGCGTGCAGCTGCCTACTGCCAGCGGCATCAACTCGATGATGAGGGCTCCTGCGAACTGTGAGGCAAATTACTAGCGTACAGAAAAAAAGATCTGCCAGAACTCCAAAGAACTAGAAAGTAAACATAATATTCGCGCTCAGGAATGAATGCAGTTTTTGTTTCTTGCATAAGAAAAAACGTGTCACATTTTTAATAATTTTTTAACTTGTTTCTAACGGCCTCTCTCGGCCACTTATTATACGCTGCGTAGTTGCCCAAAGCCCAGATATGGCTCAGACCAAAGCTTTTTTCATCCGCGGAATGGTTGCGTCATCGGCCCCGGTTCAACGTTCATCGTTGCGTGCTGCGTACACAGTGGGTTATCTGTAACAAACTGTCAGCATTTCATTTTGCTGGTTGTGGTAGAGCTTTACAGCAAGGCGAAGAGTGTCTGTGCTCGATGAGAAACTGATTGCCGCTGCATGTGCGCATTTCCGGACGATGGGACAGTGCTGCGTCACAGCCCGGCGGCTCGGCTCGGCCTCCCAGGCACGTCGCAAAAGTGGTGGCTTGTTTTACGGATACACGTCTGCATGAGCGGCGTATCGCTACATGTTTTAATTGAGCGGTGAAGGTGAGATTTTATTGCCCCCAAGAAGCGTGTCGCATTGCTCAAAGCCTTCCGTTCCGCTCCCCTTGCTGAGTGTTTTGCTTAATGCGTCGTATTACCGCACCAACGTTCGCTGAACGTGTTTTAGCTGTTATTACAGTGATGTTCCTATTGTCAATGGGATCTTTCTCATGAACATGTTAAATGCTTAAGTTGTAAATTTGTAACCTCACATTGACTCCTTTCAGTGGCAAATGAAGTGCGAGTGAAATATGGGAATCATGAATAGGGCGAGATTTATTGGAGCGAAGCTATATCGTAGATATTTTCACTTTTCAGACGCATTAACTTCTAAATACTAGCAATCCCAATTTGAATTGCTTACCTAAGCTCTTACAGGTTGGCGTTCTAGCGCTATCGTTAGTTATTCCGTTTGTTTTTGTTGTTCTTTGACGCTGATATGTACTTACTTTGTTAGCAAGATATTTTACCCTTTTATAATCTCACCGCGTCTCGTTTGGAGACCTACGCTCAGGTCATTTTGTTTTCACGAGGATTTCATGAAGACCGTGACGAATTAGCGGTGGTCACTTTCCTACACTTAAAGATTTCATTGTCTTGAAGCGTCTATGTAAGCAATCGTGAATTAATAAAGCCTGGCTTTCTATGCAGCACAGCTTCACTCATTTATGCCCTTAGTGAAATGCCTCAAGCCATGTGATTCTATCTATGTGCTTGCTGAATTCACTTGAAGGCCCTTGTTCACAAACGTGTCCGAAGAAATAAGCCCCAGAATGCGTTTACATGACGCGCGACGAAAGACTAGGCTGACGACGACGGAGGCAGAACGATGCTATGATAAGGTGGTTAAAGATGCCGTAACATTTCAGTTAACGTAAAACTTGACAGTAGAAATCCATGTCAAGTAAAGTTGGCTGAACAGTTACGGTGTCCATTTTTCTGCCTTATCCGAGCATCGTTCTGCCTCCGTCGTTGTTGGCCTTGTTTTTCGTTCATAAGTAAAAAGACAATCAAATTCCCCGCCAAAAGTACGTCACTGTGACGTCACAAGCAACGTCACGTGTTTGTTGTGCCTCACAGTTCGCAGGGGGCGCTGGGAAACTAAATCCTCGCTCAGAGTCGACACGCAGGCTTCTATGGGAGTTACGCTACCATTTGTTCTTCTACCATGTACAAACTCCCAGCGCGGAGGATAGGGTGAATGCTGTCAAAAGACCGCTACGAAGACTAACAAGGTCTATTCCAAAAATCTCAAATGGCGGCAGTTGCCAGCGGAGTCCTGGACTGACGGCAACCGACCATTGGTTTGAAGCGGAGGAGTTCGACGTAGAAGACTCCTGGGGATAGATCGAGAATCTATGAATACTGCCCAAAACCGCCTAAAACAGCATAAAACAAAATAAAGTTTTTCCTTCCTTCCTACCTCCGTTAGAACTCGAGGGGTGCGAGAGAAGTGTTATATACTGCTAGGTGACTCGTTGGGCCCATCGCGACACGAACGATGTGTCTGTGTCGCGCGCTCTTATCCGATCCGAGCACTGCACTTGCCGGCGATGGAGTGGCCACGGCTATTTCCTGTGAAATCGTACTCCTTAGCCGATACTACAATGTTGTATATGTAATATCGTATATATGATTTAGCTTCCTGTAACGATTTGGTGTAGGAATACTATCGCTTCGCAAATATTAAAGTGCGGTGACATCACACGGTAAATAGGGTTTTGAGTTTCTTCTTCTAACCACGTCAAGGATCACATCGCCGCTGCAACTGCCTTATTAACACATATACGGTGAGCAAATGTCGCTTATATACCTTTGTAAAACCCTTCCCGTAACCCCTCAGCACTATTCAGGCTCATGACCAGACACCCTTGGGAATAACTAATAACTGAATCCTTGTATTCTCAGACCTTACTGATAAATCTGTAGCTGCTTAAAGGGCTACTCCGGAAGTTTTAGACATTCGAATATTCTGATAAAATGTTTTCTGTGGGCTGTCCAATCCGCTCTGACGCATTCAACCAAATTTGGGCGCCGTGCAATAATTCGCGCGCAGCATGGTTTTAAAACGTGCAGTTTTCGTGGCTTCTTTCGAAAATATTTCTGCGGGCAACACTTGGTCTGTGGCGTCACGAACAGTACACCTGCGTTAATGCCCACTCCCCGCGTGATAATGTAATTTTGAGGCCTGTATCAGCGATCTCAGACATCTTAAGTACTCCCTCATGATTTCCATATTTTAATTCTACTATCCAACGCACTTGCGAGTGTTTTTCGAATACTGTGTGTGACGTCACTGTTTCGTCGCTGGAACGTCGTTTCTGGCCATTACAGCAGTTTCGTTTTTGATTCGATTTTTTTTTTCTTTTTAAAAATAGTTCTACTTGGAATTTCGAAAAACGTTTTTTTTTTCTCTTGGAGTCAGGACACACTGAGGAATGTAATGCTGTCAAAAACTCAAACGACGAAAAAACCACCGGAGCTGTCCTTTAGGACGTGACAAAGTAGAGCCACTGCTTATAGGTCTTAACTAACGACATTATTAAGCATTGTTATAAACAGCAGAGGCAGCGCATCAGAAAAAACGTCTTGCTTTGAGGATTGTCGTGCTTTGCTTTTCGCAAGTACTCATTTGTTCCTCGAATTTTGGCATCAGAGGGTTGATTTCAATAGGGCAAGGATCAAATTCCTCTCGTTCCCATTTCAGCTAATATTTATGGTAATGCTGATCCTCGAATGGATTGTCTTGTTCTTGCAAAAAATATCCCACGAGACGTAATTTAAAGTTCGGGTTCCGGTTTCAGGGTTTTGGTCATGGGCTAACATCATCATCCTGGAGTATGCTTACTGTAGCGGGAAGGCTTCTCCTATAACCCGGCATTCAACTCGGTTCTGTGCTGCTGCATTCACTTGACCCCTGCGGAACCATTAACCTAATCTACCCACCTTATCTACTACCTCCGCCTGCGATGGTTTCCTTCCCTTAGAACCCTCTTTTTTAGCCTGAGCGACCATCGGTTATTATATATTCGCACAACATGCTCTGCCCATGCCCATTTCTTCTTCATGACATCCACTAGAATGCTATTAACTCGAGTTGTTTCTCTAACGAACTCTGCACGCTTCTATCTCTTAACGCTACACCTACAATTTTTAATCCGTAGCTCTTCTCGTTGCCTTCAAATTAAGCAGTGCCTTTTTGTTAGCCTTCACGTTTTAGCCCGATACGGGATTACAGGCAAGATGCAAATGCTATGTAATTTCCTCTTGAACTGCTAGTCATAATCGGCGAGTGCTTGCCAATACCGTTACATCCGAACCTTATTCTCCTAGTTATTTCACATTCATGGTCCATATCTGCGGATACTACATGTCCTAAGTAGACATATTCGCCTACCATTTCCAGTGCTTCGTTACCTACTGTAAACTGCTGTTCCTTCCTGAGGAAGTTGAATGTTACCTCAGTCTTCTGCATATTGACTTTAAGCCTACCTTTCGGTTTCTTCAATATCATCGATCATTCTATAGTATTATTCCCCTGAGTTACTTAACAAGGCGATGTCATCAGTGAATCGCAGATTACTGAGGTGTTCTCCATCAACTCTTGTCCTTACATGGTCCCACTCCAAGTCTTTGAATACTCAACTAGGCAATCTTTGTTAGTACTGTGGGGGTCGTGTCTCCTTACCTAACACATTTCCTTATTAAAATTTGATTACTTTTTATGCAGACCTATTGTTGCTATGAAGTCACAATATATCTTCCAGTACATTAACATAGAGCTCGCCTACACTCCCATTTTTCAATGCATGCATGCTGCCGATGTTTCTACAAAGACAAATATATTTTGTAATCAATGAATTGCAAGTATAATAGCTGCCTAAATTCCGCGCAATTTTTTATAACCTGAATGTTGACACTGATATTGTTACAACCCTAGCGCGAGCGCCACTGCCTGCTTTTTACTCTTTCCTGGTCTGTAACAATATGATTGTCACAAAATAAGCGGCATACATTAAGTTGCCCATGTCATTTATACACACGCGGAATTGTTTTGTAAACCCCATATGTTCACGGGACCTGTATATGTGACCATCGGTCGGGCGCGCAAGAACGCGTACGTGCACGTTGCCTCGGAACAGTGTAGCTTTCCCTGTGTTAGCTACAACTCTCTCCATGATCGAGCAGAGGGGTACGTGCTTCCTGTGTCGTACGTTCCCCACTCAAAGTCACCCCTACTACTTCCTCTGTATATCCGTATATTCTTTTTTCCCTGGCAATGTGACCCCCAGAAGAACCGAAGTGAGGGGCGTACGTGACTGTTGTTTTTGTTGTGCGTTATGTTTTTCAAACCTAAGATGGCGGCCATGGAGTGCTAAAGTGTGGTGTGTATACGTGCGCCTTCCTCTGTCAGTGAACTACTTTGTGCGCTCTATGTGTGTGTTTTGTTTCGGACCCGGACCCTGCGCACAAGGCATCGTCGACAAGGGTTTAAAAAGGAGCCGCCGAGGCCCCAAAGTCAGTCCGCCCAGTTCGCTCCCGAATAACGAAACCTTAGATGCCGCGTACTCCCGGGGGGGGGGGGGGGGGGGGGGGAGTACCTCAGCGCCGCCGCCGGCACAGCATCCTCAGACCGCACGCTGCACCGGAAAGACAGTCGACGTCGAGTGCCGCCCGTTTGCATCGTCTCTGTGATGGACTGCCGCCGCGCTCCCCGGTGAATTGTATCTTCGAAACTGCTCTGGACTCTCTTTTTCCTTTACTGTTACTTGAATTGCTACTTCCATCCCGGAAAAGCATGACCCTGTATACGTAATTCGAAGTATTTAATTAGATTGTTTCTTCACTCGTGTCGTTGCCTTTTATAATGTTAATTGTTGCCCTCTAAATGTTTTGTGTATTCCTCGTTCTGACCCTATAAACCTCTTCTTATTGTTGTTTCAAGTCAACGCGTCTTCGTGTCATTCTCCACGTTTGCTTACCGGCTACGCCGGGCATCGAACAACCCCCCCCCCCTCTTTTGTCATGTCTCGGTGATGACCTCCGGTGATTACCGAGCGCGTTACAATTAAACTGGCGTCCGCGAACAGGACGTTCAATGCAAAGGGAACGTGGCAAACGGAGAGAGAGACGTTTTGATTCTTGAAGTGTGCCTCCGTAGACTGGAAGAGTGTTGTGTGTGAACAGGATGTTTTGTGGCGAGCTTCTATTTAAATTGTTTAAAGTGTTTCCGTAGATAGAAACATGGATTTTGAAAAGTTGATCGCGATGGGTAGACAGCTTTGCTTAGGTGGCACTGAGCTTAGGAAATGGGTAGAGGATAAGCAGCGTGAGGAGCGAGCGTTTGCTAGACAGGCAGCGGAGGCCGCAAATGAAGCTGACGAACGTCAGATTGAGATGATGCCCTTGAGAATACAGTGCCAGCAACTGGAGAAGGCGACCAGAGAAAAGGAAGGAAGCCGAGAAAGGGGTGAACTAAAGCTAAACGCAAGTAAACTCCTTATCCAATTTGATGAGAAAAAGGATGATTTAGACGCATACATTAGACGTTTTGAAAGCTATGCGAAAAGCCAGAAGTGGCCAGAGAGCCAGTGGTCGACGGTTCTGGCTACTTGTTTGAGTGGGGAAGCACTTAGCGTTTACGGGCGTTTGCCACCGGGGGATGCAGCCGACTACATTACAGTTAAAACAGCCCTTTTGAAGAGATTTCGTTTCACGGCGGACGGCTTCAGAGACAAATTCAATTCCTGAAAACCGGCAGATGGAGGAACCGCAGCTGAGTTCTCACGCGTTTCAGCCACTATTTTGATTGCTGGATCGGGCTCTCAGGTACGAAAACGGAATTCAAAGACCTGCGAGAGCTCCTGATTAGGTTTCTGCATAGATGCCATTCCCTCATTGCGCTGCACCTGAAGGAAAGAAAGGCGAATACGCTGGAAGAGATGCTGGATTTAGCTGACCAGTTTTTAGAGGCTCTGGAAAGTCTAAATCTCGCTAAATCAAAGAAAGACAGCCGAGACGATACTGGGAGGCCCGAGGCAGACGATAAAAGAGGAAGTCAAAGGACAGCTCCCCGATGTTATCTTTGCAACCGCACTGGGCATCAGGCTTCACAATGCCGGAATCATGCCACTAACTACAGCCCCACCTGCTTCAAGTACGGGCGAGAGTCACAAGGCGGACGCGTGCCGTGCAGGGCCAAATGATAGGACACAGGCGTCATGTATTTACTCGCCCGCCCAGGAAGTAAATCGGGAAAGCATTCGCGATGACTATGTGGAGGTCAAAAACGGGGAGAGAACCCCTGTCGTGAATGCAGTTATGATGATGCGACCAAAGTTTCTGGTCGAAGGACTGCCGGTGGTGGCAGGCACGTATGAAGGTAAAGAAATTTCCGTATTACGGGATACCGGATGCAATACAGCCATCACGAGGAAAGAGCTCGTCCACTTCGATCAGCTGACTGGAAAGAGCAGGCCTGTTTACTTAGTCGACGGAACAGCGAAAATGCTGCCCGAGGCGCGGGTTGAGGTTGACATCCCGTATTTTTCGGGGATCATCATCGCTCTCTGCATGAAGGAATCTCTTTACGACTTAATTCTGTGAAATGTAGAAGGAGCAAGGGCACCTGATGACCTGAAGGAGGTGGTTGAAGAACCAGTTTGTAGCGAGCCCGTCGACGAGGAAGCTGTAGCAGCAGTTGTAACTCGTGCACAAACCAGGAAGCAACCAAGAGAGTTCCAAGCACTCAAAACGCCCTGTGTCGCGGAGGAGCCGGAAGGAGAGTTACGCGGATCAACAAGAAGAGACCAAGTCGCTCGAGCCTTGTTTTTCTCAAATTGGTAAGAAGCTCACGTGCCGGGACGCCGAGCGCAAGATATAATTCAGGCGGGAAGATGGGCTAGCTACACAGAGAAAACTGGGCAGGTGCTTCGTCAGCCGGTTGTCCCAAAATGTCAGCGTGAGGCGGTATTGAAAACCGCACACGACGGAATAATGGCCGGGCATTTGGGCGCGCAAAAGACCAAGGATCGGATATTGGAAGAATTTTTCTGGCCGGGCATCCCCGCCAACGCGAAAAGATTTGTTGCTTCATGTGACATCTGCCAGCGAACAATTCCGAAGAGCAGGGTACCCCGGGTAGGCAAGACGCCAATAATTTAGACCCCCTTCAAAAGAGTGGCATAGACATCGTGAGTCCAATTCAGCCCCCTTCCAAGCACGGAAATCGGTATATCCTGACCCTAATGGATTATGCAACCCGATACACAGAAGCCGTAGCGCTGCCGAGCGTGGAAACTGAGAGAGCCGCTGAGGCGCTGGTAGAGATGTTCTCTCGATTTGGAGTCCCTAACGAAGTTCTAAGCGACCGGGGCACCAATTTCACTTCCGACTTGATGAAGGAGGTGGCCTGGCGTCTCTCCATACGCCAGCTTCACACGACGCCGTATCACCCGATGGCGAATGGGATGGTCGAGAAATTTAACGGCATCCTGAAATTAATGTTGAAGAGAATGTGCGCCGAAAAGGCTAGAGATTGAGACCGCTACCTAGCGCCGTTGCTCTTCACATACAGGGAAATGCCGCAAGCAAGTCTCGGTTTTTCGCCCTTTGATTTGCTGTATGAACGACAAGTGAGAGGACCCCTGACGATTTTGTAGGAGTTGTGGACTAACCGCCAGCTCGACGAGGAGGCGAAGACAACGTATCAACATGTTTTCGACCTCCGGAATAGTCTAGAAAAAACTTGTAAGCTAGCGCACGAGGAGCTCGCAAAGGCCGGAGCACGCTACGCGAAAATGTACAACCGAAAAACCAAAGAAAGGATGTTCGTACCTGGAGACAACGTCCTGATTTTGCTGCCTACCGACAACAACAAGCTACTACTTCTGTGGAAGGGGCCCTTCGATATCAAGGAAAAGAAAGTTGAAGCAGACTACGTAATCGAGACAGCAGGAGGGAGAAAGAGTTTTCACGCCAACCTGCTTAAACGATACGAGGCGCGAGAAAGCCAGCCAAGGCAAAGGGTATGCAACGCGGTCTGCGGCATCACTGAATCGGACAGCGATGTGGCTATTCCTATTCCGGCTTGTCAGAAAACAGAGGGCGAACAAGACGTGAAGCTTTCTGATAGATTGATGGTGGATCAACGACAGTAGCTTCGAGGTGTAATTTCAGAACACGCTCGCATTTTCTCCGACGTTCAGGGAAAAACGGACCGGGCTGAATGTCGGTTAGAGCTCACCACCAGCACTCCGGTGCACGTAAAGAAATATCCCCAGGGAAGCAGCATACAGCACAATCGAGAGAGAGTGCTTGGCATTGGTTTGGAGGATTCAGAAGTTTTCCGCCTACCTGTACGGGGTGCCCTTCCTTGTTCAAACGGACTACCAACCGCTGAGCTATATGCAACGGGCCAAGCAACTAAACAGCAGAGTCCTGCGCTGCAGCTTGCTGGTCCAAGAGTATCAGTTCAGAATCGAGCATATAAAGGGCAAGGAAAACGTGGGAGCCGATTATATTAGCTGGTTATATATTCTTTCGCATAATATTCACTGTATTGGCATTCAAATGCTGTATCATACGTGTAGGTTGACTTATGTGCTAATTTTATATAACGGTTATGATTGTCCCGCAAGCTTACTTGTGTATAGTAGATGCCCCTGTGCCGCCTTCTGTGTGTCTAGAATATTATGCGATAATATTCCGAAAGTGGGGGGCCGTGTCACAGAATAGGCGGCATCCATTAATTTGCCCATGTTGCATTTATACACACGCGGAATTGTTGTTATGTACACCCCATATGTTCACGGGACCTGTATATGTGACCATCGGTCGGGCGCGCAAGAACGCGTACATGCACGTTGCCTCGGAACAGTATAGCTTTCCCTGTGTTAGCTACAACTCTCTCCATGCTTTTGAGATTGTATAACTGCCATATTCAACCAATAATATGTTTACTTTGTATATAATCTTCATGCGTGTACCACCCCTTATGTAATACCCCCGAACCGGGGGTCTTTAAGGTAATAAAGTGATGATGTGATGATGAGGAGTACGTGCTGCCTATGTCGTACGTTCCCCACTCAAAGTCACCCCTACTACTTCCTTTGTATATCCGTACATTCTTTTTTCCCTGGCAATGTGACCCCCAGCACGCGTGAAGCCGCGAAGAATACATTATCTTTCGAGGCTTCACGCGTGCTCTCACCTATAAGCTATGATACCTTTCCCATTGTTAAAATTGTTTGGACTCCTGGTCACTCCTCCCTTCCTGACAACAAGAGTGCGCACGCGCTCGCCCGAGCAGCAACCTTCCGGGCGCTGTCGACGGAAGCAGAGCGGTAAGTAGACACAGATGACGCCAGCACAGTTCTACAGTCTTACACCCACATTACTCTATATTACAGTACACAAAGAACTCTGCCACCGCCGCACCCAACACTCACCAAGGCCGAAGCTGTGGCATGGCGACAACTGCAGACTCACACATATACAAATTTGTACCACAAACATTTGTTCTTCCCCACCCGCTACCCAGAAAATTGCCCCACCTGCCAGCAACACCGACCTACACTATATCATTCTGTTTGGGCCTGCCCAAAGCCACCCGGCGGCATTCCACCTGTACCTCACCCCACCCTCTCATCTTGGGAAGATGCCTTGTCCCGCACGGAGCTGACCGAACAACTCCGGCTAATCGAGCGGTCCGAGAGGATTGCCGTGGCCCATGGGCTTATGGACTGATTTGTATTTATTCTTTCTGAGACCTTTTTATTCGCAACAACCCGCAAGACCGGCGACAGCTGTTCTGGCGGGCCTGCAGGATTGAGGCGGCACATGAAGCCCTGGACTGAGGGCTCCACTCAGGAAGAAAAGGAAGTTTATATAATAAATGTTTTTCCTCCTCCTCCTCCCAGAAGAACCGACGTTAGGGGCGTACGTGACTGTTGTTTTTTTTTGTGCGTTATGTTTTTCAAACCTAAGATGGCGGCCATGCAGTGCTGAAGTGTGGTGTGTCTACGTGCGCCTTCCTCTGTGAGTGAACTACTTTGTGCGCTCTATGTGTGTGTTTTGTTTCGGACCCCGACCCTGCGCACAAGGCATCGTCGACAAGGGTTTAAAAAGGAGACGCCGAGGCCCCAAAGTCAGTCCGCCCAGTTCGCTCCCAAATAACGAAACCCTAGATGCCGCGTGCTCCCGGGTGGGGGGAGGGGGGGGGGGAGTACCCCAGCGCCGCCGCCGGCACAACATCCTCAGACCGCACGCTGCACCGGAAGGACCGTCGACGTCGAGCGCCGGCCGTCTGCGTCGTCTCAGTGATGGACTGCCGCCGCGCTGCCCAGTCAATAGTATGTTCGAAACTGGTATGAACTTTCTTTTCCTTACTGTTGCTTGAATTGTTACTTCCATCCTGGAAAAGCATGACCGTGTGTACGTAATTCAAATTAAATGTTAATTGCTGCCCTCTAAATGTTTTGTGTATTCCTCGTTCTGAACCTATAAACCTCTTCTTATTGTTGTTTCAAGTCAACGTGTCTTCGTCTCATTCTCCACGTTACTTACCGGCTACGCCGGGCATCTAACCCCCCCCCCCCCCCTTCTCTCTTTTGGCATGTCTCGGTGATGACCTCCGGGGATTACCGAGCTCGTGACAATAATCAATGGTACAGTAGCGTTTCTGGAAACCTGCTTGAGTCTTTGGTTGATTGAAGCCTAAGTTTGTCCGGATTCTGTTGGCGATTATCCTAGTAAATGCTTTGTAGTAACGAATAGTAATCTGATTCATCTTTACTTTTTCGTCCTTTGCGTCCCCTTAATAAAAAGTAAATATAATATTAGCGCCCTTTCATGAATCTGGTACTGTCGATCTCGGCAGGCATTACGTATACAGGGTGGTCAGTTTTTCTAGCACGATAGCACCCCGTCCTTCAACATACTTGATCCTACCCAGCTTTTAACCATTTTATATTTTCTACAACTTTGTTAATCTCGTCCTTCTTTAAAGGTAAAATGTCTGACTCCTCTTCAATGCGGCCAATCCTATTATTTTCCTGATTACTTCGGCTACTTATGAGTCAGTGTAGAACACCTCGGTACTGACAGTCTTGTCCGTATTCATGATGACTCTGTCACCTTGCCGCTCTGCGCATACATCTGATTTTGCTCATAACTAATTTCCACTTTGTCGCTTTAAGTCTGCCCACTTCTTTATAGCATGCTTGATTTTCAAGCTTGCGTGCACTTTGCGGACACGTTGCATCGCCTAACAATTATTATGTTTGGCCAATTTCAGTTTTGCATCGGCATTAGAGAAAAATGAATTCTTCTGAGCTATACCTGGTTGTGCTAAATAGTGTTCGTATAAATAAACGTAGGCACGTTGTGACTATCGGCACGTTGGTGGAGGCTATACGGAAGTATCGTGTAAGAGACATCGTACACAAAGTACCCACCGAATGAAAATGGGCCAACTAATGTTGTGCTGAGAATATCTATACAGCATATAAATCGAGTACACTCCTTCGTTGAAAAGTAATGTAATATTGTCACGGTGTTAAGTCTGTGATCAGAAGTCACCGCGGGACACAGGAGTATCAGAAGTCACAGTGCGGCAGGAAACTAGCAGGCCCGCTTCGACAGAAGAACTTCAGTTTCTTCGCCTCGAGAAGACGAACGTCGGTTTCTTCGCCTCGAGGAGACACACGCTCGCGATCAGCACAGAGGGAAGATAAAGAATGCAGCGTGTCATTGCCCCCCCCCCGGATACAAGAAGCATCGTCCCATGCTGGAAGTGTGGGTAGAGATAAAAAAAAAACCATTGCACGAAGGGCAGTTGCTCACGCACAGAAAGAGTCGACACTATCGGTCGTAATACGGTTTCAGGCGGACCACGTGGACCACGTCCGGGAGCGTGGAGCGTCGGGACTTTTTAAATCCATCAGGAACAACCTCATAGTTTAGGTCCCCAACTTGGCTTACCACTTTGTACGGGCCAAAGTAACGACACAGCAGTTTCTCGCTGAGGCCTCGTCGACGTACAGGAAACCAAACCCAGACACGGTCTCCAGCTGTGTACCGGGCGTCACGGTGTCGGAGGTTGTATCGTTGGGCATCGCGGCGTTGCTGATTCTGAATTCGCAGCCTGGCCAGCTGACGGGCCTCTTCGGCGAGGTGCAGAAAGGTGTGAACATCTGGTTGTTGGTTGCCGTCGTCTAGATGTGGTAACATGGCATCAAGCATTGTGGTCACTTCGCGGCCATGGACCAGACGGAAAGGTGTCATGTTCGTTGTTTCCTGGACCGCTGTATTGTATGCAAAGGTAACGTACGGGAGCACTTCATCCCACGTTTTGTGCTCTGCGTCGACGTACATTGAGAGCATGTCAGCGAGTGTTTTGTTCAAGCGTTCGGTCAAGCCGTTCGTTTGAGGATGGTAAGGTGTTGCCTTCCTGTGTTCAGTATGACTGTGAATTAAAATCTGCTGCAGCAATTCTGCTGTAAATGCAGCTCCTCTGTCAGTAATCAAAATCTCCGGTGCGCCATGGCGCAGGACAACGCTATTGATGAAAAACTTTGCAACCTCTAAGGCAGTACCGTTGGGTAGAGCGGAGGTTTCCGCGTATTGTGTAAGGTAATCCGTGGCAATAATGACCCACCGGTTACCGGAGTGTGAAAGGGGAAATGGTCCCAGCATGTCCATGCCAATCTGCTGGAAAGGCCTCGATGGTGGGTCTATTGGCTTCAAGAGTCCGGTGGGCTTAGTCGGCGGCAACTTACGACGCTGGCAGTTGCGACACGTTTTCACATAGTGTGAAACGTCTGACTGAAGTCGAGGCCAGTAGTACTTTTCCTTGAGCCTTGCAAGCGTGCGGGTGACTCCCAAATGTCCAGAGGTTGGCTCATCGTGGCAAGCTTGTAAGATTTCATCACGTAGACACATAGGTACAACAATCAGGTACGGCGTTTGGCTGGCGGAAAAGTTTTTCTTCATGAGGACATCACTGCGCACACATAACGATGACAGAGCACGCTTGAAAGCTCTCGGAGCGGTTGTACATGCACCGTTTAGATAGTCCATGATGTGACGAAGTTCGGGATCTGCAGATTGTCTTTCAGCGAGGCACTCTGGGCTGATGACATTTAGCAGTATGGCCTCATCAGGAATTTCATCTGCGGGGGGATCTACAGGGGCCCGTGAGAGGCAGTCTGCGTCCGAATGCTGACGGCCAGATTTGTACGTGACAGTTATGTCGAATTCCTGTAATCGTAGACTCCATCTTACAAGACGGGTTGAAGGGTTGTTTAGGGTTGCAAGCCAGCATAGGGCATGGTGGTCAGTCACTAACTTGAATGGTTTCCCGTAAAGGTATGGCCGGAACTTCGACGTCGCCCACACAATGGCTAGACATTCTTTCTCTGTTGCGGAATAGTTGGATTCCGCTTTAGATAGACAGCGACTGGCGTAAGCGATTACACGTTCTTGGCCGCCCTGGATTTGAACTAGAACGGCGCCCAGGCCTATGCTGCTTGCATCGGTGTGAAGCTCCGTGTCGGCGTTTTCGTCGAAGTGAGCCAATATGGGAGGTGTTTGTAGGCGGCGTTGGAGCTCTTTGAATGCTTGTTCCTGTGGTGCGACCCAAGTGAAAGGCGTGTCTGTCTTTGTCAGACGTGTTAGGGGCGCGGCGAGTCGAGCGAAATCTTTGACGTAGCGCCGGTAGTAGGCACATAAGCCAAGAAATCGTCGAACAGCTTTCTGGTCTTTGGGCGGAGGGAAGTTGGCAATAGCTGTCATTTTCTCTGGATCCGGCAGGACACCAGCGTGGCTTACGACGTGCCCCAAGAACTTGAGCTCCGTATAAGCAAAATGACATTTCTCGTTCTTTAACGTAAGGCCATAGGATGTTATGACTTGCAAAACAGTTTCAAGGCGCCGAAGGTGCTCCTCGAACGTTGGAGCGAAGACCACAACGTCGTCAAGGTAAACGAGACATGTCTGCCACTTGAGGTCCGCAAGTACGGTATCCATAAGCCGTTGGAAAGTAGCCGGAGCAGAGCAGAGACCAAAGGGCATAGCCTTGAACTCGTAGAGCCCATCCGGAGTAATAAACGCCGTTTTCTCGCGGTCCCTCTCATCTACCTCTATTTGCCAGTATCCGGATTTCAAGTCCATTGAAGAGAAATATTTCGCGGAGCAGAGACGATCCAAAGCATCGTCGATGCGTGGCAGGGGATAGACGTCTTTCTTTGTAACTTTGTTTAGCCGGCGGTAATCCACACAAAACCTCAGCGTACCATCCTTTCTCTTCACAAGAACGACAGGTGCAGCCCATGGACTCCGCGAGGGCTGGATGACATCATCGCAAAGCATTTCTTTCACTTGGCGGGTGATAGCGGCGCGTTCAGTCGGAGACACTCGGTAAGGTGACTGTCTGAGAGGTGGCACGGTATCATCCGTAATAATGCGATGCTTGGCGAGATCGGTTCTGCCAACACGTGAAGAGTTGGAGAAGGTCGCCCGATAGCGCTGGAGGAGCTGGTTCACTTGGCGATGCTGCAGTTGAGAAAGCGCAGGATTAATGTCGAAGTGTATATCGGTGGTAGGCCTCTCCATTTCGGTCAATGACAGCGTCGCAAGTCCAGAGGCTTTTCGAACATGCGTGATACCGCAAATATGGGCCACTACAGTCCCAGTGCTTAAATGCTGGTGCTCACCGCCAAAATTTGTGAGTAGGACGTCTGCTTTGCCGTCTTCGAGGCGAACGACTCCTCTGGCTACAGCAAGACTGTGTTCGAAAAGTAAGATCTGTTTACTCTCCACGACACCTTCAAAGTTTCGCAGTATATTCGCAGCCACAGACGTCATCACGCTGGAACGGGGCGGAATAGTGACGTGATCATCAAGGATGTGCAGTGCTGTCGGTCGCTCTGAAGCACTGTGTATTGCGTTCTCAGTCGATAAGGTCACTGACTTAGTCTGCAGGTCGATAACGGCTACATTCTCTGCTAAGAAATCCATGCCAAGGATGACGTTGCGGGAACACTGGAAAAGTACGACGAAGGTTGCTAAGTACGTTTCTTCTTGCACAGTTACCCTAGAAGTGCAGGTACCAGTCGGCGTTATCAAGTGGCCTCCGGCGGTACGAATTTGTGGGCCTGTCCAGGGTGTAGTCACCTTTTTCAGAGTGGCGGCGAAAGGCCCACTCATCACAGAATAATCGGCGCCGGTATCCACAAGCGCTGTCACGTCGGTTCCGTCCACTGAAATGTTCAGGTCGGCGGTTACGGCTGTGGTGTTGCCGGAACGTCGCGGGGTCCGGTCACGGCTGCGGTGTGGTACTAGCTGATTTCGTGTCGTCGGAGAACTGGAGCGCCGAGACAGCGGATCATTGTGGGGCGCGTCGTGTCGTCGTGAAACGGAGTGGCCATCCGGTTGCAGCGGTGGAGGAGCTTGAGAATTTCGTCGATGAGCAACCTTCCCTCCAAAGGTTGCCGCGTCTAGTTTTCCCGATGGGGGCTAGGGGAGCGGACCCGCGGCAGGCCGGCATTACCACGTGTCTGCGAGGAGTATTGGCGCGGTGAAGGCGACCGCGAGTAGTCATAGGGCGTTCCGGATGATTCAGCCAAGTACGCGTCAATGGCAGGGGGTCGTTCACCACGCTGCGGCTTTCGCGCGTCGGCGCTAAATCCCGGCAGACCCTTTCGTCGGTAATGGCAATCGCGGAACAGGTGACCAGCTTCGCCACAGTGGAAGCACAGCGGGCGATTATCGCGAGTGCGCCAGATGTCGCTTTTGCGTGGACGCACCTGAGAAATTCGAGCGGGAGGTGCTTGACGAGTGTATGCAGGGGCTGCTTGGTGCTGACTGGGAGGTGGACAGGCACGACGAGTGACTGCGGCGTAGGTCATGGCCTGCTGTGGTGGCATTGTCGGGAGTGGCTCGGGTGGGTTGAGTGCCTGGTTGACCTCTTCCCGAACCATCTGAGAAAGGCTGAATACTTGAGGGGGTGCTGCCGTCGAAAATAGTTTTTGCAGCTCCTTGCGTACGATGGCCCGTATGGTCTCACGGAGCACGTCAGTGCTACCAGTGTCCGCGATGGCGGCAGCAATAGGGATGGACGGCCGCTCGTAGTGCTTAGATCGCATCTCTAGAGCCCTCTCAATGGTAATAGCCTCGGACACAAATTCCCCGATGGTCTTGGGGGACATCGCACTAATCCAACGAAGATCTGTTCCTTAATTCCCTTCATGAGATAGCGAAGTTTTTTTTCTTCGGACATGTTTGGATCAGCGCGACGGAATAGCCTCGTCATGTCCTCGAAGTAAACGAGGACGCTCTCGTTAGGGATCTGAACTCTCGTCTGTAGGAGCAGCTCGGCGCGTTCTTTCTGAAAAACGGTGGTGAAAGCTTGCAGGAACTGGTCCTTGAAGGAACTCCACGTTGTGATAGTAGTCTCATGATTTTCAAACCATGTACGAGCTGAACCGTCGAGCGAAAAAAATACATGCTGCAGTTTCTGGTCATCGCCCCAGCGATTGTACTGGGCTACTCGCTCAAATTTATCTAGCCAGTCTTCCGGGTCGTCGCCGGGAAAGGCTTGGAAGATGGGTATCTCCCGCGGCTGCTGCAACACGAAGGAGGGGGCAGTGGTGTCTACCTGCGTCATTACGGGTAGTTGTGTTGTCTCCGAAGGTGGTGCTGGAGAAGATGGTGGCGGCCTCGCAGTACGAGAAAATTGTAGAGGCGCGAATTCAGGATCAAGCCCTCGAAGCCGTCGGCTACTCTGATGGGTAGGCGTAATCTCGATGGTAGGAGATCCTTGAGGGCTGGAGTCTCGGCTGGTTGGAGGTGTTCGGAGCATGGGTTGCGTTACCCAGCACCTTCACCAGATGTCACGGTGTGAAGTCTCTGATCAGAAGTCACCGCGGGACACAGGAGTATCAGAAGTCACAGTGCGGCAGGAAACTAGCAGGCCCGCTTCGACAGAAGAACTTCAGTTTCTTCGCCTCGAGAAGATGAACGTCGGTTTCTTCGCCTCGAGGAGGCACACGCTCGCGATCAGCGCAAATTCGCATTCAGCGCGATCAGCGCAGTAAATATTACCCCCTCCTCAAAAGCACAGCCCCGGTGCACTCTAGGTGGACGAAGCTGAACGAAAAAGGCAGAACGCCCGGTCTCCGGAGCAGACCTAATTTAGGTCTGCTTCGGAGACCGGGCGTTCTGCCTTTTTCTTTTCATCATGCAGCAGCGGCATAAGAGAGAGCAAACTGGACTTAAGCGTTTGGTTTTCGCTTTTATATTAAATTTTCCGGTGTGGTATTTATAAAAGGCCCTATCTATATTCAATTTATCTAAGTAGACTACACCGTTCCATTATATTTCTGATATGTCATTCTCGCGGGTGTGCTTTGTTTCAATTCAAGAGCACATTTTTTGGGCATTCCCCCACTAACAGGCGTTGCCCTCGTCCTTTTTATCGCACATTGATACCGTTCCGTATCTATTGCCTCCAATTTCTACTTGACGGAGCGGATCCCTTCGATGCATGCGCCCAGCAGCCTGCATTCTTGAGATACTAGAAACGTTAGCTCGTTTCTAAGTGCATTTTTCTTCACCTTTTCTTTTTGTTTAAGAGCGCATGCTTGTTCAATAGCAGTAATTTTTATTGTCTGATTAGATC
Organism: Amblyomma maculatum; assembly: GCF_055883805.1. Classification (NCBI taxonomy): domain Eukaryota; kingdom Metazoa; phylum Arthropoda; class Arachnida; order Ixodida; family Ixodidae; genus Amblyomma; species Amblyomma maculatum. The sequence continues at coordinate 9,487,991 of NC_139351.1, read as the reverse complement.
TTTTTTATTTCTCCTCTTGGGATTTATTACAAGCAATTTGCATCTCGATTAAAGCTGACGCTACTTGTTGCACAAAGCTATCGTCTTTCAGACGCTTCTCATTAAATGTCGTGTATTCCCATACAATATTTTTTATCAATTTCTTTTTCCAACCCAAAAAAATACAAGGCACGCCCTCCACTACAGCTCATTTTTCTGTCTATCCACTTTCACTCGCATCTTCCTTCCTTCCCTTACAGCGCGGTTCAGGTGTCAACAAGTGTGACATATTGTGCGCCTTTCTCTTCCTGTGGACCAATTAATATTATTATGGTCACTAAATGGCACTGGGCGTACGTGGTATTCACAGCACTACGGTATTACTTCGGCAGATACGTATGCCCAATCCAAACGTTCGTGACTTCTTCCCTAGAAATGAGTGAAGAGCACTCCAGTAGCGCTTCCGAGGAATTCGCACCCATCACCAATGTGACATTGATCAATTATGTCACTCAAACAGGCAGTACTCGCATCTCTGAAGGGCGTAGTACTAGCCTTGTCGCGGGTTGTGCAGCAGTTAAAATCGCCAAGTAAAAGAATAAGGCGGTGCGTGCCAAGTAATAGCGGACTCTCTTCTAGCTTGATGTGCGCGTAAATGCAGATAATACGCCATTTCAAACCAGCTAATATGATATCACAGATAGTCCAGCGACCGTTATCGGTAGTCACAACGCTTTCCACAACCGCACCCGATTGGCGAATGAAAAGCATATATAACCCGCCGAAGTCCCTACCGCATGACACACAAACATATCGACTACTGAAATGGAGCACTATACTGTCGGCCTGGTCTTGACTGTCAGTTTTGGTCTCTTGCACCGCTACAATATATGGTTCCTGCTCTGTCACCAGTCATAACAGTTGATCTTGCCTCCTCTTGGAGGACAGACCCCTGATATTGAGCGTTGCTTTTTGAATCTGCCTTTCAAACGTCGCCATTGTTTAGCAAGACCAGGACGCCAGTATGGCGCTTACAATTGCGCGTACAGCGTCGCCCCGCATAGTGCCGTACCGCTATTTTTAAGAGTCCGGGTTGTCGCCACGAGAAAGTTCCACCGATCGTATCCATCTAATGAAGGGTTTCTCTTTCACATCGAAGACGCACGATTGACGTTCTAGCGGCCGCAGTCGTTGCTCCTGGCTTTCTCTACTCCCCTCATTGTGATGCCGTTTACCTGTCGCAGGGTCGAAATTCATAGATGTCAAGCTGTCTTTTTCAGTGAAGTGCAGGGCAACTGGCGGCGAAACGGTAGTTGTGCTCGTGATATTCGACTCCGATGGATAAAGCATTGATGCAGCAGTGTCTGATTCTGCATTGCTTCTATCCGAATAAAGATAGACTTATTGTATGCATTGCCTTATGACTGGCAGCTAATGTTTGCGTGCCTCATTAGAAACAAACTAATTATGGAAGAAACATTGAAACGAGTCGCAAACATTTCTGCTTTGCTCACCTGCGATTGGGCGCTCACTGGAAAATGCTTTATCGTACGCCGCTGTTGCGGCAGATGGCGCGAGCCACTGCCCGATTCAAAGCCTTATGCAATCAGCAGTCTTCAATGCATTTGGAGTTTAAGTACAGCAAACGGGGCTGGATAACGCTATTGCATTGAGCTCCTAAATGCGAAGCTAAAGTGTCCTCCGATGATTACAAATATTTCTTCTATTTGTCTTCAGGTTATGCTGCTCAGAAGGGCCTACTGTTGAGAGAATGGCATAATGAGTCCTGGTTGTTCTCGATGCCTTTGAGAATGCGGATGCCTCTGCTTGTCTGTGATGCGTCTTAAAAACCCTTGATGCGCCATTTCTAACCAAAAAATTCCCTGGAAACTCCAGTAGCAACTTGTTTCAAGGTGAGACGGCGCACTTAGTAGTGCACTAATATATTGACAGCGTGTGTTTCGCCTATGCATGAGTCGCCAAAGCTAAATTCGAGAGACAGCGTAAGTAAGCTAAGCAACCGTTAAAGCTCGGTTTGCAATAGCTTTTTTTAAATGCGCCCGGCGAGACTGATCAGGAGCCGTTATAGGTGCAGAGAGGAGTTTTTATCTTATCGGTACGCACGGGGTTGGTATTTTGTGGAATTAAGCCCACCCAACACGTCACAAAACGTTGAAAATGATGCCAAGAGCAGGGCTGAGATTTATAGCAGTTTATCACCATCGCGTTGATTCTTGGACATGCACAAATAACCTTACTATTGAATGTTTTCTCAGAGCGCAAATATTACAACCACTTAGATACTTTAAATTACAGAAAGAGTGCCACGCCTAATTTCAGAGATTTATGAGAGAATTTATACCAACAAATCGGCCACTGCTAACCGAAGTTATGACGCTTGAACTCAACGTCTAAATATCTAATGGTTATTCTATCCCATCCAATATGCTGTTCAGAGCGGCCATCATGAGACGCTATGCGTATGAAGACTTTATGTTCATATATGGATCTTTTCTCGCAGACGAATCGTGACGAAGTCCGTCAAAGATCTGATCGCACGAAGTAGAACGTAGAACACCCATTTGTGGTCATAACAACAGTGATGATGTAGCCCAAACCGACATCCTACATTATTAACACTCAATACAATCATACGAAAACAACTGGAGTAATCAAGTTTTGGCGCGTTTATTCAGGCAAGACACCCAAAACAAAGCCGTAGTTTTCCGAAGGTGTTCTGGGGTACTCCTTAATATCTTCCAGACACAGGTAATTCCTCACAATGCGCCAGCAGTACTCGTTGAGACTGTCCAGTTGTTTGCGGCCGTCTTCGACGCCATGGCACTGGACTCGGCCTCTGACGACGCCTACCAGCCGCATGAAGCTGTCCATGCTCTCGAAGCATTGCAGTTTCCGTCTCACCATCGTAGAGGCCTCGGCATCGCTCACCGACAGCTGCTCGGCGAGCTCTGCCAGGAGCGTGGGATGACGGGCGACTCGCTCAAGGGCAACAGCGCTGAACCTGCGCAGCGGATGCATGCTCTGTACTCCAGTACACAGCTCCCTGGTTTATTCAATACCTTGCTACGAGTCTGTGTCAGTGACCCTTGCTCTTGAACGTAATTGCCTCTATACGACATATAAAGGTGGTGCAATCAGTCCTTGAGGAACAAAACCTGTATTGTTCTATACGCGGTATTCCCATCTTCCACCATATTGAATGCTAAAGCCATGACATGGTTCATGGTGAATATCTCAAATGGGCAGTATCTGTATGCGAGATATATTAAGAAGTGCTTTGAACTGGGCTAGTTGGAACATCTTGTCACAAATGCTGTGCTGCTTAGTTGTACACGGACAAAGGCACTGGACAAGCGCTGAGGTTAAGCTTAAACTCAACGTTTGTCCAGTTCCTTTGTCCTTGTACACCTAAGCAGCGCAGCATTTATGAGCGAGGTATATACGCGAGATTTCGTGGGATATCATCGCTGTTCTAACATTTAAGAAAAATCCCCGGGAATCGAACTCCTGCCACTTGATCATAAATCGAGAGTGTTAACTCCACATATATCTGTGCTCCTTGTCAAGCCATATTACTGTCTCTATGACCACGCAGGGGCGCGACGATGACGCCTTCACCCAGGTCTTTTGTGGAGAGCATAGCGCAACCTATCTATCCGCCACCAGCTATAAAGACCAAGCGCTGCAACGAGAACGCGCCATTGCCGCCGATTGGAGCTACACACCTTGAATCCGGCGCGAAAGAAGCAGCTTTTCTGCACTGTAGGATCGGCGGGGTTCTGTCATATAAACACCATTGTAGATCTAGCCGCAAATGCTTTCGTTTTATCGCTCTTAAGTGGCCTTAAGCACCTCGAGGTTTTAAAAGAAGTCATCTCCGCCAACATCCTTGTTCCTGGCTCGCTCGCCCCTGTACAACGCGAACACTTGATGAAATCCATCATTGCAGAGCAAAATCGCGGCTATTCTAATGCAAAATAAAGTTTCAATTGCAGCTTCTTACATGTCTCACGTAAATTATACGGATAAAGAAGGGATTGCAAGACCTATGACAAGCGAACAGACCCAGCAAATTTCGGAGAACAAAAAATATGCTGCTGCGATTCTCAATGTTGCTTTTATAGAATGAATGAAAAATTGGTTTCTCATGATGAAGATTACAAAGCTTGCAGGACTCCTATTTACCTTACAGTTCGACACATAATAGGAGTTCAAGTCGTCACGTTTGCCTTCGGGCATGTGGAAGGTTTCTCCCATTTCGAGCCACCTTAAGGCCTGGCTCTTCACTCCAGGTTCCGCCTTTCTGCTATTACGCTACCTAACCACTCCTTTAGGCAGCAGAAAGCAGCTAGCTCCTCTGTACCTTTTGTGTGACTTGGGCAGGTTTATTTCCAGAATGGCGCACATGAAACCGCTCACTACACTTTTTGCAACAAAAATTTTGAGGAAATGTTGAGCCTCTGTCACAAAATCGGCGCACATTTCCGTTGTGTGAGCGCATCGCGATCGAATCGCGTGCGTGGCGTCGCGCAGAGAGTTCCAGAATACTGGAGAAACGTCTCCTTTTCCGCGCGAGGCGGGCTCGAAGTCTTTCGCGCATCGGCTTCACCTCATCCCTCGGTGGCCACGATGACTCACCGGGCAGAAGAAGGAACCGGATTTCTCTTGAAGGTTCAGCCGAAGCTGACCAATCAAGACGGGTGTCTCGGCGGGAGAAAAGGAGGACGCTTTTAGAGTGAAAGTTGCGTGTATTTCGCGCTTGCCTGGGCGCTTTGTAATACAGACGTAACGGCCCTATTTATTGATGTCACGTCGCTTCCGCAGGATAGCTGCTCAGACTGTGTTAGAGCCTATGTTGCAGCGAGTGTTACAATTCTACTGCTCGGCTCCGTAGGTCAAATCGCTACTCGGCAAGCCAACTGATCTGCGAGGGAGCGGTGCACATCTACATGGCGGCCACACCGTCACTCTCCAGACGTCGAGCTGCGACAGTACCCGGTGAAAACTCTCGCGTGTATGGGTGCTGTTGTAAAGCATCTGTTTGTTGAAAGCGTCTTTATAGTTTCATGCTTTGCATTGCTTTCTATGAGTCTCAATTGCTTGTGTATTTTAAGTGTGAGTGTGAATTCCTCCGTATCGCCTCTTGCAGTATATAAAGCTTGTTCTCGTTAATTCTGACTCCGACCATTACTCTGCCTTGAAGTGGCGAAGGCTGGGAACCAAACTGCCAGCTCCTTCTGTCGCTGACTTCCGGCTGCGATTGCCAACGTAAGTCGAGGGCATCTCCTTTGAGACGAGAGCAGCTGCCCGCACACACAATAAGGGCGTCTGGAAGTGTGCGCAACGATAGAGGCGCATCGTTAATAAAATTATAACTATTAACGGGCGACAACTTTCTGCACAATAGTACCTCATACGTTTTCAACACGTGCTGGCAGTTCGGACAAACGTGCTCTCGCCGAACCCGTTATCAATGTAAAAACAGGCAAACAATATATTGACCAGATTGGCTCTCATTGTTTCTCGTCCGCATCCTACACCAGTTGCTAGGGCGCAACAAAGACACCTCTGCATCATTAATCACACAATAATGGTGGTCTGTTTGCTTACGTACCTGTCATACACAGTACCGCTCAAGAATTGAGAAGCCCAGGCAACGACATCTCTGTTTCGTCGAGTCGTGTCACGGATGGCAAACAGGTCTTCAGCCACCTTTACCGGCATCCAAATAGAATCGATGCTCACAATGAGTAACTTGTAGTTATCGACTATGGCCCAGCGCAAGGACTGGACAAAAATGGAGGCAATTTGCGGTACATCCACCTTCAAGTAAACCCTCCGGACAGTTCTGTTGGAATAAAGGGCGTTGGCGAGAAGCTCAATGTTTTCATCTATGCAGTTGGCAGTGACGTGTAGCTCTTTTATGCTAGCGTTGTTATGCAAGGCCTCACATATAGCCTCCCAGTATTTTTTAGTAGTTCCTTCAAACGATGCACAAAACAAGACACTAAGTTCCAGCTTCCCGAGTACAGATGTACATGTGACGTAACTGGCAATAGCTTTAATCACCTCCTCGCTAGCACCTGGAATAAATATAATGAAATGGGCGGACGTAATGTGGTTGAGAGAGCGTAAGAGAAGAAACTGATTTACTTCATACGAACTACCGAGAAATGGTCCGGCGTAGACTCGCGAGATTGCCTTGCACCTTAAGAGCTCGCTGTTTTCCATATGGACAGTCGTGTCGAAAAAGACATTGTCTTCAGCGCCGCTACCAGCAAGAACCTTACAGACCTCTTCCAACGTGTAGACACCGCTGTTCTCCCCGGAAATGGTTAGCTTCAAACTGCTATCTTTTGCCGAGAGTGTCTTGAATAGAGACTTCCAAGACTCGGGCGTGGAGTTGCCAAGTTGCAGTGTGACAGCTTGGACAGTTGTGTTCTCTCTCAATGCCTTGAGCCATGCACTGCAATCAATCGCATTGTCGAATTCTCCGTCTCGCCAGGTGTAGAAACTGCGAACTGGAATGTTCAATCTCCTGAGTGCATTGTTGCCGGCCAGTAACTTCGTTATGAGTAGCGCACTGTCAGGATCGATGATATAGTCTGTCAGGCTCGCAGATGTCAGCGTGGCGTTTTCTAAAAGTCCTTGAAGTATCAACTTCAGTGAGGTCTGGCGCATGGCACTATGCGCACAAATGCTGAGATTTGTTAAGCTTGTACTCTCCGCTATGTACTTTGAGAACATTATTCGGTATTTGTGGGAAGCATCAGTAATCATGCAATCGTGCAGCGATAGTTCTTCAAGAGAAGAGCTTAGTGTCAGTGCTGCTAAAAAGGAATCAGCGCCATGCCTCTCGAGCTCTAGGTTCTGCAATCTGAGAGACTTGAGGGAAGTTACCTTCTCGAGAACCTCAACAAGCACTGCGCAGAATGTCACAGGGCACTTCGATGATGAACCGCACTCGAATTTATCCATATTGATCAGCGTTGGGATGGCCGCAGAGAAAACGTTGTGCCTCACGAAGGTGTCAAAATAGATTTTCAAAGATTTGATGGAAATATTGTCCTGAATTGCATCGCGGAGGAGCGCCTCGGATCCTTTAAAGCTCTCAGTGCTGATGTCGAGAGCAGTCACGCATGGATGGATTTTCAGCAAGCGATGGGCAAGAGCAGCTGCCGGTAGTATCTGGCTCCTGTCAGAATAAGGAAAGCAAAGCGTGTCGTTGGTGACGAGGCTAAGCTGCACAGGAGTGTTTGGTAGTTTGCGTAACTCGAGTCCTGCGTCCCAAAAGACCTTATTGAACTCAGAAATATGTGGCGTAATCTGGCAGCTCGTGCTTTCTGTCGCTGTGCAGCAGAAAGAAAAGCATATTGTACAAGCTTTCCCAATGAATGGAGCGCTCTCTTCCGACTTCAAGGAAGTCCAAACATGGCCACTGATCTCGGAGCCGGCGGATGGCATGGGGGCCTGCGCAGAATCTCCATGTGCATTCATCGCGTCTGTAAAGAGAAAAGGAAATGATCGGTACAGTGTAAACGAATGGTAACGAGTACATGGGTTAGGTTCGCCACAACTGTACTTAGCTACCTAATGTTTAAGGCCATCAATTTTTAGTCCTCCGCAGCAAACACCCCAATAAAGTGCTTTATGCTTTGTGTCTCAACGTTATAATTATCAACGCGATAAAGAGAACACATTAGGTTACAATTTTTTTTTCATTTAGTGGATAATGGGCTACCCACAAAATGGCCAGGTACTCGTTCAGCTGGCCTGAGAGAAGCCGAGTACTCCATGAAATGGGTGTAGCGTAAGGACACTGTCATGATCGTATAGGTTTATAGGGAGTCAAAGAAGTATCGGAGAAACGATATTAGGTATAATTTTCGCACAAAACGGATTTCTAATATTGACATTTCGGATTGCCGTTATTGAATTCGGCGGTCATTAAGAATATAGTGGTGTATAAATAAAAGCGAAAGCGCCCAGCAAACACGGAACTACTCAAGGATTGCTCCACCGCCGGGCAGGAAATAAACTGGACCACCCCTGTGCGCGGATGATGGGGCAGCGTCCGTGCCGCACTCCTACGAGTGATGAGAAGGCGGCGCGTGGCAACCAAGACTCTGGACACCGACATACACACGACCAAGTTGCGCTTGCTGCCATATATGAGACGTGGACTGTAGGACCGATGTGCGGTGGTCTCCCGGATTGCGAGAACGGCTCTTGCGACCGGGCTGGAGGGTGCACGCTGATTTCATAACTGCTGTATGACAATGTTCCCGCTAGGACTAAATTTACTATGCCAAGTAACACTGACTAGACAGTCGCGTTGGAAAATATAGGCGTTTAAAGCGCCAGCGCGAATCATTCGTGATCTCAGTGACACCGGCTGACGAGATTTAGTAGTACGCGGCCTTGTTCGACCAAAACGTTTACAGAGCACTTCACAATACAAAAACCGAACACTTGCGCGCAGCGTCCGCAGAACTTCACCTCAGCGTCTATGTCAAAGCTTCGAGTGAAGCACCACAACACAGCTGTCACAACGTCGTGCAGCTTAAGCCGAGTTTAATTGCTATACACTTATATCGTTTTCCCTATGCTCAGCATATCTATGCTGGACTAATTGCAGGGATCAAATGTTTATCCTTAATTAGTTCATCTGATGAGAGCAAAACGTTCGCACTACAGCAATAAACTTGCGTTGCATCGCCGCCCGAAAAAGAAAAAGAGAAATAGCTTCGACGAAGATGACTCTCTAATTGGCAGATAGCCGCCCACACCTGGGTTTACTTGTCAGTTGACAGGCAGTTAGACGACTTAATAGATGTAGGAGCCTAAAGGCAGAACACGACTCGTGTTAAAAGCAATATCAATTCAACCAGTACCGTAGCAGCAGAAATGAGTGACGCAAAACTCATTTTCTACTTTGTTGCTTTGCTGCGTATGTCGACAGAGAGTCCGTCAATAAAACGGAAAGGGCAACTTGCTCATATATTATATTGACTTCTCTTGGCCAACTCTTTCCCCTTAATAATCGTGCACTGAAATTTCATGTTAACATGTGAAGATCGACGTCTACATCGGATGCTCTCAACAAACTTGTCGCTCAAAAACACGCTCATTCAGCTTCAATCTTCACTGCGAATATTATGCTAAAAGAAGCAGATATTTCCTATTTTTCTACAGCTGAAATTTCAAGGCCTATGGTAAGATAGCATCGTAAAATTCGATACGTCATCGTAAGGCTCACCAACTTTTTATCAAAGAAACATTTTAACCTGGCTCCCGAGTGCACTACAGGCTTCTCAAAGACGCATGCTGTAAATACGGTGTAGTGAATAATTTTTTTTTGCTTTGCTAATTTTTGTGATTCGTTATTTTAATCTGATATATATATCGTATTGTTTGTTTTTGGTGATCGGATAGAATTGTAGTTGTCACGGCGTAATCTCCACTCAATAATAATCTGAGCCCATCAATATAATTTTGCCTGCCGGCCGTAACAGGCCAAGTAACACAAGCTCTTGGATTTGCGATATTGAAAGGACTGGCACAAATAAAGTTTTCTGGGAACAGTTATCTCCGGAATATCTTATGCTACAGGTGATTTCTGCATCCTATTGCTCATAAACTCGGCCCGTTATCGATGAAATAATCATGAGTACATATGACGCTCACCACTTTGTTAAAGGGCACTATCCGCAGCGTCACCTTCGTGGTCATGAACCGGTGAAGCAGCGAACCTTTGTACCCGGTAGTCAGGAAACGTACCCATCTATGTAACATAGCCACGGCATATTCTATGCACCTTGACTCTCACGTGACCTTGTCATATGATATAACCTAGTTATATAGAGCAAATAACGTAAACTCTTCAATAGCGTATACGAATCGTACTAAGAACTCATTATTTACCCTGTTATAACAGTTACGTTTCACCATTCGTAATTTCAAATATTAGTTTGATATTGTCCTTAATGAATGAACAAATTTATCATGAGTTGTGACAAATATGTATTTCATAACACAAATATTCGGATCACGAATGATGATGTCACATCTGGCGACATATTGTGCGGACACGTACGGTGCCGACATAGCCTAGTAAAGCTTTGCCTTAATAATTATGAGGGAATGCTTGCCCTCCAGCGGAGTTATCGTCTACCTCATTTCCCTTCTCGGACCTACATAATCTTATTCTTAAGCTTGCTCCAGACTTCATTTTGCTACAAACATTCAGCCCTCTCCTAATCACCCTTCCACAAGAAAACATTTCCATGCTTATAAAGCTGATCGCCCAAACTGCAGGGGTGGGCACTTCAATGAAAATGTTTCATTACGCGTTCGTAATCAGAATGTTGTGCTACCAGATTATGCTTTTGCTTGCAGCTGAAATCTTTGTTCAGCAGTATACCCATGTTACAGCTACATATATACTTCCCCGCAGGTGTCCGCACAGCGGATCTGCTAGATTCTTCGGTGCGGCCGGAATAACTTAAAACCTTCTTGTATAGGAGGCTTCAATTGGCATCATATTGTACAAAGTTTTACAACCGACTTCAGTCGGCCTTAAGATGTTCCTACATTATGCGCGCTCCTATAACAGTGACGCCATAACTTACATGAGGGTAGTCATGTACAGTTATTAACTTAAAGCTAGCAGTTTATGGTATCGGGATCTCTTCGCCATCTACAACTAGCTGCAGCGCGAAAGGCGACAAATACCCGATACTTTCCACCATTGTGGGCAGCCCTCTTGGATGACAGGTTCCGCAAAGATATTTACGGATACGTCACAGCTAAAAAACTTTGAAGTAAGGTATTTTCCTCTGCTGGCCCTTCAATAAGCTTGGACAAAGCCCTCAAGACTACTTCCGTGTTAGTCACCACTTGGTGGTTGGTCAGTTTTACATTTCAGTCAACCGTCCATGTACCCTTCAAGCTGGCGGAATGTAGTGTACAAAAAGCTCATATTCGGAGGAAAGCTGCATGGAAGGGCCTAGCGCCTATCAAGTGCCTATACAACTAAATTAAGTAGAAATTATTTGCAGGTTCTTGTAAAAGAATATCTAAAGCTAAAGAGGAATGCGGTTGAGATTTAAACACCTCTTTACCCATTTCTTTAACCCAGTCAATTGGAAAGCACTCTGTAGTTACAAGAAACGCACTAACATTTATCTGCTCTCATATTGCGCAGTTCACAGAATCGCCCACAAGACCAACTGGCATCCACAGCTGAAATACTTGCCGCTCATTTTGAAGTTCGCCCTGTCTCTCCAACTCATGTCATGTGGGTGACATCCCTGATGTCACTACATCGGAATAAGGTTTTGTGATTAATTGCCTGCGTTGTGCTTCCCGTGGAATTCGCAGGGTACTAGGTAACACGCTGAAGCTATTAACTCAAGACATCACCTCTGAAACCTTGAATATTGTGAATTGTTCTTTGAAACCGTGTCGATTTCACAGTTTCGAAAAAGTGCACTTTTAACTTCTTAAAGATTAGGGCAAGGCTCTACATCTCGACAATATTTGACAGACTGATCACACTTTATCTTCGATTTAGCTTATGTAACGAGAGTTCTTGAGCCATTTCAGAAAGCACGTCCTGACTATTATTTAGGCTGCTCAGAGCGATTTCGGCAGAGGCTATTTGAGTAGGTCCACACACATAGAATTAGAAAGCCACATTAAGTTTGCAATGAGGCAAAAAAAGATATGGGCTTTGATTATTCGAATATTGCCTCGATGCACGGCAGCATTAAACACGGCATTTTGCTTCATCAAGTTGTTGGGCGAGTTGGTACATATTCCTTACTAATTTAAACATCGCGAACAGGAAGAAAAACGACAAGATGAAAGAAAGCGACATTACAAGCGCTGACTCACAACTATGCCTAAGCCCTTTACTCCAAGGCCCAGATAAAAACAAACATGGCAAAAACGAAACAATCACGTGAAAAAACCCCTGGGTTCACCTGCTGCCCTAAAAGTCACTCAACAAAGACACCTCTTTGCTTCCAAAAAGCAAGAGAAGTCTTGCTGACATGAAATGAAATGAAATGAAATATGATTCCCATATCACTCTCGTCATATTTTCTTTGTGGCGATACAAAATCATAACCTGGTCATACTAAAGAGTGCACGTTGCAATGGCAACGTGATAACAGAAACGTTTTGTCCTTGCCACTTTCCTAGTTGTTCCGGTGTTCCTGTAGTCTTTTGTTAACACATCGTCCTGTTTGTCCTATATAACAGGCTCCGCAAGAGAGTGGAAGCCTATACACAACACCCTCTAGAATGTTTTAACACGAAACCGTTACTTCGCTGTGTTCGCAGATTTCCGTCCCCAGACCTTGTCCGCAGACTATGTCTGCAAGCCGCGTCCGCAAACTCGTGTCCGAGCAGTTGCGAGTAATTAAGGAACGGTAGAGTATAATACGTGGTGTGAATTGATAGAAGCTGATGTAATGTGGTTGCAGAAAGAATGATTAGGCCAATAAGTTAATTAGGTAATTAATGACAGCCGAAAATGTGCAAGTTGTCCGCAGCAGTTGTGAGTAATTGAGAAGTGGTAGATGTTAATGAGTAGTATCAATCACTAGAGGGTGACGTAATGTGTCCGAAATAATAATTAAGCCAATAAACTAATTAGGTTAGTAATTAGAGGCAGAACACGCCAAATCGTGTCCGCAGCAGTTGTAATTGTAAAGTCGTAGAGGTAATGAGTGGTGCCAATCGATTAAAGGTGATGTAACGCGTGCGAAAAATAATTAGGTCAACCACACTTCTGCATAAAGAAAGTATCAAAATTCCCATAAGGTAAGGCGTTAGGCAAGGAGACATCTCCCCAGTACTATTCACAGCTTGCTTGGAGGAAGTATTCAGAGACTTGGAATGGGAGCAGTTAGGGATAAGGGTAAATGGAGAATACCGCAGTAATCTGAGATTTGCTGATGACATTGTCTTGCTAAATAACTCAGGAGATGAACTGCAAAGAATGATTGCTGACCTAGACAGAAAAAGTAGAAAGGTAGGTTTGAAAATCAATATGCAGAAGAGTAAGGTAATGTTCAACAGCCTCGGAAAAGGAACAGCAGGTTCCGTTATGTAGCGAAGCACTGGAAGCAGTAGGCGAATATATCTACTTAGAAAGGTAGTAACCGCAGATCCGGACCAAGAAAGGAAATAACAAGAATAAGATTGGGATGGTGCGCATTTGGCAAGCATTTGCAGATTATGGCTAGCAGTTTACAGGTATCGCTCAAGAGGAAAGTATACAACAGTTGCATTTTGCCTCAACTCACCTATGGAGCTGAAACGTGGAGGCTAACTAAGAGGGTTCTAAGTAAGTTGAGGACAACCCATGGAACGAAAAATGGTAGGGGAAACATTAAAAGATAAGAAGCGTGCACTGTGGGCCAGAGAAATAAATCAGGTTACTGACATTCTAGTGGAAATCAAGGAGAAGAAACGGGTATGGGCAGGACATGTAGTGCGAAGAAAGGGTAACCGATGGTCGCTTAGGACAACAAATTGGATTCCAATGGAGGGAAAGCGTAGCAGGGGGCGGCAGAAAGTTAGGTGGGCGGATGAGGTTAAGAAGTTCGCAGGGGTCATGTGGATGGAGCTAGCACAGAACCGGGTTAGATAAATATGATAGAGGCCTTCGCTCTGCAGTGGGTATAGTCAGGCTGAGTATTATGATAATGAAGATATGAATGAATTAATGTGACGTAGATGATGTGACTTCACGCAACCGGAAGCAGAGCCGGAAAAGGGCATAGGAAGGGATTGGCGCTCAAATTGTAAAATGGTGTCCACAGAGGTTTGAGTATTGAGAAATCATAAAGGTTAATGAGTGGTGTCAATCGATAGAGAGCGATGTAATGTTGTGTGTAAAAATAAATAGGCTAATAGCGTAATTAGGCAATAACTAGAGACAAAAATGAAAAAGTAAAGGCGAAAACGGTCTCATTAGCGAATAGCTGCATGCCACGTTTGAATGTATCAATTACTACAATAGTTAATTAAATCAGTCAACTAGGGAGACATCAAGATGTGATGTCTTGCAACCTGAAGTCGAGCCAAAAAAGAGCATAGGAAGGGATTGGTGCGCAATTTGAAAGTATCAAAGACGGAAGTACTTAATTAAGGCAGTCAGTCAGGGTGACGTCACGCAACCGGAAGTAGAGCCGTAAAAGGATATAGGAAGGAATTGGGTGCAATTTCAAGGTACCGAAGACTAAAATGGATAAACAAGTGAATTAATGTAACGCCAAGGATGTGACCTCGCGCCACCGGGAGCCGAAAACGGGTATTTGAAGGGATTGGTTCGCAATTTGAAAGTACTAAACACCAAAATGGGTAAACAAGAAGAGAGTTAAGCAACTAGAAGCAACCAGAAGCAACCGACAGCAGCATCCGTGCCTTCGCGTTACCCCAAAGGAGATTCTGCAGTACTTTTTTTTTTCCAGTACAGAATCTGCAGTGATCTCGAGAAATTTTTTTAGCTGTCTTAATAAGGCGTCGATGCTTCTATGTTGTTTTCACGTGTGTGCTTCACAGATAATTATAGTGCTTTTGATTGCAATTGATGTTAGATACGAATCATACTTTGTAACACTGTTTGGCAAACCCGATTTCCTGGTCAGTGAAGCAGTCGAACCTGGTCTCAATGTCCTCTACAAGAAGGCACTTTTGAAATACAAATGCCTCTTAACCATTTTATAATGCACTTCTTATCGGTTTCATGCTGATTTTTGTTTGATTGAATACTGCCTCTGCGACTCCATGCTTCTGTCTGTTATCTATGCATCGAATCCGTTGCTTCTTACTGCCGCTCTCGTCTTTTCCGTTGTTCTGGTCATTGTTCATGGTGGAATTGTTAGTCAGACAACCACGACAGCCCAGGACTGCGCTCCATACTAACCCAATAAGCAGAGCTGCTGAAGAAAGTCAAATGCGCCTAGATGTGAACGCAAAGCGGGGCGAACCCCCCCTCTCGCCCCAACGCTACTGCATTGAAACAATTGGCCTCGAGATCGAGCAGAGTCGCCACCTTGCGGCTCAGAGGCGAAACCTACTCAGTGTGGATGCGTTTTCGTGTCGCTTGCCAGCCCGCAGTGATTTACGCGCGCGCATGCGGCATGTGCAGGAGTGTTTTTGTTTGTTTCGCGGTTTCTGTCAGCTTTTGCTTACCTATATGCCTCTTTCAAAATAAATATGAGCAGTCTAGAACCCCACGCTTCATTAAAAAAAATATACCTGTCCATATCGAGCATGTCTTGCTTAGATAAGGACATCATCCATCGCGGTATTCGGCACTTGAGATCCTTTGACATGCAATGTCTCAAACGAAGTGGTACTGTCGTTACCGCCGTGTCAAAGCAAAACAGGTCACTGCCGTCAATAAAAGTTAATGCAAATGCTCAGAAATCGCATATTCCCGTTTCTGTTTGGAATACCGCAGCTACTAAAACATATGCCACCACAGACAGCTTTATATAGCAGAATGCAGTTTGAACAAACCACTCTATGCCTACTATGCCTTCTGTATTCACAATACAGTTGCGTGAGTACTTTTTTTTTTTTGCTTTTAAACCTCTGTCGCGGTGTCTCAATGGTAAGGGCGCTCTACTGCTGATTTAGAGAACGGGGGATTCAATCACAACTGTTTCGAAAGGCGCTCCTCTGCTGTGGGATTTGACTGCACAATAAACAATCCCACATGGTAAATGTGGTGTCAATAATGAAAAAAAAAATGACACCAAAACCAGCCTCTGCAATCATCCGTCATAGCCGATGCCGCTTTCATGCGTCAAATCCGGGCCAATATGCATTTCTTTTCTTTTCCTTTTTTTTTTTTTTGCTGTTGAAGGCTTCTGTGCATCCGTAAAAGTTTTAGTGAGCACATTTTGCTTTAGAGAAATGCTCGAATGTTTGGGAAACATATTCCCTGCACCTAATTGTTACCCTGAATATTATATAATACACCTAGATTAATGTACTTTACTGGTAGCCTATTATAATCATTATAATCCCTTTTCGTCCAAGTGTTGTCTTCCGAGCAAACTCGTTTCTGACAAAAGGAGTAAAACAGCTTCATGCGGGCTTAAATATCAGTGTTTAGTTCGGGAATAAATACATCTTTATAGTCGCATGATAAGATGACCTCCATTTCTTTCGGAATAGTTTTATATTCGGCATTTGTTTTGGAAGCAACCCTAATATTTTACTTCGCAGAACATTTAGTCACTGCAAAATAATTAGTGATAAAGAAATTTTCAGCCTGTAAAATTGCTTCCCAGAACATGACAGTGCCCATGCGCAGTTTATAACGATGTCTTCGCAGGGAATAATTCGTAGCTTGCACTTTAACGTTACTGAAAATTAATCGCTGATTATTGTAAATTCTGTCGTGTGTAAAAGTTCTGTCACATGGTGAAATTTATTGGCATTGCAAAACAAAATAATCACACTACTAATTTACCTGTTATATATTAACATCACACACATCAGAAATCCCTTATACTTTTCTCGGCTTGAGGAAATCATATACAGTTAGTAGCGCATGCATTATTACACTATCACATTCTATGACAGTGGCCGCAAAAAGCATCTCAGGCAAATTCAATCCCCTCAGCGCTGTACACGTGAACAATCAGCTTTCCTGTGCGGCGAGGTTTCCTGTATAGTGTCGGCGTGACCTCATTTTTGGGGAATACTTGTGCGTGGTTGTCTAGGCCAGAGTTGATGGGCACTCAGTCTAAAGCAACTCGCCATGCTGTGCTCTGCCAGTGCTACATTTAACCTGCTTAATCCTCGAGTCAAGCACGATATAATGAACAAAGCTTTCTCGATTCAATCTAAAGTACTGCAGGTATCTGCGTGGGCTTGACAGTGAATTCGCCGGTCTCATTCGCATGAGACACGCACAAACTGTTTAAAAGTCGATAAGAAAAACAAAGCTGTCATTAGGCAGGCCCAAGCATTAGGCGCGTGAGCGCGGTGCAGCGCAAGAAACGTGCAAAGTAAATCTGGAAGTCTCGTGGTTGCGCACTTTGTTTTTCTAAAATCCGCTCTTCTTCTGCTGCATTGGCGAAATACTTGGATTTTTTTTCTGCAATTATGCAGAAATACTTCAGAAGACACGTTTTCATCGCCAACAAACCCGCCGTAAACTCGGAAGCAGACCTACGCAGCGTGCGTTCCTGCGAGCGCCGCCGGCTGCCGATCCACACTGGATGGATGGATGGATGGAATGGATGGATGGAATATAGGACCGTCCCCTTTGAAACGGGGTGGTAGCAGTAGCTATCATGCTCATTTTTCTCCATATATCTTAATTATTGATTTAGAATGGTTAACTAAACCATCATTCTATTTATTAAATTTTGCTCCTACATTACTAACATTATGTCACTTCTCTGCTTTTAAGCCACCAATCTTCCAGCCGTTTTTTGCTAGCTTCCACCGCCGGTTTATTCACCCGGCCACTGTTATCTCTAAACCCCACAGCTGCAGGAACAGTGATTGCGCCTGCATCAACTTCCGGATGGATACCATTGCATTCGAGTATAATATGGTCAATTATTTCACTGGAGTTTCCACATACAGCACATGCGTCATCTCCATTGTTAAACTTCTTTTTGTAGCTTCGTGTTCTAAGGCACCCTGATCTAGCTTCAAAAAGTAGGGCACTGCGTCTTGAGTTATCAAAGAAATCTTCCTTCCTGAACTGCATTTTCCACTTTCGGTATAATTCCACACTGTTTTTTTTTTCCATCGATTTTATCCAATTTTTACCTGTGTTTTTCACCTGTTGCTTAATGCTTTTTATTTCTCCGTCCATGTTACTAGCATACTTAGTAGTTAGTTTCCTAGTTCTTTGGCACAGGTATTTAAATACCTTAGCTGCCCATCTGTTACTGTCCAATTTCCTCAGGCGTTCCTCATATAATATTTTATTCTGAGCTTCCCGTACTTCGAAAGATGCCCAGCCCATATCTCCCTGTACCGCCTCATTTGTAGCTTTGCCGTGGGCACCTAGTGCTAATCGTCCAACGGATCTCTGATTTCTTTCTAATGTCGACTGTACCTCTGATTTTAGGCACAAAACCGCATTTCCGAAAGTAAGTCCGGGCACCATAATTTCTTTCCATATACCCCTCAATACCTCATACCTATTGTATCCCCACAATGCCTTATGCTTCATTATCCCGGCATTCCATTGCCCTTTGGCCTTAAGTGATTGCTCATGCTTTCCAATGTATGCCAATCCTTCGTTTACCCATACCCCCAAATATTTATATTCTGCTACTCTAGGTATTTCAAGGCCTTGTATTTTAAGACCCTGATCAGTTGAGCCGTTGAAAATCATCAGACCCGACTTAACTGCGCTGAAACTGAAGCCTAGAGCGTCCCCTTCGTCTCCGCAATACTTAACTAGAGTTTGCAATTCTTCCAGACTCTCAGTTAGCAGCACAATATCGTCTGCATACATCAAACCGGGAAGGCGCTGCTCTACCGCCTTTCCACCTAATCTATATGACAGGTTAAAACCTAAGTTACCGTCTTGTATCCTCCGTTCCAGGTTTATCATATAAAGCATGAACAGCAACGGTGATAGAGGACAGCCTTGTCTTAATCCTTTGCATACTTTGACATCCTCCGTACTTCTTATCCCTTCCCACGTAATTTCTACTTTGTTATCACGGTATATTTCCTGTAGGAACTCTATCATCTCATAACCGATACCTTCTTCTTTTAATATGTTCCACAGGAGTTCCCTGCTTACGTCGTCGTACGCCCCGTTTATGTCCAGGAAGGCCAAATACAAAGGTCTATTTTCCACTCTAGATATTTCGATGCATTGGGTAAGTACGAACAGGCTATCATCTAAGCGCCTACCATTTCTAAAGCCGTTCTGAAGTTCTCCGAGTATCTTGTTACTTTCTACCCATGCTTTCACCTTTAATTTCGCCGCCTGCATGGCTAACCTGTACATTACAGATGTTATGGTAATCGGCCTGCAGGATTTTATGTGCATCCTTTCTCCCTTCCCTTTATAAATGAAATTCATTTTACTCTGCCGCCAGCTGTCCGGAATTTGCTTATTCGTTATGACTGTTTCCAAAGCTTTTAACAACGTTTCCTTACTTTTTGGACCGAGTTCATTAATCAGCTTGATCGGAATTCCATCTATTCCTGTAGATGTGTTTTTAGGAATATTTTTGTCTGCCTTTTTCCAGTTTAGATTGGTCAGTTATAAGGTGCTTTGTATTCTGCTACCTTGTGTTGCTTCCTGATTTGCGGAGATTACCCTATCGTCGTTCTTAAATGACTCGGCTATAACTGATGTAATGTAGTTCACTGCGTTGTCCCCCTTTAAACAATTTCCCTCGTTATCTTGAATCCGATCTTGATTTCTTTGATTCTTCTTCCCTAGCCAGCTTATATGGTTCCAGAATTTTCTTGCTCCGCCTCTAGAGGCATCGTGTATATCAGCCATCCAGCGATCGGTGGACTGTCTTATTTTACTTTGGACGAGGGCCTGCACTTGAAGTTTCTTTTGTCGATATGATTCCCATTTTTGGTCGATTTCCTCCTGAGAAGCCTGTGCTTTCTTTGCCATTCGGTGTTCCCTTGAAGCAGCCCGTCGTTGTTCAATAGCTTCCCTGATTTCCTTATTCCACCAGCTCCGCGGCTTCCTCTTTCCATTCCAGCGGTTTGCTACTTTAACCTCCTGAATTTTACTCCTTATGAGTAGTTCTACGTGTTCATAATCCCAATCTTCCATGGGGCTTTTCTCTATTGCTTCCTCTATGTCTTCTGCTATCTGTGCTATTTGATCGTCGTTTAATTTTGCGTTTACGTTTTGTCTAAGTTCCATTTCTCTTTTCATCAAGGGCCCCATCTGCAGACTAATACGTTTATGATCACTTCCCAGACTACACTCCCCTTCTTAATCTATTTCCATTTCCTGCGACATTAGACAATAGTCAATGGTCGTCTGCCTGTTGCGGAATTCCCACGTGATTTGGCCTTCACATTTTGTTTCTCTATTTACTATAACTAGATCGTGTCGCTCGCAGAAATCTAGCAATAGCTTTCCGTTACAATCCGTGTATCCATCCAGATCGTCGATGTGGCCGTTCATGTCCCCCAGGTGGCGCCACCGTCACACTACCGGTGTGACGGTGGCGCCACCTCTAGGTCGATCTCGCGGCGAATAGCCATTTTAAGGCGAGTGTTTATTGGCTCATGCTCCGTCTGTTCGTATCGCTTTCATTTGATGCCATCATCAGTAGTGTAGTATGTTCCTTGAAATAAAAGGGCCATTTGTTTAACCCACACCAGCTACACCAGTGTAGCAAATCTTCTATACCAAACAATTTTTGCTCCACTGGTGTAGGCGGTGCAGGTTAAAAAATTGGCCCTAAAAGATGATGTCTTGACTGGTGTAGTATCACGTGCCATGAAATAAATAATGACACATAAGTGGTGTAGTATGCCGTACCTTGAAATATGCATGACGTCGTCAGTAGTGTAGTATTTCGTAACTTGAAATAAATGATAACGTCATCAGTGCTGTAGTATTCGTGCCTTGAAATGAGTGTGACTATATGGCCTCATCAGATGGCGATGTCAGCATGACGTCACATCCAGCTATGTCTAATGAGCGGAAGCGGCCTGCTACGTCGCCCGAAACCGGTGGGAGGCGCCTACTTCCAGTCGCCACCGCCGCGGCGCCACCGTTCGGGGACAGCCGCGCGCGGAGAGCTGCGCCTGGCTGCGCTTTGAGGGAGGCGTCGGCGTGGTAGAAGC
The DNA here is from genome assembly GCF_055883805.1 of Amblyomma maculatum. NCBI lineage: Eukaryota > Metazoa > Arthropoda > Arachnida > Ixodida > Ixodidae > Amblyomma > Amblyomma maculatum. Next base: position 9,467,153 of record NC_139351.1, on the reverse strand, counting down.
GTTTTATTTTAAGGATATAAGAGCTCCGCTTCATACAGTTTGGCAACAAGAATTAGTATATACTGTCGTGTCTAGTGTGACCATGTCAGCACTTAGCGCTTGCTCGGCAAGGATGTATACTGGAGTGTACCCCGAAAAACTTATAGTCACGGTGGTTCAAGGCCACTCGAATGGAGAGCTCGCATTACCGTGATGTTTCATCGAATCCAGTTGTTCGTCACATTAAAATGTGACCCGGCTGTGAACAATTCGAAGCTGTTCAGCAGCCATGGTAGCCTAATGCATAACCACTTGACTATGTCGCAAATTCCGTGTGTCATTTTCATACCATTTACTCATTCCTGCATACAGCTTTTATACACAAATTGATGTCAACTTGTTCTAAGCTGCCAGCGCTATCCAATAAAAAAATGTCCTACTATGAGCAACCTCTGTGAAAATGCGACATGTAACCAACCTTTCTATCTCATTGTGACAAATTTTACGGTGACAATATCAAGATTTTTATTAGGGGTAATCTAGATGATAACCTGGGATCTTCTACTCAGTTGGAGACCTTAAACTTTGTACGCCAGAACGCTATCACTCATGGCTTCCCGCATTTTGCATGACCGGACAGAGTAAGCACGCTCGATAGAGCCGGTCTGCCTCAAGGTGCTACGTATATGCGCCGAAAGTTTTTATTACTATCTTTATTGTCTCCTCGCAAATCCATACAATTTTGCTGGTTCGTAATTTTCAATGGAAAAACGCGCATCGAGTGTTGCTGTTGTGAACAACGGTCGCAACGGTCAGAGCAACGGTCGTGTAGCCCCTCTTCTTCTTGGTCATGGATGGCACGGATCATATCTTTCCAGCTGATTTTAAAAATATTTGTCAAGCAGAATATAAGAAATCCTTCAAATTATTTCACCTGAACACCCAGTCAGCAAAAAATAAGTGTGCCCAGCTTGAGGTACTTTTCAGTCAGTTTCACTTCATGCTTGATATTATTATGCTAACGGAGACTTGGTATACCGAAAGTACTGATATAATAAGCTTGCCAATGTACAACAATTATTTTCTAAATCGTACTTCAGGTCGTGGAGGAGGCGTTTCGGTAATGGTTAAGAAATATCTTTTTGGTGAAATGCTGCCCGAGTTTACATGCTCACACAAAGACTTCGAAGTTCTGTCTTTGCTAATCAATAGGCAACTCATAGCAGTTGTTTATCTTCCTCCAGATGGTAACTGTAAAAGTTTTTTCAGTTTTCTCGAGTCTCTTCTCGGTTTTGCAGATAAAAATAAGCTCAGTGTTGTCCTTGGTGGTGATTATAACATAAACATGCTTTCCGACACTCCAGCAAAAAAGGAACTAGAGCAGCTAATTGAGCCTTTTGGATGTGAAAACGTTATAAAAACTCCTACGCGGGTAACTCACACGTCATCGTCTTTAATTGATATGTTTATAACAAACATTCACCGGACTGGCCATAAAGCAGGAGTAGTATGTACTGATATTAGCTATCACTATGGCATATATCTGTGTCTTCCAAATATTTCACACATTAAATATAAACCGGAACCGCGACTGTTTCAAGAGATTTCGGAGCGCACTTTGAGCATCTTCAGAGAAAAAATATGCGACATAAACTGGGAAGACGTTCGTCAAGAAAGCAATGCAGATTCCGCTTACAATGTGTTCATGGATCATTTCTTGAAAGCCTACAGGGAGTCTTTTCCGTATAAAGTTCTTCGAAACAGAAAAAAAATTAGGAAACCTTGGATTTCACCTGAATTATTTAGCAGAATAAATGCTAAAGATAATCTGTACAAACAATTCCTGAAGACGCGTGATCTTGGAACTGTGAAGTCGTACAAGTCGCTTCGAAATAAATTAACAAAAGAAATTAGACGTGCAAGAGAACAATACTTCTATAATCAATTCTCTTCTTGCGGAACCAGAACTGACCTGACATGGAAAAAGCTCACTTATTTCATAAATCCTAGTCCTTGCCAAAGTGAACCAATGAAAATTAAATGGAAGGATGTGCAGCTAAGTGGGTCCTGTTTAGCTAACACATTTAATGATTATTTTGTTGAAGTAGGTTCAAATAATAGTGATAACCACTCGTTGAGCTATATTGGGTCAGCGAATGATGAATCCATTTTCTTGAGTCCTGTGATTGACGTTGAAGTGATTTCCACCTTCGCAGGGTTAAACAGTGCCACCGATGCCGATGGTCTAAAAATCAAGCCTGTGAAATTTGTACTGGATTTAATATCACCATGCCTAAGCCACATTTTCAACCTCTGTTTGTCTCAAGGCCGATTCCCCAAGCGAATGCAGATAGCTAAAGTGACAGTTTTGCACAAAAAAGGGAATAAAAACGATATCGCGAACTACAGACCTATATCTGTGTTGTCCGTTTTTTCTAAAGGGCTGGAGAAGATAATATTAAACAGAATGTTGAATATTAGCCATAAGTACGGGATAATGAACTCTGCACAGTTTGGTTTTCGCAAACATCGATCAACGGAACTTGCTCTATTGACACAAAAAGAGTTTATAATGAAAGCGTTCGAAGAAGAACAGTTAGCTTTAGGAATTTACGTAGATTTTTGCAAAGCTTTTGATTGCATAGATCACAATATACTTTTAAAAAAGTTGGAAATATATGGTTTCCGTGGAACTGCTCTCTCACTTTTAAAATCTTATTTGGCTAGCCGTAGACAGTTTGTTCAACTTGGGCCCTATCTTTCTGACACCAAGTCAATCTTATCAGGCGTGCCTCAGGGTAGCATCCTGGGGCCATTTTTATTTAATACATACGTAAATGATATTGTTGACATAGACGACCAAGCCAAATTTGTCATTTATGCAGACGACACGACATTACTTTTTTCGGCGACTTCGCCTAATCATTTAATTGACCAGGCAAACAGAGCGCTTATAAGGCTTGAAGAATGGTCTGAACGAAACAAGTTGACAGTAAATGCCAATATATTCTCTTTCGTCCGAAAAATAGAAACGTGTTTATCAATGAAGATATCAGATATAATAATTCAGTAGTAGATATCGTTAGCTCATTTAAAATACTTGGTGTAGTTTTCACAGGACAGATGTCATGGGACGCCCAGGTAGATTACATTGTACACAAGTTGTCACGTGCTGTTGGCTTGATTAATATCAACAAACACACCTTCCCTACTCAAGTTAAAGTTCTTATATACAATGCACTGTTTCACTCGCACATAAAATATTGTCATTTGGTGTGGGGAACGACAACCCTAAGAAACATGCATAAAATACATCGACTGCAGAAAAAAATGTTAAGAATTATATCTAACGTTCCTTATGACCATCCATCTCTTCCACTTTACCAGGAACATAACATAATGGCGATTCATGATATGTACGCTTATCACTTAGCTTTAGCCTATAAAAAGGAAATACGTAACAATGTCAGCTTTTTGAGAGAACTGGCTTGCCTGCAGAGAAAGGAAGTGCATTACCCTACTCGTAACTCAGACATATGGAGCGAATTTCAATGCCGCACAAATTATGGTGAGCAGATGATTCAATAACGCCTTCCAAAATTCTTAAACTTACTGCATAAGCATGATTTTCAACTCGAACAGTCATCGAAAGATGACGTCAGAGTAGTTTTATCAGCGACTGAACCTGTTTGTCTTTGATATGTTATTTGAAGAATTCAAAGTTGTTATCTTGATGTACTACCTTTGTGACGGGAATTGATTGCGATTGTTTTTCTTTTGTGTAAAAACTCAATTTTTGAATGTTTTGCTGTCTTTTCTTCTTCTTTTCTGTGTGCGACAGTTTGACACTGCTATTATGATTACTGTCACTGCTGCATTGCTGACACTGCTATTATTACTACTGCTATATGGAAAGAAACTGGCCCTTTTTTTTTGTTGTTTTACTTTGCCTGATCATACTGCGATCTCGCTTTTCTTTTTTTTTTTACCGACTCTCTGTTCATGTGCAATAAGGTGCTGGTTCTTATCAATTTTTTTATGCGCTATCTTTGAAAGCGATGTCTCGTCGAATGTACTTCTATTTATTTTATTTTGCTGTTTTTTTGTGGACGCTACACTGCTCTGCCTATGTATATTTACTTTGTATTTTCTTTGGGGGGGGGGGGTGGGAGCTCGTCAAGCCGATTGCTCGGCTTTTTCCCCCTGCCTCCCCCATCACTTTGATGTAAAATAAAGGTATTATTATAAACTCTCAGCTGTGATCACAAGAATGTTCACGCATCAAAGCGCAACTGCAGCCGAGATTCAGCGAGCAGCCGAGTACGCTTATTTAATGGCCACACAAAAAAAGGGAGCAAATTACCAATCGCAGACGGAAAACTTTTCTTGGGAGAGGTTTATGCCATAGCCATACAGATCGCTCCACTGTTGAGTTGACATTTCCAGCCCAGCTCGCTATCAGTGGGGGCAGCAACTTAACGATATCTTGCATAGCGCCTTAGCATGGGCATGATCATTGTTTTTATATATTAGCTGCAGGTACTGTGTACAATGAGAAAACAGTGATGAAACCAAAAGTTTACACAGCTTGCTTATACTTCACCGGACCTCTTCAGACTTCATCATCCTGTTAATGAAGGTGCTCGTAAGCTGACAAAGCTTGATTACTTCCTTTGCGGGGTACATCAAGCCTGCATTGTCCTTGGTTTTCATTAACCTGTAACTGGTCCAGTTGACTATATTTCCTGCAACAGGCTCTTGCTTGACTGACATGTCGCCTCAAAACCATTACCAAATATCGCATAATTTAAGTAACAACCTGGTAGTGATAAACAAAACTTGGGGTTCTTAAGTCTCCTTGAGGAGCCTCGTTAGAGTGCCCGCACTTTGCTACCTGCTTATTCACCGTATCCCGTAATTGCTTCCTCTGTCGCATATCATTAAAATGCAGCCTTAAGCCACAGCATTATATTAAACAGCACCCTACACATAGCTATATAAAGCCCCTCTTTACCGAAGCCGTACGAACATGCCCTATAAGAGTATAGTGTGCCTGACTTGGGATCCAAGGGTCCCACTTTCAATAATTCCCATTTCACCCTTACATCTTATTGACTCTATCCGGTTTGGCAGCTCCTGCCACATTTAACATGTCACATGTTCTCATTGCGCCAAAGGTGTCTGGCCATGTCACCAACTAAAGTGCCTCTTACCAAAGAGGTATTTTTCCGACTTTCCGCCGACAGAGCGGGCGCCAGATTTTCTGTGGAACGTGGCTTTTTAGTTTATCGCATCGGCTCAGACAGTCTCAAGAGTATAAACAAATGTTGTATGCACGAGCTTCTTGCTTGCAAGGCCACTCAGACTAGCGCGGCAAAATTTAGAACTAATTGTATGCTTATATATATAAAAAAACCATTCGTACCTTTTTCTGATATGTCCTCGCAACATTACCTGCGAGAAAAGCGTCTGGTGCTACCTCATCGTGTTTATCTGCCTCACAACACATCGTTAAAAAACCTAGTTCATTGGCCAGCTCCCTGGTAACTAAATAGGTTAAACAACATGACGGGAACACAGGAAAAGAGGACGACACAACTAGCGCGGTTGTGCCGTCCTCTTCTCCTGTGTTCCCTTTACGTTGTTTGCACAGTTAACCTATAATTAATCACCAACACGTCCAATCTGCTGTCCCTTGTAGCAAATTCAACGGCAGCTGATAGTGCATTATGCTTCAGCATCTGGACTTTTTAACCTCAGCGGCGCTTTCATTTCAGAGGAAGCGAGTGCATTTCCACTCCTCGCGGCTGTCTTTGCCTGAAGCGAGCTCAGCAGATAAACTTAAAGGGTCTCTTAGATGTCTCTTAAGCGCACGACGGCGAAAGCCTACCCTTCTATCATTTGCCTCTCATCGTTTACAACAGTTCGTCATTTCAAGTCGTCGTTTGATATATTGGTCGTTTCTCAGTCATGATGAGTCTGCCCCTTATCACTCATAACTCAGCCGGTTACTCATTTAGAATTAGCAGTGGTCATTACATGTCGTTTCACATATTGGTCATTTCGTAGTCATTAACAGTAATGATGAGACATGCCTAGCTATTATAGTCATTACCACACATCGCTAAGCACTTTTACTCATTTCTAATCAATTGCGGTCAATACATGTCGTAGAGTGATATACTGGTCATTACAAATCATTTTAGTCATTATTAACTCATATTAGTCATTAGCATTAGTCATTACCTCTATCAATGTCTATAACTTTGGTTGATTACCTATCACCATCAATCATTTTCGTTCTTAATCTCCCTCCTTGCACGTCCGCTTTTGCGACTGGAACACCAGTGCACAGATGCGACGCACAGATAACAGGCACAGCTTCTGCGCATAGATTTTTGCTCCATGAGCCTAGAACGGCTTTCGCCTTAAAAAACAAACGCATCCAGTCTCACCGTTAACGTGCTTGCACACGCGCACACAAAATGTTTGCGTTTACTACGCAGACGCGAGGCGAATGCGCCCAGAAATGAAGCAAGCAGCGCGCTCAGAGCCGGCGACCCTGGCGGCGACGTGTCCCCGAACAGTGGTGCCCTCAGCAGAAATAGCGGGCGCAACTGTAAACTCTCCAAGGACGCGCTTGCCCATTGGCGGCGGCGCGACGCAGCAGGCCGCACCCAGTGCGCTTCCATGGAGCGGCCGTGTATCTGGTCATGACGAAACCTGGCGATTCATGCCAACTAAGGCTGATTCACGCCAACTAAGGCTGGCCGAGGAGGTGGGGTAGGGCGGCTGATCCTAGCCCTGATGGGGCTGGGACAGACAGGTCACCGCCGCTTGCGGAGGGGGCTAGCCTGCCATCGTATTTTATCTGTTGTAGGCTGCCATTGCACCCACTGCTTCGGTGGCGGGTGCGCGCGTCTTTCTCTTCCTCTTCTTTTTCTTTCTTCTCTATTTTCCATTCTGTCCGCACGAGGCAGCGGAGGTGGCTTAGCTGAAGAGCCAGTAGCAGGCCAGTGCAGTTTGTTTTCCTTGTTCCTACTGCCACAACAACAACAACATACGAAGCTGACCCCGCCGGGTATTCGTTCCCGGAATCCGTGCGTCGCCTTTTATTTGGCGCTTCCTCGTACGCCTCACCACACCAGTAGACGCAGAACAGCAGGCAGAGCCGCATTCCAAATTGAATTATCCCTTTCAGTCAGACATTATGTTCTGGTGTCGATAAAAATTTAAAAACTTTTGTGTACAGTTTTACATTGATATACCACAAAAATATCAATTGCTCAAAACATTGCTAAACTAAAAAAATTGAGAGTTGCTTGGCTTGGTTAAGACTGGTAATTGCGAAGGCAATAGCTATGGCTACGCCTAGGTTCAGCTGGTGGTGTAGCTGGTTGTGGTGCTTGTGGTTATGCTTATGGTTATGCAGTGATTCACTCTGGCCACGGCATATGGCTCAACTATTGTTTATTACGGGGTGCTACCTGGTTATTCTATGTATAACTAGTAGCGAGGCAAGGAGTGCCGTGGCTTCAACGATATACTTGGTTGTGGGTGAGGTTAAGGCAGAATGTACAACTGCCGCTCCGTCACCGGCTGCAACGGCATTCTTTACGCCAGCAGTAATGAAAGCATCCCTGGAGACTGCGTTGGTTCCACCTGCCCCTAGGCCACCTCCTATAGTATCCAACGTTGCAACCCCGGCGGTAGCTGCGGTAGGAGCGGCAGTTAGGCCGCGGTTAGAAGCTACCACCTCGCGAGTTCACGGCGCGAGTTGGGGGCCCTGTTTTTGCGGCAGATGGGATGACGTCACTCCGGCTGTAGCGCTCCCTCACGGAGGGAGCGGGAGTTAGGCCGCGTTTGGTAGCTACCTCCACTCTAGTTGACTGACTGATTTATAGAAAGGGAAAGACGCGGTAACTGTCTCACTTGTTTTCTGTAGACACCTCAACCGCGCGGTAAGGGAAGGAAGGAAGGTGGGAGTGAAAGTGGAAATAGAGAAAGAGGAGCCGTAGTGGTGAGCTACGGAGTTAATTTGACCACCTGGGCATCTTTAACGTGTCCTGACATCGCACATCACAAGGATGCCGCTTGGTTTCGCCTCCATTCTCCATTGGCACGTTGACTGAGCAGTAAGAAAAAAAAAGGAAGGGGGAGTGAAAAGAGGGAGAAAGAGCAATCGTTGTGGAGAGCTTTGGTCCACCGCGCCACAGACCATTGTACTTCAGTGGCCCAAAGTGTCCCATAGAATTTCACTTCGCTTCTGAACCGATTCCGTACATGCCGAGCGTCCCCCCCCCCCCAGCATTTCTTCTACCTTAGTAACCTTAGTACGCGTCGCAGTCTATCCGATCCGTGAATCAGGCAGTATGTTTTGCCCATCAATCCGCAAACATGTCCAGTGTCTCCATGACGGAACTGTGTTCCTCCTCCTCTCACCCTTCCGCACTCGGAAAAATGAAAGGTCAAATAGGCTTTAGACATCAGTTTTAGGGAGTATGCAGGTAGTACTTCTGCGGCACTAAAAACTGAGGACGCCAGTGTGTGTCAAACACTATCATGTCTGACCCTAAATGCCCGATCTTAAGTGTCCCGCTAACTTTTCCATTCTACCACCGGCCTCTCCCAACAATGTCATCGCGCTGCCACTCTGTCTGTGTTCATGTTGTTGCTAGAATGCGCCATTACGTCATCAGTGGCGGGCTCCATTGCAATCGCGTCGGTATGACGTCACCGCGAGCGCGAATTTTGCCATGCTGTGTTGCCATGGGGGCCGGGTCAGAAGGCCGATTCCCGGTAGAGGATGAATTTGATTAAGGTTAATCAGAACTCTGCCATCATTTTATTGAGAGGTGTAGTGTGACTTTCTGTGGACAAATGGACGCACGCTCATAAGCCAACAAAAACTTACGCCTTAAACGACGTCCAGTCAGGTTTGCGGTAGGCGTTAAAACGAGCTCTGCAGCGACCTCATTGAACAAATGCGAAAGCTTGCCGTTGCTTCTGCCAGGAGGCATTCTTCTGCACACGGTTCATCGCGCTCCCTTAATATAGCTTTTGCTAGCAACGCAGAGCTGATGCCGCAGATAATAAATTTCGTTTCCTTGACGCGCTTTCATTGCAGTGCTTTTAAAGTGCGAGATAGGACGCCCCATCCTCACCCTGTCGCATGGCGTTCCATGGCGACTGCTCGGTACAGGGCTCTTGCAAGCGAGGTATTTGGGTAAGGCGCTGCTTCTCTCGTTTGGCGTTCTTACAGCCACGCTACATTCTTATTAAACGTGATTGCCGAATGACCTTGTCACGTGATACTTTCATAACCACATGATATTTTCGTGTAACTTGACTGTGACGTGACCGTGGCACGCGATACTTTTATAGCTACGTGTCTTTTTTGTGAAACTTCACTGTCGCTCGACCTTTTCAAGTGACATTCCAATACTAAAAGGACACCTGAGACCCATGACTCAGCACTTTTAAGGCAAAAGCCCTTCTAGGCTCAAGGAACGAAATCTGGCGGGCGAGGGTTGCTCGAGAGATCTCTCATATTCCGTGAGATTTTCCGAGATGTGTTTTTTCTGGCGTTTCTGCCATCCGCAATCAGATGCTTGAACACGCACCAAGGAAAGCCAAGCGACTAGATCGATGGTGTACCGTCTAAACTCACACTTGCCGAAAAACGTGACAGGTATTTCATCTTTAAATTCTTGTAAACTAATTATAATTATATATGACACTGCAACGAACGCTGATAAGAGGCAAACGATGAAAAGGAAATGATAGGAGATGAAGGATGTGGTTTCGCCGTTTCCTCTTGAGAGATATAGAGACCCTCTAACTGTTGACAACGTTATGATCCATGCTGAGCACTTGTGACCCAAATTTGGGCCCAAGACACAGCACTTTTGTGAGCCACAAGTCATGACTAATGGGCATGTACGGCAACACAAAACTTTAACCATGTCTTTAGCCACGAGTCCTAGATCATGACTAATGAGCATGGAGCATGAAAAACTACTATGATCCCCGAGACCATGGCAATGACATGACATACCATTTACGTACTACCGTATGTCAGCACGTTCACACATTACTCATTCCATCATCTGATGACTTCAGTCATGCGTTCCATTTTCCTTAATATTTTGCTTCCATGGTTTGTAAAAATGTTTGATGGCACAAAACCTTGTCTTTCGCCTCAATAACCGGTTGGGATCAAAGAGGACAGCCCAGCATGACAACACACAAGCTTGGCACACTCGGAACGCAAGGTGCGAATGTCGGCGAAGGAATCTTTGGGTCGAAACGCTTTAATAAATTGCTAACGGAAGGCTGCAATGTAGTATGGAAGCTGCAACACCGGCAGACATGTCACAAGAACCATGACCCCATCATAGTCGCGGGCGTGGCTAAATAACACAAAACTCTGTTCTCATTATCATGTCTTGCATGATTATCAATGCTGCTTAGTGAAGACACATGTCCACCAGTGGACCATCCCACCGCGGTGATGCAGTAGTTAGGGGCCTAGGACACTCGACTTCTGCGACCAAGAAAGGGGAATCCAATCCAGGACGCGGCTGCCACTTTTCGATGGAGGTGAAAAGCATGGCGCCACTGTGCAGTGCGATGACAGTGCAAGTTAAAGAAATCAAAGCGGTCGAAATTTCTGAAGCCCTCCTCTTCGGCGTCTCAGTAGTCTGAGTTTCTTTGGGACTTTAAACACCCCAATCCAAACCAGGTCACTAGCGGCCGGCCGCGATGGCTCAGTTGTTGAGATGATCAACTGTCGCAACAGGGTCATGCCTTCAAATCCGGGCTGCGGCGGCCGCTTTTAGATGGGGGTGAAACGCAAAGCGTCAATCTGATATACCATGTCATCAAGTACCAATTAAGAACTCGGTTAGGTCGAGAGACACGCAGTCCTCCACACAGCCTGTGCCACTTTTAGGACGTTAGTATCTGTAAATCAAGCGAAACCAAAAGCGCTTTCCGCTAGTGCTAAATATCATGAAAGTGTAGCAGTAAGCAACAATTTAGTCATGATGAGTCAGTCTTTTTGTGACAACGTTTATCTGTCAAGCATAGTAACATGCCTCACCGCATGGCATCATACACTCACAAGTCATTATGGCTCACCATCAATTATATCCTTTCGTGATATACCTATCACTGAAATTCTTGCATTTCTATTTTGTAATCTTCTTATGCCTTAATCTATTCACAGGTTCCATTTTGCTACTTCTAACAGAACAAACACAGACCTAACTGCGATAGCATCACGGTAACAACTCCGGCACTACGCTCAACAGACTTCTTACGCTTTAGTATAAACGTCTCTGAAAGACAATTCATAAATTGCAACCAACAGAAACAAAAAACATAATCCTTACCAGCTCTTTGTGGCTGTAGGCCTACTAGACGCAGCCGTGCGAATTGGGCTTTACACTGGGCTGAGCTAGCTCCTTGCGCCCAGTAGCGATACAGCGTCCCGCATAGTAGAATGTCCGCGGCACGATCTCTCCCGCTGTAATGCGCTAAGAACGCGTCTGCGACAAACAAGCAGCCGTAAGCAACGTTTCCGGCAGGAAAGGCGCTCCACGCCTTCAATTCGTGTATCTACAGTGTTGCCAGACATGCGTGTAGCATGCTGCAGATGTTGGCGGCAGAGCTGGGGCTAAAGTGTTCTGATGAAGGGAACTTCTAAACTGGGAATGAAAATGCTCGTGTTGCACAGGACTTTTCGATCATGCTCACAAACCTCAATCTGGATAGTATTCTGTTAGAATCAGGAGTTTGTATGATAGTTACGTTATGACTTTGATGTCCCAATGGAGAGTTGTTGTTGTGGTTATTTATTGTATGTACAAAAGGAAAGAAAAGATGTTTGCCCGCCCCGGTATCTGCTATCTTATATCTGAAGCACCTGAACTGGGGCAGCGGAAATAAAGGAATTGCGAAGAGAAGGTAGAGGAAATCAGAGGTAAGTGATAGGGAGAAAGAAAAGGGTAGGTAAAAATAAAAGAAATATATGCACTATGGTACAGTATACAGTAGTATGCTTGAGGCCCACCCGCAAATGTCTTGTCACTGAGCACACGGCACATCGGGCGGGCCTCCGCAATAGCTCTGCGTCCAGGCAACTGTTCACAACGCACACACTGGCCAACTGTACAAAACACTGACGGCTGTCGTGGGCGATCGGCCGTTATTGTGGGAAATAGCACATGTGGAACGTTCAGTCCCAGCGCGCACTATCTGGCGAGGTGAAATAGGCGGGTCATCAAGCCCGCCTGTTCGATGTACTCACACAGGCTCACGTGAGCTCGCTCGCGGACGCGCGCACAGCCCGGCGGCCACAGGAGCACAGCTACGCTATCCGGGATCACCCCCTACGCTCTGTAAGCCGCCAGCAACTCACGTCGTGGTTCGGCTAGCGCGGTGCAGCGCAGTAGAAGATGTTCGAGAGTTTCTACCGCGCCACAGCCGCCACACACGTCACTAGTGGCAAGTCTGTGGCGCATCCGTCGTTCCCCAGGCCACACACATCCAATGCGTGCACGGAGGATCATTGCGCGTTGCAGCCGAGTCAGCGAGCGGCCGCTGACACTGTGAATGCGCTCACCTCTTGCGATGCGTGGGTCGGGGTGCTGCGTCCGGAGGTGATCGTCGATTACCGCACGCACATCCCCCAAAGCGAGTTGCTCGTCGCTAGGAGGGAGTTCATGTGCTGCGGTCGCGAGCTCGTCGGCACGTTCGTTGCCCTCTAGGCCGCAGCTCCAGATATTTCGGTCCCCACAGCACACGGGACTATGGGTTCTGCCTCAATAGAAAAGCGGTCTTCGCAGCAGGGATTCTATCTCGCTTTCTGGGGCACCGCAATTGAGGACAAGTTTACATTTGAAAAAGAATCTTGGAAGGTAGCTGCTCAGCGAATTGCATTTTCTATATTTCGCGGAACGGCGCGTGTATAAAAGCCGACAAATAATCTAGGATGTTCAGCGCTGCTTAAAAAAATATCGAGCGATAGCTCTTTATATATTAGGCTGGCTTGAATGTTCATTTTATCGATTTCGTACATGCTGTAACAATTTCTAACAAAGTCGAGTTCTCTATATTGCACTGCCGCGGTTGCTACCTTGGTGTAGACGCTCTAAATCGCTCTGAACGAAACTTAAGGCACAATAACTCTGACAAAAATATGCAGGCACCTTAGCAGTGCTGTAAAGGCACGGAGGAGGGAGGGATTCAGAAACAAAATAAATTTGGCAAATATTACGCAACTTCCTAATGCGAAATGTGAACGCAGCTCATCAGCTGTTTCAGCTTTTCAACAGATTTAGGCAAAGAATTCGAGCAAGACATGAAAGTGCAATTAGAGACAACTATTTATTTTGCCCACATATTCCATACCAACTAGTTCCTCGTCCGCGGGTGACAGATGCTGGGCCTTTCCTTTCCTGGCAAAAACTTAACTGGTTCTGTTTCCATGGAGGCGAAACAAAACTGATTCATTTATAGGAAGGGAAAGGCGCGGTAACTGCCTCACTTATTTTCTGTGAACACCTCAACCGCGCCGTAAGGGAAGGGGAGAAAGGCGGAAGTTAAAGTGGAAAGAGAGAAAGAGGAGCCGTAGTGGAGGGCTACGGAGTAATTTCGGCCACCTGGGTATCTTTAACGTGCGCTGACATCGCACAGCACACGGACGCCTCTTCGTTTCGGAGGCGAAACACAGAGGCTTTCTTGTGGCTCTAGGAAGAAGGAAAAGAAAATGCACGGGCCTGCTGCTAGCTTTGTAGCTGAGCCACCTCCGCTGCCTGATTGATTTAAACAAAAAACTGATTGATTTATAGGAAGAGAAAGGCGCTGTAACTGTCTCACTTGTTTTCTGTGAACACCTCACCCGCGCCGTAAGGGAAGGGAGGAAGGTGGGAGTGAACGTGGAAAGAGAGAAAGAGGAGCCGTAGTGGAGGGCTTCGGAGTAATTCGACCACCTGGGGACCTTTAACGTGCGCTGACATCGCACAGCACACGGACGCCTCTTCGTTTCGTCTCCATCGACCTCACATCTGCGCCAGCCTGCAGTCTCTCTTCAATGGTTCCCACATTACCTGTGGAGGTCCACAGGGTGATGTCGTCAGCATATAGAGAGTGCGACAGGCCGGGAATGGCTGACAGAGCCTTTGTCATTGGGATGAGAGTAATAATAAACAGAAGCGGAGAGAGCACAGATCCCTGAGGCGTGCCTCGGTTACCAAGGGTAAGGTCTTGCATGCTCACCCACCAAATCTGAACCTTTGGTCCTTCACCCGCCTAGAGCGAGAATCGACAAAGCTCCCCCACCTAGAATCGAGGTAACTATTCGCGCCGTCCGAATCCCGGAGGTGGAGAGAGTTCGCATCCTGGGGATGGTTCTTCAGAACAATGGCAAGAACACTGCCACGATCACCAAGCTCAGTGTTACCGTTGAACAAACAGTCCGCCTGATTAGACGAATCGCTAATAAACACAGTGGCATGCGGGAACACGACCTCCGTCGCCTGATCCAGGCTTTCGTTCTTAGTCGGGTAGTCTATTCATTACCATACCTCTTCCTCTCTCGAGTAGAGGAGAACAAGGTCAACTGCCTTATCCCCCAGGCGTACAAGACGGCCCTCAACCTTCCCCGCCACACGTCGAATGAACGTCTTCTTAAGATGGGCGTACACAATACCCTCGCCGAACTCATCGAGGCTCATCGGTCTGCCCAACATGATCGGCTCTCCTCCACCTTAGCCGGCCGTCACATTCTTGACGCTATCGGTCTAAGTCCCCCTGGATATTACGCCCACACCTTCTCCCTCCCACGCCACACACGAGAACTCCTTACCATTCACCCCCTACCCAAGAACATGCACCCCGATCATCACGTGGCTCGTCGTGCTGCTCGGGCTGCCGCCCTACACAAACACTATGGCACAGAGCCGGAGACCGTCTACGTCGATGCTGCCTCTTACACATCTTTTCCCGCCTTCGCCCTAGCTGTAGTGTCAAACTCCTCCACCCTTCTTACCGCAGGTACTGTCATCGCTTCCACTTCCGCGATAGCGGAGGAGGCGGCAGTAGCCTTAGCAATCTCTACTTCATCGGCGAGCCTCATTTTTACTGATTCGAAGACAGCCATCCGAAACTTTGCGAAAGGACGTGTTTCCGAACCCGCGTTCCGGCTTCTCAGCCAATCTCCCGTTCCTATCCGACCTATTCAGCTTCTCTGGGTCCCAGCCCATGCCGGCCACCCAGGTAACGAGGCGGCTCATTCTTTTGCTCGAGGTTTCGTCAGCCGAGCAGGAGCCGCCGACGCCTGGGGTGACACTCGAGATCGTATGGTCACATACCACGAGATCACTGTGCACTACCGCGAACAACGTCTTGCCTATCCACCTCCACACAAGTCTCTCACTAAATTGCAGCAGGTGACGTGGCGCCAGCTACAATCCCGCACTTTCCTCTCCCCTGCCTACCTCGCCCTTGTTCACCCGGGACTGTTCACCTCAGAATGCACCCTCTGTGGTGCTCCAAAAGCGGATTTTGCTCACATTCTTTATTCTTGCCCTGAGCATCTTCCACCTGCCGAATGGCAACTCACAAACCTCGAGCGATGGGAGGCTGCGGTGTCCAGTTCTGAGCCGGTTGCCCAGCGGCAGCTGGTGGACGGGGCTTTGGAAGTCGCCGGGAAACGTCACCTTCCGACCACGACACGCACCCAAGAACTATTCCATCCCTAAAATGTCACAGCTAAGGCTCATCTTAATAAAGTTTGTCACCACCACCACCATCCATCGACCTCCGCTGCCTGTTGTGGCTGTAGGAAGAAGGAAAAGAAAATGCACGTACCTGCTACTGGCTCTGTAGCTGAGCCACCTCCGCTGCCTCGTGCAGACAGAAGAGAAAATCGCTGCCTCGTGTGGCTAGAAAAGAAAATAGAAAAGAAAGGAAAAAGAAGAGGGAGTGAGTGAGTGAGTGAAAACTTTATTGAATATTTTAAGGGTTTCGCGGTTGTGAAGTCTCCGTCGTCTTCTCTGGCGCTGGCGACTTAAGACTTCTCGTCAGCAAGGGTGGGCCCCTATTCCAAGGCTCCACTGAGTCGTGCTGCATCAGTCGCGTGCTGCACTAAGGCCCTTTGGGTCGCGAGCTCGCTGCTGGTGAGCCGACTCTCCCATTGCTCCGCACTCGGGTTTTCGTGTTGGTGGAATGCTTTGTTGCGTTCGCATTCCCACGTGATATGATAAAGTGTAGGTGTGGCATCGCACCAAGGGCAGGTGGCTCTGTATTGTGTCGGGAACATTTTATTAAGTATGTGTAGGTTAGGAAAGGAGTTGGTCTGTAATCTGCGCCAGCCGGTCGCTTCCTCCTTTGTTAGGGCTTTGTGTGGTGGTGGATATCTAATTCTAGCTCCCCTATGCAAGTGCAAGATCTCTGCGTATCCCCCCTCGCAAGCCTGTAGGCGGAGCTCCGGAGCATTTGACTGCCCTGCTCGGAATGCGTAACCTCGAGCTAGGCTGTCTGCTCTTTCGTTCCCCCCTATGCCCGTGTGGCCCGGGATCCAGATTAGGCTATGCCTGGGTTTCTCCTCGGCGGAGGTTGCCCCGCTGAGTATTTTAAGGGCTGTTCTGCTGATCCTGCCCCTCGTGTAGTTCCTGCACGTCTCCTTCGAGTCCGTCAGTATGTTGAGAGATCGGCCCGTTCTGTAGCCTTCTGCTGCCGCCAGCGCGACGGCAATTTCTTCGGCCTCCGCTGTGCCGGCGACCTTTGCCGTGGCACACGTGATCATGTTTCCTTCCTTGTTTACCACTACCGTCGCGGCTACGCGTTCTCTCTCGCGCAGATATACGGCAGCGTCCGTGTATACAGTGTTGTCTAACTGGGCTAGCGTTCTCTCAACGTACTCGGCCCTCGCTTTTCGTCTGCTTTCGTGAAGATTGGGGTCCATGTTTTTCGGCAATGGTCCCACGTTAATGGTTTTCCTAAGGTGGTCCGGTACGTCCGCGTATCTGTCTACCAGTCCGCTCGTGTCCCGACCCAACCTTCTTAGGAGCGCTCGTCCCGTGGGGGTGCTTCTGAGTCTCGTGATTTGCGTTCCCAGCAGAGCTTCGGCGAGCTCACTGAAGGTGTTGCTGATGCCTAGCTGGAGCAACTTTTCGTTCGACGTGTGCTTGGGTAGGTGTAGAGCAGTCCTGTACGCCTTCCTGAGAATGATGTCGGCTTGCTCTCTTTCCGCCTTGGTCGTCGCGTGGTACGGCAGGGAGTACGTGACTCGGCTGACAATTAGGCTGTTAACTAGCTTGAGAGTGTCTTCTTCTCTCATTCCATATCTCTTTTGGGAGACTCTGTTGATCATACGGCCCACCTGCTCTGCCGCCTTACTCAGCAGGCTGATGGTGTGGCTGCATTTCCGGCTTCCTTGCAACCACATGCCCAGGATCTTTATCATGTTCTTTTCCGGGATGTTCTGGCCCTCGAGAACGACCTCCAGTGTCGCTTGGGTGGGATGCTTGCCGACCCTGAGGAGTTCCGATTTCTCCGTCGAGCATCTTAGGCCCCTCTCTCTGGTGTAAGTTTCTACGCAAGTTGCCGCTTCCTGTAGTTTTTCTTGCTTCTCCCCGAGTGATCCTTGGGTGACCCATATCGTGATGTCATCGGCGTATATCGCGTGTTGGATGCCCTGGATCTCCTTGAGCCGTCTTGCAAGTCCAATCATTGCCACGTTGAAGAGGACGGGCGATATGACGGATCCTTGGGGTGTGCCTTTGCACGGCGTGGGGAAGACGTCGCTTCTCAGCTCGCCCAGCCCCACGGTCGCCGTTCTGTCGCTCAGGAAAGCTCTGACGTAATCGTGCGTTCTCCTCCCGCAGTTGGTGTTGTTGATGCCTTCCATGATGGCCGCGTGGCTTACGTTGTCGAAAGCCCCCTTTATGTCGAGGGCCATGACGACGTTTTCGCCCGCCTTCGGCATCGTCTCGAGCACTTCCTCCTTGAGTTGGAGCAGCACGTCTTGCGTAGAGAGGTTGGCTCTGAACCCGTACATGCTGTCCGGGTACCATTGTTCGTTTTCCAGGTGCGGCTGGATTCTTTTCGTGATCACTTTCTCGTACAGCTTGCCCAGGCACGACGTTAGAGATATCGGCCTGAGGTTCTCGATCTGCAGCTTTTTGCCTGGCTTCGGAATCATCACGACGACGGCGTGTTTCCACTCCGTCGGCACTCTTCCCTCTTGCCAGAGCTTGTTGAGGTAGGTCGTAAGCTGATCTATCGCCTCGTCACTGAGGTTCCTTATTAGCGAGTTCCGGATCTTGTCCGCCCCCGCCGCCGTGTTCTTCGTGGCCGATCTTATCGCCTCGACGACCTCCTCTCTCGTGATGGGTCGGTCCATGGCCGGGTTCTCCTCGCCACGGTATTCTTCTCGGTAGCTCTCGACCTGATCTTTGCCGTAGCACTTGATCCGGACCTCTTCGAGTAGTTGTTCGTCCGTGCCTTCGTATTGGTGCACCAGCCTCTGTATCGACTTGCTGCCTTCGGATTTGTTTTTGCTCGGGTCCATGAGGGCCTTGAGGATCTGCCATGTTCTGGCTGTGCTGAGGGTGCCGTTCAGCGTGTTGCTGAATTGCTGCCACCCCTGCCTGGCCAGCTGCGTCGCGTACTGCTCCGTTTGCTTGGTTATATCGGCAATTTTCCTCTTTAGCTTCCTGTTGAGTTTTTGTCTCTTCCACCGCTTGGTAAGCCCGCGTCTCGCCTCCCATAGCTTGAGGAGCCGCTTGTCCACCTCCGGCGTTTGTTCCGTTCTGTCTACTTCTTTCGTGTATAGGTCTTGGATTCGTCTGAGTTGTTGGCTCCACTCTTCCGCAGAACCGATGTCGCCCTCGAGCTGCTTGCAGTGCGCTCTGAAGGCGTCCCAGTCCGTCAGCCGAGCCGTGCCAATCTTCCTCCTGACGTTGTCCGCCACTGTGCAGATCCTTATTATGTGGTGGTCGCTTCCAAGGTTCTCGAGTAGGTTTTCCCACTCTGCTTGTTTGGCGCCCCTTATGAAGGTTAGGTCGGGACTCGTGTCTGGACTGACGCTGTTCCCTTGCCTAGTCGGTTGATTCTCGTCGGTTAGCAGCTCACATCCTACGTTCTCTGCCGCCGTGCAGATACCGCGCCCCTTTTTGTCCTCTCTGTTATAGCCCCATCTCGGACTCTTGGCGTTAAAATCGCCCGCTATGATTAAGGTGTTTTGTCCCGCCAACTTTTTCGCCTCCGCAAAGAGCCTAATAAAGTTCCCATTTGTTTGCTTGGGTGGGCTGTATAGGTTTACGATATAGGTGCTTTTGGAATTTGTTTTCTTTTTGGGAATTATCTCTGTAATTACATGTTCGACCTGGGTGTCCTCTATTTCTTTGTGTGCTATGGCTACTACTTGTTTGCTTATGAGGGTCGCAGTGCGTCCGCTTTCCTGACACGTGTAGCCCCTGAGTGTTGGGGTGTTGTTTGTTTCTTGTAACATAATTACATCCGGTGGGTTTCCTCTGGTGTATATGAATTGCTGCAGGAGGCCTTGCTTACGCTTGTACCCCCTGCAGTTCCATTGCCAAAGTTCTAGTTGTCGGTGGCATTCTGCCATGTTTTGTTATTGTTGTTTGTGTTGGGGGGGGTCTCTGCGCCGAACCTGCGTTCGTTGTATAGTCTGTCTCTGGCGTCGTTGGTGGTTCTTTGCGTGGTGTTGTTTTTAACATAGGTTCTAAAGTTCTGTTCTTGTAGGGCAAACTTTTGTTGTGTCTGTTGCAGTTCACTTTGCATTTGCTGCATCTGTCCCTGTAGAGCCATTATGAGGTTTTTTATATCATCAATTGGGGTT
The DNA here is from genome assembly GCF_055883805.1 of Amblyomma maculatum. NCBI lineage: Eukaryota > Metazoa > Arthropoda > Arachnida > Ixodida > Ixodidae > Amblyomma > Amblyomma maculatum. Next base: position 9,447,301 of record NC_139351.1, on the reverse strand, counting down.
CCCCCTTCGTGGGTTTGTTGCGCCATGTCCATCGCCTGAGGTGGTGGAGTCGGCGTTCTAGCCGGCGAATAACCCGCCCTCATTTCTTGTTTCTCTCTGATAATGTCGTTTAGTTGTTTCTTTAGTTGCCTCGCTTCCTCGCGACTTTGCTCTAGTTCGCGCCTGAGGCTCGAAATCTCTTTTAATAGTTGTTTGTCTTGTGTGGATTGTATGTTGTTAGTGTTAGAGTGCGGAGCAAAAAGTGATTTGGGAGGGCCGTCTCCCCAGCTCACCTTAACACCTCCGCCGCTCTTCTTCTTTTTCTGTTGCCACGGCTGCTGCTTTTGCTGCGGCTGTTGCTTGCCGGCGTTGCCCAGGGGTGGGTAGGACCCGTCCCGGTTGGACCCTTGGCTCTGGCTCCGGCTGCTTCCGCGGCTGCTCCGGCCCGGGTCCTGGCTCTCGTCCCGGAACCATCTTGGTCTTTTTCCCCGGCTGCGGCCTCGGCTGCGCCGCTGCTGCTGCTGGGGTCCCCACCTCAGCTCGCTCGCTGACTTGAGGCGTTGTTTGCAGTCTCTCGTGCCCACCGCGTGATCGCCGCCGCACAGCAGGCACTTGGGTGTGCATTGGTGTCCTGCCTCCGGATTCTGGCATCCGCACTGCCTGCAGGTCCTGGATTCCGGGTTCGGGCAGACGTCCATTCGGTGCCCCTGTTGGCCGCAGGCGTAGCACACCTGCCTCGTGGGCCGGTACGGGTAGCACCACATCTCCCCGCCGTAGTACAGCACCTGCTTCGGGAGAATGGGGCCGTCGAAGGTGATGACGGCCGTGCTGGATTTCCCGAGCATTCTGGCTGCCAGGATCTTCACGCCTTGCGTGCGGACTCTGAGGTTAGTCTTGAGTTCTTCCGGTGAGGTTCCCGGGTCCACGCCGTGGACGACCCCGCGCAGCGTTCCTTCCGGTGCTGCTACGTGGGCGTTCACGGCGTAGCTCTTGCCCCCGAAGCTCAGCTGCATGATGCGCCTAATCTTCTGGGCCGCTTCTTCGTTGTCGGTGCTGATGATGATGATGTTCGATCCGTTGCGCAGTCGGATGATGAGGTCTTCCGCCTTACATCCTTGTTCGGTAGCCGCGACTACCGCCCGCGCCACTTGGTGCGTCTGCAGGTTTTTAACAGCGAGTCCCCTCGGCCGAAGGACTATTTTAAGGTCGTCTCTGGGGAGCGGCGGCAGTCTCCGCCTCGGCGCTCCTACTTTCTCTTTCCTTTCTGGCGCAGCTGGCGTTCCATCTGTGACCTTCGCCGCGCCTAGGGAAGGCCCGTTCCCTAGGCTCGTTCCCGCCAAGACTTGCTGCTTGTTATCGCTGCGTTGGCGTCTCTTCTGCCTTCTCGACATGGCGATTTCCCAATCTGCGTCGGTTCCGCCATTGTTGCTTACTTGTGAGCGTTGCGTCGAAGGGGTGCTGCTTCCTAGGGCTTGGCTGCCTGCCGCCGCGGGTCCGCCTCGGACCTGTTGCTCGGGAGGCGCTTCGGTGGTGTCCTGGAGGTCTTCCTCCATGAATTCTTGCGAGTCGGCCGAAAATCTTGTCGGGCCTGTCGCTGAGGGTCGGTCGTAGCTGCGGTCGCTTGCTCGGGACATCACTCCGGGCCTTCTTTACCTCGGGCCGAGGCCGGGGAGGCCGCGGAGCCCCGCTCTCTTGCTAAGCCTCGTTAGGCTTAACGCCTGGTCGGCCACAAGGAAAATTCAAATGCCGACAAAATCCAAATATTGGAATCACCGGCTTGAATTTGGGGTCCTCGTGATCCTCTTCACTTCCGGCGTCGATCCCAGCCAAAATTTTGGTGGTCCAGTCGGGTTGAACGGGTCAAAAAGCCCAAAAACGGCGGAGCGCATATGACACGCGTCCGCTCGCCTCGGATGCTTGCAGCGCCCTCTCCAAAGAAGAGGGAGAGAAAGACGCGCGTCGCAACAAAAGCCGTCGTCCACCGCCGAAGCAGCGGCGGGTGGAATGACATGACGGTCTACAACAGATAAAATTCGGTGGGTGGCTATCCCCGCCGCAAGCGGCGTTGACCTACCGTCACAGCTCGTAGGGCCAGAAACTGACACCCTTCACCACCTCCGCCCACTGCCTCGTGCAGACAGAAGGCTTGAATGGGAAGGCTCATGGCCATGGATGGGGATAAAGGGGAGTAGACAGAATCTTCATTGTTTAGGTCGTCACTCAAATCACATTGCTCTAATCAGGCCACTAAGCGAGCCATACTTGGCAAATATCTGTGCGTTAGCGTGTTTCTAGAAGGGAACGGTAGTTCAGGCGGTAGGGTTTGATCTCGGAGCGTCCAGTGGAAAAAGCAGGGCAATCCCAGAGTAGATGAGATATGCCGCCGCGAGTTAGAGTCGTACTGTGGGGGCACGTAATCATTTTCTCTGTATACTGACGCCAGCGGGCCATAATACGTGGCGTGTAAGCCGCATGGGCAATGAGCTTGTTTAAAAAGACTCCTTGACTTCGGGTGAGGTGGGTTTTCTCGTAAAAGGTGGGTCTGGCGTGGCCACCTGCATGCGATGCTGACTGAGGCTACGAAGACTGGTCCGAGTATAGTGCATAAGGGCAAGAGAAGGGGTGAGTTGCCCGCCTAAGGTCGAGTAAGGATAATTCAAGGGGGGTGGGGAAGTAAATGTGGACATCCCACCTGCCAAGGCAGGCGCGGCGTGTGTCGCCGCTTTGCCCCTTGATTCATCCGAGTGACCTGGGGTCCAGTGAATAGCGACAGTTCTGGTCGCGAGTTGGTGGCGTTTAAGGAGACGCTGTATGGCCGTAGCTGTTGCATCTTGTGAACCCGGAGCAGCGATTTCCTTGTAAGCTTCATAGGAATCAGTAAGAATACGTATTGAAGCACTTCCGGTGCAAGGCACTCCTGACAAGGCTCCCTAAATCGCGAGCAGTTCAGCATTGAGAAGAATGTTGTAAAACCGTGCAACTCACAGCCTTCGCTATATCACCAGGTTCAAGACATGCTTAAACTCCCTTAATTTCTTGCGGCAGCTTTCCTTAGGTTACATTAAGGTTTTAGTGCTCATTTGACAAGGCGGCGATTTCGAGCAGTAATGGTGTGAAAGATTACCGCTTTTAAAATGACTAACTTCTGATGAATATTACTTATTAGTTCACATGCAGACGACTTCTAAAAAACCGAGTTGTCCATAGCCCATTTTTCCTTCAGTCATCCCGTCTGGACCAATCAGAGCCGCCGCAAAAGCGCGCGACACATTTTGCAAACGACAACGATGAGGCATTAAAGACTTTCGCCTTAATATTTCCGCTATTTGTCGCCAGGTGACGCTGCTCAGACGACCCTACCGAGTAGAGCGGAATCGCGCTACACTGACATGATGGCATAGGTAACGCATGAAGGAACGACACGACAAAGGGACCGCCGCGACTAATTCAACTGCGCCCGCGACAACACCAGCAACGCGGATGGTGGAGCTCACCAGACGCACAAGCCAATAAGACGACGCGAACAACGCGCGAAAGTGCAACTGCCGCATGATAGCGGCGGCGTGGCGCTTGCATCCTTGCATCTGCCGTGGAGTGGTATGGGTATAGTGTTGGGCTGGTGCGCTGCAGCTTTGGCCGTACATGTGGCGCCATCTGGGAGGCGCCGTCGAAAAAGGCGGCTGTCAGGATCCGCAGCCGTGGGTAGCACTGACGCTGTGTTCCGATTTGTTCCTGATTCCCGGTAAGAATAAATAAATAAACGCCGACTGTAACAAGAGCCTCTACTTACTATTGTCTACATGGTCATTTCCAACCTCATATCGCACCCATTGCTTTTCGGTCCGGCTGCGCATTTCCCCCCCTTTTTTTCCGGACTGCACGCTACGTTTCTTTCAAGCATGCGCACGACCGATCGCTTGTTTGTTTCGAGCGCGCGGCACGCAAAAAAAAAAAAAAAAAACGGGGTAGTTTTTTTGTTTTTTTTTGTACTTCTGGACCCAGCTGAAGCCCTAAGAGTTGTACTATGCGTGCATGCTTGGAACCAGTGCTCGGCAGGTCTTCGGACACGGCCTTTGTTGTAGAGAGCGCGTAGCCTTCCTGCCCAGTGGGATGTTGTTTTTTTGTTTTTGTTTTTTTTGACGACTTCGTAATGATAGTTTTCAGCCTTTCTCGGCGCTTGGTTTTGGAAAGACTAGCCTGAGGAAGCACGACATCGAGAGCGAAGCACATTGCAGGAGTGCGCGCGCTCTTGCCACGCGTTCATGGCTCCCCGCAAAGAGAAAACGTCCTTTAAATCTTACAGCTCGATTTACAGCTGTGTTTATGGGTGCCATAATAGTTATAAAAAAATAGCAGGGAAGCAACCGAAAATCAAGTGTTTTCGGTTTGCTTGGAAAACATACGAGAGCGATGCGGCTCATCGTTAGCATTGGCCCCCGGCCTTGCAGATGCAACTGGCATTCGTGATATATTGCGTGGGTTTGCCAACAACTACATAAAAAAAATAACAAATTACATATGTGGTGAAGAGCTAGACACCGAAAGGGCCGAATAAAACTCACTTCCAAGCCGACGTCGTAGAAGGTGCTGTTCATAGCGCATTTCCGAAGATATCCGAGGGCCTCTCTGCGCTGTGAAGTTCCTCGCGTACTCCATACACGCGCTGGCTTCGTACAGTTTCCGATCGCGCACCAAGCAGTTATTCTTAAATTACGTCTCAACATTCTAGGATCACCCGATATCCTCAGAACAGCACGCGCTGCGGAGCTTGCTCAGCTATACCTATTTTTCCGCGCACTGCACTGTCACAAGTCACCACACTCGTTTCGACGCACAGAGTAGAAAATAAAAACTACGGCAGAACTCCCAAGCGGCGAAAAAGCACGCGCATAGTTCTCCTCATTTGTATGGCCGCCGCCACCGATCAACCCAGCCTTCGACCCCTCATCTAACAAGAAAGCCGTGAGAATTCCTTTTTGCCACATGTTGGTTAACCGAATATTGTTTTCGCTTTTGTTTAAGCCTTTATCTGACTGTTTTTACGCTGTGTTTTCTATGTAACCCTTGCAAATATTTATTTATCTGGAGTGCTTGTTTTGTTATCTTTATAGTCATTTTTTATTGGAGTGGTTTGTTCATTGTCGGGTTTTCCTCCTGTCTTTTACCAAGTGCTCTCTTATCACTATCATATCGTGGCGTTTTATTTTTCTTATTGTACTCTATTATAATGCAGTATAATTGGACTACTGTCTATAAATATTCAATTCCATGTAAAAGGCAGCACTCTAACTTATTCTTCAATCCCATACCGACACGCGTACTGCACGAGTTGACGATAAGAGACGACGGGTAACCGGAAAGGGGGTCCCGCGCCTTTGTTGACCTTAAATGCGTGGGTTTGTGATACCCTCCAAAGAGATATTTTCATAGTCATCAGCCCGACTATGGTCACTGCAGGGTGAAGGGTCCTCCTGTGCTCGTCCAATTCACCCGGTCCTGTGCTATACCTGCAAACACTCTTAACTTCATCCGCCCACGTAAAATTCCATAGCCTCTTCTTTCGCTTTCCTTACGTTAGAAACCAAATTGTTTTTCTTAGCGGCCACCGACATTCCTCTTTCCCTGTGTCATACTCATGCCCCTTTGATGTTGTTGGTTTCCACTGTGCTGCCATTCCGCGAGTGATTTATTGACCCAATCTGCCCGCTTTCCATCTCTCAACGTTCTTCTTGCCATTTAATTATTTATGCGTGCAAAAAAAAATTGGAAAAAGTGATTTAAACACCCTGACTTCTTTTTATATATACGATACACCTTATTGGCTTTCTTATGACCTACATCACAATTACCTGAGTTTCAATCACAAATTTATTTTTACCAAATAACGCCATCTCTCGTAAGCCCTCTCCACAGCGAGGCACATAAATGATTTGACGGTAAAAATCTCTTTCGAACTCCAATTAGGGGCCATCAATGGATGCCGGCATCTTTTCATCATTTTCAGATCAAATAACTGTTCAATGCAGCTTACAAACGACTGTATTTAGTGGAAATATAAACTCATGGACGCATGGCGCATTGACGACAGCTTTGTTGTATGAAGTCACGAACAATTAAGGACCCTCCTTGTGTGATCGCATGTGAGAAAAACAAATATTAATTACTTGACGACGAGCCAGTTGAAATCTGACAGACACTACTATTTTTTCTATATAGGCGATCAAACGTGGATATCTGCGTACACTGAGACAGCCGATTATAACTGTTGGCTCCGGCTAATTGTGCAGTTCTTTAATTCAACGCACTGTCATACTTTGTAGCTTTAACGTACCTATTTTTAACGCTAGAAGACAATCTCTAACGTCCGGTAATGCGCGATATCCTGTTATGTATCGGCTCAAAATAAAAAGCGAGTTGTGAAGAACAGACAGCTCCTCAACTGGTATTTCCTAATACTCGTAGAGAACATCTGTTGTATGCGTGTCTAAGTATTCAAAGAATGATTACACCAGTAGATCAAAGCAACTATTTTTATATGAAAGTTAAAACTACATGAGGCAGGTTTTGGTTGGGCCGTGTAAACGCAGCGCTGTAACGAAATAAATTCATAACAAAAACTATGGATTACTGACTCCACAACGTGCCAATAGGTCCCTACAGAAGTTATAAGAAATTAAATTTTACCAGGAGATTTGGTGTCCTCTTTCCCGCTCTTCCACGCTGCACATATCGCTGCTTGCATTGGAGGAGTTATACTCCGACTGTCGAGAAATTGCAATTGTTTCACGCTGCGTGCTATTTGCTCGATCATGCTGCAATGGTTCTCCCAGCCACGCGGCCACTTCCCTGCAGTAACACGAGAGACCTCTTGGTGCACGAACTTTCTGTACTGCGGGCAGTGTGGACGTGGTTGGCAGCGACGTATACTTTACTCCATATCAGTTCAATTGAATTAAGTCCACAATGAGCAGGCTGGTCACCCGAAAGCGAAATGTTTTCTTTTTTTTTTTTCTGTCCACCCTGAGCTTACGCGAAGTTGGTACTTTATCAAGTTGAACACTGTGTTACGGAGCTTTATCCGTATCCAGTTCATTCTTTTGATTAATGCTCGGGCTATACTTGTACCATGAACCGCTTTTCGAATCGACCACCGTCCGTGTTTTTTTTTTTTGTTTTTTTTTAAAGGGGGGGGGGGGGGCAATACGGAGCTTCGTTTCCAGCGTAAACCCCAAACTTCGACTCCCTGCAAAGAAGCAAAATGTCCGGAAATTTTTAATGGTCGAAAAAAATAAAGGTTTCTGTTAGCTTTTTCGTTATCAGAAATTTTCGAAAAAGTGAAAAATTAGAAAGCTTCTTTTAAGCATTACAAAAGCGTAATGTCAAATCTCAAGAGCCATAACACTAATAATGTAGGTAACAGGCGTGAAAAAGCAACCCAGACGACGAAACTTCACTGACGGTGGAGTTGATATTCGTCTCGCCGATCCGCGTTTTGGTTTAGTGCTAGTAGTCCCACCAATGCATCATGCGTGCTGGGTGCCGCTACGTCACGTGCTCTTTCTACGCTCGCGGAGAGCAGACGTTCGTCTGACCGCTTCGATAAGCTGGTTTTGTTTGGTTTGTGGGGTTATTAACGTCCCAAAGCAACTAAGGCTATGAGAGGCGCCGTAGTAGAGGACTCTGGAAATTTCGACCGCCTTGCTTTTCGCCTCCATCGGTCAGCGGCCACCGAGGCCGGTTTCGATCCTGCATCTATGGGAACAGTAGTCGAGCGCCGTAACTACTGCGCCACCCCGATGAGCACGTTAAGCTCTGGATAGTTACGTTGCGGGACAGGCGCCTGAGCAGCGACGCGAATGCGACAGGTCTCACATTTTGCACTGTGTGGAGCCTAAGCTTTACATGTGTACGTTTTTCCGCGGATATTGTGACAAATTTGTCAGAATGTGGCAAGGAAAAAAAATAGAGAACACTAGTTTTTCTTTTTTTTTTCTGAGAAGTTGCTATTTTTTTCGAGCTTCGCACCTCTACTCTTGACACCGCACTGCGCGGCGCACTTCCATTTTAATTGCCTTACAAATCTGCACCTGAACAACTAGACAACCTGTTCGATTTGCCTTGTCATATTGTGCATGCGGTGACATCTTCAAAAATACGAGGCAAAATGCGTACTTGCTTTCGCTGTTTTCTCATGTCGCGAATCGTCCGGAGGTACTTCCGGCGGCACGCGACGATGTTAATTATCTCTTTCCAGAATTAAATAGTTAGGCGTACGCTACAGAAAGCGAACCCGATACCGTTTGGCGTCACCTGCAACGTATACGGACACTTACGTTCGGCATATCCGTGTCTGGGTAATTTATTACGTCGTTCCGTAGCATTGCGGCAGTCGGCAACTCGTTCTGCATATAATACTGATGCACTTTTTGTCCCAGAGCAGCCTGGGTGAAGGTTGCGTACCTTTCACGCTGGTTCTTCCTCATCTTTTTTTTTACTTACACAATCCCAGGTAGTGGTTTCAGTCTTCTTCGCGTTGAGATTCCAGAGCGCCAGAGAGGGGCCGCGCTTCGATAAACGGGAGAGGGCACGCTCACTCGCACCAGTGAGCTCGCTCACAATGCGGCGTATGGATGATGTGGAAAGCTGAGGCTGACTACTCCTTACGAAAGCGCGCACGTTGCACACCACCTCTTTCGAAGTGTTCATAACCATCGCTTCTTCAATCTGACTAGGAACCTTTTTGACGAAAGGGACGGTATACCGTATTGTCGCGTATCTAACCTCCTCCCACATGTCGGAAGAAGCTTGTGAAAAAAAAAAAAAAACAAAGTTTCGAAGCTAGTCTAAGCGCTCTTTTCTGCAAGGAAAAGTGTGCATCCACAATACATGGCCACCAAGCGCGCTTGCTCACTTTGCCGTCGAGCAGGAGATGTGAGATTGGCGCGTTGCCTGGTTCATATTTTGCTGTGTTTCCACACTACTTCAGAAATGGTGGCACAAAGCATTGAAAACCGGCCGAAAGCGACCCCGATAACGTGTTGTCACGTGGGCCCGGTACGGGCTGCGCTCAGCAGGTTTCACGGGAATCGTGGGAGCACGTTGCTTCGAGAAGTTTAGCCACAAATAGTTATTTCTTGCGCCTGTCTCCACATGCATTGCCGGAAAAAGAAAAGTGTGTGTGTGTGGGGGGGGGGGGGGAGTATTTTAAGGTTTTTGGAATCAAACACACCACTCACACGCACCACGATCGTGAAAGAAGGTAGTGGCTAAAATCGACTAAACGCGGTAGCTTCGGCACATCACGAGGAGCACCTGGGAGCAAACGGCAGACGCACCGTCCTCTCTCAGAGCGCTGGGTGTGTAGAAGAGCCGCAACGGATATGAACCCGGAAAACCCGGGAAAGAAAAAAAAGGCGCTGAGCAGTCTTTACCCTGCGCTAGATAATCGTGGTTATGTTACTAATGTGCGCAAAATAAGCTGTGTGATTTAAACTGTTCCAAGGCTAAGAACTAGGAGCAAGCGTAACGAGACACCCATTTTTTTTTCCTTCTTCTCAACAGCCAGCGCCAAGCCGTCACTGTGGCGGCGCAGTGCGCACACGGCGGCACTCGGCAGGCCGCTCTCTGGAGACAACGCTGCAGTGGCAAGAGCCTCCGCCGCGTATTAGTGGATCATCGTCATATGAATCGGAGATTCCGGTGTTTACCTGCAGGAAGTGTGAATACATTTATTCTCTCTTCAAATCAGTATTGTGTCCTGTTTTTGGTACTTCATTAACACGATTAGGTTTTATGAAAGCAAGCAGCGATAACACAAGCCAGCGGTTTTCACTTTGTCAAGAAGAGTTCTAATTCCACGACCCGCTTTCGAGTACAAACGAAGGCCTATGTATGTATGTATGTAGTACGTACAGTTATACAGCCAGGGGGTGAATTCCAGTTGAGTCGTTACGCAGGCCCGTCGTAAACAAAGGAAAATATATAACTTCTTTGGCCGTGGCAACCTTGCATTCATAATGGCCGCTTACACCCCAGCGGCGAAATTTTGCTCAGCCTCATGACCACAGCGAAATGGGTCCTCCTAGGGAAGATATTTCATGTTGTTCAATTTGTTTTCAGGAGCTGAAAGGAAATAAATAATAGTGACAAAGATGGCTACTGGTAAGGCAAGCATTTTGATGCCTAACTAGTGTAATACTAGCAGAGCATAATAAGGAGCTGGTCACTGTCGTTTGTTGCTTATTACGAGGTTGTAAAGTGTTATTCTACTGTAGAATTATTCCAGATGTATTACAAAGCAGAGGCCGGAACGGCTGTATATGGTAGGTGCTCCGAGCTGTAAAATTAGTTCTGATTGTTGCAGTGTCGTTACTGATGTGTTTGACTAATGCCTAATCACGACCTTGCTGAGGCCAAACGGTGTTCGCTCTATAATATATCCAGTTGCAGGGAACACCAGTTCTCCTTTCATTGAGTGGGATGATTGACTACGTGTTTGTTATGTAGAGATTACGATTCAGGAACCGTTGTGTACCATGGTTTGTACCTGTCGCCAGCCGGAATATGTTGGCAGCGCGGCTGCTGTGCGAGTCTCCTGGCTGCCGGCGGATCGCTCGGCGGTCGCTCTCAAGTTTCGCGCCGCGTTCTCACACGCGTATGGTCGCCGACGACGCTGAGCTGG